>NC_035437.2:134266370-136666370 GCF_002127325.2 Helianthus annuus | reverse complement strand
ATGAAATTTTCCGATCCAAAGGAATCATTGATTATGTTTTAAATTCCCTATTGACAAGGCCTCAGTGCCATCAAAAAGTCTTTTGGAACAAGCCCTTGTGCTGTAAGAAATGTCAGTACGACATTGACAGTTGTGACTGATGTTCCCTGTCTAATAAATATGAATGATCATATTCCGTTTAAACGCCTAAGATAGTTTATTTAAAAACCGAGGCAAAACATAATCAAATAAACTTAATACTATCTATTGGCCTATATGGTTTGTTCGCACCATGGCTATTTAATTACCAAGTTCGACAATTCCTTATATAATTAAATAAATTATTACCACTTAGTTTGTAGCCTTCGAAGCATCATCATGGCCGACCCCTCCGAAACTCCCAATCATCCAGTTAATCAGAATGATGATGCAAGACTGAATTTAACGGGCACCGAGTTACAGGCTATGATAGACATAGCCGTAAACAACGCTGTGGACCGTGCGTTGAAGGATCATAAGCGAAAGTGCGATGACACCCCAAATAAGGGTTGCAAAAAGGGTAAGGCCGGTTCAAACCAGTCCAAGCCAAAGGAGGCGAAACCCAAATGCAGTAACTGCAGAAAGCAACATTTTGGAAAATGCACGATAGACCCACGTGCTAAATTGTGTGGAATTTGCAAGACCAAGGGCCACAAGACCTTGGATTGCAAGAAGTTGGGAGATGCAACCTGCTATGGTTGCAATGAAATAGGGCACATCAAAACTAATTGCCCAAATAAAACCAAGAAGCCTGGGGAGACTAAGAAGACCAACGCTGAAAACTCTCAATTGGATGTTCAAGAAGCTAATCAGGATGACAACATCGCAACAGGTACTTTCTTTATCAATAACGCTCATGCTAGAGTATTACTTAATTCAGGTTCAGATAAGTCTTTTGTAGACAATGGATTTTGTAAATCTTTAAATCTGCCTGTTAAAAACTCTAAGCGTTAAGTATAAAGTAGGATTGGCCAATGGTACCCTAGAGACTGCTTCAGCAATATTAGATGGATGTTATTAGGAACCATTCTTTTCCACTGTCCTTGTTTCCGTTGAAATAGAGGGATTCGACATAGTGATAGGAATGGATTGGTTATCTTATAGCTAAACCCATATTGTGGGTAATAAGAAGCAAGTAGTTATCAAGATTTTTTTTGTTAAGCCCTTGGCAATTCAAGGAAGACACATGGTAAGGACTGCCTGAGCACTTGTTGAATCTGGTATTTAATACCAAAGCTTCGAGTATGGAAAAACTCGGAAGGGACGAACAACAGTCGCGATGCTAGAGGTGCGACAAGCATTAATGGCACAACAGATGTGAGCCTAAATGTTAATGAAGTTAGTCTTCAAAACTGTAATTAACATAGCTGCTAGAAAGGGATATAAGAAAAATCATGAAAAGTTTTCAAAACATGCTCATCATAAATCCATTATGGATCTACCTCAGCTACTCACGTTATATAGATTAAGAAATAACCAGTCAAAGCTGAGACTGCCCTGAAATTGTTAAAGAGTCCGCAGCTAAGTTAAAAGGGATTAAGAATGGAGGCGTTAAACCCTTCTGATGAATGATTAGAGGCAGTTCGCATTAATAATGATATTAGATAAACCCATCCCCTATTGTGATTTTAGTACTAAGAATTTCGTTTGGTTTCGGGTACTGATAAGTTTCTCATAAAACCATAAGCTTAGCAAACTTTTAGATAATATCCCGTAGGAACCCCAGATATTAAGTGTAAGGTAAAACTTACAAGCGAAATCACAAGAACCATTTCTTCTGCTCTTGTCAGAAACCTTTAATCGTACAATTTTAGAAATATCCTCTCTCTAAAGGGAGTGCGCCAGCATACATAGATGATATCTCTTTGATCTCTAACGATTTCGAATACCAGACAGTATGATAAAAGCGTCATATGAGGATTGATGTATCTTAATATGTTCCATAGATTGCTTCCATGCCTGATCAGTATGGAGGTTTAATGCATGGGACCACAAAGATATTCTGATGGTCATATGGTACTAAAGTCAGCTAATGGTATTCAAAGAAGATATCCAGAATGGAAGTTTCCAAGTAAATTTTCCCGATTAAGGAATTCGTGGACTTGTAACATGAATGTGTCATTTTATTTGACACAAGCAATGATGGATAAACTGGAGCCTGAGATTTGGGAAATCTCTACAACCTCCTTGTATCTTGATTTCTTCTCCTAAGATTACCCTGTTACCTCCTGAGAGGCAAGTAGAGTTAAGATTTATATCCCATTTAGGGCTGTATTAATATGAAATCTCCATGACGGCTAGTATCATCATTGGATGAATCGAAACCCTGATTAAGTAAGTTTTAAAATAAAGGATTCTTATAGCCTAACTCAATATTTTGAGGATTCGATATAGTTAATTAAGAAAGACGGTTCATTTTGCTTATGTATTGATTACCGCAACCCTAATTAGGCAACAATGAAGAATTTCCATCAGCCGCCCAGGATCGTCGATTTATTCGACTGACTTAAAGGATTAGCTATCCCTTAAGGTTAGTTTTAAGCAGTGATTGGAATAACCATCTCACCTTAAGATTAGCTTTTCTATAATAGTTGTTATATAAGTATCAAGGCTGCTCCTTGGGAGACCTTGTATAGATGAGATGTTAAACATCTATTGTTAGACAGAAAATTGGTAAGTCCAATTATCAGGATCTGAAAGTTACCTTGGAAACAACGAATAAGGTCGTGCAAATCCATAATCACCTATAAGTTGCCAGTATTCAGCAGAGAACCAAGGATTCATGGAAATAGCAAACCTCCTAAGTTCTTGTTAAGAAATAAAGTTCAACAAAAGATATCACCCTGGAAAGGTGTGCCAATCTGTTAATTGTTAGGCTAGTTAAGCTCTGAATATATGAAATCATTCGAAGGAATCGAATGTATCAAGATCAAATAGCTTATAAGCTAAATCCTATTTAAGGAGCTTGGCGGATCTCGCAATACGTTACACATTAAGGATTTAAGGATGTGTTTCACCTATAAGTCAAGAAGCATTAACTCATATGATAGGCAGATCTATGATATGATGAGAAACCTGTATCGATTAAGGACCAGCAGGTTAAGAATGCTCGAAAGGGATACATGTACCTAATATAGAGGTCAACTTGGGAGCTTGGAAAGACTCCAGGCATGCTATGAAATTTAAGTCCGTTGTGCGACAAAAGAAACTCCCAGCATTTTAGCAAATCTCGAGGTCGAGATTTCTTTTAAGGGGGTGACGATGTAACACCTCGTAAAATCACGTCCAATGATGTATTGACACGTGTAATAAACCCTGATGAAGTCAAACAGCGAAGTTTGGGGACTAAATTTTCGAAAAATCGAAAACTTTGATTTTGAAAGGACTGGAAGTGTTAGCATACCTAAAATAAGTTTCTAAATAACCTTTCACGATGGTTATGTTCACAAATGTGCCACTTGATGATAAAGTGTAGCCGTTTGCGTAATTAATTGAAAGTTTGCGCAATGAAGGGTTAAAAGCGTCAACATGTTAATTCTTACCTCTGAGTGACTTTTAACAAACCGGGAGCTTCATGATATTTAATTATACTCTCGGGAATGCCAGTAAAGTTACGCGCAACTTTGCAAGTTAGAGGGACTAAAAGCGTCAGTATGTTTAATTATACCTCTGAATGGCCTTTTAGCGAACCCGAAGCATCGTGATGTTTAATAATACTATCAAGGATTCCTAATATGGATTAGATGAGGCTTCAATGCTAATAAATGATGAAATGCGCAAGTTTGCGCAATAGAGGGGCCTAAAGCGTCAACTTTTGAGTCTACACCATTCGGTGACCATTTAAGCAAACGGGAGCGTAGTAATATTTAAGTATATGCTTGGGAATGCCCATTATGGGCCATGGAAGGCTTGGATATCATTAAATGGCATTCCGCGCTACTTTGCGCAATTAAGGGACTAATTGCGTCAAACTGCAAAAGGAGGTCGAATCGTATGGTAACGGACCCTCCGGAATATGATAAGTTAAACGTACCCTATTTATCTTTTATATAGCTTAGATATAGGCTTAGAGGTGTTTAGTGCGCAAAAATAAACTTTTATGTCATGCAGGGACTAAAAGTGTCAAAAAGTGCACAAGTTTGCACTTTTGCGCATATCTTGCATTCTGAATATCCCCGGACACCCAAAAAATTATGTAAGCACTAAAATATTTTATTTTAGTGATCGCCATGAAAAAATTCCATTCGTCGCATCGTTTGAATCGTTTTTCGCGTCCGTCCGTGTTCCGTCGTAATTAGCCGAACAACGTGACCGTACGACCAAACGAACCGACATCTGGCATATATTTGAGCATGTTTCATATTCCCTATGCTTAGGCATCATTTTATAGCCTTAAAAATGGTTTAACAGGCCTCAAACGCATCAGAAAGGGGCTAGAAGCATGCAGGGACCAAAACTGCCATTTCAGAAACTTGATTTCCAGCTGTTACCAGCTGTTACCAGCTGTTACAGCTGTTTTAATCAACTGCAAATGGTTTTCTTCAGTCCTTGGGCAGCCCATAGATTGCTAAAACAAGGGGTAAAGGTGTATGGTCCAGATGTGATCACGTTTATCAAGAAACGATCCTAACGGTCCTCAAAAACCTATATATTCCCATTGAATTTTGGCTCTCATTTACACCTCTCTTTCAAATCTGATTGCTCTCTGAATTGTGAGGATCTTGAACCCTTTTTGAGAACCTCCTTGAGTCCATTGGACCCTTCGTAAGTCCCCTTTCGTGACTAGTTTAATTATTTAGCGGTTATAGCAGTAAGGTCAAGCGTTTCGATAAACGCTTTGACTTTTAAACGGTTAAGCTATGGTTCGCAACGAACATGGCTACGTGACCGTAATTAGGTAGGTAATTAACCCTCAAAAAGGGCGCCTCCTAATTACCACGTTTACTTAGTTTAATTGTCGGGTCAAATGAAAGTCAAACGGGTTAGTTCTAAATGAAATGCATAACTATTAAATTAAAGTCATAAAATCAGTTTTGCCACTTTAATAACTTAGTAAATATTAGTTGAACATGTCTAAGTATGTTCAATCCGACAATTCTAAGTATAGGCCCGGTTCGGAGCCGAAAGTCGCGAAAGTTGACTTTTGCTTTGACTTTCAGTTCTGACCCGAATTAGACTTATTTAGATATGCCTTAGGATTCCTTTAGGATCATGTTATAGGTTAGTGTAACCCTCTGAGGTTATACAACCTGAATCCTTTGTTATCTTATTCATTTGCAAGTATCCGTTATATGCCGAATTGTTGACCGTTATGCCCTTTTGACCTTAAAACGATATTTTTGAAAATGTGAGAGGATAGAAACCTTCACTACTGAATTATAAACTTGTCCATAAAATTTGACATCAGTTTGAGGTCTAGATTAGGAGTTATGCTCAATAGCGTAATTAGAAGCTTCTTTAGTAATTAAATAGCGCAAATTGCATATAGCCTATCTAAGCCCAAATTTTTGTATAAAACTTTTTACCTACTGTTATAAAATAATATTTTGAGATTTTTAAAGATTTTTATTTATTTTTAGGCTGAGCATAACATAGGGTTATAGGCTTGATTCGGTAATTGTCGGTTTTGCCCTTTTTAAGCTATAAAATGAGTTTTCTAAATCCGATTGACCCCAAACCTTTTTTCTACCGACCTAATATGTTAAATAAATTATTTTGAGCCTTCTGGAATTTTAAAAATATCAGCTTATTATATAAAACCAGGAAATGGCTCCAAATCGCCTTTTTAAGCGTTTTTAACGCATAAGTATGTGCTAGAACCTATTTAAGCATATGAGGTTGAAACCTACTGATGTATTCAGTAAAATTTTATATTTTAAACAGTAGGAGAATATCTTAAGATCAGAATTCCAGTTTTGACCTTTTAAGCATATGTGAAATTACCAAAACGCCCCTACGGTGTCTAGAATGATTAAGATTGATAAATTTCACATAGGATTAATACCCTACTGTTATAACTTAGTAAATTAAGTATATTTACTGATTTAATCAGACCTGTAACTCAGGTTATTATTTAAACCCTTTTTATACCCTTTTAAATGACCAAAATGCCCTTATGAGGCATAGTTTGTGTTTAAAACCATTTAGGGCATAATGGAAGGTATCTTACTGATATCACAACATGTTTACGGCATATTAACTTAGGAAACTTGTATATGACTCTTATGGTTACTCGTTACGCACTTTATGCGTTCGGATCGGCGTAGGTAACTAGTTTACCCATTTTAGCCGAAACGGGTCAAACCATATCATTTCAGTCTCAAAATCCAGAATGTGATTAAGTTACCCATATCAAACAAGTATGCAAGCTTGTTGGGTCAAAACCACATTCTAAAACGGTCTTCGCCTTATCGTGCGTTTAAACCGTAATCTTCATTTAAGAACTAACCGGTCTAGGCTTAGGCCAAATTAAAAGACCCGTTAGGATTCTAATAGGTTATTTAAAAACCTTCGTTCCAGATTTAGGAGCCCAGTAAAAGCTATCTGTACTTGCTTGGTGGTATACGGCTGGGATAAATTGTATAAATTTGCTCAGGTAAATACGTTTAACTTATTTTCCCTATACGGGCTTGGGGTACGGTATATAAAATACCGCTTGGTCGGGTAACTGACATTAACCGGTCGGTGGTTAAGAGTAGTCAAATAACCCGTTTGAAAATGATGTTTTGTTTGTATAACGCCTTTGGGGGCTTAATGACCATGTCCCGGATATCCTTGGCATCATTCAAAGAATGGCCACGACCTTAGCATACGGGTGTAGGCGTACACCCGTAGTGCATTTAATAAAGTATAACAGTCGGTACGAGAGGAAATCTCGCGGCGGAACTATACTATGTGGTGTGTCTATTAAACTTTAATCCGGCACGACCCGGATACTGAACGCTAACAAACATGTAATTCTTTTACAAGATTATAGGCAAATAATTGTCCCAAGTTATAAAATGTTTTGTGCCTCGGGCATTCAAATCAATTTTTAAAACCTTTTCAAAATGAGTCAGTTAAATTGTATTTACCAGTGAAAACTGACGTATTTTCCCAAAAAGACTAAGTGCAGGTACTACGCGTAATAGGCTGGTTACTCCTAGCATCAAATAGAAGTCTCGCAAGCTTAGATGCCTGAAGTCTGTTGAACAATGTTTTATTTTTGCGATCCGCCTGTGGATCTTTTACCTTCCGTTTGTAATACTTGGATATTACTTCATATCGGATTGTAATATATTTTGCTTCCGCTGTGCATTTTAATTGTGTGGTTTGACTATGACGATAACAACTACGTGACGTACTCCCCACTGGGCCCATCGGTGACACGTGGAAAAATTGGGGTGTGACATGAGGGGGAGTGAATGTTGGAGCTATGAAACTCAAAAGATGTCAACATTAAAGTAAGAGAGTTTGTTGGTGATAAAAGAGAGAGATATGAAGATAGAGAGAGAGAAGCCCAGAGACTGATCAAGACTGAAGATGTGAAGACACAACATTGTCGTGACTCGATGGACGACTCCGTCAACATCTGAGGGGGAGTCTGTTGGTGCACTACATCTGTTGACTTCGTCTTGGATTGAGTCTTAGTCTTAGATTGATTAGATCAGGGCACGTTATTCGAGAAAACAGGAGATTGTATAAGTGTGTAATAGGTTTCGCTTGTATGGTCTTAGATGGTAGTTTCGCTTGTAGTGTCATGATGGTTCCGCTTGAATGTCAGTTGAAGGTTCCGCTTGAATGTCATGTACATTCAAGCGAAATCTCAGCAACTATATATAGTGTTACAAGCGAAACATTTATATAGTCTTGAAAACTGTACCAAAGTGCTGCCGGTCCAGGATTTGAATGTACACTGTCAGAAATCAATGCAAACAGAAGTTTAAAGTGATTTGCTAGCTGTTCCTAAGTCAAATACTTATTTTCCGCATCTATATTTGATAGAATATCCTCTGAACGACTCATTTGGTTCGAGACACGATCCTACACAGGGGACATCTATACGACATGTATAGGATTATACGTGTCGTATAAAATGGAACGATTGATGGGTGTGACAGAGATTAAACTTTGTGGATAAACTAATCCTTATATGTCACATATATAGAACTATACGTGACGTATAATGAGTGTCGAGATATCCAAATGGTTGTGGGTGTCTAGCTAGCTAGCTTCACAAAATACATACTCATGAATATATTTCATGGGTAAAGTTCTTGTACAAATAATCTTAACATACTAAACATATAAATTGAAGGAAAACTCAAAAAGACAAGGTGGCATTTTTGTAATTATCAATAACTATCAAAGTTACTCTACAAAAGTACCTAAAAAAAACCTAACCCCTCCTCCCCCCCCCCCCCCCTAAAAAAAAAAAAACCTAAACTCCCCCACCCCCTAATTTTTGAGTTTTCCTTCGATTTGTATGTTTAGTATGTTAAGATTATTTATATTTGATTACTCATTCTTTGATCTCTTTGTTGAAACCCGATTTATACCCGACTCGAACCAGGCGATCCGACGAATACAATAAATAATAAGATCCGGATAAAAAGACCAGTTACCAATGCAAACAACACAAGCAAACAAAACATGATGGGCTCAACTTGTTGGGTTGCGTTCATCTCCATCTTTCTCTGATGATCAACCAATATTACATTCAATTCTCCCCAAACCTTATAAACCGTCACCGATTCCTCTTCAATTTCATGTTTTAACCTCCAATGGCGTCATCTGACCTCAAATCCGCAGCCTTATTGGATCAGATGAAGACCCACTTTTCCACTGATGCCGGCAAAGCTCTTATTAAAAAGATCGGTCTTGTTTATCAGATCAATCTTGCTCCTAAGGTTGGAATGTTTGCTTACTTTAGTCTTACTAATTATGTTTAAGAATTCTTGTGTGATACTACGTCGTTTTGACAGAAAATGGGATTTAATGAGGAGATTTATGTCGTTGATTTGAAGAAAGGAGAGGTTACTAAAGGTATTTCTTTGTTTATTTATGTGATTATGTTGTTTTAAGCAAAATATCGTTGCTCAATGAAAATCTTGAAAAGAATACAATAGGCAGTCTGTTACTGTACCGAAAATACTGGTACCGAAATTCATGAAAATTGGGTACCGGTACCGAAATATTCGGTACGGGACCAGTATGGACCGGTATTTGAAGGTAAAATTCGGTATCTTACCGGTATGAAAAATGCCAAAAAGTGGTAGCGGTACCGGTACCGAAAAAATTTGGTACCGGTACTCAGTACCAAATGCTCATCCCTAATTGGGGATATTTCAGATTGGGTTTACCCCGAAACCTAACCTGATGGATATGGGAACGGTCATGGAATTAGTTTTAAAAAATCTCGAGGGTATGGAATTTGTTTTAGAAAAATTTGCGGGCATGGGACATGTATGTGAGTTGATTATACCTGACGTAAACCATATACCTGAAAATGTTTTGTTTTGATTTTGATTTTTGTTATTCCTTGACCCGAGTTTTTTTTAGTAGGTGACTAGATTCATTATTAGTGCAATTTGCAGGGGTTTTATGGGTTTTGTTTTACTTGATTTTGATTTGTGTTATTCCTTGACCCGATTTTTGTTTTGATTTTTCTATGAATTTGATTTATTCCAATGGTGGATTTAAGTGAAACACAATTTAAGAAACTGAAACTAATGATGTATGTATTTGTGAATGTAATTGTTCCATTGATTGATGTAGGTCCATACGAAGGAGGAAAGCCAGATGCCACATTTTCTTTCACAGATGAGGATTTCTACAAGATTGCCACTGGGAAAATGAATCCTCAAATTGCTTTCATGAGGTATAAATTTCCTTTAACATTCAAGTAGATTCAGGTTCGAATCTTGCAAGTTGTGATTTGCCTGATCGGGTTGGTTATTGGCAAGTTTTCTAGTATCGGGTTCTCATGGCTAACCAAATAAATATTCATAGTGATTTGAATCTCACATGTTGGTTGGGTCATATGTGCAGGGGTAAGATGAAGGTGAAGGGGAGTTTAAGTGCAGCCCAGAAATTCACACCTGACATTTTTCCTAAACCCTCAAAGATGTAATCAAAGACCCAAAATCTATTCTGGGTCTAATGTATCTCAACATTTTTTTTGTTGAATTTGTATTGGGAGTGAATTTCTTTCATGTGATTTGGTTTTACATGCTTGATTAATATGTTTAGTTTTGTTTCTTTGAATTTAAGTGATTTCGTGTTATAAACGATTTGGCGGTTGACACTTGTAAAATTAGACTAGTCTTAACAGTGTAAAGGTAGTTATGGCGTTCATGGTTAGGTTTCGTATGCTTTGTTGAAAGTTCTGCGCTGAATCCTTAACTATAGTTTTGGGAAACAACAAACAAAGCAAGCCTAATTGGTTGGCTCAGTTAGTCGAATGGGCTAAATAAGCCTCAACTATAGCGTTTAACCTAAACGATTTCGCTTTTGTGGTTCGTTTTTTTAAACGTTTTTTGATGATCACTAATTTCGTATTTAATTATTTAAAAATGTTGCAAATGGTTTATGAATATTTTCACATGTCATCATCATATTCAGTAAATCTCACCAATAGCAAAGTTAAGGTAGGGTTTAGGAAGGGTAAGATGTAGATAACTTTACCTCTAGCCTATAGGAATAGAGAGACTGTTTCTCATGAGACCCCTCCTCCCCCCCGGCTCGATAATAGTTTTGCATCAAGCCTTGGACATAAAACACATAACACTTAGCAATCAGGACAAAGACCGATTGGTGCCTGTACCCGCGTGTCTTTCGGGTATCAACGTCACCACATGATGCATGATTAAGTGTCCGCTTTTAAAATTATTTTTACAAAATTAGTAAAATAACGTTAAAGTTAGTGCAATTTCACTTTTGCCCCGAGTGCCCACACGTATTATATGCAAACACCACAAGCGGGACACCGGATATTTTCACATGTATAACTGTATATTCTGAAAATGAAATAATAATCTAATGACAAAATAGAACTACCGGTTACAAATAAAAAAGATGGTAGTTTATAACTCCCAAAAAGAATGAGGGTGAATGAGTAAATCTTTGCAAATGCATTCTCACTCCTGTAACTTAGATGCAAACAGCTAGTAAGGTTATTAAGAGGATCAATCCCTTGAGCTTGCTGTAAGAAAAACTAGAAGTTTATACATGAACTTTGTAACACCATCCACTTTTTGAATAAAGTGAAACACCTTACCACAAGGATCGAAGGGTACAGATGAAAGAATATAAGCTTATTAATAATGACCATCCACCTTAAGGACACGCTATCATTTTCGTGAATATAACGCTATTGAGGAAATAATTACTTTACAACATAACTAGACTAGAAAAAATATATTATTAACATTTAAAGTAGAGTAAATATAATTGAAGATTAATACCACTTTTATGGTATTAAAGCCATAAAACCTTAATACCATTGTCGCTTTTTAGCGCACGACAACAGTTGTTGACAACTACAAGCTGTCACCTGCCATTGTTGCCGCCATCGCAAGCCTCTACCATGCCACAGTAGAGGACTAGTTGGTTAACATGTCAACTAATGACGCTACAACCACAACACCAACACCAAAGCTGACGAATCTTCATCTCGTCTACATGCTTATAAACATCCTAAACAATGTTCGTATCCTGTAAGACACCAAGTCACATACTCATCCTTGGTCAAAATGTTCAAGCTCTACATGTAGCCTCGACCGGCACCCCACCACCCAGTAAAATTAGCGTGGCTTATGAATCATGGAGTGAAATCAACGCCAGAAGCAGTTCGGCAAGGTGAAGGCCAGAGCCCACTGTAGCCATATGGGCCTGGTTACTAAAGTGTTTTGGAATGCCTAAACTTTGGTTAAAAGTTGGGCAAGGTGTTGTGTTTGAAATAATAGGATCCTTGATCCTTCTCCCTCTTAGGGTTTCCATTATATAGAAAGATTACAATCCCATAAATTAGGGATGATTACAAAGTATATGGAAACAATATTAATTACAAAATAACTTCTACAAATATATTATCTATTACACCCCCGCAGTCGAAGCCGGAGGTGAACGAAGGCTGAGACTGGATCGAAAATCTTCAAACAGCACCCGTGGCAAGCCCTTGGTAAATATATCAGCGATCTAGTATCTGGAAGGAACAGGAACAACACGCACTTGACCTTGTTGAACTTTTTCCCGAAAAAAATGTATATCTAATTCGATGTGTTTGGTGCGTTGATGTTGAACGGGGTTGCCGGATAGATAGATCGCGCTAACGTTGTCACAATAAACAAGGGTGGCAGTTGTGAGTGGTCGCTGAAGTTCGAGAAGAAGGTTGCGAAGCCAACAAATTTCAGCGACAACATTGGCAACTCCACGATACTCAGCTTCCGCACTAGAGCAGGAAATAGTCGCTTGCCGTTTAGACGACCAAGAAATCAAATTTTCACCATAATAAACGCAAAATCCACTAGTGGAGCGACGTGTGTCCGGGCAACCTGCCCAATCAGCGTCCGAATAGGCAATTAAGCGCGGATCCTTAGACGGACCGAGTGTGAGCCCGAAACTAGTAGTGCCACGAATATACCGAATTATGCGCTTCAGGGCATTCCAGTGATCCGTCTTAGGAGCATGCATGTGAATACAGATTCGTTGAACAACATAGCTAATATCCGGTCTGGTAAAAGTTAGGTACTGAAGAGCACCCGCAAGACTGCGATACAAAGTTGGATCGTGAAAATCAGTGCCGGAGTCCGAACCAAGTTTGGAGTGAGTGTCAACAGGGGTTTGCACTAGGTTACACAAGGACATACCAGCTCGTTCATTGATTTCCTGTGCGTATGCTTGTTGCGAGAGAAACATGGTGTCTTTATGTCGTTTGACTGAAAGGCCGAGGAAGAAGCTGAGCGGCCCGAGATCTTTCATAGCAAACTCTTTGGCTAGGGGAGACATGAGAGCAGTGCGTAAAGATTCTGAAGAAGTAACAAGAATGATGTCGTCGACATAGAGAAGTAGATATGCAACCTGGAGACCCTGGTGAAGCGTGAAGAGAGACGCATCACATTTACTTTGTACAAACCCCAATGTTAAGACAAAATCAGTGAACCTTTGATACCATGCCCTCGGAGCCTGTTTGAGCCCGTATAAGGATCTCTTTAGACGACAAACGTGATCCGGGTAGTCTTTGCTACGGAACCCCATAGGTTGGTACATGTATACCGTTTCATGTAAATGACCATGCAAGAAAGCATTTGTAACATCCAGCTGACGTACCTGCCAATTTTGTGATAAGGTAATGGAAAGAACCGTACGTATGGTGGCAGGCTTAACAACAGGACTGAAGGTTTCCCCACAATCAACACCAACCTGTTGAAGGCGACCGTCACAAACCAGCCTTGCCTTGTACCGTTCCAAGGACCCATCGGATTTAAACTTGTGTTTGAATAACCACATGCTTCTAATGACATTCATGTTTGGCAGCCTCGGTGTTAATTCCCATGTCTCGTTCTTAATAAGAGCATGGTATTTGTCATTCATGGCTTTGTGCCAAATCGGTATGGACAAGGCATCGATGGGGGTTTTGGGAATGGGTATAATGGTTGAGGTGTTAAGGTTAAGACGGGTCTTGGGTTTGGTAATGCCATCCATGGCGCGTGTGCGCATGGTGCGGGTGGTGGGTTCGACATTTGGGGACGGGTGGGAGGTGTTCGTGGCCTGGGTTATGGTTGCGGCTGGTGAGGATGGCGAAGGATGTTGGGCTGAAGTCGTAGGTGTGGTAGGGGCAGTCGAGTGGGCCGGGTGAGTTATGTGTGGAGTGTGGGCCGAGAGGGTATCAGGGGGGTGGTTTAGGCCGGTTGGGTTGTGTGAGGAGTGTGGGCCGAGAAGGTATCAGGGAGGTTGGTTTGGGCCGGTTGGGTTGTGTGAGGAGTGTGGGCCGAAAGGGGATCAGGTAGGCTGGCTTGGGCCGGTTGGGTGATGGGAGGGGTGTGGGCCGATAGGGTGTCAGGTGGGCTGGTTTGGGCTGGTTGGTTTGTGAGACTAGTTGGGTTGACATGAGGCCAAAGAACAGGAGGGAAAACGGAGAGGAATTCATAGGAAGGAGTGGGGTAAATGGTGTTAGCAAAAGGGAAGGTGGTTTCGTCAAACGCTACATGTCGAGATATGATAATTTGTTTTGTTTTTAGATTACAACATTTGTAGCCACGATGTGTAGAGGGGTAGCCCAAGAAGACGCATGGTGCGGATCTAGGGTCAAGTTTGTGAATGGTGGTGGCGGGGGTCAAGGGATAACAGAGGCACCCGAAGACCCGTAGGTGGTCGTATGATGGTGTGCGATGGTAAAGAAGTTCAGTAAGTGTTTTGTTGTGAAGGTGTTTAATGGGTAGGATGTTTAATATGTACGTGGCGGTTTCAAGGGCGTGATGCCAAAAGATATTTGGTAGAGAGGCATGGGTGAGGATGGTGCGGATCATATTATTTATGGTTCGAATCATGCGTTCCGCTTTTCCGTTTTGAGACGACGTGTGTGGACACGAGCGTCGAAAAAGAATACCATGGGAAGAAAAGAAGGATTGAAACGACGAGTTGATGTATTCGGTACCGTTATCACATTGAAAATTTTTAATAGGGCGTTCAAATTGGGTAGTGGTCTGTTTGTGGAAGTGACAAAACATGGTATATACTTGTGATTTATTTGACAATGGGTATGTCCATAAAAAATTTATAACATCATCAACAAACAATATGTAATATCTATGACCGTTAGAACTCAAAATGGGAGAAGTCCATAAATCACTATGAATAAGATCAAATGGTAAAAAAATTCGAGTATCAGATTTAGCAAATGGTAGTCTAATACTTTTGCCAATTACACAAGATTGACAAAGGTCTTTATAAAAACTTGGAAATTGAACAAAATCGGAAGATTTTAAGGTCTGTAATGGTGCACGGCCAGGATGTCCAAGGCGTTGGTGCCATAGGCTAGCAGTGATAGCAGCAAAGGTTGATGGAAAAGTTGTGGTTCCTGGTCCGAGCACGAGGGGATAGAGGTCACTGCTGCTGTTGCACTGGAGGATAGGGATCCGGCTCTTGTAGTCCTTCACAAGAAAACCAAAAGGGTCAAATTCGACAGAAACAGAATTGTCGGTTGTAAACCGACGAACAGAGATTAAGTTTTTAAGTAATTTTGGGGCGTAAAGGACGTTTTTAAGAACAAGGGGTGGGAATGGTGGTGGTAGTGTTTGGTTGCATGTCCAAGTACCGGGATGGTGGAGCCATCGCCGAAGATTATTTGTTGTCCCATGCTATTATTAGAAAAAGAATCGAAATTAACAGAGGTGTTAGACATGTTACCTGTCGCACCGGTGTCCATGTAGCCGGTGGGTTCCTATGGCGGATTGAGAGACATTGCCTGAAGGGCCTGGTCGATATCGGTGGGTGTGTAAGCCGTATGGTGAGCTTGGCTTGGTGCGGACCCAAGTATTCCTGCGCCGCTGGAATTGGTAGTGGATCGAGGACTAGATGTTGGGTAAGGGCAAGGGGGAGGGGCCCAATGGGTCGGATATGGAGGCTAGTTAGGCGAGTTGGGCCATGGGCCGTAGGGAGGTGGCCAATAGGAGTGAGGGTGATTGGGCCATGAATGGTAAGTGGGCTGTCCGCGACCCCATGATTGGCGTCTGCGACCCCTGCCTCTACCGCGAGAGCGACCACCACGTCCCCTGCCTCGGTCATAAGTGTGCTCGGTTGGTTGCTGAGAAGAGGACGAGCGAGAGGATGTTGTGAGGGCTGTACCGGCGATCTTGGCGGCTTGAAGGGCTTGTTCTTGTTTCCGTGACTCGATAAGGCAGAGCTTTGACCGAGCCGTGGCGAATTGTGGCAGTGGGTCCTGACCTTGAAGCACAATCCCGATACCTTCATATTGGTCCGTAAGGCCTGCGATTAATTGGAGGACAAGGGCATCATTATCCACCGGATGCCCCACGTTGGCCAACTGATCCGAAAAAACTTTTAGTTCTTGACAATAAGCAGAGACGTTGGCGAAGTTTTCAAGTCTGGTGTTTGTGAATCGGTGGCGAAGATGAAGTGCCCGTGCACTTTTGTTGTCTTGGAACAGGTTTTCGAGAGTGGTCCATGCTTGATGTGCCGTAGTACCGGGCTTAATGATGGTGTGAACAAGGTCTTGAGAGATTGTTCCATAAATCCATTGAAGGACAATGGAGTCAAGTCGCTCCCAGGCTTCTTTAGTTGTGGATGAATCAGCAGCCTTGTCTTTATCGGTTGAAGAAGAAACGGCAGGCGGAGAATGTGGTAGAAGGTGATCATAAATCTGAAACGCTTTGTAGTGAAGTTTGAAGAGTTCCATCAGGTGGACCAGTGGCCGGTTTCCATCTCAAGGGTTACCGGGATGGCGGTCTTGATATTTGAAACGGTGACGGCCGGGTGTAATTTGGTTTCCATGAGGGAGAGCGGGTGGAAGAGACAGCAGACTAATGGTGATGTAGGTAGGGAGAAGGTGGGCAGCCGAAAGCTTCAAGAAGAAGGAAGAGATCGGCGGGTTTAGGAGAGAAGAAGTTCCTGGTCTCGTGATACCATGAAACAATAGGATCCTTGATCCTTCTCCCTCTTAGGGTTTCCATTATATAGAAAGATTACAATCCCATAAATTAGGGATGATTACAAAGTATATGGAAACAATATTAATTACAAAATAACTTCTACAAATATATTATCTATTAGTGTTGTATAACAACGCTGCTTGTTTTGTGTTAATTATTATGCGCAAGGTGTTGTGTTGTTTAACAACACTGCTTATTTTGTGTTAATTATTATAACACTGGGTATATTTTTTGGGGTTGGGGGCTCTGGGGTTGGGCCGTTTGTTGGACCTACCTAAGGGTTATTCGAGCTTGGCATGTCCGATAAGGGCCTTTGGATTGGGCTCTTGCTATTTAATTAAGGGTTGGGGGTATACGGGGCCCAAATGTCTTATGGGAATGGGATCATGTTATACCAATTTTTCTGGGTAGACTTTACATTCTTAGGATGGCTAGTCGTATTGTTTCAATCCCTTGTATTGGTAGTGTATTTGTTTTTCTTCTTTTTTTTTCTTCAGGTTACATGTATGGGGTAAAGTTCTTGTACAAATAATCTTAACATACTAAACATACAAATTGAAGGAAAACTCAAAAAGACAAGGTGGCATTTTTGTAATTATCAATAACTATCAAAGTTACTCTACAAATACCTCTAAAAAAACCTAACCACTCCCACCACCCCCAAAAAAAACCTAAACCCCCCACCCCCCACCCCCACCCCCCAAAAACCTAAAAAAAAAACCTAACCCCCCACCCCCCCACCCCCAAAAACCTAAAAAAAACCTAACCCCCCCCCCACCATCCCCCCCCCCCCACCCAAGCTAAAATGCTAAAAACTAAACCCCCCAAAATACCTAAAAAAAAAACTAACCCCCCCCCCACCCCCAAAAACCTAAAAAAACCTAACCCCCCACCCCCAAAAACCTAAAAAAACCTACCCCCCCCCCACCCAAGCTAAAATGCTAAAAACTAAACCCCCAAAAAACCTAAAAAATCTAAAAAAATAAAAAAAAACACACAAATTATTTTATTTTATTTTTTAACATTTTTTATTAAAAAATCGCTACTTTTAGTAGCAGCAACAAAAAAAAAATTTTTTTTTTTTTTTTTTTGCTAACGAAATGTAGCGATTTTTAATAAAAAATGTTAAAAAAAAATTGTGTTTTTTTAGGTATTTTTTGTTGTAACTTTGATAGTTGGTGGTAATTACAAAAATGCCACCTTGTCTTTTTGGGTTTTCCTTCAATTTGTATGTTTAGTATGTTAAGATTATTTGTATTTGATCTTTTGCCTACATGTATGTGTATGTATTTTGGTGTGTGTGGTTTTTTTTTTTTTTTTTTTTTTTGTGTGTGTTTTGTCTTTGCAGGCTTGAATAAGAGGATATATTGAAATTTGATTTACTATATTTTTACCCCTTATAACTTGATTTATTATATTTGTCCCCTTATACCTTGATTTTTGAGTTTGTTATATTTTCTAAACTACCTTAAACTATGTAACTAAAATATATTGAAATATGATTTTATTTTTTGTTTATATATCCTTTTTTTATTTTTTATTTAAAACATTTAAATATATAAATTGTTTTAAAGTTCAAATTTAATTAAAATAAATTAGTTTTGGAGAAATCTGGGGAAATCTACGACGACACCGCGCAATCTGAGGAAATCCGGAAAAAAGTGATGTGAGGCTAACGTGTCACACGAGGAAGAATGGGACAACACTGTTCACCTCAACTGAATCTCGTCTACTCCATTAGCTAGTTCTTGGCCTCCCTACTGAGTATGTTACGGTAGCCTCTTTCATCAATCAAAATTCACCCACCTGGGACATGGCACGCAATATGCTATTCACCCACGAGTATGTTATGGTAGCCTCTTTTATGTTTTACTATCATCCAGAAGTCGATTCATAAAAAAAAAACCTATGAAATACTGATTAACTAATTAAAAAAATAACAAAATATTACCACAAACTAATTATATTAGGTATTATATATCGTAACAAAAACCAATTAAAAAACATTATTAAATTGCATAAGTTGGTTTTTTTCCTAAATTTTTAAGGCCCATGTATAAAACAGAGAGAAGGGGTCAAGTACTCAACTACTCATAAATACAGATCGTACACATTGTCAACAAGCCAGAGGACCGTGTCTTAGACGAAACAAATCATGTAATGGGAACATAGAAATGAAGTGAAAAAGTCATTGAAATTTGTAATGGGAAGCATATTGAAAAAGTCACACGGAAATCATGTAAGACTAGAAGGTATGGAGAGCCTCATCCTCACGGGGATGGGCCGCCACGTCACCGACACGTAGGAAACGCTTCAAGGGGATGGACCTAGGGGGGTGGGGGATGAGCCCCTTTATATATATATATGCATATATGTATAGGTGTGTGTGTGTAAGGAAAAGAAGGAGAGGCCCGGCTACCCCGGCTGTGGGTGGCCGGTTGTGCCGAGCCGGAGCTGTCGGGGGCGGTGTGGGGGACCGGCGCCGGTCCTAGCCGGGCCTCAGCCGGCCCCCATACCCACTAGTCTAATGTCCGAGAAATTTAAAGAACCTAAAATTCCACAAATGCATATTGACGTGGTCAACATGCCAGGAGCACGGATAACTCAACCTATTAGGGGACTAGGGGTGGAATCACTAGTGATAGATTCTATCACTCCCACTCTCCAATCAAATCATGACATGTTATCAACCATATTTCTATCACTAGTGATAGAAATGGACTAGGGGTGGAATCACTAGTGATGGATTCTATCACTCCCATTTTTTTTAATTTTCATTTTAAAATTAGAAAATAAAAATAAAACACTAAATTATAAATTTCATTAAACTTAAAAAAAAAATTACATAACCAAATAAAAAAAAAACAACTAAACCGATGGCATCTCCCAACCCCACTTTGCGCAAATCGCGCGCTTTTGTTCGATGACAATTGACTTGAACGGTTCGTCGAGATGGGCGTGTTTTTCACACAAGATTTTTAAATCATTTTGTCTTTCGATCGTTTTCAAGTGTTCCTTGTACGCCTGCTCCCGTTCAACTTTTAGGGTCATCATTGTTTCTTTTCTTTGTTCGGCCATCTTGTATTGGGTCATTTTCTCCTCTTCGATTCTAAAGATCGACTCCGCCACCGCCTCCTTCCCTTTGCTTGACGAATCACCACCTCGTCTGCGTCGTGGCCTTGTGGGTGTATCTTCCTCAACGGGCTCGTCAAGGGGTTCGTCTAGAGGCTCGTCGTTTAAGTTCATTTGGGGCAAGTTATCCGACGCGGAAGTCGTGTAGTTCCCCGAATCGGATGTCTTTGATCTTTTCGAACCGCCTCGCTTTTTTGGAGCCGTAGGTCCACGCGTGTCAACCAACTCAACGGGGACCCACTTCGGGTGATGTCTCGCAACTTCCCATGCCGCCACGTGTGGAAAAGTTCTCTTATGGTACGTTGTGCAATACATTTCGGTGGCTTGTTGCATGATCGTCGCCTCGCTCGCTCCACTTTGTGGGTTTCGGCTCTACAAAAAAAATAAAATATTAAAAAACTGTTTTCTATAAATAAACTGTTTTTTTTTTAAAACTGTTTTTTTAATAATCTGTTTTTTATAAACTGTTTTTTATAAAAAACTGTTTTTTTTTATAAAAAACTGTTTTTTTTAATAAACTGTTTTTATATACTGTTTTTAACAAAAAACTGTTTTTTTAATAAAAAACTGTTTTTTTTATAAAAAACTGTTTTTTTATAAACTGTTTTTAATAAACTGTTTTTTTTTAATAAACTGTTTTTTTATAAACTGTTTTTAATAAACTGTTTTTTTTATAAAAAAACTGTTTTTTTATAAACTGTTTTTAATAAACTGTTTTTTTATAAAAAACTGTTTTTTTATAAACTGTTTTTAATAAACTGTTTTTTTTAATAAACTGTTTTTAATAAAAAAACATACCTTTTGAATGAAACAAGCGTTGAACTGGCTAATTTTCCGGTTCAAATCCGTCCACTTCGACGTCATTTTGTCCATGTTTCGGACATTTGCACCGGGAAGTTTCATAAAATGATTAATAACCCGTCTCCAAAACGCATCCCTTCGTTGCTCGTTCCCGTGTTTCCTACTCTCCGAGATGTGCAAATACGCCTTCGTCAACGAGACCTCCTCCTCGCTCGTCCAAGGTTGTCGGCCGATTGGAACGATTTCTTGAACCTCAACATTTTGTTCTTCTTCCTCTTCCTCTTCCTCTTCCTCCGCTTCTTCTTCCTCTTCCTCTTCCTCGTCCTCGTCAAGACTTGGTTGTGGTTCACGTGGTCCATTCCACGCTTTGGCAAAATGATGAATGAGGGTGTTGTCTTCTAGTAGAGGGTCGAGTGTGTGGGGTTGGGTTTGATACGTTTGCGATTGAAATTGGTGAGGTTGAAACGGTGGAACGAACGGTTGGTTATGGTACGTTTGCGATTGAAAGGGTGGATATTGTTGGGTTTGAAAGGGTGGGTATTGTTGGGTTTGAAAGGGTGGGACTTGGTCGGGTTCGTCTTGCAACCTAAATCGATCGGGCTCACCAAGATTCGCTCGAACCTTGGGCCTTATTTTCTTTGTACCCGAACCGCCACCTCTTTTTTTCGATCCACCACCTCTCTTGCTTGAACCTTCCATATTTCTAAAAAAATGAGTATGAAAATACTTGAAAGTTTTTTGAATTTTTTGTGTGAGAATTGTTGAGAGGTTTTTGAGTTTGTTTAGATATATGGGGTATTTATATAAAAAGTTTAATGAATTAACCAAACGGTAAAAAAAAAAACGGTCAAAAAAACGTTCCTTTTTCAAATGTTTAACGCGTTGTGTGCAGCACGCGTTCTTTTTATCACGCGTGGAACTAGGGGCGGCGGCGGTGTGCTACATCTTCATCACGCGTGGAACTTGGCTATAACGTGCCCGCCCCGAGTCCCCTAAGAGAACTTTTCCACACGTGGCGGCATGGGAAGTTGCGAGACATCACCCGAAGTGGGTCCCCGTTGAGTTGGTTGACACGCGTGGACCTACGGCTCCAAAAAAGCGAGGCGGTTCGAAAAGATCAAAGACATCCGATTCGGGGAACTACACGACTTCCGCGTCGGATAACTTGCCCCAAATGAACTTAAACGACGAGCCCTAGACGAACCCCTTGACGAGCCCGTTGAGGAAGATACACCCACAAGGCCACGACGCAGACGAGGTGGTGATTCGTCAAGCAAAGGGAAGGAGGCGGTGGCGGAGTCGATCTTTAGAATCGAAGAGGAGAAAATGACCCAATACAAGATGGCCGAACAAAGAAAAGAAACAATGATGACCCTAAAAGTTGAACGGGAGCAGGCGTACAAGGAACACTTGAAAACGATCGAAAGACAAAATGATTTAAAAATCTTGTGTGAAAAACATGCCCATCTCGACGAACCGTTCAAGTCAATTGTCATCGAACAAAAGCGCGCGATTTGCGCAAAGTGGGGTTGGGAGATGCCATCGGTTTAGTTGTTTTTTTTATTTGGTTACGTAATTTTTTTTTAAGTTTAATGAAATTTATAATTTAGTGTTTTATTTTTATTTTCTAATTTTAAAATGAAAATTAAAAAAATGGGAGTGATAGAATCCATCACTAGTGATTCCACCCCTAGTCCATTTCTATCACTAGTGATAGAAATATGGTTGATGAAATGTCATGATTTGATTGGAGAGTGGGAGTGATAGAATCCATCACTAGTGATTCCACCCCTAGTCCCCTTATGGTACGTTGTGCAATACATTTCGGTGGCTTGTTGCATGATCGTCGCCTCGCTCGCTCCACTTTGTGGGTTTCGGCTCTACAAAAAAAATAAAATATTAAAAAACTGTTTTCTATAAATAAACTGTTTTTTTTTAAAACTGTTTTATTAATAATCTGTTTTTTATAAACTGTTTTTTATAAAAACTGTTTTTTATAAAAAACTGTTTTTTTTAATAAACTGTTTTTAACAAAAAACTGTTTTTTTAATAAAAAACTGTTTTTTTTATACAAAACTGTTTTTTTATAAACTGTTTTTAATAAACTGTTTTTTTTTAATAAACTGTTTTTTTATAAACTGTTTTTAATAAACTGTTTTTTTTATAAAAAAACTGTTTTTTTATAAACTGTTTTTAATAAACTGTTTTTTTTATAAAAAAACTGTTTTTTTATAAACTGTTTTTAATAAACTGTTTTTTTTATAAAAAACTGTTTTTTTTATAAACTGTTTTTAATAAACTGTTTTTTTTTATAAAAAACTGTTTTTTTTTATAAAAAACTGTTTTTTTTTAATAAACTGTTTTTAATAAAAAAACATACCTTTTGAATGAAACAAGCGTTGAACTGGCTAATTTTCCGGTTCAAATCCGTCCACTTCGACGTCATTTTGTCCATGTTTCGGACATTTGCACCGGGAAGTTTCATAAAATGATTAATAACCCGTCTCCAAAACGCATCCCTTCGTTGCTCGTTCCCGTGTTTCCTACTCTCCGAGATGTGCAAATACGCCTTCGTCAACGAGACCTCCTCCTCGCTCGTCCAAGGTTGTCGGCCGATTGGAACGATTTCTTGAACCTCAACATTTTGTTCTTCTTCCTCTTCCTCTTCCTCTTCCTCCGCTTCTTCTTCCTCTTCCTCTTCCTCGTCCTCGTCAAGACTTGGTTGTGGTTCACGTGGTCCATTCCACGCTTTGGCAAAATGATGAATGAGGGTGTTGTCTTCTAGTAGAGGGTCGAGTGTGTGGGGTTGGGTTTGATACGTTTGCGATTGAAATTGGTGAGGTTGAAACGGTGGAACGAACGGTTGGTTATGGTACGTTTGCGATTGAAAGGGTGGATATTGTTGGGTTTGAAAGGGTAGGTATTGTTGGGTTTGAAAGGGTGGGACTTGGTCGGGTTCGTCTTGCAACCTAAATCGATCGGGCTCACCAAGATTCGCTCGAACCTTGGGCCTTATTTTCTTCGTACCCGAACCGCCACCTCTTTTTTTCGATCCACCACCTCTCTTGCTTGAACCTTCCATATTTCTAAAAAAATGAGTATGAAAATACTTGAAAGTTTTTTGAATTTTTTGTGTGAGAATTGTTGAGAGGTTTTTGAGTTTGTTTAGATATATGGGGTATTTATATAAAAAGTTTAATGAATTAACCAAACGGTCAAAAAAAAAAACGGTCAAAAAAACGTTCCTTTTTCAAATGTTTAACGCGTTGTGTGCAGCACGCGTTCTTTTTATCACGCGTGGAACTAGGGGCGGCGGCGGTGTGCTACATCTTCATCACGCGTGGAACTTGGCTATAACGTGCCCGCCCCGAGTCCCCTTATGGAACTTGGTCAGTATATATATCGAAGCCATCATGAAACCAGTCACTAAATACTAGCAACAAAACATGATGAGTCCACTTGTTCTTATCCAATATTGTGTCATCTATGTGGCGTGTTTTCTAGTAACAACACTCTCGGCGGCTCCTACTGTTGGGTTTCCGTGGTGATTGGTTAAAATTTTATTTATCAAAAACCCGGTTCAATAAATAATAGTTGATTAATTAAACGAGTTAATTAATAAAACGCAACGGAAATATAAACTAATGATCAACAAAACGAAACCCGACAGGATCCGGTTACATACAAATACGAGCACGGTAAAATATATTTAACTACCGATGAGAAAGATTATACCTCGGTTAATGACTAACCGGTCGAGACACCGAGGTTCAATGAACAAGGGCTAGTAAACGAACCAACGAGACGCGACGAAGGGGCGGCGGCAGGCAGGGGCAGCAGCGCCGGTATGTGGCGGCTGGCAGCGCCTGGTAGCGGAGGTCAGCGGTGGAGGCGGGGTGGCGACGGCAGCAGCGGGGCGGCGACGGCGGCGGCCCGCGGCTGGCTAGGTGGCCGGTTATGTGGTGGGTCTAGTTGAGAGCATTTAATCTCTTGCAACTTATGTTCATCTAACCATTTCTCAATAATGCAAGACCCAAAATATATAAAAGATATGGACATTGTGCATGTTAGCCAAGTGTCAAGACACGCAAAATTGCATGTGTTTTGATTGGCCACAAGTTAGGTGGATGACAAGTGGCGTAGGGTGAGAATACCCGTGTCACCCGGTCCATGTACCCGTCTCTCAGTTAATACCCGCTTATGATCATAAGTATAATTATGAGTTGTCTCGTATATTGTTCGTAATTACCAGTTAAACAGGTTAAGTGGATTTTTAGTTCGTTGCCCAAGGTGTAACTCTTACGGGTCAAGACCCGGTCGGCAGCGTTGACTTATCGAACCGGACATAATATCCAACAGCTCCCACTTGGACGGTCTCTGATAAGATCTCAACGCAGACAGCCAGCGGTGTTCTAGCTACACATAGTTGCCCCCAACAGGGCATGACACTTTAAAGTCATTAACCAAGGTATCTTCTCTTTAGCAACGGCTTGCTACATGAAGAAAGTAGACTTATGGAAATTCTCGTCATCTATCCTTTCTGTAAAAAGACATCAATTGAACAATGAGACACGAATCAGATTCAATCTCACATGGCGTTCAATCATTATCGTTCTCGTTCACATAATCAAAGTGGTCCAATCAAACAAACAGTAAGTTTGGGTAAGGCCTTACACTTCACCAGTTTGAATCAACGAGGGCGCCGAGATGTCTAAGTGTTAAGAGTACAGAATCCCATCTTGACTACATACAACTCCCACTGAACTTCAGAACCACTCCCAACCAATGTCTTTATGACTGGCAGTTACGCGACAGCGGTTGACACTGATCAAAGAATAGTCTTCAGTAAACGAAAGTTCTAGTATGTATCTCAGGTCAGAGGATACAAAATGAGTATACCAAAATCAAATACATCTTATGACCATGATCCATGAAGATGATTTGATGCGAGTTACATCCAACGTCATTCATAATGAGGTTTGTGAGTTTGGAAGTCAACTACTTGAGTCCAAAGTCAGAATAGTCTTAATTCAGATTCGTTCCCACGAGTCTGACCGACTACGGATAATTTAGAATACAAGATTCATGGATTAAACGTACAAAAATCAAACACATATGTAAGATTCAAGCTTTGCATTTAGCCAGTAAATCAAAGGTGAATTCAAAAGGTACAACTGTTTGAACGTTCGTACACCCAAATACTAAATCAAAACAAATGGTTATCCAATCTAAGACCGATAGCATTCCCATGCTTGTCCTAAGACATCGGTTTAGTGAACGGGTCTGCTAAGTTTTGATCTGTGTCTATTTTGCTTATTAAGATGTCACCTCGTTCCAGTATTTCCCGTATATAGTGGAACTTTCTTAGAATGTGCTTAACCCTATGATCTGGGCTCCTTGGTTTGAGCAATGATTCATGTGTTGTCACAGAACACCTAGATTGGTTTCTGAACACTTGAAACCACATCGAGGTCATTGATGAATTACTTCATCCAAGCAGATTCTTTCGCAGCATCTAATGCAACTATACATTCGGATTCGGTGGCTGAATCCGCCACCACACTCTGTTTGGAGCTTTTCCAATAGACAGCTCCTCCATTGAGACTGAATACGAATCCTAATTGTGAGCGAGAATCATCTCGGTCACTTTGGAAGTCAGCATCAGTGTAACACCTTACAGTGAGCTCCTCTTCCACTCCCCCAAACACCAAGAACATATCTTTAGTTCTTCTCAAGTACATCGGAATGTTCTTTACTGCAGTCCAATGGGCAATGCCAGGACTATGCTGAAAACGACTGGTCATGCTTAAAGCATATGAGACGTTAAGTCTAGTACATAGCATACATGATTGAACCAATCGCTGTAGCATATGGAACTGCTTCCATTTGCTTAGTTTCAATGTCCGTTGATGGAGATTGCGATTTGTTCAACACGGTTCCTTTAGTCATACGAACACCTCCTTTCTTGGAGTTTTCCATCTTGAAGCGTGTCATCATTTTGTCTATGTACGTTCTTTGACTTAGCCCTAGAACCCGCTTAGATCTATCCCTATAGACCTTCATTCCTATAATGTAAGCAGTTTCTCCAAGATCTTTCATTGCGAAACAAGATCCCAAAAGGTGTTTAACTTCGTTAAGCATAGGGATGTATTTCCAATGATCAGTATATCATCCACATACAGGATGAGGAATGATATGGTGCTCCCACTAACCTTTCTGTAAACACAAGCCTCATCTTCATTCTTGACAAAACCAAACTCTTTGATCTTCTGGTCAAAATGAAGATTCCAGCTACGAGATGCTTGCTTGAGTCCATAAATGGACTTATCGGGTTTGCACACCTTAGTTGGATATTTAGGATCGACGAAACCTTCAGGCCGAACCTTATATATATCTTCAGAGAGATGTATATTAAGAAAGGCGGTTTTGACATCCATTTGCCATATTTCGTAATCATAATACGCAACTATGGCAAGCAATATCCTGATTGATTTAATCATAGCAACGGGCGAGAAGGTCTCATTTTCAATACTTTGAGTTTGAGTGAAACATTTCGCAACTAGCCGTGCTTTATAGGTGTGTATATTTCCATGCATATCGGTTTTTTTCTTGAAAATCCATTTGCTTCCTATTGCCCGAGATTCGGGGGGTAGCTCAACCAAGTCCCATACTTGATTGCCATGCATAGATTGCATCTCGACGTTCATGGCTTCTTGCCATTTCTCAGATTTCGAATCTAAGATTGCAGATTTGTAGTTAGCAGGTTCGTTGTTAGACTCAGCTACTAATAAGACTTCGGGACCTTTTAGACGCCATAGGCATCTATCAAAATTCTTGCGAGTTCTACAACTTCTGCAATCGCTTGTGTTTTATGTCTGATTCATTGGCAACAACTACTTGTTGATCAGACAGTCCGACTACATTAGCGGTTGTTTGTGGTTCTCGAATTTCTTCTAGATCAACCACATTATTTCCAGTTTCTCGATTAAGAAGTTCTTCCTCGAGAAAGTGTCCTTTTCGTTTGATGGAAATCACATTTGCATCAGGATGGTAGAAATAATATCCGCTTCTTTTATAGTATCCTACGAAAATAACCCTTTCATCTTGAGGATTGAGCTTATCATCAGAATCACTTGTGATGTATTCATCACATCCCCATACTCTAAGGTATTCTAAATCGGGTTTACGCCCATGCCATATCTCATATGGCGGTTTTGTTTACCTTTTAGTCGGAGTCAAGTTGGCAATGTGGGTAGCGGTCATAAGAGCATGATCCAAAAGGAGTGAGGCAAGTTAGTTCTATACATCATCAATCAAACCATATCAAGTAGAGTTTGATTTCACCTTTCACTCACGCCATTAAGTTGTGTGCCAGGTGGAGAGGGTTGTGAAACTATTCCACACTCTTTCAGATGATTTAGAAATTCAAAGTTGAGGTATTCACCACCTCGATCTGATCGAAGTACTTTTATCTTTCTATCAAGCTGGTTTTTATTCATGGTTTCTAGACATGGTTCTGAAAGGACCATATACATCATGTGAATGAGTTCTAGAAGACCATTGATCCGTTCACCAACATCGGTGAAGGGGTGCTTTGTGAGTTTTCCAGCTAAGCAAGATTCGAAATCATCAAAGGAGTCCTGTCTAGTGGATTCAAGAATCCCCTCGGGCTGGAGCCATTTTATGCATGCCTTACTTATGTGGCCAAGTCAACAACGCCTTAAATGCGTTTCATTCATACCGACTTTGTTACGCTTAGAAAGATGATATATGTTATTACTTGTTTGAACATCAATATCATAAATACCATTTCGAGGTTTAGCCTCAAAATAAAAGACATCATTCAAGTAGGCTAAAATAGAAAAACCATTTAAGAAACGTACTTGAATTGAATCCTTGTTCAAACAATGAAGAAACTGAAATAATGTTTCTGGTCAAACCAGATGCATATAAATAGTTATTTAAAGTAACTACAACGCCAGGGGAACATGAAAAAACAAAAATGTTCCAGTTGCAAGAACTGGAACTCTCTTTCTATTACCAACTATGAGTTTCCAGGTGTCCTTGTTTCAGTTTCTTTCACTTTTTAGGCTCTTGCAAGACATTAAAGATGTGGTAACCACATCCGGTATCAAATACCCATGTGTTGCTAGAAACAGTGAAAAGTTCGATAACATAAACGAGAATATCGGAAGAAGTGCCAATGTTATTGGTCTTGTTCATATTCAGCTTGGCTAGATACCGTGGGCAGATTCCTTTCAAGTGCCCCATTTGGTTGCATTCAAAGCACTGACGCTCCTAGGAGGGTGTGGTTTTGCAACATGCTTGTTGTTGGTGGCATTTCTGGCAGCAACAACAACCTTTCTCTTGCCTTTGCTCTTATGTTTCCTTTTCTTGTTATTGAGCTTCTTAACACCACTAGACTTGACCTTTAGAACTTGGTTGGTTTTGTGGAATAACCAAGTTTGTTCATCTGGTCAATGTATCCATTCATCTTTAGCACATGAGTACTGATACATGATCCTTCCAGCATTTCATAGCTTATGAGCTGTTTCATGGTGTCATATCGCTCCTGTCGGGCTTGTTTCTGGAACATGCCTTTCAGTTGCTGGATCATGTCATAAGCATCCTTATCTTCCATGTTCTTCTGAAGTTCAGGAGACATGGTGGCTTTCATAAGGCAGGCTACCTCAACGGCATCCTCGTTATGTTTCTCCAGTGCCTTGCAAGCAGTAGTAGAATTACTTTCAGGCTCGGTAGGGACTGGGCCATCTAAGATATACAGCTTTTACTCCAACTTGAGAACTATTCTCAGATTGCGGTGCCATTCGAGAAGGTTGGTGTTATTCAAAGTTTCATTTCTTTTCCTTTTCAAGTATAGACTTAAAAATGAAGGAGTTGTTTTCATTAGACATCTGTTATATAAGCAAGGTGATTTTAATTAGTATTTTCGATGTATATCTCCTTATTTCGTGAGGTGAGACGATAAGGAATGAGAATTCGGTTAGAAGCTCTTTCCAAAGGCGGCTGGGGCACGCAACATTAGCAAGAGGTTCAAGCGGACTGACAACGATTGTCAATTGTGAGAAAAGCACAACTCCCAAGGTTTATGAGGCTGCGAGGATAACCTATTGTCCTTGCATTGATACGTTTGGCCTTATCTATGCCACTTTTGTTCTCGAGACAGCTGGGGCACGTAACACGAGAAGAAAAGTAATAGTCGTCCTAAAACGGTCACATGTGGAAGGGTCGGATGTGTCGATGAAGTCCTTGCACCTTGGAAGGATAAACTAGAAACCAAGTGTCGTGCTGTGGCTCCAACACTGATGGTTCGCATTATGCCCCAAGTGTTACTAGTAGTAGGATGGCATAGACTATTGATTTTAATTTTTACCAAATAGGGTCGTTATAGTCGGTTTTAATTTAGATATTAAATTTGCGACATAACCAAAAGGACCCTTTCACCTCTCGGGACAATTAGTTTTAGATAACTGGTACGTGCGCGACTATACATATTTTTACAATGAAATTACACACGATTTGGTAAATTTATAAAAGTGATTATTACTTTTACATCAAAACACACACGAAAGGGCAAGTGTACCCCGTCATATATGCAGTAAAGTATCAGTAAGAACCAAGTATCGATCCACGGAAATGGGCGGAGAAATAATACTAGACCTTTATCACTAAATTACCGGTAAAAACATAAGTTGTTTTGGTTTTAATTAAACTAAAGTAAGCATAAATAAATACGTATAAAACATAGTAGATTTTATATAAATAGCCTTGCTTAATATACAACCAAAGCATGTCAACTAAGTCGGTTTTGGCACTAGAAGTATTCGGTCAATTTTCCATTTCGAGACAATTAGTATCCCTTTCGGGAATACTAACATGACAATCATTCAGAAAGTTAAAACGATAAACACACTTTAACCACCTAAAATTGTTCTTTAACGTGCAATTGATAAATGTCTATGAAAATCTCCTAAAAATAAGTTAGTCATCCGTTAAGAGTTTTCTAACCTCACTTAATCAAGGAAAGCAACACCGATAAACACAATGCAACCACCGAGACAAGCATAAACTAGATTAAATCACAACCGAGTTCATTTTACAAATCTTACGCATAAATTCACCAAGATAGTAATTTTGGCCGAAACTACTAACTAAGCTAACAAATCATGGCAAGAATTCGTAACAGCACCATCTAACCCGTTAGAGTCCTTCCGTGAAGGAAAGCTTTCTTAATTAACAATAATTACATTTTATTAAACCACTAACCCGTTAGAGTATCATGGTGCCCACATTTTAACCAAGTTAAGCTAGTTAACCAAATTAAAAGTTTACTAATACATGATTAAATAAGCTTCATTTTTCAACTATCTTACCTAACCAAGCACCAATCATCCAACACAATTACTTATAATCAAGAAATCAATATCAATAACAAGGTTGCAAACTAATCATCAAAGATAATCATAGAAAACACTTCCAAATTTCATTACAAACATAGATTAACATACTAATGGTTATAATCAAGCAAGGGATTGTTGTGTTTTTGCCCAAAGGCTACAATAATACATAAATATTAATCTAAATGCTTGAAAGATTAACAAAACATGGAAAGATTAGAAAACCCAACCATAAACAAGCATAAGATTAAGAATCCGGATAGTAAATGAGCAAAACCGGGCAATGTGGCTTGAATCCGGGTGACTGCAGGAGCCTTCGGAGCCTCAAAATCGCCTGCAAAGCTCTCCAAAATTCCAGAATTCATAACAGAGTGTTTCTGTTCTGTTTTTATGCTTTTTCGATGCCGCATGGTCGTGCAGCGATCGCACGACCATGCACTTTAAGCAATTATTGGTGGTGGTCCACCATACTGCATGACATCAGCAGAGTTGACTGGTCTTCGGTCTTGCACGGGCGTGCCATGGGGTGCACGGGCGTGCATATCCGGGATCGGGGCTGGTCATCGAATGCCCTGCACGCGGAGTTGCACGCCTCGTTCACTGCCGGGTCATTTATGGGTCATCGGTGACGCACGGTCGTGCATGAGGTCGCACGACCATTCCAAATGCCCAGGTCAGTTTTCTAACAGAAGTTTCGCAGCTTCGTCGTTTTGTCCGGAAAGTCCTCGTTTTTGCTATCATCTTGTCTGGTATGCTGTTTTAGGCCTGTAAACAAAAATGTAGATAAGTAAGTATCCGAATGACGGTTTTACGGCCAAAAACGCATAAAATAGGGGTAAAACGGGGGACTAAAATATGTGTAAATTAGCGAATATCAAATCTCCCCACACTTGAACCTTGCTTGTCCTCAAGCAAGCTGAACTAAAAAGTAATAAAAGACGGAAACAAAAAAGAACGATAATTTACACACTATTTTATTGAAAACTACTATAAACGGTTAGCCGGTTTGTCGAAAGACAACATCAAAAGACTCAAACCCAACAAGCATATGCAATTATAAAGCGACAATCAAAAAGCCGTGACTTAACATTTAATCGACTCAACATGTTAATCTTCACGCGACTCACAATGTTCACACACACTCGGTTTTATTTATGAAACATACATATAATGTGTATGTGCAAACACTCAATGCCTCGTCAATGAAACATGCAATATCATAAGCTTGTCATAAGATGTCATCTCGACCAACTAACATGCAAACAAGTTTAAATCAAGAGGTCTTTACGGGTTGTAACGTTAGGCTTGGGCGAAGGGTATGGAAGTAGACATATAAAGTGGCGAAATGGTTAAAACTCGGTAGTAGCGTTTAACTAGCAACAAACAATACAACTATACATACAAATGCCTTAAAAAGGCGACTTTTGCGAAATCGAGCTCATCAACAACATTTTAATATTTTAGCATTCAAAATTGCTCGATTTTTGTCTACTTCACCCTATTTTAGGGTGTTTTATTTTCTGTTTTTTTTTTTTTTTTTTTTTTTGCAAACTAATGGATTTATACAATGAATAATAAACTATCACAAGCGATAGTTAAACGATTATTTTGACCGAGTTTCAACACTAAAAGGTTTAAAACATAAAAAGGCTACATTTGGCTAAGTGGGCGATAATATTGGGTAGACAAAGGTATACGGGAAGGCTCGACATGGTTAATCCTAAAGGGTAATGTAAGGTTTACGGGAAACATAACACAAAGGACAAGGCTAACACAAATTGGTAATCTAGGTGCCTCTATCACTTCTACACAATTTCGCAAGTTCATGGTCTTAACAAGCATTCTAGTGACAAGTTCTAAATTACACATGACATCCGGCTCACTCCTACTCCGAAATGAACAAATACATGACAATATCAAGGCTCAAATATGCTCACGTAACGGAAGGAATGGGTAAAAGTGTGAAAACTATCATGCAAGTCTTTCTTTGTTTGTCACGCTTTCTGGTTCCTTTTTCAAAATTTATTTTGCTTGTCGAGTTTTTATCATGTCCAAAGCTTTCTAAAACACAACCAACCAGTTTATTTACTAAAATATATACAGAACACGGATATTTTTGGATGATTTTCTGGGTTTTTTTTTATTTTTTTAGAGGACAAACAAAGTTAACAAAGTTAACCCCCTCCCCACACTTGAACTTCGCATTGTCCCCAATGCGAAACCGAAATATAGAGAAAAAGGATAATAGTACTCCCCTCAAGATGATATCTGATGAATCGAGACTTCCAAAGCTGTGTCTGTCATATGCTCCGGTCAAAGACTTGATAGCCAAAATCTGCAAGTATGTCACATGTACACCAAAACAGAGCAGTAACAGAATAAACATAAAAACCATAATGTACATAAATAGAAATACTAGAAATCCCAACAAAGACAAGAGATAAAGTAAAGTGTTTGAAAATAAAATACAATCCGGGGGTGTTTGAAATACTACGCAAAATGAACACCCGAAATATAAAGTACTAAAATGCTACTACCACCACCAGTTACTCATCATCACCGTCAGCACCACCTCCTGGTTGACTCGCAGCTGCTCCTGGTTCAGCTGCATTTGTTGAAATTGTTGGTACAAATCAGGATAAGATGGGATGCCGGGTGGCCAGTCTTGGTGCTGCTGGAACTGCTGGTGTGGTGGTGTGGGTGGTGGCTGATTCTATTCCTCCTATTCATGCTCAGCCGAACACACAGTTATGAAGATTCTGTTAAACTGATCTGGGTGTTTCGCATGGGCGTGCGAATGGACGCATGGTAATGCGTCACCGAGATCAGTGGTGGTGCGGTCTTGATTATCGGAACATGACGGGATTGCACGGACGTGCAACTGGTCGCATCACCGTGCATATCCGGCACCACAGTTAAAAATCATGAACGACCCGCATACGCACGACCGTTCCATGTACAGAACGACCGTGCGATCCCGTTTTCTGCAGATTCTTAACCCCGAATCAGAACAGTCAAATTTTTTCGAAATTTTTCAAGTTTTTAGTGACAGGGGGATAGGAAATCAGCCGGGTGTTCATGATTTGTGAAGTTCTTGCAAGGGCTAGGGTTTCGATTTGTTTATGAAGGGAACCCTAAAAATCCTTGAAGAAATCGGAGAATCTAACCCTAGAAAGCGATAACAGGAAATTGACAAGAAAAAAAATCAAACCGTGCGAGAAGATCTGAGAAACCGTGCGAAAAATGGTGCGATTTTGGGGAAAAAAATTGGCCAGGAACGAGAGTGCAGTAGGGTTTCACGAATGTGAGAAGTGGATGCAGATGAGGGCTTTTATATGGAACAATGAAAAAAATGCCCCTGACCATGCGCACGGTCATGCGGATATTCGCACGGGCGTGCGGATCCGATGTTGACCCATTCTTGCACGTTGACCTCGGTAATGCAGGGGGGTGCGACTCGAGGTGTAGGCCAGCCCGAAATCGCACGGGTGTGCGACCCATGGCACGGCCATGCCAATCTGCAGATGTGTCTGTTTGCTGCAGAAACCAGTTTCAGCACTCTTTTTGGCCGTTTTTCGCCATTTTTACCATCCGCAACATGTTTTAACAATATTCCCATGTAGACCCTTCACTTGGCACGTACAAAAGTTGTACAAACAAACGGAAACTACCAAACACTCCTAAATTACGCTAAAACTAGAAAAACACATAAAAAGACGATTTTACCCCTAAAGCGCTTTTGACGCTATTGCTACATTTTTTATCCGCGAGTCAGTAGCGTAGACTCGTGCTAAATTTTTGTCGGCGAGTCGATAGCAAGACTCATGTGAAATTTTTGTCGGCGAGTCGATAGCAAGAATCATGCTAAATTTTTGTTGGCGAGTCGATAGCAAGACTCATGCTAAATTTTTGTTGGCGAGTCGATAGCAAGACTCATGCTAAATTTTTGTCGGCGAGTCGATAGCAAGACTCATGCTAAATTTTTGTTGGCGAGTCGATAGCAAGACTCATGTCCCCACACTTAAGCTGTATGCGGGGTGTGGAGCTTGATAACCTCCACCGCCGACTCGATCGGCCCTCCAACGTAAACCTTCAACCGATGCCCATTTACCTTGAAAATAACGCCGTCCGCGTTCTCTATTGCAACAGTCCCATAAGGAAATACCTCTTTTACTGTGTATGGTCCTGTCCAACGTGAATGAAGCTTTTTCGTAAACACGCTTCTTGTCGTTAGCCATGATGATGTGTCCTTCGTCGGCCGGGCCCTCTGTCTCAGCGGATACCACCTGCTCGTCCACAGCTGCTGCGAGTTGCAGCGCAACCGCACGGGATCTCTAATGAAGACGTCTCCTCAGATCACGCTCGGGTTCGTCTGAAGGCTCAGCAGCGTCGGGAGCAGGGGTTGAGGACACGAAAAATTGCTCGACAAGAATATTATATTATTATAAAAAGGCTGTTTTTTTTAAAAGAAACAAAATATTATTTTAAATGGGCTGAAAAATTTATAAAAATCCGAAAATGGGCCGAAATTTTTATAAAAATTAAAGCAATGAAAATAATCGAATCGGCTAGTATAAAAATAATTTTTCGTAGCCGAAAACTCAAAGAATAAATGAATAAATAAATCCGGATTTAATTTAGATATAGTAGTAGGATGGCATAGACTATTGATTTTAATTTTTACCAAATAGGGTCGTTATAGTCGGTTTTAATTTAGATATTAAATTTGCGACATAACCAAAAGGACCCTTTCACCTCTCGGGACAATTAGTTTTAGATAACTGGTACGTGCGCGACTATACATTTTTTTACAATGAAATTACACACGATTTGGTTTTAAATTTATAAAAGTGATTATTACTTTTACATCAAAACACACACGAAAGGGCAAGTGTACCCCGTCATATATGTAGTAAAGTATCGGTAAGAACCAAGTATCGATCCACGGAAATGGGCGGAGAAATAATACTAGACCTTTATCACTAAATTACCGGTAAAAACATAAGTTGTTTTGGTTTTAATTAAACTAAAGTAAGCATAAATAAATACGTATAAAACATAGTAGATTTTATATAAATAGCCTTGCTTAATATACAACCAAAGCATGTCAACTAAGTCGGTTTTGGCACTAGAAGTATTCGGTCAATTTTCCATTTCGAGACAATTAGTATCCCTTTCGGGAATCCTAACATGACAATCATTCGGAAAGTTAAAACGATAAACACACTTTAACCACCTAAAATTGTTCTTTAACGTGCAATTGATAAATGTCTATGAAAATCTCCTAAAAATAAGTTAGTCATCCGTTAGGAGTTTTCTAACCTCACTTAATCAAAGAAAGCAACACCGATAAACACAATGCAACCACCGAGACAAGCATAAACTAGATTAAATCACAACTGAGTTCATTTTACAAATCTTACGCATAAATTCACCAAGATAGTAATTTTGGCCGAAACTACTCACTAAGCTAACAAATCATGGCAAGAATTCGTAACAACACCATCTAACCCGTTAGAGTCCTTCCGTGAAGGCAAGCTTTCTTGATTAACAATAATTACATTTTATTAAACCACTAACCCGTTAGAGTATCATGGTGCCCACATTTTAACCAAGTTAAGCTAGTTAACCAAATTAAAAGTTTACTAATACATGATTAAATAAGCTTCATTTTTCAACTATCTTACCTAACCAAGCACCAATCATCCAACACAATTACTTATAATCAAGAAATCAATATCAATAACAAGGTTGCAAACTAATCATCAAAGATAATCATAGAAAACACTTCCAAATTTCATTAAAAACATAGATTAACATACTAATGGTTATAATCAAGCAAGGGATTGTTGTGTTTTTGCCCAAAGGCTACAATAATACATAAATATTAATCTAAATGCTTGAAAGAAACAAAAACATGGAAAGATTAGAAAACCCAACCATAAACAAGCATAAGATTAAGAATCCGGATAGTAAATGAGCAAAACCGGGCAATGTGGCTTGAATCCGGGTGACTGCAGGAGCCTTCGGAGCCTCAAAATCGCCTGCAAAGCTCTCCAAAATTCCAGAATTCATAACAGAGTGTTTCTGTTCTGTTTTTATGCTTTTTCGATGTCGCACGGTCGTGCAGCGATCGCACGACCATGCACTTTAAGCAATTATTGGTGGTGGTCCACCATACTGCATAACATCAGCAGAGTTGACTGGTCTTCGGTCTCGCACGGGCGTGCCATGGGGTGCACGGGCGTGCATATCCGGGATCGGGGCTGGTCATCGAATGCCCTGCACGCGGAGTTGCACGCCTCGTTCACTGCCGGGTCATTCATGGGTCATCGGTGACGCACGGTTGTGCATGAGGTCGCACGACCGTTCCAAATGCCCAGGTCAGTTTTCTAACAGAAGTTTCGCAGCTTCGTCGTTTTGTCTGGAAATTCCTCGTTTTTGTTATCATCTTGTCTGGTATGCTGTTTTAGGCCTGTAAACAAAAATGTAGATAATTAAGTATCCGAATGACGGTTTTACGGCCGAAAACACATAAAATAGGGGTAAAACGGGGGACTAAAATATGTGTAAATTAGCGAATATCAATAACCTATAAAACTTAGATCAGAAACTTTAAATAAATAAAGTTTGTGTTCTAATTCTGGTTAAAAGGACCGGTACCGACTCGTATGTTGTAACCAAGGCTCTGATACCACTGTTGGGTTTCCGTAGTGATCGGTTAAAATTTTATTTATCAAAAACCCGGTTCAATAAATAATAGTTGATTAATTAAACGAGTTAATTAATAAAACGCAGCGGAAATATAAACTAATGATCAACAAAACGAAACCAGACAGGATCCGGTTACATACAAATACGAGCACGGTAAAATATATTTAACTACCGATGAGAAAGATTATACCTCGGTTAATGACTAACCGGTCCAGACACCGAGGTTCAACGAACAAGGGCTAGTAAACAAACCAACGAGACGCAACGAAGGCGCGGCGCCAAGCGGCGGCAGGCAGGGGTCAGCAGCGGCGGTATGTGGCGGCTGGCAGCGCCTGGCAGCGGAGGTCAGCGGTGGAGGCGGGGTGGCGACGACAGCGGCGGGGCGGCGATGGCGGCGGCCCGCGGCTGGCTAGGTAGCCGGTTATGTGGTGGGTCTAGTTGAGAGCATTTCATCTCTTGCAACGTATGTTCATCTAACCATTTCTCAATAATGCAAGACCCAAAATGTAACACCCCGAAAACGGGTTTGGTAATTAAACCCCGTTAATACAAAAGACGGGGAAAGTACCGTTAGTGGTAAAAGTAAACCGGCAAATATTTGGAATAAATTGAATAATCCTAATATTTATTTAAAAGTGAATAAGAGCTTTCAAGAAAATAGAATGGATAAAAGGCATGATTTAACGGGACTTAAAGTAAAACGGGTTATGACTTCCCGAACCTACTAAACTGACTAGGAATAATTCTAACCTAGTTAGATAGTGACTTATGAGTGGGTTAAAACCCTTAAATTATAAACTAAGGAAAATGTAGGGGCCAAACTTGTTAAACTTGAAACTTGATTTATTAAAAACAAGAATTAAAAACAAACCAAACACCCACTTGGGGTTGTCTGGTCGTTGAAGAAGCAGGGGGCGACATGGGTTCTCTTTAAACCCTAAAATCCTCACAAAACTCACAAATTGGAGCCTCTAATCAAGTCTAAATCGAATTTCAAGCACAAATTCATGAACACCTAGTTGAAAGGATCATAAGGTATGTAAAATTGTGATGTTTTGATCCATCTTAAAATCTAAGTTATTTGTAAGAAACTGAAATTGAGCTTGATTATGTCATGCATGGATGAATCTTGAAGTAATATGATGTCTAGGAGTAGACCCTAGTCAATAACATGTTGGATTATTGGATAATCTATGAAATTCATAATGATCCATTGATAAGTTAAGTGGGTTTATTGACAATATGATGAACACTCGGATTAGAGTGTTAAATTGATGAAAAATTGATTGTTATAATATAAGTTCTTGATGTAATTCATGAACACTAGACCTAGAGGTTTGATTGTTATGTAAATCTTGGTGAAAATAACTAATTATAAACTAGTTAGTGAATATGTGAAATTATGCACATTAGGTGTTTGTTAAAATGCCTAAATGAGAACTAAAGTATTGAATTTAGAGTGAAAACGCGTATTCGAATGATATGGCAATTACGCGTGATATGAAGTGATAAGAGTTCTAAATACTATGTTGATTTAGACTTAATGTAGTAAACATGTGATTGAAAGTAGTTAACTTTAGATAAGTTAAGTTAACGAATCATGAAGCCGAATAGTAGCTTCGGCATAGAAAATAAGTGAGGTGGAATAGTCGTGATTGTTAATGACTAATTTAACTGCCTTGTAAATGTTTGACAATAGTTTGATGCGTAACAAGCTAGGTGAAAGCTTGGAGGAGGGAGCGGGTCAAACGGAGCAAGTACGGAAAGAAAAGCGTGGCGTGGATGCGAGGTAAGTGTAATTTACACACTTATGTAGAATACCCGTTTATTCGATACATTGTAAACGTGATAACAATAATATTGGAAATATGGAAATTTGTCAAATATCGACTAATGTAAATCAAGGTTAAAAGGATACCCATGGCGTAAGCCGAAATGGGTTGAATTTGTAAGAAAAGAGTGTAAAAGAAAAAAAGGGGGGGTGGTAATAAAATCCGGGATAGATGGATGTATGAATTGGAGATCAAAAACGATGTTTTTGATTAAATAGATAATGTTGGGCATATACTCCAAACGGGTCGAATGGTGGTGATAACACCATTTGACAATATCGACTAATGTGGTTGTCGAGTCTTGTGTTAACAGGACCAATTAGCAAATTGGATAATTACGTCACCATTGATGGTGTGATAATGAAAACGAGGTATAAATCGGGTCTACTTATTGATCCGGGCCAGGTACGCATAATTATGTTGTAGTTAAGAATGCTATTTTGGTCGAATAATTTGAGAGAGAGTCCTTCGTCGTAAAAGGACCAAAATCGACCAAAACGCCCTTGTAGGCTAAGTTGAACAAACAACCCTTAAAGGTTGTTTGGAAGCGAATTTCATGATTAGATAAATACTTAGAATAAGTATAGAAGTTGAAAGATGTAATATGTTAGTCAAAAGGCACTATTTTAGTTTTTGCCGTAAATTAATGAACCAAGAGGTAAAAATTTGGTTTATATTGATCACCACATTAAACTCACCTTAAAATACAGTTGTGGTGGGAGATTTTAGGATAAGAAATGTGGTGATGGAATGTTAGAAGCAATCGAAAGTGATTTTAGGTTCGAAAGTGCTTAAATACCCTTAACGGGTCAAAATAAGCATACGAGCGAAAACGGACTTAAATGGTGTAATAAGCCTATGATTAGAACCTAATATAGTAGGTAACATTAATTTGAAGAAGTGTATGAGATATAGGAATCAAATAAATACGTTTGTTTGATAAAATGCATAAACGGGTTAAAATTCGGTAAAAAGGTAACGAGACGAATGCTTAGAAGTCTCAAAATTTCTTATGTTGGATGTAGGATTTTAACTCCATAAGATGGAGGATTAAATTACGGACGCGTAGGAAAAAGAATCGGGTAAAACGGATCAATAACGAAGAAGTTATGGACGTTTCCGTGAAACCAGATCGTGTTGGGTATGTACAGCATCAGCTGAAGGCAACAGGCTGTGAAAAACAGGGCTAGGCGTGACACCTAGGCCCTTGGCATCACGTCTAGCCCCCTAACTCCGAAAATTTTCAAATTTTGTCATTTTTAACCCCTGTACTTGTTTGAACTTAATATTTGACTATCAAAACTAACTTTTAAGTTGGTTTTGATCATAGGTGAATGCCTAGAGTGCACGGATGAAGATCAAGCGACGAGCAAGAACCGAACACGATCATGAAACATGCTTCCGCACATTGCCTCGTCGTAAATTTTAAACGACGAATTCGATTACGCTATGTTGAATAACTTATGATTTGTAAAGTTTTAACGAACCCGTATATTTCAATGTAGCAAAATCTTAATTACCCGTAGACTACACATCCAATTGTTGGTATTTACATGTAAAACCGCTTAAATAGTAACTACGGTGTTACAAGTTGGTAATCAGAGCTCATGGTTAAAGAGTAAGGTGTGTTCGGTTCGAGGCTCGATCGCAAATCCGGTAAGTACATGTATGTTAATAGCTTAGCATGCTAAAGTGTTGTAAACAACACGTAAGGCTATCGTGTGATACACGTTACCCCAATTAAAATGATTAATATGGTTGACGAAACTACTATGCGTTGACGCGCATAGTAGAAAAAGCCTTGTATTATAATACGGGCGATTATTGAAGTTGAAATTACTAACTCTTGTGAATGTATTAATTGAAGGACACTCGCGTCTGAAGATGACGAGAGTTGAACAAATTGTGGGTATGATGATGGAACGGTCCGAGATATGACAAGAAGAGCATACTCATCAAGGACCTAAATCGCGTAACAATCGCAAATAAGTAATGGCAAGAAAGCCCGTTAGGGCAAGCATTTACCAGGTGCACGTTTAAATTATTGCGTGAATAGAAATATGCAACAAATACGTAGAAACTGATAGTTGCATATGTAGATTGAAAACTTGGAAAAACCTGAATAGAATGCCTATCCAGGATATTGTTTCCCAGAGAAATAAATAGAGGTGTTACTTACATGGGGTGTGATGTGAAAGTTATAAAAGGGTCATGTATGTCATGTGTTGATCGCCTACTCTGGCCAAGTAGGTAGTGAACACAGGATACCATGAACTTTTTATGATGGACACGCTTACACCAGATGAAGTAAGGACGGGGTGAGTGGGACAAATTAAAAAGTACCCAAATGAATCAGATAAGCAACATATCTGATCATAATGTAAACGCGCAGCCGAGTGACGGAAGCGTATTATATAAGAATAATGAACCCGGAGAATGCAAAAACATGTCAAACGATTAAGATACGCATTGGGAGGGGGTGTACTTACACTCGAACCCGGAGAATGCAAAACATGTAAAACGATTAAGATACGCATTGGGAGGGGGTGTACTTACACTCGAACCCGGAGAATGCAAAACATGTAAAACGATTAAGATACGCATTGGGAGGGGTGTACTTACACTCGAACCCGGAGAATGCAAAACATGTAAAACGATTAAGATACGCATTGGGAGGGGGTGTACTTACACTCGAACCCGGAGAATGCAAAACATGTAAAACGATTAAGATACGCATTGGGAGGGGGTGTACCTACACTCGAACCCGGAGAATGCAAAACATGTAAAACGATTAAGATGCGCATTGGGAGGGGGTGTACTTACACTCGAACCCGGAGAATGCAAAACATGTTAAACGATTAAGATACGCATTGGGAGGGGGTGTACTTACACTCGAACCCGGAGAATGCAAAACATGTAAAACGATTAAGATACGCATTGGGAGGGGGTGTACTTACACTCGAACCCGAAGAATGCAAAACATGTAAAACGATTAAGATACGCATTGGGAGGGGGTGTACTTACACTCGAACCCGGAGAATGCAAAACATGTAAAACGATTAAGATACGCATTGGGAGGGGGTGTACTTACACTCGAACCCGGAGAATGCAAAACATGTAAAACGATTAAGATATGCACTGGGAGGGGGTGTACTTACACTCGAACCCGGAGAATGCAAACATGGAAAATGATTAGGATATGCTTTGGAAGGGAGTGTACTTGCACTCGAACCCGGGAAAAGCAAATATGCCTCTTAACGGGCCGTTTTTGTAAAACGTCAAACTCGAGGATAAATTCGGAATATAAAAATGAATCAAGGTCTTAATGCATACCGGGAGGGTTGCAATAATAACGACTTCGGTAAAACATCCGGTCGATGGGTAAAAAAAATTTAACACATGCGTAGACCGAGAAACGGGAACTCGGATGGAAGGTTAAAAGACTCAGGTTTTGAGTCATAACTAAAAGACGACAAGATAATGTAATTAGAAATTTTGAATAAATTATGTTCAACTATTTTTAAGTTGAACGGGTTGAATATAATATCATGCCGAACGGCATGAGTAAACGCAAGCGGGTTAATGGTAACGTTAAAAGCAAAAGAGTAATGAGCCCGGTAATGAGACATAACCAAATAAGAATGTATGCAAATCAAATAACAGTAAGCATAAGAAGAACTAACGCATAAATGACATGAGAAGTCATAAAATCGGAAAATTGTCCGAAAGAAAACAATTGTAGCCACGAAACTACAATTAAGGTTACCGGAATCTAAGCTTGAAACCAAATGATTCTTCGAACAAAAACAGGGTGCCTTAACACCAAACATGTATTTTAAGAATGACATGAGTAAGTAGTGATCTACGGGATCAACATAACCTTTAGGGCTATAAACAAATGAAAGGTCTACGAGACTAAAACGACCCACGGGTCATGATTAGAAAGGAGTTATAAGGACTTCGCCCTAAAGAGGTGAAAGCCTAATCAAAATAGCCCATAAGGCTAAATGATGAAAACCTACGGGTTAATTAGATAAAGCGAGGGAATCGGTTGAGAAACCCGCATAAAACTAAGACTGTAAAAGAATAAATTATGGACTGTCAATATCCTGGTATGCATAATTGACAAAAGTTAAAGAGAAGATCCTAAAACTAAAACCTTGGTTTTTAGTAAGAAACAACGTTTTTACAAATATAAATTCTAATAGGAATTTAAATAGTAAGCATGAAGGATACAAGTCTTGACACTAATAGGCGCAAGACGATATATTCGAAAAGAGATGTTCTCAAAAATGAAAGGTTGATATGAATTAAACATGATGTGACACGATCACGGTCAAGAAATGCAATGTGAGGTAAAATCACATTATAACCAAGCGAGCGGTAAAAAAGTAACTGGACTGATAAGTCTAGTTAGTGAGACCGGTTAAGGTCAGCGATTCAAATCAAGAAATTTGGTTTGCGTGTAAGCGGTAGATTCGGTATAACTGAACCGAACAAATAAATTTGAAAACAAAAGAATTTGTTGCTAAAGGTGAAAAATTTCACTAAAGACCTTTAAAAGGGTCAAAGTAACGGATTTATAAAGAATTCGATAGTATATGAAAGCGATGGGTATCGATAAGTTAACTAAACTAGTGGAAATAACGAGATTACGTTATTTCAAGTTGCACTATGTCGTATGAGATACGTAGACAATTAGTGACCAAAAGATGTTACCATACTTATCTGGTAATGCTAACAATTGGTTAAAAGTATAAGCAACGCTTAAAAGATTTCTCGGATCAAATACATTGAGTTTAAACTCAATGAATTATGTAAGAAAAGGTTTCGAGGACGAAACCTCTCTAAGGGGGGTAGACTTGTAACACCCCGAAAACGGGTTTGGTAATTAAACCCCGTTAATACAAAAGACGGGGAAAGTACCGTTAGTGGTAAAAGTAAACCGGCAAATATTAGGAATAAATTGAATAATCCTAATATTTATTTAAAAGTGAATAAGAGCTTTCAAGAAAATAGAATGGATAAAAGGCATGATTTAACGGGACTTAAAGTAAAACGGGTTATGACTTCCCGAACCTACTAAACTGACTAGGAATAATTCTGACCTAGTTAGATAGTGATTTATGAGTGGGTTAAAACCCTTAAATTATAAACTAAGGAAAATGTAGGGGCCAAACTTGTTAAACTTGAAACTTGATTTATTAAAAAAACAAGAATTAAAAACAAACCAAACACCCACTTGGGGTTGTCTGGTCGTTGAAGAAGCAGGTGGGGGCGACATGGGTTCTCTTCAAACCCTAAAATCCTCACAAAACTCACAAATTGGAGCCTCTAATCAAGTCTAAATCGAATTTCAAGCACAAATTCATGAACACCTAGTTGAAAGGATCATAAGGTATGTAAAATTGTGATGTTTTGATCCATCTTAAATTCTAGGTTATTTGTAAGAAACTGAAATTGAGCTTGATTATGTCATGCATGGATGAATCTTGAAGTAATATGATGTCTAGGAGTAGGCCCTAGTCAATAACATGTTGGATTATTGGATAATCTATGAAATTCATAATGATCCATTGATAAGTTAAGTGGGTTTATTGACAATATGATGAACACTCGGATTAGAGTGTTAAATTGATGAAAAATTGATTGTTATAATATAAGTTCTTGATGTAATTCATGAACACTAGACCTAGAGGTTTGATTGTTATGTAAATCTTGGTGAAAATAACTAATTATAAACTAGTTAGTGAATATGTGAAATTATGCACATTAGGTGTTTGTTAAAATGCCTAAATGAGAACTAAAGTATTGAATTTAGATTGAAAATGCGTATTCGAATGATATGGCAATTACGCGTGATATGAAGTGATAAGAGTTCTAAATACTATGTTGATTTAGACTTAATGTAGTAAACATGTGATTGAAAGTAGTTAACTTTAGATAAGTTAAGTTAACCAATCATGAAGCCGAATTGTAGCTTCGGCATAGAAAATAAGTGAGGTGGAATAGTCGTGATTGTTAATGACTAATTTAACCGCCTTGTAAATGTTTGACAATAGTTTGACGCGTAACAAGCTAGGTGAAAGCTTGGAGGAGGGAGCGGGTCAAACGGAGCAAGTACGGAAAGAAAATCGTGGCGTGGATGCGAGGTAAGTGTAATTTACACACTTATGTAGAATACCCGTTTATTCGATACATTGTAAACGTGATAACAATACTATTGGAAATATGGAAATATGTCAAATATCGACTAATGTAAATCAAGGTTAAAAGGATACCCATGGCGTAAGCCGAAATGGGTTGAATTTGTAAGAAAAGAGTGTAAAAGAAAAAAAAGGGGGGGTATGGTAATAAAATCCGGGATAGATGGATGTATGAATTGGAGATCAAAAACGATGTTTTTGATTAAATAGATAATGTTGGGCATATACTCCAAACGGGTCGAATGGTGGTGATAACACCATTTGACAATATCGACTAATGTGGTTGTCGAATCTTATGTTAACGGGACCAATTAGCAAATTGGATAATTACGTCACCATTGATGGTGTGATAATGAAAACGAGGTATAAATCGGGTCTACTTATTGATCCGGGCCAGGTACGCATAATTATGTTGTAGTTAAGAATGCTATTTTGGTCGAATAATTTGAGAGAGAGTCCTTCGTCGTAAAAGGACCAAAATCGACCAAAACGCCCTTGTAGGCTAAGTTGAACAAACAACCCTTAAAGGTTGTTTGGAAGCGAATTTCATGATTAGATAAATACTTAGAATAAGTATAGAAGTTGAAAGATGTAATATGTTAGTCAAAAGGCACTATTTTAGTTTTTGCCGTAAATTAATGAACCAAGAGGTAAAAATTTGGTTTATATTGATCACCACATTAAACTCACCTTAAAATACAGTTGTGGTGGGAGATTTTAGGATAAGAAATGTGGTGATGGAATGTTAGAAGCAATCGAAAGCGATTTTAGGTTCGAAAGTGCTTAAATACCCTTAACGGGTCAAAATAAGCATACGAGCGAAAACGGACTTAAATGGTGTAATAAACCTATGATTTGTCACACCCCGAATTTCCACGTGTCACCGGTGGGCCCGGTGTGGGGTATCGTGACGTAGTTGATAACATCATAGTCAAACAACACAATATATAAATGCACAGCGGAAGCAAAAGATTAATATAATACAATCCGAATATAAAGTAATATCAAGTATTACAACGGAAAGTAGAGGATCCACAGGCGGATCTTAAAACTTAAATGTTGTTCAACAGACTTTAGACGCCTAGAACTTGCAAGATTCTTTATTAACGCCCTGAGCAGCTTCCAGCCTATTACGTACTTGTACCTGTCACTTAGACTTTGGAAAATACGTCAGTTTTCACTGGTAAATACACTCAACTGACTCATTTGAAAAGAGTTTATGAAAATTGGTTTAGGCGCACAAGGCACAAAACTATTTTGACACTCGATTAAGATGCACAAGGCAAGATTAATCTTTTATACTTGGGACAAACTATATCTCATGTTATCAGTTTTACATAACTTGCTCTACATGCGGGGCCCGGTCCTATGCCGGTTCAAGATTAACCGACACACCACTATTCCCCTATTGGGAATCCCTTATTGGGTATAATCAATTAATAAGCATAAAGCATCTGTCAGGTGTATGCCTACACCCCGTGCTTAGGTCGTGGCCATTGTAATTAATGAGTCAAGGATATCCAGGACACGGTCGCATTAACCCCCAATGTTTCAGTCAAGCAATACGAATTAAAACAGGTTATTTGGATTTCCCGACACATTGGTCTTCGAATCCCATACCTGACCATGCGGTATTTATATTACCGTATCCCAAGCCCGTAATAGGGAAAATAAGTTAAGAGTATTTACCTGAGCTAGCTCCTGTCTTAAATAGCAAGAATTATAATAACTCAGCCGTATTCACTTAAGTAAGCGTAGGTACAATTTACTGGAAGGCTCTAGTCTGGAACGATGGTATAAATAACCAGTTAGAATACTAACGGGTCTTTAATTAAGCCTAAGCTTAGACCGGTTAGTTTTAAGAAAATATACGGTTCAAGCGCACGATTAAGCGAAGACCGGATAGAACGTGATTTAGACCCGACAAGTTTGAATACTTGTATAATATGGGTATACTAAATACATTCTGGATTTTGAGACAAAAATGATAACGCTTGACCCGCTTCGGTCAATTTATGCAAACTAGTTACATAAACCGAACCGAGCGCTAAAAGAGCGTTACGGGTAGGCAAAAGAGTCATATGCAAGTTCCCTGAGATAATATGCTTTAAATATGATATAATATCAGCAAGTTATGTTCTATTATGCCCCGAATAAATTTAAACTCAATTTATGCCTTATAATGGCATTTTGGTCATTTAAAAGATTATAAAAGAGTTAATTTGGAAATCTGAGTTACAGGTCTGATTTATACAGTAAATATACTTAGTATGACATATTATAACAGTAGGGTATGACCCGTATAAAAAACTTATCATTTAAAATCAAACTATGCACCGTAGGGGTATTTTAGTAATTTCACAAGGGCTAAAAATGTTAAAACTGGAATTCTGAGTTCAAAAGTTTATACTTACTGTTATTTTATAAAAACATGCTAAATACATCAGTAGGTATGAGTCTTATATGTTTAGTATGAGTATAACGCTTACTATGCGCTAAAAACGCTTAAAAATGCGATTTAGAGCCGTTTCCGGGTTTTCAAAAGAAAGCTGAGATTTTTATATTTCCAGAACGCTTAAAATAATTTATTTAACAAATAAAATCAGTAGAAAAAGGTTTGGGGTCAAAAGGATGTATAAAACTCATTTTATGGCTTAAACGGTCAAAACCGGCATTAACCGAATCGACTTAGCGACGTATGATCCGATCAGCCAAAAATTAAATAAAAATCTTCAAAAATCCCAGAATATTATATAACATCAGTGGGTAAAAAGTTTTACATCGAAAAGTGGCCTTAAATAGGTTATACGCTAAATGCGCCGTTTATTAAACATAAAGATATAGTTTTACGCTATCGGCCATAACTCAAAATCTGGACCACCAACTGACCTCAAATTTTCGGTGCAAGTTTATAAATTAATAATAAAGATTTCTACTCTTTCACTTTTCCAAAAATCACGTTTTATATCAAAAAGGGCAAAATAGTCAACTTTTAAGCATAATCGGTAACATGCATATGAATCGGTTAAGCATAGACTCGAGATGCAAAAATTCCAGAAAGTTAGACTAAAATAAAAATGGTCTAAAATACACTCTAATACAGATCTCAAACATGCATGCATGGATCCGAATCGAGAGTCAACGAAAAAGTCGTTTTATAGGACTTTCGGTTCCGATCCGAGTTTATACTAATGATTGTCGAGTTGGTTATGATAAAATACATTCTTATATTCATTATAAGTTATTTTTGATGATCAAACTGATTGCATGTCGTCTACATTACCAATTATGCTATATTTCGCAAAAACGATTTCTGTTGACTTTTTAAGAACATCTTAGACTCGACAAATAGCATGCTTAGAGTGGGAATCAGAGAATACCCTTTTGAGGGTTTGTTTCCCATATAAATACCAACTTATAAGTGGTTTCAATTTGAGAAATGACAGAGCCAAACTCGTTTAATCGAAAAGTCAAACTATATGAACAACGGTTTGACTTTTAACTAATAATCTATGCTAGAACGGATTGGAGAATGATATGAATGCTTACAAAGGTCCTAATGAAGCCTAGAAAACACTTGGAGGCTGCCTTGACGACCAGAGAGTTCCTGGAATGCCTTGTGAAGTTTTGATAGTTGTGGTGTTCTTGTTTACAATGCAAATGCCTCAAAAAAAAATGGAGAAATGAGCTAATTAAATGGGGAAAACTGATGTTGTAAGGGTGCACCAGGTGTCCTAGACATGCATGGCCATCTATTGGTGAGAATTGGAGGTGATCCCAGCTGTTTCCCACTCAAAAAATGGACTAAACAGCCCCTGGTCGCAATCTGCTGCACCTGGGTTTATTGGCAGCTGCCAAACTTTGTTAATTATTGGCAGTTTTGGTCCCTGTCCTTGCACGCGAGGTTTTGGCTATGAATCTTGACTCGTAAACCCCCAAACTTGGTTTTTAAGAACCTTGGGACATTTACCAACATGGTAATGTCCTCGGTTAACTTTTCGCTCACCCGAAAAGACATGAAATTCGACGTTGACGCTTTTAACCCCTCAAGTACGGTTTTGGCCATAACTTTCTCATACGTTAACGAAACTTCATGAAATTTTTACCACATATTCTAGTGAGTATATTTTAGCCTTACAAAGCTTCGGGTCTGCCAAATGTTCACTCATAGGTATAAATTCAACATGTTGACACTTTTGGCCCCTATAGTTTGCAATTCCTCACTTTCGTGCATTTCCCGCTTCGTATGATCCATGATCCATCTGTTTAAGGTTATAAACATTATGTAGGGTTATTATAGAGTCTATTTATCCATTGTTGACACTTTGGACCCTTACGATCCATAGTTTTCACCGTTTGTCAACTTTAGTCCCTGCATGACCTTAAAGTTTATTTTTGCGCACCAAACACCTCTAAGCCTGAATATAAGCTATAGAAATGATAATTAGGGTATGCTTAACTCATGGACACTTTCCGGAAGGTCCGTTATCATACGAATCGACATACTTTTACAGTTTGACGCAAATAGTCCTTAAATTGCGCAAAGTAGCGCGAAGTGCTGTTTAATGCTATTCAAGCCTTCCATGACCCATATTTATCCTTACCAAGCATATACTTAAATATTAATGCGCTCTCGCTCGCTTAGATGGTCCCCGAAAGGCATAGATTCAAAAGTTGACGCTTTAGGCCCCTATTTTGCGCAAACTTGCGCATTACAACATTTAATAGCATTGAAGCCTCATCTAATCCATATTAGGCATTCTTGAAAGTATTATTAAACATCACGATGCTTCGGGTTCGCTAAAAGGTCATTCAGAGGTATAATTAAACATATTGACACTTTTAGCCCCTCTAACTTGCAAAGTTGCGCGTAACTTTGCTTATAGGCATAAAAACTTTAGATGGCCATCATTTGGCATTCCCGAGAGTATAATTAAATATTATTAAGCTCCCGGTTTGATAGAAGGTCACTCAGAGGTAAGAATTAACATGTTGACGCTTTTAATCCTTTTATTGCGCAACTTTCCATTAATTATGCAAACGACTATACTTATTCATCAAGTGGCACGTTTGTGAATGTAAACACCGTGAGAGGTTATTTGGAAACTTATTTTAGGCATGCTAACACTTCCAGTCCTTTTATTATCAAAGTTTTCGATTTTTCGAAAAGTTAGTCCCTTAAATTCAACATCGGACTTTATTAGGGTTTATTACACGTGTCAATATATCATTGGACGTGATTTTACGAGGTGTTACATCCTCACCCCCTTAAAAGAAATCTCGACCTCGAGATTTGCCAAAATGCTGGAAGTACCTTTTGTCATATAATGGATTTAACTTCTATAGCATATCTGGAGTCTCTCTAAGCCTTCAAATTGACCTCTATAATAGGTACATGTATCCTTTTTGGAGCTTCTTAACTTGTCGATCCTCAATCGACGCAGGTTTCTTATTATATCATAACTTTGCACATCATTATGTGATAATGCTTCTTGACTTATTGGGGAAACATATCCTTAAACTATTAGTTGTAATGCATTGCGAGCTCCGCCAAGCTCCTTAAATAGGTTTTAGCTTATAAGTTATTTGATCTTGAGACATTCGATTCCTTCGAATGATTTCATATATTCAGAGCTTACTAGCCTGGCAATTAACCGAATGGCACACCTTTCCAGGATGATATCTTTTGTTGAACCTTATTTCTTAACAAGAACTTAGGAGGTTTGCTATTTCCATGAATCCCTGATTCTCTGCCGAATACTGGCAACTTATAGATGGTTATGGATTTGCTCGATCTTATTCGTTGTTTCCAAGGCAACTTTTAGATCCTGATAACTGGACTTACCAATTTTTTTTTTGTCTAGCAATAGATGTTTAACATCTTATCTATACAAGGTCTCCCAAAGGAGTAGCATTGATACTTATATAACAACTAATACCGAAAAGCTTATCTTAAGGCGGTATGGTTATTCCAACCACTGCTTGACTAATCTCAAAGAATAGTTGTTCCTTACAGCTAGTCGAATAAATCGACGACCCTGGCAGCAATTGGGGATTCCTAGTTATTGCCTAAATAGGGTTGCGGTAATCAATGCATAAGCAAGATGAACCGTCTTTCTTATTTACTAAAAAAAATCGGAGTTCTTGGAACTTTGAATTTTGGCTTTACGAAACCTTGTCCAAAACTTATTGATTTGGCTCTTAGTTCTTCCTATTTCGTTGGTAATAACAGATATAAGATTCTTACAATAACTGCAGCCCTAAGCGGGATGTTTGTCCTAACATCCTCTTGCCTCTCAGAAGGTAAACATGGTAATTCTTATAAAGAAGCTAATTATGACACATAGAGATGTCAGAGATTTCTGCATTCTCAGGCTTTGGCTCATCTATCGCTTTCGGTGTCAGATAAATGACACATTCCCTTTACCATTGCAAAGATGCCCTAAGTAGAGATACTTATAAGGACATTTTTATATTGGATATCTTCTTTGAATACTACTAGTCGACTTTAGTACAATATGATCATTGGGATATCTTCGAGGATCCCATGCATTAAACCTCCATACTGATCAGGCATGGAAGCAATCTATGGGACACACTAGGATACGCAAATCCTCATATGGTACTCTTATCAAACATAGTTTGGCATTTGCAGACGATAGAAAACAATGAGAAAAATAATAAAATAAAATAAATAATATATATATTGTCGTACTCTTTCTGGGGAAGAGTACTCCATATTCTTATGAAAGGATTTTCTCCGAGGATGGGAGAGAGGTCATTAAAGATTCCATTGGTAACTTATACCTCATATTTAATATATGGAGTCCTTATGAGTGTAATCCATAGTTTGCTAAGCTTATGGTTTGCTAAAGGTTTATTATCCCTTGCATCAATGTAAAAATACTTGTCAGTCACTATCAATGCTAAACGGTAAAGGACGTACCTATTGCTATTATCGATGTGCACTGTCTCAGGTATTCAACCGGTAGTCTAGGCGGTTCCTTTCTTATCTTTTCCCGACCTAGCTGCTCCTTTCTTGGCAGCCTTAGGGCAATTAGTACTGGTGTGCCCCTTTTCACCACAGCTGAAACAGTTTGCATCCTTCATGTCCCTACATTCGTGGGACTGGTGGCCAGTTCTTTTACAGATGCCACATTGCTTTATCTTTTGGCTTAATCGACACTGCCCCCAATGTCTTCTTTTGCAGGTTTTGCATGTAGGCTTTTTGTTGGAATCCTGTTGGTTATTGTTGAGCTTGGATTTGCTCTTCTTAGGATTCTGAGAGTTATCCTCCTCCCTTTGTCTTTTGTCATTAGTTTCATTCTTGAACGACTTTTGTCTCACTACATCTAGAGTGAGAGACAAGGATAGATCTACAGCTGATCTGTAATTGGTTGGCCTTGAAGCCTTAACATCCCCTTTTATTTCAGGTGCCAAACCACCGATGAAACGCGCAATGCGTTTTGGTTCCGGGGTAACTAAGTAGGGTACCAGTCTAGATAGGGAGTTGAAGTCGGTAACATATTGCTGACAATTTAGGTTTTTCATTGTGAGATTCAGAAAATCTGTCTCCACCTTTTCCACTTCGTGTTGTGGATAGTAGTTCTCTTTGATAAGGTCCGCAAACTTGGACCATCCCATAAGGTATAGGGGAATTTTCCCCGTGGACTGCATCATGGCCTTCCACCATACAAGAGCCTCTCCTTTAAAAGATTGTGAAACAAATTTTACTACGTCCTTATCAGCACAATCGCTGATGTCCACAACCGTTTCCATTTCCTCAAGCCATTCCATAGCATCAATTGCTCCTTTTTCGCCATTGAAATCTCTGGGTTTGCATGAGACGAAATATTTGTAGGTGCACCCGCCCTCAGTTGAACGGGGCTTATCATAGAGTACTAATTCCTGAGGTTCGCTCTTTTCATCTGAAGAGTGAACGGAGCTCTCCTTACGAGCTGATGTATGCGTTTCCGTATGGCTCTTTGAGTGAGTGACACTCGGTTCCTTTTTGTTCTCAAGGACCTTATCCACAACTTCACTAATTGCTGCGCTAATCAACGCCTGAAGAGTAGTGCCATTAACATTTATATTTATATTTGCACCCTTGTTTTTAGCCGCTGCACTGCTGTGTGCTTCGTCGGAAACCTCCATTCTGGAGCTTTGGTACTAACACCCAAAAATAACATATGCTTAGATGCAAGTTATTATGGAATCATCGTAATGGATGATTTATAAGGTCATGGTATTACTAAACCATAATGGCTGTTTGGTTTATAACTTCCTTATAGTATGCTACTAGAAAGTATGTCAATTATATTTAGCCTAGGTCAAAAAGGACCATCAATTTTGTTTATGGTTCGGACCGAGTCCATTACCTTTTGACTGGGGGTCACAATGTCACAACTGTCCTTGTCATAACGACAATCTTTAGATAGTTGGAAGGCTTGCCATGAAGGACATTAATAATCATAGGCCCGAAGGCCTTGTCACAAAGGACATACAAAATATGGCACTTAAGGAATTAATATATCAGCTGCAATCTTATTGGATCAGAGATCTTAAGGTTCGAACATAGTTCTTCACCTTTGGACAGAGAGTCAAAGACTACAACCATCCACTTGTGGAAGATAATTTATTTTGCCACAAAGGCTAGTCAATATACATCATTCTGACTAACTAGATGATCGTGAGCCCCAGAGGAGTCAGCCATGGTGAAGCTTTGAAGGCCAACTAACCATGAAGTAATAGCTTACTTAATTATAGGGAATTGTCGAACTTGATAATTTAAATAGCCATGGTGCAAACAAACCATATAGGCCAATAGATAGTATTTAGTTTATTTGATCATGTTTTGCCTAGATTTTTAAATAAACCATCTTTGGCGTTTAAATGGAATAAATCCTTTATACTTACTAGACAGGGGACATAAGTCACGACTGTCGATGTCGTAGCGACATCTTATATAGCACAATGGCTTGTTCCATAGGACTTTTCGATGGCACAGATGCCTTGTCACTAGGGAAATTTTTAATACATAATCAATGATTCCTCTGGATCGGAAAATTTCATAAGTCATTGTCTTGGCAAGAAGTCATGAAATAAAACTATCGTTTTCATGTATGCATCTTTGCCCGAAGGTATACATCCCAGGTGGATGTTTAGATGTGTACATCATGTTCGACGTTTATTAGCCATGATTCCTATCGATCATATAGGCTAATTAAGGGGTTTGGAAGTTCCTAATATAGAGATGACAATCGTGATTTTATCGCATTACTGTTGTCGGGAGTGTTAACACGTTTTCAGGTGTTTATCAAGGATCTGAATCTCTTTAAACAGGTCTTACCATCTTAGCCAGGTCCCTAACGACATTCAAGCTAGGTTATACCCTTTGAGACTCTTTTTAATATAATTACAGGCAGGAAAAGAATGATATTTATTTTATTCAGGATTATAATTATCCTAAATTTATTTAAAAATATAACTATGGCATAAAAAGCCTAGTCACGTAGACAAGTTTAATTTATATCCAGGATCGAGGTATTTGGGTGTGAGTTACAGTTCATTACCCTTCTTGACAGTGAGTTGCAGACTTCTACTGTCTCTTAGTCCCAGAGGACGTTATTTATTACCCGTAGGCACTTCATCCTTAAGGGATGGCTATTTTACTTACAGGGAATTTTAAATAAATCCCAATTTTCAAATTTATTACCCGTAGGCACTTCATCCTTAATGGATGGCTATTTTACTTGCAGGGAATTTTAAATAGATCCCAATTTTCAAATTTATTACCCGTAGGCACTTCATCCTTAATGGATGGCTATTTTACTTGCAGGGAATTTTAAATAAATCCCAATTTTCAAATTTATTACCCGTAGGCACTTCATCCTTAATGGATGGCTATTTTACTTGCAGGGAATTTTAAATAAATCCCAATTTTCAAATTTATTACCCGTAGGCACTTCATCCTTAATGGATGGCTATTTTACTTGCAGGGAATTTTAAATAATTCCCAATTTTCAAATTTGGCCTGTGTGATTTATACTACATCACAATTTGCCCAGCATGTTAACACGCTTTCAGATGTTAACATAAATTTGGAATCTTTTTGACAGGTTCTACCGTCTTGGCCACGTCTGTGACGACACGTGGCTAGGTTTCACCCCTAAGATTCTCTTTTAACATAACGCAGATCAATCCTAAGTTGAGACGTTAATTATGGATCTGAATCTAATTATGGAGATACCATCTTGGCTCTGTCTTAAATGACACCTGAGCTAGGTCTTGTCTCTTTTTAGATTTTGCCATCTTATAATAATGGTAGATCTTATAACAGAATTGTTATTTTAATTTACTTCATATATTATATTCATACATAATGATATAAATGAAATCTAGGTAAAACATCCCAATGATTTTTAAAAGAGGTATAGAATTGCCCAAAAAGGGACTTAAAAGAAATGATGTTGTCCTCAGAGGGACCAAAAAGATAAATATCGTTATAAAGACTTTAAGGAAACGATCTTCAGTAAAAGGAGTCTCTTCTTCATTTTTGTTCTGAATGTCCTCTCCTTGGTCGTACGTTAATCCTGGTCGCGATACGAAGCTCAGCCTTCCCTAGGCTTCTAATGGGGAGAATTTCCATTATGGCTTCTTTGCTTGACGACATATCAAGAATATATAGAATTGAAATAAAAAAATTCTCCGAATAGAGATGAGGGTATTCCTATGTTAAGTCTAGACTCAGAAGGTTAATGAATGTGCTATTGTGTCATTGAGATTAAACACAAAAGGCTAGTGTTTAATTCACTCAATGTTGGCTCTGATACCAACCTGTCACACCCCGAATTTCCACGTGTCACCGGTGGGCCCGGTGTGGGGTATCGTGACGTAGTTGATAACATCATAGTCAAACAACACAATATATAAATGCACAGCGGAAGCAAAAGATTAATATAATACAATCCGAATATAAAGTAATATCAAGTATTACAACGGAAAGTAGAGGATCCACAGGCGGATCTTAAAACTTAAATGTTGTTCAACAGACTTTAGACGCCTAGAACTTGCAAGATTCTTTATTAACGCCCTGAGCAGCTTCCAGCCTATTACGTACTTGTACCTGTCACTTAGACTTTGGAAAATACGTCAGTTTTCACTGGTAAATACACTCAACTGACTCATTTGAAAAGAGTTTATGAAAATTGGTTTAGGCGCACAAGGCACAAAACTATTTTGACACTCGATTAAGATGCACAAGGCAAGATTAATCTTTTATACTTGGGACAAACTATATCTCATGTTATCAGTTTTACATAACTTGCTCTACATGCGGGGCCCGGTCCTATGCCGGTTCAAGATTAACCGACACACCACTATTCCCCTATTGGGAATCCCTTATTGGGTATAATCAATTAATAAGCATAAAGCATCTGTCAGGTGTATGCCTACACCCCGTGCTTAGGTCGTGGCCATTGTAATTAATGAGTCAAGGATATCCAGGACACGGTCGCATTAACCCCCAATGTTTCAGTCAAGCAATACGAATTAAAACAGGTTATTTGGATTTCCCGACACATTGGTCTTCGAATCCCATACCTGACCATGCGGTATTTATATTACCGTATCCCAAGCCCGTAATAGGGAAAATAAGTTAAGAGTATTTACCTGAGCTAGCTCCTGTCTTAAATAGCAAGAATTATAATAACTCAGCCGTATTCACTTAAGTAAGCGTAGGTACAATTTACTGGAAGGCTCTAGTCTGGAACGATGGTATAAATAACCAGTTAGAATACTAACGGGTCTTTAATTAAGCCTAAGCTTAGACCGGTTAGTTTTAAGAAAATATACGGTTCAAGCGCACGATTAAGCGAAGACCGGATAGAACGTGATTTAGACCCGACAAGTTTGAATACTTGTATAATATGGGTATACTAAATACATTCTGGATTTTGAGACAAAAATGATAACGCTTGACCCGCTTCGGTCAATTTATGCAAACTAGTTACATAAACCGAACCGAGCGCTAAAAGAGCGTTACGGGTAGGCAAAAGAGTCATATGCAAGTTCCCTGAGATAATATGCTTTAAATATGATATAATATCAGCAAGTTATGTTCTATTATGCCCCGAATAAATTTAAACTCAATTTATGCCTTATAATGGCATTTTGGTCATTTAAAAGATTATAAAAGAGTTAATTTGGAAATCTGAGTTACAGGTCTGATTTATACAGTAAATATACTTAGTATGACATATTATAACAGTAGGGTATGACCCGTATACAAAACTTATCATTTAAAATCAAACTATGCACCGTAGGGGTATTTTAGTAATTTCACAAGGGCTAAAAATGTTAAAACTGGAATTCTGAGTTCAAAAGTTTATACTTACTGTTATTTTATAAAAACATGCTAAATACATCAGTAGGTATGAGTCTTATATGTTTAATATGAGTATAACGCTTACTATGCGCTAAAAACGCTTAAAAATGCGATTTAGAGCCGTTTCCGGGTTTTCAAAAGAAAGCTGAGATTTTTATATTTCCAGAACGCTTAAAATAATTTATTTAACAAATAAAATCAGTAGAAAAAGGTTTGGGGTCAAAAGGATGTATAAAACTCATTTTATGGCTTAAACGGTCAAAACCGGCATTAACCGAATCGACTTAGCGACGTATGATCCGATCAGCCAAAAATTAAATAAAAATCTTCAAAAATCCCAGAATATTATATAACATCAGTGGGTAAAAAGTTTTACATCGAAAAGTGGCCTTAAATAGGTTATACGCTAAATGCGCCGTTTATTAAACATAAAGATATAGTTTTACGCTATCGGCCATAACTCAAAATCTGGACCACCAACTGACCTCAAATTTTCGGTGCAAGTTTATAAATTAATAATAAAGATTTCTACTCTTTCACTTTTCCAAAAATCACGTTTTATATCAAAAAGGGCAAAATAGTCAACTTTTAAGCATAATCGGTAACATGCATATGAATCGGTTAAGCATAGACTCGAGATGCAAAAATTCCAGAAAGTTAGACTAAAATAAAAATGGTCTAAAATACACTCTAATACAGATCTCAAACATGCATGCATGGATCCGAATCGAGAGTCAACGAAAAAGTCGTTTTATAGGACTTTCGGTTCCGATCCGAGTTTATACTAATGATTGTCGAGTTGGTTATGATAAAATACATTCTTATATTCATTATAAGTTATTTTTGATGATCAAACTGATTGCATGTCGTCTACATTACCATTTATGCTATATTTCGCAAAAACGATTTCTGTTGACTTTTTAAGAACATCTTAGACTCGACAAATAGCATGCTTAGAGTGGGAATCAGAGAATACCCTTTTGAGGGTTTGTTTCCCATATAAATACCAACTTATAAGTGGTTTCAATTTGAGAAATGACAGAGCCAAACTCGTTTAATCGAAAAGTCAAACTATATGAACAACGGTTTGACTTTTAACTAATAATCTATGCTAGAACGGATTGGAGAATGATATGAATGCTTACAAAGGTCCTAATGAAGCCTAGAAAACACTTGGAGGCTGCCTTGACGACCAGAGAGTTCCTGGAATGCCTTGTGAAGTTTTGATAGTTGTGATGTTCTTGTTTACAATGCAAATGCCTCAAAAAAATGGAGAAATGAGCTAATTAAATGGGGAAATCTGATGTTGTAAGGGTGCACCAGGTGTCCTAGACATGCATGGCCATCTATTGGTGAGAATTGGAGGTGATCCCAGCTGTTTCCCACTCAAAAAATGGACTAAACAGCCCCTGGTCGCAATCTGCTGCACCTGGGTTTATTGGCAGCTGCCAAACTTTGTTAATTATTGGCAGTTTTGGTCCCTGTCCTTGCACGCGAGGTTTTGGCTATGAATCTTGACTCGTAAACCCCCAAACTTGGTTTTTAAGAACCTTGGGACATTTACCAACATGGTAATGTCTTCAGTTAACTTTTCGCTCACCCGAAAAGACATGAAATTCGACGTTGACGCTTTTAACCCCTCAAGTACGGTTTTGGCCATAACTTTCTCATACGTTAACGAAACTTCATGAAATTTTTACCACATATTCTAGTGAGTATATTTTAGCCTTACAAAGCTTCGGGTCTGCCAAATGTTCACTCAGAGGTATAAATTCAACATGTTGACACTTTTGGCCCCTATAGTTTGCAATTCCTCACTTTCGTGCATTTCCCGCTTCGTATGATCCATGGTCCATCCGTTTAAGGTTATAAACTTTATGTAGGGTTATTATAGAGTCTATTTATCCATTGTTGACACTTTGGACCCTTACGATCCATAGTTTTCACCGTTTGTCAACTTTAGTCCCTGCATGACCTTAAAGTTTATTTTTGCGCACCAAACACCTCTAAGCCTGAATATAAGCTATAGAAATGATAATTAGGGTATGCTTAACTCATGGACACTTTCCGGAAGGTCCGTTATCATACGAATCGACATACTTTTACAGTTTGACGCAAATAGTCCTTAAATTGCGCAAAGTAGCGCGAAGTGCCGTTTAATGCTATTCAAGCCTTCCATGACCCATATTTATCCTTACCAAGCATATACTTAAATATTAATGCGCTCTCGCTCGCTTAGATGGTCCCCGAAAGGCATAGATTCAAAAGTTGACGCTTTAGGCCCCTCTTTTGCGCAAACTTGCGCATTACAACATTTAATAGCATTGAAGCCTCATCTAATCCATATTAGGCATTCTTGAAAGTATTATTAAACATCACGATGCTTCGGGTTCGCTAAAAGGTCATTCAGAGGTATAATTAAACATATTGACACTTTTAGCCCCTCTAACTTGCAAAGTTGCGCGTAACTTTGCTTATAGGCATAAAAACTTTAGATGGCCATCATTTGGCATTCCCGAGAGTATAATTAAATATTATTAAGCTCCCGGTTTGATAGAAGGTCACTCAGAGGTAAGAATTAACATGTTGACGCTTTTAATCCTTTTATTGCGCAACTTTCCATTAATTATGCAAACGACTATACTTATTCATCAAGTGGCACGTTTGTGAATGTAAACACCGTGAGAGGTTATTTGGAAACTTATTTTAGGCATGCTAACACTTCCAGTCCTTTTATTATCAAAGTTTTCGATTTTTCGAAAAGTTAGTCCCTTAAATTCAACATCGGACTTTATTAGGGTTTATTACACGTGTCAATATATCATTGGACGTGATTTTACGAGGTGTTACATGATTAGAACCTAATATAGTAGGTAACATTAATTTGAAGAAGTGTATGAGATATAGGAATCAAATAAATACGTTTGTTTGATAAAATGCATAAACGGGTTAAAATTCGGTAAAAAGGTAACGAGACGAATGCTTAGAAGTCTCAAAATTTCATATGTTGAATGTAGGATTTTAACTCCACAAGATGGAGGATTAAATTACGGATGCGTAGGAAAAAGAATCGGGTAAAACGGATCAATAACGAAGAAGTTATGGCCGTTTCCGTGAAATCAGATCGTGTTGGGTATGTACAGCATCAGCTGAAGGCAACAGGCTGTGAAAAACAGGGCTAGGCGTGACACCTAGGCCCTTGGCGTCACGTCTAGCCCCCTAACTCCGAAAATTTTCAAATTTTGTCATTTTTAACCCCTGTACTTGTTTGAACTTAATATTTGACTATCAAAACTAACTTTTAAGTTGGTTTTGATCATAGGTGAATGCCTAGAGTGCACGGATGAAGATCAAGCGACGAGCAAGAACCGAACACGATCATGAAACATGCTTCCGCACATTGCCTCGTCGTAAATTTTAAACGAAGAATTCGATTACGCTATGTTGAATAACTTATGATTTGTAAAGTTTTAACGAACCCGTATATTTCAATGTAGCAAAATCTTAATTACCCGTAGACTACACATCCAATTGTTGGTATGTACATGTAAAACCGCTTAAATAGTAACTAGGGTGTTACAAGTTGGTAATCAGAGCTCATGGTTAAAGAGTAAGGTGTGTTCGGTTCGAGGCTCGATCGCAAATCCGGTAAGTACATGTATGTTAATAGCTTAGCATGCTAAAGTGTTGTAAACAACACATAAGGCTATCGTGTGATACACGTTACCCCAATTAAAATGATTAATATGGTTGACGAAAAAACGCGCGTTGACGCGCATAGTAGAAAAAGCCTTGTATTATAATACGGGCGATTATTGAAGTTGAAATTACTAACTCTTGTGAATGTATTAATTGAAGGACACTCGCGTCTGAAGATGACGAGAGTTGAACAAATTGTGGGTATGATGATGGAACGGTCCGAGATATGACAAGAAGATCATACTCATCAAGGACCTAAATCGCGTAACAATCGCAAATAAATAATGGCAAGAAAGCCCGTTAGGGCAAGCATTTACCAGGTGCACGTTTAAATTATTGCATGAATAGAAATATGCAACAAATACGTAGAAACTGATAGTTGCATATGTAGATTGAAAACTTGAAAAAACCTGAATAGAATGCCTATCCAGGATATTGTTTCCAAGAGAAATAAATAGAGGTGTTACTTACATGGGGTGTGATGTGAAAGTTATAAAAGGGTCATGTATGTCATGTGTTGATCGCCTACTCTGGCAAAGTAGGTAGTGAACACAGGATACCATGAACTTTTTATGATGGACACGCTTACACCCGATGTAGTAAGGACGGGGTGAGTGGGACAAATTAAAAAGTACCCAAATGAATCAGATAAGCAAAATATCTGATCATAATGTAAACGCGCAGTCGAGTTATGGAAGCGTATTATATAAGAATAATGAACCCGGAGAATGCAAAACATGTCAAACGATTAAGATACGCTTTGGGAGGGGGTGTACTTACACTCGAACCCGGAGAATGCAAAACATGTAAAACGATTAAGATACGCATTGGGAGGGGGTGTACTTACACTCGAACCCGGAGAATGCAAAACATGTAAAACGATTAAGATACGCAATGGGAGGGGGTGTACTTACACTCGAACCCGGAGAATGCAAAACATGTAAAACGATTAAGATACGCATTGGGAGGGGGTGTACTTACACTCGAACCCGGAGAATGCAAAACATGTAAAACGATTAAGATACTCATTGGGAGGGGGTGTACTTACACTCGAACCCGGAGAATGCAAAACATGTAAAACGATTAAGATACGCATTGGGGGGGTGTGCTTACACTCGAACCCGGAGAATGCAAAACATGTAAAACGATTAAGATACGCATTGGGAGGGGGTGTACCTACACTCGAACCCGGAGAATGCAAAACATGTAAAACGATTAAGATACGCATTGGGAGGGGGTGTACTTACACTCAAACCCAGAGAATGCAAAACATGTTAAACGATTAAGATACGCATTGGGAGGGGGTTTACTTACACTCGAACCCGGAGAATGCAAAACATGTAAAACGATTAAGATACGCATTGGGAGGGGGTGTACTTACACTGGAACCTGGAGAATGCAAAACATGTAAAACGATTAAGATACGCATTGGGAGGGGTGTACTTACACTCGAACCCGGAGAATGCAAAACATGTAAAACGATTAAGATACGCATTGGGAGGGGGTGTACTTACACTCGAACCCGGAGAATGCAAAACATGTAAAACGATTAAGATACGCATTGGGAGGGGGTGTACCTACACTCGAACTCGGAGAATGCAAAACATGTAAAACGATTAAGATACGCATTGGGAGGGGGTGTACTTACACTCAAACCCGGAGAATGCAACACATGTAAAACGATTAAGATACGCATTGGGAGGGGGTGTACTTACACTCGAACCCGAAGAATGCAAAACATGTAAAACGACTAAGATACGCATTGGGAGGGGGTGTACTTACACTCGATCCCGGAGAATGCAAAACATGTAAAACGATTAAGATACGCATTGGGAGGGGGTGTACTTACAGTCGAACCCGGAGAATGCAAAACATGTAAAACGATTAAGATACGCATTGGGAGGGGGTGTACCTACACTCGAACCCGGAGAATGCAAAACATGTAAAACGATTAAGATACGCATTGGGAGGGGGTGTACTTACACTCAAACCCGGAGAATGCAAAACATGTTAAACGATTAAGATACGCATTGGGAGGGGGTGTACTTACACTCGAACCCGGAGAATGCAAAACATGTAAAACGATTAAGATACGCATTGGGAGGGGGTGTACCTACACTCGAACCCGGAGAATGCAAAACATGTAAAACGATTAAGATACGCATTGGGAGGGGGTGTACTTACACTCGAACCCGGAGAATGCAAAACATGTTAAACGATTAAGATACGCATTGGGAGGGGGTGTACTTACACTCGAACCCGGAGAATGCAAAACATGTAAAACGATTAAGATACGCATTGGGAGGGGGTGTACTTACACTCGAACCCGGAGAATGCAAAACATGTAAAACGATTAAGATACGCATTGGGAGGGGGTGTACTTACACTCGAACCTGGAGAATGCAAAACATGTAAAACGATTAAGAGACGCATTGGGAGGGGGTGTACTTACACTCGAACCCGGAGAATGCAAAACATGTAAAACGATTAAGATATGCACTGGGAGGGGGTGTACTTACACTCGAACCCGGAGAATGCAAACATGGAAAATGATTAGGATATGCTTTGGAAGGGAGTGTACTTGCACTCGAACCCGGGAAAAGCAAATATGCCTCTTAACGGGCCGTTTTTGTAAAACGTCAAACTCGAGGATAAATTCGGAATATAAAAATGAATCAAGGTCTTAATGCATACCGGGAGGGTTGCAATAATAACGACTTCGGTAAAACATCCGGTCGATGGGTAAAAAAAAAATTTAACACATGCGTAGACCGAGAAACGGGAACTCGGATGGAAGGTTAAAAGACTCAGGTTTTGAGTCATAACTAAAAGACGACAAGATAATGTAATTAGAAATTTTGAATAAATTATGTTCAACTATTTTTAAGTTGAACGGGTTGAATATAATATCATGCCGGACGGCATGAGTAAACGCAAGCGGGTTAATGGTAACGTTAAAAGCAAAAGAGTAATGAGCCCGGTAATGAGACATAACCAAATAAGAATGGATGCAAATCAAATAACAGTAAGCATAAGAAGAACTAACGCATAAATGACATGAGAAGTCATAAAATCGGAAAATTGTCCGAAAGAAAACAATTGTAGCCACGAAACTACAATTAAGGTTATCGGAACCTAAGCTTGAAACCAAATGATTCTTCGAACAAAAACAGGGTGCCTTAACACCAAACATGTATTTTAAGAATGACATGAGTAAGTAGTGATCTACGGGATCAACATAACCTTTAGGGCTATAAACAAATGAAAGGTCTACGAGACTAAAACGACCCACGGGTCATGATTAGAAAGGAGTTATAAGGACTTCGCCCTAAAGAGGTGAAAGCCTAATCAAAATAGCCCATAAGGCTAAATGATGAAAACCTACGGGTTAATTAGATAAAGCGAGGGAATCGGTTGAGAAACCCGCATAAAACTAAGACTGTAAAAGAATAAATTATGGACTGTCAATATCCTGGTATGGATAATTGACAAAAGTTAAAGAGAAGATCCTAAAACTAAAACCTTGGTTTTTAGTAAGAAACAACGTTTTTACAAATATAAATTCTAATAGGAATTTAAATAGTAAGCATGAAGGATACAAGTCTTGACACTAATAGGCGCAAGACGATATATTCGAAAAGAGATGTTCTCAAAAATGAAAGGTTGATATGAATTGAACATGATGTGACACGATCACGATCAAGAAATGCAATGTGAGGTAAAATCACATTATAACCAAGCGAGCGGTAAAAAGTAACTGGACTAATAAGTCTAGTTAGTGAGACCGGTTAAGGTCAGCGATTCAAATCAAGAAATTTGGTTTGCGTGTAAGCGGTAGATTCGGTATAACTGAACCGAACAAATAAATTTGAAAACAAAAGAATTTGTTGCTAAAGGTGAAAAATTTCACTAAAGACCTTTAAACGGGTCAAAGTAACGGATTTATAAAGAATTCGATAGTATATGAAAGCGATGGGTATCGATAAGTTAACTAAACTAGTGGAAATAACGAGATTACGTTATTTCAAGTTGCACTATGTCGTATGAGATACGTAGACAATTAGTGACCAAAAGATGTTACCATACTTATCTGGTAATGCTAACAATTGGTTAAAAGTATAAGCAACGCTTAAAAGATTTCTCGGATCAAATACATTGAGTTTAAACTCAATGAATTATGTAAGAAAAGGTTTCGAGGACGAAACCTCTCTAAGGGGGGTAGACTTGTAACACCCCGAAAACGGGTTTGGTAATTAAACCCCGTTAATACAAAAGAAGGGGAAAGTACCGTTAGTGGTAAAAGTAAACCGGCAAATATTAGGAATAAATTGAATAATCCTAATATTTATTTAAAAGTGAATAAGAGCTTTCAAGAAAATAGAATGGATAAAAGGCATGATTTAACGGGACTTAAAGTAAAACGGGTTATGACTTCCCGAACCTACTAAACTGACTAGGAATAATTCTGACCTAGTTAGATAGTGACTTATGAGTGGGTTAAAACCCTTAAATTATAAACTAAGGAAAATGTACGGGCCAAACTTGTTAAACTTGAAACTTGATTTATTAAAAAAACAAGAATTAAAAACAAACCAAACACCCACTTGGGGTTGTCTGATCGTTGAAGAAGCGGGGGGGGGGGTGACATGGGTTCTCTTCAAACCCTAAAATCCTCACAAAACTCACAAATTGGAGCCTCTAATCAAGTCTAAATCGAATTTCAAGCACAAATTCATGAACACCTAGTTGAAAGGATCATAAGGTATGTAAAATTGTGATGTTTTGATCCATCTTAAATTCTAGGTTATTTGTAAGAAACTGAAATTGAGCTTGATTATGTTATGCATGGATGAATCTTGAAGTAATATGATGTCTAGGAGTAGACCCTAGTCAATAACATGTTGGATTATTGGATAATCTATGAAATTCATAATGATCCATTGATAAGTTAAGTGGGTTTATTGACAATATGATGAACACTCGGATTATAGTGTTTAATTGATGAAAAATTGATTGTTATAATATAAGTTCTTGATGTAATTCATGAACACTAGACCTAGAGGTTTGATTGTTATGTAAATCTTGGTGAAAATAACTAATTATAAACTAGTTAGTGCATATGTGAAATTATGCACATTAGGTGTTTGTTAAAATGCCTAAATGAGAACTAAAGTATTGAATTTAGAGTGAAAACGCGTATTCGAATGATATGGCAATTACGCGTGATATGAAGTGATAAGAGTTCTAAATACTATGTTGATTTAGACTTAATGTAGTAAACATGTGATTGAAAGTAGTTAACTTTAGATAAGTTAAGTTAACCAATCATGAAGCCGAATAGTAGCTTCGGCATAGAAAATAAGTGAGGTGGAATAGTCGTGATTGTTAATGACTAATTTAAACGCCTTGTAAATGTTTGACAATAGTTTGACGCGTAACAAGCTAGGTGAAAGCTTGGAGGAGGGAGCGGGTCAAACGGAGCAAGTACGGAAAGAAAAGCGTGGCGTGGATGCGAGGTAAGTGTAATTTACACACTTATGTAGAATACCCGTTTATTCGATACATTGTAAACGTGATAACAATAGTAGTGGAAATATGGAAATTTGTCAAATATCGACTAATGTAAATCAAGGTTAAAAGGATACCCATGGCGTAAGCCGAAATGGGTTGAATTTGTAAGAAAAGATTGTAAAAGAAAAAAAAAGGGGGGGTATGGTAATAAAATCCGGGATAGATGGATGTATGAATTGGAGATCAAAAACGATGTTTTTGATTAAATAGATAATGTTGGGCATATACTCCAAACGGGTCGAATGGTGGTGATAACACCATTTGACAATATCGACTAATGTGGTTGTCGAGTCTTATGTTAACAGGACCAGTTAGCAAATTGGATAATTACGTCACCATTGATGGTGTGATAATGAAAACGAGGTATAAATCGGGTCTACTTATTGATCCGGGCCAGGTACGCATAATTATGTTGTAGTTAAGAATGCTATTTTGGTCGAATAATTTGAGAGAGAGTCCTTCGTCGTAAAAGGACCAAAATCGACCAAAACGCCCTTGTAGGCTAAGTTGAACAAACAACCCTTAAAGGTTGTTTGGAAGCGAATTTCATGATTAGATAAATACTTAGAATAAGTATAGAAATTGAAAGATGTAATATGTTAGTCAAAAGGCACTATTTTAGTTTTTGCCGTAAATTAATGAACCAAGAGGTAAAAATTTGGTTTATATTGATCACCACATTAAACTCACCTTAAAATACAGTTGTGGTAGGAGATTTTAGGATAAGAAATGTGGTGATGGAATGTTAGAAGCAATCGAAAGCGATTTTAGGTTCGAAAGTGCTTAAATACCCTTAGCGGGTCAAAATAAGCATACGAGCGAAAACGGACTTAAATGGTGTAATAAACCTATGATTAGAACCTAATATAGTAGGTAACATTAATTTGAAGAAGTGTATGAGATATAGGAATCAAATAAACACGTTTGTTTGATAAAATGCATAAACGGGTTAAAATTCGGTAAAAAGGTAACGAGACGAATGCTTAGAAGTCTCAAAATTTCTTATGTTGGATGTAGGATTTTAACTCCATAAGATGGAGGATTAAATTACGGACGCGTAGGAAAAAGAATCGGGTAAAACGGATCAATAACGAAGAAGTTATGGCCGTTTCCGTGAAATCAAATCGTGTTGGGTATGTACAGCATCAGCTGAAGGCAACAGGCTGTGAAAAACAGGGCTAGGCGTGACACCTAGGCCCTTGGCGTCACGTCTAGCCCCCTAACTCCAAAAATTTTCAAATTTTGTCATTTTAAACCCCTGTACTTGTTTGAACTTAATATTTGACTATCAAAACTAACTTTTAAGTTGGTTTTGATCATAGGTGAATGCCTAGAGTGCACGGATGAAGATCAAGCGACGAGCAAGAACCAAACACGATCATGAAACATGCTTCCGCACATTGCCTCGTCGTAAATTTTAAACGACGAATTCGATTACGCTATGTTGAATAACTTATGATTTGTAAAGTTTTAACGAACCCGTATATTTCAATGTAGCAAAATCTTAATTACCCGTAGACTACACATCCAATTGTTGGTATTTACATGTAAAACCGCTTAAACAGTAACTAGGGTGTTACACAAAATATATAAAAGATATGGACATTGTGCATGTTAGCCAAGTGTCAAGACATGCAAAATTGCATGTGTTTTGATTGGCCACAAGTTAGGTGGATGACAAGTGGCGTAGGGTGAGAATACCCGTGTCACTCAGTCCATGTACCCGTCTCTCAGTTAATACCCGCTTATGATCATAAGTATAATTATGATTTGTCTCGTATATTGTTCGTAATTACCAGTTAAACAGGTTAAGTGGATTTTTAGTTTGTTGCCCAAGGTGTAACTCTTACGGGTCAAGACCCGGTCGGCAGCGTTGACTTATCGAACCGGACATAATATCCAACACCTACGCTGTTGTTTCAGGGTTTCAACTAGGAGTCATGCAACAAGTAAGGTGGACTCTACAACTCTCTGCTTAACTCCATTGATAACCTTGTAGCTGCCGGAGTTACGCATGTTTGGCTCCCACCTCCCTCCCATTCTGCTGCAAATGCATCTCAAGGTCTTTCTCTCTTCCTTACACATGTCATTGTATATTTGTTTTAGGCATAACCCTTGTTTTAGTTAATTGGACAAATTGATGGCATATGTAACATTAGTTAAATCTATTGCAGGATATATACCAGGAAGATTATATGATTTAAATGCATCCAAGTACGAAAATGAAGAAGAACTGAAGTCGTTGATCCGATCTTTCAAGGACAAAGGAATCAAAGTGGTTGCGGACATAGTTATAAACCATTGGACAGCCGAAAAGCAAGACGCTAGAGGAATATTGTGTATATTTGAAGGTGGAACCCCCGACGACCGCCTTGATTGGGGCCCGTCTCTTATCTGCAAAGACGACACTGAGTACTCCGATGGAAACGGGAATCTAGACACCGGAGGAAACTTCAGTGGAGCACCGGATATTGATCACCTTAACCCTAGAGTCCAAAAGGAGTTATCCGATTGGATGAATTGGTTAAAGACCGATATAGGTTTTGATGGGTGGCGGTTTGATTACACAAGAGGGTATTCTTCAAGTATAGCCAAGGTGTACTTGTTTGTTTCAGTTGTAACTCGTATTATATTGTCCTTTCAAGTTGCATTTATTTTTTGTTTATCGTATTATATTTATAATATCGTGAATGGCATCCTGCAGGTGTATATGAAGAATACATCTCCTGAGTTTGCGGTTGGAGAGTACTGGAATGCGGTGGCTAGAGGGCCAGATGAAAAGTTGGAATATAACCAAGATCTCCATCGAAATGAAATAATGAATTGGGTGTAAGAAAGTGGTGGTGGTTCATTAATAGCTTTTGATTTCACTACAAAGTATATACTTCAAGCAGTTGTGGAAGGTGAGTTGGGGCGGTTGATCGACGCGAATGGTAAGCCGCCAGGGCTGATTGGAGTCTTGCCGGAAAATGCGGTGACCTTTATCGATAACCATGACACTGGATCAACCCAGAAGATTTCGCCATTTCCATCTGATAAAGTTATGCAAGGATATGCATACATTCTCACCCATCCAGGCATCCCATTATTGGTAAGATTCCAACATTTTTAGAGTGTAACTGAACATTTTGTTGATTGTTTATTTTGCCCATGTTTTATAGTTCTTCGACCACTTCTTTGATTGGGGCCTAAAAGACGAGCTCACAAAGTTATCTGCGGTGAGAGCGAGTAGCGGGATCAGTGCAACGAGCCAAGTGAAGATACTGGTGTGTGAAGCGGAGCTTTATGTGGCTGAGATTGATGAAAAAATCATCGTGAAAATCGGCCCAAAGATGGATCTTGGAAATCTTATTCCAGAGAACTTTAAAGTTGCCACTTCTGGGGAGAAGTATGCAGTATGGGATAAAGAACCTTGATTTGAAAGAGGATCATGATCTTGCAAAAAGAATATCTAATATGTAGCTCTTGTCTTAATGAATTCAAACAAAATGTGTTTCATCTATAACAAAGAAGAAGACCATTTGTGTTAATGTATTGTTATTTGTTTGAATGTCTTTTCTTCCTACTGAAAAAACATTAAGACTCAAAAAAATGATCGTCACTTTTTCTAATATCATAAATCCAATCCCATTATTGTTGCTTTCGGCTTTTGTAACATCCTAAGTTTTAGGGTTATCGACTTTTATCGAGCATTTAATATGTGGAGTATATGACTATTTAGGTGTTTGACTAAAATGAATTCAGAGCTAGTGGATAGTCGAATAGCCTACCCGTGGAAAATAGTACCCTTAAGGTATCTCAGGATACGCTTAACGGCACCCCGGTGTCTATCAGTAGGTTTCTGTAGAAATTGAGAAGCCTTGCTGACTGCGTATGTGATCTCAGGGTGAGTCCAGACTAGATATTGTAAAGAACTGAGAGTACTATGGTATAACAGGGGATCCTCCAAAGGAATGCCAGAATACCGAGAGAGTTGTTGTCCAGAAGGCCGACAATCAGTAAGCCCCGTCCGATGTAACAAACCACTTAAGTATCGTTGCTGGGATAAATGCAATATATCATCAAAGAATGTAGCCTGAACTCCTAGAAAATTAGACAATGACCCCAAATCTTTGAGTGTAAACTGTGAATGTAAGCGCTCAATCAAATCCATAACAAATCGTGAGGAGCTCCCAGTAATAATGATTTCATCAACATATACCAATACATAGCAAACATCTAAACCACTGTTGTAGACAAAGAGAAAGGTATCGGATACACATTGAGTAAATCCAGATGTGGTGAGTGCAGAAGACAGCTTGGAAAACCAAGCATGAGGCGCCTGCTTGAGGCCATAATGAGCCTTTTACAGCAAACAGACATGAGTCGGTCGGGTAGGATCATCAAAGCCAAAAGGTTGAGACCGGTTCACGGTCTCAGATAAATCACCATGAAGAATGACATTGTTGAGATCCACCTATAGGATATATCCCAACCCCTAGAAAAAGCAACAGATAAAACAATACGAATAGTAGTGGGTTTAACCACATGGCTAAACGTCTCAGTGTAGTCAATTCCCTCAATCTGATGGAAGTAACATGATTAGTGTAGATTAGTGTATTTTAAGATCCCGGTAGCCAAATCCAATTATCCAATCCCGAGAGTTATGATGAGCTAACATGATTCTTACCTAGGTAGCTACTTTCTCATCATTTGAATTCACTGATATTTGTTATATGTTTGCTTTGCTTTCTTGATTTGCATTATTACTTGTGTTAGTAGTTAATAGAAATCCAAACATTACTAGAGTAGGACTTGATAGAGGTTTAGTATCGAGAGACGCGCCATTGTGTCCTTGGATTGATACCCGGTTTACCAACTTTAATATATCACGACCTGTACACTTGCTGATTGTGTGTAATTAAGTTAGTCTGGCCATTTAATTTGGTGTTATCAAATTTAATTAAACATTTTAAACAACTCGGTTTTCAAATATTGATATTCTATTGTGAATAATTCTCCCTTTTCAATGAACTAATTGGTTCGATTTGTTACGGCATTGGTACGTTACTGACATTCGTTGTAGCTTACAATATAAAAAACAATTTATTTTTAATACATATTCGTTGTCAATATGGAAACTCTATTGAGAATAAAACTTTGTTTTCAACATTATTTATATGTAGATAAAAATAAGCAAGAATTTTTATAAAACATTAAATTATGCTGTTAAAATCACCAAAAGGTAAACGTCGTAATTTATTAAAAAAATAAACAAAAGCGTAAGTAGTTTTGATAATATGTATGTTTATGCTTCAATTATTACTCAAACTCGGTTTCGATATCAAGAGGTAGATAACATTAAGCACGTCACAACCGCATACTCGAAATTATATAAAAATCATATCTTAAAAGTTATAAACATAAAATGTAATCAAAATTGATAAATAATAATAATAATCATAATCATAATCATAATCATAATTTTTTACTTAAAAATAAATTAAAAATTGAATAAAATTAAATATGATATATTTATTATTCAACCTTAGGTAAATATATATACACCTAGTATATAGGACCCGTTCATTGCGGCGGGACCGTTAAATCAAACAAAAATAAAGGTAAAACGTTAAATCGCAAAATTTATACCATTAACATAAACAAAAAATGAATTTCCACATTTATACCACAACATAACACCCAAAAAAAAGAAGAAATTTCACGACGTTGACAATATCCGAAATCTTATGTAAAAAAAGTGAAGCACGTTGTGGCGATACCGTTAAATTGAACAAAAATTATAAGTAAATATATTGAACCATGTACGCACACTGTGGCGTGTTAACTCGCAGCTCAATCGAGTTAAAATAATAATAATAATATTTAAGTAAATTTATAAAGTATAGGATTTTCTTAAAATTAAAAGTAAACCATAGGGGTTATTTGGTACTTATACGTATACTCTAAGAGAAGATATTCACTTTTAGTAATAGTCTAAGGGAATGAAACATAAACATTTATATGCAATAGAGACTTGTATACATATCTTTAAGACTTGTACATATAGATAAAAAACAATAAATAAAAAATAGTGGATGCCACCTATTGGTCTACAAAATTCATTAAACAATCCAAACACTAAACAATGAATAGTAAAACCTCCTTTCATAACTTATTTGGTAAATTATAGATGGGTAATAATTGCTAAAAACACCTATAAACGCACTAATTTTACTAGTTGGTCAACAAATTACCTAGTAAAATTCGCATGCAGCGAGAAGTATTTATACGGTTTATTACACTTTTTGTACAGTATCTATACTCGGTATAGCAATCGAAAGAGAAAACCCAAAAAATAAAGTCATAATGTGCCCAAACGATATCAACACATGTTTTAGATTAATTGAAAACCCTAAAAGCCATTATCCGTAGCAGTCCAATGGTACTGATACTACTACCGATGTTGTTTGAGCGAAATCGGTTCGGTTCGTCATACCACTGGTATGTTACCGAACTCGCTATAGCTTACGATACAACAAAGCACATTTTGAATACAACTCTGTTTCCAAACGTTGTTACTCTAACAAATAAAACTTTGTTTTCAGCAAAAAAAAAAAAAAGAAAAACCCGGTTTATCACAAAACGGGTACATTATCGGCACTAGCTATTGCATACAATAAAAAAAACACTTTATTTTGAATATAAATTTGTTTTCAAATATGAAACTCTATTGCGAATAAAACTTGTTTTCAAAAAATTAATACATAGATAAAAATAAGCGCGTAATAACGGTACATTTAGAATTTTATAAAACATCACGTTATCTTATTGAATTAACAAAAATGTACACGTCCTCAATTTATTAAAAAATAACCAAAATATGAGTAGTTTTAATAACATGTACGTTTATGCTTCAATTACTTGTATATTACTATTTGCAACTCAGCTTTGACATTAGACGTAGATAAAAATAGGCACGTCACAACAACATACTTGGAATTATATAAAATATAGTATCTTAAAAGTTATAAGAAAAAACAAAATATCCTCAAGATTGGTTATAATATTATAATAAAAATTAAATTTAAACTTAAAATAATTAAATAAATTGAATAAAATATAATATTTTATATTAATTATTCACCCATTTCCTAAATGTATATTATATATTATGTAATATAATATAATAACTAGTATTTAAGACTCGCGTTTTGCGACCGGACCGTTAAACCGAATAAAACCAAACATAAAAACATTGAATCACCCATGCACATTGCAGCGTGTTAACTTGCAAAAAATAGACCGAAAGTAAAACTTAGAGAAGAATAACTACGTTGGCTGTTAAACCACAAAAATAGACGTAAAAATGTTGAACCACACACGTGTTACAGTGTGTTAACTCACAAGTTTTAGACCAAAACGTAAAACAATAAATTTGTAAAATATGAAAAAGTGTAAGGAAATAAAGTTGAAAGTGGAAGAGTATTGAGGTTAAAAAGGAAAAATATTTGTGACAAATTTTAGAAGATCCGTGTTTTGGCATGAAGAAATCATGTAATGGGAATCATAGAACATAACAAAAAGCACCATTAATGGTTTAAAAGTCATTGTTCTTGTGTAAACACAATGAATATTTCCATGTTGAACTGACTGAAGGGCCTACAAATACGTATTGACGTGGTCAAAAAGCCACTAAATTGATGACCATGAATTAGATTTCGACATATAGTGTAAGTGGAATCATAAGTCTTGTGTTTTGTCAAGACAAAAACAATTATTGGCCACTTACCGTGTTGTCTACGTATCCAATCATCCAAATCCATCAACTTCCTTCATTCCTATATGTTAAATGTGTCATCAAACCAGTCATTACACACACATGTAGCAGCAAAACATGAGTCCAATTGTTCTTATCCGTTGTGTGATCTTTGTCACGTGTTTTCTAGTAACTATGCTCTCGGCTGCTCCTACGTTGTTGTTTCAGGGGTTCAACTGGGAGTCATGCAACAAGCAAGGCGGATTGTACAACTCCTTGGTTAACTCCATTGATGATCTTGCGGCAGCCGGAGTTACTCATGTTTGGCTCCCACCCCCCTCCCAGTCCGCTGCACCTCAAGGTAGGTAGGTGTGTTCATGGTTCGGTTTGAAACCGTGAAACTGCTCAAATAGTTATTGGTTTTGTTTTAACGCTACAATAGAACCGTTAGTACAGTTTGGTTTGGTTTGTTTTCAATTTCCAACAGTTTGGTTTAAATTTACAACACTAAAAAACCGGGTTTAACTTACGCTTTGACTTAAAAACCGTGAATGTTTGACACTAAATACCTTGTCTCAAAGACACTTTTTGTGTTTTAGTTATTAAAGTTGAACAACAGCATGTATGTTACTACTGTTGCAGGATATATGCCAGGAAGGTTATATGATCTGAATGCATCCAGCTATGGAAATGAAGAAGAACTAAAATCACTTATCAAATCTTTCAAGAACAAGGGAATCAAAGCGATCGCTGACATAGTTATAAACCATCGGACAGCCGAAAAGCAAGATGAAAGAGGAGTGTGGTGTATATTTGAAGGCGGGACACCAGATGAACGCCTAGATTGGGGTCCATCTCTTATATGCAAAGACGACATTGAGTACTCCAACGGAATGGGGAATGCGGACACTGGAGAACCCTTTCCACCGGCCCCGGATATTGATCACCTTAATCCTAGAGTCCAAAACGAGCTATCCGATTGGATGAATTGGTTAAAAATCGATATAGGTTTTGATGGGTGGCGGTTTGATTACGCAAGAGGGTATTCTTCGAGTATCACCAAGGTGGTGTACTTGTTTATTTCAGTTGTAACTCATATCATTTTTTTACCAAGGTGTATTTTTTTTTTCATTTTTTTTATTTATAAAATTGTGAACGGTATGTCGGTATCTGTACAGGTGTATATGACGAACACGTCTCCTGATTTTGCTGTTGGAGAGTATTGGAACTCGGTGGCTATAGGGCCAGACGGGAAGCCGGAATACAACCAAGATAAGCATCGAAATGAGATCATGAACTGGGTGCAAGAAAGTGGTGGTGGTTCATTGACAGCTTTTGATTTTACTACAAAGTTTATACTTCAAGCAGCTGTGGAGGGTGAGTTGTGGAGGTTGATTGACCCAAATGGTAAGCCACCCGGGCTGATTGGAATCTTACCGGGAAGCGCAGTGACCTTTATCGATAATCATGACACGGGTTCAACCCAAAAGATTTCGCCATTTCCATCTGATAAAGTTATGCAAGGATATGCATACATCCTCACCCATCCAGGCATCCCATCATTGGTAAGATTGCAGCATTTTACGTTATAACTCAACATGAGCTTCGATAATAAAACACCACTAACGCATTATCAAGGCACCACTGAATATTTTATTGACTGTTTGTTTTGCCAATGTTTTATAGTTTTACGATCACTTCTTTGATTGGGGCCTAAAGGACGAGCTCACGAAGTTATCCGCAGTAAGAGCAAGAAACGAGATCACTGCAACAAGCCAAGTGAAGATTCTCGCATATGAAGCAGAACTTTATGTTGCAGTAATCGACGAGAAAGTCATCGTCAAAATCGGGCCGAAGATGGATCTTGGAAATCTTATTCCTGAGAATTTTAAACTTGCTACTTCTGGAGATCAGTATGCAGTATGGGAGAAACTACCTTAAATGTTATGTAATTTGTAACTATTATGACAATAAACTCTAACAAAAAAGAAGAAGTCCATTTGTGTTCATGTATTGTTCTTGCTTGAATGTCCTCTCTTCCTGGTGAAAAACATAAAAAATCTCGGGAAAAACGACCGTCTCTTTTTCTTACGCTTTACTTCACGAGATGATCCAATCCCACTATTGCTGCTTTCGGTTTTCGAATCAGGCTTATGACTATCATTTCCTTTCGTAGACTTACTGGCTTTTGTTTTTTGCTCGTTTTCAGTTTTCCATGTTCTAAGCTCCTGCTCGAACGCCTCCTTTCCTTCTTTCGCCTTTTCGGCTCTCTGCGTAGCAGTTACAAGTTGTTCCTTTTTCAAAGCTATATCAGAATTCACTTGTTCAAGCTTGTTTTCAGCTTTCTGTTCGGCTTCTTTCGCTAAATCGATTTGGGATACAGCTTCAGACACCCGCGTATCAGCTTCATCCTCGGCTCCCTTAGCCTTTCGGCTTAGTTCGTAATATTCCTCTACGGAAAGAGTAACCCCAGATTCGTTTTCAATTTTGTTACTTCTTGTCGATTCGCTCTCATGAAGTGCACTAATCGCTCCAAGTGCCAATCTTTCCGACGCACGAGTCGCCTCAATCTCCTTCAAAGCAGCATTTAACTTACTAATCATATTGTTTTCACCTGTTTTTGCTTGATCTGCAGCTTCTTTTGCTTTTTGCAGATCTTGTTGTGCTTTTTGAACACGCGATTTCGCCTGGTCGGCTTCTTCAGTCGCCTGCTCGAGTTGTCTCGGCAGCTGCAAAGCTTTTTCTCGTGCTTCCTTTTCTTTCTTTTGAATGAGTTCAACTTCTAATATCGTCCTTTTTAGATCAGCTTCAAGAGACTCAGCCGAAACACCTGCAAGTTCATCCTTTTTCTTCGCGGAAATAAACGTTTCTTTCTCGTGTTCTAGCTCGGAATTTAACAAAGTTGCTGACTGTTTTAAACTGTTAACTTCATCTGTTACTTTTTCGATGTTTTTCTTCACTTCTTCGAGGTCCATCTTCGCCGAATCGACTGCCGATTGTATATCTTTATGGTTTTCTTCCATGTAAGCTCCTAATTCTACTCTTAAATTTTGAAGCAAAACCGAAGCAGTGTCTAGTTTTGACTTTAGATCTTCCATTTCGGCTATCTGTTGGTTGACTTTTTCCGATTCTTCTTCAGACTGCTTCAATTCTTCTTGCCACTGTAAAATTTCTTCTTCTTGCGCAATGGCTACTCCGGTTCGGTTTTCTTCAGCCTCCAAATGAGCAGCATGCGCGGACTCCAACGCCTCTTTCGTCGTTATCAGTTTAATCGTCAACTCTTCAACATTCTTCTCAATTTCTTTCGAGTTAAACTCAGCTTGTTCAGCGTTCTTTATAGCTAAATCACGTTCAGCCAGAAGTAAACCGTAATCTTTCTGGAGGTTTTCGAGCTCGATCTTAACCGTTTTCAACTCCGAAACCGCAGCTTGATGTCGAGCCTGTGCAACTTCTAATTGTGTCTTTGCGGCAATACTAGATTCGTCTGCAATCCCTTGCTCCATTTCTTCGACTCGAAGTTTTGCAAGCTCGGCATCTTGTTTTGCTTGTTGTTCTTCGGTTTCCGCTCTCTCTGTGTTAATTCTCAGTTCTTCAAGAAGCCTCTTTGCGTTGTCAAGCTCTTTTAACGCCTGTTGTTTTGATTCTTCTGCAGCTTCCGACTGTTTCTTTAAAATTGGCATCTGTTCGTTTGCTTTTCTGAGTTCTTGTGCTACGTACCTGCGCCTCTGCAAATCCCAACAAAAAGTTTTAGAGTTAATTTGTGTACATGAATATGATGTAAGAGTAAACTCGGATTATACCTCGGCAATTTGGATTTTATGGGCTTTCCAATCAACAATTCCGCCGAACATGGACACAGCTGCTTTAACAGATTCAAAAGGTGCAGTGGTATCGATTTCTGCATTGGAACATTTGGATTTCTCGATCGTTTTTTCAGAGCTAACTGTCTCCGACCCCTTCTCTTCATGATTGTCAACTTTACCATTTTCGCGCACATGGTCGTGACCCGTAGGACTACTTTCCTTAACATGACCTTGACCCGTAGGACTGCTTTCCTTAACATGATCTTGACCCGTAGGACCATTTTCCTTAACATGATCTTGACCCGTAACACCATCTTCTTGAACATGGTCGTGGCCCGTAGGATCATCTTCCCGAGCATGGTCTTGACCGGTAGGACCACTTTCCTTAACATGATCATGACCCGCAACACCATATTCTAGAATATTATTTTGACCTGTAGAATCATATTTTACATCAAATAGTTTGTTGTTGGATTGTTTTTCTTCCGTTTGCTGGATAGCGGGTTCTAGGGAAGGTTTTAACCCAACATCTTCTTGAATATGGTCATTACCTGCAGGAGCTTCTTCACGATCATGGTCTTGACCCGTAAGATCATCTTCTCGAACATGATCTTGACCCACATGACCACTTTTTCGAACATGATCATGACCCGCAACACCATCTTCTATAACATTACCTTGACCCATAGAATCAGACAATTTATGATTGGACTGTTTATCTTCTGTTTGCTGGATTGCGGTTTCTGGGGAAGGTTTTAACCGATCATCTATTGAAAAATCCGACGCTTTTGAATCGGTTAAGGTTTGTTTTTCCATTGCAGACCCCTCTGATGCAATCAACAAACTACCAAAACTGCCGCCTTTACCATTGTTTGCTTCGGTTCCCATGACCTCGGTGTTAGATTCTACTTCTCCATTCTCGACCCCGATCTTCCACCAGCTTCATCCATTCCAGAATGGCTCTAAACAAGCACCTATTATTTGGATATTCAAATTTCAATTAATCAAACAATTTGATTCAGCATAATAAGAAATTTACACATAACTCTATTCTATTAAGATCAAATTACCCAAAATATATCACATTCAAAAAATAGAGAAATTGCTTATTTTTACAAACGATCATAAAATATATATTCAATTAATAAACGAAACATCTGAGCATTAATGAAAGACGGAATTACAAACAATTGAGGGATTGATTAACGCATACCAGGAAATCCCCATAACCAAATCCAGATAATTATTGAACATCCATCCGGATATTGCCTACAATAAATTAACGATGAAGAATCCAAATCAGAATTTTGATCAATTGGTGAAGAAATTAATGATCGTAACGGAAGGAATCCAAATTCACCACAATTTAGATATGAAATGCGCGCTGTTTTTCGAATTTTGTTTAGGGATTCTCTATTTTTAGGTTAAATTATTATTTGGTTTCTAATTTTGGTTAAAAATGTGTTTTTGATTTTTTTTTTCTTTCTTCTCTAATTTTGACAAAAGTACCCCATCTTTTTAATAAAATCTCGAGTTCGAGATTTCCTTTAAGGGAGTGAGGATGTAACACCTTGTAAAATTTGGTCGAATAATATAATGACACGTGTTCACTCTCAAATTGCCTATTAATTTGGACGAGAGTGACTAATTTTGTCAAGTTTTGAAAGTATGAATGTGGAGGGACTAAAGGTGTCAACATGCCAATTAATGGCCTCTAAGTGACCCTATACGGACCGTAAGCCTATGTGCTTACGGACCGCAAGCATATTTTTATTTGTGTACTTAGACATGTATACGAACCGCAAGCATTCTTCCTTACGGTCCGTAAGAGATTTGAATTCCGTGTGCGCTGAGTAGGCTTACGGACCGTAAGCTTAAAGCCCATACGGTCCGTAAGGTCTGTATCTGGGCAGATTTTGTTGGGAGGCCAAGGCATTCTACCCTTGTGCCACCTATCTCGCAATTCAGTGCTCTTGTGCAGCTCATGCCACGTCAATATACACTTGGAATAATCTTAGATCAGTTCTAAACACCTGGATTGATCTCATTATCCACCTTCCACTATACTGTCCGTAAGTGCTCCTTTCTACCTCTTTTCATTTTTATAGGCTTTTATTAGCCGAAAGTCGAGCAAATTGGCTTTTGCTTTGACTTTCGGTTAAGACCATTATGGTCCAGCCATTGTTCGAATCAAACATGGCTACGTGATCGTAATAAGGTATGTGTTAATCCCTCAAAAGGGCACCTCCTGAAAATCACGTTAAGTTGGTCAAATGACTGGTCAAAGTTAAGTATAATAAAAAGTCAAACGACACATTTTCGGAAAACTTATAAATTGAACTTGTAATCATTTTAACTCATGTTTTTAACACTAAATCGGTTGGTAACTAATACTAGAACATGTATGAACATGTTTAACCCGTCATTTCCAGTTATGTGTCGGTTCGCAACCGAAAGTCAAGCAGTTTGACTTCTACTTTGACTTTCGATTTTGGCCTGATTTAGCAACTTTAGCTACTGATTCTAAGTTGCATTATGATCATGTTATAGTGTAGAATAACCCTCTGTGGTTATACTACCTGATCATAATCAGTTTCTGAGTTTTTACACAAGTTCTTATAATATGCCTATTAATGACCAAAATACCCTTTTTGTGCAAAACATTGTTCTAATCAATGATAAGCATATGAAACGAATAATCTACTGATATGGTAGTACAATTAACATGTTTTGGCAGAATGAACTTGTTTGTAACTTAAGTTTCTATACAAGTTCATGAATTTTGCAACATTATGACTAAAATACCCTTATGGTGCATAGTTTGGTTTTAAACCATAAAAGTCATATAAATCTGATTACTGAAGGGGTAAGGTCCCAAAAACCTCATAAAAAGGATTTGAGACCATACCACAATCCGGCCTTTCAACCTCTTAACCTTGCGCGGCCGCGCATTGGTCTTACAAAAGGGAGAAAGTAATCAACAATTTATAGTCGTGCGCCCAAAGGAAAGCATAAAATCCTTGCGCCTTCTTCCATTAGCAAAGGATTAAAATCCTGAAGATCAATACTTCCGCCCAAATATCCAAACTTGGATATTATTTTGCCCAGACTTGGGATTTATACATCTGTGTCCACACAGTAAGGTGTCACACTAGATTACAGCAGTAATCTTCTAGAAAGAATATGATCGTGCACCACCCAGACGGTTATAACCGTCTGGACACGTGTCATTACCACATGCATCCCTAAAACCACAACAAAGGCATGCAATTGGGGAATGACCTCCAATTAATCACTTTCCACGTGTCAACCCCCCAGCCATAGATCAAACCACGATCCGTGTGCATTCACATCGGATCGAGACAAATTAACGTAAAATCAAAGAACTTAACGGAGGAAAATGTAACCGCTACGACGTTAGCATCTTCCGTCATCTTTTCAATAACAGGTTTTCCCTCCCAAACTCCCGGTTATAAGTACGAGAACTGTTCAGGTATAAACTCAGATCACACTCACTTCTCAAATACTATCTCTTCTCCATTACCAATACTTATTCTCACACCGGAGTCGGGTCAAGGAGAGAACCCTCTTCTCCCCTTGGCGAGGCTAACGGTGCTCTTTTTTGCAAAACCACCGGAAAAGAAGTTCGGTAGCAACTGAATCAACCGAGAGAGAGCTAACCCTTTTATGCGGATTCAAACCCCCTAGATATTTCGGTTCCGACCATTTATCTAGTGTTTCTTCATTGGCGCCCACCATTTTCTCAGTTTTCTAGTTTCTACCTCGTTTCGATTCAGTTCATTCCATTTTTCTGTTTTTGCACATGGCAGAAAATTCGTCATCTCACCGGCAACCTGGTCCTCGACCAAACGTCGGAAACAATTTACTAGTAGAAGGGATTTTTGAAGAGGCCTCAGACGATAATGAGGTTCAATCCAATCGAGCAAATGATCCTGTTACTCCAGGAATGTTACCAGCAAATCCCGCTCAATCAATTTTACCACCAGGAGAAACTCCGATATCATGGTATGTCCGGTCCCAAGGGGCATTAAATGCAGTATACACACAGTTGTGTGCTCAAACTGCTCCCGTGACCAACCACGAAGGCCGGGATCTAGAGCTCATGCTTCCCAGCGAGAAGAATCAACTTATGATGGTACAGGCAGCTACCAGAGACAACACCATGATGAACCACACCCTCGTCGAAGGCAATCGGTTCATGATAGATTGGGTTCCCAATGGGACACTCACACTGATGAGTCCGATCAAACATATCGTTTGAGTGCAAACACTAGCATATTCAACAGACTGCAGCCAAACTATAACAAATGCAGGCCTCGAGCGGTTTATAACCCAGAGGCAGAGCATAATTATGACTTAGTTTACCGCCCTGCAGAAGCAGCGGAAAACTCGAAGTTCATACTGGAGATAGCTCTGGCTCCATTGGAGAGGGCAAAATTACCATCTAACGTTGGGAAATTCAATGGGTTAACTGACCCCGATGATCATCTGAGAGTATTCACCAGCGCAGGGTTGGTTGGCGGTTGGACTCTTCCGCTATGGTGTCATTTGTTTGTACAAACATTAACCGGCCCAGCGCGAATCTGGTTTGATAACCTACCGACAGGACAGATCGAGTCATGGAAAGATCTGCGTCAAAAGTTTCTAACACACTTCAGCCAACAAAGGTGTTCCATGCGTGATACATCCGACGTCATGAACATCTGGCGCCGCGATGACGAGAATCTGGAGGATTTTATCACCAGGTACAATAAAGAAGTGTTGGAGATTGGTGGTGTTCATGAACAACTAATCCGTGCTCAGTTTAAGTACGCGGTTAGATGTGACGACATGGTCAAAGTATTATCTGGAACAGAGGGCCTTCCCAAGAGTTGGGAAAAGATAATGGCGGCGGCCAAGGTTTATGCGCAGACTGAGAAAAACCTTACTACAAACAGGCCACCACCACCACACAACAGGCCCACAGACTTAAGCGCAACCGGTGAGAGAAGGTTCAAAAAATCCTGGCGCGATTCATCAGGAAGCCGTTCCTCTGAAGATGCCCGCACAACAATCAACAAGCTCTCTGCACAAAGAGAGAACAAGCACGAAAATAGGGAGAGGCAGTGGACTCCCCTAACAAAGACCCCGGTGGAGGTTCTGAGTACTGAGGACTACCAGTTCAAACCTCCGATTCCGATAAAGAGTAAACGTGGTCAAGACCCGGCGCAATACTGCGAATATCATAAAGACAACGAGCACACCACGAATAACTGCATATCCCTGCGCACGGAAATAGAGAAAGCCCTCAAAAATGGAGAACTTACGCATTTACTCCAAAATATGCGCAAGGAGATTAAGCAGATTACCCGGGGAGAAGAAAACTCAAGCAAACGGGCCAAAACTTAAAGGACTCTATAGGTTTTCCGCAGAAAAGACATGACTTATCAAATGCGGCGGAACTATCAGGGGGTAAGTTAAGTTCCATTTAATTATTAAAAAAACTTTGTAACGCCTCCGAGCTTTATCCATGAATAAAATTACAAAGTTTCTATTATTTTTGTGTTTACAAAGTGAATGCAATTTATTTTTAGTAAGCGCAAAAACATTTATGGTAGTATAAAACAAGCTCTATGCGCGGTCAGTGATCACGTCACAAACGACCATAAACTCACACATGAGCTTCATACCAACTTCATTCGCCTTACTCAAGTAAAAGAAATTGTACTCATGCAAAATATTGTAAAGTCATTTAACAAAACAAATAGAAACACACTATCTTCAGCGTACAAATACGCCCTAAAGAGCTTCAAACACAGCAGTGTTTCGAATTCTTGCGCAACAGCGCACTAACAAAACAAGGATCTACATCCCACAAAAAACAAATTGTTCAAAACAATTACATCCTACTCTAAATCTTCACCCTCATCCGGAAAGATTTCTTTAAGTTGCGCCACGTAATCATCCGATTGCAGCGCCACATTTATCAACTCCATAACTGGAAGTTGCAAATTATTAAACTCTGTCTTCAGGGAAGCAAGCGCAGCGGCAGTATTTACGCCAAAGGTAGCAGACTTGCTATCACTCCAGTTAACCTTCAGCGCGCTGTTCACATGTTGGGAACATTCCGTGTAACCTTGCGCGTACCCATCTCGCCATGCAGCAACCACCAAATTAGCAACAGTTTTATCCAGTTCTTCAGAGTTTAACACAGATTCAGCAACCTATGAAATCAAGCGAAAATAAGCATAAAAAAAGCGCATATATGACTTCGCAACAAAAAAGGGAAAAGGAACTTACACAAGCAATCCCGCGATCCTTCAACCAGGCCATATCATTCTTTAAAGGCTCAAGCTCGCTTTCCGCTGTAACCCGCGCCGTTTCTGAAATTTCCAGTTTCTCTTCAACCTCAGTCAAACGGCGGGAGGTTTCAGTATTTTCGGAATGCGCAAGCTCCAGGTCCTTCTTCAATTGTTCCTGGTCAGAAACCAAAGCAGTAAGTTCCTCTAGTTCTTTATCTCTAATGGCAAGAGTGGTTAAAGCTTGTACCTCCCGTTGCTCACTTCGTTCCCTATGAGAACGCGACTCCGCCAGCGCAGCTTCTGCATCAGCTTTCTCCTTCTTCAATTTTTCTACCTCCGCATCCTGATTCTTTAGTTTTTCAACCTCAGCCTTGAGGTTATTAATAATATTGCGAAGGTTTGCTTTCTCAGCATTGTCTTTTTCGCAAATCTTCCTCCAATTTTTACGTTCCTCGGAAAGGAGAGCAGCTTCAGCTTCCGCCTTTCTTTTCCAACCAGCAACAGACCATTCCTCAGTCTTGCGCTCAGCCTCAAACTTGGCTTAATCATCTTTTAATTTAGCCATCAATTGAGCCAGACGTCTCTCATCTTTGGCAAATTTCTTCCGAGACGTCATAAAGGATTCCTGCTCCTTATGCATGCTATACCACTCACGTACTATGCGGTGAGTGGTAGAGACATGAGAAGCAGTTTCTGCACAATAAGACTGGTAGGTCTGCTCGTAAGATCGACCTTCCTGAAATTTAACCTCCCCAGGTGGAAGTATCCCTTGCAACCAATCTTGGCACACACGCCAATCCGCGAAAGTATCACCTCTCTTCAAATTCCAAACGGGGGCATGAGGGTCAGCAGCATCCTTCTCCGTATAGGTCCGATAGTAATAATCTCCCAAGGTTTCCTCTGGGCGGATCGGAGAATGTTTACTAATACCAGCAGACGAATCTTCCCCCTCAACTGTCACCTTCTCAACATGCTCCGGCATAGTATCAGAAGGTTTAGGGGAAGAAGTAGAAGTGTTCTCAGTTGTCTCTTTCCCCAAATCTTGAACAACCACCTCAGGGGTTGGGGGATTATCAGCATCATTCACCACACCTGGGTCAACACCAGCAGGCTTCTCAGCTTCAACAGTCTTCTCCACACCATCGTCTGCAACCTCTATAGGTTTCAGCTGATCAGCTACAGAAGCATGTGGAGGGGTAGAGGGAAGTTCTTCATTTTCCACAGATTGCAGTTCTGTGGGAGTAGGAGCAACAGCAACCTCTGGGAAAATAAAAATCTGTAAGGATCTAATCCGCATAAAGAAAACAAGGAAAGACGCCACTTACCAGGAACAGATTCCGTAACAAAGGCATCAAGATTTCCTTTCCTAGTAATTTTCTTCCTCTGAACCTTTTTAGGAGGTTGACCCTCCGCGTCAGTATCAGTTTGTTTCCTTTTGCTTGCTCCCCTTTGCACCAAATGCTCAGGGTTAGATTCCAAATCAATCGGATCCTCTGGGTTAGATGGAGGAATGTCAGCAGAGTCTTTTGGTTCTGGTTTCGGTCGCCTAATAGTAACTGCAGGCGCAAGACCCTCCAAAGTATCAGAAACCACCACATAATCACACCAGTTGTCAGAAGAATGGCGCATACCGTTCTTCTCCCCAACATTTTTAGCTTTAGAAGATTGAGTCTTCTCAGCATCACTCTTTTTCGGCGCAACATTACTAGTCGTCGCGCGTCTTTTCTTTTCAGGGCCTATGCCCAAATTTGACAACTCACCTATAAAGCGCAAAGAACAATTCACTCAAACGCGCAATGATAAGTAAACAAACAAACAGTATGCACAATCTTACCTACACCAGCAGCAGGCTGTTCAGACAAATCCGCATCCCGCGGAAGAACAAAATTTCCACAATGCGGTGGTACCAAAGCTCTTCTTCTGGTTTTTTCTTGATTGTACCCATTCGACCGCCTTCCCTCTTAAAGGCAACGACATACAGAGAAACAACTACATTTGAATAAAGCAGCGGGTCAAAAAAAAAAAAGAGAGGGGAAGAATCCCAAACTTACTATGACCACCCTCCGTATATACAGGTTTGTCGTCACGCTCCATCTTCCAGTTTAAACTCATGCCGGCTCCAACAAGAGCTTTCTCCGGCAACACAATATTAGGCACATCTTTCAAATCTTGATACCAGTTCTCACTAACGGGGGTCTGAAGGGTTTCAATCGGAACATCATCCTTCCCCCTTAGAACCATCTTCATCGGAATCACTCCAGCCTTGATGAAGAAAAATTTTTGCTTCCAATCATGGAAAGATTTCGGGGGATGCAGTAAAATTTTCTTAGCAGAAACCCTCTAAACGAACGAATAGAACCCTTGGGTACAATGCATCTGATGAAAAACCCTAAATCGGGGGATGGTTGGTTCAACATACATCGTCCGACACACGAATTCAAAATGTCGAACCCTAACCATACCAATAGGGTGAAGCTGGGAGATATGCAGGTTGTAAAACTCAAGGATTTCAAGAAAAAATCTAGTGACAGGCAAGCGAAAATTACCATCACAGAAAAAAATCCCAAAAGAGGGTAATATACCCAGCCGGAGCATCTGTCGCCGTTTGCCCCTCTTCAGGGTACAGAGCACCCCAGCTTTCTGGAAACTTGAAATTCTGAACTAAACCATCAAAAGACGCTCTAGACCACTTCAACGGTGGAAGTTCAGTCGACATCTCTTCAGCAAGACCTTCTTGATGTTCTCCGGTTGACATAAGAAAGGGAACAGTGGATTTTCTTTTAAATAAAGAAGGGGGAAAATTTCAACAAAACAATAATTACACAAGAGAGGTTACCCAAACGTTATATATACTTATCGCAATAAATAGCATCGGTAACCATCACAGCGACTGTTCCGGGTATCACAGTTCCCCAAACAACAGAAAAAAGAACACACACGCGTTTATACGCGCACGTGTAAGACACGGACAGTAAAAAACAACTGACAATGACAGGTTGTCAAATCAATTTACTACACCAGCCTCGTTGAAAGTCGAAGATTTTCCATAAAAAATCTTTACAAAAAATTCAATCTTCTCACAGAAGATTTCTTATTTTTTCGCGCCCAATAACATTTCTCTCTCTTAAGTCCAATGCTCCACTTATTTGCATAAGTACAACACTAGACTGGGGGGACTTGAAGGGGTAAGGTCCCAAAAACCTCATAAAAAGGATTTGAGACTATACCACAATCCGGCCTTTCAACCTCTTAACCTTGCGCGGCCGCGCATTGGTCTTACAAAAGGGAGAAAGTAATCAACAATTTATAGTCGCGCGCCCAAAGGAAAGCATAAAATCCTTGCGCCTTCTTCCATTAGCAAAGGATTAAAATCCTGAAGATCAATACTTCCGCCCAAATATCCAAACTTGGATATTATTTTGCCCAGACTTGGGATTTATACATCTGTGTCCACACAGTAAGGTGTCACACTAGATTACAGCAGTAATCTTCTAGAAAGAATATGATCGTGCACCACCCAGACGGTTATAACCGTCTGGACACGTGTCATTACCACATGCATCCCTAAAACCACAACAAAGGCTTGCAATTGGGGAATGACCTCCAATTAATCACTTTCCACGTGGCAACCCCCCAGCCATAGATCAAACCACGATCCGTGTGCATTCACATCGGATCGAGACAACTTAACGTAAAATCAAAGAACTTAACTGAGGAAAATGTAACCGCTACGACGTTAGCATCTTCCGTCATCTTTTCAATAACAGGTTTTCCCTCCCAAACTCCCGGTTATAAGTACGAGAACTGTTCAGGTATAAACTCAGATCACACTCACTTCTCAAATACTATCTCTTCTCTATTACCAATACTTATTCTCACACCGGAGTCGGGTCAAGGAGAGAACCCTCTTCTCCCCTTGGCGAGGCTAACGGTGCTCTTTTTTGCAGAACCACCGGAAAAGAAGTTCGGTAGCAACTGAATCAACCGAGAGAGAGCTAACCCTTTTATGCGGATTCAAACCCCCTAGATATTTCGGTTCCGACCATTTATCTAGTGTTTCTTCAATTACCTACTGATGTTACAACATAATTAAAATGTTTTGGCATATTGAACTTGTTTTTGGCTCATCCGATCACCCGATACCGCCTATGCGCGTACGATTAAGCTTATGTAACTAGTTTACGTAAGTTTACCGAAACGGGTCAAATCTTTTCATTTTCTTTCAACTTCCAGAATGTAAATAAGTTTACCCATATTATACAAGTCCTAGTACTTGTGAGGGTTTAAACGACATTCTATCCGGTCATCGCTTAATCTAGCGTATCGTACTGTTTTCATTAATTTAGGTTAACCGGTCCTAGTCTATGACTTGAATAAGACCCGTTAACATTCTAATTGGTTATTATACCACTCATTCTAGACTAAGGCATTCCAGTAGATTGCAACTAAGCTTAGTTAATTGATTACGGTTGTGCTTATTATTATTATCTTGCATTGTAAGATTTATTAAGCCAGGTAAATACTCTTAACCTATTTTCTCTATACGGGCTTGGGATACGGTAAATTATTATCGCTTGGTCGGATATGGGATCATATGTCGGATTTTGACTAGAAAATCCGTATAACCCGTTTTAATATGTTTTGCTTGAGAACTTAAACATTGGGGATTAATACGATTGTGTCCTGGATATTCTCGGCTCATTTAATTGCAAATGGCCACGACTTAATCACGGAGTGTAGGCATACACCTAACAGATGCTAATGCTATTGTAAAATATTTTCTACCCATATTGGGGATACCCTTTATGGGTTAAAGTGACGTTTCGGTTAATCATGTTATCGGTTTCTGTACCGGGCCCCATATGTATTGACAAGCATGTAAAACTGTATACAAGATAATTATTATTGTCCCAAGTTATTTATAAAATTACATGTGCCTTTGTGCACTTAAAACAATTTTGAAATATTTTCAAAATGTGTCGGTTATTTGTATTTACCAGTGTAAACTGACGTATTTTCAAAAGATTAAGTGACAGGTTGCAAGGTTACAAAATAAGCTGAAAGTGCCCGGTAATGCTTAAGAGGAATTTGCAACTCCTTGCATAAGAAGCCTATTAGTCTGTTATTTCATTTTGTAAATTTACGATCCGCCTATGGATCTTTTATTACAATCAGTCTGTATAAGACTTCCGCTGTGCTATTTGTGTATTTGATATCAATCTAGTCACGTATACCATCTGGGCCCACCGGGTGATATAAAATACAAGGGTGTGAAAATTACCAAACTACTACTTATCTCCTAGCTAAGTGGTGGTGGAAGTTTAAAGAAAATCAATATTCTTTTTGGGTTGGGGTGATCCGAGCCATCCATTGGAACAAGGGGTCGCGTTCGTTTCACTTTAATAGGCGAATTGCTTGCGGGTATATGGAAAGATATTGGTTCGGTAGATAAATGTTTGTCGCTTATTAACTTGTCGCTTCGTGGCAATTTAATGGGGGTGGTCGGTTCTGGAAATAACATCCGTTTTTGGATGGATAATTGGCTTGATATTGGACCTCTTAAAGATATTTTTAAAGAACTTTTCAAAGTTGCTAGAAATAAAGAAGCCACTGTTTCGGATTACTGGGATGGGGCCACGCAAACTTTATGGAGGTGGAGTTGGGGATAATGGGATTGTTAGAATTTGGATTTTGGATGGGGTACAAGCCCAACAATTGGGCTCTTTAAAACAGATTAATGAAATCACAGAAATACTATCAAATGACATTAACGAAAGATAAGTTACAATACAATCCAATTCACAACAACAAATATCAAACAATATGAAAATGATAGTTGGGGTTAGCGGCGAAACTAGTCTAAAAATTTAGGGGTATCCCAATTTTTTATTTTTTATACCAGGGGTATCCTTTGTATAACAGAGACAAAGTTGAGAGGTATTTTTACACTACGAAAACGGAGTTAATGGGTATTTTTACATCACGGAGACGAGGTTGAGTGATATCCCGTGGTACCCCTACTAACATTCTAAGTCCGCCCCTGTTGTAATTGGTGACCCAATAACAAAAATAAAACCTCTAAAAACACCTAACATTTAAAGATCACAAGTTCAAATCCCACAACTAAAAGAAAAAACAAACAATATGAATTAAGTACGTAACTTTTCAAAAAGTTAAATTCATAAAATGTGTAGTTTAATTGAGTAGAGGTACACAAAACAAAAACCGGGTATTTAAACCGAACCAAAACCGTTTTGGCAACCGGTTTGGATCATAACTGTCTAAGAAGCGGGTTTTTAGTCCCAACCGAAATCGTCGTTGGAAACTTCTAGCGCTTCCTCATTTACAAATTACCAATCATCATTCTCCTTTCTCCATCCTAAAAATCAATCATATTCTCTGTGTAGCCTCCAATTTTACACTGTTTAATCAAATCATGGCGACTGCATCAGGTACATTTTCTATTTAATTAATTAATCTCCTCAAATATATTTCATTTTACGTGAAACTGTTTAATTCAATGCTGTTCTTGTTCTGATGATTCCTTTATGCTACAGTTGTGCCTTTGCAATGTTTATAAATGCCTTTTGTTATTCAGATTAGGGTTTTCTTACATATAAACTTCATACGAACACTTTTTTACCAGAACTACATGAGGCGCACCTTCGTTCCCCTGATGCATTTTCCTCAGCGCCTTGCGCTCCTCAGGCGCGTTATTCTATGTTCAAGGAGTTGACATTTTCTGTAGTGATCCTAGTCTGTTGTAATTTGATGCTTGGTTTTTAAAAGCACCAGTGATGAAGCTTGAGATTTCTGACGGGAGGTCGAAAACGTATATACCCACCGGGGAGTCGAAAACGTATATACCCAAAAATTTCTATATGAAAGCTACATACATAACACTACTGAGTGAAAAGTTCGGGGGTCCCCCCTCTAACCTTCGCCCCTGAAAAGCACGCAACAGGAGTCCGTAATGCGCTGATGAGATCGCACCGGCTGCAGTGATGCAATTCGATTCAATGATGTGGTCTGATGCGACACATTATGCAGTTGACCAATATCTGAACAAGTTAGACCATTGGTTGTGCAATGGGTTGAAGTATATGAACAAATTAGACCATCGATTGAACAAATATGACCAGAGATGATGAGAATATATTATATTTTAGTGTTTAAAAGTTAACAATATAAAATACTATTCATAAATAAATTTTTATTACATTGTGAGTAATCAACGCCTCACTCACATAAGTGGCACGCATTGCGCATCACGCATCGGCTTTTGAGATCAAAACGAATCGGAGTCCCACACAATTTTTAACACCAAAATATGATGGTTGGGAAGAATTGTGATTCGCAACATCTTTGCCTTACTCATGGAGTGCAGTTGAGTTATGTTGAAAAGAATACGGTATCCCGTTGTTGCATATGGCACAAGATGTCAATACAAGCCTTTTGATCACCCTGTTATATTCTTTTATAATGTTACCTCGGAAAATTGTACCGTCTTCCTTTTTCCAGTTTATTGACGATGTACATTGTATCTGTTTTTATTTCAGTGGCGTTCAAATCCCGAGAGGATCACCGGAAGCAGATGGAACTAGAAGAAGCACGAAAAGCTGGACTTGCACCTGCTGAGGTTGACGAAGATGGAAAGGAAATCAATCCACATATTCCTCAGTATATGTCATCTGCTCCTTGGTATCTTAATGCAGAGAGACCGGTAGGTTATTATTATTATTATTATTATTATTATTATTATTATTATTATTATTATTATTATTATTATTATTATTATTATTATATATTTATATGCATTTTTCTTCGTACACCTCGGTGAGATCAGATTATTGAAACTTTTGCTTCTTACAGAGTTTAAAACATCAAAGGAAATGGAAATCAGACCCAAATTATACAAAATCATGGTATGACAGAGGTGCAAAAATATTCCAGGCTGACAAGTATAGAAAGGGTGCATGTGAAAAGTAAGGAAATTGTCTTTTAACTAGTAATTTTACCCGTTGCGCATTGCGGCGGCGTCGAAACGTAAAATAACTCCAATTTATACCGTCTAATGAAAACATATTATATTTGACCCGACTCGTTTCCGAAAAAAATTACGTCAAAACGTAAACCAATTGGAAACGTACATAAAAATCATGAAAACGTATTACATTTGACCTGATTTATTTCCGAAAAAATTACTTTGAAACGTAAACATCTCGAATTTATCCCGACACGTATATGGATTTAAGCACGTACGAAAATAGTGCTTTTATAAGTTAAATAATGGGAAACTTGAAACTTTAAAAACTCGTAACGCTCAAAGTGACATTTGGAAATAGCAATATTGTATATAATTATTACAGTTGTGGAGCCATGACACACACAGCGAAGACATGCATGGAGAGGCCACGAAAGCTAGGGGCAAAATGGACAAGTAAAAATATCGCACCGGACGAGAAAATAGAGACTATTGAGCTAGATTACGACGGGAAAAGGGATAGGTGGAATGGATACGATGCTGCATCATACGCTCATGTAATTGAAAGATACGAAGCTAGAGATGAAGCTAGAAAAAAGTACTTGAAAGAACAGCAGCTTAAGAAGCTAGAAGAGAAGAACAAAAGCGAAAATGCAGACAGTGATGATGAGGACAACGAAGATGCTTTAAAGGTGGATGAAGCCAAAGTTGATGAAAGTAAGCAGATGGATTTTGCAAAAGTTGAGAAACGTGTGCGTACTACCGGTGGTGGCAGCACGGGAACTGTTAGGTGGGTCCCACTCCTCATCCTTTAAATAGTTATTATTGTATGTTTATCAAATAAACATCGTCTATGTATAGGAACCTGCGTATTCGAGAAGATACAGCAAAATATCTGCTTAATCTTGATGTCAATTCCGCTCACTATGATCCTAAAACTCGATCCATGCGTGAGGATCCGCTTCCAGATATGGACCCAAATGAAAAGTTCTACGCTGTGAGTTGCCTTGATAGTATTATTAGGCGCCTGTAAATGAATCGAACGTTCATGAACTGTTCTGCGAGACGTTCGTTTACTTAAATAAACGAATGAACATGGACACACGCTTTGTTCGTTCATATATGTTCGTGAGCGTTTGTTTATGTTCATTCATTTATGTTCGTTTATTTACGCTCGTTTATGTTCGTTTATTTAATAAATACATAAGTAGTTATATCCATATAAATATAAACATTAAACGGGATTTCTAACTACTCATATAATAAATTACTAACTACTAATTAGTAATTGGGCTTTATCGTAATAAAAAATGGGCTTTTGAATTTAAGTAATCACTAATTTATATAAAAAAACTACATTATATTCGTTTATCTTTGGTAAATTATGTTCATTTGTGTTCATTAGGTTTATTAAATTATGTTCATATAGGTTTTTTTTGTTTATGTTCGTTTACGTTCGTGAACTGTTAGTTTAGGTTTTAAACGAACCGACATAAACGAACCCAAACATGCTCATTTTCTTAATGAACGAACATGAAAAAAAATGTGTTCGATATGTTCGTGTTCGGGTAAAGTTAAATGAACAAACACGAACATACCCACGTTCATGTTCATTCGGTTCATTTACAGGCCTAAGTATTATGTTGCAGGATTATATGTATTAAATCAATATATCTTACGAAAAATGTATGTATTATCATTGTAGGGTGATAATCAGAACAGAATAAGCGGTCAAGCGTTGGAGTTCAAGCAGCTAAATATACACGCATGGGAAGCATTTGAAAAAGGGAACGATGTGCACATGCAAGCCGCTCCATCTCAAGCAGAATTATTGTACAAAAACTACAAAATTAATAAAGAAAAACTCAAGTCCAAAGTGAAAGAAACTGTTCTCGAAAAGTACGGCAATGCGGCTAGTGAAGAACCTCTTCCAAGGGAACTTCTACTGGGACAAAGTGAAAGAGAAGTCGAATACGACCGTGCTGGTAGGATCATAAAGGGCCAGGTTCGTTTTAAAACTTCCGTTTTTTTATATGTAGGATTATTTGAAATATAGATACGGGTGACGGGTCTGTGGTTTTGCAGGAAATGGCGCTACCGAGGAGCAAATATGAAGAAGATGTATACATTAATAATCATACAGCGGTTTGGGGCTCATGGTGGAAGGATCATCAGTGGGGATACAAATGCTGCAAACAGTTGGTTAGGAACAGTTACTGTACAGGTGCTGCGGGAATAGAAGCCGCTGAAGCTGCAGCAGATCTAATGAAGGCCAACATTGCTCGTAAAGAGGCTTCTGAAGGTTCGGTTTTTTTACTTTCATGCATGTGTTTGTACTTCTTTTTTTATATAGTTAGAGGGGTAATTATTACGATTAACTACTGAATGGGTCATGCGGGTCCTCTTTTATTTTGTAAGGGTCAAATGGGCCAAATCATAAAGATTTAGCGAGAAAGGAAACAGATCAATTTGGTTGAAATTCATCTGCTTATGATTTGATTTGGCTTCACAGATGTTATTGCCTCAGCCGAAGAGAAGCAGCTTGCGACATGGGGAACCGAAATACCTGACGACTTAGTTTTGGACCAAGCAAAACTTGCTGAAGCACTTAAAAAGGTGAGCTCTATAATCACTATGCTCTTAATTATTCCTATTTTTTTACATCACTCACTCCCTAAATGTGCAAGCATGAGGAAGTTCTTATAGTCGCCTTCGCTCGTTAATAGTTTTTATCATTCGGGTGCCATTATAAGGAACTGAACGGTCAAGGACAGCTACATTTACCATCTACAAATAATAAGAGTAGCTGGCTAGTAAGCAAATGGCCAAAATGCCCTTGGGTTTATCTCTTACATCCGAGTTAAATCGACTTTAACGAAATTGAACTGAACCTCATTGGAAGTGATTGTATGTGGTTGGTTTGGTAACTTAACACGCTTTCTAACAACAGAAATTGTTGCATTTGTTAGACATGAAAAGCTAATTTCTTATGATTAAATCTTTAGCAAGTTATTCGAACTGATACCGTTCGATTTCTATTGAACTGTATAGGAGGACAAGAGAAGGAAAGAAGAAAAAGACGAAAGGAAACGCAAATACAATGTCAAGTGGAATGATGAGGTTTGTGTGACAAAAGAATTACTTTGTTGTTAAATAATTTATTGAGGCCGGTTAACGTACAAAATGGCTTAAAACGTACGATGCGTACGCGATGCATTATCAACATGCGAAATCTAGTAACTAACATGCGAATTTGGGTATCAACATGCGAAATCTAGTAAACTAACATGCGAATTTGGGTTTAAATCACAACATGCGACTTTTAAATACAACATGCGAAATTGTATTTGTTTTGAACATGCGAATTTTAGTTTTTTGAACGTGCGAACTTTCGTTTTTATAACATGCGATATTTCTTCTACGGGCTTATAACATGCGAACTTGCCATCGCGTACGCAACGTACATTAAGGCATTTGTACGATACGTTTTTCATAATTTATTTTTGTGATTTTTTGAACTCCTTAATTATTATAAATTTTCTAAAAAGAGGGGGTGAATTAGGATTTGTGGGCGGGGCTGCCTTTTTTCACCACACTAAATACTACTCGTTTTAACTTGAACCAGTTTTGACCCTTTACCCAACCTGCCACCATTTTGTACCCGTTTTTAACTTGAACCAGTTTTGACCCGTTACCCAACCCACCCATTATTACATCAGGGTGGGCCCCCTGTTTCACCGCACAGGCGCACACTAATCGTTACACACTTTTAACATGAACAATTGATGACTTGTTCCCCAACCCACCCATTTTTCAACTTATAATATCACACATGAGGGTTGGCTCATGCAATGGAAGCTAAGTGCTTGAACGTTTAAACATTATGCGATTTCAGGTGACAGCTGAAGACATGGAAGCATATAGGATGAAGAAAGTTCATCATGATGACCCAATGAAAGACTTCCTAAACTAAGTTGTGTCCAGAATGTATAATTATGCAGTTCTTGTCGTTGTAAGTACTTCGATTGAATTCTAGCTTCTTTGACAGTCGACGAGACATAATGAACACCTCTCGTTAATCATTATGGCTAGACTGGTCACTGGGTGCCACGACGATAAGTGACTTTTATATGTTTGGTGTGGTTTTTGGGTAATCTGTTGACATTTCACCTAGCCTTTTTGTTAAAAAACGGTTAGCGAGTTTATGAAGTGGTTATTCGAGTCCTTGCAAGCATGTGGATCGTAGGGTGAAAGGCATCATGGATTGACTCTCACATGTTGAAACGACCACATGTTTGCATACCAAAGTCATTATTTTGTGGAAGAATTTTTAACATGTCAAAACTACTATTGAACGATTTGTTTAACCGGTTTACAAAAATTATACATTGGGTTAATTTAATGATGGTTTCTTCATGATTTACAATTAACCACTTGAATTATCATCTAAAGTTATTTACACATGATCATAAGTTAACCACTTAATTGTGTTTACAAAATCAAACTCGGTCATGGGTATGTTGATCGATTATGGTAAAAATCATGATTAAAAGTTGTCAGAAGCTCTAGTGAACAAAACACCCCCTTTGTTTATGTTAAGATGAACTTTAGTTAAAAGTGAACTCTTAGAGCATTCACGTCTTGTTCACCAAATTCTCTGAGAGACTTTTCTAAATTATAGATAGTGGTTATGAGTAGACAGAAAATGTTATTATTTATCTGTAAATATAAAAAAAACATTGTTCGCCCCTATATAATTTTTAATATTTTTAGAAAGTGGTTGTGAGTAGAGGAGAGGAAATGTAATTGTAAAGGTATAAAAAAGTATTATTTGATTGAAAAGAGAGAGGAAAAAAAAGTGAATTTCAATGTGATTATAGAGAAAAAAAAAAGTGAATTTTCCCTATGCACTGTTTCAAGCATTTAAAAAAATTAACTTCGTAATTTATAAAAAAAAATAATTACAACATCACAATATAATATATTGAACTTAGTAATACATCATTCTAATATTTTATTAATTCTCAATAAAATCACATTTGGATTTTGGAGTGTGACGTCGGGCTTGCCACATTTCGATATCAACATGTCATTTCAGACCTTTTATTAGATACATTTTTATATTCATTAAAAATTCCTTTTGTTTCCTTTGAACTTGTAGTTGTGTTTCATGTTTTTACTTTCCCACATAATAGAGGAAGTTCATAGAATATACACAAGTAGCTTCCAAGTTACACAAGAGACAATTCATGAAATAGAAATTTGGTCAGATATATATACTCAACACGAAGACAAAACTATGTATATTTACACCTATGATGTGTAAATTGCCTTGAGATATATAGGAGATTGCTCCATCACAAGCCTTGAACAAACCCTTAACTAATATTAAGTTACGAACTTAGAACTTCTTACATAAAACATCATATGCCATGTATTTGAATTCAAGGGGTAACTCTGTAGAGCATCCAACATTTTAGTAGCAGTGGCGGATCCAGGAATATTTTTCTCTGGGTTCACTTTTTTAGATACTCCAATTTCATATGACTGAACATAAAGAATTTCGGGTCGGTTCGATAGTTCGGATCGGGTAAGGTTCACCACATAATAAAAGTAAGATACAACGATGAAAAGAAAATCGTCATTAGAAATTTAAAAACACATAATATAAAATACGATAGTCTTTACAAATAAAATACAAATTCAAGTTTAAAACATACATCAAAACCTGTTTATTCTCAACTCAAAAACCCAATTTCAGCAGCAATATTAACTTAAATAAAACAAACAGATGTATAAGTGTATAACAAACTGACAAATTCAGGTTTAAACACCCCAATTCAAGTTTAAAAACCCCAATTCAAGTTTAACTACCAAAATTAACTACCAAATTGACAAATTCAGATGTATAACAAACTGAAACTTTCAGCACCAATATTAACTTAAAACAAACAGATGTATAAGTGTATAACAAACTGTAATCATAAATCACTGATGTAATCAAAATTCTAACCTTAATCGCCTGATTCGTATAAGAAAAACAAAGTGTCGGAAGCAATCGGTGGAGGCGGAGCAGCCGAGCAGCGGAGAGGATGGACGTCGCGGCGGCAGACGGCAGCAGTCGGCGGAGAGGGGGAGCTGCTGATGTTGTCCGACTTGTTTCACTCTGTTCGACTGTCCGTTACTTGTTATGTGGCTTGTGCGGCGTATGTTTTGTGATATAACCTTAAATGGGTCATTAAAGAAAAAAAAAGAGAAATAAAAAAAAACGGAACAAAAACGAGTTGATACGGGATTCGAACTCGGGTGAGTTAGGAAGAAAAGCGCGGACATAACCAGTGGAACCAAGGCTTTTTTTGTTTATGGGTTCTCTTTATAATTTACTTATGGGTTCCTTTTCAGTTTCTTATATATATTTACACTAAAAATTAAAAACCGACTGGGTTCCCGGGAACCCGTACTTTCTACATAAGTCCGCCCCATGTGCCTTCATAGTCATTTTTTTCGCGAGTTTGCCTCTATATCTTGCATGAGGTTATTATGAAAATACAAATTCATATGAATTGCTATCTGATGCATACCCAAACTAAATCTATAAATTAACATCTACTTTAGTTATTGTTGATGCAACAAATAATAGACCAAGGATAGTAGCGAGGGTGGTCAGGCAAAAGGGTTAAAGGGTTTAACATTGCCTAACGCAAGTCGTGAGGCCCCCCCACGTTTGCAAGACGTGGAAGGAGGTTCACTGGTTTATTTTTGTTGCTTGCTAAGGATCCTTCTCTGAAGTGTGTTCAGATTCGGATGAAGGAGCAAATAGAATATGTGTGTGTTGGATGTGAAAGGAAGTAACTTGCATGAAGCAAGTACCTGATGTGAATGACCAGAGTTTTAAGGAAACAGGCCTGGTCCGGAATGTCCCAACTCAGTGAATGAAGTGTCAATTATATAGGAGACATCTCCCAAAGAGGCATTCATTTGACTAGTGACCTTGCTTGCAGCGAGGGGCTTGCCCTTTCGGGGGTTGAAGCCTTTTGACCCCTGGATAATAGCGTGTGCTCTGCAGACCTGCGTTGCTTTTGTGGCTGTGGGTTGGTGAAGCAATCCCTGGATGTGACTGGCTACTGTTTCCACGTTGCTTTTCCCCACCTCACAGCTTTTTAACCTTTGAACCATTTAACCTTTCGGACGTTTATGTACTTAAGTCATTTTATTTGGTCTTGGGCTACCCCCGTCATCAGCCCCCCAAGTCAGAGGTTTTTGTGGAATGAGCTCAAAGACGTCTGACTTTTGTACATGTATTTTATTGCCTGAAGGTTTCAAGGGTTCGATGCTTGAAGGCTTGAAAGGTTGTAGGCAGTTAATTTTTGAATTTTAAATAACTGACAATCGATTTGATTGATGTGTGGCAGTTCATAGGGTGGCGATTTTTGCAGTAGTTACTGTTTGCAATTATCACCCCTATTTAGGTTATTTTCTTTTAATATTTACATTTGTTCCTTCATTTTCTACATATTTCCATCAAGTTCCTTCCTGCGATTTCTTTCCTCTTCTCCAAGGTTAGTTTCAGTTTCCTTTGCATTTTCCTTACATTTTTCGTATATTTCGAAAATGGGTGCTCGTAAGAATTTAGCAAAATCCTTTTCCCGATTAACACAAGAAGAGGTACACTTATTTTGTGTGGAATATGGTATTGATAAAAAGTTTAAACCCATTGCTCCTACTTGTGATGTTCCTGTCGATAAACCAACTCCTGGTTCGATTGCTCTTTATTGTCGCCACTTTTGTGACAACCCTCACCAAATCAGGTATCCGTACGAATTAATTAATATTTAATTACTGCTTAATTACTGTGCTTGCTTACAGTTGTGAATAAACTGCTACATGATTACTGATACGTACACATACATGCATCATACTTTATTAGTTGTCACTCTATTATTTACAACAAAACTTTAGTGACAAACTTGATGCACAAAAGCACAGTAGCACAATGAACGGATAACCCATTAAACATGATGATATAGCCAACATCAGACAGATACTGTCTCTAAGGCCAGTATGAGCCGGGAATAGTTTACTACACTAGTTGGAAGTGTAGGGAAGTGAGGATTGTAGAACTGCGTCACTAGGTGATAGTTATAGTGACCGGATGTGCCAAAAATATGTTTTAAACACAAAATCCTGCACTTTACCACAAAATTCAGCATTGTATTTAACTAGTAAAGTGCAAAAACATGGGTAAATAATACTAGACACTTTCCAAAGTGTCGGGAATTCATTGTGTCACTAAAAATAATAATAAAGACACTTTAAAGCTTTGTTTGACACTTTAACGGATCAGTATCCAACCGAACAACCGGACTTCATCCGGAACACAAAAATACTAATAAAAACATTGTTGCACTTTTTCTGGGCTAGTTATGGTCCCTGAGCACTATAACGCCTTACATAATACCCGGTACGCGCTAAACACTAGACATAACATTAAACTCCCACTAATTAACTTATTTACCCCCAAATAATACACTTAACCTCCCTCCCTTGGCTGATTTTCGGTACATATAGTCCCACACCCAAGATAAATTCAAAATCTCTAATATCTCTTACATATTCAACTTGGGATTTTGTGAGACACATGAGTTGATATTATGGACACTTTAGACACTACCTTTTTACACTTAACACCCTAAACTAACCACCTTTCACCAAATAACTTTCACTTAACACCCCCCACCATACGATTCCTTAGTCACCACCACAAGATTGAATGGATCTTCCACTTCCCCATGCAATCTAGTCTTGGGATTACATATGATATTGTATGTACTTAGGTGAGCACATGACCCAATGGATAAAGAAATTTGTATTACAAATAGCCACCACCAATTGCATTAATCAACACAAAACATTTCTTTATCCCTCCCCATTAAAAGCTTCGGCCGAACTCCCCTTGTCACCACCATCTTTTTTTTTATTTTGATACAAGTGTTCCAAGTAATCTACAAGGTGCACAAACGTGTTTTAGAAGGTGTGGAGCACACGGATTGCCAAGGACCTCTCTCGTTTGTCTTTAACCACTCATTTTTCGTCTAGTTTCTTCCCTAGCTTCAAAGCTAGTAGTAAGCCTCTTTGATCATCTTTTATTTTATATTTATTGTGGTTAATAGCTATGTTGTGTTGTAACTACAAGAACATTAAAAGATCATGAACACAACTTGAACATAAAGCTAATATAAAGATGAAATAAGATGAACTCTTGTTAAAATAAAGTTGTTTGATGTTGTTGTTATTTATTTGGCGATTACTAGTCATAGGATGTTTAACATTATGGTTAAACTTGTTAAGATAAGATTAAAAACTTATGTTAACAAGTTAGGAGGTGATAAATGTTTTACATAAAAGAATCACCTCCATGTTTCACATAAACTTGGTAACAAAATGAGTTCTTGAAAAATAAATAAACTATGTGAGTAGATGGTCTTATGGACCCGACATTTACAAATGATTTTTCTAGACAAACCAAGTTAAAAGACGGGTTTTTTGAAAAGTCATGATTTTTACACTATTTTTAGAAGAAATAAGTATATGGTAAACTTGTAAGACATGAAAAAGTTGTAAATAGATATTTTTGTAAAATAAGTTCACAAGTTGTGAACCTCTAAAAAAAAACCCGAGAACGAGAGTTTTACAAAAATAAGCACACTTTGGAGGGTGACTAAACCCACTAAACACACCACTAAATTACTACGCGTTTTTATGAAACACCAAGTTTATGTTGTCATGAAAAATGCATTGTTTTTGGCACTTGACTAGTGTAACATTGTTTAGTAAATTGTTGGTTGATTTGAATGATTTTTGAAAAGAAAATGATACGCTTGTAAGCGTGGACACCTCCAGTTACAGAGGAAGCTCTGGCGAAATTTTTCCAGAAAATAACACTTAGAATATTTTTGGTGACAAGTGTTTATAAAGATATTTTTGACTTGCTTTCTAAACAAACTTCGCCATGATTTTTATTACGAAACTTCCAAGTGTCGGAGGTGGGATTTTCACAAAATAAAACTTGCTAAAATATACATTTCGTATATATTTTTCTTCATAACAACACTTGGGAGATTTTTATGATTATTTTGTGAACTACGTAAATATTATTTTAGGGTAAAAATAATATTACTGAATATCAACGACTCCAAAATAATACGAACGCCTTCACAATAATTATTTAAGTTACACCGGTATTATTATTACCACACGAACTGTAACTGTAACTTACGTATTTTTAGAAAATACTCATAAGTGTGTATTTTGACAAGGAAATTATTTTGGGAAAATTATATGTAATAAAATATAATATTTTTGGGAAAAATATTTATATTTTGGACAAAGAATTAGAATATATTATAAGTGAGACTTAATAATATATTTCGAAGTTATACTAACACACATGTATTAAAACCCCCATCCTTGGGAAGGAATATATTTACCAAATAATTACGAAATGTAATTACGAAATAGTTGTCTAACTATTTCCTAAAGACATTAAACCTCAAACTAAGGCACGACCGTCCGTCTAATAAAAGTTAGTACGTGTAGGTCGTTGCACAGCAGATCGTCTAGGAGATACTTTGTAGAGACGCACTTCGATGAGTTCATGTCCCCTTTTTTCTCTTAACTATTTTCAGTTTTCTAAACTGCGGGGGTGAAATACATGTTACTATGATTACGAGTACTTTTTACATGGTATGGTTAGCGTAAGGAGGGTTACTAATTAGATCATGTGAGTGGGTAGGCGTGAACTGAAGGCCATTAATCCTCAGAGTAGGACCGAGGGACAGTAGCGGTAGATCGATCTGGGTGTAGCGAGCCCATCCCCAGGCCCAACAGAACGGACCTTGGGGTGACTTTGTGCCCAACGCAAAATCCGCTAGGTTTGAGTCTTCCTACTGCACATCACACATATCAATGGCCTTGCAAACCATTGGTGATCTCTTTATTTCCTTATTTGCTACATACCAGGGTTTTTATACTTACAAAGGTTTTACTTACTCACTACACATGAACTCGCTCAACATTTTTTGTTGATTTTTCCAACTTACATGTATTTCAGGGAACTAAGGATTCTGGCACGGTATGCTACGCTGCGTTAGAGTATGGGATCATCCACGTTTAGGGATTGCGACTTTTACCTGGACGAGTCGCAAGTCTTAAACGGCGTTTATTTTAAGTTTGTGGTTGTGTCTTTCAAACAATGTTTTTATTTGGTAGTGTTGTATTTCCGTTGCATGTGTCAACGCATTAAGACAATGTTGTGTTACTTTTCATTTTAAAACTTAAATCAATGGATGATTCTGCATGGTTTTACTTTCATATAGATTTGTTATGATTAAGCTATGGTATTAAGAAGTCACACCAAGTAAACCCACGCTTCCGCAATGCCAGGGTGTGACAACTTTGAGTTTTCGAATCTTCGCTATCCCTTTTCTCTTTTTGTTTTGAATCTATTAGAGTATTATCGGATTTCCTTTGGGCAAGTTCATCCGAAGGGCATGGCTAGGGTTTTACATTTTGAGGTTTTGTGCCGTGCCCTCGGATATGATCCTTCATTGTTGCTTTTTCGCCGGTTTTTTCGTTTGGCCAAAAATGGCGATTGGTTCACTTTTGAAACATCCAAGGTTGATTCTTGCCTTATTTCGTCTATGGTTACAACACTTGGGACTTAGAAGGATCGTTTTTTCTGGGTTTCCGATACTATTGTTCCATTCAAGATGGTGTGGAGGCACCCAGATGCCGTTCTCAATGATCCGGAGCCCTCTGAATCTGAGTTGAATGATGTTTTTCTCAAAGCCATCCGGGAGTGCCCTTCGAGGGTTCGTCCCTTTCCTGAACATTTACTAGTTCTTTTAGGGGTTAGTAAAATCTGGGGAAATGACGATCGGGATCCGGTTCTAATGAGAGGTGGCATGGGTATGCATTTTCCTTTTTTGCCCTCTTTGCTTTTTCTTAACTTATGCCTTATGTTTTTGTTTTGTTATTTGCAGTCATGTCTGCTCTGGATTTCATTAAGAGTGATGACACCTCTGATGTTGTGTTTGGGGATGTTCCATCTGTTCCTGGTGAAAATGTTGTAGTTAGAACTGCTGAGCAAAGGTTCGAGGGTTCCGGTTATATTAGTACTTCCAATGTCAAAGCGTTTTCTAAGCCTATTGCTCCCAAGTCCTCAACCCGTCGATCTACCCGCCGTTTGTTGAAGGCTGCTCCTCAATCCACTTCTACTGAACCAGTGGATTTGAGTGATGATATTGAAGCTTCTGAAGATCAAGTTGTTGAGGCAGGTGTTGAAAAGGAGAAGGGATTGGTTGTTCATGGTAAGAAGGCTTCGAGCAAAAAGGTTGTTGTGACCCCTGTTCAGGGTTCTTCAAGCAGGGATGTTGAAGGGTTGGATCCCGAAGAGGTTTATGTGCCTGGTTGGTCGGTGAAAAATGATGACAACTTTAAGGATGCTGCTGTTTGTGAAGATGCTCTGAGTCATCTTGCTCCTCCTTCGGTTCACAATACCATTGCTGGGATGGATGATGACTTAATGTTATCCCATATGATATTGAGCACCTGTAACCTTGCTTCTATGCTTCCTCAAGGGATTGCTCGTTTTCGTAAGAGGATGCAGGAATATGAAGAATTTTCTAAGAAGAAGGATAAAATGAAATCCTCCATGGCTGCGATGAAAAAGGAGATAGCTGGTTTTGCTGAGAAGGAAGAGGCGTAGAACAAAAAGGTTAGTGAGCTTACTAGGGTGCATGAGATTGAGATGAGTAACTTGAAGAAAAGCTTTGAGGCTGATCGATTGAAGCTTAAAGCTGATAGGGAAGCCTTATTTGTTCAGCACCGGGTTTTTGATGAGGAAAAGGAGGGGTTGAAGGCTTCGGTTGCTCGTTCCACCTTTGATAATCAGTGGTTAATTGAGCAGGGTTTTCATCAGGTTGTTACTTACCTTCTTCATTCCAAGGAGTTTAACTCTGCCCTTGGTGAAGTTTATACTAAGTTGCTCAACCTGGGGAAACACAAGGCCTCATCGCTGGTTATAAGCTTCATGAACCCGGCCAACCTTTGGAGAAGTCTCCTTTGTTTTGTCCCGAGGCTTCCGATGTTTTCAAAGGCTCCGTTGAGCAGATGGAGAAGCTGACCTACCCTTACATTCATCAAGTTTCTGCTTGTTTTGGTAAGCCTCTTGCTGTGTTGCAGGACTTGAAGCCGGAAGGCCTTAATGAAAAGGTCTGTGCTGAAATCTTGGGTTCCCTTTCAAGGAAAAGGTCCTACTCGGGTGATAGTGATGACACTTTTTCAGCAGAACAAGGTGTTCCAAAGGATGCAAGCTTGGAGGCTTCAGCGGTAGGTGGTGATGTGGATGCAAAGACTAAGAAGTCTAAAAAAGCAAAGAAGGTGAAGGGTGAAGGTTCCGGGGTTTCTAAGTCCTCTGCTGATGTTTGATCCGTAGCTTTCTTAGCATCCAAAAACAATTCGTGGTTTGTAATGTTAACTTGAACAATATTAGGTTTCCAGGAACCCTTAAGGTTCCTGTTGGTTATGTTTTAGGCCTGTATGGCCGTTTGAACAATAGCTAAACTTGCAAGTCACTAGGACTTGCCTTAACTCTTATTTGAAAGTCTTTCAAGGCTTTCTTTGATATGGTATGATGTTTAACTATTTTCTTTGTGTTATGTTTTTATACTTATGTTTGTTTTGTTAAGGCAGTTTGGTTGGCTTTAACCCTTCAAGCCTTTTGGCTACCCATAGGTAGGTTGAAGCCTTCGGGGTTTCGAGTTGGCTCTTTATGACTTGATTTGCTTTGTATTTTTTGTAATAATTTTTTTTTTCTTTTTGCTTATATCCTTCCTTTGATAATTTTCGTCTTCTTGTAACTTTGTCTTTGTCGACTTTGTGTTGCCTTTATGTTTTTTACACCTTAAAGAGTTCAGTTCTGCAGACACTTAGCCTTGGTGTTTTTAACAGGAAGACATAGCACCTATCCTTTTTATCATTTCTTTGTTATTTATTTGACTTCGTAAGCCTGTTTGTTGGTTGTATTTCTAAGGCTTAAGGAACATTTGGTGTAGGTTGTTCAGACCTGTCTATGAGACAATTTTGCTTTGACTTAATAAGTCTCATGGAGTTGTATTGATTTAGGAACTCACCCCTTATATAGGTTCGTTCAACCCTTGAACCTATTGAGCGTTGTGGCCTGGGAGCTCATCCCCTTACATGGCCCTTGCCATGGAGTTTTTGCTAGGTTCTCAACCTGATCTTAGGATAGAAAGACAAGTTTGATAAAAACAACTTCATTCATTCAAGCAATACTTGCTCTTTACAAAAGGTATTCATAGTGTTGTTCGAAATACATTTTGATACAAACCAAACTTTCCTGTCTAAACATGGAACCTTCTTAGGGTTTTGCCATTCCAATGCCTTGGAAGCTTTTTGCCTTCTGAATCTGCTAGCTTGTAGGATCCCCCCTTGTGAGCTTCGAGGATGGTATATGGACCCTCCCATTTTGGGCCAAGCTTTCCTTGATTTTCTTTTTTGCTAGCTTCATTGTTTCTGAGGACCAGGTCCCCTGGCTTGAAACGTTTGTTCTTGACTTTCTTGTTGTAGTAGGCTTCCATTCGTTGTTTGTATTTGGCTTCTTGAATTGCGGCTTGATCTCGTGCTTCCTCTAGGAGTTGTAAATTCAACATGGTCTCTTTTTGGTTTGTTTCGGGATCCATGTTGACAATTCGTTGGGTTACAACTCCTATTTCAGCGGGGATTACAGCCTCGGATCCAAATACCAAGCTATAAGGTGTTTTCTTGTGGCTTATTTTTTCGGTTGTCCTAATTGCCCATAGAACACTAGGCAATTCTTCAAGCCAGTTGCTTTCATATCTTCCCAATCTTGTCTTGATACCTTCCACTATGCTTCGATTTGCCCTTTCAACCTGGCCATTTGATTGCGGGTAAGCCACTGAGCTGAAAACCTGGTTGATTTTGTACTCTTTGCACCAAACACTGAAAGGCTTCTCAGCAAATTGCTTCCCATTGTCGGTGACAATTACTCCCGGCAATCCATAACGGCAAATAATGCTTTCCCAAACAAAGTCGATGACCTGTTTGCCTGTGATCTTTGCGAGTGGTTTAACCTCGGGCCACTTGGTGAAATAATCTATTGCCACCAGCAAGAATTTTACTCCTCCTTTGCTTGGGGGGAATGGTCCAACAATGTCCATTCCCCATTTATGGAATGGCCATGCCGAGGTTATTGGGAAAAGGTCATGCTTGGGATTTTTTGGGATTGGTGCATGAATCTGGCAAGCATCACATTTCTTCAATTGTTCAGTGGTATCACGATGCATTGAGAGCCAGAAATATCCAAGGTTCATGAGTTTTGCAACCACCGACCTAGCTCCAAAATGAGCTCCGCATATGCCTTTGTGAATCTCTTTAATCAAATACTTACTTTGCTCAGGACCAACACATCTTAGCAAGGGAGCAAGGTAACCCTTTTTGTAAAGGGTTTCTCCTTGTAGTACATATTGCCTTGCCTTGATTTTAACCCTTTCAGCTTCTACTTGATCATTGGGTAGTTCACCATTTTTAAGGAACCTTTTGATGGGAGTTATCCAGTTTGGATCTTCTTCGGTGACTACGTCTTGAACTTCCAATTCATCAATCGATGGAGCCTTCAGCACTTCTACCAACACCTTCTTGGTGAGGTGGGCAAAAGTGAGAGATGCTAGCATACTTAAGGCATCAGCCTTTTTGTTTTGGGATCTGTGAATTTGTTTGATGTGGCATGCTTGGAAGGTATTCATCAACTCCTTGGATTTTTCCTTGTATCTTCTCATGTTGGGTTCTTTGGCAACATAGCTATCGTTTACTTGGCTTGAGACCAGTAATGAATCTGTGAACACTTCAAGCTTTTGGACCTTCATCTCTTTGGCCAGCCTTAAACCAACGATCAGTGCCTCGTATTCAGCCTCGTTATTGGTGGTCTGAAAATCAAAACTGAGAGCATATGTAAATTCCAACCCTTCTAGGTTGATCAAAATTAGCCCAGCCCCTGACCCTTCAACACTTGAAGCTCCGTCGGTAAAAAGCTTCCAGGCTTCAGGGTTGGAAGGTTCAGTGGTGGTAGTGTTCACTTCAGTGATTATTTGGTTCGGGACTTCCACGATGAAGTCAGCCAAGACTTGGGCTTTGATAGCTTTTCGTGGGACGTAGGTGATGTTGTGTTCACCTAGTTCCACTGCCCATTTTGCCAACCTTCCCGAATTCTCTGGTTTTTTCAAGCACATTCTTAATAGGTTGGTCAGTGACCACTTGTATAGGATGTGCTTGGAAATACCTTCTAAGCCTTCTAGCTGTTTGAACTAGGGCTAGGGCAAGCTTTTCAAGGGGAGGATATTTGGTCTCAGCCAATTTTAAAGTTTTGCTGAAGAAATAAACGGGTACCTGAGCTGTGTCCCGTTCGATGGTGAGGACTGCACGTATGGCCTCTTCAGCAATTGATAGATAGACTGAAATTAATTCCCCCGTTTCAGGAGCTGCAATGTCTGGCAAGGAAGCAAGATGTTGTTTCATCTGGTTGAAGGCTTCTTCAGCCTCATCAGTCCACTTGAAATCCTTCTTATCAGAATAATTTTTGAGTATTTTGTAGAAGGGTAGAGACCTTTCAGCCAACTTGGAGATTAAACGCTTCAAGGCTGCAAGCTTCCCGTTTAAGCTTTCCACTTCCTTTTTGGTTTTTGGTGGTTTGGTTTCGAGGAAAGCTTTTACTTTGTTTGGGTTAGCCATGATGCTTTGCTTCCCAACAATGTGACCCAGGAATTTTCCTTCTTCAAATCCAAATGAGCATTTTTCAGGGTTAAGCTTCATGTTAACCTTTCTGAGATTCTTGAAAGTTTCTTGAATGTCGTCAAGCATTTGATACTCCGTATTGCTTTTGATCACCAAGTCATCAACGTATGCCTCCATGTTTTTACCAATTTGGCTTGCAAAGGCTTTGTCTACTAGACGTTGGTAGGTTGCTCCTGCGTTCTTGAGTCCAAAAGGCATCTTCTTGTAGCAAAAGATTCCTTTATCAGTGTGGAACGCTGTCTTCTCTTCGTCTTCTTCTTTCATGAGTATTTGGTGATACCCTTTGTAAGCATCAAGAAAGCATTTGAAAGGGTAACCGGTGAGCAAGTCAACCTTGAGATCGATTTCCGGTAGTGGATAGCAGTCCTTAGGACAAGCCTTGTTGAGATCCTTGAAGTCTATGCACATCCTCCAAGAGTTGTCTAGTTTTTTTTTACCATAACCGGGTTTGCAACCCATGATTGGTACTTGACTTCCCGGAGGATGTCGGCTGATACGAGCTTCTCGACCTCTTGGCAAGCAGCCAGGCTTCTCTCGGGTGTTAAGCTTCTTTTCTTTTGGACCACGGGCTTAACATCGGGTGGTATTCTTAACTCATGTTCAGCAATGTTTCGGGGGATCCCTGTCATATCCTCTGGACACCAAGCGAAGACGTCGCTGTAATGTGTTAACAACTTCTCAAGATAAGAAAGTGTTTCCTGTGAAAGGCTTGGATTGACCCTTATTCTCTGTTCAGGGTACTTAGGATTTATGATTAGCCTTTGCTTGTCTTCTTCACTTCTGGAACTTTCACCTTCAACCAGGTAGGCTTCTTCAGAGGGTCGAAGGGTTGCTATCCCCCTCTCGGTTGGAAATTTGACTGTGCCATGTCCCACAGACATGGCCATGTAGAATGCACACTGTCCTGGTCTTCCTATGATCACATCATAGTTTGAAGGTATGTTGATAACCACAAAGGTGAGTGGTTGGATTCTTTCCTTCTGACCTTCGCTGAAACGAACATCAAGTGTCAGTTGCCCTAAAGGCTTGAGGGGGATATCGGCAATACCTTTTATGGAGGTTCCAGAGGGTTGAATCCTTGAACGTTCTTCATTGCTCAAACGGTTGAAGAATTTCTCGAACATGATTTCAGTGGCCGCCCCAGTGTCTATGTATGTCCTATATGTTTTCAACGTTCCCACAGTAGCTTCTACCACAAGAGGGCTTGAAAGAGGATCTTTTTCTGTTGGGGGAAAGCAAACACATTGAAGCTCCCAAGCTTCCAACCGTTGTCTTTTGTGAGGAACCCTTTCATCAAAGTCCACCATATTGACTTCCTTACCCTTTCCTTCAGCCATTTTGTCCCGAACCCCTTTTACCAAATGAGCGAGTTCTTCGGACTTAACAGCCTCTTCAATTCTTTTCTTGAGCTGGAAGCAATCATTGGTGTGGTGACCCTTTTCTTCATGGAACTCACAATATTGTGTGGAGTTCTCGTTTTTCCTGCTTTTGGGGAGAGGCCTAGGAGACCTAAAGTTCTGCTTGACTTCTTCCGTGGCAAGGATTTCTTGAGGAGTCTTTGTGAGGGGTGTGAAACTCATGCCTCTCTCCCTGGTTGGAGGGTTTCGACCTTCAGACCTTCGATGGTTTGAACCCTTCTGTCGTCTGTCGTAGGAGTTATAGTTCCCTCTTTTTCTGGCTGGGCTGTCGCTTCGCCAACTAGACCCTCTTTTCCTTTGCTCTTTGATATCAACTACCTCCTCTCCCCGGATATGGGCTTCTGCCCTTTCGAGAGCTTCTTCCAAGGTCTTGGGCAGGGATTTGTTGAAATCTCTTGTGAGATATTTCGAGGTGATAGCGTTCATGAAACCGGCTACCCTCATTTTCTCATCTGCCCCTACATATGTCAGACCTTCCTTCTTGTATCGTTCAATAAACTCGCGAAGACTTTCATTGTCACGTTGTTTTATTTGAAATATCACTATTGCATATTTGACATATCGCCTTTGCTGGGAGAAGTTGGCCAGAAAACCCTTGCTAAGATCATCGAAGCTTCGAATGCTTCGAGCAGGTAAATCATTGAACCAGATTCTGGCTGATCCGACAAGAGTTTGCATGAACATTAGACAACATTCAGCATTTGACCACTTCTCAATCCTTGCTGCACCGGTGAAGATTTGAAGATGGTCCTCTGGGTCCTCAGACCCATCGTACGTTCTGATGTGGGACGGCATCTTGATCTTCGTTTGAAAATCATAATCGGCTATTTGCTGTGAAAAGCATGAAAGGTTACTTGGCTTATAAGGTTTAGCCAAATCTTCTTCAACCCCTACTCCAGTGTTATTGCCATTGCCGTTGTTTCCTTGAGTGGCCAGTACTTGATTGATAAAGTGCTGCCACGGGAAGTTGGCCATCATCTGGGTCATCATCTGGGGCATGGGGTTGAAGCCTTGAAGGCTTCCGGGTGCAACTGAATAGTTAACTCCAAAGGGGGTACTCATAGCAGCGCTTCGTGCCATGGGGAGCACGGATAGGGCTTGCTCCCATGAAGTTGTTGTAGAAGCTGGAAGGCTTGTCACTGGGGATTGTAGGAGCTGATCTAGGGTCAGCTCATGGCCCAGAGGAGCACCACTCATAACTGGTTGAGATGAAAAGAGAGGATGTATCGTAGGGTTTGCCATTGTAGATAGATATGGAACAGGGTTTGGAGGATTACTGGGGCCAGCCTCATTCCTGGTTGTAATAGGTGGAATGGGAGGTCCGGGAGACAGCGTTGGTTCAGGCTCATCATAGTCTAGACGAATCCTAACTCCCTTATCCCTTTCTTTGTTCACATACTGGTTGAGGAGAGACCTCAACTCAAGGAAATTGTTGGCAACACCCTCGGGGGTAAGTTCGATACGCGTTGGAGTGTCAGGGACGCCAACATTAGGGGAAGGAACTCCGGATCTGGAAGGAGTCGGAGTGTTAATGGTAAGAAACTCAGGTGTGCTCCCCGGAGTTGAGAAAGAGGTTGGTATAGCCACATGAGCTTGGCTACTACCCGGGGTTGAAGTGTTTGGAACCTGATTTACTTCACCTAGGGATCCACTTTCAGACATGGTGATTTCAAGAGAAAAGAGCTACACTACTAGGTCTTTTGAGGAGAAATAGCGGCGTAGCCCCACGGTGGGTGCCAACTTGTTGATGCAACAAATAATAGACCAAGGATAGTAGCGAGGGTGGTCAAGCAAAAGGGTTAAAGGGTTTAACCTTGCCTAACGCAGGTCGTGGGGTCCCCCCACGTTTGCAAGACATGGAAGGAGGTTCACTAGTTTATTTTTGTTGCTTGCTAAGGATCCTTCTCTGAAGTGTGTTCAGATTCGGATGAAGGAGCAAATAGAATATGTGTGTGTTCGATATGAAAGGAAGTAACTTGCATGAAGCAAGTACCTGATGTGGATGACCAGAGTTTTAAGGAAACATGCCTGGTCCGGAATGTCCCAACTCAGTGAATGAAGTGTCAATTATATAGGAGACATCTCCCAAAGAGGCATTCATTTGACTAGTGACCTTGCTTGCAGCGAGGGGCTTGCCCTTTCGGGGGTTGAAGCCTTTTGACCCCTGGATAATAGCGTGTGCTCTGCAGACCTGCGTTGCTTTTGCGGCTGTGGGTTGGTGAAGCAATCCCTGGATGTGACTGGCTACTGTTTCCACGTTGCTTTTCCCCACCTCACAGCTTTTTAACCTTTGAACCATTTAACATTTCGGACATTTATGTACTTAAGTCATTTTATTTGGTCTTGGGCTACCCCGTCATCAGTTGTTAAATCATGTTGTGTATACAACATGAGGTTAAAACTATAACTTTGAAGGTGCATTAACTAGCAAATACAACATGAGGTTAAAACTATAACTTTAAAGGTGCTGCTGCCATGGTAGATGTAATTCTCCAAACCCAAATATAAGATTTTGTCAAATGCTTGTTATCAATACTTCTATTGATGGAAATAAACATATTACAAATATATTTGTGAGGGTAACAAATCAAGTTCAATCCTTTAATCCCAAAAAAGAATGTGAAGAACCAATTATCTCAAGTTCAATACTTCAATTCTAATTTTAAACAGGCCGGCACAAATCTAATTTAATACAACCTTATAACATGTTAGATATGCTAACTCAACTATAACTTATTTAAATAGGTATGACAGAAAAACTCAAATATAATACCTGGTTATTACTATATATATATATTTTCTCTTTTTAAATTCATATAATTGTAGCATCCTGACGAGTGACGACAAACTTTGATGGGAGAGTCGACACAAATTAGTGTATTCCACAAGTTTGGTGAAAGTAATGTGTCTCTTTTAGTTTAATTATTCTACTTGCTTTGATGTTAGCTTTCTAACTTACATGTTTTGTAATAATTGATCTATGGAGTAAGATAAAATACAAACCACATTTAGCATATAAATTGTAAGAACTATTTAAAAAGTGTCACGTGTCATTCAACTAATTATAGATAAATGATAAAATAACATCCTAAATAATATCAATTATATTGAATTCCCTATAAATATGCTAACAAGCAATTAATCCTTTATTGGGATACTAGATTATGGTCCCGTGTATTACACGATTTTATATAACAGAATGTGTTTAGAATTATATTATAACTTACAATATTTAAAAATTTACATGACATACAACAATAAAAAAATGAAATTACAATTACAATGTACAAATCTTTAAACACTTCTTTATACATGACATTTGTTTTTTTTTTAATTTAACCATCTTTATTTACATTATAGACAATGATCTATGGTAAGTGGTAACTATATGTATTTTTAAAATTATTTTGAAAATATTAGAGTTAACAAACATAGCGGTTTTATATTTGACGTGAAAGTTTAAAAACTCAAATTAAAAAAATAAAATCTAAATTAGCGGGACTTTAATAGTGAGATTAAAATAGAAAATGTCCCGTTATAATAATTGTAATCGTTTATTAGAAGTATGATACTGTTTAAAAAAGGAACAACAATTATCATTATATAATATTGTTTAAATAAAAAAAATAACAATCTATCTACTATAATAAAAGAAACCAAGTTTTGGACACGTGTCATTCATTGAAGGTATCCTCAAATTTATATTTATCTTATATTAACTAAATAAAAAATAAATTAATATTAAATCTTATCATACTTTAATAAAATATTATCCTCAAATCTAAATTGTTAATTTAATATATTTTTAAAACAAATAATTCTCTTTCCTACTTATCTTATATTAAATATATATATATATATATATAATAAACTAATATTAAATGTTATCCTAATTTATTAGAAATATACTTTTTTATTATTTGGTATACAAAATTATATTTATTCAACTCGTGTAAAATGCGGGGTTTTGAAAAATATAACTTTTTTTTATTATTTACTATACAAAGTTACATTTATATAACCCGTGTAATACACGAAGTTTTTAAAGATATAACTTTTTATCATTTGCTATGTAAAATTAGATTTATTCAACACTTGTAATACACAGGGTTTTAAGGATATAATTCTTTTATTATTTGTTAGATTTTTCAGCCCGACTATACACGGATTTTTTTAAAGATACTACGTTTTTACTATTTAATATACAAAATTACATTTATTTAATATGTGTAATACACATGGTTTTTAAAGATATAACTCTTTTTTCAGATCTATTGAACACGTGTAACCAATACGGGGTTTTTAAGGATGTAATTTTTTTATTATTTGGTAGATTTATTCAACCCGATTATACATGGGTTTTTTTAAAGATGTTTTTAGCATTTAGTATACAAAATTACATTTATTTAATCTGTGTAATACACATGGTCTTTAAAGATATAACTTTTTTTTTATTATTTGATATATAAAATTATATTTATTTAACCCGTACAATATACGGGGTTCATAAAAATATAACATTTTATTATTTAATATATAAAATTATATTTATTCAACCCGTGTAATATACGGGGTTCTAACCTAGTTATTATATACTTAATAATTTAATTGAATAACGTAAATAATACAGACTTTGATATTTATTTAATCTAAGTGATCAAATAAAGTGACATTAAAATTTATATATATATACCAAGGTCAAAACTTTTAAAAGATTTTTTAAATACAATTCATTTTCTAATCAGAAGAAATTAGAAACTTATAGTTATCTTCAAGAAAAGTATAACATTTTCCCTAATGTTAGTTTGGATAAACAGAATAAAAGATAAACTTTTAAGAATTGAGTATGTTTATATAAATTATTTTTTAAAAATTATAGTTTGAAGGAGATAATGCAACATGGCATTCTTTGTAGTCTTTTATTATAATAGAATAAAATATTATCCTCAAATCTAAATAGTTAATTTAATATATTTTTAAAACAAATACTTCTATTTCCAACTTATCTTATGTTAAATAAATATATATATATATATATATATATATATATATATATATATATATATATATAGGGAAAGGTTAACATACAAAAAGCTTTATTGTACTTCATGTACGCGACGCGCGTAACCATCGGATCAGGGCAAAAATCACGCATGGATCAGTTAATCACGCATGGGAGCCAGTTAATCACGCATGGGAGCAGTTAATCACGCATGGGATCAATTTTTTGGAGATAATCACGCATGGAACAATAATTACGGACGTTCTATTTTGGTCGCGTACGTTAATGTACGTTAAGCCCTGAAGTACGGACGTTCTATTTTGATCAAAAAATGTGATAATCACGCATGGGACAATAATTACGGACGTTCTATTTTGGTCGCGTACGTTAATGTACGTTAAGCCCTGAAGTACATTATACTTTCTATATATATATATATATATATATATAATAAACTAATATTAAATGTTATCCTAATTTATTAGAAATATACTTTTTTATTATTTGGTATATAAAATTATATTTATTCAACTCGTGTAAAATGCGGGGTTTTGAAAAATATAACTTTTTTTATTATTTACTATACAAAGTTACATTTATATAACCCGTGTAATACACGAAGTTTTTAAAGATATAACTTTTTATCATTTGCTATGTAAAATTAGATTTATTCAACACTTGTAATACACAGGGTTTTAAGGATATAATTGTTTTATTATTTGTTAGATTTTTCAGCCCGACTATACACGGATTTTCTAAAGATACTACGTTTTTAGTATTTAATATACAAAATTACATTTATTTAATATGTGTAATACACATGGTTTTTAAAGATATAACTCTTTTTCAGATCTATTCAACACGTGTAACAAATACGGGGTTTTTAAGGATGTAATTTTTTATTATTTGTTAGATTTATTCAACCCGATTATACATGGGTTTTTTTAAAGACGTTTTTAGCATTTAGTATACAAAATTACATTTATTTAATCTGTGTAATACACATGGTCTTTAAAGATATAACTTTTTTTTATTATTTGATATATAAAATTATATTTATTTAACCCGTACAATATACGGGGTTCATAAAAAATATAACATTTTATTATTTAATATATAAAATTATATTTATTCAACCCGTGTAATATACGGGGTTCTAACCTAGTTATTATTATATACTTAATAATTTAATTGAATAACGTAAATAATACAAAATTTGATATTTATTTAATCTAAGTGATCAAATAAAGTGACATTAAAATTTATATATATACCAAGGTCAAAACTTTTAAAAGATTTTTTAAATACAATTCATTTTCTAATCAACACGTGAAGAAATTAGAAATCTTATAGTTATCTTCAAGAAAAGTATAACATTTTCCCTAATGTTAGTTTGGATAAACAGAATAAAAGATAAACTTTTAAGAATTGAGTATGTTTTTCTAAAATTATTTTTTAAAAGTTATAGTTTGAAGGAGAGAATGCCACATGGCATTCTTTGTAGTCTTTTATTATAATAGAGATTCCTTTTGTTTTCAATGTGCTGATTAAGAAAAGTGTTGATATCATTCAAATATGTGCTAAAATCAATTATCTTGATTACTTTTCATGTGTTAATATAATTCAAATGTGCTACTTTTATGTATGTATTGTTTTGGTATATGCTAATTTAACTTTTTTTAAGTGTTAGGATTTGTTCTTACGGTTTGTAGGATAAATATGGTTTGTACCGGAACCAACCCCTAAAAACTCTTAAACCTTTTAAACAGGAAAAAGAATTGATATTTTGTGGGAAACTAGTATTTGAGATCGCGCTTCGACGTAGGGTTGTGAGAGGATGCTAGTAAGGATGTATTTGTTATTTGGTATATCGATAGTAAAAATAAGCAATCAACATGATTATGTAAAAATGTTTAGAGTTAAAAGTAATTAGCTTTAAACTTAATAGGTTGAATAAAAAAGAGAATTAAATTTGTTACATGGTGTATTGAAGGGTTAATATAGACTATGGCAGTGGCGGATCTAGAAAACTTTCATAGGGTTAACGTCTTAAAAGAAAGGGGTAACGAAATCGAAAAATTGTTAAAAAAGGTCAAATTTTTCCAAAATTTACACTACCGCCGGATCGCCAAGGGGTAGCGGAGGCTACCCCTTCTTATATGGTACATCCGCCCCTGGACTATGCAGACTTTAATCTAAACGTCATTGCGGCGGGAACGGTGTGAGAATTCGGTCGATATCGCACACAATGACAAAGGATAAAGAAAACAAAAAAAAAAAAAATCTTAACATTAATCAAAATAATATCTACATGTGTTAGGTTCATGTAGCTACGACTCGACTTTGAACATCGAAACGTAACGACACAAAATACATCATAATTTAAACAAATTATGAGCGTACACTGGGAATTAGAGCTGTAGACAATTGAAAATGTTATTAGGTAAAATAATAATTAAAGATATGTATTCATTATTTTTGTTAAATTTTATTTTCAAACATTGTGAATAACTCCTTACTTAAATTTCAAATGTTTTTTTTAACGGTGAGAATCTTTAACTTCTTATGAGAGAGATCTTACACCCTCTTAAATAGAGGCCCCTATTCCTACTCTGGCCAGACTATGTTGTCTTAATCGGGTTCACGTTGGCGTTAGAGTTTGGCTAACGGCGTTCCCCAGGAAATCATACCACCCACTGCCAGTGGCAGGGGCTTGCGCCGCCACAAGAGAGAATCTCGTTGGCGTAACACACGGTGGACTAAAACCCGGGGTGGCTTGGGCTCGAACTCTTGACCTAGGGTCTGGGAGAACTAGCCTTTATTACCTTTATCCACCAAATATGACACTAACAGGGGTTGAACTTGGGCCTCCAAGAAGAATCCAAGTCTTTCCAACACTAGACCACAAGTGATGAATTACTTAGATTTAAATACAGGGAAAAGTTTTTAATATATAAATAAAAATACTTGTATTCATATATATTATTTATATATTTTTATTATCTATTATCTATATATATTATTTTTTTTGTTTTTTTGTTTTTTTGTTTTTCTTGCATGGAAAGTTTATTTTTGTACAAAACTTTGGTTTTTTACAATTTTATCACAAAAGTTAAATGAGTTTAAATTTTTATTAGTTTTTGTTTCACACTTCTCTTTAGATTCGGTCATTGTTCGGTTACTATTTAGCACAATGTTTGGTGGTCACATTTAGTCTATTTGGGTTTTTTTTTTTATTTAGCATCCCTTTTGATGGTCATATTTGGTCCCTCGGGTTTTTTTTACCCCATCGATTTGGTGTTAAATATTCATGATTTTATTTTACGTTTTTTCCCAGTTTTGGTTTTGTTTGATTGTTGCTTAGCATGATTTTACAACCCTCCGTCCTACAACGTCGGTATCACGGTTTTACGCCCCTGCACCGCAACGCGGAGCGCTTAAGAATAGTTTATATTAATTTGTTTTCAAAATGTCTTACTAATTTTGCATTACATTACCTTTTTATCATTTAAATTTGGTTTTCAACAAATCGCATCTAAGTTTAATTGATTTATGACCTACTAATGATTTGCGGCTTGACATAAGTTTTCTATGAAAGAGTATTAAAGAGCGTTTTTTTTTTTTAAATTGATGCATTACAAGAAGATATTTAATTTTTGGTGTAGTTCGAAATATATTTACCAAAATACGTACTTTCTTAATTTATTTGAGTTAATTACACAAATGGATCCTGTAGTTTATACTTAATTTCGTCTTTGGATACTAACTTTTTTTTTAACAGATTTAGGTTCTATGGTTTCAATTTTGTAACACCTTTGAGTACTAACACCAAAATTAGTTAATTAATGACTAAAATACCCTTACATTTTTAAGTTTATCAATGTAACATATTTGGGTACTAACACCTAATTTTATTTAAGTTTAAATCAATTTTACAAAATCTATTTATTTTTTTATTATATCTCTTAATTAGCATAAAGTCTATTTATTTTTTTATTTTCATATTTTTATTAAATTTCTTATTTAACATAAAATCTACTTATTACACCAGTATTTTTTTTAAATAGATTTTTTAAATAAAATCTACCAGCTATATAGTTTTATGTAAATTAAATTTCTTACTAGTTTTAAAAAATAGTAGATTTTATTTAAAAAATCTATTTAAAAAAATACTGGTGTAACAAGTAGATTTTATGTTAAAAAGATATTTAATAAAAATATGAAAATAAAAAAAATAAATATAGTTTATGTTAATTAAGAGATATAATAAAAAGATGAAAATAAAAAAAATAAATAGATTTTGTAAAATTGATTTAAACTTAAATAAAATTAGGTGTTAGTACCCAAATGTGTTACATTTATAAACTTAAAAAAATGCAAGGGTATTTTAGTCATTAATTAACTAATTTTGGTGTTAGTACCCAAAGGTGTTACAAAATTGAAACCATAGGACCTAAACCTGTTAAAAAAAAGTTAGTACCTAAAGGCGAAATTAGGTATAAACCACATGACCCATTTGTGTAATTAACTCTAATCCATTTTTACCTAATCTATATATTTTTTTTCAAAATAAAATAAAACTAGAGAGCACAAAATTAAGCAAAGGTGTGGTTTAATCTATTTTTGCCGTTTACGGAATCAAAATTTCAGTTAATCTCAACGACTCAACCACAAAATGAATCAAAATAGTTGTCTTTAGCAAATCAAATACCATAATATACCAAATGAAGTCAATGCGTGAGTGATATATTAAATATAAAATACAAATTTAATTTAAAATGACTCGACCTATTTAGGCATCCATTCTTCTAGATTTAAAGGGTCATATTGCTCGACTATGACCATGCCGTTAACAAATTCCACAAAGGTTAACCTTTTTTCTTTCCTTGATATTCATTTCATTTTGTATTCTTGTTGAGCGATGGCCGCCTGTTTTTTATCTAGTTTTAGCTCTGAATTTGAAAGTAATTCTCTAATTGATGACGAGTTAGGCAAATATGTTTCATCACGAAGTGGAGAAAACTCTAATTACCAAGTAGCACAATAAACAATAATTGAATAACATTTATCAACATATTGACAAGTGTTCAACAAAGTTGGCACAAACACTCAAAACATGAGAATGTGGATACTTAAATATCTCTCACTTACCACATGAGCATGGTTTTTTTTTTTTATCCAAATCAACTACTTGGACATGTTTTCCCTAGGGTTATCACCTCAAATATACATTTCTCCCCGTTAAAAGACCTAAAAGAATGTGCACCAACTTTTGACATTGTAGCTGCTTGTTTGGTCAAAACATGGGGGAGTATACGTATATCTATTAGCTTGAGCACTAGATCCTATAGGATGTCTCACATCAAAATAGTGTACTAATCTATAAAATATGAGTTGTACATATGATATGAGTGGTAAGTGATGAGCACTTTTAAGTACATTGTTGAAAATCCTTAACAAATTTATAATGAGTAGCCCATATCGCTCGCTATCCACCATTATGAACTTTCTTATTTGATTCTGAATTCCCTCACGGTAAGCTAAAGCTTATAATTGTGAGTTGCGAAACTTATCACTAAAGTTGTTGATAAATTGCCTTAAGGAATACCTATGAAAAAAATGATGAATTTTATTGACATGAAAGAGAAACCAATGTCAATATGATAAAATTTTCTTAAATAATACTTGTGAAAACCATGTGGATCTAACTACGGAGATCTGCGTTCATTAACTGCGTTTAGGATTTCAGTATGATGGTCAACTACTAGACATATCACTTTAGTATCTTTCACAACATGTTTCTTAACATGAGAAATTATCAAACTCCGACTAGCATAAGATTCATTTTCAACAATAGAAAATGTAAATGGAAATATCTGATTATTAGCATCAACTTGCATTGAAATCATCATCTTACCTTTATACTCGACATACAAATGTGTGACATCAATCCTAATCGCATGCGGCAATGCTTAAATCCACTCATAGAATCAAATTACCAAAACACACGTCTATATTCCACGTGATCTACGCAAGTCTATCTCCAAATGCACAATTCAACGATCGTCCCTAGATTGACTTTTGTAGTGTCTCTATAAGTTTAGGTAAATTAATGAGTAAAATGTCCGCATAGTCTCTGTGGTTTGGTGAAATTTCACCTTTAGTCTCCAACTTTTGGAAATTACACCCATGTTCCTCGTGGTTTGTCAAGTTATTACTCAGATAGTCCTTAGAGTGGATGGTTGTTAGTTTTCGCCGTCAAGTCCATGTAAAATTACTAAAATGCCCTTACTCAAGAAAAACAATAATCTTTTTATTTATTTGTGGGACCCACCCACCACCTATTTATCTTCAACCTCCACCCTCAACCACCTACTTCATTTTCAACCTCCACCCACCTCCATCAACACCCTCCACCGACACCTCTAATCATCTCCTCCCCCTTTACTTTTATCTCCGGCCAAAACAATCCACCGTTAGTGCCACTGTCGCACCACCAAAAACAATTAAATAAGACATGTTTGAAAGACAAACAACAACATTTACACATCCCTGATACAAATACCGATTCAAACCCAAAACCTAGTTTACTTCCAATCAAGCATATCCAACAACCATATCACTTCTTCCTTCGAATTTGCAGCATCACAGAAATCCACTGCAATCCCAAACACATCAATGTCACCGTCATCACCATCCTTGACAAACAACAAAGCAATCCAAGCACGGATTCCGGACACAAAAGGGTAAGCCGGAGAAAGCACCAGGTAATCAAACGCTAGCTTTCTACACGATGATCGCTCAACATAATCAAACGTGGCATCATGGATTACACAAGCAAATTTGTTAGTGTCTTTTCGTACAACGAGCACAGAAGCAGTAACAGTTTGTGAATATGGAACCGAAAACTGAGGTTTCACAGGCAGTGTAAGTATGTATTCTGGATTGTTGTTTGTCTTTCAAACATGTGTTATTTTCTTAAATGTTAATGTTTGGTTCTGTTGTTAATACGCGTTGGGTTGGTGGTGGTTTTTGGTGGTGCGACAGTGGCGATGACGGTGGATTGTTTTGGCCGGAGATAAAAGTCAAGGGGCAGGAGATGATTAGAGGTGTCAGTGGAGGGTGTTGATGGAGGTGGGTGGAGGTTGAAGATGAAGTAGGTGGTTGAGGGTGGAGGTTGAAGATAACTAGGTGGAGGGTGGGTCCCACAAATAAATAAAAAGATTATTTTTCTTGAGTAAGACCATTTTAGTAATTTTACATGGACTTAACGGCGAAAACTAATGGCCATCCACTCTAGGGACTATTCGAGTAACAACTTGATAAACCACGGGGAGCACGGGTGTAATTTCCAAAAGTTGGGGACTAAAGGTGAAGTTTCACCAAACCACAAGGACTATGCGGGCATTTTACTCTAAATTAATATAAGAGACATCCCAATCTACAAGGATATATTCACTACTTTGGCTCTAAAAGTAGTAATGCTAATAGAAGGTTTCCTTATTATCATGTGGTGTATTTCTTGAGCGATCAAGCATGCATCTAGGTTAAGATGGCTTTGACTAATCTTAGTGATGTGCACAAAATGCAACATATAAATTACATCAATTGTGGCATAAAACTAACCCTTTTTTAGTACTAATGTTGGAAAAAGTGTGTTTTTGTCTTCCTTTTGTATTTTCAGGATTAAATGAGCTTAAATGAACAAAAGAAGCAAAAAAACAGCTAAATCTAACATAAATACAAGAAAAGGAACAAACGTGGCATGCTAGACCTCCCCGACAGCATCTTCCCAAGCAAAACAAGAGAACAGAAGACTGAACACGGCCCGTGCTCACTAAGCACGGGGGCGTGCCCAAGTGTCAACAGAAAAGACAAAGTTGTAGAAGCTTCTATCGCCCACCACGGGGTCATGCTCAGCGGACACGGGGCCGTGGTCAACTCTAAGATTCGCAGAATCTAGGGAAATCTTGATAGTACAGATACGCTTCTACACACGGGGTTGTGCTCAGCGGACACGGGGGCGTGGTCAACTAATGCAGACAAACTGCAATTAATGAGGAAAGAGAAGGAGGATGGACACGGGGCCGTGCCCAATGGACACGGGGCCGTGCCCGAGCTGCTGTTCAGGCTATAAATAGGGGTGTTTGGCTCATTTGCAAACTATCCCTTGGCACACCACCTCTCTCACACTTCACCCGCCATCCACCACCATCACAACACCATCATCCACCACCATCATCCATCATCCATCATAGAGTGTGTTAGTCGTCTCAGGATCCAAGATTGATTGTAAGAGTCCTGACAATCAAAGGCCATATTTGCCTAAGTCTCTTACATCACTTGGTGAAGACAAGTGTTTAGTGTAATAACTTTTATTTTTAGTCTTTTGCACTCTTTAATTGGTTTTGTATTAATGACTTTAATTACTAGTTTCTTATGTTCAAGGTGATTCTTCCTTATCGTTTGTCAGTGGTGTCTTGGCATTATTTTACTGTCTATATAAAATAAAAGATTTTCACCATTCATATCTCCACGGTCTATATGGAGATATGTTGGCTACCTGGTCGGGGGTTAAGGGAACGGTTTGGTAAGAGTCTTGCCATTGTTCAGTGTATAGATCCTGCAAAGGACCTGGGTCAAATTTAGTAGGACCTCCTTCGATACCCACCGGTATTGGATGGAGGGGGTCCAAACTCTTTGATCCCCTCATAAGTAAGCTACTATTAAAACTTTAACCCGGCTACTTAGGATGTATCCCTGCTGACTCAGACTACTTAGCCGAGGGTAACGTCACCTTCAAAAGAGGGGCCTACCACATTATGCATTAATAACTTAATTAATTATCTTTCAATAATCCGACCCTTTAGGATTGTATCCTTGCTGACTCAAACTACTGGGTTCAGGGTAACGTCACCTTCAAAATAGGGGCCTACTACAATAACTAAGATAATCTCTTAAAAAGTGCAAAAGTGCGGAAATAATCAAAGGTTACACTACACACGAGTCGGATCCAAGTGATTCATCTTGTCTATCTGTTTTTACTTTTATTTTATTTTTCAGCATTTTAGTTAGTTTTATTTTTCTAGTTTAAAAACCTTTTTTCTAACTTTTGATTTGATTAGACGTTGAGGATAAACCGGTACTAAAAGCTCTTGTGTCCTTGGACGACCTCGGTATCTTACCAACACTATACTACGTCCACGATGGGTGCACTTGCCCATATGTGTGTTTAGTGTTAGTAAATATCGTGTTTTATAAATTTAAAACTTGGCTAAAAAGTGTTAAAGGGCTTAAAATATACATTAAAAATCTATTCCACTACACGCACATCAAGTTTTTGGCGCCGTTGACGGGGACACAAGGATTTTAAGAAAGTTAGGAATCAACGGCCTAATCGTTTTTTCTAATTTTTCTGTTTTTTAGGACTTTCTAAATTTTTCAGCTTCTGCAGAACTCAGCACGGGCCGTGCCCGCTGAACACACCCCGTGCCTAATCTTTGGAACTGGCAATCTTGTTATAAGTCAGACAGTGAGCTGAACACGGGGCCGTGCACACTCAACACGCCCCGTGCCCAAGTTTCAGTTACTGAAAACAGAACCGTAAGATCCCGACGGTTGGTAATTTCTGACACAAACATGAGTGATACTGATACTTTTTACTTTCGACACTCTTATGGTACGTGGTGTCAAATATGTGGTGGCTCTCATAAAGAATTAGAATGTTATTTTCTAAATTATAAGCCCCATTATATAGACCCATTGTTTTCCTGTAGCCTTAAGAGGGGCGAAAGTAAAAATAATCCCTATCTCTCCCTCGAACGCTCTCAACCGGACCTTCTAGGAGAAATGCTTCTTGATGAACTATTTCAATTAGAAGATCTAATTCTTATTTGGTTAAAAGAACTTAAGATGGATTTCATTGATTCATCTCAAGACGATAACCAAGAAGAATTGTTGGGACCACATTCGAATAAAAACAACTTCGTTGTTCCCGATAATACCTTCAACTCTAACGAAGACTTGGGCGATAGTCGTCCCTGTGCCGATTGTGCCGTGAAGGACTCTCCATCGACTTCGTTCGGTGCATACATAGACCTGAGCGATTCGGCATACACCTTCTTTAACGAGAGCCCGGGAAAGGGTTGGACTTGTCCACCTACATTTAGCATAGGAATCACCCTCACCGACAACCTCTTGCGTTCTCGTCTTAATCTAGAAAAATTAAGGTACCTTAGGCACTTTGGGGTTGTTCCATCAAGTAAGGAGCCGCCCGATCTGGATAAATTCCATAAAAATTGGAAAACTCCATAAGACAGCTTCTAGACACGGGGCCGTGTCCAGGTCAACACGCCCCCGTGTCCACCAAAAGATTCCTTTCTGATTTTTATCAGAATACGGACAAAATGTGTTAGGATTATGTCTGCACACGGGGCCGTGTCCAGCCGACACGGGGCCGTGTGCAGCGTGTTGTCATTTTCTATAAATGCAGCAAGATTCCTGCTCATTTGGACCACTCCAAAGACAAAGATTTGCTGGGATCTTCACTCATACCATCCTAGGTATATTCTAAAGAAGGTTCTCAACAACCATCTTGTCTTTTCCACTTTTGTTCATTTCCTTCTTCTTCAATTTTCATTCAATACCTCCATTAAAGCTTGAAATCTCCATGATTCCAAGCTTTATTGTAATGTTTGTAAGGTTATTATTCAAGGAATCTTGTTTAAAATGAGTTATACAACTTTGTTTTAAATTATTTATGCTTAAAAGTACCTTATAAATTGGAAAAATAATTTAAAACTCCAAGATTCCTTGCTCTAAAAACCTGCAGACGGCTGAACACGGGGCCGTGTTCATTGAACACGGGGCCGTGTCCGAGGTACTGTTCCATAAAAATTGAATTCTTTTCGGTCTGTTTTCTCAGAATGGCGATCAGAACTAGCGGAACATCTTCGTCGCAATCAAGAAACAACCGGCAGGGGAGGAGGTCATCAACGGTAGAGGACTCTCTTGTAAACTATGTTTACGCTTAAGAGAGGCTATTGATGAAAAGACGGGGGTGGAAGAAGCATTGGTCGACCGTATCAATCACTTAACGGTGGGACAAGAAGGGTGTCTTCAAGAGGTCAACCTTTTGCACCAAAGGTTGAACATTCTCGCATCTCCTCCTTTGGTACCAATCATCACCCAAAGAGCATGGAACGTGGTTCCTGAAGTCATCATACCAGCCGAGTGGTACACCATACACCTAGGACCTCCTCGCGATATACTACAAGGGGTTCCGGTTGGTGTCACTCCCCCTCCACAAGATGTTGAGGAGAATGAAGCCGCCTTCTTTCTTCCAAGAGAGATAGAAGAATGACTTTAACAACATTTAGGGAACACCCCTTGGCCCGGAGTTCTACCAAGCTTCTAGATACCGAAGAATTATCTCCGGAATTTTGGTTCTTAATGTAAAAGTAGAGCTCCTTAGAATGACTTTATGTATCACTTGACCTATCTAGTTTAACTTTTTCTTCTTTGTTTTTAATTTTCTAGGAATGTTATGTAATTCTCTCCAGGACTTAATGAATGACGGATTTAGTTACTTTGGTGTTTGGATGATGTTGTAATGGAATAAAACACATTCGAGATGGTGAAGGATAACAAGGGAAACTTGAACCTACACCCCATGCATGAAAACAGGGCCATCCGACAAAATTTTCTTCATTACAGCAAGTTCAGCACGGGTCATGCCCGCCCAACACGACCTCGTGCTGCACAATCTGCAGAAAATGCCCAGTTCAGGTAACTGGACACGGGGCGCGCTCACTAAACACGCTTCCGTGCCCAGGCTTCTGTCTCTTTTTACAAACTTTTGTTACTGGCGATCTGAACACAGGGCCGTGCCCGGACACCACGGGGCCGTGTCCAGACGCCCAGTAACATAAATTTTGCTTTTTCACACCTTTTTACACATTCAATCAACCTAAAAACTTATTTTTGGGACACATTGAGGACAACGTGTAATTTAAGTGTGGGGGGATCTGTCACACCCCAACCGATGGCGGAAACATCGGGATGAGACGAAGTGTGTATAGATTGCTAGAGACTTCATAACACTATGTGACAATATTTAATTAATTTCGAATTTCATTTCAAGACTAATTGTCATACAAGATTCAAACAAAAATAACAACATTGTTTCAACATAAATCATAACAATAAAAGATAGATTAATCTAGGTGTGTATCTAGTCCACCCTAAATCTTGTTTCATCGTGTAACATCACTTCATCAATTAACCTGCAACATGTATTAAAATAGAGTTCAATGCAAAAGCAAAGGCGAGTATACAAGTTTGACTACATAGCATAATAGAATAAAAACTCATATCCAACATGTTACATAATGTGTAAATTACTAGCAATGCAATTTTTGGCGTACAATATGATCAAACCCAAGAATACAACGCATAACAAGCCTAATCCCACAAGTTTAGCGGGGTGGTAAAGTTTAACTTAACAATACCCACAAGAATAACGGGCGGGGCGTCAATCCTATAGTGCTATAATTGTTAAGGTGGGCTAGCAAAGTTAATGAGCATATAACGTTCCAAATCGTTCATAGAGCGTACAAGCATAGCAAATATTCACAATAGTTTCATGTTTCGTTCATAGATAGAGTATGTTTTGTTTAAGCATAAAAGTTATTTTGAATAGACATACATGTTGCATCCCAAAGTGTAAAGGGGAAAAAGGGATCGAGTATACTCACGATTTACAAGTCTTGACTTGGAAGATCCGAGAGTAAGTTTGGTGGATGGTTTAGCTTGGAGCACCTAGTCCTTCTACACGAGGAAACGTAGGTGTGTGAGTTTGACGTTTACGGAAGATTAAGAATATGGAATAACTTAGCATAAAGAAAATATATATGTATATAAAAATAATCATCTTTTAAACCTTATAACCATCATATGACACTAGGTAACCGATATGGTTATTTAATGTTTTTCATGGGTAGTATACCCATTAGAATCATATTAAGGTTTAGGTCTTGGATGATGTTCTACTTCTTTAACATGTAAACATAAGTTTAACATCAAAGGTTCGAATGAGTATGTGCTTATACTTAGGTTAAATATTACATATTATTTAGGTCCAATATTTCAAGTAGGAGGTAGAAGATTGAATCTCCATTTAGGCACCTCTAGTTACAAGGATGTCACGTATGGGGTAGGAAGACTAAGCTTCCGTTTAGGCACCCTTTTGATGTTCACCACTACACTTGATGTAAAAACAACCAAGAAGGGTCATGAACTAAGGTTAATACAAGCATGTAAGATAAACTAACTAATAGAAATCATCAAATCATGTGAGGATTGTATGTTTGGACAACCCAAGTTGTTCCATAATCACTCATGCATCAAAGTCTAAGTTTGACATGACTTGCGGGTTAAAACCCTAAACAAAACACCAAGTTTATGAGGTTTAATCCTCTGATTTTTAAGTGTCTCAACCTTGTTTTTAAGCCTAACCAACCACTAGAGTGTTGTAAGCATTAGGACATAGGTTTGAGATGAGATAGACTCAAGTTGGTAAGAAGTAACAAGTTGTTGAATAATATAAAACAAAACAGAAAGTTTTAGTCCATTTTAGGGAAAATCCAAGCATGATTCTTCCAAGGAAAAACCAAGGATTCAAACCCAAGGACATAACAAAGCATTAGGAAGAAGAACCAAGTGATTTGGTTGAGAAATGACCAAGTTACACTCACTTTAGTAAAACTTCACGAATCTGTCCAAAACTCAGATTCTCAGCTGGTTAGAGAGTAGTTAATTGAAGATTTAGGAGTTGTGAAAGTGTCAAATGGGTTGGAGGAGGTGGGTATTTATAATGGAAGAGTTATAAGGTGATTGGAGGAGATTAGAGGTGGATTAAAGGTGATTGGGTGAGTTTGATTAATGGGATTTCGTGCAAACAGCTCAAGAAACACACCTTCTGCCGAAACAAGGGGCTAGCGTGACGCGAGGGACCTTGTCGTCACGCGGCGCCCTAGTTCCGGCAAGTTTCATTATGTTGCACTTTGACCCCCTGAAGTTTATATTTGATTCTTTTAGATGCCTTTTTAATAGTTTAGGGACTTGCTTGGTCATAAAGGCATAGTATAAGGTGAAATCAAGTACGACGATCATAATCAAAGCATAATTAAGCGTATAAATGTCATAACCAAGTATCGTTCTCGTTCAAAACACGTTCAATGCGTAAGTTTAGTTTAATTACAAGTTTAGCACATAGTTTCCAAGAATAACGTTCAAGCATAAATTGATTCACCAATCGAACATATGAGCATAATTAGAGTGCGTACAACATAAATGTAACAAAATACAAGTTTCATTAATGATCCAAGCCTCGGTTTGACAATGATTACAAAGAAAGGAACGATTACAAGAATACAAGGTTTCCAAAAAATAGAAATACGAACAAAACTTTCTATAAATGGAAAGTACAAAAGAGCCGGGCGTTACAGTCTCCCCTCCTTTAGGAAATTTCGTCCCGAAATTTAGGAAGTCGTAGGGAAAAGATGAGGATACTTCGACTTCATATCCTTTTTGAGTTCCCAAGTAAATTCGGTGCCACGTTTTCCTTCCCATCTAACCTTGACGATAGGAATTTTACTGCGCCTTAATAACTTGACTTCTTGTTCCACGATTTCCACCAGCTTTTCCACAAAATGCATAGTTTCGTTGATTTGAAGATCTTTGAGAGGAACTTGAAGTCCTTCGTCAGCGAGACATTTCTTTAGGTTTGAGACGTGGAACGTTGGATGAACGTTGTTGAGCTCTTGAGGTAAATCGAGTCGATAAGCCACTTTACCAATCCTTTCAAGTATCTTGAAAGGACCAACATAGCGAGGGGCATGTTTTCCCTTTTTACCAAAACGAACCACTCCCTTCCAAGGAGACACCTTGAGAAGGACATGGTCTCCAACGTTGAATTCCATAGGTTTGCGTCCCTTGTCAGTGTAGCTCTTTTGACGACTTCGAGCCTTGAGTAGATTGTCATGGATTTGGAGAATCTTATCCTTTGCTTCTTGTATGATCTCAGGGCCAGTAAAATGCTTGTCACCAATCTCATGCCAGCTTAAAGGAGATCGGCATTTGCGACCATACAATGCCTCGAAAGGAGCCATTTGAATACTGGAGTGGTAGCTATTGTTGTAAGAGAACTCGATCAAAGGTAAATGCACATCCTAACTACCACCAAAGTCGATGACACAAGAACGGAGCATATCCTCTAGGGTTTGAATAGTACGTTCAGTCTGTCCATCCGACTGAGGATGAAAGGCTGTACTGAGATTTAAATGAGTACCCATAGTGGACTGAAAAGTTTGCCAGAGACGCGAAGTGAATCGACCATCACGATCAGAAATGATGTCGAGAGGAACACCATGATGGCGTATGACTTCATTGGTATAGATACGAGCAAGTCGTTCAACCTTGAAATCCTCACGAATAGGAATGAATTGAGCGGACTTGGTCAAACGATCAATGACCACCCAAATGCTATCGTAACCAGAAGGTGTACAAGGGAGCTTAGTTATGAAGTCCATCGCAATGCTATCCCATTTCCAAACGGGGATTTCAGGTTGTTCGAGTAGGCCAGAAGGTCGTTGATGCTCGGCTTTGACTTTCGAAAGGTAAGACACTTGGAAACATACACAACAATGTCTCTCTTCATACCGGGCCACCAATAGGATGTACGTAGATTATGGTACATCTTGTCAGCGCCAGGATGAATTGAGTACCTAGTTTTGTGTGCTTCGTTCATGATGAGGTCACGAAGATTGTCACGATCTGGTATCCAGACGCGATCACAACAATAGAGGAGACCATCAGGTTTCAAAACGAGTTGACTTTTAGATGCTCCACGTATTTCTACAGCCATGGAACCTTCGTTGATAGATGAGTACTGCGCTTCACGAATACAATTGTGAAGATCGCTCGAGATATGAAAACAACGGATAACATCTACATGAGCCTTACGACTAAGCGCATCGGCTACGACATTCGCCTTACCAGGGTGATAGCGAATCTCGCAGTCGTAGTCGTTGAGTAATTCCACCCAGCGTCGCTGCCGCATATTGAGTTCTTTTTGGTCAAAAATGTGTTGGAGGCTCTTATGGTCAGTGAAAACCACACACTTAGTACCGTATAGGTAGTGTCGCCAAATCTTTAACGCAAAAACAACTGCGCCAAGTTCGAGGTCGTGGGTAGTATAGTTTTTCTCATGTATTTTGAGTTGGCGAGAGGCGTAAGCGATGACTTTGTCTCGTTGCATGAGCACACAACCAAGACCACGATTTGAGGCATCACAATACACCACGAAATCATCATTCCCATCAGGGAGAGCGAGGATAGGCGCGTTGCAAAGCAACTCCTTGAGAGTTTGAAAAGATTCCTCTTGCTCAGGACCCCAAGCAAAAGGTTTCTCTTTTTGAGTCAACGAAGTGAGAGGAACGGCGATCTTTGAAAAGTTCGAGATGAACCGGCAGCAATAACCCGCCAACCCTAAGAAGGAACGTATTTCAGAAGGAGATTTAGGCGTGGTCTAATTCTTCACGGCTTCGATTTTTGAAGGGTCGACATGGATTCCTTTTTCACTAACAACGTGTCCAAGGAACTGAACTTCTTTGATCCAAAACTCGCATTTAGAGAACTTAGCGTATAAACGTTCAACACGCAAGAGTTCAAGTATAAGGCGAAGATGACGTTCATGATCGGCTCAAGATTTAGAATAAATGAGAATATCATCAATGAAGACGATCACGAAGCGATCCAAGTAAGGCTTACAAACACGATTCATGAGATCCATGAACACGGCGGGTGCGTTGGTCAAACCAAAAGGCATAACCACGAACTCGTAATGTCCATAGCGAGTACGAAAGGCGGTTTTGGGGACATCCTCTTCGAGAACCCGAAGTTGGTGATAACCAGAACGAAGATCGATTTTGGAAAAACAGGTGGCGCCTTGAAGTTGGTCAAAGAGGTCGTCGATACGCGGAAGAGGTAACGATTTTTAACGGTGAGTTTGTTGAGCTCACTATAATCTATGCACATGCGGAAAGAACCATCTTTCTTTTTAACGAATAGCACAGGAGCACCCCAAGGTGAGGTACTTGGACGAATGAAACCCTTATCGAGGAGTTCTTGAAGTTGCGTAGACAATTCTTGCATCTCAGAAGGTGCAAGACGATAAGGAGCTTTGGCAACAGGAGTCGCACCAGGTACGAGGTCAATACGAAAATCAACAGATCGAGGAGGAGGAGGACCGGGTAAATCTTCAGGAAAGACATCAGGGAAGTCGCGCACCACTGGAACATCACTTAAACCTTTTCCCTTGCCCTTTTCTTCCACAACGTGGGCTAAAAAGGCAAAGTACTGTTTGCGTAAGTACTTGTTCGCTTGTGTGCAGGACATCAACTTTAGTCCCTTTGAAGGTCGGTCTCCATAAACGTGTAAAACGTCACCGGATGGAAGAGGTAAACGAACGAACTTCTCGTGATAAGCGATTTTGGCATGGTTCTTTTGGAGCCAATCCATGCCTATGATGACGTCGAAACTACCCAGTTGCATGGGTATAAGATCGATAGAGAAAGCATGCTCGTTAAGAGTAAGACGACAATCGAGGAGAATGGAATCGACTAAGATGGACTTGCCATTGGCGACTTCAACGGAAAACGACTTAGGTAGCTTAGAGCGTGCACAATTTAACAATGATTCGAATTCTAAGGACACAAAGCTTTTATCCGCACAAGAAACGTACCATTAACGACGTCATTGTCGTTGCGCGCTTGATTTGCGTTTAAGTTGAAGGAGCGTCCACGAGGAGGCTGCTGCTGCTCTTGGATCCATTGAGGGCATTGGGGACGAAGATGATTAACATCCCCACATTTGAAACATGCCCTAGGTGGTTTTGCGTTCTGAGGGGCAGGCAGAGCTTGTTGAGCTTGTGGAGCTTGAGGAGCTGGTGGAGCTGGAGGCGTTTGCTGATAGATACGGCAAAAGGAGGTATCGTGCCCATAACGATGGCAACTGCCACAACGGCGACACCTAGCATTGGCGGGATGATGGTAATTACAAGTGGCACACTTGGGGTGAATCCCAGTGTACGACTTGGGGGCATCAACAAGAGCAACAGGGTTCGGGTTAACAGGCGGCACAATCGCGTTGCAAACGCGGTTGGATTGCTTTCGCTTCTTCCCCCTATTGTTATTCGATTGTTGGGTGATTTGGTGGGCTGGCTTGGAAGGCACAGGGTTCGCGGCTTGTTTATCACGGATACGATTGTTGTTCAAGGACGCGGCCAAACGGTAAATGGCTTCGATGCTATCGAGTTTGGCTGCCTCGATCGTATCACGCATGCTAGGGGGTAACCCATTGATATACTTGCTCTTCTGGCGCTCAGGGGTCGAGACAAGGTGAGGGGCTATGAAACTGAGTTGCTTGAACCGGGTGGTATAGGCTAGGTTATCATCTCCCACTTGCTTAAGAGCCCAAAATTCTTCCTCTAGTTTTCGTTGTGCATGAGGCGGGCAAAACTCGTTCATCATCAAGGCTTTGACTTCCTCCCAAGTCAACGCATACGCTAGCTCGTTCGACCGGATGTTTCTTTCGCTCGTCCACCACTCAAGAGCTCGGGCTTGGAATACCCCAGTAGCACTACGCGTTTTGAGCTCTTCAGGGCAGTCACTGTTGATGAAATTGACCTCAATGTTATCTAACCACGCGAGCATGGCGGTCACCCCATCATTGCCAGTGAATGGCTTGGGATTGCAAGACGAGAAGTGTTTAAAGTTGAACGAAGCGGGCTTGTGTGCTTCGACCTTAGAGTCGATGGAAGAGTGAGGAGTTTCGGAAGCTCGAATCTCGGAAATGACTTTGGGGACGACACGCGCAAATTGATCGGCCATGAAAGCCATCATCTTCTTGGTGGTACGGGACCTTGACTTCTTAGATGCGTTGGAGTGACGAGAAGACATCTAAGATTCAAAAGAGGGAATAGGTGAGACTTAGTCATAATGTTTGTTTAAGAAAAAGAAATTGATCACATAGCATAAAGTGTCACATAGCATAAAGGGTTCAACTTGATTTACATAGCATAAAAGGTTCAACTTGATTTACATAGCATAAAAGGTTCAACTTGATTTACATAGCATAAAGGTTAAGACGTCTCATATAATCATGAGTTTCTCATAGCATAACATGAATAACTGAAAGCATCGTAAATTTAGTTTGTTCACGAGAGGGATTATTATTGTTTGCGATTGCGATAACGTGCAAAATGATTAAAACGACATTTGGAAATGAACGAACGTTCAAGTATAAAATCACATATAAATTGAGATACATAAAAGAAAGGCTCAATAAAACATTGGATTGTTTCGGGTAGAGAAACGTCGACTATTCCAAAGTGGGTCGAAAGTTCTTTCGAATTAGAGATATTGTGCTTTGGCCTATAAGTAAGATACTCTCGTCGAGAAGCGATTAACGGTATCTTACCCTTCCGGTTACTACACATCTCTAAATGATTGAAACATTCGGGACTTTGGCGAGAATAAAATCGAGGAATGGGACTTAATCGACGAGATGTGGGTTTCACCCCTAACTTGACGATTTCGTACCCTAAATGTGGTTAGTACTCGTCGGGTCAAAATAAAATTTCGACACTTTGACGAGGGTCCACTAGAGTTGAAATGGAAATTACCATTAAGTTGTGGATTTCACTCCTAGCTTAATGGTGTAATTTCGTGCAAAAATAGTTTAAGGTAGAATGAGAGTCGTTTACCAAATTGTGGGTTTCACGCCTATTTTGGTAAAGTCGTCTCGTTTATGTTACAAGAGTATACAAATAAACACAAGTGTATTCATGTTAGCCTTAGGAAAGGCATATAAATTTAATCAACAAGAAGCATAGCTAGGAAGCATGCATGGTAGAGTACAAAAGTTTTAAACAACAAATAAGAGGCAAAATTCCTAAAACTATAGATTAGGGCAAAAGCATGGCAACTTTCCTAATTCCCTATAGTTATGGCTCTGATACCGATCTATCACACCCCAACCGATGCCGGAAACATCGAATGAGACGAAGTGTGTATAGATTGCTAGAGACTTCATAACACTATGTGACAATATTTAATTAATTTCGAATTTCATTTCAAGACTAATTGTCATACAAGATTCAAACAAAAATAACAACATTGTTTCAACATAAATCATAATAATAAAAGATAGATTAATCTAGGTGTGTATCTAGTCCACCCTAAATCTTGTTTCATCGTGTAACATCACTTCATCAATTAACCTGCAACATGTATTAAAATAGAGTTCAATGCAAAAGCAAAGGCGAGTATACAAGTTTGACTACATAGCATAATAGAATAAAAACTCGTATCCAACATGTTACATAATGTGTAAATTACTAGCAATGCAATTTTTGGCGTACAATATGATCAAACCCAAGAATACAACGCATAACAAGCCTAATCCCAAAAGTTTAGCGGGGTGGTAAAGTTTAACTTAGCAATACCCACAAGAATAACGGGCGGGGCGTCAATCCTATAGCGCTATAATTGTTAAGGTGGGCTAGCAAAGTTAATGAGCATATAACGTTCCAAATCGTTCATAGAGCATACAAGCATAGCAAATATTCACAATAGTTTCATGTTTCGTTCATAGATAGAGTATGTTTTGTTTAAGCATAAAAGTTATTTTGAATAGACATACATGTTGCATCCCAAAGTGTAAAGGGGAAAAAGTGATCGAGTATACTCACGGTTTACAAGTCTTGACTTGGAAGATCCGAGAGTAAGTTTGGTGGATGGTTTAGCTTGGAGCACCTAGTCCTTCTACACGAGGAATCGTAGGTGTGTGAGTTTGGCGTTTACGGAAGATTAAGAATATGGAATAACTTAGCATAAAGAAAATATATATGTATATAAAAATAATCATCTTTTAAACCTTATAACCATCATATGACACTAGGTAACCGATATGGTTATTTAATGTTTTTCATGGGTAGTATACCCATTAGAATCATATTAAGGTTTAGGTCTTGGATGATGTTCTACTTCTTTAACATGTAAACATAAGTTTAACATCAAAGGTTCGAATGAGTATGTGCTTATACTTAGGTTAAATATTACATATTATTTAGGTCCAATATTTCAAGTAGGAGGTAGAAGATTGAATCTCCATTTAGGCACCTCTAGTTACAAGGATGTCACGTATGGGGTAGGAAGACTAAGCTTCCGTTTAGGCACCCCTTTGATGTTCACCACTACACTTGATGTAAAAACAACCAAGGAGGGTCATGAACTAAGGTTAATACAAGCATGTAAGATAAACTAACTAATAGAAATCATCAAATCATGTGAGGATTGTATGTTTGGACAACCCAAGTTGTTCCATAATCACTCATGCATCAAAGTCTAAGTTTGACATGACTTGAGGGTTAAAACCCTAAACAAAACACCAAGTTTATGAGGTTTAATCCTCTGATTTTTAAGTGTCTCAACCTTGTTTTTAAGCCTAACCAACCACTAGAGTGTTGTAAGCATTAGGACATAGGTTTGAGATGAGATAGACTCAAGTTGGTAAGAAGTAACAAGTTGTTGAATAATATAAAACAAAACAGAAAGTTTTAGTCCATTTTAGGGCAAATCCAAGCATGATTCTTCCAAGGAAAAACCAAGGATTCAAACCCAAGGACATAACAAAGCATTAGGAAGAAGAACCAAGTGATTTGGTTGAGAAATGACCAAGTTACACTCACTTTAGTAAAACTTCACGAATCTGTCCAAAACTCAGATTCTCAGCTGGTTAGAGAGTAGTTTAGTGAAGATTTAGGAGTTGTGAAAGTGTCAAATGGGTTGGAGGAGGTGGGTATTTATAATGGAAGAGTTATAAGGTGATTGGAGGAGATTAGAGGTGGATTAAAGGTGATTGGGTGAGTTTGATTAATGGGATTTCGTGGAAACTGCTCAAGAAACACACCTTCTGCCGAAACAAGGGGCTAGCATGACGCGAGGGACCTTGGCGTCACGCGGCGCCCTAGTTCCGGCAAGTTTCATTATGTTGCACTTTGACCCCCTGAAGTTTATATTTGATTCTTTTAGATGCCTTTTTAATAGTTTAGGGACTTGCTTGGTCATAAAGGCATAGTATAAGGTGAAATCAAGTACGACGATCATAATCAAAGCATAATTAAGCGTATAAATGTCATAACCAAGTATCGTTCTCGTTCAATACACGTTCAATGCGTAAGTTTAGTTTAATTACAAGTTTAGCACATAGTTTCCAAGAATAACGTTCAAGCACAAATTGATTTACCAATCGAACATACGAGCATAATTAGAGTGCGTACAACATAAATGTAACAAAATACAAGTTTCATTAATGATCCAAGCCTCGGTTTGACAATGATTACAAAGAAAGGAACGATTACAAGAAAACAAGGTTTCCAAAAATAGAAATACGAACAAAACTTTCTATAAATGGAAAGTACAAAAGAGCCGGGCGTTACAGGGGATGCTAAAACCTTGAACCTTGCAAGTCCTAAATACAAGCCTTACACAAAACTCTATTGGAACCGCTAATCACCCCAAATTTTTTCAAAAAAATTTTCATTTTTTTTACTTGTCTAGGTTTAAGTTGAGAATTTCAAGTTCTAAAAAAGGTTATATTTTTACAAATTTACAACCGATAGCGTCATGATAAAAAGAACCAACATAAAAAAATTATGAAACGGCATGACAAGTTTAGTTAAAATTTGATTATATATACTTGATCACATAAAAACCCATTCCCACAAAAAAGTGAGTTTTGAGCCTTTATTGAGCATACAAATACATATCTTTAAACTAAATGCTCATTTTTCGTTTCTTGTGTAAATAGCTGCTTGGTTCTTACGACTCTAGAACTTGCCACGACGATACATTCCCGTTCCTTACCAACTAAACCCGAGTAAGTAAATGACGGAGGCATTAGGACTAACCTTTTTTATTTCTACACCATTATTTTTCTTTTTTTTTACCACCTACCCAAAATCCCCCTAGTTAACCCCTTTGAGCCTAAACCTTTTCATTTCTTAACCCAAAACAAACACCCTTTTACCCACCAAACCCTTTTTCATTTTAAACCCTTTATTTTAGTAACAAGGCTCGGTTTTTCTTATGACTTCCTTTAAAAAAAAAATGATGAGGATGAAGCCAAAAGAAATAAACAAACAAGTTTATCAAAAAAATAACTTTGTTTGAAAGAAATGCTTCATCAAATTAAAAAGTTATGAAAAATAAAAAGTCTTCCGAAAAACCGATGCTTTTTACGCCTTTCGTTTTTTTACTAACCACTAACCCAACCACCCACCTTTAGCCCAAGCCTAACCCTTCACCCCAAAAGTCCTTTTGATATTTACAAAGGTGTATAGTTAAAAAGGAGGAACATTGATTGCTTGGCAAGCTTATGGTAGGAGTAAGTTCCATGCCGCTCTCGAGTGATTCACTAAAATACATCTTCGGCCGAGTGTTGAGTGATCCCCCGTGAGGTATGTGAACTTGTATATAAATGAAATTTAAAAAGGCATGTAATGCCCTAATAAGTAATTTATCTTATGTAATGTTTTAAATAAATCATGACGAATATGATTGTAAATAAATAAAAATAAAACTTAATAAAGAATTTTGGAAATCCCGACACTCTATTACAAGCCCAAAAACCTTCTCTTCTACCCATTCCATTTGGGAGTGTAAAGCCACATTATAAAGAGTTTTGCTTGAGGACAAGCAAAGATTCAAGTGTGGGGGTATTTGATGTGCACAAAATGCAACATATAAATTACATCAATTGTGGCATAAAATTAACCCTTTTTTAGTACTAATGTTGGAAAAAGTGTGTTTTTGTCTTCCTTTTGTATTTTCAGGATTAAATGAGCTCAAATGAACAAAAGAAGCAAAAAAAGCAGCTATATCTAACATAAATACAAGAAAAGGAACAAACGTGGCATGCCCGACCTCCCCGACAGCATATTCCCAAGCAAAACAAGAGAACAGAAGACTGAACACGCCCCGTGCTCACTGAGCACGGGGGCGTGCCCAAGTGTCAGCAAAAAAGACAAAGTTGTAGAAGCTTCTATCGCCCACCACGGGGTCGTGCTCAGCGGACACGGGGCCGTGGTCAACTCTAAGATTCGCAGAATCTAGGCAAATCTTGATAGTACAGATACGCTTCTACACACGGGGTCGTGCTCAGCGGACACGGGGGCATGGTCAACTAATGCAGACAAACTGCAATTAATGAGGAAAAGGAAGGAGGATGGACACAGGGTCGTGCCCGAGCTGCTGTTCAGGCTATTAATAGGGGTGCTTGGCTCATTTGTAAACTATCCCTTGGCACACCACCTCTCTCACACTTCACCCACCACCCACCACCATCACAACACCATCATCCACCACCATCATCCATCATCCATCATAGAGTGTGTGAGTCGTCTCAGGATCCAAGATTGATTGTAAGAGTTCTTGACAATCAAAGGCCATGTTTGCCTAAGTCTCTTACATCACTTGGTGAAGACAAGTGTTTAGTGTAATACTTTTTATTTTTAATCTTTTCGCACTTTTTATTTGGTTATGTATTAATGACTTTAATAACTAGTTTCTTATGTTGAAGGTGATTCTTCCTTATCGTTTGTCTGTGGTGTCTTGGCATTATTTTACTGTCTATATAAAATAAAAGATTTTCACCATTCATATCTCCACGGTCTATATGGAGATATGTTGGCTACCTGGTCGGGGGTTAAGGGAACGGTTTGGTAAGAGTCTTACCATTATTCAGTGTATAGATCCTGCAAAGGACCTGGGTCAAATTTAGTAGGACCTCCTTCGATACCCACCGGTATTGGATGGCGGTGGTCCAAACTCTTTGATCCCCTCATAAGTAAGCTACTATTAAAACTTTAACTCGGCTACTTAGGACTGTATCCCTGCTGACTCAGACTACTTAGCCGAGGGTAACGTCACCTTCAAAAAAGGGGCCTACCACATTATGCATTAATAACTTAATTAATTATCTTTCAATAATCTGACCCTTTATGATTGTATCCTTGCTGACTCAAACTACTGGGTTGAGGGTAACGTCACCTTCAAAATAGGGGCCTACTACAATAACTAAGATAATCTCTTAAAAAGTGCAAAAGTGCGGAAATAATCAAAGGTTACACTACACACGAGTCGGATCCATGTGATTCATCTTGTCTATCTGTTTTTACTTTTATTTTATTTTTCAGCATTTTAGTTAGTTTTATTTTTCTAGTTTAAAAACCTTTTTCTAACTTTTGATTTGATTAGACGTTGAGGATAAACCGGTACTAAAAGCTCTTGTGTCCTTGGACGACCTCGGTATCTTACCAACACTATACTACGTCCACGATGGGTGCACTTGCCCATATGTGTGTTTAGTGTTAGTAAATATCGTGTTTTATAAATTTAAAACTTGGCTAAAAAGTGTAAAAGGGCTTAAAATATACATTAAAAATCTATTACACTACACGCACATCACTTAGAATGCAAAAGATCCACTACGTTTACGTTTACATGCATGAAGTTTGCATTTTTCAACCTTGTTTATGTAGCTTTCCATTATTAGCCCAAATGTTCAGACATGATTCATATTGTAGAGCTTGACAACTCTAACAAATTCCTCCTTGTCATTGTAATAATCATTTCCAAACTCACGAACGAAATCATTTTTACTTTCAAAATGCGGGATTATCCGATTGTCATCAATTTTTAAATTAGTTTCCTCTAAAGTGTTATAGCTTAAGGTACTTGAACATTACCATATGATGTTGCATCCCCATCTTCTTGAGTTTCATTTCCAATTCCATCTTCACCTAACTCAGAATTCGTATCACCTTCAATCTCATCTTTTAATACATTTTCCACATCATCATTATTTACAATAGTAATTTGAGACAATGTGTTAAACTCCAAGTTTTGAATCATGTCTGGCATTGATGTGTCTATAAGACAACATGTAAGTAAAGTCTAAAACCCTCATTTTTATAGTTGTTTAATGTAAATTTCACTTTGAATAGATTAAATGTTCGTTTCTTAGTGATTTTGCTGGGAACTAGTTGAAAAGTCGAATTTCCAGATCAGATTAGGAGCTCTACTAAAGAATTGAGAAGACCGGCTAGTTTGAAGACCGTACGAACCGTACAGTATGGAGAAGTTATGGGTTGTAGGCCAAGAATTGGGCTACACAGCTGTGACACCTGTGTCTCTAGGACCATCATACAAATGAAAATCCATTGAAATCTTGTGTTTCATTCTTGGAATTTGTACAAATACATGTGACCTTTGCACATATCTATTCTCGTTCAATTTCAAGCTCTAAATCGCTTTCTAGAACGTTATACGCGAACTGATGCATAAATGTAATCAGTTTAATGCGACAAACACTCCAGAATAGTGACATAGACTTAACATACCTTAAATAACCTTTACATAACTTAGAAATAAGTTTTGGAGGGTTTCGTGTGTCAAAAACAAGTTTATTTGATCGCAGGGACTAATTTTGACAAACTGCGAAAGTATGCCGATTCGTACAGTAACGAACATTCCGGAACTTGATAGTAAGCTAAACATACCCTAAATATCCTTTACATATCTTAGAAATGGGCTTTGAGGGGTTCGGTATGCGAAAATAAACTTATTTGATCAATAGGGACTAAAAGCGTCAAAAAGTGCGTAAGTTTGCATTTACGCGCATATCTTACGTTCTGGACATATCCGGACATCCAAAAATTTTTGTAATCATTAAAATGTTATATTTTAGTGATTGGAATGGAAAAATACCATTTGTCGCGTAATTTGGATCGTTTTCTCGTCCGTTCGAATTTTCGTCGTAATTAACCGAATAACGCAACCGTACGACCAAACGAACCGACATCTGAGATTTTTTCAAGCATATTTTAAGTTTCATATACTTTAACTTCATTGTGGAGCCTTGAAACGGGGTTACCGGGGCTTAAACGTGTAAAAAATCAAGTTTTAAGCATGCAGGGACCTGTTTCGCCAAAGTTTGAAACTTTCTGCCTGACCTTCCCCCGCGCCAGAGCCAGTGTCACTTGGTGCGACACGCGACAGAGTACCAAATTCAGCAGTCCAGCTTCAGCAATCAGCTTGATTTCCAGGGTCTTTTGTGCAATTTTCTCAATACCTGGAGCTGGTTTTGGATCCCCATTGTATTCTAAACCATGTCCCACATGTGTATGGCTAGGATTGAACCTTGATTCTTGCAAAAACACATGGAATGATCTCCTTGATCCTAACTTCCTATAAATATAAGTGGGTTCTTCACTTCATTCCTCACACATTTGATTCAATTTTGCTTTTAGTTGAAGTTTAACACTTCATACCTGAGTGTTTTGAATCAAATCTTCCTTGCTTGGACCCTATGTAAGCTTCTTTCATGCTTTTTATGTTTTTCAAGCATGAAAGTCAAATAGTGTTTGACTTTCTGCTTTGACCACGTTTTGGTCAACACAAAGTTCGTTTGAACTTTGCAACGTGAGCGTAATCACTATGGTTATAGTCCCTTGTGACTATATCTACTCATTACCACGTTGATTAGTCGAAGTGACGAGTCAAAGTTTCGGTCAAAATACGTGTTTATGCGTATTTTGCAACGAAGCTATTTTTGGGTATCAAAACACTTTGTTTTGATATCAAACCTGTTTTCTAACTTAGTTAAACATGTTTCAACATGTTTAACTCGTCACTTTTAGTCTAGTGCTTGTTTAGGGTCGTAAAGTCAAGCGGTCTAAACCACCACTTAGACTTTCGAACCCGACCCGTTTGGTCGATCATTAGGATCCAACCAAGCATATTATGTGACCATAGTTGTATAGGGAATAACCTTCCGAGGTTATACCTTATGGTCACTTAGTTTAATTAGTTGTTATGATAGGTAGTTTATATGCCTTAGGAAAATGACCAAAATGCCCTTTTCATGCATAATTGGTATTTAAGCCTATGTAACTTAACTTTTGTCACTTAAACTAATTATGCAACATATTTAAACATGTTTAGGCATATAATACTTGTCATAGGACTAGTTAGGCGTCTCGAACGCGCACTCACGCGAACGACGCGTTAAAGTGGCGTAAGCTACCTTAATGGGTTGTAACGGGTCGTAAGCATTTAGTATAGGTTCCGATTTAGAATTTAGGCTTTGTTAAACCATATCACATGAGTTCCAATACTCATTTGGTTTACGAAACCTCATTCTACCCAATCTTCCGATTTAGGTGCCGATTGTTTAACTAGCGATCTGATTACTAGGTACCACTTGATTCCTTGATTTTCAAGCTTTCTTAGGACACTTAATCGAGGATACTTACAATCTCAAGTGAGTACATATTCCCCTCTTTTACGTTTTCAAATGTTTTGGGGTGATACATATGTGCCGATACGCTATTTTCATGATTTCGACTATTTGATTGCACATGCATAAGTACTATCTTTTGACGAATTGAACTATTATCCATGGCTTAAACAACTGATTTCCAAAGTTTGTTAGAACTATTTGTTCATTTATACTGTTATTTATACATTCATTAACAATGATCAAGCCGATTGGTAGTACGATATAGCGCTATAGGACTAGACACCCCATTCCTATTGTATGCAATGTCAGAAACCAAATTTTAACCAAATAGAATTTGATGCACTAAGGTTTGAATGTATTGCTAAATCGTGATTTATGGTATATTTCGATATACTACCAACGTGATATTGTTTGCTAAAGCATAATTTGATATGCTATTGTTTACTAAAGTATAATTTGATATGCTACAAACCACGATTTAGGTATGTTCCGACATACTACCAACGTGATATTATTTACTAAAGTATAGTTGATATACTACAGAATTTGTTATTTCATAAACTAAAGTATGTGTTGATATACTACCAAAGCATAGTTGATATGATATTTTCAAACCAAAACATAATTGATATGTTATTTACAAGAACCAAAGTATGATTTGATATACTATCGATGCTTGCATTCTTAAACCAAATTATATTTGTGATGTACTACCAAATTTATTTCTGAAACTAAAGTATATTCTAATATACTATCTATTTAACTATTTCAAAACTAAAGTATATTTAGATATACTACTCATCCGCTTATTTCAAAACCAAAGTATATTTCGTATATATTATAAACATTTTACCAAAACAACGCATTTTAGAAACAAAACTTTTACAAGGATTCATGGCTATTTTTTTGAAAACATAAAACCTTTTCTTGTGTTATCCAAAGCCATGAATCTAATACACAAATCCTATGTTACTCACAGGCATTTTTATGCTGACGTACCTATTTTTACATATGTTTCAGGTGCTGCTATGTGACGATTATTGATGCATGCTACACATAGGACGGACTCGTGCCTTAGCGACTTTAAAACTTGAGAGACAATAATTTGTATTTATCTGATTTGTAATAAAACAACGAGTTCAATAATCAAATAAAACAAAACTTTTAATCCATGGTTGTGAAACAATGATTCTGTTACAACACTCCCCGACATTTCGGCCGCGATTTGTCGTTTTACGCGGTCGGTGTGTGACAACCGCCTTATTAGATTGAAACCTAGTGGGCCTAGTTATGGCGTGTCAAAGCGTATGGGCAGTACCCGAGAGAAGGCGGATTAAACCTGGGCCGCATAAATAGAAAGAGATGTGGACGAAACCCTAAGTTGCGAACTCAACAGTCAAGAATAGCGAAAAATTGTAACAAGGAGGAATATTCAAGAGAAGATCAACGGGAAGAGGATTCAAGGAAGAATAGCATACAGGAGGTCGAGATATCGATCCTTACCGAGTTAGACCCTTCGTATTTTCATTTTCTTCTAGATCTGATTATGTGTTCTATGGATTCTTGTGTCTTAGTTATTTCTATGAGTAGCTAACCGCTCTATAGCTGGTTAGGTTAGGATGAATCTTAATAATATGTGAAGCTTGGATGATTTTGTTACAGAAGTATGTTTTTTAGTAAGATTTGTTGATGAACTTATGATTGTGTAATCCATACGATATGTATTGATCACTGAATGAGTTTGTGTGGATGATTTAGGTCTTTCTATGAAGTTATGCATGCTAAATCGATCGTTAATCTAGGGCTGGAAACTTAGTAAATGGTTGGTAAGTCATATAGGTCACATATGGGAAGAATCTGATTAAAAGGATTCAGAAGTAAGTTAGGGATTGCTTTAAATTGAGTAGCACAAATAGTAATTCGCTCAGTTCGTTAATTTATGTTGTCAAAAAAATATAAGAAGCTCTAAAATCACAAGAGAATGGTAAATGACTTAGTTACTTAGAATCAGATAGTTAGGTGTGTCTGTAGCTTGGTTATTCAGGGACATGGGATCATCCCGAGAGAGCACTGGCTTTTTAACACAACACCCTCATTACTAGTGTCTGCCATGATAGTGATCGTGACTGCTAATCGTCTGATTCTCTCTTTATATATTTAATAGTATTTTATGTGGTTCATGTAATGTTTTTATTTTAATTTATGTAATGTTTTATTAAAAGTTAATTACGTGTTTATGTAATGTTGTTAATTAGGTTTATTAAAGTTATTTGTTTTTTAATTATAGTTTTTAATTGTTTTTGTTGTAAAACAACGACCTACTAGCCTAATAGTAAACAATAAGAGAAAGAGATGTATGGAGAAAAAGATTGCACTTTCATTAATAGGTATCATTTACAATGAGATACAATAATGGTATATATAGGTATACAAAACTTGGAGAGAAAGTTAATTTATTTTTGGTGTTGATAACCACATTAATAATAAATATATTCATTACACTCCCCCTTGGTTATCAACATAATACGCTTGATGCTGCCTCATTAAAAACCTTGCTAGGAAAACCCGGTGGGAGAAAACCATAGCTAAGGGAAAAAGAGTGCAGCGTGTAATGCGCATTAGTTTCCCCTGATACTTCTAGATCAGGTATGTTGCCTCATTAAAAACCTTACTAAGAAAACCCAATGGGACAAAACTTAGTCAAGGGAAAAAGAGTGCAACTTAAATAAGTCTCCCCCTCATTTTAACATGTATCCTTTAATTGACGTGTGTCCATCTTCCTTGAAAGTTGATCAAAGCTTTTGTAATCAATGATTTGTCGCTTGATCCCTTAATGTGTAATCCTTTATGTTGAGAAATGTTGTATAATCTTCTAACAAGACTTTAAGTGCCTCCTTCCAAAAAATACCATATGTCCACGACTGTGTTTAGTTACATTCCTGATCTACAAGACTAACCAAACTTGTTTTGATGGGTTAGTAAAATATAATCAAATATCGTTTATACCTTAAATATTTCGTTGAACTCATTTCAATGTCTCTTCGTTTAACAAATGTTATATCATGACAATACGCTCAAGTGAAAGATATTATAACCATACATAGCTAGCAAAACATTTTAGTGCACACATGCATTTAATGATGGTACTTATAGAATGAGAATCTCGACTTTGGTAGGAGATGATAATAGGCATTTCTTATAATAAATGACTTAACAACCTTTAACGTACTTTTAAGGTTTAACTATGTCCATACTAAAATATCCCAACATCATCTTCGAGATGTACTTTAGGGATTGATAAAATATAATTACATATATACTCGAACTGCAGTTCGAGTAATAATTAGATTGTGCCAAGGTCATTAAAAAAATCTCCCTCTAAAAGCTCAACAGTTTCTCTCGACGATGTGTAAACATCATCACTGTAAACTGCGATTATAGTGAACTTTTAAAAGTAAAATTTTGATAAAACATGGCTAATTTAATCAAACCTATATCCCTCTTTATGCGAATATCTCGAGTTGTACAACACTTGACTCAACTATTTTAGCCATATGTTTTTTGCCATCTTCATATAGTACATTCTTGAGGTTTTTATATCAATGCTTCTGGCATTATCAATCCATTAGGGAATTCTGCCCATCTTATCCAACAATGCATGTGCATTCACTCTTCATGACTTTTGCTACATAAACTTACCTATATAACACATAGCTATCTACATCATATGCAAAATGTCATAAACACTTACTTTTATCTCCAAAATCCATATTGTACCATGCGTGTACACTATTTATTAAGATATCACAATCACTGAGTACAAGTTTTCTATGTATGTTTATTGGTGCACAAGAATTACATCCATAAGATGTTTCAATTAACCTTCTAAGCACTCAATTGCGTTAGGATACTCATGAGGAGTTTCAATTATATCCAACATGTAACAAATCATAACCTATTCAAATCCGAATATGTATACAATGATCACATTGTTCTCGAGAACTTACTTTACATGATTTACATAATTTAATCCTTCGAGATTTTCATGTAAATTTTCAGTATCAAGTGATACATAACATTCATGATACGCATATCAATTCTCTCTTTATGTTACCAGACTAATAAGATATTGGAAAGTTAATGCATCCACCACTGGAGAATACTTCTCCTCATAAGCAATCATAGGTCTTTGCGAAAATTCTTGTGCCACCAATTTTGCCTTATATTACTTGATTTGATTTTCAATTCATAATTCGCATAAAAGACCTGTTTGTTTCCAACATGATTTACAACTTCAGTTGCATGGATTGTTGGTTCGAAAACTTTCCATTTCATTAGAGAATTCAACTCTGCCTTATTCACGTTTCTTCGCTTTTGGCCAATCATTTTTCATAGGCAGGTCTTAAATTTTGATCCTCATCATTTTATCACTTCAAGCGCTATTTTATATACAAAAGTATAACGACGTCGATTTTTATTTCGATTCCATACATATCTCAGACATGATACAACTTATCGAGATCTCTTTATTTTTCAGGTACCTGAGGTTCTTCTTGAACCATCATGTCTAATGTCTCTTCAGGAGACCCTATTAATATAACCCCGACTTGACCATCTTAATTACCTACTCCAACTTTCGAGGAATTTTATTATTGGAATCGATTAGTCTACCACGCATTAGACGTGCAATAGACCCATCACAAATATGTGGTTGTCCTACTGGGATACTCATCTTAATTGGAGCATTAGCAGTTGGTATATGTGACATAGTCACCTTTTTAAGGTCAGTGAATGCGTCTGGTAATAGATTCGCTAATCTTTGTAAATGAGTTATTCTTTGAACTTCTGGTTCACACCTTTAGTTTTGAGGATCAATGGTAATTCATACCAACTCATTTCTTTTCCAACTGCTTTTTTTATCTCCCCCTGATATTGGGAATGTTAATCCATTGAGATGGATATCAATTAATTGAGTCGTAAATAAATATCTCGTGAAAGACTCTATTCGTTATCATATATTCCCAACCATCTTTTAAGGTCCCATCTTTGTGCATCGTGGTGGAGCAGTTTCAATATACGTCACACAACCAAAATCTTTGATGGGACATCTTTGGTTCCTGACCAAAAACCAACGATACAGGGAGAAAGTATTATGAATTATTGGCTTGATGTGAATTAATGTTGCATGTAAAATAACATAACATATGAACTTCTACTCTCATGATCATAGATTTTGTAACCAATCATAGACGTTTAGCGATCGTCTCAACAAAACATGTATTCCAATGATGATCAATAACTTGGGAATCCAATTCACTATTACAACCTAAATAAATATGTCAATCTGGAATAATATGCTTGTGATCACATTAGCTAAGCCATAATCACACAAACTTTAGGTTGTGGATTCGATGGCCATTTAGACGATGCATCGATTTAAAACACTAAATGGTATCATGTTGGGATATGCATATCCTTTAATCACTTCCAGGATATTTATGGATTCTTACCTACTTTGGTTGGTGAATCATTAATTTCCCTTGAGAGCAAAGATGACAAGTTTAATTGTCAGCAAGAATCTTTTGATTCTTCGTTAAGTTTCACAACATCATTGACTCGGTGTGGTCTAACCGGTCATGCCAACTAATTAAATAATCATGATGTATAAACTTCTGGTTTATGATCAATATGTATCACTTGCACTCATGATAATTCAAGACATAACATATGAGGGAAGACCGTATCATCATTCCAAACTATATATTCTCATATAACATTCCTTTAGTTTGACACTTTTGGTGGTCGTTCTCATTATAACCATCACTACAGTTTTAATAGTCAATCTCATTATTAACTTGACCATTATATAATTTTCATGGTCGATCTCATCATTACAATTTTCTCAATTATGTCCATGATCACGAATCTTTACAATGATCAATAGCTTTTTATTCTTTACTCAGTTACATGAGTATATATCATTTCAAACTTTTCATGACTCTCATATTGATATGCTACTTTAGGAGCATATATCTCAGGCATGACAATGAAAATTACTGTATCCAAATTTTCCTTCTATATAATCTTTTCTTCACATAACATCAATAAGAAGTGACTAAACGTTCGAATCATATAAGATTTATCAATCATACATCTTATGACACTTTATAACTAGATGATGAGATTCAGAGGATATGACACTCGGGTGTCATATCTAAACATATTATACTTTTCATGTGAGTGCTAATAAAAGAATTAACTTTGGTCTTAATTTTTTATCCAATAAGATTGATATAAATACTTAAAAAGAATATAACTGCAAATCTTTCGATAAAAACCATTATACATCATTCTCTTTTTATCAATAGCAAGTACGTAACTTTCAAAATATTGTTTGTTCCATAAGGAACAAAACTAAAATATTGTTAGTTTCATAATAAACAAAATTATATGACGAAAGAACCATTAAATCATTCATCTTGAATCATATATTACAGTTATAGAAGCAAACAAATATTTATAAAGATAAGAAAATCAGCATATAATTTGTAAAGATATGAAAATCAACATATGATTTTTAACTACTAATATATAGCAATAATTTCTCATCAATAGAAGTTATATAATGACTAGTCATATAATTTCATATAAGACACCATATATCTTGTCATTAGAACATTTCATGTATTCATATATAATACAATTCCTATATATATTAATGAAATTCAAATATCAAACACATATATGATACATACAAAAAGAAGGTAATAAAACCAATTAAATTAAAGACTATACATGTGATTATCAATATTTAGTTTTATTTTAATTTTCTCAACAAATATGTCACCCTATAAAAATCAGTCATAAAACTTATCACTACAATTTACAATGGTTACAACAAGATCAAGTAAAACAAAATTGTACCACGATCTATGAAAATTATTTGTCCATGATTCTTATTAATTTAATTGAATATATTTTAGATATATATAGAGTGTCTAACAAAATATATATAATTACTACAGAATAGAGACCCAACCAAATCATGAAAAGCAATAAATGTTAAACCATAATATGCAGTTTTGATAATCCTTTATACTCAAGCCAGGAGTTTGTGCTATATAGACTTGTGGTTTTGGAACAATACCTTATAATGCACATATTTAAACGAACATACATATTTTGTCACTTTAATAAATGATATGGGTTTAAAGGATTACAAATTAAATTCTTAAAAATCATCAACAAGTCGTATGCTCGTTAAAATTAATGCTCATGAGTCAAATAACCTCTAACTTTAACTCATAGTTCCAATATATAAAAGAGACGTGGCAATGTTGTCACATAGTATTTCTAACCAGAATACTCAAAATTTAATTTTCTTTCCAGTTGGGCTAGCACCAATGTTGTTTTAGTCATAATTTTCTGGTTTCTAATAATATACGTACATCATGTCTAATGATATGCTTGGAACACTATACTGAAATCGAATTGATATGAGCATCTTACCATGCCGTAGCCTATTTGGTATCTGTCTTATATACAGTATATATATATATATATATGTGTGTGTTTATTGATGATGAATCTTCAAATACAAAGGTCAAATATATCTTTATTTTATTTATTATTATATATATTTTTTAATTGCTTGCAAAAATAAATTATAAATAGAATTTAGAATTCAAACACAGCCAACTACAAATCAAAGTAGTGGCCTTTTATTATAATATTCGGTTTTTCATCATCTCAAACCAAACAACAGAAGCAAGATTCGTTGTTGTTGTTTCTTTTTTTTTTTTTTTTTTTGAGTGTATGCATAATATACTTAAGGAGTAGGTTGTTTACCTTGCATGTTAGTTGCGAGTCGTCAAACCATGCAACTGGTTACTTGAATGGTGGTTTGGCGTGACGTAATAGTCGTTGGAGTTGCGGTGGTTCATTGTGTACGACCACGGAACTTGGAAAAAAAAAACGTAGGGTGTGTGATTGGCAAAGGGTTTAGGCGAGAGCACTTTCGTGCTGATAACGTGTTGTAAAACAACGACCTACTAGCCTAATAGTAAACAATAAGAGAAAGAGATGTATGGAGAAAAAGATTGCACTTTCATTAATAGGTATCATTTACAATGAGATACAATAATGGTATATATAGGTATACAAAACTTGGAGAGAAAGTTAATTTATTTTTGGTGTTGATAACCACATTAATAATAAATATATTCATTACAGTTTTTGTGTTTTAAATGGTTTTATTAAACTTACTTGTTTTTTTTAATATATAATTTCATATATTAATGCAACAATTTAGGGTTTTTTTTTAATTATTAATTGCTTTAAAATAAAAGGGACCCACCAACCTCACTCCGGATGGATCCGGTGGAGCAGACCAGACCCATCCTCGTCATCTCCTCCAACATGGCACATATCCGCATTGAAGATCTGGTAAGTTCGGACTCCATCCGCTAGTTAGTGGTGGAGATACTCTTAACTCTACCCATAAGTGATGAGTTGAATATTTTAAACACTAAACATTGTTTTTATGGTTTTGAATACGAAAATTAAGTATATAGTTTATTTTTCTTAAAACAAACCTTTATTTTATATTTATTTTTAAATATATATAAATATAGAAACATGCAACAAAAACATATTAAACAATATCTTAGTGATACTAAAATGGTTAAATACATGCTAGGTACACCTGAAATTGAGGATTATTATTGATATTAATATAATTTAGCTTACATGATGATAAATCAGTCTCAACCAATTTTGTCTTCTTAATAGTATACTAGATTCCCAATTATTATTAAGCTTTTAAATGACAACATTTTCAAATCTTTGCATCAATTGCGACATAAACCAAACATTAAGAATGTATGGATTGCTTTTACTTATAAGTGATTTAATTCTTTTTGTAAATGTTTATTGATGAGGATATAGCTTAGATACATATTGAAGAGCAAGCTTATATACATATTCTCAAACATAACCTTAACGTGTAAAACTTCTTATATATGCTATAGAGTCTTATATATGCTATTGGGTATTTTTAGCATGGAATATATATAAAGGCAAACCAAACGATTTTTTGAAATCAAGAAGTTGTTAATTTGTAGATGACCCGAAACTCTTGATGGTAATTTGTAAAAATGGCATTTTTCATAAATATAGGAAAATGATTTTTCCTATTTTGGACTAGAAATAAATATAATAAAATGAGCGGGTTTTATATATTTATTTGTGGGTTTGTGTTCTATGTTGGAAGAGCTTCGCAACGAACTAAACCACGTCCAAAACGGAGCTAAGATGAATGAGATATCAATGCTCAAAGTTTGGTGTTTGAAACTTGAATGCTGAAAATGTGGGAAAGTGGCACCTTGTCCCACATCGGATGAGAGATGAAACTTAAAGGGGTATTTAAGTGGGAACTCTCCATCCTTATTGTTTCATGGAAGCACTCACTAGTGTACTCGCGAAGGGTGCGTAACTCGCACTCACACAAGCGCGCGCGCGCGTGGGTGATGAGGCGCAATGTGGCGCTTTGATGGCGCACTTTACACTTTGCACGCTTGAGAGCCGCCTTTGTATTTTTGACCACGTGCGCGTGGTGGAGCCAAATGGACCGCACGCTTGAGAGCCGCCTTTGTATTTTTGACCGCGTGCGCGTAGTGGAGCCAAATGGACGCAATGCGCATGAGGGTGCAGACCTGCGCGCGCGCGCGCAGAAGCTTCCAGCAGCAGTTAATGCTGTGCAGTTACATTTCAGCTTTCGAAACTGACGAAGTTAATGCGTTTGACTGAGAATTAAGTGACGAATTAGAGTGCATTAAAGACGTTTAATGCAGTTTAATTCACCCATTTAATTCATTTTTCAGTTTCTTCAAAACCTGCAACTATAAATAGGAGCATCCTATTGCAGAACAAGACACCGGAAAAAACACACTTCTCTACAATCTCTCTCTATAGAATTCTTCCCTCACCTTTCAAGAATCAAGGTACTCGTTTGGGTTGGAGTCAAGACCGGCAGTGCAACTGCTTAGGGCTGTTGTATCCTGGAAACAAACGTGTTCTCTTGGGAGACACGAAATTTGTTTTAAGGGACCCGTGTCTAACACGATCCTCAGCCAAGAACCTGTTTGCTTTTCGCAATTCAGTTCCTGGTTTCTTTTTCAGTTGTAACAATAGTATTTTTAGCTTTCTCTATTTCAGTTATATTCAAGTTAATAATAAAAAGAATTTTATTTATTTTACACGAACGGATTCCTACAATCTTAAAACAAATTTTTAAAACATCGTTCGTGTAAGACACAAACAATTCTGCTGTGATTCTAAATTTTTTTCCTCACAGCAGGTTGTGTTTTAAAAAGGTTTTATCCTGTTTTGGTTCAAAGTAGCGACTTTGTCAAAACAGATTCTGCTTCTACTCCTTTCTGTTTTTGAGTTCTAGAAATCTACTGTTGTAGTCTTCAAAGTTGGACTTAGAAGCTACACGGCTGGTTTTACGCACTCATAAAAAAAAATAAATTAGCACATTTATTATTTTGAAAACAGTTTTATTAACTTGTTTTCTTAGATCTTTTCAGAATGTCGACCGAAAACGTGAATACCAACAACACTAATATTGTCGTTGGAACCCCTGCCAACACTATGGGAGCGTCCACAGTGGCAAATCATGCTGAACGACCCGAGAAGTTCTCGGGTCTCCACTTCAAAAGGTGGCAACAGAAGATGTTCTTCTATTTAACCACTATGAACCTTGTGAGGTTCCTGACTGAAACCGCTCCCCAACCTGCGGAAGGGGAGACCGACGCTCAGGCTCTGAGTGCGGTAGAGGCTTGGAAGCACTCGATTTCATTTGTCGAGGCTCTGTGCTCAACGGTATCTCGGATGCCTTGTATAATGTGAACTATAATATCAAGACTTCCAAAAAATTATGGGAGTCTTTGGATAAAAAGTACAAAACGGAGGATGAGGGAACAAAGAAATTTGTTGTCGCCCGTTTCTTGGACTTCAAAATCGTTGATAACAAGACTGTTATGAACCAAGTCCAAGAGTTGCAAATTATACTACATGACATCCACGCTGAGGGAATGGTACTTAGCGAGACATTACAAGTGGCAGCCATGATCGAAAATTTACCTCCTGCTTGGTTGGATTTTAAGAATTATCTTAAACACAAGCGAAAGGAAATGACGATTGAGGAACTTGTCGTCCGTCTTCGTATAGAAGAAGACAACAGGGTGGCCCAAAAAGGCACCATTTTGCAAGCTTCGGCTAAGGCAAACATGGTGGAAGTTGGGGAGTCCTCAAAGGGCAAGAAAGGCAAGGGTAAAAAGGATAACAAAGGGAAAGCAAAGGTTAACAACCTTGGACCGAAAAAGGGGGCTGTGAAAAAGAAGCTTGCGCCTTTCCAAGGTACTTGTTACAATTGTAACGAGACGGGGCACCGTGCTAACCAATGCAAGAAACCTAAGCGTGAGCGTGCGCACATGGTTGATGAGGATGGTATGCCTCTAATTGCAATGATAACCGAGGAAGCCGCTATGATTGAAGAAGTCAACGCGTTGGGTGAAAGCCCAAAAGGATGGTTCGTTGACACGAGTGCAACCCGCCATGTTTGTGGAGGCAAGGCTCTTTTCTCTACATTCAAGGAAGCGTCGGGTGAAGAAAAGCTTTACATGGGAAATAAAGCTACCGCAAGCATCAAGGGGGAAGGCACTGTCATCCTGAAGATGACGTCTGGCAAGGAGCTTACTTTGACCAATGTGCTTTATGTCCCAGAGATAAGAAAGAATCTCGTTTCGGGATGGATGCTCAACAAGTTTGGATTTCGTCTAGTGTTTGAATCGGGCAATTTTGTTTTTCACAACCATCACAGACATTTTAAACATCCCATTCAAACACTAGACTGAGTCTTCAAATGTTTGGCATGGTAGACTAGGACATGTAAATTTTAATTCATTACGACGTTTAATTAAATTAAATTTAATACCAACATTCCATATCGATTCCGATAACAAATGCGAGACATGTGTTGAATCCAAACTAACGAGATCATCGTTTAAATTGGTTGAACGAATACTCGAACCCCTTGATTTAATTCATACCGATGTGTGTGATTTAAAAGCGGTACCCACGCAAGGAGGAAATAAGTACTTCATCACGTTTATTGATGATTGTACTAAATATTGCTATGTGTATTTACTTAAGAGTAAAGACGAAGCAATAGAGAAGTTTATCTTGTACAAAAATGAAGTTGAGAATCAATTTAAAAAGAAGATAAAAGCTGTGAGAAGCGATCGAGGAGGTGAATATGTTGCACCTTTTGCGGATTTATGCGCAAAAAGTGGCATTATACACAAGTGTACACCTCCTTATTCTCCACAATCAAATGGCGTGGCGGAACGAAAGAACTGCACATTGAAAGAAATGATGAACGCCATGTTGATAAGCTCGGGAGTGAACCGAGAAATGTGGGGGGACGCCATTCTCTCAGCAAACTATCTTTTGAACAAGATACCTTTGAAAAATAGGGACGAAACTCCATATGAGTTATGGAGAAAAAGGAAGCCTTCATACAAATACTTGAAAGTGTTGGGGTGCCTAGCTAAGTGATGTGTACAAAATGCAACATATAAATTCCATCAATTGTGGCATAAAACTAACCCCTTTTTAGTACTAATGTTGGAAAAGGTGTGCTTTTGTCTTCCTTTTGTATTTTCAAGATTAAATGAGCTCAAATGAACAAAAGAAGCAAAAAGGCAGCTAACTCTAACATAAATACAAGAAAATGAACAAATGTGGCATGCCCGACCTTCGGACAGCATCTTCCCAAAGCAAAACAAGAAGACAGAAGACTGAACACGCCCCGTGCTCAGTGAGCACGGGGGCGTGCCCAAGTGTCAGCAGAAAAGACAAAGTGGTAGAAGCTTCTATTGCCCACCACGGGGTCGTGCTCAGCAGACACGGGGGCGTGGTCAATAGTTGCAGACGCATTTAATGAAATTGCAAATTGCAATTAATGAAGAGAGAGAGTCGGATGGACACAGGGCCGTGCCCAGTGGAGTGCTTGGAGCTTTTGCAACTCATCCCTTGGCACACCACCTCTCTCACACTTCACCCACAACCATCACAACACCATCAACCATCATCCATTGTCCATCATAGAGTGTGTGAGTCGTCTCGGGATCCAAGATTGATCGTAAGAGTTCTTGACAATCAAAGGTCATGTTTGCCTAAGTCTCTTACATCACTTGGTGAAGGCAAACGTTTAGTGTAATACTTTTTATTTTTAATCTTTTGCACTTTTTAATTGGTTTTGAATTAATGACTTTAATTACTAGTTTCTTATGTTCAAGGTGATTCTTCCTTATCGTTTGTCTGTGGTGTCTTGGCATTATTTTACTGTCTATATAAAATAAAAGATTTTCACCATTCATATCTCCACGGTCTATATGGAGGTATGTTGGCTACCTGGTCGGGGGTTAAGGGAACGGTTTCGTAAGAGTCTTGCCATTGTTCAGTGTATAGATCCTGCAAAGGACCTGGGTCAAATTTAGTAGGACCTCCTTCAATACCTAACGGTATTGGATGGCGGGGGTCCAAACTCTTTGATCCCCTCATAAGTTAAACTACTATTAAAACTTTAACCCGGCTACTTAGCACTGTATCCCTGCTGACTCAGACTACTTAGCCGAGGGTAACGTCGCCTTCAAAAGAGGGGCCTACCACATTATGCATTAATAACTTAATTAATTATCTTTCAATAATCCGACCCTTTAGGATTGTATCCTTGCTGACTCAAACTACTGGGATGAGGGTAACGTCACCTTCAAAAGAGGGGCCTACTACAATAACTAAGATAATCTCTTAAACAAGTGCAAAAGTGCGAAAATAATCAAAGGTTACACTACACACGAGTCGGATCCAAGTGATTCATCTTGTCTATCTATTTTTATTTTTATTTTACTTTTCAGCATTTTAGTTAGTTTTATTTTCCTAGTTTAAAAAACCTTTTTTCTAACATTTTGATTTGATTAGACGTTGAGGATAAACCGGTACTAAAAGCTCTTATGTCCTTTGTAACACCTCGAATTTTTGTGTCCGATAATGTGTTAACACGTGTGATTTGATTACACGTGGCATTGATATTAAATAAAGGACTAATATTGACAAACCTTGAAAGTATATAAATTCGAGGGTTATAAATGTCAATCAAGGGTAAAAATACTGTATAGTAACCCTAAATAATGCTTGTACCTTCAAACGAGTAAATCATAGATCGTACGGAAGTAAAACGCGGAAGAAAGTGAGAGATTACAAACCACAGGGGTTAACTGTGTCAACATGTTTAATTATACCTCTGAGTGACCCTTTAACGTTCCCAAGGTTTTGTAACAGTATTATACACTCACTGGAATGTAATATATAAATTCCGCGAAGTTCCGTTATAAAACGAGAAAGTTACGATCGAATTCGTGTGAGAAGGGTTAAAAGCGTCAATAATATAAATTAAAGCCTGCTGAATAATAAATAAATTAACCAGGGGCTTAACGACACGGGTAAATAACGCGAGGTCCCTAATCGTAATTAATCAAGGGCCTTATCGCAAAGTTACCCCTTCGAACCCGAAAGGCCAGGTAATTAATTACCAAGATTTTTAATCATTACAAAAAGATTTGAAAAAGATTTAATTTTAACCCCTTACGGACCGTAAAGGGTATGTCTTACGGACCGTAAGGAGGGGGAATGATTGCACCGGATCCGCCTATGGCTTACGGACCGCAAGGCCGAAGCCATACGGTCCGTAAGCAGCGCCCAGCGACAGAAATGTGGCTGTTGGCTGTTTTAAGCGGCCAAACATGAAGTAATGGGTTTTTCAGAGGTATGGTTGCCCCCTATTCGACCCATAACCCTCTAGGACACATGCCATCCATCCATGATCAGTTGTAGGGTGTTGTGTGATGATCTTGGACCATGTCTTTGGCTATAAATAGCAAGCTTGTGTTCATAAGTTCATCACAACACAAACACACATCTCTGATCATTCTAAAGGCTCTCAAGTGTTCTTCTCTGTTCTACAATCAAGTCTCAACTTCTGTAAGTTGCTTAGATCCTTTGTAGTTCAACTCTTGCTTAGTATATAGCTAAAAACCAAACCGTCGTAAATACGGTTTGACTTTAAAATAAATCCGAGATGGTTCAGTCTTATGACGAATCAAAGGTAGTTATGAGTTGGTATTAATGTGGGTAATAAACCTCTAAAAGGGTTCCCTCTGATCACCACTCTAACTAGCTCAAATGTCGAGTCAAACGGTCGGTTAAAAAGTCAACAGAAAGCTATTTTTGCGATTTATGCATAACCTGTAATATATATGCTATGAAACCTGTTTAGACACTCATAAAACATGATATTAAGTATATAAATTTGTTTGCGCTCGTTTGAATCGACCATTTGCTATATTGACCCGGTTCGGAGCCGAATGTCGCAAAAGTTTGACTTTTGCTTTGACTTCAGTTCTGACCCGATTTAGTGAGGTATAGATATGACTTAGGACTCTCTTAGGACCAGGTTACATGATGGTATAGTCCTCTTTGATCGGTTCATGATTTGTCCGAGTCTTTTACGCATTTCCGTTAATCGCCTAAAAGTTGACCGTAACGGCCTTTATAAAATAAAACGAGTATTTCGGACACGTGAACAAACCATAACCTTGCTTATTAAATTATAAGCATGTCCTTAAAGTTTCACGTCAATCCGAGGTCTAGAATGAGAGTTATGCTAAATAACGCATTTATAAGTAAACTTTTGTAATAAACGGCGCAATTAGCATAACGCCCATCTAAACCAAGATTTCGTCACGAAAACTTTTACCCACTGTAGTAAAATAATATTTTTGGAATTTTAAAGATTTTTAATAATTTTTACCTTGCTCATAACCTGCGTTATGGCTACGGTTCGGTAAATACCGAATATGCCCTTTTCGGCCAAAACTTGAGTTCTACGAGGCCTTTTGACCCGATTCCAGTTGCCACTGATTTCAAATATTAAATAAAGTATTTTAGACTTTATAAACTGATCGGGAAACTCAGATTCCCTGTAGAACTCGAAAAGCTCTCTAAAAGTCTTTAAAATGACCGGAAAACCCCTACGGGGCGTAATATTAACTCAAACTCGTTGCGGGCATCACGGAAGGTATCCTACTGATACCACAACCTCTTTAAGGCATATTGACTTAGGAAATAAGCGTAAGACTCTCATGGTTAACCGTTTCGCCTATTGCGCGCACGGTTCGGCTTATGAAACTAGTTTTCATAAATTAGCCGATACGGGTCAAACTATATTATTTTGACCCCAAAATCCAGAGTGTGAACCTTGAACCCATATAAAACAAGTCTCTGAACTTGTTTGGGGCAGAATCACATTCCATTCTCGGTTTTCGCCTTTCCGCGCGATTAAACCATATTTATATTCCGGAACCAACCGGTCTAGGCTACGGCCAATATAAAGACCCGTTAGGATTCTAAGAGGTTAATTAAAACCTTCGTTCCAGATTAGGAGCCCAGTAAAAGCTATCGGTGATTTAATCAAACTAAGGAATAATACTTGCAAAGGTAAATACTTTAACTTATTTCCCCTATACGGGCTTGGGTTACGGTATGTTAATACCGCTTGATTGAGCATTATATTTTTCCATCGCTTAGGTGGTTAATTAAATAATATGATCGGCTCATTTAAACAGTTTTGTTTCTTAAAAGCCTTTGGAGGGTTTAATGACCGTTGTCCCGGATATCCTTGGCATCATTTTACGAAATGGCCACGACCATCGACATCCCGGTGTAGGCGTACACCCGGTATACATTGTCGACATTAAATCTTTAACCCGGCACGACCCGGGCTACTGAACGCATAAAAGAACATGTAAAACGTTCACAAGATTTTAATAATTTTCCCAAGTTATAAAAGAGTTTGTGCCTTGTGCATTCAAATCAATTTTAATAAACATTTTTCAAATGTGTCAGTTGAATGTATTTACCAGTGTAAACTGACGTATTTTTCCCCAAAAGATTAAGTGCAGGTACTATACGAAATGGGCTGGTATTAGCTTCCTAAGCATCACGAATAGTCTCGCAAACTCGATGCCGTATCTGAATGAACAATATTTTATTATTTTGATCCGCTGTGGATACATTTGACTTCTGTAATATATTTGATATTACAACCAGAGGTTGAAGTATATATTTATCTTTAAAGCTTCCGCTGTGCATTTATATAATTGTGTGGTTTGACTATATTGTTGCCAACATCGTCACGGTAATCCCCCACCGGGCCCACCGGTGATACACGTGGAAATTGGGGTGTGACATCCTTGGACGACCTCGGTATCTTACCAACACTATACTACGTCCACGATGGGTGCACTTGCCCATATGTGTTTTAGTGTTAGTGAATATCGTGTTTATAAATGTAAAACTTGGCTAAAAAGTGTAAAAAGGGCTTAAAATATACACCTAAAATATATACACACTAACACGCATCACTAAGGTGATTGTACCACCTCCTAAGGCTCTTAGGATAGGACCCAAAACTGTTGATTGCATTTTGATTGGATATGCACATCAAAGTAGTGCGCATCGTTTTCTTGTACATGAGTCCAAGAATCCCGATGTACACAAACACACTATCATGGAGGAAAATCCTAACATCGTCTCGTATTTTGAAAATGTGTTTCCTTTGTTAGGACAAACACATGTGACTTATCAACAGCGGCTGATGAAGCAGGTCCAAGTTCATCTACATGGTTAGATGAACCAGGTCCAAGTTCATCTACGAGGTTAGATGAAACTCATGAACGACCTGAGGTTGAGGATGGTGAGCTTAGACGAAGTAAACGACAAAGGGTTGAAAAATCCTTTGGTCCAGACTTCATGAGCTATATGGTTGAGGGTGAGCCCAATACCTACCGCGAGGCGGTTACCTCCGCAGAAGGACCTCAATGGCAAGAAGCAATTAAGAGTGAAATTGATTCTATATTGCAAAATCATACTTGGGAGTTAGTAGATCTTCCACCTGGTTGCAAACCACTTGGATATCGTTGGATATTCAAAAGGAAGATGAAAGCCGACGGAAGTATTGATAAATACAAGGCAAGGTTAGTAATCAAAGGATTTAGACAAAAGGAGGGTCTAGATTACTTTGACACTTACTCGCATGTGACGCGAATAACCTCTATACGTTTGGTTCTTGCAATTGTGGCTCTAAGAAATTTGGAGGTTCACCAAATGGATGTAAAGACCGCATTTCTAAATGGCGATTTAGAAGAAGAAATTTACATGGAACAACCCGAGGGTTTTTCCGCCCCAGGAAACGTGGGCAAAGTATGTAAATTGGTCAAGTCTTTGTATGGCTTGAAGCAAGCTCCAAAACAATGGCACCAAAAGTTTGATCATGTCATGATTGACAATGGTTTCAAAATAAATGAGTGCGACAAGTGTGTTTATTTTAAAGACACACCAAGAGGTTATGTAATTTTATGTCTTTATGTAAATGATATGCTTATCATTGGGAGTAATGATAACATGATCAACTCAACAAAAGACATGTTGAAAGCGAGGTTTGACATGAAAGACATGCGTCTCGCGGATGTGATTCTTGGAGTAAAAATCACTAGAACCCAAATTGATCTTGTGTTGAGTCAATCTCACTACGTGGACAAGATCCTTGGGAAATTCAATTCGGACGATACGAGTATAGCTCGAACTCCAATTGATAATACCCAACGCCTAAGGAAGAATAGAGGCGAGAGTGTTGCTCAGTTAGAGTATTCAAGGATCATTGGTAGTCTCATGTATCTAGTGACATGTACTAGACCCGACTTAGCGTATGCTGTGAGTAGGCTAAGTAGATACACCAGTAATCCATGCGCGGAACATTGGAAAGCTATCACGAGGGTGCTCAGATACATAAGATACACGAGAGACTATGGATTGCATTATACTCGTGATCCAGCAGTGATCGAAGGATACACTGACGCGAACTGGATATCGGATATAAAGGATCATAGATCGACAAGTGGATACGTGTTTACACTTGCGGGCGCGGCTATAGCTTGGAAGTCTTCCAAGCAAACGGTTATAGCTAGATCCACGATGGAATCCGAATTCGTCGCTTTAGATAAAAGCGGGGAAGAGGCGGAGTGGCTACGTCAATTTGTGGAAGATATTCCAAGATGGCCAAAGCCATTGACACAAGAGCCAAGTTTTTAATGTATATTTTAAGCCCTGTTACACTTTTTAGCCAAGTTTTAAATTTATAAAACACGATATTTACTAACACTAAACACACATATGGGCAAGTGAACCCATCATGGACGTAGTATAATGTTGGTAAGATACCGAGGTCGTCCAAGGACACAAGAGCTTTTAGTACCGGTTTATCCTCAACGTCTAATCAAATCAAAAGTGAGAAAAAAGGTTTTTTACCTAGAAAAATAAAACTAACTAAAATGCTGAAAAATAAAATAAAAGTAAAAACAGATAGACAAGATGAATCACTTGGATCCGACTCGTGTGTAGTGTAACCTTTGATTATTTCCGCACTTTTGCACCTTTTAAGAGATTATCTTAGTTATTGTAGTAGGCCCCTCTTTTGAAGGTGACGTTACCCTCAACCCAGTAGTTTGAGTCAGCAAGGATACAATCCTAAAGGGTCGGATTATTGAAAGATAATTAATTAAGTTATTAATGCATAATGTGGTAGGCCCCTCTTTTGAAGGTGACGTTACCCTCGGCTAAGTAGTCTGAGTCAGCAGGGATATAGCCCTAAGTAGCCGGGTTAAAGTTTTAATTGTAGCTTACTTATGAGGGGATCAAAGAGTTTGGACCCCCGCCATCCAATACCGTTGGGTATTGAAGGAGGTCCTACTAAATTTGACCCAGGTCCTTTGCAGGATCTATACACTAAACAATGGCAAGACTCTTAAGAAACCGTTCCCTTAACCCCCGACCAGGTAGCCAACATATCTCCGTATAGACCGTGGAGATATGAATGGTGAAAATCTTTTATTTTATATAGACAGTAAAATAATGCCAAGACACCACGGACAAACGATAAGGAAGAATCACCTTCAATATAAGAAACTAGTTATTAAAGTGATTAATACATAACCAAATAAAAAGTGCGAAAAGATTAAAAATAAAAAGTATTACACTAAACACTTGTCTTTACCAAGTGATGTAAGAGACTTAGGCAAACATGGCCTTTGATTGTCAAGAACTCTTACGATCAATCTTGGATTCCGAGACGACTCACACACTCTATGATGGATGATGGTGGTGGATGATGGTGTTGTGATGGTGGTGGTGGGTGGGTGAAGTGTGAGAGAGGTGGTCTGCCAAGGGATGGTTTGCAAATGAGCCAAGCACCCCTATTTATAGCCTGAACAACAGCTCGGGCACGGCCCCGTGTCCATCCTCCTTCTCTTTCTTCATTAATTGCAGTTTGTCTGCATTAGTTGACCACGCCCCCATGTCCGCTGAGCACGACCCCGTGTGCAGAAGCGTATCTGTACTATCAAGATTTCCCTAGATTCTGTGAATCTTAGAGTTGACCACGGCCCCGTGTCCGCTGAGCACGACCCCGTGGTGGGCGATAGAAGCTTCTACAACTTTGTTTTTTTCTGCTGACACTTGGGCACGCCCCCGTGCTCATTGAGCACGGGGTGTGTTCAGCCTTCTGTTCTCTTGTTTTTGCTTGGGAAGATGTTGTCGGGGGGTCGGGCATGCCACGTTTGTTCCTTTTCTTGTATTTATGTTAGATTTAGCTGCTTTTTTGCTTCTTTTGTTCATTTGAGCTCATTTAATCCTGAAAATACAAAAGGAAGACAAAAACACACTTTTTCCAACATTAGTACTAAAAAGGGTTAGTTTTATGCCACAATTGATGTAATTTATATGTTGCATTTTGTGCACATCAAATGCCCCCACACTTGAATCTTTGCTTGTCCTCAAGCAAAACTCTTTATAATGTGGCTTTACACTCCCAAATGGAACGGGTAGAAGAGAAGGTTTTTGGGCTTGTCATAGAGTGTCGGGATTTCCAAGATTCTTTATTAAGTTTTATTTTTATTTATTTACAATCCTATTCATCATGATTTATTAAAAACATTACATAAGATAAATTACTTATTAGGGCATAACATGCCTTTTTAAAATTCCATTTATATAGAAGTTCACATACCTCACGGGGGAATCACTCAACACTCGGCCGAAGATGTATTTTAGTGAATCACTCGAGAGCAGCATGGAACTTACTCCTACCATAAGCTTGCCAAGCAATCAATCCTCCTCCTTTTTAACTATACACCTTTGTAAATATAAAGAGGACTTTTGGGGTGAAGGGTTAGGCTTAGGCTAAAGGTGGGTGGTTGGGTTAATGGTTAGTAAAAGGGCGAAAGGCGTAAAAAGCGTCGGTTTTCATAAGACTTGTTATTTTTCAAATCTTTTTATTTTGATGAAGCATTTCTTTCAAACAAAGTTGTTTTTGATAAACTTGTTTGTTTATATCTTTGGGCTTCATCATCATATTTTTTTCATAAGCAAGTCATGAGAAAAACCGAGCCTTGTTACTAAAATAAAGGGTTTAAAATGAAAAAGGTTTAGGTGGGTAAAAGGGTGTTTGCTTCTTTTGTTCATTTGAGCTCATTTAATCCTGAAAATACAAAAGGAAGACAAAAACACACTTTTTCCAACATTAGTAATAAAAAGGGTTAGTTTTATGTCACAATTGATGTAATTTATATGTTGCATTTTGTGCGCATCACAGATGTTAGACTTACGACTGTTGAGTTACACCGATTGAAAACAACGGTTTTTGAAACTTATCCTTGCCTAAAAATACATCCACTGCTAAATGGTACCGTCTGTTGACATAATTTCTGTTTATCCTAATGACTGTTGATTTACTATACTGCTGACTGTCATCCATTATGACAACAGATGTTCTGAAGTGGACAGATGTTAGCTAAAAATAAAACAACTGTTGAAAGTTATCATCTGTTCTCATAACTTCTGTTTATCTAACGACTGTTTGACTCACACTGTTCCCAACGACCAACAGAGGTTATGTGTAAATATGTGTTATGCAAGGTTTTCAATGTAAATGTAAATAACAAATTCAATAAGGGGTGTATGTGTAAATATTTTTCATCTGTTGAAAAATATGGGAAAACGAAAATACAACCGTCATTATTTTTTAGCATCATTACACATCAAACATCTATCATCTTACTTCTTTCAAAAATCTCTTCTTCCTAGTCATTTTCTAGGGTTTCAACTTTCTTATTCTCCGTCTTCTACATTTCAATTACTGGAGGTTTTATTGTTTTTTTCTTCAGCAACTGGTATGTACATTCATATTGTAATGAACTTTATATTGTTTAACCGATTTTAATTTAAATTCTATCTTGCTACAAATACGATTTTAAACGTTTGTTGCTATATATTCAAGAAGGGTTTAGTTAGGTGTTTGAATCATTTGTTGAGAATATAATAAAATAGTAAAAATTTTAACTCATACTCTGTTTCAATGATTAATTTCGGTAGATACTCTGTTAATACAAAAAGTTAATGTTCATCTTCGAAGCCAACTTTTTAATTTCAATCTTTTAACATCTTTACTGATTAAGGTTTTATCATGTATACTACATTTGTCAAGTTTCTTGATAACCCAGAATCTTTGAAACTGGTATGACATGTTTTTATATACATAATTTATTTTTATTGAGATATAAATTTAACAATTGTTATGGTTTATATTTTCTTACACTACTTAAAAATTATATACAGGATGTACCTATAGCCTTTGCTAATCAAAAGTGGGGAGATTGTTGGCAAAAAAATAAGTTGCGAATTTATCATGAGTCTGGTAAAAAATGGGTTATGAGGGTCAGAACAGAAAACTCAACACCAATAATAACTGACGGTTGGGACAATGTTGTTAAAGATCTCAATCTGCCGAGGGATACTTTGTTGGTTTTCAAAGCGTTAGGTATTTTGGGCTTGAACTTTCATGTTTTGTTGATGGGATGTGTGGTGAATTTTATTTCACGTTTAATCGTTATGCAAGATTTGGTTTTACGGTATGACTATTGATCTTAACTTCAATCCTTTTGCATCTTAAACGTGTCAACACTTATTCTCATAAGTTACATACTTCACGTATAGTATTCATTATTTTTAATTTTATGCAGGTAATCGAAGACTGCTTCATTAAACAATTTTATGTAAACAGCCCACCAAGTGGCAAATTTCAAATCTGTTATAAGGGTTCCTATTAGAATGTTGAGGTGTCTAAGGTTGATACAAACTTTGTATTTGCTAGAGGATGGCCTGAAATGTGCAAGGATGTTGGGATACTTGAGGATGATTTGCTTGTGTTTAGTAGAATTGATTTTTTGAGGTAGTAGTTTATAGAGATGAGACTGAGATTTGCTTTCAAAGAAAGCTGAATTTGACGATGATAGTGTACTTGAGATATCGAAGGCTGATTATGTTGAGAATGCATTCAAGGTACGTATGTATTTAGCATTAGCAGTAAAAGTTTTAATTATTTTAGCATTATATTAATTATTTCATTAATGTTGACCATGACATCTATGAGGATGAAGAAGTTGTGTCTGTAGGTGAAGGAAAAACCATTACTCAGGTACTTACTAAATTATTAAAATTATTTATATTTTTTTAATTTAACACATATAAGAATTTAATGTTTTTACAACTATTAGTAATGCTGTTTACTGATGTTACATTTATCCAATAATGTATTATTTAGAAGAAGTTACCAACCAATGCCGAATGCACGTTGAAGAGATGCATGTCTTCACGATTGAATAAAATACAAGATGTAAGTTTACCATCTTAAAGATTGTTATATTACTATGATTATTAAAGTTACTCTATGACAACAGGTTAAGAAGAAAGGTAAAGTTACTTCTGAGAGGAAGGAGACGGTCAAGAATAGGACTAAGGGAAATGCTGACTTAGCTGTCGACACCAGTGACCATATTGGATGTTCTTCATCTGCTCACAAAGTTAAGGTATCTATACTCACCACTTAATTAGTATATCTTATATAAACTGTCTTTTTTTGTGCATATATTCAACATTCCTTTAATTTACATGTATATTTTCATCAAGGGGAAGAGAGCCGCCAACGTTCAGAAAAAGCTTAACTGTAGAAATAAGATTACGAAGACTGCAAAAAAACATTCTGGACATCTTCTCGACCCTGAGTTCTTTCATTTTGATCACAAAGGAGACTATAGGCTGGTATACCATCTTTTATAACAAACTAATGATTTATGTTTATTTGTCTGACTATTATTTTTTTCTACACAATACATGTAGCGTCTTCCTGTTGAAGTTGCCAGACGAGCAGGTCTTTCTGTTGATCGTCATCCTTTGAAAGTTCAAAACATGGTTGGAGTTGTGGAGGTTTATGATGTTAAGTCAGAGTTAAATGAATTGAAGCCACGTTATGCGTTGGACGGTTGGCGAAAGTTTATGACTGAGAATAACTTGAGGTTTGGTGATATGTTGCACTTCACATATGTGTCTTCGCAACAAAAGATCGTATTAAATCAAGTTACCTCACTTTAACAATGACATTTAAGTATGTTCTGATATCAGATATTATAACTATGAATTTTTTTATGGTGATGTTGTATGTTTTTTTTTAATTATTAACTTGATGTTTTGTTGCTATATATAGCTAACATGATAAACACTGTTATTAGCTCTTTATGTTTTATATATAGATGATATCATGCTTCTGTTTGCTAATAGTAACTGCAATTAGTAGAAACTTAGTTTATTAACCGCAAATGTGACATTGTTCTGCATTTATGGGTTTATGAATTTAGAATAATGGATGGATATGTATGACTGTATTTGGCATGATGATGTTGTGTTTCATGTTGTAAAAACCAGGGAATTGTCAGATAATAGATTTCTTTGCCCGATTAGATTATGTGTTAAATTATAGATCTTTAAGTCATTGTTTCGTTTTCTTGAATTTTATGTAATTTTGTAAAGAAGTACAATAACAAACAGTGATTTGAACCCATATTTGCCTTTTGGTCAATAGTTAATGGAAACCCATTTTAGGTTCAACAGTGTTTTGAAGAGGAAAACAATGTGAGAAGACAGTAGATCTGATTAAGTTAAACATCTGTTCAGACTTAAACAGATGTTTGGCCTTAAACAGATGTTTGGCCTTTTATATCAGAGGTTTGGACTTAAACAGTTGTTTGATCTTAAACAGATTTTTGGCCATAAACAGATGTTTCAGCTTAAACACATGTTTTGCCTTAAACAGATGTTTAGCCTTCTATATCAGATATTTGGACTTAAACAGATGTTTTAGCTTAAACAAATGTTTGGCCATAAACAGATGTTTGGCTTTAAATTAAACATTTGTTTAAGGTCAACATCTGTTTGACTATTGGTCAACATCTGATTGACTTTTGGTCAATATCTGTTTGAATTTTGGTCAACATCTCATTTAGTATTCAACAAAACTTTGAGTAACTCAACATCTGTTTAATTCGTTGTTTCGTTTTCTTGAATTCTATGTAATTTTGTAAAGTAGTACAAAAACAAAAATTTTTACAAATCCCAAATCACCTTATCATTTAAGTTCATTGAAGTAAAATTGGAAATGATCTTATGCGGGTGGTCCTGTTGTGCTTTTGTTTGACCTCTAATATGGGTTCATGATCTAATCCGGTTATTTGAAGACATTGTTGTTGAATCGAATGAGATGCATGATGTAATGTGGTCCTATTAATAAAAAATAGTAATTAATATAATAAGTTTCCCGAGCCTGGGAAACAATCTCGGGTAATAACCTAGCTAAATAATATTTTATAAGAAGCATTGAATAAACCTATTGATCATTAATTTATATCAATTTTGTAAGTCTGCAGTAATTATTTTTTTATTCTCTGTCAATATGTGTTATGCATGGTTTTCTAAGAAACGACCCGTGTTTGCACACGGGTCTTACTGCTAGTATACTATATAATAAAAGAAACCACTTTGGGGACACTTGTCATTATATTAGGGCATCTCTGATAGATAATTATTATTTTAATTTAATATTTTCTAATTATTATAGATAACCCTTCTACTAAATATTATTTAGTTTAATATCTTATGGATAATTATTATTTAGTTTAATCTTCTACTCACTTATAATATTAATTAGAGTAAATTATAAATTCAATAGTTTAAAACTAAATATGATCGAACAATATAACCATGTTGTTATAATTTAAAACACAAGTAAGAAAAATACTATTTTTATAATTAAATCATGGCTTTTCTAAACAAAAATGAAAACGAAGATAAAAAATCAATTTCTTTTTCTTTTTTAAACAAAAGCCATTGGGATAACTACTCTATATACACACACTTAAATCTATGTATACATGTATGTATCATACTTACCTAAATCGTTAGGGTAGCCACGATCCACGTATTGGATCGTGGTGTACCCACTAACCCCATCCATTAAATGTTATTTTTAACATCCGAGTCTCCAACGTTTTCTTTTCTAACCTTTTGGTCCCTAACACTAACCCCATCCATTAAATGTTAAGGGCCAAAAGGGTTAGAGAAAAAGACGTTAGGGGCCAAAAAAGGTTAGAAAAAAAGACATTGGGGGCTTAAATGCTAAAAAGTTCTTTTTTGGGCTAAAAGGGTAAAAGTGATATAACGACGGGGGCCAAAATCGTAATTTACTCTATCATTTATTTGAATTAATTATTACATTTATATTTATCTATTTACTTCAAATTCAAACTTAATTATCTAATTTGATCTTAACTATATATTTGAACATTTTGTTTAGTTTGGTATCAAACAGGTTTTACGAAACTTAACATAAAATTAACTAATATTATTTATCATTTATATATTTATGGAGTTTTAAATAAAGGGTTAAATTTATTGAGACTTCGTTAACAAATTTTGCAACAACAGAATAATTTATTTTTATCACGAAAACCGAACTTTGTGTTAATATATTAAATATTTTTATTTTTACTATACAAAATTACATTTACTCGACCCATGTAATACATGAGGTTTTTTAAGATATAACTTTTTATTATTTGATGTATAAAATTAGATTTATTCAATTCGTACAATACACGGAGTTTTTCAAGGATATATATTTTTTATTATTATTTAATACAGAAAATTACATTTATTCAAACCGTGTAATACGCATATTTTAAAGATGTAATTTTTTATTATTTGGTATATAAAATTACATTTATTCAACCCGTGTAATAAATAAGGTTTTTTAAAGATGTATTATTTGGTAAACAATATTACATTTATTCAACCCGTGTAATACATGTGGTTTTAAAGATATAACTTTTTTATTCGGTATATAAAATTACATTTATTCAACCCGTACAATATTATTCTTAATTTTTTCAACCCGTGAAATAAAGAAAGTTTTTAAAGATATATTATTTTATTATTTAGTATATAAAATTTATTTATTGAACCCGTGTAATACACGGGATTATAAACTAGTTGGTCACTATATAGAATCACCATCACTACATCTATCTAGTCTCTCTCACCTATTTTAGTCGTTTGATCGATCAGATCTAAATCCTTTTCAGATTTAAGTGGTACTCTTGAAGTTTTTATCGCATAATTCGAAAAGAAATAAGAACATGTATTTTTTTTTTCTATGAAGTTATGAAGAAAACATGCATACCCAAAATAGACCAAAGATTTTCATTTTACAGGTTAGAAAGCATCTCAACTTTTAGTTATAATGAAACAATTATTAATGAAAGAGTATGTCACATTGACGGTAAACTCGTTGAAAGTTAATTCTGATAATCATTATTATCAACATTAACATTTATTGTTGATTATTTATGTTATTTCTTGCTAATGGGTTGCTTATCTCATCGTAATTTAGTTATTGTCGGTGGTAGTTGGTCGTCCTGGTTTGCGGTATGCGCATATAATCTATAGATGTGTGAGCCAAAGTGAAAGTACACTAATTTTAACGTTATTTTACTTGTTAGCTTAATAAAGAAAGTTTAGTGTATTAGTTTATTTTGGGCTTTGACCCGTTAGCTAGTAAGCGCGTAGCCCGGCTATATAATGTTTATTTTCTTTTCTTTTGTATACAATGCTTTCTATTGAATAAACCCTAGCCACTTTTGATACTCTATGTTCTATACATGTTTATCGATTAATATGGTATCAGAGCGCAATTCGATCCATGCTTATTAATCTGATTATCAAAAGAGTTTATAGCGAGTATTAGTTTCACAAATGGAACATTCTTGGATTTACGGTGAAGTTCGCATTAGCGTTGTTTTTTTGCTTTTGGTGAAATTGGTTTAGTCGACATCCTGATTGGTATTCACTCTTTGCACCATTAAATTTATTATTTGTTGTTTGTTTGGATTGAATCAAAGACTACGTACGGTGACATCATCCTTGGTATTTGTTTGCTTATTTCAATTGAGTGATGCATAGGATATTGAAATTTGGTATTTGTCAGCGGCTACTTTAGTTTTAATATTGAAATTTGGTTGAAGAGTATTGTAAGGTATTGATTTGGTGGATAGGAATTGTGAAGTATTCCTTTGGTGGAGTTTCAAATGGTGATAAATCATGGTGTAGAAATTCATTAGTTTGTTATTTTGACACAGTGGTTGAACAATTGTTTGGGTATGGTGTGTTTGGTTGATAAAATATAAGCAAGTGCTTGTAATTTTGGGTTCGAGTTTGGTTGGTATTGGAATTCGTATTTGATTCGTATTGGTTGCTTTCGCTATTGGTTCGTATTTGCTTCCGCTGTTGAGTTTGGGTTTTTATGAAAAGTTAGTTTGGATGAAAAGGTTATCTTCATTCGATTTGATTGGTTGGATTCGTATTTGGTTGCTTGCATTTGTCTCGTTGTTCTGATTAGGTTTCAATTGTTTTTCATCATGGATAGTTCTCTTTTAGATCCACAGGTTTCTGAGCAATTCAGACTGTTTCTAAATTCATGCATGTCTTCGTCTAGCACCTCAGGTATTCCTTCATCCTTTTGGATTTTGGATTCTGGTGCATCTCATCATATGTCACCCTACTTGTCATCTTTTGTATCTTTGACATCTAGTTCATGTGCGTCTGTTATGTCTGCGAGTGCTACATCGATGCCAATAGAAGGCGTTGGATCTGTTGTTACTCCACATATATCTCTCACTAATGTCTATTATATTCCAAATCTTGCTTTAAATCTTGTATCGGTTAGTCAGTTGTGCAAATCTGGTTATTGGGTGTTCTTTTCAGATTCTGTTTGTTGTGTATTGGATTCACGTTCTATGAGGGTGATTGGGACTGGTCGTAGGGTGGGTGAACTTTATGTCTTGGATGGTCTCAAAGAAATTGATGTAGCTGCATCTAGTGTTGACTTGTCTTCTTTTCGCTTGAGTCGTTCGTCTCCAGATTTTTATTGGTGGCATTCTCGTTTGGGACATGTATCAGCATCGCGTTTAAAGTTTTTGGTTTCTACAGGTGCTCTGGGTCAATTGAGCACTTGCGATATTTCTGATTGCAGTGGTTGCAAACTTGCTAAGTTCTCTGCTCTGCCTTTTAAAAAAAGTATATCTTGTTCTGCTACTCCTTTTGATATTGTGCATTCTGATGTGTGGGGTACGTCACCAGCCTCCACTAAGGGTGGGTCGATTTATTATGTTTCCTTCATAGATGATTATACTCGTTATAGTTGGGTGTATCTTATGAAGCGTAAATCTGATTTCTTTGACATTTACAGAGACTTTAGAGCCTATATTAAGACACAACATTCGGCTGTGATAAAGTGCTTCCGATGTGATCAAGGGGGTGAATATACCTCTAATGCTTTTAGACAGTTACTTGCGTCAGATGGTACAATACACCAGTCATCTTGTACCGATACCCCTCAGCAGAATGATGTTGCTGAAAGGAAACACCGACATCGTATGGAAACTGCTCGCTCGTTTCTTGTATCTGCAGATGTTCCGAGTGTTTTTTGGGGAGAAGCACTCCTAACTGCCCAACATGTGATTAATCGGATCCCTACTGCTCATAATTCTGGGATGTCTCCTTTTGAGAAACTATATGGCAAGCTCCCTGATTACGGTGAATTAAGGGTTTTTGGATGTACTTGCTTTGTTCTCCGTCCTCATGTTGAACGAGACAAATTGTCAAATAAGGCAGCCTTATGTGTATTCTTAGGTTATGCCAGTGGTTCGAAAGGGCATGGCACTTTAAAGAAAGGGTATCGTTGTTTTGATTCTGTAAGTAAGAAGTTATATGTTTCAAGGCATGTTATCTTCCTCGAGCATATTCCATTCTACTCTATTCCATCCACATCGCACAATGTAACGAAGCCAGATCTCCTGAATATTGATCCTTTTGTTTGTGACACTGATGCATCAACATCGTCTGATGTTCCATCTACATCTACTGAACCTGATGGGCTAGTAGAACCTGATGGGTCAGTTCAAGACACCCACACTTCGTCAGACACAACTTCAGGTCCAACTATACCTGAGACAACTCCTTCATCTGTTGAGACAGCTCCACCTCTAAGGAGGTCCACTCGTGAATGTAAGTCCACCAAGCTACCAAATTTTGCCTACTCTACTTACTCGGCTTCGTTTGCTTCCTTTATCGCAAATATACATCATCTATCTGAACCTGCATCGTATAGAGAGGCTGTCTCTCATCCTCTTTGGCAGAATGCTATGGCTGAAGAGCTCAGTGCTCTTCATCAGACACAGACGTGGGATTTGGTTCCGCTACCACCTGGTAAACATACAATTGGTTGTCGTTGGGTATATAAGATTAAAACGAAGTTTGATGGGTCTGTTGAGCGATATAAGGCCAGACTTGTAGCAAAAGGATACTCTCAAAAGTATGGTATGGATTATGAGGAGACATTTGCCCCAGTGGCAAAAATGACTACCTTTCGTACTCTCATAGCTGTTGCATCTGTTCGTCAGTGGAAGGTTTATCAAATGGATGTCAAGAATGCCTTTCTGAATGGTGATCTCCATGAGGAGGTCTACATGACTCCTCCCCCGGGAATTGCTCATCAGCCCGGTGAAGTTTGTCGGCTTCGGAAAGCTCTATATGGCCTCAAACAGGCCCCTCGTGCCTGGTTTGAGAAATTCTTTACAGTCATTACTTCCCTTGGTTTTGTTCCTAGTAATCACGATTCAGCATTATTTACTCGATGTACGAGTGCAGGACGCATTCTTCTGTCTTTATATGTGGATGATATGATTATTACAGGAGATGATTAGGAAGGTATTGAGTCCCTGAAGCGTGATTTAGCTCACCGTTTTGCTATGAAGGATTTGGGCATGTTACGGTATTTTTTGGGTATTGAGGTGGCACAGTCTCAGAAAGGATACCTCCTTTCTCAGACAAAGTATATTTCCGATTTGTTTCAGCGGGCAAGGCTTACTGATAACAAAACTGTAGACACTCCTCTTGAAACCAATGCACGGTATTCTCCTACTGATGGTGTTCCTTTATCTGATTCGAGCCTATATCGTACTATTGTAGGCAGCTTGGTTTATCTTACAGTTACTCGCCCTGATATAGCTCATGTAGTTCATGTGGTTAGTCAATTTGTTACTGCTCCTACTTCTATTCACTAGGGGGTTGTTCTTCGTATTCTGAGATATCTCCGCGGGACTCAGTTTCAGAGTCTCCTGTTTCCTTCGACATCTTCTCTTGAGTTGCGTGCCTATAGTGATGCTGATTGGGATAGTGATCCTAATGATCGTAAATCCACCACTGGTTTCTGTGTTTTCCTTGGAGATTGGCTAATCTCATGGAAAAGTAAGAAACAAGATGTTGTTTCTAGATCTTCTACTGAGGCTGAGTATCGTGCTATGGCTGTGACTACATGTGAGATTGTTGGGTTACGTTGGCTTCTTGCATATATGGGAATTAACATTTCTCAGCCTACTCCTCTACATTGTGATAACAAAAGTGCTATGCAGATTGCAAAGAATTCTGTTTTTTCATGAGCGGACAAAACATATTGAGATTGATTGTCATTTTACTCGTCAACATCTTCAGCGTGGGACAATTTCACTTCCTTTTGTTCCATCAGCCTTGCAGATTGCGGATATTTTTACGAAGGCTCAATCGACATCTCGATTCCGGTTCTTATGTGACAAACTCTCAATGCTCATTACCGTTGCATTGTGAGTTTGAGGAGGGATGTTAGCGTAATAAAGAAAGTTTAGTTTATTAGTTTATTTTGGGCTTTGGCCCGTTAGCTAGTAAGCCCGTAGCCCGGCTATATAATGTTTATTTTCTTTTCTTTTGTATACAATGCTTTCTATTGAATAAACCCTAGCTACTTTTGATCCTCTATGTTCTATACATGTTTATCGATTAACATTACTAATTTCATGAAAATAACGTTAAAAAGCGAGGGACGGTTAATCATGCATCATGTGGTGGCGTTGATAGCCAAAAGAAAAGGGGGTACATGTGCTAATCACCTTTTGTCCCAATGAGTGTTATGTTCCTTATGTCAAAGGCTTGATGCAAAACTACTATCGAGCCGGATGTCTCACTGGAAAGAGTCTCTCTGTTCCTACGGAGTAGATGTAATGTTGTCTGCATCTTACCCTCTGATTTACTGAGTATGATGATGATATGTCGATAGTTGGTCGTCAACATTAACACAAGTTCGTGGTGATGATATAGTTGCTACTCATCGCACATCGTATAATTCCTAGTGATCACACAAGTTACTTGTAATCAATCGCATTGTTACTGCGAATCAAGCAATTAATGCTAATCGCGTAGTTATTGTTGATGTATTGGCGCATACATAGGGAAACTTCTATTGATGAATCAGTTCCAACTTGTAGACCATTTACACTGATGTTTTCACCAACCAACAAGACACCCCGCCAAGGGGTGCAGCTCCTTGAACCCCCGAGGTTCGTCTGTTTCAAAAATCATATTATTCTAAACAAGCGTTCTGTTCGTACTTTCTAACTTGAAACAACGTGTATTTGGGCTTTTCTTTAGTTTTAAGTAAATTATGATTATCTAAAACGACATAAAGTGTATATTGGGTCCCATGACATATTTTGAGTCACATCTACCATCACATATGACATAAAGTTGTGTCTCTAGGAGATAAAGAGTCATAATAAAACATGTAAATCATTGTAATTCAAATGATTGGGTCATTGTAAATGAATCATGATTATTATTGGAACAACAACTAAATGCATATATATTATCTTCATACAAGTATAAGTCATTCTCTATGTACACCAAGAATTCACTACAACAACATAACAACTCGAAAGTATTTGCCAAAATCAAAATCAATAATCAACATACACATAAACCTCTCTTCAACAAGCTCATCGGCATCAACCGCGGCGCCTTGGATCCGTAACATTGATGTTCCAATGCTCATCAGGAAACCCTATTTTCTTAGCCTGCATCCGATCCCATTTTAACTCTATCTTCCTTTGCTTTGTCAACTTACAATGACTCTGCAATCCCTCATCAATCGTGTCATGAATCTTCCACCACGTCCGATGCGCAACATCACTCGCGTAAACCCTTTGATCCCCAATATCCCAATTACAATCATAATCCCTATAACAAGCCCATGGCTTGAGCCCCAAGTAATGTATCGCGTACAACTTTGGCGGATCCGCCCCAAATAACTGGTTTTTCATACTCGTTTCGACCGTTGTATTCGACCAAAAGTTCTTCAAGAAGTTAACCCTTCTAGGTAACCTATGCCAGTACACAAATATCTCATTTAAAAACCCTTGATCACCACCATTGTATGATACTATTTCTTCAGTTTGTTGCATGAAATGCATGAACGTACAATTTGATGGCTCAATGACCATGATACCCGAATTGAATATCGAGTTGTCGTTGCCAACGGCGGACATTTGGGGGAAGGAGAAGATAATGTCGAGGTTTCGAAGAACAATGATGTCGGAATCGATGAAGATAATCTTGTCATAATCAGTGAGTTGCCATAACCGGAACTTGCTGTAGTTGTACTCGTTGTATGAGTCCTTTTCGGCCCGCGGGTTGCGTATGCGTTCTATGATGCGTATGGTCCAACCCGCTGCTGCTAAGGCGTCGCGTTTGGCGACCGAGATGGAGGTGTCGATGAGGAGGATGAGGTCCCGGTCAGTGCCAGTTCTTTTTAGGGTTTGGGCTAACATGATGGCACCACAAACGTAGGATTCTGATGAGTGGAGTACGGTGGCATAGGCTTCCCGTTTTATTGATTTGGTTATTCGTGGGTTGCTTCTTTTGATCTTTTCTACATCGTATACCTCATCGTTTCCTGTTTGAAAATACACAAAGATATAGTTTCGTGTGTCAAACCGATGATCATATGTAGGTTTGTTTAATAATAATGAATGAACATATATATTGATAAGAGGGACAGCATAGAATTGATATCAAAGCTATAGATTAACTGAAAAATAATATAACAATAATAATTTGTATACAATTAATTTTCATTTGTTTTTTAAAGAAGATTTAAAGCAATTAAGATGAAATGTCATACTTTAATGAAAACTTTAGGAATCTAACAAAACAAATTAGCAACATAAAATAATACTTTTTAGTTTATATAAGATGTAAAGTGAGTGTGACTCATAAATGATTTTGTGAGTGAGACGGATCTTACAACGAAAATAAAAGTTAAAGAGTGTAATCGGTTAAATTGTAAGGATAAATTATTATCAACAAATACGTTATAGTTTAAATATACTAAAATTTAACTATATAAAAAGGAAAACAATAATTAAAACCAAACTTTGTTTAGTTATGTTCTAGATCCTATGCATAATCCGAGTCACATTAGCAATTGACTTGGAACCAAACTATGTCAAATCATTTTATCTTTGCATAAATTCTCAACTACTCTAAACAAACTGATGTGCACCCCACCACCAACTTCCTACCATATCTTTATATTTTATTCTTTTCATTTTCTAAATTAATTTTATCATATTATTAACTTAAACAAATTGACCTTTTGACAAATGGTGTTGTACCGTAATTCAAAATATTGTGACAAATGGTAACAAAATAAAAAAAAAAAAATGTTACCTTTTCCCCACAACGGTAGAGCCAAACTACAAGTCCCAACAGGCAAATAAACCTTCTGTTCCAACCTCTTAATATCCGGTTGATAGTACCACCAATCTCCATCATGCACCAACAAATCATCACACCGGAAAATCTCCACCATTGGCCGGCACTTGCTCAACACCACCACCTTTGGCTTCCTATTCCAACTCTTCCTCCCTCTCCTCACCGCCATATTCGCCGCCATGAGGTGCAGTTGCAGCCGGTAAACATCTCTTGCCCACCCTTCTTCCGGATACTTGCATGGTATCTTCACAACTATCATGTCCATGTACCCGTACTTGTCGTAGTCGGGCATCGGTATTTCCGGACATAATGTTTGATGCATCTCTTCTTCTTCATCTATCCATTCTGGAAACAAGTCCTTCCATTCAAAGTACTCGGAAACCTTTTCGAATTGAATTGGGATTATCTTTCCTATCGCGGTCCAGTCGCTTAAATCCTCTCCTTCCATGTTCACCATCCCTATTCTCATCCCTCTTCCAATGAAACTAGTGTTTAAGAAACTTGGCCTCTCTCTCTTCACCATTTTTCCATCACTAGTTTCGTTTGATCGATTTCGGTTTAGGTCTACTGCATCTTCTAACAATACAGCCTTCATCTTGTAGCCGGTTTCAACCTGATAACACAAGAATAATATGTTAACCTTCAAGGGTGGTGGTTAGAAATTTTGCTTTTAGTGGTTTCTTGTCATAAACATTTGCGATTTACCTGATCCCGTTGGTTAGCAAGGTATAAAATTGTGTAAACACAACATGTCTATTGTAATAGATAATGCATGTTGGTAATATAAAAGACTAACTACATAAATATATGAAATGTTTAAAATGGATGTTGCCCGAAAAACTTGCATTATTGTGTGCATGTTTTCCGCCTGTGGCTCACCTTACCTTGTGATGGCAGTCGCGGAGGGAGCAACGAACGTAAGAAGCTGCGCTTTCATGGTACATTGGCCGGAGAAGAAGGGCGGCATAAATAAAAAGAAAACAAGAAAGGCAAACAATATTGATCCTAATGACCAAAGATTTAGAAGGTGTGACCTTCCACATTGTTGTTGGAGTTCAAAGGGAAAAATGGCTCCAAAATTGTTGACTTTGATCTTGATTGGTTTGTTTGTAGATGTATGATAAAAAGATGATATAAAGGGAATGGGAAGAGGTTAAGAGTTGAATTTTAATCAAAGGAATAAGTAGTAGTTGGAGAGCTCCAAGTGTCAATCTATGATTGTTTAGGGTTTTCTTCTCTTATTGGGTGAGACCAAAATGAACCATAATCTTCTTCTGCCGATTTGCAATTTGTAGTTGTTTTAAAATCATGGTTTGAAGACGTGTGAAATTTCGAAAGTGCCCTTCATGATTAATCTTGAAATGCGCATAAGCTTCTACTTGAAGATCGGGATCTTCTTTTTTTGTAAAATTATTAGTTTTATTTTCTTTTAAGGTCGTATACATCGTTTAAAACATGGTATAATATTATATCGACATTTCACCATACATGATCATAAAATATATTGCTTTTAGATTTATGAGATTTGTACATTTCTTTTAAAACTTGTGTCTGAGAGCTTTTAAAGTCATAACTAAAGGAGATCATATCATTAAATTATATGTAATCAAATAGAGAAAAATGTTTAAGTATATTAAATGGTATATTTGAAAATAGTTTTTATTGATCATACATTAATATCAGAGGTCCATATATAGAATTCTCGTTTTCCCTTTTTTTTTATTTTTTTTAGCACGTTCATATATCTACAATCTAGATCGAGCATGTAAAAATTTAACCTTGTGACTCGGATTCATTGATCCAGATCTTTGATTACGATTGCAAAAGAGGAATATTTGCCGTAGTTACTTCGCAAATGGCTAAACACTTTGGTAGCATCTTTATGACATTTTAATTACGTATTTATTCAATCAAACTAAGCATTAAACACATAATTTAAATGTTATTTTCAATTTAAATCTAAGTAATGACACTTTCATGGTTTAGCTTCCCCATCTTATTCTTATAAACGATTTGTCTTAAGTAAGTTGATGACAAAGTGTCTAAATATGCCATTGATTGATGAGTTTTTTCTATATAATAATAATAAATAGAAGGTTTTTATTGAAATTTGAAGGGGTATAATAGTAAAATTACAATCATTAATAATGGGTGGTATGTAAGGGATGCCAACAACTCATTAGTTGGGTTGTCAACTTTCCAAGTTTCTAATGAGCGATGAAATGTCACCATTAGCCGTTACGAAATAGCAAAGCTACATCTACATATACGTATTTTATATAATATTAGATAAACCCAAATCAAATGAATATTAAGGATCAATTAATCAAAGGTGGAACATTATTTACAAAACAAACTAATTGTAAATTTAGTCGGGTAAGAATCAGATGATGCAGTCAGTGGTTATAAACATGTTAAACTCGGATTATATCAACTAAACCAAACATATATACTAAACGAGGAAGGGGGTTTATTATATTATTAATGCTAAACTTAAGTTTAGTTTGATTCATGAAGCTAGTTATATATTTTATTGAGGCTTGACTAAAGTTTTTCGCCTTTACATTATTGCAATTTGCTCTACCTACTTGTTTTTATATATTTCATATATTATATATAAATTTTAGTTTTATAAATTCAGGGTGGAATACGTTTTCTCCAGTAGTTATCATTACAATTCACTGATGTTTGATACCATCACTTATTCTACGTTTATTAATTAATATTATCTAAGGGTTTTATATGTTCAAATAATTTCATTAAAGAATAAAGTTATCATTCTCAATTGTCTTATTCATGGATTAAGCCCGTCTTTTTGAACCCTATATGACTTCATTCTTTTGGATCTTCATTGGAAGCGTTTAACAAAATAAGGGAACGAATATGCTTAGTCAACCGTTATAACATATAAGTTCGTGAAAGAATTAGAACAAGAATGTGACAATTGGCACTTTTCGTGGAATTTCCGTACAATGTGAACAGTGTTATGTATTATATGGTTGTGCATTTTGAACTTATGATGTGCATAATTTCATGGATTACGTTTAAAGAACTCACAAAAACATTTCATGATGCATGATACTTATTATTATTGATTTCGACTCGAAACAGTTTGAAACGTGCACAGAACTGTTGGTGCACTTGTGTCTGTACTTTGTCTGTATTCGGTCTGTATGTAAACGATGTCCTTGGTAGTCTGTAAGTTGACCAAGTCAACCATCCTCCGGATTGACTTGGCCAACAGTTAACATATGTTTGATATGTTTGTCTGCATCGAAGGATAGCCTCGAAGGATATTGTTGATCCTTCGAGGTGCTCGAAAGATATGCTTCGAATATTAGACCTCGAAGGATCATCCTTCGAGGTCAATGCTCATTTTTCGAACATGTTGTGATCGATAGATGATCCTTCGGACCATCTATCGGATCCTTCGAGCAGACCTGCTGTGTTTGGGTATATATACCCATGCAATGTGTTGAGTTCAGCAGACACACAGACAGAAAGATACCGAGAGATAGAGAGTCTTCTTGAGAGCATTCTGTCCAGAACTCACACACACACTTTGAGAGTTTATAGAACATTTCTGTAAACATTGAGCTTGTAACCGAACCCTCATTGCATTAATACAAGTTGTGTTAATCGGTGAACTTGTGTGTTTGTTTCTCTACTTGCTACTAACTCGGTTTGCTTGCTAGCTTGGATTCCGCACTCGCTAGTAGGTTTGTATAACAAGGTTTAGGTTCGTAATCCTCCGCGAAAAGGGACCTACAAGTGGTATCAGAGCTTGGCTCTTTACCTTGTTTAAAACCGGGTTTTTACAAGTTTTGGTGTGTTGAAACACTTGGTTTTGCACCTGTTTTTACTTAGTTTCTTGCACTTTCTTTGAGTAAAAACGTGTCTAAACTAACCGGGAGTGTTTAAAGTGGGGTTGGGTAACTTGAAAACTTGTTTTTGAGTAACTTTGTGTTTTCCGGCGAAAGCTCCGGTTAAACTTCCGGTGACTGGTTTGAAGATAAGGTTGATCATTTTTGGCAAAATTTTCAAAGTTGGTGGTGAAAGGACAGCCTGCACATACCATCTTGCCGAAAGTTGACTTACCTTCCTGTCACCTTTTCACCAACCTTTCACATCAGATCAGTTTGTGTCAGAAGTCTCGAAGGATATCTTTCGATATCGAAAGATCATCTTTCGATCAAGAAAGGGTCGAAAGATTATTATCCTTCGATTCATCTTTCAAAGTCTGAATCATATCCTTCGAGAAAGGAATCTAATCGAAAGACTAGTGTCCGAAAGATAGGGATTTATCTCGAAAGATAAGGATCTTTCAAGTGTGAATCTTTCGAGATTTTGAATCTTTCGAAGCCAGTGCTCGAAAGTCAACAGTGATCCTTCGAACACTGTTGATCATTCGAACAAGTGTTGATCTTTCGATTGTGGACAGTTTATTGTTAACAAGTTTCTGTGATTTCAGATCTTTCGAACAGGATCCTTCGGCCGTGATATCTTTCGGATTACTCACTTAGCATTTATTTTGCTTATCTATCATGAATCCGAATTGGTGGAATCCGGCCCCCGACAGCGGTAAATATACAAGTTCTGGTGTCACTCCCTCATGGTGGGGTACACCGGCTCCTGATAGTGGAAAATACACGTGTACAAGTCTATCACCATCATGGGCCGAATCTCCAGTATCTACATCTTCACAAGCAAATGCTTTACCATCAAATCAATGGGCATTAGTAACGGGTCAAACTCCGAGTGTACAAAGTATCTTATTAAGCGAAAGCGAAACAGGAAGTTTGAATCGACCCCCAAAACTGATGAGTTTGAATGAATATCCAGGATGGGCTGAGAGGTTTAAAACATATGTTCTTGGTCAAAATACGGAACTGTGGATACGTTTCACCACAGATTTCGATCAAGCCATAGAGGTTGCTGCTTCAGAGACTGCGTCATTTGCTGATCTTCCCGAAGATAAAAAGAAAACGTATGATCTGGAAAAGAAAGCATACGCCATTCTCACCCAGGCTTTGAGCAAGGATATTTATCACCAGTTTTTCAGCTTCAAGACAACTAAGAAGTTGTGGGACGGGTTGAAAACAAGAGGAGTAGGGAATGAAGCAACACGTCAGCTGCGTCATGATCTACTCAAGAAAGAATTTGACAGCTTCGCTTGCATGGATAAGGAGTCTCTGGGAGACATGACAAGTCGTTTCTATCACCTGCTTACTGAGTTGAACAATTTTGGAGTTACAACAACTCAAGCAGAGGTGGTAAAGAAATTTGCTGATGCCTTACCTCCTCAATGGAGTAGTTTCTTGGAAATCCTTAAGTATAACGGAGCGTTGAGAACTACAAGTTTTAACGACTTCGTGCAGCTTTTGGAAAACAAGGATCAGGAGGAAACCTTAAAGGCGAAGAGAGTTCCATTGCCACAGAATCCAGAAATGTATTATGGAACTTCCAGCTCTTCGTCTGCAAGAACTGGTTCACATGCTCCAATTCAAACGGCGTTTGTCACAAGCACAGATTGTTTTGGCAATCCAATACAAGTTCCTGTTAAGCCGCCTCCCACCACAGATATATTTGGAAATCCAATCCAACCACCTCCACCTCCTCCTGCTCAACAACAACGTGCATGTTATGGAGGAACATCATCTGCTGATCAACAATCAAAGCCAAATACAGTTCAGCTCAACACTTCAAGCTTTTCTAAAGTCAGTGTAGAAGTAGCCAAAGAACACATGGAACTACTTAACACTATAGTGAGCGCGTACTGTGGGTTGATAGAAGGTCAGATTGGCAACATTAATCTGACACAGGAAGACTATCGGCAGATCGATAAAGAAGAGATGGACTTGATGGATATCAAGTGGGCCTTTGCTAGTGCTGTGAGAAGAGCAAAGGATTGGATGGAAAGTACTGGCAGAACCAGCTTGGAAAGTAAGAGAGACACCAAGTATGGGTTCGATAAACAAGCAGTAAGGTGCTTCAACTGTGGTGAACGGGGTCACTTCAAGAGGGAATGTGCAAAGCCAGCACAGCATGGAAACCAGAACCCCTTCAGAAACCAGGGCAACCAGCAGAACCAGAACAGGAATAATGAACGTACATTAGTGCCTGTCAACAATCAAGCCAACCGGGCACTTGTAGTTCAGATGGATGAAGGTTGCGACTGGTCAATCCAGTTTGGTGGTGATGCTCCTAATGGTACAGCTTGCTTTGCTCAAGTTGTGAAGAATGTAGTTAACACCAGTGGTGGAGAATCTTCCGCCAGTGGTGGTGAATCTTCTGAGGATGAAGACTCTTCTGGGTACAGCAGGAGTGTTGATGAAGATTCATCTGGGTCAGGAGATGAGAATGTGAGTGAGACATCTGGTGTCTCGGCTGATGCTGATATTGATGAACGTTTGGATGAAGCTGCAGCACTAAGTGTTGGAAGATCTATTCTAGTGGACCAAGCTGCTTGTACTTCGTCTTCTCTCCATTCAGCCTTTATGGCTAATGTCGACAGTTCTTCAAGTCAGGTATGTGTCGATGAACCCATTGCTGTAAACTGTGATAACTGTGATAGCTTGCAGGCTAAATGTGCTGAGTTAGAGGCAAGCATGTCTGAGTTGCAAGCCAAACATGATGCTTTACAAGCTAGTTTGTTTGACTTGCAAGACAAACATGGTTCTTTGAATGCTGACTGGTGTGCATTGCAAAGCAAACACGAGGCTTTGCAAGAAAAATATGATGTGACATTCATCCACAATCAGAAGTTGACTGTGGATCTTTCAAAATGCACAGAAGCCAATATGTTTTATGAAAACCATGAAAAAGAATTTAAGTCAATGATTGAGACATTAAAGAAAGATAAAACTGAATTGACTAAAATGGTTTCCAGAAAACAAACAGACATTAATTTGTATATATCTCGCCTTGAGATGATGCAAAAGGAAATGGCTTGTGTCAAAACTGAAAGTGATGCGATCCAGCTTAAGCTAGACAGTTATTTGAGCTCTAGCTATGTGTTGGATCACATCATTGACGTTCAGAAAGAAAAACGGGATGTCACATGCATAGGATACAAAAAATGTCCACCACCAGTCAGACACAATTATGATGCCATGCCTGATGAGGAGGATAGAGTGTTCTTCGAACCATCTGTTCCTCTTGATGTGAAGGAGTTTGCAGCAGGACTCGGATACCAGAAAGAAGTATCCTCAGATTCAAATGTGTCAGCAGATACATCTGTAACTGCTGAACAGAAACAGGATCCTCCAGTTGAGGTTGAGGATGCTGATTCTTCAGATGATGAATCTGATGATGCTGCTCCAGCAAAGTCTGATGCGGTAGTCAAAAATGAGGACATACCTCTTGAGAATCACATTCTATGTGATCCCCCTGCCACACCCGCTAAGACTGTTGCAACTGAGTCCTCGTCTGTGAAGGAGTCGGAGAGTGTGACCTTGCTGTACACTTTGGTTGGTGAAGATAAAACTTACTCAGACAAAGATTTTCCTATTAAGAACGTTAATCAATCCTTAATCGATAAAGTCTTTGAAAATTCGACAAGTAAGTTTCTGGGGAAGAAAGGACCACATGTTACAGTTACACAGTGTCCTCCAATCCCAAGGGCTGAAGTTCGAAAACAATTTGGCAACAAGAAATTACCAGCAATGCCAAAACAGCAAAATCACACCAAGCCCAAAGGAAAGGCACCGGCTCAAGTCAAGAAGAAGCCGAATCAAAAGAAGAAGAAAAATGTTAACTTTGTGAAATCGACGGGAACGGACAAAATTGAAACGTTTGAAAATAAATCTAACTTAGATTTTGTCAAGAAAGCTACTGTTTTGAAAAGAAATGAACAAAATAGTTCACAGCCTAGTACCTCGGGTTCACAAAGTTCAACATCATCGGCTAAGAGAACACATGATTCTTCGAGGTATGTTGAACGAAGATCATGTTTTGAGTGTGGAACCATTGGGCATATAATTCGAAATTGCCCTTATCTTCATAAGCAAAAAGGAAAGATTGATGATCCCCGTGGCAAGACTGACCGTAAGCCATCTGTTTCCACAAAACAAGATCCCCGACTTGTAAAAGAAAGGGAGAAGAAGCAGAAACGCCAACAGGTCAAACGGATTGAAAAAGCAATTAAAACCGATGTGGTTCAAAAACAATCTGTTTCTGTAAAATCAACAAATTCAAAAACTTCAAACTGTAATGAAGTTAAAATTTTAAAGAATGACACTGATAAAACAAAACAGAATTGGAAACCAAAAACGGTTAATGCATCAGGGGGACCATCACAATTTACAAACCATCAAAGGCAAGAAGTTATTGTCATTGATGAAAATGGAAGACCCAAGACCACAATGGCTTGGGTCCCACTCTCCAACTAATCTCCGAATGAGTGTGCAGGAAGTTCCAGGAGGAACTATTGATAGTCTTAGGATTGTTGATAGTGGAATGTCCTTGCACAAGATAGGCGACAGAAGAAATTGTTGCCTTTGATGGAGAGAGAGGAATGAAAAGAAAATGTGGCTGAATGAAGTTGCAAAATTCGACCAAATGAAGAACGTGCCGAAAACTTGGTCATTCTGGTTTTGATCGGGTCCTCAGGAACGAATAAAGTGAAATGTGTGCCGATGCCTTTGCATGGATTGAACATCCGCACACCATTTCTGAAAGAGAAAGTCAAGACCTTCGCTGGTACAATGTGGAAGACCAGCCGGACCCGGAGGTTTATGATTTTGTTGCTGTCAAGAGACTTTTCAGTAGTTTCAAATTCGACTTTGAAGTCCACACCGGGTGGATATCCAGTTGGGAGAGTGCTTAGATTCCTTGCAATGCACGGAACAGTTGCAGGATACGCCTTTAAATTCTTAATCTCTCCTATACTTGTCGATATTTAAGCTACTTTGTGAATTATTATTATCTCGAACAGCACTCTTTGACCTGACACGTTGATCTCGGATATCACCTCACACGTGATTGTTTCAATGTGAAACTCATCAATGTTGTCATGGTCCGCACCGCTTACCGACATGCCAACTCATTTTTCCAAAGTTTGTTAAATCTTTTCTGATAAAACTTAATTTTGGTAAACGGCATTAAGGTCAAGCACAAGAGTAAACCAACATCGGAAAATCATTTTTGTAAATACCTTTGTGTTTTAAATTTGTCTTAGTTTATTGATTTTAGGGGGAGTAAATCCAAAAATCTGAAAATCCAAAAACATCGAAAAATTTCAAAAACACAAAAACAATAGAAAATCAAAAATGAGTTTCCTGGCGAGCAAAAGAGAAAATGATAGTACATCAGTGGTCTATCCAAACCTCTTTAAACATTAAATGAAAAACGATAAGCAGCTCTATATAAGATGTATCGGTAGGCTCACAATCATTTTAAAGTGTGCAGGGTGATATAAATCTTAATCGACTGAAGACCAGGTGGGAACCATTCATTGGCATATGGTCTTAGTACCGAAATTTCGTTTGATAGATTGCCGAGGTTCTGAGATATTCGGTCTTTATGCTGCTTATCATCTGGGTATCATGGTTGTATCTTTTACCGAAAAATAACGGGGACGCAAGTCTAGATCTTCCATGATACTATACATACGTGTACATATTGCATACTGCATTCGACCTCAATAAGTGATAAACAATCACATGTCCAAATCAAATAAGTGATAATATATCACATTTATCCGGGTGTCAAGTTCGTCTCTCTGCTGTACGGAAGTACTGACCTGTTCACGGACTTGCACCTGTGCCCTCATGCATACGAAAATCAAGTTCCTCATCAATAAGTGATTATATCACATAGGGCTTGTTTTCAATTCAAAATAAGTGAGTATCTCACATTTTATACGGTCAAACAGATGATAATCGGTATACTCACCGGTAAGATGAACCCTCGTGCATACCTTGATACGGGAATGTGTCGTGATGTGGATGAACACCGGTCGGTAAGTATAAATCATAACTTAACGTATCCCCTCGCCATGATTACATCTGATAAGTTGAGCTTAAGTGGACAACAATACCGATAATTGGTATAGGATGCTTATCTTAATGTTAACTAACTGAACAACAAGAGTGTTTTGGCATGACCGTACACTGATATGATTCTCTTACCCTCGAAACTCGCAAAAAGAATGTCTGTATATATTTATTTACTGCTTAACTTTTATTGTTTTTCTTTTAAACAGTTTCGTCGTTTGGTGCATATCAGCACGACATTAGCGGTGATGTCGTTTGATAACACTCAAAGGATTTTAAATTGTGTCTTTTAAATTAATATAAACTTTATAAAAGCCAAAAAGATTTTATTTCTGCTTTATTTTCGATCGTACGATGTTGGAGCTCAAGTCTTCGTTACCTGAAACCTGACTGAAAAACCGAACTGACTAAATCTTCATAAACGGTCGAAATTTGCATGATTTTGAAAGTTAGAATTTAAAAATTGATAAATTTATTAAACTTTCAAACTGTCGGACGGTGTTTGATTATGACATGGTCATTCGTGTGTCATTTGTTTATACTATATTCCAAGCAGTTGTTCTCATTATGCGTTTAGATTTCTTGCATGTGCAGATTCTAAAGGCTAGGAGAACATGGTCGATGACAAGCTCTGGAATGAAGACATGACGTGAAGGCACTCAACTGATGAAGATGATCGAGTTGCCGCTGGCCATCATCAACACCACAAGGATCTCACTTCATAAAGATCAAGTTATTCACGAGCATAACTCAAGGGGGAGCTTATGTTAAGGGGGAGTTTGTCAACACACTTCCTACATGATACGGGTAGTTTGTTGATACACTCTCTGCTTTCAAGACGTGAAGACTTTGAAGATCCTCCGACTTTGAAGACTTGAAAGGACATCAGAGTTTTGAGAACTCGAAGACCCAAGACCGTCGAAATTCGAGACGAGTCTACAACTATAGAAGATAAAGACAAAGCTACAGCCAAGGGGGAGTTTGTTGGTGCACTTGTGTCTGTACTTTGTCTGTATTCGGTCTGTATGTAAACGATGTCCTTGGTAGTCTGTAAGTTGACCAAGTCAACCATCCTCCGGATTGACTTGGCCAACAGTTAACATATGTTTGATATGTTTGTCTGCATCGAAGGATAGCCTCGAAGGATATTGTTGATCCTTCGAGGTGCTCGAAAGATATGCTTCGAATATTAGACCTCGAAGGATCATCCTTCGAGGTCAATGCTCATTTTTCGAACATGTTGTGATCGATAGATGATCCTTCGGACCATCTATCGGATCCTTCGAGCAGACCTGCTGTGTTTGGGTATATATACCCATGCAATGTGTTGAGTTCAGCAGACACACAGACAGAAAGATACCGAGAGATAGAGAGTCTTCTTGAGAGCATTCTGTCCAGAACTCACACACACACTTTGAGAGTTTATAGAACATTTCTGTAAACATTGAGCTTGTAACCGAACCCTCATTGCATTAATACAAGTTGTGTTAATCGGTGAACTTGTGTGTTTGTTTCTCTACTTGCTACTAACTCGGTTTGCTTGCTAGCTTGGATTCCGCACTCGCTAGTAGGTTTGTATAACAAGGTTTAGGTTCGTAATCCTCCGCGAAAAGGGACCTACAAGAACGAAACTAGCACACTTATCAGATAAACTAGTAGTACTGACAGGAGTTCAGTACTCAAACAGACAGCATGCTTAGGACACAGATTGAGTCCCAAAACCCATGTTATACTAGAACCTTATGTGAGAAAACAAGGGTTTATATTACTGCTTTCTGAGAGACAAACGAACACTAGAAACGGGTCGAAACTAGCTAAAACAGTATGATTCAACAAAATTCAGCATCTTATAGCTTATGTAGTGATATGAAATAATGCCAGAACGCTCAGAATAACTTAAAAAGTGTTGGAAACATTATCATGATACAACTACATATTACACCATACGAGACACTAATGTTAACCTTTTTAAGTGATCCGATAACCAAACAAACACCCGAATACAACTAGAAGCATCCTGTGAACTAGTTAACAATATTTTGACATCATCAAGCTAGTTTATGGTCTTAAACACTTTGTTATACATACAAATCCATAACACACTTAAACAACCTAACTAACTACACATATAACGCTCTTAAACACTTAACAAAATTTCAAACTAATCTATACCCCCCTCCCCTACCTCTTGACTGTCCCAAGGGGACCCTACCCCCTAATGGTGTTGACTAATTGTCCTTGTTTGTCAAAGATGCCACCTTGAGAACCTATGGTTAAAGTTTAGGAGGGAACTTATGGACCAACATATCTAAGACCTTATCTACTCCATCTTGACCCTCATTTTCATTTCATCAAAAAAACAAAACAACTTTCCTTCTCTCCCTCTTGTCTTCGGCTGAGAACAACCCCACCCCCATCATCATCATTCATTCAACTTCTAGCTATTTCAAGCACATCACAAGTATCAAGCATATTTAGGAAGGTGTCAAGTGTTGGATATTGAAGGACCTCTCTTGGGAGCTTTTATCCACCATTTTTCTTCATTTTCATCTTCTAGTTTCTACCCTAGCCTTGATGTCACACCCCAACCGATGGCGGAATCATCGGGGCGCGGCACTGAGCGAAACAGATTGTTCAGAAGTTTCCGCAACAACTATTATACAATTTAGTTATATAACACGTCCCATACCGTGTCCCAAACAATAACAAGTTATCATAGAAAGCAACTAAACAATATGGGAACTGTTCCGACAACTCGGATTCTTAATTATTACAAACCAAAAGTAAATATTGTTTTAAGACCCCTAGACGACTACTGTGGATCTTACTGACTACAGGTGCCAGTGCAAGATCTACAGATAATTATGGCCCTGGAACAGGTACGTGGACACTGTCCTAAGGACACAGACTCCTAGAAGTTTATTATTGCCTCGCTTCCCTAGCATGCTAGTAGCTTAAACACCTGTCACATACGTTAAAATAAAAGTCAATACACATAATGTAAAGGTGAGTACACAAGTTTGATATAGCATATAAAGTTCGAATAGTTTACGCATAACCAAGCACGTACACAAGGGAAAACGATGCATGTAAATTATCAACATGGGACCATTGATACCAACGACTGCGGGTTGACTGTCCGAGACAGTTCGCAATACATGATTACCACCGTAATCCATGCAAGTAATTGTCCTTAGCAACCCCCGTGTGAACGGGTGCTGAGTCCAAACTATAGTACTATGTTGCTAAAGCAGGTAGATAGCACTCCACGTGTAAACATAATAAACAGCAATCATTTAGTCAAGTAGCACATGCAAATCGGTTAGCGTTCAAATAGTTTGTGTTGATTGTGATTTTGATAGTTTACGTATGTAACACCCAAAAGTGCTGAAAGCAAAAAGGGATCGAGTATACTCACAGTGATTGATTGTGGATTGAAGGGAGCACTGAGAATAGATTAGCCTGAATAGTTCGATAACACAACGATGAGTAACGCGGAAGAAGTAAACAAAGGAAACTGGATCGGATAGACCAATCGATCGGACAGCAGTTCGATCGAGTGGGCTGTTCGATTGGTTTGAAAGTCCGTTCGAACATCCATTCGATCGGCTGGCTGGCTCGATCGGCTGGTTCCTTCAAGTGGATTGTTTCTTCCTTTGATGTGGAGGAGGTGCTTGTGTATGATGGTTTGTACTACCTTTCAAGTTGGTCGATCGAACTGCTGTTCGACCGGTTAGCCCAACCGATCGGTTAGCACTTTGTTGTTTTCAAGTATGTCACTCGATCGGCTGGCATGTTCGATCGGGTGACATTCCAATGTTTTGGAAAGTCTAAGTGTTGAAGTATAGTATCTCATGATTCGAGCAGTAATGTTTACAATCGAGTGGCTCGATCGATCGAACAGAACCCTTGTCAATACTACACTTTATGAGTTTGTGGGACTAAGTGCTGGTCGATCGGTTAGCCTAGTCGATCGGCTGGCATAGTCGTTCGGTTGGGCTGTTCGATCGAACAGCCTAGCCGTTCGGCCAGCTTCTTGATTTGGTTAACTTATCACCTAACACTTGGTTATTCCCGTTACTTGGTGTGATTTGGAGATATTTTGACTACGAGTTGAACCACAAAACTGAAATTCTTACTTAGTCTACTGACTCGAGCAGGAATCACCCAAACTCGGTCAGAGACGGTTTGGAACCTAAGTTTAACATTCAACCCGAGATCGGTAAATCTCTTGGTAAAACCCGAATCTTGAACCATGTGTTTGTTTAGGTTGATTTATGAATCGGTTCAAGCTCGTTTTCACCGGCTTGAGTGTAAAAGAGTTGAAAGATAGATGAAAACCCATCTTCCAATCCTTTTCCACCGTGAAATGTTAAGATCCTTGGAAGATTTTAGGTTATTGATGTGGAAATCGGTTAGATCTAGCTTATTCATGGCTGAATGAAGTCAAAAACATGATGTTCTTGATGAACACCAAGAACACCATGATGACATCACTCAAGAACGCCTAGATCTTGGTGATTTCATGGATGAAATCCAGATTTTGAAAGATAGAAAGATGGAGAATCGATTAATGAACAAAAACGTACAAAGATTAGAGTGAAATACTTACAGGTTTGAGAGAAATCTTGGATTTAGTGAGAAGAAGAGGCTGGTCGGTCAGAGCTTTTCCAAAAGTGGAAAGTATGACAAAGACAGCCCTATTTATAGGCTTCCAAAAGAGGAAAGGTCAGCTGATCGAACAGCATTCCTGATCGAGCAGCTGTCCGATCGAACAGTCCTGTTCGATCGGCTAGCCTGTTCGATCAGGTTGTCCTGTTCGATCGGCTAGCCTGTTCGATCAGGTGGCCCTGTTCGAACAGCTTGCCTAGTTTTGAGTGTTTCGCGACGATTTCCGATATTTCGAGTTCGATGAATGATAATTTGAGGATGATAGAATTCCTAATCAAATTACTTTTAGTCCCAACTACTATATCTAACATACAAGCATCCTTACAACTTGTTTCCAAAGTCGGTTTCGATTGAGTTTGATTCACCTTCGAGTCTTGATTGATTTGATTGATTTACCACACACACTTTAACATAAAAGTAAACATGCACAAATAACACATAAGGCACACACACACGTATAAAAAGTACTAAAATCCCCACACTTGAGTTTGATGATTGATTTGATTAGCTTGATTATTGATTGACTAGCTTTATTGCGTTGTTACTTCCTACCATTCACAGTCGGCCGTTGATTCACAGTTCGATTATCGGTCGATTAGTTTAATTATACAACACTTACTCCAAATAATACGAAAATCAAAATGAAACTAAAATGAAATTAATCTTTATTAATCTTTAATTCCAATAACAGTCAACACTTGACTTTGACTTTGACTTTTGGAAAACACGGGGTGTTACAGTCTCCCCTCCTTTAGGGAATTTCGTCCCGAAATTAGGCCGAGAACCGTACATCGCCGTGTGATTTTACCTATTTGATGCTTCGGATCTATCTGAACAACTGCGGGTACTTGGCCTTCATGTCACTTTCGAGTTCCCAAGTGAACTCCGCGCCTCGTTTGCCTTCCCATCGTACTTTTACAATAGGAATGCGAGAGCGTCTGAGTTGCTTGGTCTGTCGGTCCATGATTTCGACAGGCTTTTCCACGAAGTGTAGAGTCTCATTGACCTGAAGATCGTCGAGTGGTATTATAGAGTCGTGGTCGGCTACACATTTTCGAAGGTTTGATATATGGAAAGTCGGGTGGACATTGCTGAGTTCCTCCGGTAATTCGAGTTTGTAGGCAACTTTACCGACCCTTTCCAGAATCTTAAAAGGTCCAACAAATCGAGGCGCAAGTTTCCCTCTTTTGCCGAATCGGACTACTCCCTTCCAAGGTGATACCTTTAGGAGCACGTAGTCGCCAACTGCAAATTCGCGGGGCCTGCGTCGTTTATCGGCGTACATCTTTTGTCTGTCCCGGGCCTTTACCAAGTTTTCCCTTATCTGGTGGATTTTGTCAGTCGTTTCTTGCAGAATCTCGGGCCCAGTCAATTGTGAATGACCGACCTCGTGCCATACAATAGGCGAGCGACATCTCCTACCATACAAGGCTTCGAAAGGTGCCATTTCGATGCTGGAGTGATAGCTATTATTGTACGAAAATTCGACCAACGGTAGGTGTTTGCTCCAACTACCACCAAAATCAATAACACACGCACGGAGCATGTCTTCAATAGTACGAATCGTTCTTTCAGTCTGCCCGTCGGTTTGCGGGTGGAATGCGGTACTCAAATTCAGCGTCGTACCTAGAGCTGCTTGAAAAGTTTCCCACAATCTCGATGTAAACCGAGCATCGCGATCCGAAATGATGTCTCGAGGCGTACCATGATTCTTAATGATTTCGTCGGTGTAGATTTGGGCTAGTTTGGCCACCTTATAGTCTTCTCGTATTGGCAGAAAGTGGGCTGATTTGGTTAGACGGTCGACTATAACCCAAATACTGTCGTGACCTGATGGCGTGGTCGGAAGCTTAGTTATGAAATCCATAGCTATGCTTTCCCACTTCCATACGGGTATCGGCGGTTGTTCGAGTAAGCCTGAAGGTCTTTGGTGTTCAGCCTTGACTCTTGCACAAGTTAAACAGCTACCAACATATAGAGCAATATCCCTTTTCATCCCAGGCCACCAGTACTTGTAGCGAAGGTCCTGGTACATTTTGTCCGCACCGGGATGAATGGAATATCGGGATTTGTGGGCTTCGTTCATGATAATCTTTCGCAAATCTGTCCTCCTCGGAACCCAGATTCGGTCCAGATAATAAAATATCCCGTTGGCTTTGCTCACGAGCTGAGTTCCATCGTGATAGATTCGTTCTTTCTTCAACGTACGCTCGTTAAAGCAAGCGTGTTGTGCTTCACGGATGAGAGCTTCGAGGTTATACTGAGCCTGGATGTTTCGAACACCTATCACGTAATTCTTTCTGCTGAGGGCGTCCGCAACTACATTCGCCTTGCCTGGGTGATAACGGATCTCACAGTCGTAATCGTTGAGGAGTTCTACCCATCGGCGTTGACGCATATTGAGTTCTCTCTGGTTAAAGATATGTTGTAGGCTCTTGTGATCGGTGAAGATCGTACACTTTGTACCATACAGGTAGTGTCGCCAAATCTTTAAGGCAAAGACAACTGCGCCTAGCTCAAGGTCATGGGTTGTATAGTTCTTCTCGTGGATTTTGAGCTGTCGAGATGCGTAAGCTATAACCTTGTCTCGTTGCATGAGAACACAGCCAAGTCCAAGGTTTGAAGCATCACAATAGACAACGAAGTCATCGCTTCCGTCCGGCAGTGTAAGAACTGGTGCATGGCACAGCATGTGTTTGAGGGTTTGGAAAGCAGTTTCCTGCGTGGTTCCCCACACAAAAGGCTTGTCTTTATGAGTAAGGAAGGTAAGCGGTACAGCAATCTTTGAGAATCCTTCGATAAATCGCCGGTAGTAACCAGCTAATCCGAGAAAAGAGCGAACTTCTGACGGATTCTTTGGCGTAACCCATCCCTTGACTGCCTCAATCTTTGCAGGATCAACGTGTATACCCCGACTATTCACAATGTGACCCAGAAATTGAACCTCCTCCAACCAGAACTCACACTTGGAGAATTTGGCGTAGAGTTGGTTTCCCTGAAGCAACTCGAGAACCAGTCGCAGATGCTGCGCATGTTCGGCCCTCGATCTGGAATAGATCAGGACATCGTCGATAAATACAATGACAAAACGGTCTAAGAATGGTTTACACACGCGATTCATCAGATCCATAAAGACCGCGGGTGCGTTGGTCAAACCAAAAGGCATGACAACAAATTCGTAGTGGCCGTATCGGGTTCGAAAAGCGGTTTTGGGTATATCTTCCTCTTGAATCCGCAACTGATGGTAGCCTGAACGTAGATCAATCTTGGAGAAACACTGAGCACCTTGTAATTGGTCAAACAGGTCATCGATTCTTGGTAAGGGGTATCGGTTCTTGATGGTCAGCTTGTTCAATTCCCGGTAATCGATGCACATCCGGAACGACCCGTCCTTCTTTTTGACAAAAAGGACTGGCGCGCCCCATGGAGAAGTGCTCGGGCGAATAAAGCCTTTTTCAAGTAACTCTTGGAGTTGATTTGAAAGTTCTCGCATCTCAGATGGAGCGAGTCGATACGGAGCTTTGGCCACTGGGTTGGCTCCTGGAATAAGGTCGATTCGAAAGTCGATATCACGACTTGGAGGTAATCCAGGAAGATCATCAGGGAACACCTGAGGAAATTCTCGGACAACAGGGACATCTTTGACTTCAACTTTCTTTTTCTTGTCCGTCTCTGCTACAACAATGTTGGCCAAGAAGGCTCGATATTCCTTGCGGAGATATTTGCGAGCTTGAAGACAGGACATGAGTTTGAGATCTTTCGCAGTAGTTTCACCATAAACACATAGAGTATCACCACTAGCTAGCACAAAACGAATCATCTTATCGGAACACACAATTTCAGCACGGTTTTCACGAAGAAAGTCCATGCCTACTATGACATCGAAACTTCCGAGTTGCATTGGAATGAGATTAATCGGGAATATATGATTGTTGAGCTTGAGAGTACAGTCACGGAGCACAGAATTGACAGCAATGGTTCTTCCGGTAGCGACTTCTACTTCGAAGGGTGTCGAAAGATAAGAGCGCTTACGTCTAAGGAGCTTCTCAAATTCAAATGACACAAAGCAGTTATCGGCTCCAGTATCAAACAAACATGATGCATATATACCATTCACAAGGAACGTACCATTGACCACGTTGTTGTCAGCTTGAGCCTGACGTGCATTGATGTTGAAGGTTCTGGCGTGAGCGGCTTGCTGTTGAGGCTGTTGTTGTTGTTGCTGTGGTTGTTGAGCTTCTTGCTTCACCACCCTGTTCGGGCACCGGTTTGCGAAGTGGTTAGGGTCACCACATGCAAAGCAGGTCCGAACATTGTTTGCTGGGGCCTGTGCAGCTTGAGGAGCTTGAGGAGCAGGGAGTAGAGCCTGGTTGACAGCGGCTTGAGCTTGAGCTTGACGGGGACCATAGCGACAACTCGCAGTGAAATGCCCGTAGACGTTACAGTGTGCACAGAATCGGCAAGCCACACCCACCGGGTGATGATAGGAACATGTAGCACAGAGTGGGTGGGGGCCGGTGTACGCACGCTTTGCTGGCGGCGCATTGATCACTGGCGCTGAACGCTGTGGCTGTTGCTGCTGCGCGGGTACAGACTGTAGTGGAGTAGCAGTGGTTGCGGCAGCGCAACTCTTCTTCTTTCTTCTCCTTGAGGACTTGGAGGCTTGAGCAGTAGGGTTGTCGGTTGATGCGGCAGTAACTTGATGCAAAGACTTGGTTGGCTTATCCCAGACACCAGCCTTAATTCGCTTGTCGTTAATCTCGGCAGCGAGCAGGTAGGTTTCCTCGATTGTTGCGGGTTTGGCGGCGTGAACAAAATCTGCGACACAATCCGGAAGAGCACGGATGTATTTCTTGATGGTCATGTCAGAAGTCTTGACCTGGTCGGGACAGATAATGCTCAACTGCTTGAAACGGGCAGTGAGACCAGCATTGTCTCCCTCCTTTTGCTTGATACTCCAGAACTCATCCTCCAACTTTTGGCGTTCGTGGGGAGGACAGAACTCGTCCATCATGATCGCTTTCAATTCCTTCCACGTCAGCTCGTATGCAGCGTCGTTCCCGCGCTTGTTCCTTTCTGCGGTCCACCAGTCCAAAGCTCGTGACTGGAAGACACCGGTAGCATTGAGAGTACGGAGGTGATCTGGGCATCCGCTTTGACGAAAGGTGACTTCTACCGAGTCAAACCAATGAAACAGAGCCGTAGGGCCATCTTCACCGGTAAACTCTTTTGGCCCACATGCCTTGAATTGTTTGAAGCTAAAAGTAGCTTTGTTGGAGTCTTTGGGCGTGAGGGTTCGGGATTCCTCAGATGACTTGCTTGCGTTCTCGAATACTTCACTCACAGCCTTTGCTACTGTTTTAGAGAGGATAGCAGCAAGACGACGATCTCTCTTCTCCCGACGAGTAAGACGTTGACGAGGCCTTGATGATGACGACATGGTCTGCAATTGACATCGCCATAGGGCTCAACACAACGAATTCGAATCTCGCACGTCTTAGTTTACTAAAGCTTAGAATCACGTCGCATCTCACGTCACGTAACACATATAAACACATAAACACATAATCACAGAGACACATAAGCACAGAAACAACTAAAGCACAGAAGCAATTAAGCAAATAGAGCACTTAATTTCCTAAACACGTACGAAATTTTATCACAGAAGCAGTCAGAAAACAGAAACCTATATCCACATGTCGAGTGTCGTTTGTTTTGCATATCGGATAGCATCACATTGTATCGTCTAACTTAGTCGTATAGGTAGCCTAGCACACTGGTTTCGTTTAGATCACATCTCCAGAGATTTGAATCAAGATAGGATAGCAACAAAAGTCACGCTGATTGATAGCAAATGGAGCAATCAACAAATCTTAAAGCACGTAAACAGGTAAATCATATAAAATCAACAAAGCAACACTCAAATCGGAAAATGGATTGTCTGCGGCTACTAGACTTTGACTAACCATGGCAATTTAACTATTCGCAGTTGACTTGTCGTCACTTTCGACTCTAGGGGACATGTTTCTGCCTCGATTCTTGGGCATTATGCATGCGCATTCTAGGCCATACTCGTGAGTTCAGGTCGTTGGAGTCCGTCAATTGCCTTGGCGAGATAAAATAAAGTTGGAATAACTGCCAAGGTTAGGGTTTCACCCCTAGCTTAGCAATTTCTTCCTTGTTTTTAAGAAAATTTAGAGGAAGTTTTCATCAATTTATGGGTTTCAGCCCCGAATTTGGTATAACTCTTCCCCGTTTGTCGATAGAAATTCGCACAAAATTATTGGCAAGAATTTGTAATTTAGGCAGGAATTTGCGGGTTTCACTCCTAATCCCGTCCAAATTACAAAATTTGGCTCGGGGTTCGGATGTAATGATTGATAGAATAGAAGGAAACAACATAAAATAAGCACATAAACTTAGTCTCTTGGTTCCTAACTATAGTCTAGGTCTCTAAGACAGCGATCCGGACTAGATCGTGTCTAACCTAATTCCCTATAGTTATGGCTCTGATACCAATCTGTCACACCCCAACCGATGGCGGAATCATCGGGGCGCGGCACTGAGCGAAACAGATTGTTCAGAAGTTTCCGCAACAACTATTATACAATTTAGTTATATAACACGTCCCATACCGTGTCCCAAACAATAACAAGTTATCATAGAAAGCAACTAAACAATATGGGAACTGTTCCGACAACTCGGATTCTTAATTATTACAAACCAAAAGTAAATATTGTTTTAAGACCCCTAGACGACTACTGTGGATCTTACTGACTACAGGTGCCAGTGCAAGATCTACAGATAATTATGGCCCTGGAACAGGTACGTGGACACTGTCCTAAGGACACAGACTCCTAGAAGTTTATTATTGCCTCGCTTCCCTAGCATGCTAGTAGCTTAAACACCTGTCACATACGTTAAAATAAAAGTCAATACACATAATGTAAAGGTGAGTACACAAGTTTGATATAGCATATAAAGTTCGAATAGTTTACGCATAACCAAGCACGTACACAAGGGAAAACGATGCATGTAAATTATCAACATGGGACCATTGATACCAACGACTGCGGGTTGACTGTCCGAGACAGTTCGCAATACATGATTACCACCGTAATCCATGCAAGTAATTGTCCTTAGCAACCCCCGTGTGAACGGGTGCTGAGTCCAAACTATAGTACTATGTTGCTAAAGCAGGTAGATAGCACTCCACGTGTAAACATAATAAACAGCAATCATTTAGTCAAGTAGCACATGCAAATCGGTTAGCGTTCAAATAGTTTGTGTTGATTGTGATTTTGATAGTTTACGTATGTAACACCCAAAAGTGCTGAAAGCAAAAAGGGATCGAGTATACTCACAGTGATTGATTGTGGATTGAAGGGAGCACTGAGAATAGATTAGCCTGAATAGTTCGATAACACAACGATGAGTAACGCGGAAGAAGTAAACAAAGGAAACTGGATCGGATAGACCAATCGATCGGACAGCAGTTCGATCGAGTGGGCTGTTCGATTGGTTTGAAAGTCCGTTCGAACATCCATTCGATCGGCTGGCTGGCTCGATCGGCTGGTTCCTTCAAGTGGATTGTTTCTTCCTTTGATGTGGAGGAGGTGCTTGTGTATGATGGTTTGTACTACCTTTCAAGTTGGTCGATCGAACTGCTGTTCGACCGGTTAGCCCAACCGATCGGTTAGCACTTTGTTGTTTTCAAGTATGTCACTCGATCGGCTGGCATGTTCGATCGGGTGACATTCCAATGTTTTGGAAAGTCTAAGTGTTGAAGTATAGTATCTCATGATTCGAGCAGTAATGTTTACAATCGAGTGGCTCGATCGATCGAACAGAACCCTTGTCAATACTACACTTTATGAGTTTGTGGGACTAAGTGCTGGTCGATCGGTTAGCCTAGTCGATCGGCTGGCATAGTCGTTCGGTTGGGCTGTTCGATCGAACAGCCTAGCCGTTCGGCCAGCTTCTTGATTTGGTTAACTTATCACCTAACACTTGGTTATTCCCGTTACTTGGTGTGATTTGGAGATATTTTGACTACGAGTTGAACCACAAAACTGAAATTCTTACTTAGTCTACTGACTCGAGCAGGAATCACCCAAACTCGGTCAGAGACGGTTTGGAACCTAAGTTTAACATTCAACCCGAGATCGGTAAATCTCTTGGTAAAACCCGAATCTTGAACCATGTGTTTGTTTAGGTTGATTTATGAATCGGTTCAAGCTCGTTTTCACCGGCTTGAGTGTAAAAGAGTTGAAAGATAGATGAAAACCCATCTTCCAATCCTTTTCCACCGTGAAATGTTAAGATCCTTGGAAGATTTTAGGTTATTGATGTGGAAATCGGTTAGATCTAGCTTATTCATGGCTGAATGAAGTCAAAAACATGATGTTCTTGATGAACACCAAGAACACCATGATGACATCACTCAAGAACGCCTAGATCTTGGTGATTTCATGGATGAAATCCAGATTTTGAAAGATAGAAAGATGGAGAATCGATTAATGAACAAAAACGTACAAAGATTAGAGTGAAATACTTACAGGTTTGAGAGAAATCTTGGATTTAGTGAGAAGAAGAGGCTGGTCGGTCAGAGCTTTTCCAAAAGTGGAAAGTATGACAAAGACAGCCCTATTTATAGGCTTCCAAAAGAGGAAAGGTCAGCTGATCGAACAGCATTCCTGATCGAGCAGCTGTCCGATCGAACAGTCCTGTTCGATCGGCTAGCCTGTTCGATCAGGTTGTCCTGTTCGATCGGCTAGCCTGTTCGATCAGGTGGCCCTGTTCGAACAGCTTGCCTAGTTTTGAGTGTTTCGCGACGATTTCCGATATTTCGAGTTCGATGAATGATAATTTGAGGATGATAGAATTCCTAATCAAATTACTTTTAGTCCCAACTACTATATCTAACATACAAGCATCCTTACAACTTGTTTCCAAAGTCGGTTTCGATTGAGTTTGATTCACCTTCGAGTCTTGATTGATTTGATTGATTTACCACACACACTTTAACATAAAAGTAAACATGCACAAATAACACATAAGGCACACACACACGTATAAAAAGTACTAAAATCCCCACACTTGAGTTTGATGATTGATTTGATTAGCTTGATTATTGATTGACTAGCTTTATTGCGTTGTTACTTCCTACCATTCACAGTCGGCCGTTGATTCACAGTTCGATTATCGGTCGATTAGTTTAATTATACAACACTTACTCCAAATAATACGAAAATCAAAATGAAACTAAAATGAAATTAATCTTTATTAATCTTTAATTCCAATAACAGTCAACACTTGACTTTGACTTTGACTTTTGGAAAACACGGGGTGTTACACTTGAGCTAGTAGTAAGTGTCTTGAGAACTCATTTTTCATCTTGTTTTAGTAGTAAAAGTTGTATGTAACCAAAAATCTAAAGATCTTACAAAACCAAGAAGATGAACTCATGAAACAAACTAAAAATCATAAGAATATAAGTTGTTTATGTTATGTGATGAAGTTGTTTGATGATTATTTGTGTGTATGGTGTTGAACACCACATGAACACTTGTTAGATGATGATTAAACACATGATCTAACAAGTAGGTTGATGGATCTTGAAAGATCCATGTTGAACATACATTATGTGAAGTATGAACTTGAAGAATAAGTATGATTTTGTGTAGAATATGGTTCTTACAAAGTGTAGATCATGAAAAATGAAAGATTTGAAATATTAAGGTTTCTAAGAAACAAAGTTTACATCATGATGAACATGGTTTTGATTTTTAAAGATGAGTGAACTTATTACATGTGTGAAAATGAAATACTTGAAGTGTTTAAAACATAAAAAGTTGTAGAAAATGAATTTCTACAAAAATGAGTCATAAGTTGTAAAGATGGAATTTTTGCAAATTGATTCATATGAAGGAATGAACCATGTTTTTGAAGTTTATGGAACTTGATAAACACCATGTTAAAAGACTACAAATTTTTATAAAACTTTTAAGTTCACATCTTCATGAAAATGCATTTTTATGCATATGTTAGGTTGTAAATTGTGGTGGATGATTGTTGATGATTTTTAAAAAGAAAATGATATGCTTAAAAGCATGGGAACCTCCATTTTACAAAGGAAACTATGGCAAATTTTTTTGTAAAATTTAAACACTTAGAAAAATATGTTTTTAACAAGTGTTTACAAGTAATCTTGGATTATTGTTTTAAATATAAAAATTTCCATAATTTTTGGTATAAAAATTTCAAATAATGGAGGTTGATTTTCAAAAATAAAAATGACTAAATATATATTTAGGAAAATATATATTTAGAGATCACAAAAATTATGTACTATGTGTATATTATTAGTATTAGTTATACTAAAATTAGGAACTTGAAATAATATACCACACAAAATACCAAAAATTGTAATCAAAGAATTACAAAAATTACAAGAAAATAAATATATATCTTGTACACAAATATTGGACATTCGGACAAATGGACATATTGGACAAAGTATATAAATATTCTGAAATTTAATTTGTATTATAACAAACTTGGTAAACGGTATTTTTTAAACCGAACAAACGACAAAGTATGTATTTTTACAAATATTATAAAAATATATCATATTTTGTCAAACTTGAAAATATATTATTTTGAGTGTATGAAAATGTTTATTTTCATAAACAACTTAAAAATATATTATTTTGGTGGAAACTAAAAATATATATTTTTCTAGCTTTAATCTTAAAAAAATAAAGTATTTTTAAGATATATGTGAATGTTTATATTTACCAAGTCAAAAATATAGATATTTTCCTATAAACATATCTTGAAATATATGAATTTTAAGAATACAAGAATATTGATTTTTAGTTGTGCAAAAACAATATTCCGAAAAAATTAAATATATATTAAGTATGAAATACTTAATAAATACAAGAAAATACGTGTTCCTATACGTACTAATACATACCAACATACACTACCAACACTTGGTAAAATACCCTCGAACAAGTATTGTACATATATATGAGAATGCAAAGTGACATACTTAACATACTCATAATACAAGTATACCTATACTTGGGAATACGTACAAATGTATAATACTCAATAAATGGTATGTTGGTTACGGAAACTACAAACACGCGAATATGAGGACCATATGTCAAGACGAGTTAAAAATATATTATTTTTAATGAATCCCTTAAGTGACATACATGCAATGCATGCAAAATAATATAAGTTAAAATATAATATTTTAACTAATATACTAAACTTGAATTTTATATAATTGTGAGGAATTATGTAAAGACATCATACACCAAAAGTGCAACTCAAAACAAAAACAAATCCAAAACAAGTCTTAGTAACTGATTAAGACTAAGAAACGTTACAAGACCGAAGCGTCTAACAAAACCTAGCACGATTGTAGGTTGCACGACAAACCCAGGAAAACGCATTTGAGTACGCACGTAGCACGGACACAAACTTGTGAGTTCATGTCCCCCTTTTCTCTTAACATTTTCGGTTTACAACTTTCGGGGGGAAATACATGTCAAACTTGGGTATGAATAAGTTATGGAATGAACTCTTAGATCATGTGAGCATAGGCTGTAACTGAGGTGCCATTAATCCTTTTTAGGACCACGGAACAAAGGTTAGATCTAATGGGTACGGACGAGCCCCACTCACGGTCCATGGGTGACCACTTAGAGTGTTGTTGTGTCCTTGTCGGGAGTGAACCGACACTAAAAATTGCCTACTCGGGTTGAGTACCTCCTATGTCGTCACATATATTAATGTCCTTGCAAAACATTAATGATCAACATGTTCATGGACACTTTACGTACCTGCTTACAAACTAAACTTTCAAATGTTTTTGAGATTCATTTGATGTGCATACACATAAAACACATGAACTCGCTCAACTTTTGTTGATGTTTTCAACTTACATGTATTTCAGGAAAATAGATGGATCTTTGGTGCTGGTGTTGTTTTTCAAGCCGTGAATTTCAAGTCTAGATGTCATCCATTTTTGGAGGGTTTGATTCGTATATCTCATCTTTGACGAGATATAGGATGCAAAGCCTCGTGAAACTAGTCTTTTGTTAAACAAGTCCTTTTGTGGAACTTTGAATCTTATGATGGTTTGTAACTTAAACTTAATACTTGTGTTGGTTGGAAACTTAAACAACTTATGTTTTGTAATGTTTTAAACTTTTGTATGGATGAACATCGCTTATTTTAATCATGTAGTTGTTTGTTATGTCACACCCTGGCTTTGCGGAAGCGTGGTTAATTTTGGTGTGACTTCTTAATACCATAGCTTAATCATAACAAAGCTATATGAAATAAAAACCATGCAAGATCATCCTTGGGATTAAGTTTTAAAAACATAAGTAACATAACATTGTCTGAAGACGTTGACACGTGCAACGGGAAATACAATCTAACAACATGAAACATTGTTCAGAAAACACAACCATCGACATGAAACAAACATAGTTTAAGGACTGTGACTCGTCCAGGAAAAAGTCACATCCCCTAAACCCGGATGACCTCGTAACTCCTATGCAGCTGGAAAACATAACATACCGCGCCAGATCTTTAATTCCCTGAAATACATGTAAGTTGGAAAAATCAACAATAATGTTGAGCGAGTTCATGTGTAAGTGAGTAAATAAACCTTTGTATGTATAAAAATCCTGGTATGTAGCAAATAAGAAAAAAGAGATCACCAATGGTTTGCAAGGCCATTGATATGTGTGAAGTGCAAGTAGGGAGACTCAAACCTAGCAGATTTATGCGTTGGGCACAAAGTCACCCCGAGGTCCGTACTGTTGGGCCTGGGGCTGGGCTCGCTACACCCAGATAGATCTACCGCTCCTGTCCCTCGGTCCTACCCTGAGGATTAATGGCCTCAAGTTTCCGCCTACCCACTCACATGATCTAAGTAGTAAACCTCCTTACGCTAACCATACCATGTATAAAGTATTCGTAAACATTGTAACATGTATTTCACCCCCGCAGTTTAGAAAACTGAAAACAGTTAAGAGAAAAGGGGGACATGAACTCACAGTGGTGCGTCTCTACCAAGTATATCTCCTGATCAAGCAGCTGTGCGACGACCTACACGTACTAACTCTATTAGACAGACGGCCGTGCCTTAGCTTTATGGTTTAAGTTTTTGGGAAATAGTTAGACAACTATTTCGTGTTTACATTCTGTATATACTTGGTAATTATTTTCCTTCCCAAGGATGGGGGATTTAATACATGTGCGTTCGTATACTTCGGAATATATTATTAAGTCTCACTTAATATATTTTATTCTTATTCCAAAATATAAATATTCTTCCCAAAAATATTATATTTTAATACATGTGATTTTCCCAAAATAATACCTTGTCAAAAATACGTGTTCATAACTATTTTTCCGAAAATGCGTAAGTTACGTTTTAAAGATCGAGTGGTAATAATAATTACCGGTGTAACTTAAATAATTATTGCGAAGGCGTTCGTATTATTTTGGAGTCGTTAACACGATAATATTATTTTTACCCTAAAAATAATATTTGTATATTTCACAAAATAATCATAAACACATAACAACTGACGTTATGAAAAATATACACTAAATATATATTTACCAAGTTTTATTTTGTGAAATCCCACCTCCGATATTTTGTAAATAAAGTCGTGGCGAAATCTATAATTTGAAAACATGTCAAAATGTATTTCTAACACTTTTAGTGAAAATATTTCTAAGTGTTAGGTTTTTGGAAAAATTTTGCCAGAGTTTCCCCTGTAACTGGAGGTGGCCGCGCTTTCAAGCGTATCATTTTCTTTTATAAATCAAACCAACAATTTTCTCATTCAATCAAAACAATGTTCAAAGCAACAAACTAGTCAATAAATAGGTAAATCGCAAGAATCACATGAACTTGTAGTTTTTTCCAAAACTAAGAAGTAAATCCCATTACTTTTAGTCGATCTTTATATATATCAATCCGGTTTCGTAAAAAGCCTCGTTTTTAAAGAAATTCCATCTTTACAACTTATTGTAAAATTTGACAAAACTAGTTATTTGTCGAAACTTAGTGTTACACAAGTGTTTACACACTTGTGTGTTTAAAAATCATTCTTGATCATGTAAGATCCGGCTTTAGAAAAATATGATTTCTTTGACATTTGGTCATTTGAAAATACCGCTTGTAGATCCGTAGATCTACTAGTTTTAAACACTATTTCGTAAGTAAAGTCATTTTTACACAAGTTCAAGTTTCTTGTGTGGTAGAGTTTCATCACTTAACCCTTGTTACACTTAAACAAGCTCTATGTCATGATCCATGATCATGACCAATCCGGGTTAAACGATGATCCGAGCTACCACAACATAGATCGGGCCCAAATAATTACACAAAACAAATCCTACATGATTTACACAACATTCTAGCTTTTAACCATCATTTTTAGCATTTTTAGTAGACTTTTACTTATCATTTTGTATGTTCACGAGTTTTAACCGTCGCATATCGTTTTAACCACTTTAAAATAGGTCGAGAGTGCGTTTCAAGCAACTTACTACTAGCTCGAGGCTAGGGAAGATTCTAGACGCAACATGAGTGGATAAAAGCAATGAGATGAGGTCCTTTGCTTTCCGAATGCACCAAGCCTCCTCGTATGTGATCCTTAGCTCTTGTATGAACTTGGAATGAGATGATCAAACCTTGAAAGATGGATGGATGGTATAGGGGTGTTCGGCCGAGAGCCTTTAAGAGAGGGAGGGTGTGTGTGTTGGTGAGTTTGCTAAGTGAAAGTGTTAGTGTGCTAAGCCTTGTTCTTATAGACATTACATATGATCATTATCCATTGGGTTCTATGTCTAATAGATATTAGACATATTAGATTATTTTAATCAACATAGGACAAGGGGTGTCCCCCCTTGGGGACGGTTTGGTTAGGGGGGGGGGGGGTAAACCGGTTCCATTTCAACCATTTAGTTAGTATATAGTTAGGTTAGTTAAGTTAGTTTAGGGATTAACCCGGTTACTAGTGTGTAGTGCATTACAGTGGGTGTTAGGGTATTCAGGGACCCTAACTGGCTCAGAAAAAGATAAACAATGTAAATGGCAATATTTTCATGTTCCGGGTAAATTCCGGTTGTTCGGTTGGATAGCGATCCGTTAAAGCGCTTAACAAAGCTTTAAAGTGTCGTTATTATTAATTTTAGTGACACAGCTTATTCCTGACACTTTGGAAACTGTCTAGTAATATTTTTCTCATGTTTTGGCACTTTATTAGTTAGCTAGAAGCTGAATTTTTAGTTAAAGTGCTGAATTTTGTGCTTAGAGTATGTTTTAGGCACATCTTGTCACTGTAACTTATTCCTAGAGACGCAGTTCTACAACCCTTGTATCTCTACACTCACTATTAGTGTAGTAAACTATCTCGGGCTCATACAGGCCTTAGAGGCAGTGTCTGCCTGATGCTGGCTATATCAGCATGTTCAGTAGGTTATCCGTTCATTGTGCTACTGTGCCTTTGTGCATCATGTTTGTCACTAAGGTTCAGCATGTAAGTAATGTAGTGACAGTAAATAAAGTATGATGCAGGTATGTGCATGTATCAGTAATCAAGTAGCAGTTTATCCACAATTTCAAGTAAGCACAGTAATTAAGCAGTAATTAATTATTAATTAAGTCGTACGGATACCTGATTTAGTGAGGGTTATCACATGTTATGATCGAGTGCAATGAAAACTGATCAAGTCACACACATACGCTTCCGCAAAAGACAGGGTGTGACAAAGAAAATATATAATATTTTTCTCTATGCTTTACATAACCATTTTTCAAATGTAGCATAAGAGGCCATATTTGATCATCAGCTATCTTTTCCCTCTCTCCTTTATATTAACGTTATTCAGCAAATGCTTCACAAACGCCCCTTACTTTCTCCTCCTCTAAAGACTACTCCTTTTCTCTCTCATCCCCCTCTTAGAGAACAAGTATCTCCTACACATAACGTCATGTAGACAAACTTGCTTCCTTCTCCAACCACATCTCTCATCCATGTTGGTTGCTTCTCTTTTTCAGATCAACCCTCTCTCCTCATATAGGCATCCGTGGATGCTGTAAAACCTGCATTGTAGATGGTCATATAGATTATGAATATAAGCGCTACTAAGTAGTTAAATGCTACTAAAAGAATCTACTACAATGATTAACATATTTAAGTAGCTTATAATTGTGTGCCTTAACTAACTAGCAATTGACTTTGACTTAGTCTTAACATTCCTCTACAAGCTAAATGACCAGACTTAAATGCAGTCTGAGTAAAAGATTGATAAACTGAGTAAAAGTTAACACATTTGTAAGAATATTTGTCGGTTGATTAATTAGAGACAGAACAAACCTTGAGAATCTACACTAAGGCCACACCTGTAGTGAAAAGTCAATTACTCTATATATGCTTTGTGAGTTGGTAAGATCACAAAGAAGTTACATTTAAGAATGATTTGTTTAGTTTTGAAGATGTTAATTATGTTCTAGCATTAAATCACAGTTTGTTGAGTGTGTCTCCAATTTGTGACAGAGTTTTCAACTCACATTACCAACAAAGAATGATTAATTTTAAAACCAGGTTTTGTGACTTAGAATTGGATTTTATTCTGATCAGAAAGAAAAGAAATAAACGATCATCAAAAGAAATCACCTGTCTGTTTTCAAAAGTTTCTAACCATAGTGCCATGTTGTGGCATCGTCGTCTTGGTCATGCAAATCTAAAGAATTTAGATCAAGTCGCCAAAAATGGGTTGGTTCATGACTTACTAGTCAAGGAATTATTTTCAGTTGAAAAATGTGTCGCTTGTGCTAAAGGAAAACATCACCGAAAACCACATAAACCAAAGGTGTTTAACTCAATCGATTCTCAGTAACAATTCCTTTATATGGATCTTTTCGGTCTAGTGAATGTCTTGAATATTGCTCACAATTCCTTTTGTTAGATTATTACTGATGATTACAAACGTTTTACTTGTATTTTCTTTTTATCTAACAAAAGTGAGACTGCAGAATTAGTGCGACAGTTTGTGATTTTGATGAAGAAGAAAACGAACATGAGTGTTGGTGCATATTTGTGACAACAGCTTAGATTTGGTCTTTGGATATCTTGTAATTAGTTAAACGATAAACGGTTAGCGGGTTTAGCTTTGTATTAGTGAGATAATTGAGTTTGGGCTAAACTAAACCCAATTGGATCTAGGGGGACGAATTGGGCTTGCCCAAGTAGTAAACCCTAGTCCAATCAGTAAACCTTGTGTTATATAAACAAGGTTAGGCTTTAGGGTTTAGGTTGATCAGTTAATCAGCCAAAACAGTTGTGTGAGAGATAGAATTTCGTGAGAGGCATAAGTCTTGGACGAAATTGTGTGTTAGGGTTTAGATTGATTGTAATTCTTGTGAGATTGATAATCAATAGAAACCCGGTTTGATTGGAATTGTTGTTTCTGTTTCCTACACGTTTCTGCTTATTCTGGTCAAGAGTATTCCGCACTCTTGATCGGATTGACAATTCTGTGAAGATCCATACACATCAAGGGGACCTACAATTGGTATCAGAGCATTAGGCTCTTGAAGGCTCGGTTCAGAATTGTTGCTGCAGAAAAGGGTTGATTTTCGGGTTGTTTTGGCAATTTTCGAAAATTTTAAGTTTTTAAGACCTAGGGTTTCGAAATTTTGGAGGCTGATTTTCGAAATTTTTGAAGTGTTTGATCTGTTTGCATATTTAATTTTATTGTATTAGTGTTTTTGGTTGCAGGTTTGGTTGATTCTTGAAGAATTTTGGCTGAAAAGGCTTGAAGATTCGAAGATTGTTCTTCGTGTTCTTCTTGTTCTTCGCTAAGTTCATCAATATTTTCGAAAATTATTGCTGATTTGGTTGTTCCATTTTGCAGGAAACTGTTAGAAGGATCTGGAAAATCTTTAGAAAATTCGAACTTATTGAGTTTCCATGTTTTCCTAGCATAATTAACAATTTCGCTGATAAATCAGAGGAATTATCTGATCCAGCAAATTTAACCTCGGTGACCGGTGAAATTAAATTTCCCAATTATCTGATCCAGCGAATTTAACTTCGGTGACCGGTGAAATTAAATCCAAAGGCGACTTTTGTAACCGTTGTAATTGTCCTCAGCGACATTATTACGGTGATCGGCGAAGTTACTAGACGTCGTGCTAGCGAAATTAATCTAACCAGCGAATTTGATCAGCTAGCATAATTACCCAGCGAATTTAATTGATCAGAGGAATTACCCAGCGAATTTAATTGATCAGAGGAATTACCCAGCGAATTTAATTGATCAGAGGAATTACCCAGCAAATTTAAGTGATCAGAGGAATTACTCAGCGAATTTGTTCCAGCGAATTTAAAAAGTCAGCATAATTATAATTCCTCTACCAGCAAAATTATAACTACTCTATCAGCATATTTAAATTGGTTTTCCAGCATAATTAGCGTCACACAGCGAAATTAAGTTGGTTTGCCAGCAAAATGAAAAGGTGGAGTATTTATTTAGATACGTATAGAGGATTTAACGTTTTTGAAAATAGAAAGTGATCCGTAGCTCATCTCGACAAACCATTTGCACGGTTGAACTCGGTTGATTTTTAGGACCAAAAAAAAAACTCTGGAATATCCCGAATTCAGTTTTTGACATTATATATCATTGGATTCGTCTTTTCGAGACGATTCTAAAGGTGTAATTTGGTAACCACTGTTTTCGGAGATATCTTGTACGGTTTTCTCAGTCTGCAACGGTTAAAATGTCGAACATGAAGAGTTTGAATGCACCTAAGATGATGAAGGTGGAGAATTATCTTATATGGAAGGACAGCTTCAAATCTTTCATTAAATCTCAGGATGCACGCATGTGGACATGTATTGAAGATGGGTACATAAACCCAGTACATGATTTTGAGGGCAGACCACGAGTAACAGCCTATGTCAACATGAAAGCTGATGATAAAAAGACGTACGAGGCTGAAAAGAGAGCCTTGGCTGCAATAAAGACATCCTTACCTGATAGCATCAAGCATATCTTCCAGAAGTACACAAATTCAAAGGATATGTGGGATGCATTACAAAAGCGATATCAGGGAAATGAGAGTGTCACTCAGGCATTTATGGCAGAGATAGTGCCAGTTGATGAGGCTGAAACTAGTGTGAGTGATGCTGAATCTCAAGTGGAGAATGCTGAAGCAAAAGTGGATGCTGAAGTAGAGAAAGAGAGTGAAGTTGAACAGGTTACTGCTGATCAAACTACAGAAGTTCATGAGAAAGAGGTACAAACTAATTCTGTGTGTTTGAGGTGTCGTGAATTACAGGGTGAGGTTGACAGGTTGAGAACACAAAACCAAAGTCTGGTAAGCGAGATGTCGAGCATAAAGGAGTCAAACTTTTTTGCAAAAAGAAACGAATCTTTATACTTGAAGAAGATAAAGGGCTATGAAAGTGAAATTGAAGCTTTAACATGCAAGTTAAATGAAAAACTTCAAGTAATAGATTTAGCTCAGGACATGATGGCTGAGAAAACAAAAGAGATTTCTGAAAAAAACAAAGAGTTGTCAGATGCACAACTCCAAATTGTTGAACTTGAAAAGAAATTAAGTCAATTCAGAGATTCGTCTTTTGTAATGAAACACATGATGGGTGGGTTAAAGAAGAGTAATGACAAGACAACTGTGGGCTTCCAGAGCTTTAATGAAGTCTGACCTCCTCTTAGTCATAACTATTCTTTCCTCCCTGATGAAGATGAGCTTACTAACTTTATGTCAACTGCACCAAGTAGTTTCGCATCTACATCAAGTCAAGGTGAAGGGTCTGAAAGTGATGATGCTAAGAAGAACAATAACAGGGAACATTTGAAAAAGAAAAATTCACCTCCTAAGAGCAAAAATCAAATTTTTGTTAAAAAGATTAATTTTGTTCAAGGTAGTAATATGAAAAATGAAACCGCTGTTATTGAAAAAGAATCAAATGTAGAGTTTGCAAAAAATAAGAACATAGAAAAATTTGAAATTAAGCAAACTGAACAAAATTCTTCCAAGGCATCATCACCATCTGATAAGGGATCTACCTCAGAGACTCCAGCTAAGAAGTCTTTGAAAAGGAGATCGTGCTTCAGGTGTCACATAAAGGGACATGTAGCTAGCTGCTGTCCTAACAAAAATAGTGAAGCACAAATTAGTGACAAACAAAGAGGGAAATCACCAAAGAAGAAAGGTGATAGTGAGGAGAAAGGCTCAAATTCTCCAAAGAAATCTGCTCCCAAGCAACCAGAGCATGTTGGTGTTGGTGTAGATAAGGCTGGAAGAGGAACTCCACAAGTTCCACGTTTTCAAAGAAATCAACCAAGATTTCAGCCTAGATCTCCACCAAGCAGATTTGAGAAACCTAGAAGCTGTTCACCAAGAATGAACAATAATAATTCAAATAATTTCAGAAGTCAAGGTCCATATCAAAATCGATACCAAAATAATGGTGGTCAAACTTTTTATAACAATGGCTTTAGAAATTATAACAATCAAGCTTCTTGGAATCAAAACTCAAGGTTTCAAAATCAAAATTTCCAAAGGTCAAATAGTCCAAATGTATATAGGAATCCTCAGGACCGGAGACCTTATGGAAATCAAAATCAAATTCCATCAACAGGTCTGAGATCCAAGACTCCAGTTAGGAGTAATGGATATTGGATAGATGTTCAAATAGTTGGTGAATTTGGACGACCCAAGACCATTAAGGCTTGGGTCCCCCAATCTAACTAATTTCTTAAGTTAGTGTGTGCAGGAGCTGCTAAGGAGGATTATCAACTTATGTTGATAGTGGCTGCTTCAGACACGGGACGGGGGATGTGAGATTGTTGATATATATGTATATTAAATGATTTAAATTGAAGTTCAAAGTGCTGAGTCGACACAGAAGATAACCTGGCAGATCTTTATACTAAAGCATTTGACAGGGCTCGCTTTGAACATTTAGTCGAATTCAACGGGATGAGGAATCCTGAATAACTGGTTTTTCATAAGAATTTTTGTAAATAGTTTACTGCTTTTCTTAAAAATCAAAAATAAAAAAAAATTGAAAAATCAAAAACATAAAAAAATAGAAAATCAAAAATGAGATTTCACTGTGTGAAAAAGAAGAAATGATAGTACATCAGCAAGTTAAATTGTCACACTGAAATTGAACCATAAATTGCTTAAGTGTGATAGCAGCTTCATTATACGATGTACCAATAGGCAAAAAGCATGAAATACTCAACTTACCAATGTGATATAAACATAAATGAACTGAATATGAGTGGGGAATACATTAGTGGTGTATGGTTTAATGACCTTAATTCTTGCGTTGATAGATTGCCAAAATCTGAAGTTTTTGGTCTTTATACTGTTATTTCATCTGGGATATCTTGGATGTCTGTCTGTTCAGAACTAAAATTGTACATGACCTCAGGAAAGAAAGTCACTTGGAATTAGCTCATTTCTATTTGAATGTCTGTATGTTTTCCCGATACACACAATTTTGATCTGATTCTGAAATCTTCTCTGAAAAAAGTCGTGTACCTCCTCTGCTGCATCCAGATATATGCTGACCTGGAGGTGCTAGGCAACGACAGCTTCTGCTGCATCCAGATACATGCTGACCTAGCTGTACGTTGTCGCGCTATAGATCTAATACACCCGAAAGAGGCCCTCAAGTGCCCAAAAGAAACCCCAGAAACCTATATCAAACTGAGTAAAACTCATTTGATCTGTATACTATACTATCTCTGCTAAAGATCTATTATGTTCTCTTCTCAACCGATTCCCAGTTAAGATTTCAGAAATCTGGATTGGACTTGTGAAATATGTGGTAGGGAAGATACTTGCATGATAGAGTGTGTTGTTTATGTTTCCAGGATTTGATTTGTATTTATTTGGGTGTTCATTGTTAAGAAATAAAACATGATAAAACAGTTTATATGCAGACCTAGACACAGTCAGGATATCTTAAAGGATGACATCAGTATACTCACCTACTACGATGAATCTTTGTGCATACCTTGATCGTGGGGGTATATCCTGAAGTGGGACACACTCAGATATCAAAAATAAAATTACCTTAACGTATCATACGGTAATGGTACTTGAAATGTTCATGCATTTTGTTTAAGTGGACAAACATACTGGTAATCGTCTTGAACTGTTTTTCACGAAAAATTAAATAAAGAATTATCTAATTGTGTGAAACAGTTTGATTGTGCTGATATGATCTTCTTACCAGTGATTCTCACAAAAATAGAGTGTTTATTGCTTTTGTTATTTACTTGCTTTCAGAAAATATAAAAATCCAAAAATAGTGTCTTTTTCTGTTTAAAATTCTTAACGTACGGAAAAATGTTATTCTTGGAGGAATTGTTACTGATAGGGGGAGACAGTGTTAGAAAGTGAGTTCAAAATTTTTAAATCAGACAGGTTCTTGTGTGTTGAACACAAAGTTTTGCGTGTAGGTGATGAAACTGAAAATGCTTAATCTGTGATACAGTCTAACTATCTCTTGAAAAATAATAATTTATTTAACTTTGTTGAAAATTCTTATGGTTTCTCGAGATGTTTGTTTTATAGTATACAGATTGAAGCAGTTTGTTGCTGAGAAGTTGCTGTGAAGTGTGAAGATGAGAGTTTGATTGGATGCATGGTAGAACCTCCTTTCTATATTGCAGACAAGATTGAAGAGTTTGAAGATTGTTGTGCAAATGCTAAACTGGAGTTTACTCAAGTGCTAACGTGTTGAAGATTTGTTGATTGGATGCATCAGCTTAGGGGGAGTCTATTGCTGACAGAAGCTATTGAAGCTGAAGCTATCCAAAGACCAAAGACAGTGCAAGACTACTTGAAGATTGCAAGAAGACTGAAGACAAAGTTTAAGAAGACTGAAGACAAAGTTTTTATGAAGCTATTGTCAAGGGGGAGTTTGTTGGTGCATATTTGTGACAACAGCTTAGATTTGGTCTTTGGATATCTTGTAATTAGTTAAACGATAAACGGTTAGCGGGTTTAGCTTTGTATTAGTGAGATAATTGAGTTTGGGCTAAACTAAACCCAATTGGATCTAGGGGGGACGAATTGGGCTTGCCCAAGTAGTAAACCCTAGTCCAATCAGTAAACCTTGTGTTATATAAACAAGGTTAGGATTTAGGGTTTAGGTTGATCAGTTAATCAGCCAAAACAGTTGTGTGAGAGATAGAATTTCGTGAGAGGCATAAGTCTTGGACGAAATTGTGTGTTAGGGTTTAGATTGATTGTAATTCTTGTGAGATTGATAATCAATAGAAACCCGATTTGATTGGAATTGCTGTTTCTGTTTCCTACACGTTTCTGCTTATTCTGGTCAAGAGGATTCCGCACTCTTGATCGGATTGACAATTCTGTGAAGATCCATACACATCAAGGGGACCTACAATGAGGGTGAAAGGGATGTGATGTGATAATGGTATTAAATTTAAGAATGTTGTACTAATCATTTATGTGCTAAAAAGGGAGCTGAAAGACAGTATAGTGCAGCTCGAACTCCTCAACAAAATGGGGTTACTGAAAGTCGAAATAGAACATTGATTGAAGTTGCTCGCACTATGTTTTGTGATTCCAAGTTGCCCTCAATGTTTTGGGCTGAAGTTGTAAATACAATATGTTACGTTCAGAATCGAATTCTCATCAACAAGCGTCAGATAAAAACTCCCTATGAGATACTTTATGGAGAATAGCCCTCTGTTGGACACATTCGGACTTTTGGTTAACCTGCACTCTGCTTCAACTAGATTCGGTACCAAAGTTCGATGCTAAAGCATATGAATGTTACTTCGTGGGCTATGCTGGAAAGACCGCTTATATGGTTTATAACAAGGTCACTAAGTAGATTGTGGAGTCGTTCGATGTTCGTTGGTTAGAAGAGAAAAAAAACTAATGCACAGAATAGACGAGATTGGTTATAGATTATGCACTTCTATTTAAACCTTTTAATGTTTTCCTAAAATTATTGAAGGTTCCTCTGATGCCACACTTAGGTATGAGGATGAAGAGGATGTTGCACTAGCAAATTCTCCAGCGCTTGGTGTAGATCCACTGGGAATGTACAAACAAACTCAATCACCTTCTACAACAACTAAAAAGCCAAACTTTGAAGTTGTTATTGAAGCAAGTACCTTCGAGGTTCAGAAAATTTTGTTGAGGATTCTACACCAGAAGTAAATGAAGGAATCAACATTCCAGATACTTTAGAATCCCCAACATTCCAGGAGTCGATTCCTGAAGACTGTATGGTTGACACACAAACTGCAGACAATAAAGTTGAACCTAATGATGAGGTGACAGATAACCTGACTAATTTGCCACCTATTGCTCAAGTTCCTGAAACGGTTATTTATCATGGCGTTAACAAATATCACCCAGTCGAAAATATTATTGGTCCAATTGATGCTGGAATGATGACAAGAAGCCATGTTGGTGATTTAAATGAATGTATTTGATCGTGTTTCATATCTCATATTGAACCAAAGAACATTCATAGGCTCTTCAAGAACAAAGTTGGGTTGATGCTATGCATGATGAGCTGAATTGGTTTGCAAAGCTCAAGGTTTGGGAATTAGTGAAACTTAAATAATGAAAACTTAAAATATAAAACTGAAGACAAATATCATAACATTTTAACATAACGGTTGAAAGAGGGCTACTGTAACACTTTGCATTTCTGTACTTTCCTTATTTAGAAAGTTGTATTCACATTTCCATTTTTAGAAACTTGTATTCATATTGTATTCGTACTTCAATGCCAATCTTGTAATTCGAGACTTTGATCGTAATAGGAATTCACTTCTATACTCATGCGTGTTATAATCATACTTGTAGTTATACGCAATCAATCTTTGAATACACCATTACATGCAAAAAAGAGACTTATTATACGCTTGAATTATCTCTTGTGCATACACTATACATACATACACTCCCTATACTTGAAAACCTTCCAAAATATGAACTTTTAGCATAAAATGTCAAATATATGAAAGATCAGGGGCTAAAAGGAACATAAACCAAACTTAGGATGAAAATGGAACACGCCACGTCGCGCGTTCCTCTTAGCTTCCTCTTCCGCGCGACATGGGGATGCTTAATCCACAGAAAGTATTTTTCACCAATCCGGGTTCCACCTTTCTCACCTCCTTTCTTCCCTTATCGCCTTCAATCTTCATTAAAACACAAACCCTACTTCACCAGTATATAACCAAGCCTCCTACACCTTCATTTCACTTTTCCAACACTCTAAACTCACTTAAAACACTCTCAAATTACTGAAAATTCAAGTTAAAGGCAGATTACTACTAAGTACAAAAGTGAGCCTTCATCTCACTCTCTTCTATGTTTCTTCACATTTTCTTCTTCTTGAAAGCTTGAAACACCTCTAGGTATGTTTCTACAAGTTTACCATGGTAAACTAAGGTGGAACATCACCATTTTGAGGCCCAAACTTTCTGTTTTGATTAAACTTTTACATAGACTTCCTATAAACATGTTAATCTTGTGAAATCTTGCACCTACCTTGCTTCTAACCAAGTCTATGGTTGTGAGGCTTGAGTATGGTAAATTCCCATAAGTTTAGAGGTTCAAAAACCTCCTAAACTTTCTATTTTAAACAAGGTTCCAAGCAGCCTACAAGTGTTGAGACCATCCAAACTCACCATCCTCACTATGGTAAGACTTGTATTTTGGTAAATGTGTGAACCATGGAAGCCTTGGCTTTCCAACCTTGTTTTCACTACCTCGCTTGCTTGTTTTGTTATCTTAAATCTAAGTTACCAAGTAAACTTATTGGTAACAAAGTGACCAAACTACACCAAGTGCCATGATTGGAATGCACTGGTCTAGTTTGAGCTCATTTGGTTCCTTGGTGAACAAGATGGATACTTTATTTTGTGTTCTATTCATGACCAAATCATCAACTAATTTGATTATTTTGTGCTTTGGTGAATCATATAATGAGGTTTAATGTATGGAAATCATCATACCTCCTTGCATGACCATTCTCATGGTTCTTTACTTTACATTTGATTATAGCATATAACTATCCCTAAATTCTGAATTTAATCTGATAATCGAATCTGCAAATCACACACCTCTGTTTCCTCTTAGGTTAACTTCGGTATTTCAAAACTTAAGACTCATCAAACTCACTTTCATGGACTCTCTATGCAAACCGTGAGTATACATGACCCTTTTTTCGTTTTCCCATTTTTGGGTGCAATATATATTACCATATCAAAAATCACACAAACACATATATGCAAATACACTATTCATATAAGCGAATCCAATATACATGCTTTATACATTTATACTTTAGGAATACATACATGCTAGAAGTCATTCTTGCACTATACTTTGTCATTAACTTCGTACAAGCCTACGTTAACATGTATAGTGCTATAGGATTAGCACACGACCCGTTGATGGGTCTATGTTAAGTAATATATTCAAACAAACGGTCTTGTCATTGCGATGACAAGATTACACTAGTGGACTCTGTTTCCTCTGTTTCTTCTTAGGTTAACTTCAGTGTTCCAAAACTCAAGACTCGTCAAACTCACTTTCGTGGTGTAACACCCCATGTTTCGGAAGTCAAAGTCAAAGTCAAGATTGAAATCAAAGGGAGACAAGATTGCTAATTGTGATCTGTTACTCTTTGCTCAATTCCTGTTTTGACTTCTTTGACTCGTACTTAATCTATTATAAGCGAAACGTTAGTTGTATTATGTGGAGTACTTATTCATAATCAAGGTTATTCGATGTTTATCGCATGTGTGATCGCTATTCGCTTATCGCAATCGCACTCGCAACTCGAATTACGCGTTCTGGATATTGTTTTACGTGTGTGTGTGCCTTATGTGTTACTTGTGCATGTTTATTTATGTTTATGTCGTGGTGAATAATCGAAACGCAATCGAAACTCGAATCGCAATCAAATCGCAAACACTAAACGCAAGTAATGTAGGATGATTGTATGTTAGATATAGTAGTTGGGATTAAAAGTAATTTGAATAAGAAACGCTATCGCATCGCTCGCAGTCGCAATCGAAACGGCAAAACTCGTCACACCGAGCACTCAAATCAACTGGCTGATCGACCAAGTGACCAGCCGATCGAACAGCTGCTCGATCGAGCTACCGCTCGATCGACCAGCCAGTCGATCAGGCTGCCACTCGATCGAACCACCCTTTCCACTTTGGGAAACCCTATAAATACTCCTTCATTACCACTTTGGTAAAGTATCAGCTCTCTCTTTCTCTTCACTCGTTCCAGCCACCTTTTCTTCGATTTCTTGCGATTTCGGTAACATCTCAACCCAAATCTTGTACTTTCTTTCTCAACATGCACTCCTACACCTTTCTATCTTTTAAATCTTAACTTTTAACCGTGAAATCATCAAGATTCAAGGTGTTCTAGGATGATGGCATCATGGTGTTCTTGAGAACTTCATGTTTTGGCCTCAATCCACCAAGAACAACTTAGATCTGAACGATTTCCACATAAATTGTAACACCTCGAATTTTTGTGTCCAATAATGTATTGACACGTGTCTTGAGTTTACACGTGGCGTATTATATCTAATAAAGGACGAATGTTGACAAACCTTGAAAGTATATAAATTTGAGGGTTATAAATGTCAAACAAGGGTAAGTATACTGTATAGTAACCCTAAATGGTGCTCGTACCTTCAAACGAATAAATCATGGATCGTACGGAAGCGAAACGCGGAAGAAAACGAGAGATTACAAGCTGCGGGGGTTAACTGTGTCAACATGTTTAATTATACCTTTGAGTGACCCTTTGACGTACCCGAGGCTTTATAACAGTAAAATACGCTCACTAGAATATAATATATAAATTCCGCGAAGTTCCGTTTTAAAATGAGAAAGTTATGATCAAATTCGTACGAGAAGGGTTAAAAGCGTCAACAATGAAAGTTAAGGCCTTCTGAATAATTAACAAAGTTAACCGGGGACTTAACAATGCGGGTAAATAACACGAGGCCCTTAGTTGTAAATAATCGAGGGCCAAATCGCAAAGTTACCCCTTCAAACCCGAAGGGTCAGGTTAATAATTACGGAAGATTTCGTTATTAATTACCAGATTCTGATTCTGATCATGATTACAAAAGATTTAAAATCTTTGAAAAACAACCCTCTCGCGGGCCGCATTACATTTTTGGTTAAGTTGAGGCGGGCCGCGAGCCTCCTAAATTGTACGCGCCTGATATTGAACTCAGGCGGCCCGCGTACAAGATGTATGGTTCTCCCATGCGGGCCGCGTGGGACGCCCATATGCAGAAAGTTTGGACTTGCATGCCTTTTGAGCTTGTGAACGATCATATAGCCAATAAGTGAGGCATGGGCGCCCCCTACTCGACCTATACCACCTTGGGACACCTGCCCATCATCCATGATCACTTGTAAACCATGGTGTGATGATCTAAAGGCCCTTCATGCACTATAAATAGGCATGTTTGGTTCATAACTAACACACACCTCAAACACACTCTTCTGATAATACTTGGAGCTCTCAAAGCTTTCTCTTATCTTCCTACTCATGTTCAAGCTTCTGTAAGTCGTTTAGATCCTTTGTGATTTAGTTTTACTTAGTAAAATGGCTAGAAATCAAACCGTCGTAACTACGGTTTGACTTCAAGATAAATCTTTAATGGCTCAGTCTTATGTCGAATCAAAGGTAGTTATTTGTTGGTGTTTATGTGGGTAATAAACCTCTGAAAGGGTTCCCCATGATCACCACTCTAACTAGTTCAAATTTCGAGTCAAACGTGCACTTAAAAAGTCAACAGAAAGTCATTTTGCGATTTTGTGCATAATCTGTAATGTATATGCTATGAAACCTGTTTTGATGATCCTAAAACATGATATTAAGTATATAAACTTGTCGAGACTCGTTTGATTCGGCCATTTGCTATATTAACCCGGTTCGGAGCCGAATGTCGCAAAAGTTTGACTTTTGCTTTGACTTCAGTTCTGACCCGTTTTAGTACAATTTAGATATGCCTTAGGACTCTATTAGGACCAGGTCATGTGTTGGTATCACCCTCGGTGACCGGTTCGTCGTTTGTCCGAGTCTTTTATGCATTTCCGTTAATTACTTAAAAGTTGACCGTAACGCCCTTTTTAAAATAAAACGAGTATTTCGGACACGTGAAGGGACCATAACCTTGCTCGCTAAACTCTAAGCATGTCCCTAAAGTTTCACGCCAATCCGAGGTCTAGAATGGGAGTTATGCTAATTAGCGCATTTATAAGAAACTTTTGTAATAAACGGTGCAATTAGCATAACGCCTACCTAAACCAAGATTTCGTCACCAAAACTTTTACCCACTGTATTAAAATAATATTTTGGGATTCTTAAAGATTTTTAATTAATTTTAACCTGCTCATAACCTGCGGTTATGGCTACGGTTCGGTAAATACCGAATATGCCCTTTTCGGCCAAAACTTGAGTTCTACAAGGTCTTTTGACCCGATTCCAGTTGCTACTGATTTTAAATAATAAATAAGATATTTTAGACTTATCAAACTGATCGGGAAACTCAGGTTTCCTGTAGAACTCAGAAATCCCTTTAAAAGTCTTTAAAATGACCGAAAAACCCCTACGGGGCGTATAATGAACTAAAACTCGTTACGGGCATTATGGAAGGTATCCTACTGATACCACAACCTCTTTAAAGTATATTGACTTAGGAAAACAGTGTAGGACTCCTACGGTTACCCGTTGCGCCTATCGCGCGCACGGTTCGGCTTATGTAACTAGTTTACATAAATTAGCCGATACGGGTCAAACCATATCATTTTGACCCCAAAACCCAGAGTGTGAATATTAAACCCATACAAAACAAGTCTCCGAACTTGTTGGGCCAGAATCACACTCCATTCTCGGTTTTCGCCCTTCACGCGATTAAACGATATCTATCCCTCGAAACTAACCGGTCTAGGCCTCGGCTAATATAAAGACCCGTTAGGATTCTAATAGGTTATTTAAAACCTTCGTTCCAGAATAAGGAGCCCCAGTAAAAGATATCGGTGATTTAATTGATTAAGGAATATACATTGCAAAGGTAAATACTTTTAACTTATTTTCCCTTATACGGGCTTGGGTTACGGTATATAAAATACCGCTTGATTGAGCATCAAATAATTCCATCGTTTAGGTGGTTAATTGAATAGTTTGATCGGCTAATGACCATGTCCCGGATATCCTTGGCATCATTCGAAGAAATGGCCATGACCTTGACAGTCGGGTGTAGGCGTACACCCGGTATTATGTCTATACTATTAAAGACGTAGCCGATGGTTTACCCACCTCGGTTTTACGCAAATGTGGTGTGTCTATTGATCTTTAACCCGGACACGATCCGGGCTACTGAACGCAAAGAAGGAACATGTAATTCGTTCACAAGATTATAATTTTAAATAATTCTCCCAAGTTAAACAAATATGTTTATGCCATGTGCATCCAAACCAAATTTTCAATCATTTTACAAAATGAGTCAGTTGATTGTATTTACCAGTGTAAACTGACGTATTTTCCCAAAAAGATTAAGTGCAGGTACTACACGTAATTGGCTGGTAGTAGCTCCCTAGCATCTAAGGAAGTCTCGCAAGCTTGATGTCTATCTGTTGAACAATATTTTTATTTATTTTGATCCATCCTGTGGATACTATTCAACTACTTGTGATACATTTGGATATTACAATAAATGGTTGAATTACATTTATCTTTATGCTTCCGCTGTGCATTTATATATTGTGGTTTGACTATATTGTTGCCAACTACGTCACGATAATCCCCCACCGGGCCCACCGGTGATACACGTGGAAATCGGGGTGTGACAGGTTGGTATCAGAGCCAACATTGAGTGAATTAAACACTATCCTAATGTGTTTAATCTCAGTGACACAATTGCACATACTTGAGTCTAGACAAGAACATAGGACAAATTCGAATTGTTATTCCAAATTTGTCTTTTTCTTTTATTACTGTTATTTAAAGTTTTGAAAGCAGGAAATATGCCGCCAGTGATATTCCGAGGAAGAGGAAGGGGAAGAAGAGGCAGAGGAGAGATCGTTACTCATCACGATCACGAAGCCGGACCTTCAAATACGCGAGCTCCTTCAACCACGAGGAGTGAAGAACCGCAAAGGCGAAGAGACCTTTACGAACCTGCGAGGCATTCCACCTCGCACAGCTCGACGCCATCATACCGGCACTTATTCGGGCCAAATTCAGAGAATGATCCCAACAACCCGCAACCCTCCTTCATACCTCTACAACGTTCGGTATCGCACCGAAATTTTGACGACCCTACTCCATACTTCAGAGGTCAGTTCAATCCAGCTGACTACATCCAGGAACTTTCAGGCTTTGTTCCGTTAGGGCCACAAGATCATTTCTCCGAAGATCATATGGACGAAGATACTGATCCGACAGAACCTGCTCGTGGTACGCCCACGCATCCAATAGAAGTCTCTGATGGGTCATCCTTCCATGGCACACCCTATCGGGACCAGACAGCTTTCAAGCGTTGTTCGACCGACATGAGTGGTACTACACACCACCTCAGCAAACCTCACAACAACCGCAACATCTGCGAGATCCCTCCGAGGATCCACACTTCGTGGCAGTTACGCCACCACCTCCGCCACCGGTACAGCCAGTAATGCCTGATCCGCCAAGGCGTAGGAGGACAAATGCTCGTATGTCCACACGAGGAGGAGGGGATTTCCACTTCAGCACCCCTCGACACTCTAGTAGTAGCCACTACCCGCCTCTACAAGAAGAAGGACCTTCAAGTCCTGTACAGGAGGCGAACTCCGCACCAGCTGCACCAAACTCGCCACCATTTGGGTATGACCAACCCATACCTGCTTACACGGGTCCAACGGCTTACAACCCGTTCGAACCGTCATCACAAGCGCATTACAACTACAATTATGAGCGCGACCCATATGTGGTGTCGGCTAGGTATAATGCACGCTATCCCGACGGAGCTCATGGGAACATGGGAGTACCAGACTACTCAGCACATGGGTATCCAGCACCTCCCAGACCTCCAGTTCCGCAACAAGCGCCACAACCACGTTTCTCTCCTCCTGAATAAGAAGAAATACTCCACCGTTTGAGCCGTGTGGAAAGAGACTTCGAGGAAGAACGCAAGAGCCATCGAGGATTCCTCAAGGGCTTAGCGAACCTACTAAAGGGCAAGAAGAAGAAACGTGACCATTAGTCCTTATGTATGTTCTAATGTAATGTTATTTTAAAAGAAGTCCCTGCGTGGACATTTATCGTATTTCAGTCCCTACGTGGACTTACCTTTTAGTCCTTGCATGGACACTTATCTTGTATTAGTCCCTGTGTGGACTTGTCACTTATTTTAAACCTCTATGAAGGTATGTACTATTTAAAAGTCCCGTTTAAGGCGGTGTGTAATCATATTAAAATTATGGAATGTTATATTATGAATTTCATTTTGTTATCACTATATATGAAATAAATCAAAACCATTCCTTTTAATTTGATCTGCCTAAATACAGAATCTTAAGAGTGAAACCTAGCCAGGTGTCTTTTAAGATCCGGCCAAGATGGTAAGACCTAAGTTAAAAGATCCTGATTCCCTGTTAACCTCTGTAAGCATGTTAACAAAACATGACAGATGTGATTCGATAAAGTCACACACGTCATTCTTATACAAGAATCCTTTAAAGGATTCCAAAACCCAAATTAAGGATATAATAAATCATGGGTTGAATCATCAATAAAGATGATCACTTGTTAAACATCCATAAGTGATGTAGTGCCTAAGGGCCGAATTATCAAACATCCCTTAGTGATGTAGTGCCTAAGGGCCGAATTATCAAACATCCGTTAGTGATGTAGTGCCTACGGGCCATAATTGTTGTCATAATAAGACAAAAGACAGTGGTGGTTTAAGACTCCCTATCAGAAGGAGTAAAAGGACTACGGTTCAAACCTTCATACCGTGATTCTCTGAAATCTCGGCTAATATTATAATAACGTCCTCGTGACTAGGCTTTTATGCCACTAGCAATATTTATTGTAATTAGGATAAGTATATTCAAATCCTAAATGAAAAGTGAGTAACAAATTAACCAGATATGGTCTTCAATACCATGGTTAATGAATTGCCATAAAAGACAGTTCAATGATAAACTCCTAAATAAAATTTTCGTTATCTTCTGCAGCAGATACAAGCTACTATGGTGAATCCTAATGAAGGAAGTAGTCATACAAATGAAGATGAGTATGATAATGCCCAAATAAATCTAACGGGCGCTCAACTCAAGGCTCTTGTCGACAATGCTGTGCAAGCAGCTCTGGATCGACAATATACAGAATCCCGAAGCAGAACAGTTTCCAAACCACCATCAAAGCCCAAGACACAATCAAAATCCCACAGCAAACCACTATCCAAACCAAAGAAGGACGACGATAAACACTCGTCCAAGCCCAAGAAAGACGACGACAATCACGCGTCGAATGAAAATAGTGTTCGTCGCGAACGGGAGTATACTGATGCTTCCCGCGCCAGGGGCTGCACATACAAGTACTTCGTATCTTGTAAACCCCGAGACTTTACGGGGGAGAAGGGTGCTGTTGAATGTATGACATGGTTGGATGAGATGGACACAGTAGTGGACATCAGTGGCTGCGCTGAAAGGGATGTAGTGAAGTTTGTGTCTCAGTCAATTAAGGGCGAGGCCCTAGCTTGGTGGAGGGCGCTGGTTCAGGCCTCAGGAAAAGCTGTGCTTTACAGCATGACGTGGGAGGAATTCGTTTCTCTCATCAGGGAAAACTACTGCCCACAGCATGAGGTGGAGAAAATAGAGTCCGATTTTGTGTCATTGGTGATGACGAACCTGGACTGCCAGGCCTACTTGACGAGCTTCAATACGATGTCTCGCTTGGTTCCTTATCTAGTTACCCCGGAACCAAGGAGGATTGCTCGTTTTATCGGGGGGTTAGAACCCGCGATAAAGGCTAGTGTAAAGGCCTCTCGGCCAACGACCTTCAGGTCAGTGACTGACCTCTCTTTGTCCCTCACGATGGACGCGGTCCGACTGAGATCGCAGAGGAACAAAGAGGCCGAAAAGAGGAAGCGTGAGGATGATACCTCGCGAAGGTCAGGAAAGAAACACCGTGGAAACGGTGATGGCAAGAAAGGGGGCGAGTCGAGAAAGGACGGGCAACAATCGGGAGAGAAGCCCAAATGCAAGAACTGCTAGAAATTCCACTTCGGGAAGTGCAGGCTTGGGTCGAACTCACAGTCGCAGTCAAAGACGTATGCTTGTGGACTGTGCAAGTCCAAAGACCACAAAACTGTGGACTGTAAGAAGATCAAGGACGCAACCTGCTACAACTGTAGTGAGAAGGGGCACATCAGGAGCAACTGCCCCAAACTCACCAAGAAGACTGAAGAAGCGAAAAAGAATAACGCTAGAGTCTTCAAAATGGATGTGAAGGAAGCCCTGCAAGACGACAATGTAATAACAGGTACTTTTCTAGTGAATAATATATTTGCAAGAGTACTTTTCGATTCAGGCGCTGACAAATCCTTTGTAGACCAAAAATTTTGCAAGTTGCTAAACATGCCTATCAAAACCCTAAATGTAAAGTACGAAGTAGAGCTAGCAGACGGCACTATAGAAACCGTCTCCACTATATTAGAGGGATGTATGATATCCATTAAGAACCATTCTTTTCCTCTATCTCTACTACCCTTTAATCTAGCTGGTTTTGACATTATTCTGGGTATGGACTGGTTATCACACAACCAGGCCCAGATCGTCTGCAATAGAAAACAAATTGTGCTAAAGACCCCGACTGGTGAATCGCTCACCATTCGAGGGGATACGCAGTATGGACTGCCCGAGAACGTATCTATGCTCAAAGCTTCAAGGTGTTTAAAAAGAGGCTGTGTCATCTACATGGCACAAGTGATTATCGAAGAGCACAAACCAAAGATAGAGGACATTCCTGTCATTTCGGAGTATCCAAAAGTATTTCCCGAAGATCTACCTGGGTTACCACCAGATAGGCAGGTGGAATTCAGAATAGATATCATTCCTGGAGCAGCTCCTATTGCTAGAGCACCCTACAGACTAGCACCCACTGAAATGAAGGAACTGAGGACCCAACTAGATGAACTGTTAGCAAAAGGTTTCATCAAGCCTAGTTCGTCTCCCTGGGGAGCACCTGTTCTGTTTGTGAAGAAAAAGGACGGATCGATGCGTCTGTGCATCGATTATCGTGAACTCAATAAAGTCACGATAAAGAATAGATACCCATTGCCAAGGATCGACGATTTGTTCGATCAATTGCAAGGGGCTAGCTATTTCTCGAAGATCGACTTAAGGTCGGGCTATCATCAGCTGAAGGTCAGAGATGAAGACGTGCATAAAACAGCATTTAGGACTCGCTACGGTCACTACGAGTTCCTAGTGATGCCTTTTGGGCTCACAAATGCACCGGCTGCGTTCATGGACCTCATGAATCGCGTCTGTAAGCCGTATTTAGACAAATTCGTCATCGTATTCATCGACGACATTCTCATCTATTCAAAGAACGAAGCTGACCATGAGAAACACCTACGATGTATTCTCAAATTGCTACATCGCGAGAAACTCTATGCCAAATTCTCCAAGTGTGAATTCTGGCTAAGAGAAATCCAATTTCTTGGACACGTCGTAAGTGAGCGTGGAATCCAACTGGATCCCGCTAAAGTAGAGGCGGTCATGAACTGGCAAGAGCCAAAGACGCCCACAGAAATCCGTAGTTTCCTAGGATTGGCAGGATACTACCGTAGATTCATTGAGAATTTCTCAAGGATTGCTGCGCCCTTAACTTCCCTAACCAAGAAGAAGGAAAAGTTCATTTGGGGCCCTAAGCAGCAAGAATCCTTTGATATTTTGAAGCAAAGGCTGAGCAACGCTCTTGTGTTGACGCTACCGGAAGGTACTGAAGAATTCGTAGTCTACTGCGACGCGTCACACACCGGCATGGGGTGTGTGCTCATGCAGAAAGGCAAAGTGATTGCCTATGCTTCAAGATAGTTGAAGGTGCACGAAAAGAATTACACCACCCATGACTTGGAGCTGGGTGCCGTTGTATTCGCACTAAAACTGTGGAGACATTATCTATATGGAATCAAGTTTGTGATCTATTCAGATCACAAAAGCCTTCAACATTTGTTCAATCAGAAGGAGCTAAATATGAGGCAACGCCGTTGGATGGAGACCCTGAATGATTATGATTGTGAGATCAGGTACCATCCCGGCAAAGCGAATGTAGTCGCTGATGCCCTGAGCCGGAAGGAAAGGATGAAACCCATCCGAATCAATGCGAGGAGGATGGAAGTAAAGAATAACTTGATTGAAAGGATATTAGCTGCACAGCGAGAGGCTGTGTTGGAAGCTAATTATCCTAAGGAAAAGTTAGGAGTAACTGAGGAGCAGTTAACTCTTCACAAGGATGGACTTTTAAGATTGAATGGGCGGATATGGGTTCCTATTTATGGAGGACTACGAGATGTTATCCTCCAGGAAGCCCATAGTTCCAAATATTCTGTCCATCCTGGAGCAGACAAAATGTATCAGGATTTAAAGGCAAACTATTGGTGGATAGGCTTGAAAAAGTTTGTAGCCGCCTAGGTAGCCAAATGCTTGACTTGTGCGCAAGTCAAAGCTGAGCATCAAAAACCATCTGGGTTGCTACAACAGCCTGAACTTCCTGAATGGAAATGGGAGTGTGTAACTATGGACTTTATCACCAAGTTACCAAAAACAAGCAAGGGAAACGACACAATATGGGTTATAGTCGATAGACTGACTAAGTCAGCTCATTTCTTACCCATCAAGGAGACTTATAGCTCCGATACATTGGCCCAGTTATATGTTGATAAGATTGTCGCCTTACATGGCATACCTGTGTCTATTATCTCTGATCGAGATACTAGATACACGTCTCATTTCTGGAAAAGTTTCCAACAATCTTTGGGCACACGTTTGAACTTTAGTACGGCTTACCATCCTCAGACAGACGGTCAGAGTGAGCGTACTATTCAAATGGTAGAAGACATGCTGCGAGCATGTGCTATCGATTTAGGTGGTAGCTGGGATAAGAACCTACCCCTAATCGAATTCTCCTACAACAATAGCTACCATACCAGCATAAAGGTTGCGCCTTTCGAGGCATTATACGGTAGGAAGTGTAGATCGCCTGTTTGTTGGGCGGAAGTGGGAGAGGTCCAATTATCGGGACCAGAGATAGTTTTTGAGACAACGGACAAGATTGTCCGGATCCGGGAACGTCTCAAAGCTGCCCGCGATAGGCAGAAAAGTTACGCTAATCCAAAGCGTAAAGACTTTCACTTTGAGGTAGGTGAAAAAGTGTTACTAAAAGTATCGCCCTGGAAGGGGGTGATGCGTTTTGGTAAGAAGGGTAAACTGAGCCCGAGATACATAGGACCTTTTGAGGTTATCGAACGGGTCGGGTCAGTTGCCTATAAATTAAACTTACCAGAAGAGCTCAATGAAATTCATAATGTGTTCCACATCTGCAATCTAAAGAAGTGCTTCGCCGATGAATCATTGGTGATCCCACACACGGATGTGCATATAGATGAGAGCTTGAAGTTTGTGGAGAAGCCGTTGTCGATTGAAGACCGACAGGTGAAAAAGCTCCGAAGAAAACATGTGCCGATAGTTAAAGTTAAATGGGATGCCCGAAGAGGTCCCGAATTCACGTGGGAAGTTGAATCCACGATGAAAGAGAAATATCCCTATTTATTTGAGTGAATCTCGGGTCGAGATTTATTTTAAGGGGGTGAGGATGTAACACCTCGAATTTTTGTGTCCAATAATGTATTGACACGTGTCTTGAGTTTACACGTGGCGTATTATATCTAATAATGGACTAATGTTGACAAACCTTGAAAGTATATAAATTCGAGGGTTATAAATGTCAAACAAGGGTAAGTATACTGCATAGTAACCCTAAATGGTGCTCGTACCTTCAAACGAATAAATCATGGATCGTACGGAAGCGAAACGCGGAAGAAAACGAGAGATTACAAGCTGCGGGGGTTAACTGTGTCAACATGTTTAATTATACCTCTGAGTGACCCTTTGACGTACCCGAGGCTTTATAACAGTAAAATATGCTCACTAGAATATAATATATAAATTCCGCGAAGTTCCGTTTTAAAACGAGAAAGTTATGATCAAATTCGTACGAGAAGGGTTAAAAGCGTCAACAATGAAAGTTAAGGCTTTCTGAATAATTAACAAAGTTAACCGGGGACTTAACAATGCGGGTAAATAACACGAGGCCCTTAGTTGTAAATAATCGAGGGCCAAATCGCAAAGTTACCCCTTCAAACCCGAAGGGTCAGGTTAATAATTACGGAAGATTTCGTTATTAATTACCAGATTCTGATCATGATTACAAAAGATTTAAAATCTTTGAAAAACAACCCTCTCGCGGGCCGCATTACATTTTTGGTTAAGTTGAGGCGGGCCGCGAGCCTCCTAAATTGTACGCGCCTGATATTGAACTCAGGCGGCCCGCGTACAAGATGCATGGTTCTCCCATGCGGGCCGCGTGGGACGCCCAGATGCAGAAAGTTTGGACTTGCATGCCTTTTGAGCTTGTGAACGATCATATAGCCAATAAGTGAGGCATGGGCGCCCCCTACTCGACCTATACCACCTTGGGACACCTGCCCATCATCCATGATCACTTGTAGACCATGGTGTGATGATCTAAAGGCCCTTCATGCACTATAAATAGGCATGTTTGGTTCCTAACTAACACACACCTCAAACACACTCTTCTGATCATACTTGGAGCTCTCAAAGCTTTCTCTTATCTTCCTACTCGTGTTCAAGCTTCTGTAAGTCGTTTAGATCCTTTGTGATTTAGTTTTACTTAGTAAAATGGCTAGAAATCAAACCGTCGTAACTACGGTTTGACTTCAAGATAAATCTTTAATGGCTCAGTCTTATGTCGAATGAAAGGTAGTTATTTGTTGGTGTTTATGTGGGTAATAAACCTCTGAAAGGGTTCCCCATGATCACCACTCTAACTAGTTCAAATTTCGAGTCAAACGTGCACTTAAAAAGTCAACAGAAAGTCATTTTGCAATTTTGTGCATAATCTGTAATGTATATGCTATGAAACCTGTTTTGATGATCCAAAAACATGATATTAAGTATATAAACTTGTCGAGACTCGTTTGATTCGGCCATTTGCTATATTAACCCGGTTCGGAGCCGAATGTCGCAAAAGTTTGACTTTTGCTTTGACTTCAGTTCTGACCCGTTTTAGTACAATGTAGATATGCCTTAGGACTCTATTAGGACCAGGTCATGTGTTGGTATCACCCTCGGTGACCGGTTCGTCGTTTGTCCGAGTCTTTTATGCATTTCCGTTAATTACTTAAAAGTTGACCGTAACGCCCTTTTTAAAATAAAACGAGTATTTCGGACACGTGAAGGGACCATAACCTTGATCTCTAAACTCTAAGCATGTCCCTAAAGTTTCACGCCAATCCGAGGTCTAGAATGGGAGTTATGCTAATTAGCGCATTTATAAGAAACTTTTGTAATAAACGGCGCAATTAGCATAACGCCTACCTAAACCAAGATTTCGTCACCAAAACTTTTACCCACTGTATTAAAATAATATTTTGGGATTTTTAAAGATTTTTAATTAATTTTAACCTGCTCATAACCTGCGGTTATGGCTACGGTTCGGTAAATACCGAATATGCCCTTTTCGGCCAAAACTTGAGTTCTACAAGGTCTTTTGACCCGATTCCAGTTGCTACTGATTTTAAATAATAAATAAGATATTTTAGACTTATCAAACTGATCGGGAAACTCAGGTTTCCTGTAGAACTCAGAAATCCCTTTAAAAGCCTTTAAAATGACCGAAAAACCCCTACGGGGCGTATAATGAACTAAAACTCGTTACGGGCATTATGGAAGGTATCCTACTGATACCACAACCTCTTTAAAGTATATTGACTTAGGAAAACAGTGTAGGACTCCTACGGTTACCCGTTGCGCCTATCGCGCGCACGGTTCGGCTTATGTAACTAGTTTACATAAATTAGCCGATACGGGTCAAACCATATCATTTTGACCCCAAAACCCAGAGAGTGAATATTAAACCCATACAAAACAAGTCTCCGAACTTGTTGGGCCAGAATCACACTCCATTCTCGGTTTTCGCCCTTCACGCGATTAAACCATATCTATCCCTCGAAACTAACCGGTCTAGGCCTCGGCTAATATAAAGACCCGTTAGGATTCTAATAGGTTATTTAAAACCTTCGTTCCAGAATAAGGAGCCCCAGTAAAAGATATCGGTGATTTAATTGATTAAGGAATATACATTGCAAAGGTAAATACTTTTAACTTATTTTCCCTTATACGGGCTTGGGTTACGGTATATAAAATACCGCTTGATTGAGCATCAAATAATTCCATCGTTTAGGTGGTTAATTGAATAGTTTGATCGGCTCATTTAAACAGTCTTGTTACTTAAAAGCCTTTGGGGGGTTAATGACCATGTCCCGGATATCCTTGGCATCATTCGAAGAAATGGCCACGACCTTGACAGTCGGGTGTAGGCGTACACCCGGTATTATGTCTATACTATTAAAGACGTAGCCGATGGTTTACCCACCTCGGTTTTACGCAAATGTGGTGTGTCTATTGATCTTTAACCCGGACACGATCCGGGCTACTGAACGCAAAGAAGGAACATGTAATTCGTTCACAAGATTATAATTTTAAATAATTCTCCCAAGTTAAACAAATATGTTTATGCCATGTGCATCCAAACCAAATTTTCAATCATTTTACAAAATGAGTCAGTTGATTGTATTTACCAGTGTAAACTGACGTATTTTCCCAAAAAGATTAAGTGCAGGTACTACACGTAATTGGCTGGTAGTAGCTCCCTAGCATCTAAGGAAGTCTCGCAAGCTTGATGTCTATCTGTTGAACAATATTTTTATTTATTTTGATCCATCCTGTGGATACTATTCAACTACTTGTGATACATTTGGATATTACAATAAATGGTTGAATTACATTTATCTTTATGCTTCCGCTGTGCATTTATATATTGTGGTTTGACTATATTGTTGCCAACTACGTCACGATAATCCCCCACCGGGCCCACCGGTGATACACGTGGAAATCGGGGTGTGACATAAATAAACGAAGATCTTTCATAGATCTAAACATATTCATGGTGGAAAGGAATTGAAAGATGGTTTTCCAACTTTCTTTCAACTCTTTCACACTCAATGCACTCAAAACCGATAGAATCGGAGCTTGTACCGACTTCCTACTCATTCTTGCGGTTGTGATGGTTCAAGATCTGGATTCTATCCACGAGACTACCGATTTCGGGTTAAACATGGAACACCGTCCTGAACAGTTTACTGGTCGGAGTTGGGTGATTCCTGTCCGATCAGGAGTACCAAGTATTGACGAGGTTTCTGTTGCTTAACACGTTATCAAAACATCTCGATAAAACGACAAACTATCAAAACAACCAAGTGTAAGACGATCGAAACGACCAGGACGGAATGCCGTCCGATCGGACTACCATCCGATCGGACTGTCACCCGATGGGGTTGTCACCCGATCGACTTGCACCTTGGCCCCACACTCAAATTCTATTTTCAAACTCTGAAGGATGAACATTGAACAAAGTATTGACCAATCGGGTTACTATCCGATTGGACTACCACTCGACCATGTAATGTTCAAACTTCAACACTTAAACAATTTTCAACATGTCAATACCAGCAGGTTGCCACCCAATCGGACTACAATCCGATCGAGTAACAAATTGTTGTGAACTTGTTCTCACTAAAGTGTCCAACCAATCGGGTTGTGTCCGATCGAACGTCCGTCCGATCGACCGACTTGAAAGGTAGAGATACTTCTATGTTTTCAAAATGCTACAACAAAAACTTCAAAAGTCAAGCCATCATACACAAACACATTCTTCCCAAAGGAAGAAACAATCCACTCGAAAGGTCACCCGATCGGATGACCATCCGAGCGGACTGTTATCCGAACGACCGGCTATCCGATCGGACTACCATCCGATCGAACTGTTGTCCGACCCACTTGCACTCTTCATCATTTTACGCATCACTTATCGTTATGCTATCGTTCTGATCAGGCTAACCTTACTCTCTAGCGCTCCCTTCAATCCACCAATCGCTGTGAGTATACTCGATCCTTTTTTTGCTTTACGCACTTTTGGGTGTTACATACATTACTTATTCTAAATCACATCAATCACACTACGCAATACTTTAACGCTAACCGTTACCGCATGTTATACGTGACTTAATGAATGCTTGTTTGTTATGTTTACACATGGAATGCTGTCTACCTGCCTTAGCAACGGTAGTACTATTTGTTTGGACTCAGCACCTGTTCTCAGGGGTTGTTAAGTGTCACACCCTGGATTTTGCGGAAGCGTGGATTATTTTGGTGTGACTTCTTAATACCATAGCAACAATCATAACAATGCTATATGATGAAAATACAAGATGTTCATCCATTAACATAGTTTAGAAATACCATAAATGTGTTTGTCTTGAAACATCAACCCAAAATAAGTTACAACCATGACTTGTTTAAAATGAGTTCTCAAGGACTCAACAAAAGACTGTAAATAAAACGAGGTTTGGAGACGTGTGACCCGTCCAGGAAAGGGTTACACCTCCCAAACCCTACGACCCTGGGTGACATCTTTACTTAGTACGTAGCTTGACACATATGCAGACACTTGCCAGATTCGATCAATTCCCTGAAATACATGTAGTTTGAAAAATCGACAAAAGTTGAGCAAGTTTATGTGTATGTCTGTGAGTATAAACCGTTAAAATATGTGTGTATGAAAGTCCCTGGTATGTAGCAATAAGGAAAAAGAGATCACCAATGGGTTGCAAAGCCACTGGTATGTGTGAAGTGATACGGGAAAACTCAAACCTAGCGGAGTTGCACCGGGCTTCCGGCTGTAAGACACAGTCACCACTATGGGCCGCCCCGGCCTCATGGGTGTGGGCTCGCTACACCCAAATAGATCTATCACTCATGTCCCTCGGTCCTACGACGAGGATTAATGGCTTTAAGTGTCGCGCCCACCACTCACATGATCTAAGTAGTATGCCCTCCTTAAGCTAACCATACCATGTATAAAAATGTCCGTAATAATTGTAACATGTATTTCACCCCCGAAGTTATAAAACTGAAAACAGTTAAGAGAAAAGGGGGCATGAACTCACTGTAGTGCGTCTCCTGTGCTCGTACTCAAACCTTGTCAGCTACACGATAACCTACACCGTACTAATGTCTATTAGACGAAAGGGCCGTGTCTTGCTTTTGTATTTACGGTTTGAGTTACGTTACTTTGATATTATTCCAAGTTATAACTTATTGTTAAAATAATAATTATTTTAACTTACATTATATTTTTAGGTCTTGAAATAATAGTTAGACAATTGTTTCGTATTCATACTTCTCAAGTATTTTATGTGCGTATTTCCTTCCCAAGGATGGGGGTATTTTATACATGTATTTTTGTGATTTAAAGTCTTGATATTATGTGTTCTTAAATTCCACTTTTTAGAGAAGTATACGATAACTTAGTTGTCAAAAATAATGTGTTTCCAAGAAAATGAACATTGTCCCAAAATTTACCTATTCTCCAAATACACTAAGAAAATATATTATAGCTTCTCAAAATAATATATTTTCTACTTGTTCAAAAATATGTTATACTTTGTGATAAATCATATTTTTCGTTATCCATCAAGAATATACTTGTAACTGTATTTCATTAAGTTATATTATTTTTCTCTAAGTAATATAACTAGTTCCCAAATCATACAAATATTCACACAAGCGTTTTAGTATAAAATATATATTCTAAATATATATTTGTCCGCTTTTAATTACGAAACCCCACCTCCGACACTTTGAAATTTTGTAACCAAACTTATGGCGAAGTTTATTTTGAAAGACAACGTTTAAAACATATTTGCAAACATTCTTTAGAGCAAAAACGAGGCGTCCATGCTAATAAGCATATCATTTTCTTTTCAAAATAATCACAATAATCATCAACAATTATCCTTTAAACAACTGTACATCACCGAGAGCAAAAACGATATGCGTTACATATTAATCATGAACTTGATATATCCCGAAAACACGTAGTAACTTGGTAATGCGTTTAGTGGACTTAGTTACCTTCCAAAGTGTATTTATTTCTTTAAAGATCATTTTCTTAAAAGAGTTAAGTGTTTACAACTTGTAAAAAATTTTTACAAAAATAAAACTTTTGAACTCTTCTTATAAATAAAAGGTTTTTACACTTATTTCATTTCCAAAAATGTGTAAGTGTATGTAAAAGTCATAATCTTTTAAAAATCGATTTTTAAACTTGGTTTATTTAGAAAAGTCTTTTGTAGAACTCGGATCTACATGATTATCAACTTACTTTGTTCACTCATATCTCAAGAAATCTATTTCTTTCAAGTTCATGTTTAAACTAGAAGATGATTATTTCATGTATCACATAATCACCTTCCTAGTCTTGTTAAGTCATGTTTCTAAACATCATTTAACAAGCTCTATATGGTGATTAGCATCACATAACCAAGAATCATCATGCAATCAACAACATATTCACTACAACAACATACTAACAACATTTCATTATGTTTCATCTTTATGTAAGCTTTATGTTCATGTTTCTTGTTTAAACCTTTTAGTGTTCTTGTAAATTTCAACATACCATAACTTTTAACTACTCAAAATGGAAGTAAACTAAGGTAGATCAAAGACTTACAACTAGCTCAAAGGCTAGGGAAGAATATCTAGTGAAAAGATGGTGAAAATGGTGTGAAAAAGCAAGTAATGAAGCTCCTTGATGATCTACAACTTCAAGCTCCTTTGATCCTTCTTCTAACACTTGAATGAAGCTTTAAAAATGGAAGAATGTGGTGGTGGTATGGTGATGGTGGTGGCGGTTATAGTGAGGCCGAGAAGGAGAGAGAGAGGAGAGTGAGGGAGTGGTGTGATCTAGTGAAAGATGTGGAATGATATGAAGGATCTCTCATAATCTCCAACCATACTTATAATCTCCTACTACATATCTTGTTCACTTCAATAAGCAACAATCCAATAAAATATAAGATAAAATCTTGGAGGCATGGGGATGGGTCCCTTGGGTGACCGAAATCGGGTATGGGGGGGGGGGTAGATGTAATATTTTGATGATAGTTGGTAAATATTAGTTTAAGTTCAAGTAGTAAGTAACATATGTTAGTTACTAGAGAATTTAGTGGGTGTTAGGGTGTTCGGGGATCATGACTAGCCAAGAAATAATAAAACAATGTGTTTAACAAAAATTTAGTGTCCCGGGTAGTGTCCGGTTATTCGGTTAGATACCGTTTCGTTAAAGTGCTCAATTATTCCGTATAATGCTTTTTATATATCTTTTTGTGTCACATTTAATTCCCGACACTTAGGAAAGCATACAGGACCATTCTGCCATATTTTTGCACCTTACTAGCATGTTAAATGCTGAATTTTTGATAAATAATGCAGAATTCTGCATTATTAGTGGGTTTTAGGCACTTCCCGGTACTCTAACTATCACCTAGTGACGTAGTTTTATGGTCCTCACTTCCCTACACTCCATACTAGTGTAGTACCCTGTCTCTGGCTCATACTGGCCTTAAAAACATAGTCTGTCCATGTGCTGGCATTGTCAGCATGTTTCTGAATTATCCGTTCAGTGTGCTAACTGTGCTTTGTGCATCAAGTATGTCACTAAAGTTTGTGTGTAATAAATGGAGTGACAGTATGAAATATGATGCATGTGTATGTATGATACAGAAATCATAAAGCAGTTTAAATTGTCAGTTGTAATCAAGCACATTCATTAAGCACATAATCAAGATTAATTAATTGTACGGTACCTGTAATTGTGAGGGTTGTCACATTCTCCCCCCGTTAAGAAAATTTCGTCCCGAAATTTTAGGTTCTGCTTCTAGTTGCAGGGGTCTTGGGGAACAAATGTGGGTATTTTTCCTTCATTCGATCCTCACGTTCCCATGTGAATTCTGGGTCGTGTCATGCATTCCATCGAACCTTGACGAGTTTGACACTACTCCTGCGTGTTTTGTTAACCTTCCAATCCGTAACCTCAACAGGTTCTTCAATAAAGTGGAGTGTGTCGTCAACATGAACTTCGTCGGCAGGAATGACCACTGTTTCTTGAGTTGGACTCTTTTTCAAATTTGATACATGGAATGTATCATGAACGCCATTTAGTTCTGCAGGTAAATCCAACTTGTATGCTACGAGACCAATCCGTTCCAGGATTCTGAATGGACCAATGTATCTGGGGTTCAACTTCCCATGCTTCCCAAAGCGTGCCACACCCTTACAGGGTGAAACTTTCAACAAAACCATGTCTCCCACTTCAAATTCCAGAGGTTTCCTTCTTCGGTCCGCATAACACTTCTGACGATCACGAGCCGCTTTGATGCGTTCTCGGATCTGGAAAATCTTGTCTGTTGTTTCCTGGACCAAATCCGGACCAACAAGCTGTCTATCACCCGTGTCTGCCCAGCATAAGGGTGATCAACACTTACGCCCATAGAGAGCTTCGATCGGTGCGGCTTGAATGCTTGCATGATAACTGTTATTGTACGAAAATTCAACCAATAGTAGGTAATTGTCCCAACTCCCACCTAAATCCATTACGCAAGCTCGTAACATGTCTTCTAATGTTTGAATCGTTCGCTCACTCTGTCCGTCTGTTTGCGGGTGAAAAGCAGTACTCACATTCAACTGAGAACCAAAGGCTTCTTGAAAGGACTGCTAAATCCTTGACACGAATCTTCCATCTCTATCAGAGATGATTGAGAGAGGCACTCCATGTCGTGCAACAATCTCTCTCAGATATATCTCAGCAAGTTTGCTCGAGTTGTCTTTTTCCTTGATTGGCAAAAAGTGTGCTCATTTCGTTAAGCGGTCTACAATTACCCAGATCGTATCATGACCTCTGGGCGTTCTTTGCAATTTTGTTATAAAATCCATGGAAATCTGTTCCCACTTCCACTGAGGTATTTCGGGTTGTTGCAAGAGACCTGAAGGCTTCTGGTATTCGGCCTTAACCTTGGCACAAGTCAAACATTTGCCAACATATATTGCAACGTCGCCTTTTATTCTTGGCCACCAATAAAAATCCTTTAAATCTTGGTACATTTTGTCCGCTTCTGGATGAATCGAGTACCGTGACTTGTGAGCTTCATCGAAAATAACACTTCTCAAACCCCCAAACAAAGGAACATTGGTTCGTTTCAAGAAACATAATGTTCCATCCTCCTTTGGTACCAATTGCTTCTCCATACCACGGAGATATTCATTCACCAGGTTTTCCCTTTTGAGAGCTTCTCTTTGCGCGGTATGAATGCGCAACGAGAGGTCTGTCTGAACAATCATTTCCAAAGCCCTAACCCTTATGGGCTTAATCCTTTCTTTCCGACTTAAGGCATCGGCGACTACATTCGCCTTCCCCGAGTGATACTTGATTTCACAATCATAGTCGTTCAACAATTCAACCCAGCGTATTTGTCTCATGTTAAGCTCTTTTTGATCAAAAATATGCTGTAGGCTCTTGTGATCCGTGAAGATGGTACATCGCGTGCCATATAAGTAGTGTCGCCAGATTTTCAGAGCAAACACCACTACGCCCAATTCCAAATCATGCGTGGTGTAATTTTTCTCGTGGACCTTTAACTGGCGAGAAGCATATGCTATAACCTTCTGTCATTGCATTAATACACATCCCAAACCTTGACGCGAGGCGTCGCAATATACCACGAAGTCGTCCGTGCCTTCGGGTGGAGATAAAATTGGTGCGTCACAAAGCTTGTTTTTCAATAACTGAAATGCTTCTTCTTGTTTGTCTCCCCAATCAAACTTCTTGTCTTTCTGGGTGAGAGAGGTCAAAGGTTGAGTGATTTTCGAGAAATCCTCAATGAATCTGCGGTAATACCCAGCCAAACCTAGAAACTGTCGAATCTCGGTTGGCGTCTTTGGAGTCTCCCAGTTCTTGATTGCCTCGATCTTTGTGGGATCCACATGAATTCCATTTCCATTAACCACATGACCAAGAAACTAAACCTCGCGTAACCAGAACTCGCACTTCGAGAACTTCGCGTACAGCTTCTCCTTCTTAAGCAGCTCTAAAATGGCTCTTAAGTGTTGCTCAAGTTCTTCCTTCGACTTCGAGTAGATCAGAATATCATCAACGAACACAATTACGAACTTATCGAGGTACGACTTGCAAACTCTGTTCATCAAATCCATAAATACAGCTGGCGCGTTTGTCAGACCTGTAGGATCGTTTGCTGACCCGAACGAGTCGTTCAGAGGTTATCTCTTGCGTTTCAGATGCGGAATAATAAGAAATACAAGTAGAAGTAGCTTGTTCTTCTTCCTAACTGCTTGTTTTACTGATTTCAAACGTTTTACAGCTCAATCGTCACACCGGCAGAGCTTCGGCGTGGAATTCAACTCTCTGTTATGTGGATCGCTCAAACAACAACTATATATAGGCGTTCTGGTCCGCTCATGTGACACATGTCCATAAGAGCGGACCAGGTCAGTCCAAATAAGCGGACCAGCCTGACAAATAAGCGACCCATCAACCTCTATGACCATATAAGCGGACCAAGCACCTAAAGCTTATACAGACTCCTGTTTTCTCATATTTCGTGCCCTATGCTATACAATACGATGTAAGACCTGATCCTAGACACCTAGACGTAATCAACAGATGTAGTGCACTAACAGACTCCCCCTCAGATGTTGATGGAGTCGCCAATACACCTTGACTTCAAAACTATGTCTTCACATCTTTAGTCTAGATCAGTCTCTGGGCTTTCTCTTCTTTCAATCTTCAGACTCCCCCTCTCGATTTACTGGCATTCTTTTGTTCTTCAGTAACATCTTCAGGATCGTTGTCTGATCTTTACAGGCTTTCAGAATCGAATAACCTGGCTCTCGTCCATCAGAGATCTTCAGGAATCAAAACCTGGCTACCTGCACAATCTCAACCCCGAAATAAATTTTCTTTCACAAATATTTCAAATCACTATGCACCAACACATACTTTTTTCTCAACTATCTATGATGAACCACTTGAAGAAGGTTAGATTTAACGAAAACAATTAATTTTACACAAACACTCCCCCTCAAATTCAGCTCATCATATTTAGCACTCGGAAATTTGAAAATCAGTTTTCCAACGTCAGCTGTCGAAAATCTTTTTGTCATTTTCAAAAAAATTTAGCTAAAACACACAAAAAATCTTTTTGGATTTTGAAATAAAGAAACCTGAAATGCAAAGAATGAAATATTTACAAACAATATTTTTGTGAGTTCGTGCAAGAGGATCATATCAGATTTTGAGATCTATCACCAACACCGTTAAGCTTGATTACATTTTAAGCTTTAAACAATTTACCTAGATTGTCAGTATGTTTGTCCTCTTAAATTCTCAACACAAAGTTCAATCGATTCGAGATACGATATTAATGTTTTAAAGACTTAAACTTAATTGTGTATCACTCCACTTGAATATACTCCCGTATCCAGATCCCAAATATTCAGTCTTACAGGTGAATATACCACAACTGATATCTGTAAAGGGGTTAGATGCGAAACTGTGAGAGCTCAGGTCAGAACTTCCGTTCAGCAGAGAGATGACGGTTCGACTTTTGGTGGGTCCCCTTTAGAGGATCTTTTGCATTTCAACAGCAGCGACTATCAATTTTATTGTTTCATCAGCATGCTGAGGGCTGTGCTTTTTCAAGCATATGCAAAAAGTATTATCCGGGGACTAGGTAAGAACTTCCATTCAGCAGAAGTCCCGGGATAATACCCAGATATCACTGAGTATAAAGACCTAGTATCTCAGAATACGGGACCTTTCAAACAAGATTTCGGGGGTTACCCATATATTCAAGAATAGTTACCCACGAATCAAGCAAGTTTGATTTAGGTTTATATCTCATTTCAATTTACTAAATGTGCGAAAATCTACTGACACATCCGCAGTAAGATCGTTTATCACATTTAAACTTTCCAATTCTTTAGCATGTCGTGATAGTCCACTGATGTACTATCATTTCCTCTTTTCACAACGAAACTCATTTTTGAATTTTATCATGTTTTTGGCTTTTTCAAATTTTCAAATGTTTTTGGATTTTCTGAAATTTCTTACTCCCCCTAAAATGCAAACACATTTCAAAGGAAATTTGAAAACTTCTAGACTCTTGACTCACTAGAAACATGAAAAGTAAAACAAACTGTACAAAAACTTGACAACTGACATCGAATCACCTCAAATCGCCATTCACTTAGCATAAACAATCTGAACTCCCCCTATCACAAATCATTTTCTCATTTAGATTTCAAAACACTTAAGTTTGTTTTAATCGAAATGACTTTTCCGGAAAATGAGTTTGTGTTGATAAAAACCACTTGTAGATTTATCAATTTTTAAAAACGGGGATGTGGTTCATCATCTTGTCTATCTTTTGCCATGAATAGTAAATCAAGTACAATTTAATGTCCCTGATTTACCATTTTTAGTTCAGAATCACTGTACTACTTTGAAAAAAAAAATACGAACATCTCAAAACATAACCACAAATACCACTTGTAATATCAAGGTTACCGCTTGTAGGAATGTTACGTCTACATCACCATTTTACCAATCAGGATGCCGATTCCTGCTTTGCACTTACCAACCTGGAAGCTCCGGCGTAGTCCTTCAACCTGTAAAAACATACGAACACTATTCAAAATCTTTGAAACAAACTATTCAAACATTAGAAAGATGCCGATTCCTGATCCACGATGTAAACTTGGGATCTCCGGCATAGTCCTTCGACTATCATGGGAAGCAGACTTCCATCCAAGTCTTTTCAGACTTGATGGCTTTCAGCTCTTGAGCCGTAGGGTTGTATGTTTCCTTTTTTGTCGCGTAAAAATCTTTTACCCCCTTAGCTCTCCCACTCAACATTTTCCCAAATATCTTTTTAACATTCCCGTTGAATGTTTTCTCAACATCAAATTCATTCTTTTCTTTGTAAAACTGATTAGAAATTTCAGTTTTTCTGATTTTTTTCTTTACTTCCTCAAATTTCAATGATGGAAACTCCTCATCATTTACTGAAATTTTCTCCTCAACCTGTGGCTCTTCTGGCTTTGTGGAACCAGATTCATTGCCGACATTCACTTCACCTTTCTTCGCAACCCACACCTGGTTGTCTTTTCCTTTCTTTTTGTAAAAATTCTTTTCCGAACACTCGCCAACCTCAAATTTTGAATTTTCAAAAATTTTAGGTCTATTGGTTGGTGTGTCAACATCAACAACTTTCTCTTTCAACTTCTGAGAAACTCCCTGTTTTGATTTGACACTTTTTGAGCAATTCCATGCAATGTGACCAGTTTCATTGCATCTATAACAGGTTCTAGTTTCTCTTTGATAGCATATATTAGCTCCATTCGTCTTTCTCTCAGCAAGAAACTCTTTATTAGACTGTTTCCAGAACGGTTTCTGCTGTTCCTCCTCAGCACTTCCACCTGACACAAAATCAGATTTTGTTTTAGAATTTTTTATATTTTTATCATTTTCTGTTGGAACAAAACCAAGACCTTTCTTTTTGTAGCTACTATTCTGGTTAGGTTTCTTTTGAAAACCAAGACCAGAATTGTTGCCCTTTTTCTTATTTAAACGTTGCTGAACTCTAGACGTGTATTTTTTAGATTTTTCAAAACTTTTTAAAACTTTTAATTCTGGAATATTAATCTCTATTAGTTTGAAAGTTTTGTTTATTAGTTCCGTTTTAATACTCATTATTGGGAACTCTTTATTGTAATATAATTTGTCCGAACCATTCAAAGTATATACAACTTCGAATATTTCATCATTCAAATCTGCCTTTGACAATAAAAATTCTTTACTATAAGAGCGTTTATCCGACGAATTTGAACTGTTGACTGACGACTTTGACTTTCCAGACCCAGATTTCGACTCAGACTCCTCATCAGTATCTAACACCTGATCAACCACCTTTTTGATTAATTCAGACTCATGATCAGTATCGGACGAGGTATACGTGACATCAATATTATCTGGTAAAACGTCAGTTGTGTCGGTTTTAAGCTTTATATTGACTGCTTTTTCCAATTGCTCCTCATTTGGTCTCCTAGGTGAATAACCATCCCAAATTGGAGGCGGACATTTGTTGTAACTAACAGTCGATTTCTTACCACAGTCGTTCAGAACTCGTAACCAGGAACTCGTAATGTCCATATCGAGTCCTAAAAGCAGTCTTTGGTATGCTTTCCTTTTGAATTCTCAACTGATGGTATCCTGATCGTAGATCGATCTTTGAGTAAAAACTTGAACCTTGTAACTGATCGAATTGGTCATCGATCCTTGGCAAAGGATATCTGTTCTTGATTGTCAACTTGTTTAGCTCCCGGTAGTCGATACACATGCGAAAACTACCATCTTTCTTCTTAACAAACAAAACTGGATCTCCCCAAGGCGAGAAGCTTGGCCTGATGAATCCCTTGTCTAACAACTCCTGAAGTTGCGTTGACAATTCTTGCATTTCCAAAGGCGCAAGTCGATAGGGTGCCTTAGCTACAGGCGCGGCGCCTAGAACTAGGTCAATGTGGAACTCGACTTGCCTTTGCGGCGGTAATCCTGGCAAGTCTTCTGGAAAGACCTCAGGATACTCCTTTACGACTGGAATATCTTCTAGTTTCGGCTCAGCGGCTTCTTTATCCACGATGTGTGCCAAGAAGGCAACACATCCCTTCTTTAAACTCTTTCTAACTTTCAGGCAGCTAATGATCCTTAAGGGCGTATCGTGCTTCTCTCCGTGAACCACAATCGTTTCTCCATCCGCCATTGGGATGCGAATGGTCTTCTCGTGACATACAATTTCGGCTCTGTTGCTTGACAACCAATCCATCCCTACTACCACGTCAAAGCTTCCCAACTCGACTGGCAGTAGATCCAGTGTAAACTCGCGTTCTCCCAGCTCTATTACGCATCCTCTGATGACTTCATTGGTTTCCACTAGCTTTCCATTAGCCAGTTCAATTGAGTATGGAATGTCTAACTTACTAGCAGTTAACCCAAGCATATTCTTAAATTCTAGCGATACAAAACTATAGTCGGCACTAGTGTCAAATAGTACAGATGCAAAGCGTTGGTTTACAGGGAACGTACCAGTGACAACATTCGGGTCCTGGCGTGCTTCCCTCGCTCCAATGTGGAATACCCTTCCACGAGCTTGATTGAGTTTTGGGCATTCATGCTTGAAGTGCCCGATGTCTCCGCAGTTGAAACATCCCGGTCCCCGACCGTTACCATCTCCATTACCGCCTTAATTGTTGTTTTGATTGCGGTTACCATTTCCTGCTTGATTCCCGAAGTTACCACGGTTACCATTTCTGCCGTTGTGGTTCCCATTCCCGTTACCTCCACGGTTGTTGTTACCAAATCCCCTTTGGCCACCACGGCCAGTAGCAACCCAACAAGTGTCCTTTAAGTGACCAATCTTCCCACAGGACTCACATTTTCTAACACTGCACCGGCCAGCATGATGATACTGGCAAAATTCACATTTGGGCAGAGCGCCCATGTATCCTTTCCCTTTGTGTTCACTGCCAGTCTTTACTTCAGCTGGCGGGTTTGTATCTCTCCTCTTGTTGGCACTGCCGGTACTTTTCTTAAAGTTTGAGAACTTTCTCTTGTTTTCTACTGAGGATTCGACATGTGTCTCCTTTTTCTTTGGTTCAGAAATTGCAAAATTGTTCAGTCTGATGGCTTCTTCTGTAAGTGCCACGCTGAGATCAATGGCTTCGGTAATTGTCAGAGGCTTGGACGTTGTTACCATGTGTTGGTGTAAAACGTCTGTAGCTTCCGTCAGCATGTAGTCATATTTTGTATGTTTGTGAATAGTTTATGTTTGTATGTATGTTAGTTAGATTAGCAGGTCAGGATATGATGCGATATTGTAAAGTGCTGACTTTTGATTGTCTTTGTTAGCCGATTGGACAGTCGTCCGATCGGACAGCCCAGCCGATCGGACAGGCGTCCGATCGGTCAGCATTGTCAGCCGATCGGCTAGCACTCATCCTATCCTGACACTGCCTATAAATACCTATCCGATTAGGTCATTTGTAACTTTTGCAACTTTGACTCTCTGGAGAACTCTTGTCAGTCTGACTTTCAGAGGCACTTTTGTACTTTCATACTCGTTGAATTGAAAGATCAGACAGCATTTTAGAGTTGAATACTTTGTCGTATATCTGTAGTTTGATCAAATGGATTCCGCACATTAGTCAAAGCCGATTCATCTAAGTTTCCGTCAAACAGATCCTATCCAAGGGACCAACAAGTGGTATCAGAGCATTCAGGGAGCTGAATCATGATCTACGACAACGAATTCACCAGAATTTGAGCTTCTTTTGCCGATCAAGAACCAAATTTCACCAGAAATTTGCTTTTCTTGCCGTTCCGAGTCAAATTTCACCAGAAATTTGACATATTCTTCTACTTTCTACTCATTTCTAGCATTGTTTCTCAGTTTGTCACCATAAAATCGGAAAAAACTTAAAATTGGAATTGATTTTACGGTTAAAATTTGATAAATCTGTTATAGATCGATCCGCAATCAGTAGGAGTATAATTCTTTAAGTTTTCATAACAAAATTTGTCCAAAAACGTGTTCAAATTTATCAAAAACTATGAAAAACTGTTCTTGGTTGCTGATGTCAGCCGTTCAGACGATTTAGCAGTTCTTAGACTTGCTGACATCATCAACTCGTTCGGACAACTGTACGGACGACTTGAGTTAGATTGCTCTCAGATAGTGTTGCTGACATCATCAGTGTTAGCCGATCGGACAGTTGACCGATCGGACAGCATTGTTGTTAGTTGATATCATTTGCTTACGTCATATTGCTAGCCGATCGGACAGACGACCGATTGGACGGTAATTGATTGCTTTTATATTCATCTGATTGTCATCCAATCGAACAGCTGACTGATCGAACAGCCGTTCGATCGAATAGCTATCCGATTAAGTGATCAGTTGTGTACCATTCGATCGAACAATCATTCGATTCAAGTGCACTTGTGTGAAACTTTTGAAAATCACAAAAGTTTGTCTAAGTGTTTGATAACTGTTTCAGGTACTTAATGATGGATGAATTCATGAATCCTTTCAGTGACGTGTTTGCTTTCGCGGGAAACACCAGAGATGATACTTCAAACAACACCAATGAGAACACTCCGAGTGCGAAGAAAACTCTGTCCGATGCTTTAAGTGTGGAGAGTGCATATGGTACATATAACAAACCTCCAAAGTTGATGGCGATTGAAGAGTATAATAGGTGGGCCAAAAGATTTGAAGAATGGCTAAAAGCATTTGCGTATCCAAGCTGGAAAAGTTTAAAGAATGGTTACAATAATGGAAGACCAGATTGTGAAAATTTGACAGAAACTGAAGATATAGAGAATTTTGTTGCTGAGCAAAAGTGCATTGCATTGCTTCATCAGTTTGTGAGAGACGACATAATATCTCTAATTGAGTACACAAATGCCACAGATCTTTGGGAAATGTTGAGAGTGAAATGTGTAGGTAGTGCTGAGATAGTTAAAAACAAAAAGAAACTGTTAAGAAAAGAGTTTGACTTGTTTGGATGTTTAAAAAATGAATATGTTTCTAAGATGATTGAGAGATTCGGGCATTTGAAGTTGGAGCTGGCAAGACACGGGGTTGTATATTCTCGAGAAGAATTAGTTGACAAATTGTTTGACTCGTTGCCGGATGAGATGGACTGGCAATACTTTGCTTTGATGTTGAAGAATACAATCAAGTCGGAAGAGCTAACGGTTGATTTGTTGATTGAAAGACTAGAGAGTCATGAGCTGGAGATAAAGAAATCAAACAAAGTCAATCATTCCTCATATCAGCAGAATGTCGAGTTGTACTATCCAAGAAGTAAGATTCCCAAGACTGTGTCCCCTAAGACAGCCTTTTCAACAGAAAGTTCTAACCCGACAAATCAAGAAGGCTCAAACAGTGGTTTTCATGGAGGATTATCATCCAATGATCCAAGTCAAGGATCATCTTCTAATACTTCAAGTCAACAGCAATCAGTTCCGAAGAATCTGTTTCAATGCAACATTGCTGTGGATTTAAAGAATGGTCAAAATTTCAGTGAAGAATCCGCAAAGCAGCAAATGGTGTTCTTAGCTTCCGTGCTAGAGTCATATGAGAGCCTTGTGGTAGGCAAGATTGGAAAAACTAACCTCACCAAGGAGGACTACGATCAAATCGATCCGGAAGAGATGGAGTTGATCGACATCCGGTGGTGTATGGCTAGTGCAGTCCGACGAGCACAACGGTTCATGGAGATTACTGGTAGACATTCTATCAGAGGGCCATCCACAAAACTTGGCTTTGATAAATCAAAAGTCACGTGCTTCAAGTGTAAACAAAAAGGACATTTCAAACGAGAATGTCGTAACGCACCAGCTGATGATACTGCAAATCCATTTCGTGAAAATTACTACAAAAGAGCAATCTATCATCATAACAAATCAGAACCGCCCAGAATGAAGCAGCTTGAAGATACCCCCAAAGAAAAATCAAGAGCTCTTGCTGTGATTCATGATGACGAAGGTTTTGACTGGAGCGAACTGCTACCAGAAGAGGATGCAGTGGGATATGCATTTGTGGCAAAGATTGTTCCTTTTAAGGACAACAGAACAGAAGAAGAAAAATTTGTCAACAGAAGGATGAAAGCCCAAACTAGGATGAGCAGAATCTATAACACATACAAAGAAGCTAAAAGGGCAAAGAGATGGGATGCCGACAGAGAATGTTGGGGAGGTGGAGAAGAGAAAGTAGTAGAGATTTACCTTGATCCACAAGGAAACATTGCAGTAGATCCAGATTCCATTAGTGTTGATGCTCTCATCCAGCAATTTGCTGAAGAAGAAGAAGCCAGACAGAGAGAATGGTGGGGAGGTGGAGAAGAGAAAGTAGTAGAGAGAGAAGAAAAAGAAAAAGAAGTAGAGAAGAAGCCGCAGTCAAAGAAAATTGATGAAGGGATTGTTGATACATCACAAGAATTTACTGCTGAAAACCTGAAGAAGATGGCTGAAAAAGTTCTTGCTGCAAAAGAGCTAGAGGTAGTTTCTGGTTCTGGAACTGAGTCAAAAGGCTAGGTCAGTCAGATTGATACAAACAAAGAGTCAGGTAAGAAAGTTAAAACAGAAAGTGACTGCAAAAATTGCATGAAAAATTGCAAGGATTGTAGTACTATTGCTTACCATAACAACAAAAAGATTGAAGATCTGACAAAAAGAGTTAGAGACATTGAAGATCAAATCTTAAACCGTGACAAAATATTAAAAGCTTCAAATGAACGATCAAAAGAGTTAACTGAGAAAATTGAAAGTGATAAAAGTGACATAGAAAGAATTAGGAAAGAAAATGAAAAACTAATTCATGAAAATCGTCACCTTTCAGAAAATTTTGAGAAGCTAAAACGAACGGTTAAAGATTTTGATGAAAGAAATGGTAAGACAACCAAAGAAAATCTTCAACTGTCAGGAGTTCTTAGGGTGAAAGAAGAGTTAATCAACCAACAACTGGATGAAATTGCTAAATTGAAGCTTCAGTTTCAAGAAGCTAAAATTGAAAATGAACGCATCCAGTTGAAACTGAACAGTTACAACTCCGCAAGTTTTGTTCTCCAACACATCGTTCCTAAACCAATTGGGAAGAACAAAACAGGCGAAGATGTATACTCTGATGGAACCGGGGTGGGATATCATCAAGTTCCACCACCAGTCTTAAACAATTTTTCAAAGAAGAAATCAGGGTTGGTTAATGATGAAGTAGTGAATGAAGTGAAACTTCCGGACACAATTGATATCACATTCACTTCATCTTCCGATGAAGATAGTGTCCAATCTGAAGTTGTAAAAAGTGTGGTTGAAAATGTTTTAAAGTCTGAAAGTGACACTTGTGAGGAAGATGAATGTTTCTTGGACAAATACATTCCAAAATCTAAATCCAAAAACAACTTAAGTGAAGAACCTAATCTTGTGATGTACAAGATGGTTGGATCTGATAAGTTGTATTCGGATTATGATTTTCCAATAGAAAATGTGAATGTTGGCAAACTAAGAAATGTGTTCAAATTGATTGAAATCGATATGTCTGAAATTGATGGGTTGAAAAATGCTAAAAGCCAATTGAACCTTGAAAAAGATAAATCTTACTATAAGAAACCTGTTGTACCTCCACGTTTTCATAACAACAACCAAAACAAATGGTCGGGCGGTTATCAGGGTGGTAAGAATTATCAAAGAAAGAATGTTCAAAACAAGAAGTTTGTTGAGAAAAAGGTGTGTCACACCCCCAAAGTACCACATGCGGAAGCCCCCGCGAAGCGTGTGACGTACCAGGATCCAAACCACTAATCACATTGAACTCATAAATGTATTTAAACAAAACTTTCATTCATTAGCATAAAGTGTTACGAATGTTACATGACATTCATTGTATACAGCGGAAGCATAATTCATTTGTTAAGTGTTTCGTAAAACATGTGTATATAAACCATTAAGCTTGTATTGCGATTCCATGTATCTCGACCCATGACCATTCCAGCCTCCCAGACAGCAAGTTCCAATTGATATAAGCCTATAGACCTGCAAGCATGCAGACAAGTGTGTCAGACGACGCTGGTGAGTTCAAAGTTTTGTTAACGTGTTTAGTTACCAGATGTATGTTTAAGATAGTTCAACGTTTTGTTTTGATGTTTTTATTACTCGATTACCGTATGTGGCGACTAGATGTGAATGCCCAACCCCAATGCCTCCATTTAGGCATTGGTCATGAGGTCAAGGTATCAAACAACCTTGAATAGATGTAAGGGGTCTTATATATATACACGATGTGAATGCCCAACCCCAATGCCTTTAACTAGGCATTGGTCATGATGTCCAGGTAATTAGTTCACGCCCGTCCTTTCGGCCCGGTGTGAGGGTGCCAATCCTAATAGCGCTATCAACTAAATACCCCGTTGCTTCTTCAGCAACACGGTAGATGTACAGGGTCTTACATGATTTATACTGTGTTCAATAACCAACATCCCAATTAAACAGTTTACCCAGTATTCCCTTCAGAAACGTTTACTAGATGTCCCAAACCACCGGGACGCATGCTTAGAAAAGTGCAGTGAACTCACCTTGGTTTGCTCGGTAATTGATAACGTTCTTCTAGCATTGGTTAACTGTTAGATCTGTTACACGCGACCTAAGGTTTAAATAATGTAAGTACACACGGGTGCAAGGTCATGCAATACCCTAATGTATCCAAACTACCGGGTGTTTACATGCGATCACAGTTTATCGTACAATACACATAACGGGTCGTTCAGTTGGTGATATCAGTTGATAACATATAACGTAATTTCAGGAAGCACAGATGTTGCACAAACATTATAACTTCACCCTTAATTCACCAATAGTTATAGAAAAGAATTTGGATCAGCACATTCAAAATGGTTTGGCCCACTTATAAAATACAACTCGACCAATTCCCACATGTGGACCTTTCAAACGAATTTGTTTTATATTTGATTACAAATTTTCTAACTCAATGTTAGATGCATGTGGCTACTAATTCCTATGACTGAAAACATAATCCCAATGATTTAGTAATAAAGAGAAATCGAAATACATGTGTTGCATCTGACACCCCTCGGGCCACTATTCTATTCCATTAAATTCAAACACTTGCTATACTCATATGCCCTTGACTTTCAACAACATCATTAAATTACACATGCAGTTAGATTGGATCAACACTACTCACATGTAATCAAATTCAATTCAGACATGATTATTTCTTAATCGTGAACCCTGGTCATCTTAGCACTAAACATCATTATTAATCACTCAATCGACTTAACTAGCACAATTGCAAACCAAGATTCATTCAACATACAATCACATCACGGCAGGAAGGGTTAAGAGCACTAATTATTTATTGTTTCAAGGTCACAACAACAATAACAAACTTGATCCAGCCATGCAAGGTCACTACAACATTATCAAACATCTATATTGATTGATTTGATCACCACATGGGCCGCCACCTTTAGTCAAGATTACACACTTTATTAGATCATTTTCTTTCAATACTATTGGACCCCTAATGACTACTGACATAACAACATGGGCATTTGGAATTTGTGAATTCATTGGACCACTCAATTTGACTAAGCACAATCGGTGGTCATAAATGGACAGCATTAATCATGACTTATTATTCTATGTATGGATTCCTAAACCCTCATACAGTTGCAACATGTTATCCAACAAATACAATTAGTCACATAAATTCTCCAATTATCCATACCAACCACACAACAACATACAAACGACATCACGATAAACGCATCAAGGAGGAACTCGATAAAGAGAGTGATTACTAACCGAGAGAGATCGTGCGTGAGGAAGGGCCAAGTCACGAGGAGGGGAGCTTTGAGTTGGAGAAGTTCTGTCGTCGAGTTAAGGGAAGGTAGAAGAGGAGTAACTAGGGTTTGCTACATGTGAAAGTAAAACTGTGAAGGCCACCCGTAGATATTTGTGTTTGTGCGGATATACAATGACCACAAGGGCCGGCCCAACCTCCAAGTTTCTGCTTGGGTTTTACTTAACCCATGCATGCATAAGGGGTATTGGTTTGGGCCGAGTACATGTTTACAAGAACAAGGGGGGTGCAAATCCAATCATCTAATAATTCGCAACGTAATGACATACAAACACATAGTCATATATAAACACGTAATCATCTAACAAATCGCAACGTAATGACATACAAACATGTAATGACATACAAACACGTAATCATATACAAACACGTAACGTTCATGTAACACATAGACTCATAATCATTCTCATTTACCTAAACGCTTCAAATCACATAAACGTAAATTACACCGATACATCATGCATGCAAGGAAATCAGTAACAACAAAGGGCTTTCGAAATTACGGGTTGTCACATCCTCCCCAACTTAAAGGAAATTTCTTCTCGAAATTAAAATCAATCCCAGAAGAATGAAATGATATATCAAGGTGGCTGCAGATCTTCCTCAGGTGCTACATCATCCCCAACTTGAAACGGAATTTTGTCCTGAAATTTGCCAATTTTACCAGTATTAGAGTGGTCGTCAGTTTTTCCTCAGGTGAAAAAGTTGAGAATACTTGAGCTTCATCTGATCTTCACGCTCCCACATGAACTCCGGTCCATGTCTTGAGTTCCAACGAACTCTCACAATCGTGATACGACTATGATAACGAACCTTAACTTCCTGGTCCATGTGTTCGATAAATTTGATTCTTCTTAAACTGCTGAATGGTCCATCGTGACGTCAGTTAAGCTCGCCATGCTTCCCAAGCATTCCACACCCTCCCAGGGTGAGACTTTCAACCCGATAAGATCACCTACAACGATCTTCCAGTGTTTCCCAAGTTTATCAGCTTTCCTGACGGTCACGCGTTGCCGCCAATCGACTCCCGATCCAAACAACCTTCCTAAGGGTTTCGAGTTCCAGTCCAAGCTGATAACTGCCGTAGTAGTACTCAATCATCGGTAAGAGTCCTTCCAATTTGCACCCAAAGCCAGTCACACACATGCTCGCAGCATGTCTTTGAGTGCAAGGAGAGTTCGTTTTCTCTGATCGTTTGCCCAACGGCGATAAGCAATGCTTTGGTCCTGACGTGAGCCAAGGGTGTTGTGAAGTGCCTGTCATAAATCAGGTATGGATCAAATTCAAGGGTACAAGAGTTGGCACCTTGTGCCTAAATAGCCACCTCTCTCAGAGGAATGTTCACAAACTGTGAAGACTCGTCAGTTTCCTTGATTGCAAGAGGGTGTACTGGTTACATGAGACAATCAATGATCACCCAGATGATATTGTTTCCGTTTCGGGTTGTAATTAGACTAGCAACAAAATTCATGGCAGTCTGGTCTCATATCCATATGGGTGTTTCTGGTTGCTGATACTCCACCTTGACTTCCCCACAAGTCAAACATCATTCACATACATTGCCAAGTGGGCCTTCATGCCCGATCACCAGTATGAGATTTATTAATCCTAATATCTCTCATCAAAACCCAGACGACTAGAATATCGAGGCCGGTGTGCTTTGGTCAACATAAATTCCCTATAGTTGCCGAATAATGAGATCCACATTCGTTCCATGAGGCAGCGAATATCGTCCGACCTGCCGACGGTTGCTTCTTCATGCCCCGCATGGGTTTAACTTGAAATTTCCCTTCCATCAGTTCTCCAGTTCTAGCGAAGCGAATCTGATCAGGTAGGCTAGAGTCGACAGTGAGCTGCAGAGCTCGTGCACATTCAAGTTTCGCAGTCATAATCATCCAAAAAAAATTCCATCCAACGATGCCATTATCTGATTTAGCTCTTACGGACCCAGCGTACACAGGAGGCCCTTGTGGTCGGTCTAAGTAGTGCATTTGGTATCGTCCAAGTAGTGCCTCCAACTTAAATCCATTGGGCATGGTTTCCACCGCAGGTTGTGACTCGTGCAAATCTTCTTGTAAATCCACTACGTAAGCCATTATTTCCTCGTGTTGCATAGGTGTGTAACTGGTACTCTGATCTGAACCATCATGGTATACCACTAGATCACCCGCACCCTCGGGCAAAGACGATGCTTAGAGTATTGTGGAGTTGGGATTCGAAAGCTGAAAAAGACATCCTCCTGTTTCGTCTCCCACGAACACAGCACCCTGTTGTGCTAAAGAGATTTAAGCTGCGCGATCTTCAAAAATCCTTTGACGAATCTACAATAGTCTCAAACGAAACCAAGGAATTGCCGTATCCCCAAAGGAATCTTTGGTGCCGATCAGTTTCCAATAAAATGGATCCTAGCGAGATCAACGTGTGTTCCCACTTCGTTGATTACATGACCAAATATGTACCTCTCAAATCCAGAAGTTACGCTTAACAAGACTTCGCGTGTAGTGGCTCCTCACTCGGAAGCTCTAAGATGAGATACAAGTGCCGCCCATGATGTTCCTTTCTCCTGGAAATGATTCAAAACGCCATCAAAACACGGTCGATTCATGTGATCCGTAAAGCTGTTGATGTGTTGATTACCCCAAAGGTTATGAAATACAAAGTCGTATGGCCGTACTGCATTTGATATGGCGCTTTAGGAACATTCTCCCCTTGGACTTCCATCTGATGATAGTTCACTCGTTAGTTAACCCTCTAATAGGAGCTTAACCTTCACAGCTGGTAAACAGGTTGCCAATACATGGTCGAGGCAAACGGTTCTTGACTGTCACCTTGTTGAGTTCTCGGTAATACGTATGAAAAGGCTTATCTTCACGGATATAACTAGGGCTCCCCAAAGCGAAAAGCTAGGTCCGACAAAACTCATGTTCAAGAGTCCCCGTAGTTGATTAGACAGCCCTTGTAACCCTCCGGGTGCAAGCCGGTAAAAGTACGAGTAATTGGGTTGTCTCTGACGTGAGATCAAACTGAGATTCCGCCTAACAGTTGTGGAAGTAAACCTGAGAATTCCTCGGGTAGTACACCGAGAGAAATCTCGAACGATCGATGGATCCTCAATCCTCTTTTCCTTAGCTTTACGTCAGTAACGGTTGTTAACGTAGCAGGGTAATCCCTCCGTAGACACTTCTGGGCCTTCATTGCTACCTGGTGTATCTGCGCGATTTCTGGAAAACCAATCCACACTAAATACTGTGTCGAACCATCAATTATAGTAGAAGGAATGTCGATGTCGAACACGTGTCCCACATGGTCGAGTTTGCACTCCTATGAACATAAGAGGTTTCGATCGGCTTGCCATCAGCTGATTCCACAACAGGTTCGGTTTCAAGAAACATCAGGGTAGAATAGGGACGAAGCGATTAGTTACCCAAAACATACAAGCTGCCAGGTTGCTATTATGCCTGGCGTCGCCTACGCCAATCCTAATTGTCCTTCCACGAGTTCCATTTCCGGTGTTTGTTGTTTTCGTTACCAAAATTCCCAATGTTGTCGCCGTTCCCTCGATTGTCATCGTCTTGATTTAGCTAATGCCAATCCATGTCGTATGCACCTTCATTTCCATATTGTAGGCTACGACTACGGGCGCCTCGATGTTGCCGTGACTGTTTCCCCTAATGTCGCTGCTTGTAACGAGACCTTGTGACCTTTCATCAACAGGGTACATCCCTCACATTCCATGTCACGTACTAAGGCACTACTCACTGTGTGGAAAGTTACACATTCCACTCTATAGTCATTTGTCATTGCCCATGCTTCGATGGATTCGTAAGAGTTAATTCCCATATGTCGCTGACTAGGGTTAAGGATTCGATTGAAGTCAATTCGCTGGTGTTCGTTGCCAGTAATCAGGGTTGTCCAATTACTAAGGTCGGTACAGTACTATGCCCATCCTCTTGTCCATCGATCTAGCAAGTTAATTGAGTAATACATGGTTTGTTACGAGAGTGTTGCAGAAGTGATCGCACTTCGGGATCTAAGACATCAATACATTGAGTTCCAGTAAACGAAGAGAAATGAGAAAGGTATTGACCATTCATTCGACGTTGCGACATCTAACTCAGGGACGTTCGTACTAGCACCTAACATTCTTCACAGTTCGCTAGGCATTCATATGAGTGTTCAGGTAATACTCGATGGCATCGAGATTTGTAAGGGTTCAGAGAGGAGTGAAAAGATCACATTCGAGTAGGATACAATCAATGCTATGACCATTATAGATTATTGTGTTTCACATCGATCAAATAACAGAACAGAACCCCCTTTTCACTTGTTAAGCCTCACTGGGACTCGCATGTACCCCACATTATTATTATGTGTGCACCCACAATAATATTGTGATTTGCATGCTCATCTCAGTTCCTCCTAACTCATGTCAAATGGTTTTTCAAACTTAAATGTCAAACCGAGGTTGTCAATCTGTAACAGCCCAGCGTAACCGCACCATGATATTGTCCGCTTTGGCGGCCAGCACGCCCTCGGCGTCCACCCCTCACGGTTTTCAAAACGCGTCATAATGTAAGCAAGTAACTCATGCAGTCATGCTATAGTGACGAGTGTGTGATCGTATGTTGTGTCATAAGCAATTGTGTACTAATCATGTAATGTATGCAACAAGTTAGAAAGGTGAACCTTGCAATCTGGAGCCGAGTGTCATGGTCGTATTCTTTGTTGTCAAAACTGTTCGGTTATAGTCTGGTTTTATAAAAACGTTTTAAAACCAAGTTCACTATAACCAGTGGCTCTGATACCAAACTATCACACCCCCAAAGTACCACATGCGGAAGCCCCCGCGAAGCGTGTGACGTACCAGGATCCAAACCACTAATCACATTGAACTCATAAATGTATTTAAACAAAACTTTCATTCATTAGCATAAAGTGTTACGAATGTTACATGACATTCATTGTATACAGCGGAAGCATAATTCATTTGTTAAGTGTTTCATAAAACATGTGTATATAAACCATTAGCTTGTATTGCGATTCCATGTATCTCGACCCATGGCCACTCCAGCCTCCCAGACAGCAAGTTCCAATTGATATAAGCCTATAGACCTGCAAGCATGCAGACAAGTGTGTCAGACGACGCTGGTGAGTTCAAAGTTTTGTTAACGTGTTTAGTTACCAGATGTATGTTTAAGATAGTTCAACGTTTTGTTTTGATGTTGTTATTACTCGATTACCGTATGTGGTGACTAGATGTGAATGCCCAACCCCAATGCCTCCATTTAGGCATTGGTCATGAGGTCAAGGTATCAAACAACCTTGAATAGATGTAAGGGGTCTTATATATATACACGATGTGAATGCCCAACCCCAATGCCTTTAACTAGGCATTGGTCATGATGTCCAGGTAATTAGTTCACGCCCGTCCTTTCGGCCCGGTGTGAGGGTGCCAATCCTAATAGCGCTATCAACTAAATACCTCGTTGCTTCTTCAGCAACACGGTAGATGTACGGGGTCTTACATGATTTATACTGTGTTCAATAACCAACATCCCAATTAAACAGTTTACCCAGTATTCCCTTCAGAAACGTTTACTAGATGTCCCAAACCACCGGGACGCATGCTTAGAAAAGTGCAGTGAACTCACCTTGGTTTGCTCGGTAATTGATAACGTTCTTCTAGCATTGGTTAACTGTTAGATCTGTTACACGCGACCTAAGGTTTAAATAATGTAAGTACACACGGGTGCAAGGTCATGCAATACCCTAATGTATCCAAACTACCGGGTGTTTACATGCGATCACAGTTTATCGTACAATACACATAACGGGTCGTTCAGTTGGTGATATCAGTTGATAACATATAGCGTAATTTCAGGAAGCACAGATGTTGCACAAACATTATAACTTCACCCTTAATTCACCAATAGTTATAGAAAAGAATTTGGATCAGCACATTCAAAATGGTTTGGCCCACTTATAAAATACAACTCGACCAATTCCCACATGTGGACCTTTCAAACGAATTTGTTTTATATTTGATTACAAATTTTCTAACTCAATGTTAGATGCATGTGGCTACTAATTCCTATGACTGAAAACATAATCCCAATGATTTAGTAATAAAGAGAAATCGAAATACATGTGTTGCATCTGACACCCCTCGGGCCACTATTCTATTCCATTAAATTCAAACACTTGCTATACTCATATGCCCTTGACTTTCAACAACATCATTAAATTACACATGCAGTTAGATTGGATCAACACTACTCACATGTAATCAAATTCAATTCAGACATGATTATTTCTTAATTGTGAACCCTAGTCATCTTAGCACTAAACATCATTATTAATCACTCAATCGACTTAACTAGCACAATTGCAAACCAAGATTCATTCAACATACAATCACATCACGGCAGGAAGGGTTAAGAGCACTAATTATTTATTGTTTCAAGGTCACAACAACAATAACAAACTTGATCCAGCCATGCAAGGTCACTACAACATTATCAAACATCTATATTGATTGATTTGATCACCACATGGGCCGCCACCTTTAGTCAAGATTACACACTTTATTAGATCATTTTCTTTCAATACTATTGGACCCCTAATGACTACTGACATAACAACATGGGCATTTGGAATTTGTGAATTCATTGGACCACTCAATTTGACTAAGCACAATCGGTGGTCATAAATGGACAACATTAATCATGACTTATTATTCTATGTATGGATTCCTAGACCCTCATACAGTTGCAACATGTTATCCAACAAATACAATTAGTCACATAAATTCTCCAATTATCCATACCAACCACACAACAACATACAAACGACATCACGATAAACGCATCAAGGAGGAACTCGATAAAGAGAGTGATTACTAACCGAGAGAGATCGTGCGTGAGGAAGGGCCAAGTCACGAGGAGGGGAGCTTTGAGTTGGAGAAGTTCTGTCGTCGAGTTAAGGGAAGGTAGAAGAGGAGTAACTAGGGTTTGCTACATGTGAAAGTAAAACTGTGAAGGCCACCCATAGATATTTGTGTTTGTGCGGATATACAATGACCACAAGGGCCGGCCCAACCTCCAAGTTTCTGCTTGGGTTTTACTTAACCCATGCATGCATAAGGGGTATTGGTTTGGGCCGAGTACATGTTTACAAGAACAAGGGGGGTGCAAATCCAATCATCTAATAATTCGCAACGTAATGACATACAAACACATAGTCATATATAAACACGTAATCATCTAACAAATCGCAACGTAATGACATACAAACACGTAATGAAATACAAACACGTAATCATATACAAACACGTAACGTTCATGTAACACATAGACTCATAATCATTCTCATTTACCTAAACGCTTCAAATCACATAAACGTAAATTACACCGATACATCATGCATGCAAGGAAATCAGTAACAACAAAGGGCTTTCGAAATTACGGGTTGTCACAAGGTGTTTGTGAAAAGTTCAAGTTCAAGCTCACTTTCCGAGCAAGAATCTGAATTTTTTTCAAAATCAAACACAGAATTCTTTGAGAAGAAGTCTTCACAACCTCAGACCGAAGGCACAAGTCAGGTGGTTGATACCCGTACATGCTTCAAGTGCAACAAAGTTAGACACATTGCACGAAAGTGCACCAACTTAAAGCCTAAGTCTGAAGTTGTTGAAAGTCAAAAAAGAAAAGTCGATGCAAAAGGAAAAGCTCCAATGGTTGTTGAGAAGAAAGTTTTGAAAAATGAAAACATCAAAAACAAAACCGAATCTGTAAAAAATGTGGTAACTAAAATTGACAAATTTTACAAACGAGTTGCCTCATCTCAACAAACATGGAAGCCAAAATGTATTGAACGGAAAGCAAGTTCTCCAAAACCAAAGGTGTCTGAGACTAAAAAATCATCATCTTCAACCAAGAAGATGTATGTACCTTTGGATTTATATGAGAAACTTGAGAAACAAAAGTCGACTTCTGAAAAGAAGTATGTGGTAAAGAAAGACCAATCATCTGGTCAACCTCCGAAAAGGATTTCTCTTTATACAAAGTGTTAGGTCCGGTTTCGATACCGATTCGATTGCGTAACGACACGTTCGACGTGCGGAATCCGTGAACGTGCGTGACCGAACACACGAGATCGTACGAATGACGTGATTCTATTGATAATCGGACAAGTACAAGCTCCGAGAATCACGTTTTGCCACTTTCTCTCTCTAGTTTCTCTCTCTAAGCACCTAGCTTCTCCAAGCTCTAATGTGGCAAAAGTCCTTAACTCTTAACCTAAGGCTCCTATTTATAGGCACAAGGTTATAAGGGATTCCCCTTATTTACAAGTTTGCCACCTTGCCTATTTCTCTATTAATTACAATATAAAGCCTATTTTACTACAGTTTTAGCTACGGTTCTGATTGACGCAGGCGATAGACATCACTGCACTAACAGACTCCCCCTTGGATATTGCCGCAGTCAATCTGTAGTCAAACTCGTAGCGACTAGTCTTTCTCTCTCTCTGAGTCTTCTTGAAGGTTTGACGGTATCAGCAACTATAGACTCCCTCTTTCTCGAACAAAATCCCCGTGGATCTGTTTCTGAGCTTCCGTTGCTCCCCCTTTCGCTTAGACTCTTTTTCTTCAGGCTCCCCCTTTCGTCAAGCTTCTGTGCTTTTGGGATCGACACCTGCTTTCCGATTACAAGCTCTTCCAGGAACGATACCTGGCTCTTCTAATCCACGCTTTCGTTTGCGTTGAGCTCGTCTTCAGACTCCCCCTTAGACTCAGCTGTCGGGATTGTAGTCTGGCTTTCATCGTTTCACAAGTTCAGGATCAATTCCTGGCTTTAATCTCAGGATTTGAAACCTGGTTAACCTGCATATCCTCTACCTCACAATAAGTTTCACAAATTTATAACCAATTAATTCCCGTAAACTTACTGGTAGATATCATTTACAACAAACATATTAGTTATCTCAAGTTCAAATAAATGACCTTGATTAACTAATCCACATAATCTTTCAAAATATTTGTATATGACATTCAAAGTTTTCAATCATATTCTCCCAAACCTGTTCATCATGTTTAGCACTTGAATTTTGAATATCAGCTCTTCTACATCAGTTTGTCGAAAATCTTTTTGATTTTTTCAAAAAATTTATGCTAAAACACTCCGAAAATCTTTTCCGATTTTTGTTTTTGAAAGAAATGTAGTAAACAAATATATTTTTGTGAGTTTGTGTAAGAGGATCATATCAGTTCATGAGACGAATCACTAGCACCGTTAAGCTTTAATCATTTTAAGTTCTAAACGATTCACCTCGATTGACGATATAGTTGTCCTCTTAAATTTTCACACACTTTTCAATCTATTCAGGATACGATTTAGATGTTTTAGAAACTTAGCTCAATTCATGTGTCCCACCTCTTGAATATACTCCCGTATCCAGAATCTCAATATTCAGTCTTACAGGCAAGAATACTACAATGATGTCTGTACATAATTTAGGGGTTAAATGCGAGAACTGAGGGATCTCAGGTCAGAACTTCCGTTCAGCAGAGAGATATCAGCTTCGACTTAGCAGTGTGTCCCCTTTAGAGGATCTTTTTAGCTACAACAGATGATTATCAATTTTATTGTCTAATCACTGAGGGCTAGAATGCTATGTTTCAAGCATTTACTGCAAAGCATTATCCAGGGACTAGGTCAGAACTACCGTTCAGCAGAAGTCCCGGAATAATACCCCAGACATCATAGAGTATTAACGCCTAGTATATCAGAATACGAGACCTTTCAAACGAGATTTCAGGGGTTACCTATATATCCAAATAGTGTTCCCCACAAATTTCGCAAGTTTGAAATTTTATGTTTATATCCCAAATAAATCTACTAAATGTACGAAAACCTATCGTCACATCATTAGTGAGACCGTTTATCACATTTGACAATTCATTTCCTTAGCGTGCTGTGATAGTCCACTGATGTACTATCATTTCCTCTTTTATCAACAAAACTCATTTTTTTGCTTTTTCAATGTTTTTGGTATTTTCAAATTTTCTAAATTTTTTAAAGTTTTTCTCCCCCTAAAATCAAAATATGTTTCAATTTTGATTTTCTGGAAAATTTGAAAACTGTACAAATAAAATGACAAACTGATATCGAATCACTTCAATTCGCCATTCATTTGGCATAAACAATCAGAACTCCCCCTCACAACAAACTATTTTCCCATTGTGATTTCAAAACACTTAAGTTTGTTTTAATCAAAATGGTTTTTCCGGAAAATTAGTTTTGTGTGACATTTTATAAACTCGGGGTTTCATCACATTGTTTTTCATATTATCACTTGTAGGAAAGATGAATCAAGTACAACTTAATGTCCCTGATTTATCTTTTGAAAGACGAAAAATCACCATAGTGAAATTTCTCAAGAAATGTGCCGATTCATGTTCCACGCTTACCAACCTGGGAACTCCGGCAAGTCAGGATTTTTTTTTCATTTAAACAGATTCACCCAAGCCTGACCAGTCTTGGGTGATTTTGACAATTTTACCTCAAAACTTGGCTCTTCTGGTTTTAACAAACCAGAATCATTGCCTGAATGTGGCTTGTCCGACTTTGATCTGTCAGATTCATCGCCGACATGTTTCTTTTTCTCCTTTTTCTCTGTTGTCCTCAAATTTGTAACTGATGAACTCGGCTTGTTTGACTTTGCAGTCGATTGAAGCAATTCATCAGTACTTTTATTCTTACCAACTGAAGAACCTGAGGACAAAATACTTTCCAGATATTCTCTGGCCTTCTTCCTCTTCTTACGCAGTCTGTCTTTCTGTCCCTGAGAAAGTTTTACTTTTGTTTCCTGAACTTTAGGTTGTTGAACCTTCTGTTCTTTGGACTTGACTTTGACTGGTTTCTTTGCCTTACTTTGAGATTCAGCCCTCGATCTTCCCATTGATCTCCTTGGGCAATCTCTGGCAATGTGTCCTTGAATTTGGCAGTTAAAGCATCTTCGCGTTTCATAACTCCAATTCTGGCAGTTAACAGCAATGTGACCTCTAACTCCACAAGAGTAACACACTCTGTTATCATACCATAAATCATCTTCACTCCAAATGCTCAGATCATAACACTGTCTGGCATTATGGTAATCTGCACTCCTCCTCAATGTTGGATTTGGCTTTGAAGCACTGTGGTCAAACCTGCACCACTTATTACCAACATTTTGTGAGTTTTCATTTTTATATTTTTGTGATTTTTGAAAATGATTGGATGATTGATCTGATGAGCTTTTATTTTCCTTTTTAGGATTTTTAAAATTTTTATCTTTTTGTTTCTGTTCCACATTCTTCTTTACAGGTTTTTGCGTTGAGCATTCACCTTTCTCAGTAGATTGCAAAACAGTATTTTTAAACATTTCATTTAATTTCAAAAATGTTTTTCTTTTTTCTTCCTTTTCTTTTTCATCATCAGATTTGTCATCACAATCTTCAATTTTGACTTTGTCAAAATTTGTGACCTTGTCACTTATTGGAACAGAATTGATCGGTTTTGGACAAGGAAAATTCAACCTGTCTGATGAAGTCACAAAACCTTTCAATTTCGTTTTAAGTTCATCAATCTTGATCCTTGAATTCTCAGCTTCATTTTCAAGCTGTGATATTCTCTCAAGATAAGACTTGATTGATTTTTCATTTTCAATTTTAAGATTTTCAAGAACAGATTTTTCATTTTCCAAGACTTTTAACTGTTCTTGAAATCTTGTTTCATTCTCTTTTAGCCTTTTGTTTTCCAGTTTAATCCAGAAATCTTCAGATTCTGAAGATTTGCTTTTGCTTTCAAAATCTTTTTCAAACTCAGCAATTTTCTTTTGAGCATCTACAGCTTCATGCTCAAGTCGAATGATTTTAGCAAGATGAGAGTTTATTTCGCTTTGTTTTTCCAAATTATTCTTGCCAAAAATATCTCTCTCATCTTGTAAAATCTTCATTTGACTTTTGAAATCATTTTCCAATTTTTTAAAATTTTTGTTTTCCAATAACAAACTCTCAAGACTCTTTAAGAGTTTGTCATTATCAGATCTCAATTTTTCACAGTTTGAACGTAAACCCTGAATCTGTTCGTCATCAGCTTTCTTCTCGTTTTTCAGGGTATTGTTTTCCAATGTCAAACTCTCCACATCCTTCAAGAGTTTCACACTGTCGGCTTCTGATTTTTCGCATTTCGAGCATACAACTTCACATCTTGAAGTTTCATCCTTCTTAGATTCTTCAATCTTTGTTATTCCTTCTCTAACCCTGTTGATTAATTCACTAAACTCATCCAAACTTATATTTTCTGAGTTTCTTTCTATTTTTTCTAATAACTCTTTCTTTTTCTTTTTCTCTTCTTCATCTCCCCACCATTTCTTCTGCCAATAATCATCCTCTTCTTTGTACTCCTTGATGATGGCTTCGATATCTATCGTTTTGTGATCAATTGCGATGTTGCCATATTGATCAAGGTAGCACTCTCTGTTTGGATCCCATCGGTTTGCACGTTTTGCTTCCTCATAGACACCTGAGAGTCGGATGATCTTTGCTTCAGCAACCATTTTTCGATATTCGTACTTTTGTTGTTCTGTACGATTATCCTTCCATTGAATAGGTTCATTTTTCGCCATGAACTTATATTTGTGAATTACCTTGTAAATTCCCTCGAGTTACCTGCAAATCAACAACCAAACAATCAGTTTAAAAATATCAAACAACTGAATTTGACGAGAGATCGATCGGTCAAACAGAATGCTAGTTGATTCAAAACAAATACTCCTCAATTACCCAAGACAAAAACAATTTATCAAAGTCTTGTTGTTCAAAGAAATCGGGCCTGAACGAAGGCCCAACTGGCCCTTGCGGAACAGTTTGACTTGTTAACAAAACTTAAATGGCCTAGACAACTTAAATGGAACAATTTGCTTTGATTGGGTTGAATGGACGGTGACTTCAAGGAATTATGATTGGGTATTAACTGCAATGGGGCGGTGGCCTTCACATGGATTTAACTAGTAGTGGCCGACAAATGTATTTGAATCACAAACAATGATTTGACCTCAAGAACTTTGATTGGTTGATTATGGCGGTGGGTCGGTGAATCAGTGGTCACCTGTTGGGCGGTGCATATTAACAAATCATAAAGTGGGGCGGCACCGTTTTGAAATAAAAAGATGTATTTGACTTTTATTCAACCCCAAATAGTGTGCTTTTAACAGAGATAGATTCGTTATGACATCAGATCACATGCCCCTAAGATATTGTAATTAATGAAAACTGATAATGAATGATGTGCTGTGAAACAATTAGCTTGTTCGATTGAGATGTGTTGACACGTATTACTGACACCTTTCAAATTATCACAATTTCATTTGACCGTTCCATTCATCACATGCATTTCTGAAAATTTTCACTGAATTATGTTGTTCGATTGAGTAAATATGACGGTGTCACGCTGTTCGATTCAAGTTGTGAGTGATGCTAATCGTGCAGGTTACACGTGCTATTCGATTGGATGTTAAAGGCGGTGATGCTAGCCGTTCGGTTAGGCTAGCCGATCGGTTAGGCTAGCCGATCGGTTAGTAGCTTATTCCTGTTCGATTCAAAGCAACTTTGCTAGCCGTTCGGTTAGGCTAGCCGTTCGGTTAGGCTAGCCGTTCGGTTAGGCTAGCCGATCGAGTGGCTCCCTCGATCCAAGCTCCTATCCTTTCAAAAGAACTTTTCTGTTCGATCGAACAGGATTTTGCTGCTGTTCGATCAAAGATACTTCCTATTCGTTTCAAGACAAAACCAAAACTGCTGTTCGATCGGCTATACCAGCCGATTCAAGTGACACGTAAGACTTCTGTTCGATCGGCTATGCCAGCAACTACACGCTTTGAGTGGGCGGTGAAAAGCTGTGATTGGTTCACATGGGCTGCATAGTAACAGCTCAACAATCAACAATCAACTTTAGTGGGTCGGTGTGCATGTGATTGTGATTGGATATTAAATTGTTAGTGGGGCGGTGGACTTGAACAACAATCTTTTTTTTTTTATTCAAAGTTATTTGATCGTTTGTAATTATGAGAAGTTCACGTGGAAGACAACTGCAACTGCAACACTGATAATGTTTACAGAAGTTGCAGTGTTGACTGTGATGTGTTGTGAAGTTATTGGCTAACCGAAAGGTCAGAGTTGACAAGTCAACTCATTTAAAGGTGTGTCAGAAGAAGGAACATGCTACTTATCGGTTAGCTTTACTATCTCCTGTTCGATTGGTGAATAAGACAGTGAATCGAATAGGATAGGCTATTCGATCGGCTACACCAGCCGAACAATAACTGTTGCTGTTCGAACCAAGAGTATGCTAGCCGTTCGGCTAGGGTCAACAAGTCAACGTTATTAAATGAATGTATGAGGCTGCTGTTCGAACGACTTGGAATTTCCTATTCGATCGAGTGGCCTGTTCGAACGAGTGGCCTGTTCGATCGAACAAGAACTGATGAACACTTTGACGAACGGTTTCAGCAAAAAGTTCACAAAAACGCAGATTTCTCCCAAACGGCTTGGAATTTTGACCTGAAAATTTGTAGGATTATAGATCAGATATATGCGCACAACATATCAAAATTTCAGCCAATTTGAACCGTAAAAACCCGTTCAAATTTGTAAAATTCATAGAAAAACGTGAAGAACAAGAAAGTTAAGAAGAATTTGACAAATCTGGAGGTTTTTGGCTCTGAATCTGCTCAAAAATTTGTACGAATCTGTGAGTTTGATCTTCGCAACCGAGCACCTGCTCTGATACCACTTGTTAGGTCCGGTTTCGATACCGATTCGATTGCGTAACGACACGTTCGACGTGCGGAATCCGTGAACGTGCGTGACCGAACACACGAGATCGTACGAATGACGTGATTCTATTGATAATCGGACAAGTACAAGCTCCGAGAATCACGTTTTGCCACTTTCTCTCTCTAGTTTCTCTCTCTAAGCACCTAGCTTCTCCAAGCTCTAATGTGGCAAAAGTCCTTAACTCTTAACCTAAGGCTCCTATTTATAGGCACAAGGTTATAAGGGATTCCCCTTATTTACAAGTTTGCCACCTTGCCTATTTCTCTATTAATTACAATATAAAGCCTATTTTACTACAGTTTTAGCTACGGTTCTGATTGACGCAGGCGATAGACATCACTGCACTAACACAAAGAGGTTGAGATTGGGTCTGAAGAGAGCTTGAAGATGAATGACAAAAATTTTCCACCATTATACACTGCAACAACTCACATCAATGTCAAGTTACCCGAGTCAAAAGAGGCTTGGGTGACATCAAAATCTAACTAAGTATTTTTGAAATGTGCAAGGACTTCCAAGATCCGTTTCACGTTGGATTATGGATAGTGGAGCTTCTCGGCACATGACGGGAGAGAAAGCCTATTGTATGATGTTCGAGGGTTTAACGGAGGATACGTGGGTTTTGCAGGAAATCAAGGTGGTCGAATAATTGGTGAGGGAACTCTATCTAATGGGATTGTCACGTTTGAAAGAGTGAATTACATCGCCGAGCTTGAAAACAATCTTCTAAGCATCTCACAAATCTGTGATCGAATGTATACAACGCATTTCACGGATAAAGAATGTTTGATCTTGAAACCAGGGTTTGTTGTCCCCGAAGAGTGGATAATCATGAGAGCACCTAGAGTCAATGACCTATATGTTTTAGACATGAGTACAACAACTACTTCAACGGGTCAGGCTCATTGTTTCATGTCTCGAGCCACTGAAAAAGAATCACAGTTATGGCATCGAAAGATGGGGCATATTCACCTGCGAAAAATGAACTACTTGGTTCACAATGACTTAGTCAACGGAGTTCATTTGAAAGGGTTCCATCTGGAAGGAGAATGCATTAGCTGCATTGAAGGCAAACAAAAGAAGAAATCTCATCCACATAAGCAAGTTAATTCTGTTTCTAGACCATTGGAGAGGATACATATGGATCTTTTTGGTCCAGTAAATATCAAAAGTATAACTGGTGATCTCTACTGTCTAGTAGTAACAGACGATTATTCAAGGTTTTCATGGGTATCATTTCTGAAAACAAAGGATGAGACTTTCAAAAGTTTGATGGCGTTGTTCAGAAAAATTGAAAACATGTACCAGGCTCGTATCAGAAGAATCAGAAGTGACAACGGTACAGAGTTTAAGAACAACCGAATGGAAGAATTTTGTGATGAGAGAGGAATAGTGCATGAATTTAGCGCTCCTTACACTCCACAGCAAAATGGAGTAGCAGAACGAAAGAACAGGACGCTAATCGAAACGGCCAGGACGATGCTTGCTGATTCAAAGCTACCAATCAACTTTTAGGCAGAAGCAGTGTCAGCTGCTTGTTATATTCTCAACCGGGTTCTCACAGTAAAGAAATTCAACAAGACGTGTTTTGAGCTGATAAATCACTGCAAACCTAACCTGAAGTATCTGGAACCGTTTGGGTCTCCCTGCACATTTTTAGAACCTTTTGGGAAGTTTGGTCCAAAGAGTATTGAAGGAATATTTGTGGGTTATTCGAGTCCACAAAAACGAGTCTTTGTTCCAAGTTTAAAGCGGATCATTGAAGCACACAATGTTGAATGTCAAGGCCATACAATGCCACCACAGAATCTCGACGACTCATAGCGCTTCAATTATGATACTTTGTGGGATTCTTTCGACATGGAGGAAGAACCAGAGTTCTTTGACGAGTTGGATATTCTAAGAGAGTATGAGTCATCACAAGAAAGGTTCCCAGCTGAGTCTTCTAGACATCAAAGGCAAACTTCAAACGATGATGAAGCTGGCCCAAGCAATGCTAGAGAACATAATGATATTCTGCAAACTCCTTCAAAACATGAACAAGCTTCTGATAATCAGAAGACAACAAATGATGAATCAATACCTGATAACGGGCCAACATTTGATCATGGTGATTCAGAGTCTGAGGGGGAGCAGATCCATATTTCAGATCAAACAATTCCAGTCAATGAACAAGATGCAAATCAAAATGTCACAAATTTGGAAGGCGAGGTAGATGTTCCAGGCGAGGCGATGCCAAGAACTCTTTCATACCATCCAGAGGAGTTGAGTATTGGAGAATTGCAATCAGGCGTCCGCACCAGACGACAAATTGACTAAGGCCTTACTTGTTTTTATTCTACTGTTGCTCCTTTACAAACAGAATTTTCACATAGTTGTTTCATTTCGCAGATTGAGCCGCGAACGTACAAAGAAGCTCTAACTGAAGATTCTTGGGTCAACGCTATGCAAGAGGAGCTAAATCAGTTTGAAAAATTGGGTGTCTGGAAACTGGTGGATCTGCCTGATGGTCACAGGAAGATAAACACCAAGTGGGTGTTTAAGTGCAAAAGAGACGACCGAGGGGTTATTATCCGAAACAAAGCTCGACTCGTTGTCCAAGGCTTCAGTCAGCAGGAGGGTATAGATTTCACAGAAGTATATGCTCCCAATGCTAGACTTGAAGCAATTCGAATCTTCCTAGCATTTGCATCGTGGAAAGGATTTAAAGTGTACCAGCTTGATGTAAAGTCGGCCTTTCTCTATGGTAAAGTGAAGGAGGAAGTCTATGTCGTACAGCCACCGGGCTTTACCGACCCAATTCATAAAGACAAGGTTTGTCTCTTGGATAAGGCGTTATACGGCTTACACAAGGCCCCGAGAGCCTGGTATGAGACTTTGTCTCAACATCTGTTAGCCAATCACTTCATCCGAGGAAAGAGAGACGCCACCCTCTTCACAAAAGAAGTCGACGGACATCTTCTGATAGTACAGATCTACGTGGATGACATAATTTTCGGGTCAATAAATGAAGAACTCTGCAAAGACTTTGAGAAAGTTATGAAGCAGAAATTTGAAATGTCATCGATGGGTGAGATGAAATTTTTCTTGGGGCTTCAGGTTGATCAACTACCCGAGGGAACTTTCATACATCAGACGAAGTATGTTCATGATGTCTTAGAGAAATTTGGGATGTCCGGGACTGCTCCAGCCGCCACCCCGTTAGCGACAAATCATGGGATAAATCCTGATCTCTCCAGAGATAAAGTGAATGAAACATTATATCGCTCCATGATCGGATCGCTGATGTATTTGACAGCTTCAAGACCTGATATCATGTATCCAACCTGCCTCGCAGCACGGTTTCAGTCAAGCCCAGAGCTTCGCATTTGATGATTGTGAAACGGATATTGCGCTACCTAAAAGGAACTCCATCTTTGGGGTTGTGGTATCCAAAAGAAGGTGATTTCACACTCGAAGGGTATTCTGATTCCGATTTCGGATGCTGCAAAGTCAACGCTAAGTCAACAACAGCGGGGTGCCAGTTTTTCGGACCACGATTGGTCACCTGGCAATGCAAGAAGCAGGCCTCTGTAGCTTCATCCACATGTGAAGCTGAGTATGTATCTGCTAGCAGCTGCTGCTCTCAGAGCTTCTGGATCTAGCAACAGATGCGCGACTACGGTTTGCAATTTCTTAACTCCCCTATCTTTGTTGATAATGAGGCAGCAATAAATATCACGAAAAATCCTGTTCATCATGCTAAAACTAAACACATAGAAATTCGTCATCACTTCATTCGCGATTGTTTCGAGAAGAAGTTGATACGAATTGAGAAAATCCACACTGACGAGCAAAAAGCTGATTTACATACCAAAGCATTTGATAAAACACGTTTTAAATATCTTTTAAAACTAAATGGTATGATGCTTTTATCGGTGTTGGATGGAATCATTGGCGTTGATGAAGGTACCACCGTAGATGATGTTGAAAAGCAATCTGCAATAGTTTGTCGATTTTTTACTTGTTTTGGTCTTTAGGGGGAGATAGGTTAAAATTTCAGAAAATACAAAAACAATAAAAAATTGAAAAACCCAAAAACATGAAAACAAAAATCCAAAAACAATAGAAAACTGAAAAAGAGCCTATGTATAAACGGAAAATGATAGTACATCAGCTAGACAGTTACGGTACGCTAAAGAAATGTAAAGTCTTAAAGCGTTAAACAGTCTCGCTGATGATGTGCCGATAGGTTTTTACACACTTAGTAAGTTTGTTCGGGATATAAACCTAAAATCATATCTTGCTTATTTGTGGGGAACAAATCTTGGATATATAGGTAACCCCTGAAATCTTGTTTGAAGGGTCCCTCTTTCTGAGATACTAGGTCTTTATACTCAGTGATATATGGGGTATTATCCCGGGACTTCTGATTTTATGGAAGCAATGGCCTAGTCCCCGTATAATACTTTGCGCTTGCTTGAAATAAAGCTCACCCTCAGCATAAAAAATGATGAAACATTGCAAAATGCTAATCATGTGCTGTTGAAGAAAAGATTCTCTAAAGGGAACACACCAAAGTCGAACCGTCATCTCTCTGCTGAACGGAAGTTCTGACCTGAGCTCTCATGGTTTGGCATTTAACCCTTTACAGATATCATCTAGGTATACTTACCTATAAGACTGAATATTGGGATCTGGATACGGGAGTATATTCAAGAGGTGGGACACACATATAAATTTAAGTCATTAATTCACCTAAATCGTATCCTGAACAGATTGAAATTTGTGTGAAAATTTAATGTGGATCAGTATATCGACAATCTATGTGAATTGTTTAATGCCTATAATGTCATCAAGCTTAACGGTATTAGTAACTTGTCGGTAGCTGATATGATTCCCTAACACGCTCACCAAAAATATGTTTGTAAATAGTTTACTGCATTTTATTCCTGTATTTCATTTTTAGTTTAGAAGCTTTATTCAAAAATCAAAAAGATTTTACATTTCTATTTTATTTTCTGACAAATCAAAGCGGAGAGCTGATCTTTAGATTCGCAGTCTGATGCAGATGCAGGAAGTTTTTCTAAACGGAGAGATGGGTTGTGAGCTTATCATGAATAAAACCTGAGAAAATGCAAAGTCTATGCAAGTTCATTAATTTGAAACTTGTAATTTTTCAGAAAAGATTGATCAAAACATCAATATGCTTTGTTTCGTGTCAACCAAAGTCATTGAGTTGGACTTGGTAGGCAAATTAAGTATCTAGGGTCATTAACTTGGACCTAGATACTTAAGTGGATTTTCAAACACTGATAAAATCAAAAAGTCAACAAGTCAAAGTGTCAAAGTTTTGAGAGTCAAAGGAGTACTTGGATCGGACAACTGACCGATCAGTCAGCATTACTAGCCGATCGGACAGCACACCGCTTCAAGGTCACCTATAAATAGAGGGTCAAGGCTCAGTCAAACGGTTACTTGTTCGATCGGCTGACCCTTCTCTCTCAAACTTTCATCTGATTTCTCATTGATTCTTGATTCTCTTTGGATTAGATCATTGGTTTGTTGGTTAGCACATCATTCACAATGCCGGAGGGAAGAGGAAAGGATACAGATAAGGGTCACAATGTATAATGCGTGATAGATGAGGCTAACATGGAGAATACGGTGGTTGAAAAAATGGCCAAATTTTTAAGAAAAAGCAGAATAGCGAAGGCTTTGTCTGACAGAACCGTTATATATGAATCTCATGTAAGAGCCTTCTGGAACACAGCTAGATATGAAGAATCTGACAAGATGATACACTCGGTATTGAGAAAGAAGGACCAAACGGGAAAAGACATAGATGTAGAATTTAAGTTTGGTGTTGGAGATCTTAGAAGAGTTCTAGACTTGAAAGATTCTGACAACGATCCAACAATCATGTCTGAACGTCTTGCTAAAGGATTGTGGTGCAGAATGGGATTTGCTGGTCATTTAAATGGAAAGATGACTAAAACGAGTTTCTCAAAGGCTTATAGATACTTGATGCACTGCATGGTACACTCCTTGTCACACAAGAAAGGAGCATATGATGAAGTTTCTGATTACATCATGAACATAGTCACTAGCTTGGTATTGAACAGACGGTACAACATTTCTCAAGTAATCTTTGAGTATATGAAAGAGAACTGTCAGGATAAAGGTGACAGGTATATCATGTATCCAAGATTCATCATGATGTTGATAAATGATAAGATCAAAAATCTTCCAAAGAATAAAAGTGACATTATGGATATGAGAAACATAACCAATGATACCATTGCTAGAATCACTAAAGAAAATGATGCAAAAACGAAGCAAATGATATGTAAAATCAAAGATCCAAAATATGTTGCTCCTGAGAATGACAAATGCATGAGAACAGTGATTCTGATAATGAAGATGCAAAGATGAGTGAGATGGTTGAAAAGAAAACAAGATGGTGGTGTGTAAGAGATGGAAAAAGAAAGAGAACACCAAAGTCGTCCCCTGCAGTTTCTATTCCGAAAGATGTAGAAAAGGGTATAGTGAAAGGGGGAGTCTTAAGGCAATTAGGACTTTAACTGTTATAAGTTTTCTAATGAATCTGTCAATATTTGTTTTGTAGGGTCTTCTGGAGAACCGCAACAAAGACTGATAGATGAAACTGTTCTGGAGCCATCCGTAGCTATTGAGCAAGGAATTGATCTCTTGAATCAATCGTTTGAAAGCTATCTAAAGAAGAATGAAGAAGCAGCAGCTCAAAAAGTTCAAGGATCTAGTACTTAAGCTGAAAATGTCACAACTGTTAAACCTGAGGATCAGGATAGCTCAAGTGAAGATGATTCTGAAGCAACACAATCAGAATCAGAACTGGATCGAACAACTCTTGGGAGAGGGAAAGCTCAGCTAAAGAAGAAGCCTTTAAAGAAAAAGAAAGCATCCGATGAAGAAGATTCGTCTTATGAACCAGATGAGCCAAAGAAACAATTAAAGAAGAGAAAAGCAGTTCAAGCTGGAGTTATTCCAAGAAATGTTAGAGCAAGAAAATCTGGGGCTGAACCGCCAAAAGATAAAGGTGGAAAGAAAGAAAAACATCTTCAGAAGTCAAAGGTTCTTGAAGCAGAAAAGACTCAAAGTGTTGAAACTCCAAAAGAACCTGAGGTACAAAGTGTTGAAGAACCTGTAGTGAAAGCTCGGAAGAAAACAGAAGGTGATGATGACTATGTTGAAATCACTGGGTTCAAAGCTGCAACTTCACGTCCTCCTCCACAAGATAAACCAGAATCGTCACATCTAAAAGATTCAAAGTTTGATTACATATTTGAAGGTCTTCCAGAAGCAACGGGGATTTACACAGAAGACATTCCTGAAGACGACTATGATATGTTCAACAATGAAGCGGTACAAGAATTGTTACAAAAGGTCAACAAGTTGGAAAAAGACAAAGCTAAAACTGAAGCAGAGCGTGACATTCTAAAGAAACAGGTTGATAAATTGATGAAAGTTCATGATCAAGTCAGAGCGGTGTTGATAGAACAAGAAGAAGCAATGAACAGAATGAAAAATGAAGCTCATGATAATTCAAAATTGTTTGAACTGTTGACAGTAGAAATATCTTCATTGAATGTAAAGATAAAATACTTGGAAGATGTGAATCAGACGCTTAATCAGCTTCTCAGTGAAATGAGTGAAGATACGTCAAACGAAATGAAGGCAATGAAGTTAGAAATGGAAGCCATGAAAGCAGATAAAGTGGTGAAGGATGAACAACTACATATGCTATACTCTGTCATGGAAAGTCACCTAAAGATGGATGTTCATGTTGCCTTCAATGAGACTGAAGTAAAAAGAGCTGAGGAAAGAAGAAGTGAAAGAGAAAGACGATTAGCTGAAGAAGCCACCCAAAAGAACAAAAGTGTTATTGAAGATACTCAAGAAGCTGGTGGATCTTCAAGTCAGCCTGGAGGTGATATTGAAATGGTAGATGTTGAAAATGTTCAAGAGCCAGATGCTGAAGCTGGTCAAGACTTCATGATGATTGGTGAGTCTTCTGAACCCTTTGATGTTAACAATGTTCTTCGAAGAGTAGCTGTTATTCAAAGAAAAAGAAAAGCTAGAGAAGTGTTGTTATTGGAATGGAAGACGAAGCAGTTTGTCCTTGTTGGTGATGCATCTTCAGTGCCTTATAGTGCTAAAGAAATTGCTCATCAAATAAAGATTAAAGAAAGGCGAAGAAAGGCAAAGATAGCACGTGGTAAATTCATCGATGAAGACTCTGATATAGAATTGTTTGGAGATGAAGATGATAATGATGATACGAAAGATGACAAGCCTGATGATAAAGATGATAAGGGTGATGATGATAACGATCAGGGTGCTTCTGGATTAGTGATTAATGACCCTAATGTTCAAGAAAGAATTGAAGAATTAATGAATGATGAGATCAACGAACAAGAGGATGATTCTCAAAATGAAACCTCGTCATCCGGAAAGCAGCATGCTGATCAGGTATTTCTTTCAAACCCTACTGTCATTTATTTGAATGTTCAACAAGAGGGAGAGGTTGAAATTCGGAGAACTAGAGCTGAAATGTTAGAAGAATTGGGTTTGGGAAATGGAAAGTTTAGGTTTGATATTGAGGATGAAATTCCTCAGTCTCCAGAGAAAGATTTTGAGCCAAGATATGCCTATGAAGCTGATCATTACGATGATGTCATTATTGAAGATGCTTCAGATTCATCCGATGATGAAATTGATTTTCATTATGCTGGAGTTGATGACACATTTCCTTCTTTTGCTGAAATGTTCAAAGATAGAAATGAAGATGAAATCAGAAGGAAAATTGTCGAAAAAGTTTCCACTGAAGGTGTTCCGGAAACTATTCCTAGAGAGATTCTTGCTAAAGAACGGAAAAAGTGGTTTAAAGTTGTAGGACCGTTCTATGACCCGAAAAGTCAGTCGAAGTAGTTCATCTTTACATACGAAGGCGGAATCAACATAAGTAAAGTAACAACAGCTAATCCTTTCAATTCTTTGTGTTTATATTGCTTTCTGGTAAAATTTCAGCAGAGTTTCAGCACCGTAGCACACACATACGTCGTTACAAATGAAGAACCGCTCAAGCCTATTTATAGAAGACTTGGGTCGCTTATGTGACAGTCCAAATAAGCGATCCAGCATCTTTGTCACATAAGCGATCCACACTCATGTCCTAAAAGCGGTCCAGGCTACATGACAAATAAGCGGTCCTAAGTCTATATCACTCAATATTTACACTTTGACCCCCTATAGACCAATCTTGACTTCAGACTTTTTGTAGACGCAGTCAACAGACATTCCGTGCATCAACAAAAGTGATGCCCAAAGAAAGAAAAACTCTTAGAGCTCTTCAGTATTTTACTCACAACAAAAATCTCTCATGGTGAGATATTCTATCATGGGGCTATCTGGAAGATCTTAAAGTCTATGCCATCAGACGGGAAGAGGGAGTTCAATACTTCGAATTTCTATCAGATATCAGTTCCCTACCGTGGTGGGATGTGGATGAATTGGTGAAAACAAAGAATATCAAGCAGTTCTACTATGGTCCAGAAGTTAGACAACATGATCAAGACTTATGGAACTACATCAAGTGGCAGGCAAAGAATGGTTATCCTGATTGGAAGCCACAATATCCAAAGCAGATTGTAACATATTTGGAGAATGGTAGAAAAGATATAACTTTGGATGTAAAGCCGCCTAAATGCTTGAAGAATATGCCTCTCAGAGCCATTGAACAAGACTTCCATGATTTATTTCAAGGTTGGCTGTACAACGAAACGACGGCTGAGGCAGTTATTTCTCTGTTTGACAAGTCCATGGGAAAGTCTCGAAGAATCAGTATTTTGGATCCAATTTGGCTTGTTAACTGTTCAAAGAAAGATATCGATTGCTTGTTCTGCAACAAGATCGTTTATGAGAAGAGAGACAAAGTTCAAGCACTACAATACCAATCGGTTGTGGATGTATGCTTCGCCAAAGACATCAATTCAGGAAGATGCTGGAAAACTGACTGGAGAAACATTGAAATTGATGAATTTTTGAAAAAGTACAAGCGCAGCATAAGGTCTGAAGCAATTGCTAAAAGAGCAGCTGAACTGGGAAAGCGTAAAATGGGCATTGTTCCTCCAACAGATCAAACGCCTATTGAATCAGAGGAAAACAAGATTCCTAAATGGGATCGAAAGCGTGATGGTGACCCAGTATACAGAAAGTGGTGGATTGAAGAAGGAAGGCATAAAAGGCGTAGAATGTTAGAAGAAAAGGCAGAAAAGAGAAGACAGAAAGCGAAAGAGCGAAGGCGCAACAGGAAGAAATGAAGTCTATGCTGGAAGGAACTACAGCTACATCCGAGGGGGAGTCTGTTAGTGTAAAACGTATGTAGCTTCCGTCAGCATGTAGTCATATTTTGTATGTTTGTGAATAGTTTATGTTTGTATGTATGTTAGTTTGATTAGCAGGTCAGAATATGGCGCGATATTGTAAAGTGTTGACTTTTGATTTGTCTATGCCAGCCGATCAGACAGTCGTCCGATCGGACAGCCCAGCCGATCGGACAGGCATCCGATCGGTCAGCATTGTCAGCCGATCGGCTAGCCCAGCCGATCGGCCAGCACTCATCCTATCCTGACACTGCCTATAAATACCTGTCCGATCAGGTCATTTGTAACTTTTGCAACTTTGACTCTCTGGAGAACTCATGTCAGTCTGACTTTCAGAGGCACTTTTGTACTTTCATACTCGTTGAATTGAAAGATCAGACAGCATTTTAGAGTTGAATACTCTGTCGTATATCTGTAGTTTGATTAAATGGATTCCGCACATTAGTCAAAGCTGATTCATCTAAGTTTCCGTCAAACAGATCCTATCCAAGGGACCAACACCATGCTCATGATCCGGGGTGCCAATCCCCAGATGAAACGTTTAATACGTTTAAATTCAGGATCAACCATATACGGCACAACGCGTGACAAGTCGTGGAACCTTTGGACATATTCAGCAATTTTTGGGCCATCCATTTTTAGGTTCCAGAATTCCGTCTCCAGCTTTTGTATCTCTGCCCGTGAACAATATTTCTTCCTCATGAGCTCCTTCAGCTCAGCCCATGTCAGTGCATACGTCGCCGCCTCTCCTAAGGTGTGAACTTGCAGGTTCCACCAGGATAAAGCACCATCAAGAAAGTGTCCTGAGACGTAAGTAACTTGGTTTTCAGGAGCACACTTGCTCATCCTTATTACCGAATCCATCTTTTCTATCCACCTGACGAAGGCAACAGCACCCCTAGTGCCGTCGTAACTTAAGGGCTTACAATCTAGAAATTGTTTGTAGGTACAGCCTGTACAGGCAATATCATTAACCATAAACATTAGTGGATGTGTAAGAAGTATCCAAATATAATGTAATGTGTCTCAAGCGACTTGGACATTACCATTGGGTGGGTTGTTGTTGTTTCTTGAGGAACCTCCGCTAGTCTCTGCGCGGGAGGCCTCATAGTCAGCTATTGCCTTTGAAATACGTTCCTGCAGTTCTGCCTCGGTAGTAGGAAAACGTGTGTCTCGTCGTGGAGCATCTTCTAAAAGAAGATCATATTGGTCAGGTCATAGTAAGTACGGTAAGTAATATTCGTACGTAATAACATCCATCAACTCAATAACACATAACATCCCATGTTATAATCAAAACAAATAAATCAACAATGCATGTAATGAGAATACTGCGATTGAGTTATCATAAAATCAAGACCACAAATACAGTGTTTACAAGTTTTACAAAGGTATCATACATCCCAAAAGAGACTAAGGGTCACATTGCCTTTGTCTGAACTGTCTAGCCATATACAACAACCAAAATCAAATATCAAAGATCATAATGTCATCCTGTGGTCTTCAAAAGGCTATACAGCCTGACTCAATCGTTGTCTTCTCATCAAAAGTAGTGCTGCCTGTAACAGACCAAAAGTCCTCAAGCTGATGGTGGGGGATGAGGAGGAGGGAAGAAAAGCAACCGGCGCATACGCACCCAATCCTCCTCAAGTGCGTGGACAACGCGCAACAGGTAAGCAATCTGCTGCTCCGGGGTGAGGAAGCGGACATCAGAATCTGGGTATAGTGGAAGAGGAGCTGGTGGTGTAGCAAAAGGAGACTGACAATGACAAGGGGGGGGGACGCGGAATCCTTTCCAGCTCCTGGACTCGTCGGCTCAACGCATCCTGCTGTAACTGCAGGGATATAAGTATGTCCTCCATGGTATATCCGACATGGAAAGGGTGGTACGGGTCTGATAACGGCATGACATTGGGCGATGACCACAAAAATGGCTCGCCCGATGGTACAAAGGGAGATGTAGTGTGTGCAGCCGGAGTAAAAGAGGGCATAAATGGAAAAGCAGCTGTCGTGGGTGGCATGTGATCGTGTGGCCCAGTAGAAGGTCCTTCCCCTGGACGGGGAGGGGGTATGTCCTGTAGAAAGGTGATGGGTAAGTCTGTGCGGTGGGCATCAGGTATGTGCGGGTGGAACTGGGGGAATATCAAGCGGTAGAAAAGTAGGTGCAGCGGGTGGAGTAACTGGTAGAACAAACGGGGGATAATCATCAGCATCCTCGATCCACCCATTAAGGGTGTCAGCATATCTGGGATCAATATGTGTGGCAAAAGGTGCATGGTCGACAACAGGTGGTGCAATAACGGGTGCATCGACAACGGGTGGTGCCACGACTGGTGGATCGACGCGGTCAGGCTCTGGTAGAGGATCAGGCAAAAGAGCGACGACTGGAACATCAATAGGGTCGTGAGCAATGACAGGTTCCGGACCAACTAGAGCAGGCTCAGCTGGTACAAACTTGACCTCAGGCTCCGGGCCAAACTCCTGGGGGACAACAGGTGCAGCAGACATTGCCATGTCTGAGTCTGCATCGGGAGAATAGTGCTGCACGCCCCGGTCATGAAAAGAAGCGGATGCCACGGACTCAAACGAGTCTGGACCAGACGAATCAGAAGGAGCCTCAGCAATAGGAACTACAGGGTCGTCAACCGGAATATCGTCCTCCATAGGGGCCCCACCATCCTGGTCACCCTCCGGGGGACCCTCTATGAAAAGGTCGATATCGTCATCTGATAACGCATCGAGAGGTAAATCCTCTAAGGGAAACACAGCGAGGGGGATAGGAGCGGGGATCGGAACGAGAGGTAGATCCCCGCCGAAAGGACCATCAGCTAAAGGCGCATCGTCCGGCAGGGCAAATGGCTGGAAGTCGTCCACATCAGTGCTCGTAGTATCCAACGTATAGACCTCGCTCTCAGATAGAATCTCGTCGTCCGATACAATCGCCATAGGATCCAGCGTGTCTGATACTCCAGTATCGGAAGAGGAAGACATAGTGTCTGTAACACAACCACACATATGCACATATATCAACATGAAATCAAATAAGCATGTAAGTCACGATAATATATGCAAGTAGTCATCCTAGTCTTCCCCAGACTATCCCTCCCAGTCTCTCAGACCGAACTCCCTAGCCTCTCAGACTACTCCCTGGTCTCTAAGACCAACTCCCAGTCTCTAAGACTAATCCCCTGGTCTCTAAGACCAACTCCCTGGTCTCTAAGACCAAACCTCCCAGTCTCTAGGACTAAGTTCTCCCCAATCTCTAAGATTGAACCCCTCAGTCTCTAAGACTGAACCTCCCCAGCCTCTAAGGCTGAACTCCCTCAGTCTCTAAGACTGAATATAAATTTTGAAATATGTATTTGTGCCTTTTTGTTTGTAAAAATGTTTGTTCCCTGGATCTAGACGTTTAGTGTATGCAGTGGAAAAATGTTTTCGTGAGAGCCCTAGTGATCATAGTCTAGACTTGAGGAAGAACCCTAGTTCGCTATGATCGAGGCTCTGATACCAAGCTGTCACATCCTGGCTTTTGCAGAAGCGTGGATTATTTTGGTGTGACTTCTTAATACCATAGCAACAATCATAACAATGCTATATGATGAAAATATAATATGTTCATCCATTAACATAGTTTAGAAATACCATAACATGTTTGTCTTGAAACATCAACCCAAAATAAGTTACAACCATGACTTGTTTAAAATGAGTTCTCAAGGACTCAACAAAAGACTGTAAATAAAACGAGGTTTGGAGACGTGTGACCCGTCCAGGAAAGGGTTACACCTCCCAAACCCTACGACCCTGGGTGACATCTTTATTTAGTACGTAGCTTGACACATATGCAGACACTTGCCAGATTCGATCAATTCCCTGAAATACATGTAGTTTGAAAAATCGACAAAAGTTGAGCAAGTTTATGTGTATGTCTGTGAGTATAAACCGTTAAAATATGTGTGTATGAAAGTCCCTGATATGTAGCAATAAGGAAAAAGAGATCACCAATGGGTTGCAAAGCCACTGGTATGTGTGAAGTGATATGGGAAAACTCAAACCTAGCGGAGTTGCACCGGGCTTCCGGCTGTAAGACACAGTCACCACTATGGGCCGCCCCGGCCTCATGGGTGTGGGCTCGCTACACCCAAATAGATCTATCACTCATGTCCCTCGGTCCTACGACGAGGATTAATGGCTTTAAGTGTCGCGCCCACCACTCACATGATCTAAGTAGTATGCCCTCCTTAAGCTAACCATACCATGTATAAAAATGTCCGTAATAATTGTAACATGTATTTCACCCCCGAAGTTATAAAACTGAAAACAGTTAAGAGAAAAGGGGGCATGAACTCACTGTAGTGCGTCTCCTGTGCTCGTACTCAAACCTTGTCAGCTACACGATAACCTACACCGTACTAATGTCTATTAGACGAAAGGGCCGTGTCTTGCTTTTGTATTTACGGTTTGAGTTACGTTACTTTGATATTATTCCAAGTTATAACTTATTGTTAAAATAATAATTATTTTAACTTACATTATATTTTTAGGTCTTGAAATAATAGTTAGACAATTGTTTCGTATTCATACTTCTCAAGTATTTTATGTGTGTATTTCCTTCCCAAGGATGGGGGTATTTTATACATGTATTTTTGTGATTTAAAGTCTTGATATTATGTGTTCTTAAATTCCACTTTTTAGAGAAGTATACGATAACTTAGTTGTCAAAAATAATGTGTTTCCAAGAAAATGAACATTGTCCCAAAATTTGCCTATTCTCCAAATACACTAAGAAAATATATTATAGCTTCTCAAAATAATATATTTTCTACTTGTTCAAAAATATGTTATACTTTGTGATAAATCATATTTTTCGTTATCCATCAAGAATATACTTGTAACTGTATTTCATTAAGTTATATTATTTTTCTCTAAGTAATATAACTAGTTCCCAAATCATACAAATATTCACACAAGCGTTTTAGTATAAAATATATATTCTAAATATATATTTGTCCGCTTTTAATTACGAAACCCCACCTCCGACACTTTGAAATTTTGTAACCAAACTTATGGCGAAGTTTATTTTGAAAGACAACGTTTAAAACATATTTGCAAACATTCTTTAGAGCAAAAACGAGGCGTCCATGCTAATAAGCATATCATTTTCTTTTCAAAATAATCACAATAATCATCAACAATTATCCTTTAAACAACTGTACATCACCGAGAGCAAAAACGATATGCGTTACATATTAATCATGAACTTGATATATCCCGAAAACACGTAGTAACTTGGTAATGCGTTTAGTGGACTTAGTTACCTTCCAAAGTGTATTTATTTCTTTAAAGATCATTTTCTTAAAAGAGTTAAGTGTTTACAACTTGTAAAAAATTTTTACAAAAATAAAACTTTTGAACTCTTCTTATAAATAAAAGGTTTTTACACTTATTTCATTTCCAAAAATGTGTAAGTGTATGTAAAAGTCATAATCTTTTAAAAATCGATTTTTAAACTTGGTTTATTTAGAAAAGTCTTTTGTAGAACTCGGATCTACATGATCATCAACTTACTTTGTTCACTCATATCTCAAGAAATCTATTTCTTTCAAGTTCATGTTTAAACTAGAAGATGATTATTTCATGTATCACATAATCACCTTCCTAGTCTTGTTAAGTCATGTTTCTAAACATCATTTAACAAGCTCTATATGGTGATTAGCATCACATAACCAAGAATCATCATGCAATCAACAACATATTCACTACAACAACATACTAACAACATTTCATTATGTTTCATCTTTATGTAAGCTTTATGTTCATGTTTCTTGTTTAAACCTTTTAGTGTTCTTGTAAATTTCAACATACCATAACTTTTAACTACTCAAAATGGAAGTAAACTAAGGTAGATCAAAGACTTACAACTAGCTCAAAGGCTACGGAAGAATATCTAGTGAAAAGATGGTGAAAATGGTGTGAAAAAGCAAGTAATGAAGCTCCTTGATGATCTACAACTTCAAGCTCCTTTGATCCTTCTTCTAACACTTGAATGAAGCTTTAAAAATGGAAGAATGTGGTGGTGGTATGGTGATGGTGGTGGCGGTTATAGTGAGGCCGAGAAGGAGAGAGAGAGGAGAGTGAGGGAGTGGTGTGATCTAGTGAAAGATGTGGAATGATATGAAGGATCTCTCATAATCTCCAACCATACTTATAATCTCCTACTACATATCTTGTTCACTTCAATAAGCAACAATCCAATAAAATATAAGATAAAATCTTGGAGGCATGGGGATGGGTCCCTTGGGTGACCGAAATCGGGTATGGGGGGGGTAGATGTAATATTTTGATGATAGTTGGTAAATATTAGTTTAAGTTCAAGTAGTAAGTAACATATGTTAGTTACTAGAGAATTTAGTGGGTGTTAGGGTGTTCGGGGATCATGACTAGCCAAGAAATAATAAAACAATGTGTTTAACAAAAATTTAGTGTCCCGGGTAGTGTCCGGTTATTCGGTTAGATACCGTTTCGTTAAAGTGCTCAATTATTCCGTATAATGCTTTTTATATATCTTTTTGTGTCACATTTAATTCCCGACACTTAGGAAAGCATACAGGACCATTCTGCCATATTTTTGCACCTTACTAGCATGTTAAATGCTGAATTTTTGATAAATAATGCAGAATTCTGCATTATTAGTGGGTTTTAGGCACTTCCCGGTACTCTAACTATCACCTAGTGACGCAGTTTTATGGTCCTCACTTCCCTACACTCCATACTAGTGTAGTACCCTGTCTCTGGCTCATACTGTGTCACACCCCGGCCGCGTATAACATGCAACCGCGGCGGAAACGCCGGGGAGTGTTGTGAACAGAATTAAATTGTCTCATGACCATGGCATACAAGTTGCATTTTATTTATAAACAAAGGTGTTACATTGTCTTGGAAAGAGAGTACGGAAAATCAAAACATAATTATGCTAGTTCAAACTTCATTTTTAGGCTCTAAGGCACAGGTCCGCCCTAGAATCATGATCATCGTCCTATGGAATAGCTCCTAAAAACACATGTGAAAGTAGGTACGTCAGCATAAAAATGCCTGTGAGATACATAGGTTTTGTGAAAATGGGGTTCATGACTTGAGTTTTAAAGAATGTTTAATAACAGTCAGTCATGAACCTTGTAATTTGTTTTGCTTTGTAAATCATTTGAAAAACGATAACATCAAACGATATGTATAGATAAGTGCAAGGTTAAACGAATAACCAAGTAAAATGAGTTGAATAAGATAAGTTGTTTGTGAAAATAATGTCTTGTGAAGAATATGTTACTTATGTAAAGTGTAATGTGTCTAAACTGAAATGACTTAGATAACGCCACGATATGTAATATTATACAAACATTTATATATAGGAAGTACCAGCGGCGTATCCACCATGTTTGTATCATATTACATACGCCCCGTTACTTGAATCATTTACCCAAACCAATCCACCATGTAAATTGTTCATGTGTAAACCAAATGTCAAGTGTTATTGTAAACCATGTCAAATGTTTATGTTCAAATGTAAACCACCAAATGTATACGTTAATGTCGACGTGTTTATGTTCAATGTAAATCATGTAATGTGTAATCCCAAAATGTATCATGTATGGTAAGCGAAATGTATCAACTTAAACCATATGCACAAAACAAGTCGTTGAAGTAAAACGTGGTTTAAATCAGCGTTATGTTCTGCGGGAAATGCATGCTCTATTGATATTAACATTTATGTGGTATTGTAAACTATGCATACATCCAAGCCTTGAGACTGTGGCGATAAACCCTTAAACAAATTAAAGGTTTATCTACGTTATGTATATCGAATTCGGTCATTCCTTCCAGTCCTATCAAACCCAGGACTTCAGAAATGGGAGTTGTCAATTCCTATGGTACCACTACCTACTAACGAACGGCGTGATCAATGTTAATGAATGTATTGTCCCATGTTAAACAAACCAAATGTCATAACAAAATGAAGGCATGTGCCCATATGCTGAGTAAACATATGCAGCAGAAATGTTTATGTAAATCAATGTGTCCATATGCTGAGTAAACATATGCAACAGAAATGTTCATGTAAATCAATGTGTCCATATGCTGAGTAAACATATGCAACAGAAATGTTTATGTAAATCAATGTGTCCATATGCTGAGTAAACATATGCAACAGAAATGTTCATGTAAATCAATGTGTCTATATGCTGAGTAAACATATGCAACAGAAAATGTAATGTAAATCAATGTACTAAGTACGCACACAATGGGCATATTAGCAGGAAATGTAATGAAATCATGTACTATAATGTACTAACGAGCATAGCAGATATATGATGTGAAAACACGGAAAGCATGAAAGTAACAGATAGGGACATGTGTTTCACCCCAAAACAGTTTAGAAAACAGTAAAAGATGGGGTTCTATGTACTCACCTGAGATTGCTTTGAGTTCCTTGTATAATAACCAGATAGTGCTAAAGATCACGGAATATCAACGGCACCTAATAGGTAGCTATGTTAATATACCGGACCAAATCGGAAGATCGGATAGTACGCGGGTTCGTAAACCAAACGAGTATGGAGACTCGTGTAATATGGTTCAACAAAGCCTACATACTAAAATGAAACTTAACCTAAGTGCTTACGGTCCATCACGACCCGTTTAGGTAGCTTATGCCACCTTACGCGTCGTTCGCGTAGAACGCGTCTGGAACGCCTAACATCGTGACCACAAGGTATAACCTCGGAAGGTTATAGCTATGGTCACCTAATGTGTTTGGTCAGGTCCTAATGACCGACCAAATGGGTCGGGTTCGAAAGCATAAGCGATGGTTTAGATCGCTTACCTTACGACCCTATATAAGCACTAAACTAAAAGTGACGAGCTAAGCATGTTAGAACATGCTTAACTAAGTTTAGAAACAGGTTTGACATCAAAACAAACGGCTTTGATGCCCACGAGTAGTTTGGTTACAAAATATGCAAGAATGCACATTTTAGCCGAAACTACGACTCGTCACCGAGCCTAGATAACGTGGTGATCAGTAGGTATGGTCACTATGGACCATAACCATCGTGCTCACGCTCACGTTATGAAGTTCCATGAACTTCGCATCGACCATAAGCTGGTCAATGCAGAAAGTCAACAAAACGTTGACTTTCGGACTCGAAAAGCGAATAAAAGAGCGAAAGAAGACTTACGGAGGGTCCCCGAGTGCAAATCAAGACCAAATAGCTCAGGTATGAAACAATGGTTTCAACTTAGAGCTTCAAGATCTGATTTTTGTGATTTTTACAACAAAGGGGGGGGTATTTATAGGAAAGGTGGAACCGTTAGGCTCGTTTTATCGTATATCGTGCCTTGATCTCGTGCGTACATGTGTCCAGGGGTTAGATTCAGTGAACTTGACCCTTGGCCCTTCATTTGGGTGAAAAGGCATCGCCCTTTGATCGAACGAAAGGCCAGATTCTGCATTAAATGCAAAATCTTCTGTCAGACATGTTCACGCGGCCCGCCTCATGTTTTGGGCAATCCTTACGCGGGCCGCCTGGCCCCTCTGATCTGCACCACTTGCAGAATTTACATATTCAGCCCCTGTTGCGTTTTTAAGCTATTTCCAGCCCCTTTAAGACCTGTAAAGTCACCTTTAAGGCCCTAAAATGATGCCTAAACATTGTGGACATGAAACATGCCCAAAAATATGTCGGATGTCGGTTCGTTTGGCCGTACGATCGCGATGTTCGCTTAATTACGACGAAATGCGCATAAGCGTGAAAGACGATCCAAATGACGCGACGAATGGATTTTTCTCATGCCAAACACTAAGGCATAATATAAGGATGCTTACATAAATTTTTGGATGTCCGGATGTATTCAGAACGTAAGTTATGCGCAAAAGTGCAAACTTGTGCACTTTTTGACACTTTTAGTCCCTGAATGATCCAAAAGTTTGTTTTAGCATACCAAACCTCTCAAAGCCTATTTCTAAGCTATGTAAAGGATATTTATGGTATGTTTAACTTATGGACATGTTTCGGAATGTTCGTTACAGTTCAAATTGGCATACTTTCGCAGTTTGTCAAGTTTAGTCCCTGTAAGTGAATTAACTTGTTTTTGCTATACCAAAGCCTTCAAAACTTATTTCTAAGTTATGTAAAGGTTATTTAAGGTACGTTGAGTATATGTTGATGTTCCGGAGTATTTGTCACATTAAACTGAGTACGTTTACGCACTAGTTAACGTATAACTCTCCAGAAAGCGATGTAGAGTTTGAAATTGAACAAAAGTCAAAACACGAAAAATGTAAAACACAATGAAACAAACATTGGGGTCAAATAACATTATTTTATTGATAATAGAACTGTTCATGATGATTACAAGCACAAATGTTACAGTCTCCCCTACTTGTGGAAATTTCGTCCCGAAATTTATTTAGAGGAAACTGATTGAAAAAGATGCGGATATTTTGCCTTCATTTGATCTTCACGTTCCCAAGTAAACTCGGGTCCACGCTTAGATTCCCAACGAACCTTGACCAAAGGAATGCGCTTGCGTTTGAGCCACTTGACTTCTCGTTTCATGATTTCTACCGGTTTCTCAACAAATTTCAGTGTTTTATCAACACGAATTTCATCAAGCGGTATGTGGAGGTTCTCATCGGCTAAACACCTCTTGAGATTGGATACGTGAAAGGTTGGATGAACATTTCCAAGTTCAGGAGGTAACTCAAGTCTGTAGGCTACCTTACCGATTCTTTCGACGATCTTGAATGGTCCAACATATCTAGGTGCAAGTTTTCCTTTCTTTCCAAATCTGATCACACCTTTCCAAGGTGAGACCTTAAGTAATACACGATCACCGACTTGAAAATCCAAGGGCTTGCGTTTTAAGTCCGCGTAGTTCTTCTGACGGCTTCTAGCTGTCTGAAGGTTATCACGTACTTTCTTTACCTTTTCTGTTGTCTCTAAAATGAGGGCAGGTCCAGTAAGCTGAGCCTCGCCAATCTCATTCCAGCAGACTGGTGAACGACATTTTCGACCATAGAGAGCCTCGAAAGGAGCCATGTTGATGCTGGAGTGATAACTGTTGTTGTAGGAGAATTCAATCAACGGAAGATGTGAATCCCAACTACCACCAAAGTCGATCACACAAGCTCTAAGCATATCCTCCAGTGTCTGGATTGTTCTTTCAGATTGACCATCCGTTTGCGGATGATAAGCTGTGCTCAAATTGAGTTGAGACCCCATAGCAGATTGCATGGTTCTCCAAAAATGAGAAGTGAAACGAGCATCTCTGTCAGAAATGATGTTCAAAGGAACACCATGTCGTGCTACAATTTCATCCACGTAGATTTGAGCAAGTTTGTCAGCCGAAAAATCCTCACGGATTGGTAAGAAATGCGCTGACTTTGTAAGACGATCCACGACTACCCAGATGGCATCGTGACCTTTCTTTGTGCGCGGAAGTTTAGTAATGAGATCCATAGTAATGTTTTCCCATTTCCAAACTGGGATCTCCGGTTGCTCCAATAATCCGGAAGGACGCTGATGCTCTGCCTTAACCTTAAGACAAGTAAGGCACTTGGATACGTATAAGGCAATGTCTTTCTTCATACCAGGCCACCAATACTGGATACGAAGATCTTTATACATCTTATCTGAGCCCGGATGAATAGAGTAACGAGACTTATGAGCTTCATCCATAAGCAATGTACGAAGATCATCTTGGCTTGGGACCCACAAACGGTCCATGAAGTAATACGATCCATTGTCCTTCAGCTCTAGAGCAGGAGTTATGTGATAAGGAAATTCCTTATCCATTAAACCTTGTGAAACACAAGCTTGTTGAGCCTGATAAATACGAGCTTGGATATCAGTTTGAATAACAGATTGGACACGTACATAATGAAGCTTAGTACGTTCCTTGCGACTTAAAGCATCGGCTACGACATTCGCCTTACCAGGATGGTAGCGAATCTCGCAGTCGTAGTCGTTTAGAAGTTCAACCCAACGTCGTTGTCTCATGTTGAGTTCTTTCTGGTTGAAGATATGTTGAAGACTTTTGTGGTCTGTGAAAACCACACATTTTGTACCATACAAGTAGTGTCTCCAGATTTTGAGAGCAAAGACAACTGCACCCAACTCAAGATCATGAGTGGTGTAGTTCTTCTGATGTATCTTCAACTGCCTTGATGCGTATGCTATGACTTTGTTTCTTTGCATCAGGACGCAGCCAAGTCCTAATTTAGATGCGTCGCAATAAATGACGAAATCATCGTTGCCCTCAGGCAATGTTAGGACAGGCGCGTCGCAAAGCTTTTGTTTCAGAGTCTGAAACGCTTCCTCTTGTTTGACTCCCCAATCAAATGACTTGTTCTTCTGAGTTAGAGCAGTTAGAGGAACTGCAATCTTCGAGAAATTTTCTATGAAGCGGCGGTAATAACCCGCTAGACCAAGAAAAGAACGAACTTCAGTAGGGGTAGTAGGTGTATCCCAATCCTTGATCGCACTGATCTTGGAGGGATCTACATGAATACCTTGTTCGTTGACAATATGTCCTAAGAATTGAACCTCTTTAAGCCAGAATTCACACTTGGAGAATTTGGCGAAAAGTTGTTCTTTCTTTAGGAGTTCCAAAGTAAGACGGAGATGTTGCTCATGATCAGCTCGCGTCTTAGAATATATCAAAATGTCGTCAATGAAAACAATGATGAACTTATCCAAGTAAGGTTTGCAGACCCTATTCATTAAGTCCATGAAAACAGCAGGAGCATTAGTCAAACCGAATGGCATGACTGTGAACTCATAATGTCCATAACGAGTACGGAACGCTGTCTTTGGAATATCTTCTTCATGCACACGGAGTTGATGATATCCAGATCGCAGATCGATCTTTGAAAAGTAAGAAGCGCCTTGCAATTGATCAAAGAGGTCATCAATGCGAGGTAGGGGATATCGATTTTTGATGGTAAGCTTGTTAAGCTCACGATAATCGATACACATCCTAAAAGATCCATCCTTCTTCTTTACAAAGAGAACGGGAGCACCCCAGGGTGAAAAGCTAGGACGGATAAAACCTTTGTCGGAGAGTTCCTGCAGCTGTTTAGACAACTCTTGCATCTCGGACGGTGCAAGACGATATGGAGCTCTGGCAACGGGATTTGCACCAGGTACGAGATCAACACGGAACTCGACTTGGCGTGCTGGAGGTAGACCAGGTAAGTCTTCAGGGAATACTTCGGAATAATCCCGAACGACAGGAATATCTGAAATAGACTTACCCTTGCCTTTATCTGCTGTAACATGTGCTAAGAAAGCCACATAGTGCTTTCGCAGATACTTCCGTGCTTTAAAACAAGACATAAGTTTGAGACCACCGGCAGGCTTCTCACCACGAACCTGTAGGATCTCGCCTGTAGACAGCGGCACACGAACAATCTTTTCAGAACAAACTATTTCTGCGCGATGCTTAGATAACCAATCCATTCCCACAATAACGTCGAAGCTTCCAAGTTGCATTGGCGTGAGGTCAATAGGAAAAATATGATCGTTAAGATTCAACTGGCAGTTGCGCAGAACAGAATTTAGAACGATGGGTTCACCGCTGGCAACCTCTACTGTCAAAGGTTTACCTAGTTTCGTTCTAGACACGCGAAGCATTGTCTCAAAAGACAATGACACAAAGCTCTTGTCGGCACCCGAATCAAAAAGAATAGACGCTGGCTGATTATTAATAAAGAACGTACCGTTCACCACCTCGTTGTCTGCTTGTGCTTCTTGTGCATTCATGTTAAAGACTCGACCTCGAGCCGGTGCCGGATTCTGGTTTGCATTCTGGTTCTGGTTGACTAGTCTTGGACACCGATTTTTGTAGTGGGTCAGATCCCCACAGTTATAACAAGCACCTGGTGGGTAGTTTGGTCGTGCAGCCTGACCCTGCTGCTGAGCAGCCTGTTGAGCAGGGTTCTGAACTGCGTGATTTTGAGCAAATCGACAAACATCAGCAAGATGACCCGATTTCCCACAGTTAGTACAGAAACGGCACTGATATTGTGGCTGGTGGTGACTGTTGCATCGATTGCACAAAGGTGCACTTCCTGAGTAGGGTTTCTTTGCTGGAGGCTGGTTGGGAGCTGCCTGGTTTGCTTGGGCAGTGACAGCAAAATTTTGGGAAGCCTTACGCTTCCTTGACCCCCTTGAGGAACCAGAGTCCTTTCCCTTCTTGTTCTGACCTTTCTTACTGTCCTCCTTGTCTGCCGACTGCTTCTTGCCCTTGTCACCCTTCCTGTGCAATTTATTCTTTCGAATTTGCGACTCAGTCAACGTCGCTGATAACTCGATCGCCTGACGAAGTGTGGTAGGGTTGCTACCAGTAAGGATATCTTGTACTGAGTCAGGTAGGCCGTCGATGTATCTTTCGATGGCCTTATCGAGTGGGGTAACCATAGTCGGGCAAAGAAGACTCAGCTCCTCAAACCTATCTGTATAAGCCCTGTGCTCGCCACTATCTTGCTTCAACACATCAAATTCTTTCTCCAACGCTCGTTGCTCATGACGAGGACAAAACTCCCTCATCATAAGAGCTCTCAGTTGAGCCCATGTCTGAGCTAGAGCAACTTCTGCACCTTGATCTCTCATAACCCCATTCCACCATGTAAGAGCCCTCTTCTGAAACACGCTTGAAGAAAACTCGACTTTGCGATTGTCAGGACACTGCACATGACGGAAAGTGTTCTCGATGCTCTCGAACCACTGAAGAAGCCCAGTTGCTCCCTCAGAACCACTAAACTTGAGTGGCTTAGCCGAGCTAAAATCCTTGTATTTGCATGTACCATTGTTGTTGTTGGCCTGGTTCCATTGAGCAAAGAGATTCGGAAATTGAGCAGCCATCTGCTGCGCAATAATCTCCGCCAGCTCGGCAGTAGCTATCTGGTTGTCGCGTCGAGGAGGCATTCTAGAAGAGAAAAACATGAAATGAAACGAGTGAGATGATTGGATGAAGAGAATGAGATGAAGCAAAAGCAATCAAAAGCAAAGATGGCGGTTATGCATCGCAAAGCAAATAAGCGACGTGAAATGTCTAGTCAAAGTAAATGGGTCACAATTAGTGTATCGCGAAGACATGCTCACCTATAAGTGAACACTCACCCCAAGAGTTCCCAGGTAAGAGTGACTGGTCCGATTATGTGGATTTGTACGAACACTCTAGCCTTAGACAGAAAACCCAGGGTACAGGCATTCACTCTTCCAGTTCGCACGTGTTCACACTATTAACCCAACACTTTGACGGGATTTTTGAAAATCCAAAGGGGTTCAAAACCTTATAATAGAGGGTTCAAAACCTAGTAATCAATCATCCTAGAACAGATGATTAATTTTCAAAGCGGATTCGGAACCGAAGTTCCCGTTGTGGTTATCACCTAAGGATAAGTGATGTGCATGTTTTAAACTCTAAACACAAGATAACTTGTGTTAGGGTCTTAAAGTTATAGTCTAGGTCAAAGCATTACTAATAACCTAGTTCCCTATAACCATTGGCTCTGATACCAACTCTTCTGTCACACCCCGGCCGCGTATAACATGCAACCGCGGCGGAAACGCCGGGGAGTGTTGTGAACAGAATTAAATTGTCTCATGACCATGGCATACAAGTTGCATTTTATTTATAAACAAAGGTGTTACATTGTCTTGGAAAGAGAGTACGGAAAATCAAAACATAATTATGCTAGTTCAAACTTCATTTTTAGGCTCTAAGGCACAGGTCCGCCCTAGAATCATGATCATCGTCCTATGGAATAGCTCCTAAAAACACATGTGAAAGTAGGTACGTCAGCATAAAAATGCCTGTGAGATACATAGATTTTGTGAAAATGGGGTTCATGACTTGAGTTTTAAAGAATGTTTAATAACAGTCAGTCATGAACCTTGTAATTTGTTTTGCTTTGTAAATCATTTGAAAAACGATAACATCAAACGATATGTATAGATAAGTGCAAGGTTAAACGAATAACCAAGTAAAATGAGTTGAATAAGATAAGTTGTTTGTGAAAATAATGTCTTGTGAAGAATATGTTACTTATGTAAAGTGTAATGTGTCTAAACTGAAATGACTTAGATAACGCCACGATATGTAATATTATACAAACATTTATATATAGGAAGTACCAGCGGCGTATCCACCATGTTTGTATCATATTACATACGCCCCGTTACTTGAATCATTTACCCAAACCAATCCACCATGTAAATTGTTCATGTGTAAACCAAATGTCAAGTGTTATTGTAAACCATGTCAAATGTTTATGTTCAAATGTAAACCACCAAATGTATACGTTAATGTCGACGTGTTTATGTTCAATGTAAATCATGTAATGTGTAATCCCAAAATGTATCATGTATGGTAAGCGAAATGTATCAACTTAAACCATATGCACAAAACAAGTCGTTGAAGTAAAACGTGGTTTAAATCAGCGTTATGTTCTGCGGGAAATGCATGCTCTATTGATATTAACATTTATGTGGTATTGTAAACTATGCATACATCCAAGCCTTGAGACTGTGGCGATAAACCCTTAAACAAATTAAAGGTTTATCTACGTTATGTATATCGAATTCGGTCATTCCTTCCAGTCCTATCAAACCCAGGACTTCAGAAATGGGAGTTGTCAATTCCTATGGTACCACTACCTACTAACGAACGGCGTGATCAATGTTAATGAATGTATTGTCCCATGTTAAACAAACCAAATGTCATAACAAAATGAAGGCATGTGCCCATATGCTGAGTAAACATATGCAGCAGAAATGTTTATGTAAATCAATGTGTCCATATGCTGAGTAAACATATGCAACAGAAATGTTCATGTAAATCAATGTGTCCATATGCTGAGTAAACATATGCAACAGAAATGTTTATGTAAATCAATGTGTCCATATGCTGAGTAAACATATGCAACAGAAATGTTCATGTAAATCAATGTGTCTATATGCTGAGTAAACATATGCAACAGAAAATGTAATGTAAATCAATGTACTAAGTACGCACACAATGGGCATATCAGCATGAAATGTAATGAAATCATGTACTATAATGTACTAACGAGCATAGCAGATATATGATGTGAAAACACGGAAAGCATGAAAGTAACAGATAGGGACATGTGTTTCACCCCAAAACAGTTTAGAAAACAGTAAAAGATGGGGTTCTATGTACTCACCTGAGATTGCTTTGAGTTCCTTGTATAATAACCAGATAGTGCTAAAGATCACGGAATATCAACGGCACCTAATAGGTAGCTATGTTAATATACCGGACCAAATCGGAAGATCGGATAGTACGCGGGTTCGTAAACCAAACGAGTATGGAGACTCGTGTAATATGGTTCAACAAAGCCTACATACTAAAATGAAACTTAACCTAAGTGCTTACGGTCCATCACGACCCGTTTAGGTAGCTTATGCCACCTTACGCGTCGTTCGCGTAGAACGCGTCTGGAACGCCTAACATCGTGACCACAAGGTATAACCTCGGAAGGTTATAGCTATGGTCACCTAATGTGTTTGGTCAGGTCCTAATGACCGACCAAATGGGTCGGGTTCGAAAGCATAAGCGATGGTTTAGATCGCTTACCTTACGACCCTATATAAGCACTAAACTAAAAGTGACGAGCTAAGCATGTTAGAACATGCTTAACTAAGTTTAGAAACAGGTTTGACATCAAAACAAACGGCTTTGATGCCCACGAGTAGTTTGGTTACAAAATATGCAAGAATGCACATTTTGGCCGAAACTACGACTCGTCACCGAGCCTAGATAACGTGGTGATCAGTAGGTATGGTCACTATGGACCATAACCATCGTGCTCACGCTCACGTTATGAAGTTCCATGAACTTCGCATCGACCATAAGCTGGTCAATGCAGAAAGTCAACAAAACGTTGACTTTCGGACTCGAAAAGCGAATAAAAGAGCGAAAGAAGACTTACGGAGGGTCCCCGAGTGCAAATCAAGACCAAATAGCTCAGGTATGAAACAATGGTTTCAACTTAGAGCTTCAAGATCTGATTTTTGTGATTTTTACAACAAAGGGGGGGGTATTTATAGGAAAGGTGGAACCGTTAGGCTCGTTTTATCGTATATCGTGCCTTGATCTCGTGCGTACATGTGTCCAGGGGTTAGATTCAGTGAACTTGACCCTTGGCCCTTCATTTGGGTGAAAAGGCATCGCCCTTTGATCGAACGAAAGGCCAGATTCTGCATTAAATGCAAAATCTTCTGTCAGACATGTTCACGCGGCCCGCCTCATGTTTTGGGCAATCCTTACGCGGGCCGCCTGGCCCCTCTGATCTGCACCACTTGCAGAATTTACATATTCAGCCCCTGTTGCGTTTTTAAGCTATTTCCAGCCCCTTTAAGACCTGTAAAGTCACCTTTAAGGCCCTAAAATGATGCCTAAACATTGTGGACATGAAACATGCCCAAAAATATGTCGGATGTCGGTTCGTTTGGCCGTACGATCGCGATGTTCGCTTAATTACGACGAAATGCGCATAAGCGTGAAAGACGATCCAAATGACGCGACGAATGGATTTTTCTCATGCCAAACACTAAGGCATAATATAAGGATGCTTACATAAATTTTTGGATGTCCGGATGTATTCAGAACGTAAGTTATGCGCAAAAGTGCAAACTTGTGCACTTTTTGACACTTTTAGTCCCTGAATGATCCAAAAGTTTGTTTTAGCATACCAAACCTCTCAAAGCCTATTTCTAAGCTATGTAAAGGATATTTATGGTATGTTTAACTTATGGACATGTTTCGGAATGTTCGTTACAGTTCAAATTGGCATACTTTCGCAGTTTGTCAAGTTTAGTCCCTGTAAGTGAATTAACTTGTTTTTGCTATACCAAAGCCTTCAAAACTTATTTCTAAGTTATGTAAAGGTTATTTAAGGTACGTTGAGTATATGTTGATGTTCCGGAGTATTTGTCACATTAAACTGAGTACGTTTACGCACTAGTTAACGTATAACTCTCCAGAAAGCGATGTAGAGTTTGAAATTGAACAAAAGTCAAAACACGAAAAATGTAAAACACAATGAAACAAACATTGGGGTCAAATAACATTATTTTATTGATAATAGAACTGTTCATGATGATTACAAGCACAAATGTTACATACTGGCCTTAAAAACATAGTCTGTCCATGTGCTGGCATTGTCAGCATGTTTCTGAATTATCCGTTCAGTGTGCTAACTGTGCTTTGTGCATCAAGTATGTCACTAAAGTTTGTGTGTAATAAATGGAGTGACAGTATGAAATATGATGCATGTGTATGTATGATACAGAAATCATAAAGCAGTTTAAATTGTCAGTTGTAATCAAGCACATTCATTAAGCACATAATCAAGATTAATTAATTGTACGGTACCTGTAATTGTGAGGGTTGTCACATTCTCCCCCCGTTAAGAAAATTTCGTCCCGAAATTTTAGGTTCTGCTTCTAGTTGCAGGGGTCTTGGGGAACAAATGTGGGTATTTTTCCTTCATTCGATCCTCACGTTCCCATGTGAATTCTGGGTCGTGTCGTGCATTCCATCGAACCTTGACGAGTTTGACACTACTCCTGCGTGTTTTGTTAACCTTCCAATCCGTAACCTCAACAGGTTCTTCAATAAAGTGGAGTGTGTCGTCAACATGAACTTCGTCGGCAGGAATGACCACTGTTTCTTGAGTTGGACTCTTTTTCAAATTTGATACATGGAATGTATCATGAACGCCATTTAGTTCTGCAGGTAAATCCAACTTGTATGCTACGAGACCAATCCGTTCCAGGATTCTGAATGGACCAATGTATCTGGGGTTCAACTTCCCATGCTTCCCAAAGCGTGCCACACCCTTACAGGGTGAAACTTTCAACAAAACCATGTCTCCCACTTCAAATTCCAGAGGTTTCCTTCTTCGGTCCGCATAACACTTCTGACGATCACGAGCCGCTTTGATGCGTTCTCGGATCTGGAAAATCTTGTCTGTTGTTTCCTGGACCAAATCCGGACCAACAAGCTGTCTATCACCCGTGTCTGCCCAGCATAAGGGTGATCAACACTTACGCCCATAGAGAGCTTCGATCGGTGCGGCTTGAATGCTTGCATGATAACTGTTATTGTACGAAAATTCAACCAATAGTAGGTAATTGTCCCAACTCCCACCTAAATCCATTACGCAAGCTCGTAACATGTCTTCTAATGTTTGAATCGTTCGCTCACTCTGTCCGTCTGTTTGCGGGTGAAAAGCAGTACTCACATTCAACTGAGAACCAAAGGCTTCTTGAAAGGACTGCTAAATCCTTGACACGAATCTTCCATCTCTATCAGAGATGATTGAGAGAGGCACTCCATGTCGTGCAACAATCTCTCTCAGATATATCTCAGCAAGTTTGCTCGAGTTGTCTTTTTCCTTGATTGGCAAAAAGTGTGCTCATTTCGTTAAGCGGTCTACAATTACCCAGATCGTATCATGACCTCTGGGCGTTCTTTGAAATTTTGTTATAAAATCCATGGAAATCTGTTCCCACTTCCACTGAGGTATTTCGGGTTGTTGCAAGAGACCTGAAGGCTTCTGGTATTCGGCCTTAACCTTGGCACAAGTCAAACATTTGCCAACATATATTGCAACGTCGCCTTTTATTCTTGGCCACCAATAAAAATCCTTTAAATCTTGGTACATTTTGTCCGCTTCTGGATGAATCGAGTACCGTGACTTGTGAGCTTCATCGAAAATAACACTTCTCAAACCCCCAAACAAAGGAACCCAAATTCGTTTCAAGAAACATAATGTTCCATCCTCCTTTGGTACCAATTGCTTCTCCATACCACGGAGATATTCATTCACCAGGTTTTCCCTTTTGAGAGCTTCTCTTTGCGCGGTATGAATGCGCAACGAGAGGTCTGTCTGAACAATCATTTCCAAAGCCCTAACCCTTATGGGCTTAATCCTTTCTTTCCGACTTAAGGCATCGGCGACTACATTCGCCTTCCCCGAGTGATACTTGATTTCACAATCATAGTCGTTCAACAATTCAACCCAGCGTATTTGTCTCATGTTAAGCTCTTTTTGATCAAAAATATGCTGTAGGCTCTTGTGATCCGTGAAGATGGTACATCGCGTGCCATATAAGTAGTGTCGCCAGATTTTCAGAGCAAACACCACTACGCCCAATTCTAAATCATGCGTGGTGTAATTTTTCTCGTGGACCTTTAATTGGCGAGAAGCATATGCTATAACCTTCTGTCATTGCATTAATACACATCCCAAACCTTGACGCGAGGCGTCGCAATATACCACGAAGTCGTCCGTGCCTTCGGGTAGAGATAAAATTGGTGCGTCACAAAGCTTGTTTTTCAATAACTGAAATGCTTCTTCTTGTTTGTCTCCCCAATCAAACTTCTTGTCTTTCTGGGTGAGAGAGGTCAAAGGTTGAGTGATTTTCGAGAAATCCTCAATGAATCTGCGGTAATACCCAGCCAAACCTAGAAACTGTCGAATCTCGGTTGGCGTCTTTGGAGTCTCCCAGTTCTTCATTGCCTCGATCTTTGTGGGATCCACATGAATTCCATTTCCATTAACCACATGACCAAGAAACTAAACCTCGCGTAACCAGAACTCGCACTTCGAGAACTTCGCGTACAGCTTCTCCTTCTTAAGCAGCTCTAAAATGGCTCTTAAGTGTTGCTCAAGTTCTTCCTTCGACTTCGAGTATATCAGAATATCATCAACGAACACAATTACGAACTTATCGAGGTACGACTTGCAAACTCTGTTCATCAAATCCATAAATACAGCTGGCGCGTTTGTCAGACCTGTAGGATCGTTTGCTGACCCGAACGAGTCGTTCAGAGGTTATCTCTTGCGTTTCAGATGCGGAATAATAAGAAATACAAGTAGAAGTAGCTTGTTCTTCTTCCTAACTGCTTGTTTTACTGATTTCAAACGTTTTACAGCTCAATCGTCACACCGGCAGAGCTTCGGCGTGGAATTCAACTCTCTGTTATGTGGATCGCTCAAACAACAACTATATATAGGCGTTCTGGTCCGCTCATGTGACACATGTCCATAAGAGCGGACCAGGTCAGTCCAAATAAGCGGACCAGCCTGACAAATAAGCGACCCATCAACCTCTATGACCATATAAGCGGACCAAGCACCTAAAGCTTATACAGACTCCTGTTTTCTCATATTTCGTGCCCTATGCTATACAATACGATGTAAGACCTGATCCTAGACACCTAGACGTAATCAACAGATGTAGTGCACTAACAGACTCCCCCTCAGATGTTGATGGAGTCGCCAATACACCTTGACTTCAAAACTATGTCTTCACATCTTTAGTCTAGATCAGTCTCTGGGCTTTCTCTTCTTTCAATCTTCAGACTCCCCCTCTCGATTTACTGGCATTCTTTTGTTCTTCAGTAACATCTTCAGGATCGTTGTCTGATCTTTACAGGCTTTCAGAATCGAATAACCTGGCTCTCGTCCATCAGAGATCTTCAGGAATCAAAACCTCGCTACCTGCACAATCTCAACCCCGAAATAAATTTTCTTTCACAAATATTTCAAATCACTATGCACCAACACATACTTTTTTCTCAACTATCTATGATGAACCACTTGAAGAAGGTTAGATTTAACGAAAACAATTAATTTTACACAAACACTCCCCCTCAAATTCAGCTCATCATATTTAGCACTCGGAAATTTGAAAATCAGTTTTCCAACGTCAGCTGTCGAAAATCTTTTTGTCATTTTCAAAAAAATTTAGCTAAAACACACAAAAAATCTTTTTGGATTTTGAAATAAAGAAACCTGAAATGCAAAGAATGAAATATTTACAAACAATATTTTTGTGAGTTCGTGCAAGAGGATCATATCAGATTTTGAGATCTATCACCAACACCGTTAAGCTTGATTACATTTTAAGCTTTAAACAATTTACCTAGATTGTCAGTATGTTTGTCCTCTTAAATTCTCAACACAAAGTTCAATCGATTCGAGATACGATATTAATGTTTTAAAGACTTAAACTTAATTGTGTATCACTCCACTTGAATATACTCCCGTATCCAGATCCCAAATATTCAGTCTTACAGGTGAATATACCACAACTGATATCTGTAAAGGGGTTAGATGCGAAACTGTGAGAGCTCAGGTCAGAACTTCCGTTCAGCAGAGAGATGACGGTTCGACTTTTGGTGGGTCCCCTTTAGAGGATCTTTTGCATTTCAACAGCAGCGACTATCAATTTTATTGTTTCATCAGCATGCTGAGGGCTGTGCTTTTTCAAGCATATGCAAAAAGTATTATCCGGGGACTAGGTAAGAACTTCCATTCAGCAGAAGTCCCGGGATAATACCCAGATATCACTGAGTATAAAGACCTAGTATCTTAGAATACGGGACCTTTCAAACAAGATTTCGGGGGTTACCCATATATTCAAGAATAGTTACCCACGAATCAAGCAAGTTTGATTTAGGTTTATATCTCATTTCAATTTACTAAATGTGCGAAAATCTACTGACACATCCGCAGTAAGATCGTTTATCACATTTAAACTTTCCAATTCTTTAGCATGTCGTGATAGTCCACTGATGTACTATCATTTCCTCTTTTCACAACGAAACTCATTTTTGAATTTTATCATGTTTTTGGCTTTTTCAAATTTTCAAATGTTTTTGGATTTTCTGAAATTTCTTACTCCCCCTAAAATGCAAACACATTTCAAAGGAAATTTGAAAACTTCTAGACTCTTGACTCACTAGAAACATGAAAAGTAAAACAAACTGTACAAAAACTTGACAACTGACATCGAATCACCTCAAATCGCCATTCACTTAGCATAAACAATCTGAACTCCCCCTATCACAAATCATTTTCTCATTTAGATTTCAAAACACTTAAGTTTGTTTTAATCGAAATGACTTTTCCGGAAAATGAGTTTGTGTTGATAAAAACCACTTGTAGATTTATCAATTTTTAAAAACGGGGATGTGGTTCATCATCTTGTCTATCTTTTGCCATGAATAGTAAATCAAGTACAATTTAATGTCCCTGATTTACCATTTTTAGTTCAGAATCACTGTACTACTTTGAAAAAAAAAATACGAACATCGCAAAACATAACCACAAATACCACTTGTAATATCAAGGTTACCGCTTGTAGGAATGTTACGTCTACATCACCATTTTACCAATCAGGATGCCGATTCCTGCTTCGCACTTACCAACCTGGAAGCTCCGGCGTAGTCCTTCAACCTGTAAAAACATACGAACACTATTCAAAATCTTTGAAACAAACTATTCAAACATTAGAAAGATGCCGATTCCTGATCCACGATGTAAACTTGGGATCTCCGGCATAGTCCTTCGACTATCATGGGAAGCAGACTTCCATCCAAGTCTTTTCAGACTTGATGGCTTTCAGCTCTTGAGCCGTAGGGTTGTATGTTTCCTTTTTTGTCGCGTAAAAATCTTTTACCCCCTTAGCTCTCCCACTCAACATTTTCCCAAATATCTTTTTAACATTCCCGTTGAATGTTTTCTCAACATCAAATTCATTCTTTTCTTTGTAAAACTGATTAGAAATTTCAGTTTTTCTGATTTTTTTCTTTACTTCCTCAAATTTCAATGATGGAAACTCCTCATCATTTACTGAAATTTTCTCCTCAACCTGTGGCTCTTCTGGCTTTGTGGAACCAGATTCATTGCCGACATTCACTTCACCTTTCTTCGCAACCCACACCTGGTTGTCTTTTCCTTTTTTTTGTAAAAATTCTTTTCCGAACACTCGCCAACCTCAAATTTTGAATTTTCAAAAATTTTAGGTCTATTGGTTGGTGTGTCAACATCAACAACTTTCTCTTTCAACTTCTGAGAAACTCCCTGTTTTGATTTGACACTTTTTGAGCAATTCCATGCAATGTGACCAGTTTCATTGCATCTATAACAGGTTCTAGTTTCTCTTTGATAGCATATATTAGCTCCATTCGTCTTTCTCTCAGCAAGAAACTCTTTATTAGACTGTTTCCAGAACGGTTTCTGCTGTTCCTCCTCAGCACTTCCACCTAACACAAAATCAGATTTTGTTTTAGAATTTTTTATATTTTTATCATTTTCTGTTGGAACAAAACCAAGACCTTTCTTTTTGTAGCTACTATTCTGGTTAGGTTTCTTTTGAAAACCAAGACCAGAATTGTTGCCCTTTTTCTTATTTAAACGTTGCTGAACTCTAGACGTGTATTTTTTAGATTTTTCAAAACTTTTTAAAACTTTTAATTCTGGAATATTAATCTCTATTAGTTTGAAAGTTTTGTTTATTAGTTCCGTTTTAATACTCATTATTGGGAACTCTTTATTGTAATATAATTTGTCCGAACCATTCAAAGTATATACAACTTCGAATATTTCATCATTCAAATCTGCCTTTGACAATAAAAATTCTTTACTATAAGAGCGTTTATCCGACGAATTTGAACTGTTGACTGACGACTTTGACTTTCCAGACCCAGATTTCGACTCAGACTCCTCATCAGTATCTAACACCTGATCAACCACCTTTTTGATTAATTCAGACTCATGATCAGTATCGGACGAGGTATACGTGACATCAATATTATCTGGTAAAACGTCAGTTGTGTCGGTTTTAAGCTTTATATTGACTGCTTTTTCCAATTGCTCCTCATTTGGTCTCCTAGGTGAATAACCATCCCAAATTGGAGGCGGACATTTGTTGTAACTAACAGTCGATTTCTTACCACAGTCGTTCAGAACTCGTAACCAGGAACTCGTAATGTCCATATCGAGTCCTAAAAGCAGTCTTTGGTATGCTTTCCTTTTGAATTCTCAACTGATGGTATCCTGATCGTAGATCGATCTTTGAGTAAAAACTTGAACCTTGTAACTGATCGAATTGGTCATCGATCCTTGGCAAAGGATATCTGTTCTTGATTGTCAACTTGTTTAGCTCCCGGTAGTCGATACACATGCGAAAACTACCATCTTTCTTCTTAACAAACAAAACTGGATCTCCCCAAGGCGAGAAGCTTGGCCTGATGAATCCCTTGTCTAACAACTCCTGAAGTTGCGTTGACAATTCTTGCATTTCCAAAGGCGCAAGTCGATAGGGTGCCTTAGCTACAGGCGCGGCGCCTGGAACTAGGTCAATGTGGAACTCGACTTGCCTTTGCGGCGGTAATCCTGGCAAGTCTTCTGGAAAGACCTCAGGATACTCCTTTACGACTGGAATATCTTCTAGTTTCGGCTCAGCGGCTTCTTTATCCACGATGTGTGCCAAGAAGGCAACACATCCCTTCTTTAAACTCTTTCTAACTTTCAGGCAGCTAATGATCCTTAAGGGCGTATCGTGCTTCTCTCCGTGAACCACAATCGTTTCTCCATCCGCCATTGGGATGCGAATGGTCTTCTCGTGACATACAATTTCGGCTCTGTTGCTTGACAACCAATCCATCCCTACTACCACGTCGAAGCTTCCCAACTCGACTGGCAGTAGATCCAGTGTAAACTCGCGTTCTCCCAGCTCTATTACGCATCCTCTGATGACTTCATTGGTTTCCACTAGCTTTCCATTAGCCAGTTCAATTGAGTATGGAATGTCTAACTTACTAGCAGTTAACCCAAGCATATTCTTAAATTCTAGCGATACAAAACTATAGTCGGCACTAGTGTCAAATAGTACAGATGCAAAGCGTTGGTTTACAGGGAACGTACCAGTGACAACATTCGGGTCCTGGCGTGCTTCCCTCGCTCCAATGTGGAATACCCTTCCACGAGCTTGATTGAGTTTTGGGCATTCATGCTTGAAGTGCCCGATGTCTCCGCAGTTGAAACATCCCGGTCCCCGACCGTTACCATCTCCATTACCGCCTTAATTGTTGTTTTGATTGCGGTTACCATTTCCTGCTTGATTCCCGAAGTTACCACGGTTACAATTTCTGCCGTTGTGGTTCCCATTCCCGTTACCTCCACGGTTGTTGTTACCAAATCCCCTTTGGCCACCACGGCCAGTAGCAACCCAACAAGTGTCCTTTAAGTGACCAATCTTCCCACAGGACTCACATTTTCTAACACTGCACCGGCCAGCATGATGATACTGGCAAAATTCACATTTGGGCAGAGCGCCCATGTATCCTTTCCCTTTGTGTTCACTGCCAGTCTTTACTTCAGCTGGCGGGTTTGTATCTCTCCTCTTGTTGGCACTGCCGGTACTTTTCTTAAAGTTTGAGAACTTTCTCTTGTTTTCTACTGAGGATTCGACATGTGTCTCCTTTTTCTTTGGTTCAGAAATTGCAAAATTGTTCAGTCTGATGGCTTCTTCTGTAAGTGCCACGCTGAGATCAATGGCTTCGGTAATTGTCAGAGGCTTGGACGTTGTTACCATGTGTTGGTGTAAAACGTCTGTAGCTTCCGTCAGCATGTAGTCATATTTTGTATGTTTGTGAATAGTTTATGTTTGTATGTATGTTAGTTAGATTAGCAGGTCAGGATATGATGCAATATTGTAAAGTGCTGACTTTTGATTGTCTTTGTTAGCCGATTGGACAGTCGTCCGATCGGACAGCCCAGCCGATCGGACAGGCGTCCGATCGGTCAGCATTGTCAGCCGATCGGCCAGCACTCATCCTATCCTGACACTGCCTATAAATACCTATCCGATTAGGTCATTTGTAACTTTTGCAACTTTGACTCTCTGGAGAACTCTTGTCAGTCTGACTTTCAGAGGCACTTTTGTACTTTCATACTCGTTGAATTGAAAGATCAGACAGCATTTTAGAGTTGAATACTTTGTCGTATATCTGTAGTTTGATCAAATGGATTCCGCACATTAGTCAAAGCCGATTCATCTAAGTTTCCGTCAAACAGATCCTATCCAAGGGACCAACAAGTGGTATCAGAGCATTCAGGGAGCTGAATCATGATCTACGACAACGAATTCACCAGAATTTGAGCTTCTTTTGCCGATCAAGAACCAAATTTCACCAGAAATTTGCTTTTCTTGCCGTTCCGAGTCAAATTTCACCAGAAATTTGACATATTCTTCTACTTTCTACTCATTTCTAGCATTGTTTCTCAGTTTGTCACCATAAAATCGGAAAAAACTTAAAATTGGAATTGATTTTACGGTTAAAATTTGATAAATCTGTTATAGATCGATTCGCAATCAGTAGGAGTATAATTCTTTAAGTTTTCATAACAAAATTTGTCCAAAAACGTGTTCAAATTTATCAAAAACTATGAAAAACTGTTCTTGGTTGCTGATGTCAGCCGTTCAGACGATTTAGCAGTTCTTAGACTTGCTGACATCATCAACTCGTTCGGACAACTGTACGGACGACTTGAGTTAGATTGCTCTCAGATAGTGTTGCTGACATCATCAGTGTTAGCCGATCGGACAGTTGACCGATCGGACAGCATTGTTGTTAGTTGATATCATTTGCTTACATCATATTGCTAGCCGATCGGACAGACGACCGATTGGACGGTAATTGATTGCTTTTATATTCATCTGATTGTCATCCAATCGAACAGCTGACTGATCGAACAGCCGTTCGATCGAATAGCTATCCGATTAAGTGATCAGTTGTGTACCATTCGATCGAACAATCATTCGATTCAAGTGCACTTGTGTGAAACTTTTGAAAATCACAAAAATTTGTCTAAGTGTTTGATAACTGTTTCAGGTACTTAATGATGGATGAATTCATGAATCCTTTCAGTGACGTGTTTGCTTTCGCGGGAAACACCAGAGATGATACTTCAAACAACACCAATGAGAACACTCCGAGTGCGAAGAAAACTCTGTCCGATGCTTTAAGTGTGGAGAGTGCATATGGTACATATAACAAACCTCCAAAGTTGATGGCGATTGAAGAGTATAATAGGTGGGCCAAAAGATTTGAAGAATGGCTAAAAGCATTTGCGTATCCAAGCTGGAAAAGTTTAAAGAATGGTTACAATAATGGAAGACCAGATTGTGAAAATTTGACAGAAACTGAAGATATAGAGAATTTTGTTGCTGAGCAAAAGTGCATTGCATTGCTTCATCAGTCTGTGAGAGACGACATAATATCTCTAATTGAGTACACAAATGCCACAGATCTTTGGGAAATGTTGAGAGTGAAATGTGTAGGTAGTGCTGAGATAGTTAAAAACAAAAAGAAACTGTTAAGAAAAGAGTTTGACTTGTTTGGATGTTTAAAAAATGAATATGTTTCTAAGATGATTGAGAGATTCGGGCATTTGAAGTTGGAGCTGGCAAGACACGGGGTTGTATATTCTCGAGAAGAATTAGTTGACAAATTGTTTGACTCGTTGCCGGATGAGATGGACTGGCAATACTTTGCTTTGATGTTGAAGAATACAATCAAGTCGGAAGAGCTAACGGTTGATTTGTTGATTGAAAGACTAGAGAGTCATGAGCTGGAGATAAAGAAATCAAACAAAGTCAATCATTCCTCATATCAGCAGAATGTCGAGTTGTACTATCCAAGAAGTAAGATTCCCAAGACTGTGTCCCCTAAGACGGCCTTTTCAACAGAAAGTTCTAACCCGACAAATCAAGAAGGCTCAAACAGTGGTTTTCATGGAGGATTATCATCCAATGATCCAAGTCAAGGATCATCTTCTAATACTTCAAGTCAACAGCAATCAGTTCCGAAGAATCTGTTTCAATGCAACATTGCTGTGGATTTAAAGAATGGTCAAAATTTCAGTGAAGAATCCGCAAAGCAGCAAATGGTGTTCTTAGCTTCCGTGCTAGAGTCATATGAGAGCCTTGTGGCAGGCAAGATTGGAAAAACTAACCTCACCAAGGAGGACTACGATCAAATCGATCCGGAAGAGATGGAGTTGATCGACATCCGGTGGTGTATGGCTAGTGCAGTCCGACGAGCACAACGGTTCATGGAGATTACTGGTAGACATTCTATCAGAGGGCCATCCACAAAACTTGGCTTTGATAAATCAAAAGTCACGTGCTTCAAGTGTAAACAAAAAGGACATTTCAAACGAGAATGTCGTAACGCACCAGCTGATGATACTGCAAATCCATTTCGTGAAAATTACTACAAAAGAGCAATCTATCATCATAACAAATCAGAACCGCCCAGAATGAAGCAGCTTGAAGATACCCCCAAAGAAAAATCAAGAGCTCTTGCTGTGATTCATGATGACGAAGGTTTTGACTGGAGCGAACTGCTACCAGAAGAGGATGCAGTGGGATATGCATTTGTGGCAAAGATTGTTCCTTTTAAGGACAACAGAACAGAAGAAGAAAAATTTGTCAACAGAAGGATGAAAGCCCAAACTAGGATGAGCAGAATCTATAACACATACAAAGAAGCTAAAAGGGCAAAGAGATGGGATGCCGACAGAGAATGTTGGGGAGGTGGAGAAGAGAAAGTAGTAGAGATTTACCTTGATCCACAAGGAAACATTGCAGTAGATCCAGATTCCATTAGTGTTGATGCTCTCATCCAGCAATTTGCTGAAGAAGAAGAAGCCAGACAGAGAGAATGGTGGGGAGGTGGAGAAGAGAAAGTAGTAGAGAGAGAAGAAAAAGAAAAAGAAGTAGAGAAGAAGCCGCAGTCAAAGAAAATTGATGAAGGGATTGTTGATACATCACAAGAATTTACTGCTGAAAACCTGAAGAAGATGGCTGAAAAAGTTCTTGCTGCAAAAGAGCTAGAGGTAGTTTCTGGTTCTGGAACTGAGTCAAAAGGCTAGGTCAGTCAGATTGATACAAACAAAGAGTCAGGTAAGAAAGTTAAAACAGAAAGTGACTGCAAAAATTGCATGAAAAATTGCAAGGATTGTAGTACTATTGCTTACCATAACAACAAAAAGATTGAAGATCTGACAAAAAGAGTTAGAGACATTGAAGATCAAATCTTAAACCGTGACAAAATATTAAAAGCTTCAAATGAACGATCAAAAGAGTTAACTGAGAAAATTGAAAGTGATAAAAGTGACATAGAAAGAATTAGGAAAGAAAATGAAAAACTAATTCATGAAAATCGTCACCTTTCAGAAAATTTTGAGAAGCTAAAACGAACGGTTAAAGATTTTGATGAAAGAAATGGTAAGACAACCAAAGAAAATCTTCAACTGTCAGGAGTTCTTAGGGTGAAAGAAGAGTTAATCAACCAACAACTGGATGAAATTGCTAAATTGAAGCTTCAGTTTCAAGAAGCTAAAATTGAAAATGAACGCATCCAGTTGAAACTGAACAGTTACAACTCCGCAAGTTTTGTTCTCCAACACATCGTTCCTAAACCAATTGGGAAGAACAAAACAGGCGAAGATGTATACTCTGATGGAACCGGGGTGGGATATCATCAAGTTCCACCACCAGTCTTAAACAATTTTTCAAAGAAGAAATCAGGGTTGGTTAATGATGAAGTAGTGAATGAAGTGAAACTTCCGGACACAATTGATATCACATTCACTTCATCTTCCGATGAAGATAGTGTCCAATCTGAAGTTGTAAAAAGTGTGGTTGAAAATGTTTTAAAGTCTGAAAGTGACACTTGTGAGGAAGATGAATGTTTCTTGGACAAATACATTCCAAAATCTAAATCCAAAAACAACTTAAGTGAAGAACCTAATCTTGTGATGTACAAGATGGTTGGATCTGATAAGTTGTATTCGGATTATGATTTTCCAATAGAAAATGTGAATGTTGGCAAACTAAGAAATGTGTTCAAATTGATTGAAATCGATATGTCTGAAATTGATGGGTTGAAAAATGCTAAAAGCCAATTGAACCTTGAAAAAGATAAATCTTACTATAAGAAACCTGTTGTACCTCCACGTTTTCATAACAACAACCAAAACAAATGGTCGGGCGGTTATCAGGGTGGTAAGAATTATCAAAGAAAGAATGTTCAAAACTGTAAACAAACAGAAGGTTCTGTGAATGTTTCGCATACCTCAAATGAGAGGATGCAACCAATTTATAATAGATCTTAGAATATAAAAAGGTACATAATTAAAGAATGAGAACTAATACAAGTATTTAAAGTGACTATTCGTTAACATCCCCCCGCAAGCGAAACGGTGGCGGTCGTATGCCGAGCTTGTCACGAAAAAACTCAAACTGGTGACGCGAGAGGCTTTTGGTGAAGATATCCGCAACCTGAAGCTTGGTTGGAACAAAACAAGTGTATAACTTTCCTGAAGTAACAAGTTCTCGAATAAAATGGTAGTCGAGATCAATGTGTTTGGACCTTTTGTTGGAGACTGGATTTTGTGTGAGGAAGAGAGCACTTTTGTTGTCACATAGAAGAGTCGGGCGGTCGGGAGGAAGAGCATGTAGCTCTCTTAGAAGATGGGTAATCCAGATAATCTCAGCAGCAGTGGAGGCCATGGCACGATACTCTGACTCACAACTTGAGCGAGAAACAGTTGATTGTTTCTTGGCACTCCACGAAACAAGGTTTCCCCCAAGGAAGATGGAGTAGCCAAAAGTGGAACGACGAGTGTCAAGGCAACGAGCCCAGTCAGCATCCGAGTAACCAAGAACAGTGGTCTTGTGAGGCCGAGAAAAGGTGAGCCCAAAAGCAGTGGTTCCTTTAACATACCGAAGGATACGCTTAACATGTTGAAAATGTTCCTCAGTTGGTGATTGTAAAAATTGGCTAACTTGGTTGACCGCATAGGAGATGTCAGGCCTGGTGATCGTCAAGTACTGAAGAGCACCCACTAGGGAACGATATAGAGTGGGATCTTTATAAGGGGTACCATCTTTGATAAAGGAAGCATTAGGGGATAATGGTGTAGGCATTGGTTTGCTGTCAAGAAGGCCGGCTCGCATCAAAATGTCATGAGCATATTTAGATTGGCTTACGAAAAGTCCATTAGAGGTGTAAGCAACTTCAAGCCCCAAAAAATAATTAAGTTGCCCTAGGTCTTTAATAGCAAACTCTTTGTGAAGACGAGTCACAAAGTTAGCAATGACAGCTTCTTGATTTCCTGTTAGAATTAAATCATCAACATATACAAGGAGATACATGATGCACCCATTTTGTTTAAAAATAAATAATGATGTGTCGGCCCGACTGCAAACAAAACCATTTGCAAGAAGAAAAGTGCTCAGGCGATGAAACCATGCTCGAGGAGCTTGCTTGAGACCGTATAGGGCTCTGTTTAGTTTACAAACATAATTGGGAAATTTAGGATTAACAAATCCTGGTGGTTGCTCCATAAAAACTGTCTCAGTGATGTGGCCATGGAGGAAGGCATTGTTAACATCTAATTGGTGAAGTTTCCAATTATTAATGATAGCCAAGGATAAAACAATGCGAATTGTAGAGGCTTTAACAACTGGGCTAAAGGTATGTGTAAAATCAAGGCCTGGTATTTGACTGAATCCTTGAGCCACGAGACGAGCTTTGTAGCGGTCAACAGAGCCATCAGCCTTGTGCTTAACCCGAAACAGCCATTTGGCACCCACAACATTTTGGTTAGGAGGCCGAGGAACAAGGGTCCAAGTGTTATTATTGTGAAGGGCCAAGAGTTCATTGTGCATAGCGTCAAGCCAATGTGGTTGTTTAATGGCGGTCTTAAAATTCTTGGGTTCCTCAGTAGAGAACAAGGCATCATAGAGAGGGTGAGAGTGAGTATGGGCAAGATAATTTCGATGTTTCGGTTTAAAGATGCCTGCTTTCGAACGAGTGGTCATCGGGTGAGATGAGGGAGCAGTGCTGGAAGTGGGTTGGTTTTGGACAGTAGAGGCCGAGCTAGTGGGTTGGGTTGGGGTCGGGTGAGGTTCAAATTGGCCAGAGTTGGGTGGATCAATGGATTGAGGCGGGTTTGGGTCTAGAGCGGGAATGGGCTGTGAGTGGGGAACAACAGCTGGGGCGGAAACGGGCTGAGCATCGAGTTGGGTTTGGGTAGGGTGTATTTGTTGATGTTCAACTTGGGGGGGAGGGGTGGATTGAGGAGGAGGGTCATTACAGAGACCACATGGTTGGTTAGAATTAGAGCCTTGAGGATGTTGAGGAGAGTGTACAGTGGGGGTGGGACTAGGTATATATGTTTCGTCAATGTAAGTATGCCATGGTAGAGAGGATATGTTGCATGAGCTATTTGAAATATCTTTTAGGGGAAAGGTGTCTTCATCAAAGCGTGCATGTCGGGTTATAAACATGCGAGATGAAGATGGATCGAAACATTTGAAGCCTTTGTATTGAGAGCAATACCCCATGAAAATGCATGGGAGGCTTCGAGGTGAGAGCTTATTTTTCGAGTAGTCCCTAAGGTATGGAAAAACACGACATCCAAAGGCTCGAAAGTTATCATAAGTGGGTCGAGTCAAAAATAAAGTTTCAAATGGAGATTTGCGATCCAAAATGGTGGTAGGAAGGCGATTAATAATGTACACAGCAGTACAAAAAGCATCAACCCAAAAAGATGGATTTATGTTGCTATTAAAAAGAAGTGCCAAACCCGTTTCAACAACATGCCTATGTTTTCTCTCAGCACGACCATTTTGGGCGGTGTGTAAGGACATGAAAAACGGTGAAGGGTGCCATTTGCGTCCAATAATTGTCTAACCCGATTATTAGTAAATTCGGTACCTCCATCGCTTTGAAATACTTTGAGTTTTCTAGAAAATTGGGTTTGAACAAAATTGAGAAAAACATTAAAAGTAGAAGCAAAATCAGCTTTACTTTTTAGTGGATATAACCACGTAAATCGAGAATGGTCATCAACAAAAATGACATAGTAGCGATAACCCTCAATTGATGTGATAGGCGATGGTCCCCAAAGATCACAATGGATCAAGTCAAGCGGGTGAGATGCACGTTTTTCATTAAGGGAAAAGGGTAGACGTTTGCTTTTTGCCATTTCGCAAGATGAACATAGAATTGGTTTGGGTAATATAGATGTAAGTTTAAGACATCCAGTTTTATTTAAGTGCAAAATTGTATCAAAAGATACATGACCCAAACGAAGGTGCCACAATTCAAAGGATGCTTTTAAGGATTTATTTGAGACCGCAACGAAGCTCTTTGGTCTCGATTTCAAAACATAAAGCCCATCTTCACACCGACCTTGGGCGAGAACCTGTTTCGTGGACCGGTCCTGAATATAAAAGAATGGTTGAGAAAACAAGACATCCACATTATTGTCAGTTGTAAGCTTACTAACAGATAAAAGATTATTAATAAGGCGAGGAACAACCAAGATATTTTTGAGTTGAATATTAGGAGTGATTGTAGTGTGACCCACATGGGTAATAGGAAGAGTATTACCGTTTCCAAAGGTTACATTGGATCCGCCCGAAAGAGGAGTGGTGTTGTGAAGGTTGTTGGTCGAGTTGTTTAGATGGTCCGTGGCACCACTATCGGTGACCCAATCAGGGTTATTAGGGTCAAGATTGCATTGGGCATGGAAAGCATGAGCAAGAGCTTCTTGAGGGTTTTGGGCAGCCGCATAAGAAGTCAAACTAGGGCAGCGATTTGCATAGTGCCCACTGTTACGACACAATTGGCAATGAGGGACACGCCTTCCTCGCCCTCGATTCCCAGTCGTGAATGATCCACGGGTCCGGCCCCCTCTTCCCCGAGAGTAGGAAGGAGCACGAGAAGCTTGAGTATTGAAGGCCACAGGCGCGGTGGAGGAATTTCCGTGAATGGAACGAAGAAAAAGCTCATGGCTTTCGGCTTGGGCGAGGAGATCGCGAAACATAGGAGGCGGTTTTGAGGCACGAACGGCTGTGGAGAAGGTCTCGAAAGGAGCCCCAAGACCACATAAGAACCAATGGTTTTTATCCGATTCTTCAACCGGATGACCAACGGCAGAGAGTTGGTCACACAGAATCTTGAATTTTCGGCCGAACTCAGAAACTGACATGGAGCCTTTGGTGGATTGTCTGAGTTGATCTTTTAGATTCTGAATACGCTCAATGGAAGTATTGCTATATGCGTTTTGAAGTGCCATCCAAATGGCATGAGCAGAGGATAGGCCAAGGACTTCGGCGAGGGCCTCCTCGGAGAGGCTTGCATGGAGAATCAGAATAGCTTTCTGTTCATTAGAACGCCACTTTGGAAATTCCGGGTTTGGTACCGGTTTGTTGTTCTCAAGGATTTCAGCGGCTGGAGGGTCGGAGGTACCATGGATATGGGGCACGAGATCTTGACTAGCAAGAATCGGTAACATGTGTTCTTTCCACAACAGGTAATTGGAGGAGTTGAGTTTGATAGTCAACATGTGAAAGATAGTGTTAAGGGTTACTTGTGAATCATTGTTGGAAGAAGATGCCATGATGAACAGCAAGTGAAGGAAAGGAAAACAGAGAAGGATGGAGGCAGTAAAGAAGGAGATTGGAAGGGGAAGGGGGAGGAATCAATGGCTGAATGATACCATGTAAACAAACAGAAGGTTCTGTGAATGTTTCGCATACCTCAAATGAGAGGATGCAACCAATTTATAATAGATCTTAGAATATAAAAAGGTACATAATTAAAGAATGAGAACTAATACAAGTATTTAAAGTGACTATTCGTTAACAAAAACAAGAAGTTTGTTGAGAAAAAGGTGTGTCACACCCCCAAAGTACCACATGCGGAAGCCCCCGCGAAGCGTGTGACGTACCAGGATCCAAACCACTAATCACATTGAACTCATAAATGTATTTAAACAAAACTTTCATTCATTAGCATAAAGTGTTACGAATGTTACATGACATTCATTGTATACAGCGGAAGCATAATTCATTTGTTAAGTGTTTCGTAAAACATGTGTATATAAACCATTAGCTTGTATTGCGATTCCATGTATCTCGACCCATGACCACTCCAGCCTCCCAGACAGCAAGTTCCAATTGATATAAGCCTATAGACCTGCAAGCATGCAGACAAGTGTGTCAGACGACGCTGGTGAGTTCAAAGTTTTGTTAACGTGTTTAGTTACCAGATGTATGTTTAAGATAGTTCAACGTTTTGTTTTGATGTTGTTATTACTCGATTACCGTATGTGGTGACTAGATGTGAATGCCCAACCCCAATGCCTCCATTTAGGCATTGGTCATGAGGTCAAGGTATCAAACAACCTTGAATAGATGTAAGGGGTCTTATATATATACACGATGTGAATGCCCAACCCCAATGCCTTTAACTAGGCATTGGTCATGATGTCCAGGTAATTAGTTCACGCCCGTCCTTTCGGCCCGGTGTGAGGGTGCCAATCCTAATAGCGCTATCAACTAAATACCTCGTTGCTTCTTCAGCAACACGGTAGATGTACGGGGTCTTACATGATTTATACTGTGTTCAATAACCAACATCCCAATTAAACAGTTTACCCAGTATTCCCTTCAGAAACGTTTACTAGATGTCCCAAACCACCGGGACGCATGCTTAGAAAAGTGCAGTGAACTCACCTTGGTTTGCTCGGTAATTGATAACGTTCTTCTAGCATTGGTTAACTGTTAGATCTGTTACACGCGACCTAAGGTTTAAATAATGTAAGTACACACGGGTGCAAGGTCATGCAATACCCTAATGTATCCAAACTACCGGGTGTTTACATGCGATCACAGTTTATCGTACAATACACATAACGGGTCGTTCAGTTGGTGATATCAGTTGATAACATATAGCGTAATTTCAGGAAGCACAGATGTTGCACAAACATTATAACTTCACCCTTAATTCACCAATAGTTATAGAAAAGAATTTGGATCAGCACATTCAAAATGGTTTGGCCCACTTATAAAATACAACTCGACCAATTCCCACATGTGGACCTTTCAAACGAATTTGTTTTATATTTGATTACAAATTTTCTAACTCAATGTTAGATGCATGTGGCTACTAATTCCTATGACTGAAAACATAATCCCAATGATTTAGTAATAAAGAGAAATCGAAATACATGTGTTGCATCTGACACCCCTCGGGCCACTATTCTATTCCATTAAATTCAAACACTTGCTATACTCATATGCCCTTGACTTTCAACAACATCATTAAATTACACATGCAGTTAGATTGGATCAACACTACTCACATGTAATCAAATTCAATTCAGACATGATTATTTCTTAATCGTGAACCCTAGTCATCTTAGCACTAAACATCATTATTAATCACTCAATCGACTTAACTAGCACAATTGCAAACCAAGATTCATTCAACATACAATCACATCACGGCAGGAAGGGTTAAGAGCACTAATTATTTATTGTTTCAAGGTCACAACAACAATAACAAACTTGATCCAGCCATGCAAGGTCACTACAACATTATCAAACATCTATATTGATTGATTTGATCACCACATGGGCCGCCACCTTTAGTCAAGATTACACACTTTATTAGATCATTTTCTTTCAATACTATTGGACCCCTAATGACTACTGACATAACAACATGGGCATTTGGAATTTGTGAATTCATTGGACCACTCAATTTGACTAAGCACAATCGGTGGTCATAAATGGACAGCATTAATCATGACTTATTATTCTATGTATGGATTCCTAAACCCTCATACAGTTGCAACATGTTATCCAACAAATACAATTAGTCACATAAATTCTCCAATTATCCATACCAACCACACAACAACATACAAACGACATCACGATAAACGCATCAAGGAGGAACTCGATAAAGAGAGTGATTACTAACCGAGAGAGATCGTGCGTGAGGAAGGGCCAAGTCACGAGGAGGGGAGCTTTGAGTTGGAGAAGTTCTGTCGTCGAGTTAAGGGAAGGTAGAAGAGGAGTAACTAGGGTTTGCTACATGTGAAAGTAAAACTGTGAAGGCCACCCGTAGATATTTGTGTTTGTGCGGATATACAATGACCACAAGGGCCGGCCCAACCTCCAAGTTTCTGCTTGGGTTTTACTTAACCCATGCATGCATAAGGGGTATTGGTTTGGGCCGAGTACATGTTTACAAGAACAAGGGGGGTGCAAATCCAATCATCTAATAATTCGCAACGTAATGACATACAAACACATAGTCATATATAAACACGTAATCATCTAACAAATCGCAACGTAATGACATACAAACACGTAATGACATACAAACACGTAATCATATACAAACACGTAACGTTCATGTAACACATAGACTCATAATCATTCTCATTTACCTAAACGCTTCAAATCACATAAACGTAAATTACACCGATACATCATGCATGCAAGGAAATCAGTAACAACAAAGGGCTTTCGAAATTACGGGTTGTCACATCCTCCCCAACTTAAAGGAAATTTCGTCTCGAAATTAAAATCAATCCCAGAAGAATGAAATGATATATCAAGGTGGCTGCAGATCTTCCTCAGGTGCTACATCATCCCCAACTTGAAACGGAATTTTGTCCTGAAATTTGCCAATTTTACCAGTATTAGAGTGGTCGTCAGTTTTTCCTCAGGTGAAAAAGTTGAGAATACTTGAGCTTCATCTGATCTTCACGCTCCCACATGAACTCCGGTCCATGTCTTGAGTTCCAACGAACTCTCACAATCGTGATACGACTATGATAACAAACCTTAACTTCCTGGTCCATGTGTTCAATAAATTTGATTCTTCTTAAACTGCTGAATGGTCCATCGTGACGTCAGTTAAGCTCGCCATGCTTCCCAAGCATTCCACACCCTCCCAGGGTGAGACTTTCAACCCGATAAGATCACCTACAACGATCTTCCAGTGTTTCCCAAGTTTATCAGCTTTCCTGACGGTCACGCGTTGCCGCCAATCGACTCCCGATCCAAACAATCTTCCTAAGGGTTTCGAGTTCCAGTCCAAGCTGATAACTGCCGTAGTAGTACTCAATCATCGGTAAGAGTCCTTCCAATTTGCACCCAAAGCCAGTCACACACATGCTCGCAGCATGTCTTTGAGTGCAAGGAGAGTTCGTTTTCTCTGATCGTTTGCCCAACGGCGATAAGCAATGCTTTGGTCCTGACGTGAGCCAAGGGTGTTGTGAAGTGCCTGTCATAAATCAGGTATGGATCAAATTCAAGGGTACAAGAGTTGGCACCTTGTGCCTAAATAGCCACCTCTCTCAGAGGAATGTTCACAAACTGTGAAGACTCGTCAGTTTCCTTGATTGCAAGAGGGTGTACTGGTTACATGAGACAATCAATGATCACCCAGATGATATTGTTTCCGTTTCGGGTTGTAATTAGACTAGCAACAAAATTCATGGCAGTCTGGTCTCATATCCATATGGGTGTTTCTGGTTGCTGATACTCCACCTTGACTTCCCCACAAGTCAAACATCATTCACATACATTGCCAAGTGGGCCTTCATGCCCGATCACCAGTATGAGATTTATTAATCCTAATATCTCTCATCAAAACCCAGACGACTAGAATATCGAGGCCGGTGTGCTTTGGTCAACATAAATTCCCTATAGTTGCCGAATAATGAGATCCACATTCGTTCCATGAGGCAGCGAATATCGTCCGACCTGCCGACGGTTGCTTCTTCATGCCCCGCATGGGTTTAACTTGAAATTTCCCTTCCATCAGTTCTCCAGTTCTAGCGAAGCGAATCTGATCAGGTAGGCTAGAGTCGACAGTGAGCTGCAGAGCTCGTGCACATTCAAGTTTCGCAGTCATAATCATCCAAAAAAAAATTCCATCCAACGATGCCATTATCTGATTTAGCTCTTACGGACCCAGCGTACACAGGAGGCCCTTGTGGTCGGTCTAAGTAGTGCATTTGGTATCGTCCAAGTAGTGCCTCCAACTTAAATCCATTGGGCATGGTTTCCACCGCAGGTTGTGACTCGTGCAAATCTTCTTGTAAATCCACTACGTAAGCCATTATTTCCTCGTGTTGCATAGGTGTGTAACTGGTACTCTGATCTGAACCATCATGGTATACCACTAGATCACCCGCACCCTCGGGCAAAGACGATGCTTAGAGTATTGTGGAGTTGGGATTCGAAAGCTGAAAAAGACATCCTCCTGTTTCGTCTCCCACGAACACAGCACCCTGTTGTGCTAAAGAGATTTAAGCTGCGCGATCTTCAAAAATCCTTTGACGAATCTACAATAGTCTCAAACGAAACCAAGGAATTGCCGTATCCCCAAAGGAATCTTTGGTGCCGATCAGTTTCCAATAAAATGGATCCTAGCGAGATCAACGTGTGTTCCCACTTCGTTGATTACATGACCAAATATGTACCTCTCAAATCCAGAAGTTACGCTTAACAAGACTTCGCGTGTAGTGGCTCCTCACTCGGAAGCTCTAAGATGAGATACAAGTGCCGCCCATGATGTTCCTTTCTCCTGGAAATGATTCAAAACGCCATCAAAACACGGTCGATTCATGTGATCCGTAAAGCTGTTGATGTGTTGATTACCCCAAAGGTTATGAAATACAAAGTCGTATGGCCGTACTGCATTTGATATGGCGCTTTAGGAACATTCTCCCCTTGGACTTCCATCTGATGATAGTTCACTCGTTAGTTAACCCTCTAATAGGAGCTTAACCTTCACAGCTGGTAAACAGGTTGCCAATACATGGTCGAGGCAAACGGTTCTTGACTGTCACCTTGTTGAGTTCTCGGTAATACGTATGAAAAGGCTTATCTTCACGGATATAACTAGGGCTCCCCAAAGCGAAAAGCTAGGTCCGACAAAACTCATGTTCAAGAGTCCCCGTAGTTGATTAGACAGCCCTTGTAACCCTCCGGGTGCAAGCCGGTAAAAGTACGAGTAATTGGGTTGTCTCTGACGTGAGATCAAACTGAGATTCCGCCTAACAGTTGTGGAAGTAAACCTGAGAATTCCTCGGGTAGTACACCGAGAGAAATCTCGAACGATCGATGGATCCTCAATCCTCTTTTCCTTAGCTTTACGTCAGTAACGGTTGTTAACGTAGCAGGGTAATCCCTCCGTAGACACTTCTGGGCCTTCATTGCTACCTGGTGTATCTGCGCGATTTCTGGAAAACCAATCCACACTAAATACTGTGTCGAACCATCAATTATAGTAGAAGGAATGTCGATGTCGAACACGTGTCCCACATGGTCGAGTTTGCACTCCTATGAACATAAGAGGTTTCGATCGGCTTGCCATCAGCTGATTCCACAACAGGTTCGGTTTCAAGAAACATCAGGGTAGAATAGGGACGAAGCGATTAGTTACCCAAAACATACAAGCTGCCAGGTTGCTATTATGCCTGGCGTCGCCTACGCCAATCCTAATTGTCCTTCCACGAGTTCCATTTCCGGTGTTTGTTGTTTTCGTTACCAAAATTCCCAATGTTGTCGCCGTTCCCTCGATTGTCATCGTCTTGATTTAGCTAATGCCAATCCATGTCGTATGCACCTTCATTTCCATATTGTAGGCTACGACTACGGGCGCCTCGATGTTGCCGTGACTGTTTCCCCTAATGTCGCTGCTTGTAACGAGACCTTGTGACCTTTCATCAACAGGGTACATCCCTCACATTCCATGTCACGTACTAAGGCACTACTCACTGTGTGGAAAGTTACACATTCCACTCTATAGTCATTTGTCATTGCCCATGCTTCGATGGATTCGTAAGAGTTAATTCCCATATGTCGCTGACTAGGGTTAAGGATTCGATTGAAGTCAATTCGCTGGTGTTCGTTGCCAGTAATCAGGGTTGTCCAATTACTAAGGTCGGTACAGTACTATGCCCATCCTCTTGTCCATCGATCTAGCAAGTTAATTGAGTAATACATGGTTTGTTACGAGAGTGTTGCAGAAGTGATCGCACTTCGGGATCTAAGACATCAATACATTGAGTTCCAGTAAACGAAGAGAAATGAGAAAGGTATTGACCATTCATTCGACGTTGCGACATCCAACTCAGGGACGTTCGTACTAGCACCTAACATTCTTCACAGTTCGCTAGGCATTCATATGAGTGTTCAGGTAATACTCGATGGCATCGAGATTTGTAAGGGTTCAGAGAGGAGTGAAAAGATCACATTCGAGTAGGATACAATCAATGCTATGACCATTATAGATTATTGTGTTTCACATCGATCAAATAACAGAACAGAACCCCCTTTTCACTTGTTAAGCCTCACTGGGACTCGCATGTACCCCACATTATTATTATGTGTGCACCCACAATAATATTGTGATTTGCATGCTCATCTCAGTTCCTCCTAACTCATGTCAAATGGTTTTTCAAACTTAAATGTCAAACCGAGGTTGTCAATCTGTAACAGCCCAGCGTAACCGCACCATGATATTGTCCGCTTTGGCGGCCAGCACGCCCTCGGCGTCCACCCCTCACGGTTTTCAAAACGCGTCATAATGTAAGCAAGTAACTCATGCAGTCATGCTATAGTGACGAGTGTGTGATCGTATGTTGTGTCATAAGCAATTGTGTACTAATCATGTAATGTATGCAACAAGTTAGAAAGGTGAACCTTGCAATCTGGAGCCGAGTGTCATGGTCGTATTCTTTGTTGTCAAAACTGTTCGGTTATAGTCTGGTTTTATAAAAACGTTTTAAAACCAAGTTCACTATAACCAGTGGCTCTGATACCAAACTATCACACCCCCAAAGTACCACATGCGGAAGCCCCCGCGAAGCGTGTGACGTACCAGGATCCAAACCACTAATCACATTGAACTCATAAATGTATTTAAACAAAACTTTCATTCATTAGCATAAAGTGTTACGAATGTTACATGACATTCATTGTATACAGCGGAAGCATAATTCATTTGTTAAGTGTTTCGTAAAACATGTGTATATAAACCATTAGCTTGTATTGCGATTCCATGTATCTCGACCCATGACCACTCCAGCCTCCCAGACAGCAAGTTCCAATTGATATAAGCCTATAGACCTGCAAGCATGCAGACAAGTGTGTCAGACAACGCTGGTGAGTTCAAAGTTTTGTTAACGTGTTTAGTTACCAGATGTATGTTTAAGATAGTTCAACGTTTTGTTTTGATGTTGTTATTACTCGATTACCGTATGTGGTGACTAGATGTGAATGCCCAACCCCAATGCCTCCATTTAGGCATTGGTCATGAGGTCAAGGTATCAAACAACCTTGAATAGATGTAAGGGGTCTTATATATATACACGATGTGAATGCCCAACCCCAATGCCTTTAACTAGGCATTGGTCATGATGTCCAGGTAATTAGTTCACGCCCGTCCTTTCGGCCCGGTGTGAGGGTGCCAATCCTAATAGCGCTATCAACTAAATACCTCGTTGCTTCTTCAGCAACACGGTAGATGTACGGGGTCTTACATGATTTATACTGTGTTCAATAACCAACATCCCAATTAAACAGTTTACCCAGTATTCCCTTCAGAAACGTTTACTAGATGTCCCAAACCACCGGGACGCATGCTTAGAAAAGTGCAGTGAACTCACCTTGGTTTGCTCGGTAATTGATAACGTTCTTCTAGCATTGGTTAACTGTTAGATCTGTTACACGCGACCTAAGGTTTAAATAATGTAAGTACACACGGGTGCAAGGTCATGCAATACCCTAATGTATCCAAACTACCGGGTGTTTACATGCGATCACAGTTTATCGTACAATACACATAACGGGTCGTTCAGTTGGTGATATCAGTTGATAACATATAGCGTAATTTCAGGAAGCACAGATGTTGCACAAACATTATAACTTCACCCTTAATTCACCAATAGTTATAGAAAAGAATTTGGATCAGCACATTCAAAATGGTTTGGCCCACTTATAAAATACAACTCGACCAATTCCCACATGTGGACCTTTCAAACGAATTTGTTTTATATTTGATTACAAATTTTCTAACTCAATGTTAGATGCATGTGGCTACTAATTCCTATGACTGAAAACATAATCCCAATGATTTAGTAATAAAGAGAAATCGAAATACATGTGTTGCATCTGACACCCCTCGGGCCACTATTCTATTCCATTAAATTCAAACACTTGCTATACTCATATGCCCTTGACTTTCAACAACATCATTAAATTACACATGCAGTTAGATTGGATCAACACTACTCACATGTAATCAAATTCAATTCAGACATGATTATTTCTTAATCGTGAACCCTAGTCATCTTAGCACTAAACATCATTATTAATCACTCAATCGACTTAACTAGCACAATTGCAAACCAAGATTCATTCAACATACAATCACATCACGGCAGGAAGGGTTAAGAGCACTAATTATTTATTGTTTCAAGGTCACAACAACAATAACAAACTTGATCCAGCCATGCAAGGTCACTACAACATTATCAAACATCTATATTGATTGATTTGATCACCACATGGGCCGCCACCTTTAGTCAAGATTACACACTTTATTAGATCATTTTCTTTCAATACTATTGGACCCCTAATGACTACTGACATAACAACATGGGCATTTGGAATTTGTGAATTCATTGGACCACTCAATTTGACTAAGCACAATCGGTGGTCATAAATGGACAGCATTAATCATGACTTATTATTCTATGTATGGATTCCTAGACCCTCATACAGTTGCAACATGTTATCCAACAAATACAATTAGTCACATAAATTCTCCAATTATCCATACCAACCACACAACAACATACAAACGACATCACGATAAACGCATCAAGGAGGAACTCGATAAAGAGAGTGATTACTAACCGAGAGAGATCGTGCGTGAGGAAGGGCCAAGTCACGAGGAGGGGAGCTTTGAGTTGGAGAAGTTCTGTCGTCGAGTTAAGGGAAGGTAGAAGAGGAGTAACTAGGGTTTGCTACATGTGAAAGTAAAACTGTGAAGGCCACCCGTAGATATTTGTGTTTGTGCGGATATACAATGACCACAAGGGCCGGCCCAACCTCCAAGTTTCTGCTTGGGTTTTACTTAACCCATGCATGCATAAGGGGTATTGGTTTGGGCCGAGTACATGTTTACAAGAACAAGGGGGGGTGCAAATCCAATCATCTAATAATTCGCAACGTAATGACATACAAACACATAGTCATATATAAACACGTAATCATCTAACAAATCGCAACGTAATGACATACAAACACGTAATGACATACAAACACGTAATCATATACAAACACGTAACGTTCATGTAACACATAGACTCATAATCATTCTCATTTACCTAAACGCTTCAAATCACATAAACGTAAATTACACCGATACATCATGCATGCAAGGAAATCAGTAACAACAAAGGGCTTTCGAAATTACGGGTTGTCACAAGGTGTTTGTGAAAAGTTCAAGTTCAAGCTCACTTTCCGAGCAAGAATCTGAATTTTTTTCAAAATCAAACACAGAATTCTTTGAGAAGAAGTCTTCACAACCTCAGACCGAAGGCACAAGTCAGGTGGTTGATACCCGTAAATGCTTCAAGTGCAACAAAGTTAGACACATTGCACGAAAGTGCACCAACTTAAAGCCTAAGTCTGAAGTTGTTGAAAGTCAAAAAAGAAAAGTCGATGCAAAAGGAAAAGCTCCAATGGTTGTTGAGAAGAAAGTTTTGAAAAATGAAAACATCAAAAACAAAACCGAATCTGTAAAAAATGTGGTAACTAAAATTGACAAATTTTACAAACGAGTTGCCTCATCTCAACAAACATGGAAGCCAAAATGTATTGAACGGAAAGCAAGTTCTCCAAAACCAAAGGTGTCTGAGACTGAAAAATCATCATCTTCAACCAAGAAGATGTATGTACCTTTGGATTTATATGAGAAACTTGAGAAACAAAAGTCGACTTCTGAAAAGAAGTATGTGGTAAAGAAAGACCAATCATCTGGTCAACCTCCGAAAAGGATTTCTCTTTATACAAAGAGGTTGAGATTGGGTCTGAAGAGAGCTTGAAGATGAATGACAAAAATTTTCCACCATTATACACTGCAACAACTCACATCAATGTCAAGTTACCCGAGTCAAAAGAGGCTTGGGTGACATCAAAATCTAACTAAGTATTTTTGAAATGTGCAAGGACTTCCAAGATCCGTTTCACGTTGGATTATGGATAGTGGAGCTTCTCGGCACATGACGGGAGAGAAAGCCCTATTGTATGATGTTCGAGGGTTTAACGGAGGATACGTGGGTTTTGCAGGAAATCAAGGTGGTCGAATAATTGGTGAGGGAACTCTATCTAATGGGATTGTCACGTTTGAAAGAGTGAATTACATCGCCGAGCTTGAAAACAATCTTCTAAGCATCTCACAAATCTGTGATCGAATGTATACAACGCATTTCACGGATAAAGAATGTTTGATCTTGAAACCAGGGTTTGTTGTCCCCGAAGAGTGGATAATCATGAGAGCACCTAGAGTCAATGACCTATATGTTTTAGACATGAGTACAACAACTACTTCAACGGGTCAGGCTCATTGTTTCATGTCTCGAGCCACTGAAAAAGAATCACAGTTATGGCATCGAAAGATGGGGCATATTCACCTGCGAAAAATGAACTACTTGGTTCACAATGACTTAGTCAACGGAGTTCATTTGAAAGGGTTCCATCTGGAAGGAGAATGCATTAGCTGCATTGAAGGCAAACAAAAGAAGAAATCTCATCCACATAAGCAAGTTAATTCTGTTTCTAGACCATTGGAGAGGATACATATGGATCTTTTTGGTCCAGTAAATATCAAAAGTATAACTGGTGATCTCTACTGTCTAGTAGTAACAGACGATTATTCAAGGTTTTCATGGGTATCATTTCTGAAAACAAAGGATGAGACTTTCAAAAGTTTGATGGCGTTGTTCAGAAAAATTGAAAACATGTACCAGGCTCGTATCAGAAGAATCAGAAGTGACAACGGTACAGAGTTTAAGAACAACCGAATGGAAGAATTTTGTGATGAGAGAGGAATAGTGCATGAATTTAGCGCTCCTTACACTCCACAGCAAAATGGAGTAGCAGAACGAAAGAACAGGACGCTAATCAAAACGGCCAGGACGATGCTTGCTGATTCAAAGCTACCAATCAACTTTTAGGCAGAAGCAGTGTCAGCTGCTTGTTATATTCTCAACCGGGTTCTCACAGTAAAGAAATTCAACAAGACGTGTTTTGAGCTGATAAATCACTGCAAACCTAACCTGAAGTATCTGGAACCGTTTGGGTCTCCCTGCACATTTTTAGAACCTTTTGGGAAGTTTGGTCCAAAGAGTATTGAAGGAATATTTGTGGGTTATTCGAGTCCACAAAAACGAGTCTTTGTTCCAAGTTTAAAGCGGATCATTGAAGCACACAATGTTGAATGTCAAGGCCATACAATGCCACCACAGAATCTCGACGACTCATAGCGCTTCAATTATGATACTTTGTGGGATTCTTTCGACATGGAGGAAGAACCAGAGTTCTTTGACGAGTTGGATATTCTAAGAGAGTATGAGTCATCACAAGAAAGGTTCCCAGCTGAGTCTTCTAGACATCAAAGGCAAACTTCAAACGATGATGAAGCTGGCCCAAGCAATGCTAGAGAACATAATGATATTCTGCAAACTCCTTCAAAACATGAACAAGCTTCTGATAATCAGAAGACAACAAATGATGAATCAATACCTGATAACGGGCCAACATTTGATCATGGTGATTCAGAGTCTGAGGGGGAGCAGATCCAGATTTCAGATCAAACAATTCCAGTCAATGAACAAGATGCAAATCAAAATGTCACAAATTTGGAAGGTGAGGTAGATGTTCCAGGCGAGGCGATGCCAAGAACTCTTTCATACCATCCAGAGGAGTTGAGTATTGGAGAATTGCAATCAGGCGTCCGCACCAGACGACAAATTGACTAAGGCCTTACTTGTTTTTATTCTACTGTTGCTCCTTTACAAACAGAATTTTCACATAGTTGTTTCATTTCGCAGATTGAGCCGCGAACGTACAAAGAAGCTCTAACTGAAGATTCTTGGGTCAACGCTATGCAAGAGGAGCTAAATCAGTTTGAAAAATTGGGTGTCTGGAAACTGGTGGATCTGCCTGATGGTCACAGGAAGATAAACACCAAGTGGGTGTTTAAGTGCAAAAGAGACGACCGAGGGGTTATTATCCGAAACAAAGCTCGACTCGTTGTCCAGGGCTTCAGTCAGCAGGAGGGTATAGATTTCACAGAAGTATATGCTCCCATTGCTAGACTTGAAGCAATTCGAATCTTCCTAGCATTTGCATCGTGGAAAGGATTTAAAGTGTACCAGCTTGATGTAAAGTCGGCCTTTCTCTATGGTAAAGTGAAGGAGGAAGTCTATGTCGTACAGCCACCGGGCTTTACCGACCCAATTCATAAAGACAAGGTTTGTCTCTTGGATAAGGCGTTATACGGCTTACACAAGGCCCCGAGAGCCTGGTATGAGACTTTGTCTCAACATCTGTTAGCCAATCACTTCATCCGAGGAAAGAGAGACGCCACCCTCTTCACAAAAGAAGTCGACGGACATCTTCTGATAGTACAGATCTACGTGGATGACATAATTTTCGGGTCAATAAATGAAGAACTCTGCAAAGACTTTGAGAAAGTTATGAAGCAGAAATTTGAAATGTCATCGATGGGTGAGATGAAATTTTTCTTGGGGCTTCAGGTTGATCAACTACCCGAGGGAACTTTCATACATCAGACGAAGTATGTTCATGATGTCTTAGAGAAATTTGGGATGTCCGGGACTGCTCCAGCCGCCACCCCGTTAGCGACAAATCATGGGATAAATCCTGATCTCACCAGAGATAAAGTGAATGAAACATTATATCGCTCCATGATCGGATCGCTGATGTATTTGACAGCTTCAAGACCTGATATCATGTATCCAACCTGCCTCGCAGCACGGTTTCAGTCAAGCCCAGAGCTTCGCATTTGATGATTGTGAAACGGATATTGCGCTACCTAAAAGGAACTCCATCTTTGGGGTTGTGGTATCCAAACGAAGGTGATTTCACACTCGAAGGGTATTCTGATTCCGATTTCGGATGCTGCAAAGTCAACGCTAAGTCAACAACAGCAGGGTGCCAGTTTTTCGGACCACGATTGGTCACCTGGCAATGCAAGAAGCAGGCCTCTGTAGCTTCATCCACATGTGAAGCTGAGTATGTATCTGCTAGCAGCTGCTGCTCTCAGAGCTTCTGGATCTAGCAACAGATGCGCGACTACGGTTTGCAATTTCTTAACTCCCCTATCTTTGTTGATAATGAGGCAGCAATAAATATCACGAAAAATCCTGTTCATCATGCTAAAACTAAACACATAGAAATTCGTCATCACTTCATTCGCGATTGTTTCGAGAAGAAGTTGATACGAATTGAGAAAATCCACACTGACGAGCAAAAAGCTGATTTACATACCAAAGCATTTGATAAAACACGTTTTAAACATCTTTTAAAACTAAATGGTATGATGCTTTTATCGGTGTTGGATGGAATCATTGGCGTTGATGAAGGTACCACCGTAGATGATGTTGAAAAGCAATCTGCAATAGTTTGTCGATTTTTTACTTGTTTTGGTCTTTAGGGGGAGATAGGTTAAAATTTCAGAAAATACAAAAACAATAAAAATTTGAAAAACCCAAAAACATGAAAACAAAAATCCAAAAACAATAGAAAACTGAAAAAGAGCCTATGTATAAAGGGAAAATGATAGTACATCAGCTAGACAGTTACGGTACGCTAAAGAAATGTAAAGTCTTAAAGCGTTAAACAGTCTCGCTGATGATGTGCCGATAGGTTTTTACACACTTAGTAAGTTTATTCGGGATATAAACCTAAAATCATATCTTGCTTATTTGTGGGGAACAAATCTTGGATATATAGGTAACCCCTGAAATCTTGTTTGAAGGGTCCCTCTTTCTGAGATACTAGGTCTTTATACTCAGTGATATATGGGGTATTATCCCGGGACTTCTGATTTTATGGAAGCAATGGCCTAGTCCCCGTATAATACTTTGCGCTTGCTTGAAATAAAGCTCACCCTCAGCATAAAAAATGATGAAACATTGCAAAATGCTAATCATGTGCTGTTGAAGAAAAGATTCTCTAAAGGGAACACACCAAAGTCAAACCGTCATCTCTCTGCTGAACGGAAGTTCTGACCTGAGCTCTCATGGTTTGGCATTTAACCCTTTACAGATATCATCTAGGTATACTCACCTATAAGACTGAATATTGGGATCTGGATACGGGAGTATATTCAAGAGGTGGGACACACATATAAATTTAAGTCATTAATTCACCTAAATCGTATCCTGAACAGATTGAAATTTGTGTGAAAATTTAATGTGGATCAGTATATCGACAATCTATGTGAATTGTTTAATGCCTATAATGTCATCAAGCTTAACGGTATTAGTAACTTGTCGGTAGCTGATATGATTCCCTAACACGCTCACCAAAAATATGTTTGTAAATAGTTTACTGCATTTTATTCCTGTATTTCATTTTTAGTTTAGAAGCTTTATTCAAAAATCAAAAAGATTTTACATTTCTATTTTATTTTCTGACAAATCAAAGCGGAGAGCTGATCTTCAGATTCGCAGTCTGATGCAGATGCAGGAAGTTTTTCTAAACGGAGAGATGGGTTGTGAGCTTATCATGAATAAAACCTGAGAAAATGCAAAGTCTATGCAAGTTCATTAATTTGAAACATGTAATTTTTCAGAAAAGATTGATCAAAACATCAATATGCTTTGTTTCGTGTCAACCAAAGTCATTGAGTTGGACTTGGTAGGCAAATTAAGTATCTAGGGTCATTAACTTGGACCTAGATACTTAAGTGGATTTTCAAACACTGATAAAATCAAAAAGTCAACAAGTCAAAGTGTCAAAGTTTTGAGAGTCAAAGGAGTACTTGGATCGGACAACTGACCGATCAGTCAGCATTACTAGCCGATCGGACAGCACACCGCTTCAAGGTCACCTATAAATAGAGGGTCAAGGCTCAGTCAAACGGTTACTTGTTCGATCGGCTGACCCTTCTCTCTCAAACTTTCATCTGATTTCTCATTGATTCTTGATTCTCTTTGGATTAGATCATTGGTTTGTTGGTTAGCACATCATTCACAATGCCGGAGGGAAGAGGAAAGGATACAGATAAGGGTCACAATGTATAATGCGTGATAGATGAGGCTAACACGGAGAATACGGTGGTTGAAAAAATGGCCAAATTTTTAAGAAAAAGCAGAATAGCGAAGGCTTTGTCTGACAGAACCGTTATATATGAATCTCATGTAAGAGCCTTCTGGAACACAGCTAGATATGAAGAATCTGACAAGATGATACACTCGGTATTGAGAAAGAAGGACCAAACGGGAAAAGACATAGATGTAGAATTTAAGTTTGGTGTTGGAGATCTTAGAAGAGTTCTAGACTTGAAAGATTCTGACAACGATCCAACAATCATGTCTGAACGTCTTGCTAAAGGATTGTGGTGCAGAATGGGATTTGCTGGTCATTTAAATGGAAAGATGACTAAAACGAGTTTCTCAAAGGCTTATAGATACTTGATGCACTGCATGGTACACTCCTTGTCACACAAGAAAGGAGCATATGATGAAGTTTCTGATTACATCATGAACATAGTCACTAGCTTGGTATTGAACAGACGGTACAACATTTCTCAAGTAATCTTTGAGTATATGAAAGAGAACTATCAGGATAAAGGTGACAGGTATATCATGTATCCAAGATTCATCATGATGTTGATAAATGATAAGATCAAAAATCTTCCAAAGAATAAAAGTGACATTATGGATATGAGAAACATAACCAATGATACCATTGCTAGAATCACTAAAGAAAATGATGCAAAAACGAAGCAAATGATATGTAAAATCAAAGATCCAAAATATGTTGCTCCTGAGAATGACAAATGGAGACATGAGAACAGTGATTCTGATAATGAAGATGCAAAGATGAGTGAGATGGTTGAAAAGAAAACAAGATGGTGGTGTGTAAGAGATGGAAAAAGAAAGAGAACACCAAAGTCGTCCCCTGCAGTTTCTATTCCGAAATATGTAGAAAAGGGTATAGTGAAAGGGGGAGTCTTAAGGCAATTAGGACTTTAACTGTTATAAGTTTTCTAATGAATCTGTCAATATTTGTTTTGTAGGGTCTTCTGGAGAACCGCAACAAAGACTGATAGATGAAACTGTTCTGGAGCCATCCGTAGCTATTGAGCAAGGAATTGATCTCTTGAATCAATCGTTTGAAAGCTATCTAAAGAAGAATGAAGAAGCAGCAGCTCAAAAAGTTCAAGGATCTAGTACTTAAGCTGAAAATGTCACAACTGTTAAACCTGAGGATCAGGATAGCTCAAGTGAAGATGATTCTGAAGCAACACAATCAGAATCAGAACTGGATCGAACAACTCTTGGGAGAGGGAAAGCTCAGCTAAAGAAGAAGCCTTTAAAGAAAAAGAAAGCATCCGATGAAGAAGATTCGTCTTATGAACCAGATGAGCCAAAGAAACAATTAAAGAAGAGAAAAGCAGTTCAAGCTGGAGTTATTCCAAGAAATGTTAGAGCAAGAAAATCTGGGGCTGAACCGCCAAAAGATAAAGGTGGAAAGAAAGAAAAACATCTTCAGAAGTCAAAGGTTCTTGAAGCAGAAAAGACTCAAAGTGTTGAAACTCCAAAAGAACCTGAGGTACAAAGTGTTGAAGAACCTGTAGTGAAAGCTCGGAAGAAAACAGAAGGTGATGATGACTATGTTGAAATCACTGGGTTCAAAGCTGCAACTTCACGTCCTCCTCCACAAGATAAACCAGAATCGTCACATCTAAAAGATTCAAAGTTTGATTACATATTTGAAGGTCTTCCAGAAGCAACGGGGATTTACACAGAAGACATTCCTGAAGACGACTATGATATGTTCAACAATGAAGCGGTACAAGAATTGTTACAAAAGGTCAACAAGTTGGAAAAAGACAAAGCTAAAACTGAAGCAGAGCGTGACATTCTAAAGAAACAGGTTGATAAATTGATGAAAGTTCATGATCAAGTCAGAGCGGTGTTGATAGAACAAGAAGAAGCAATGAACAGAATGAAAAATGAAGCTCATGATAATTCAAAATTGTTTGAACTGTTGACAGTAGAAATATCTTCATTGAATGTAAAGATAAAATACTTGGAAGATGTGAATCAGACGCTTAATCATCTTCTCAGTGAAATGAGTGAAGATACATCAAACGAAATGAAGGCAATGAAGTTAGAAATGGAAGCCATGAAAGCAGATAAAGTGGTGAAGGATGAACAACTACATATGCTATACTCTGTCATGGAAAGTCACCTAAAGATGGATGTTCATGTTGCCTTCAATGAGACTGAAGTAAAAAGAGCTGAGGAAAGAAGAAGTGAAAGAGAAAGACGATTAGCTGAAGAAGCCACCCAAAAGAACAAAAGTGTTATTGAAGATACTCAAGAAGCTGGTGGATCTTCAAGTCAGCCTGGAGGTGATATTGAAATGGTAGATGTTGAAAATGTTCAAGAGCCAGATGCTGAAGCTGGTCAAGACTTCATGATGATTGGTGAGTCTTCTGAACCCTTTGATGTTAACAATGTTCTTCGAAGAGTAGCTGTTATTCAAAGAAAAAGAAAAGCTAGAGAAGTGTTGTTATTGGAATGGAAGACGAAGCAGTTTGTCCTTGTTGGTGATGCATCTTCAGTGCCTTATAGTGCTAAAGAAATTGCTCATCAAATAAAGATTAAAGAAAGGCGAAGAAAGGCAAAGATAGCACGTGGTAAATTCGTCGATGAAGACTCTGATATAGAATTGTTTGGAGATGAAGATGATAATGATGATACGAAAGATGACAAGCCTGATGATAAAGATGATAAGGGTGATGATGATAACGATCAGGGTGCTTCTGGTTTAGTGATTAATGACCCTAATGTTCAAGAAAGAATTAAAGAATTAATGAATGATGAGATCAACGAACAAGAGGATGATTCTCAAAATGAAACCTCGTCATCCGGAAAGCAGCATGCTGATCAGGTATTTCTTTCAAACCCTACTGTCATTTATTTGAATGTTCAACAAGAGGGAGAGGTTGAAATTCGGAGAACTAGAGCTGAAATGTTAGAAGAATTGGGTTTGGGAAATGGAAAGTTTAGGTTTGATATTGAGGATGAAATTCCTCAGTCTCCAGAGAAAGATTTTGAGCCAAGATATGCCTATGAAGCTGATCATTACGATGATGTCATTATTGAAGATGCTTCAGATTCATCCGATGATGAAATTGATTTTCATTATGCTGGAGTTGATGACACATTTCCTTCTTTTGCTGAAATGTTCAAAGATAGAAATGAAGATGAAATCAGAAGGAAAATTGTCGAAAAAGTTTCCACTGAAGGTGTTCCGGAAACTATTCCTAGAGAGATTCTTGCTAAAGAACGGAAAAAGTGGTTTAAAGTTGTAGGACCGTTCTATGACCCGAAAAGTCAGTCGAAGTAGTTCATCTTTACATACGAAGGCGGAATCAACATAAGTAAAGTAACAACAGCTAATCCTTTCAATTCTTTGTGTTTATATTGCTTTCTGGTAAAATTTCAGCAGAGTTTCAGCACCGTAGCACACACATACGTCGTTACAAATGAAGAACCGCTCAAGCCTATTTATAGAAGACTTGGGTCGCTTATGTGACAGTCCAAATAAGCGATCCAGCATCTTTGTCACATAAGCGATCCACACTCATGTCCTAAAAGCGGTCCAGGCTACATGACAAATAAGCGGTCCTAAGTCTATATCACTCAATATTTACACTTTGACCCCCTATAGACCAATCTTGACTTCAGACTTTTTGTAGACGCAGTCAACAGACATTCCGTGCATCAACAAAAGTGATGCCCAAAGAAAGAAAAACTCTTAGAGCTCTTCAGTATTTTACTCACAACAAAAATCTCTCATGGTGAGATATTCTATCATGGGGCTATCTGGAAGATCTTAAAGTCTATGCCATCAGACGGGAAGAGGGAGTTCAATACTTCGAATTTCTATCAGATATCAGTTCCCTACCGTGGTGGGATGTGGATGAATTGGTGAAAACAAAGAATATCAAGCAGTTCTACTATGGTCCAGAAGTTAGACAACATGATCAAGACTTATGGAACTACATCAAGTGGCAGGCAAAGAATGGTTATCCTGATTGGAAGCCACAATATCCAAAGCAGATTGTAACATATTTGGAGAATGGTAGAAAAGATATAACTTTGGATGTAAAGCCGCCTAAATGCTTGAAGAATATGCCTCTCAGAGCCATTGAACAAGACTTCCATGATTTATTTCAAGGTTGGCTGTACAACGAAACGACGGCTGAGGCAGTTATTTCTCTGTTTGACAAGTCCATGGGAAAGTCTCGAAGAATCAGTATTTTGGATCCAATTTGGCTTGTTAACTGTTCAAAGAAAGATATCGATTGCTTGTTCTGCAACAAGATCGTTTATGAGAAGAGAGACAAAGTTCAAGCACTGCAATACCAATCGGTTGTGGATGTATGCTTCGCCAAAGACATCAATTCAGGAAGATGCTGGAAAACTGACTGGAGAAACATTGAAATTGATGAATTTTTGAAAAAGTACAAGCGCAGCATAAGGTCTGAAGCAATTGCTAAAAGAGCAGCTGAACTGGGAAAGCGTAAAATGGGCATTGTTCCTCCAACAGATCAAACGCCTATTGAATCAGAGGAAAACAAGATTCCTAAATGGGATCGAAAGCGTGATGGTGACCCAGTATACAGAAAGTGGTGGATTGAAGAAGGAAGGCATAAAAGGCGTAGAATGTTAGAAGAAAAGGCAGAAAAGAGAAGACAGAAAGCGAAAGAGCGAAGGCGCAACAGGAAGAAATGAAGTCTATGCTGGAAGGAACTACAGCTACATCCGAGGGGGAGTCTGTTAGTGTAAAACGTATGTAGCTTCCGTCAGCATGTAGTCATATTTTGTATGTTTGTGAATAGTTTATGTTTGTATGTATGTTAGTTTGATTAGCAGGTCAGAATATGGCGCGATATTGTAAAGTGCTGACTTTTGATTTGTCTATGCCAGCCGATCAGACAGTCGTCCGATCGGACAGCCCAGCCGATCGGACAGGCATCCGATCGGTCAGCATTGTCAGCCGATCGGCTAGCCCAGCCGATCGGCCAGCACTCATCCTATCCTGACACTGCCTATAAATACCTGTCCGATCAGGTCATTTGTAACTTTTGCAACTTTGACTCTCTGGAGAACTCATGTCAGTCTGACTTTCAGAGGCACTTTTGTACTTTCATACTCGTTGAATTGAAAGATCAGACAGCATTTTAGAGTTGAATACTCTGTCGTATATCTGTAGTTTGATTAAATGGATTCCGCACATTAGTCAAAGCTGATTCATCTAAGTTTCCGTCAAACAGATCCTATCCAAGGGACCAACACCATGCTCATGATCCGGGGTGCCAATCCCCAGATGAAACGTTTAATACGTTTAAATTCAGGATCAACCATATACGGCACAACGCGTGACAAGTCGTGGAACCTTTGGACATATTCAGCAATTTTTGGGCCATCCATTTTTAGGTTCCAGAATTCCGTCTCCAGCTTTTGTATCTCTGCCCGTGAACAATATTTCTTCCTCATGAGCTCCTTCAGCTCAGCCCATGTCAGTGCATACGTCGCCGCCTCTCCTAAGGTGTGAACTTGCAGGTTCCACCAGGATAAAGCACCATCAAGAAAGTGTCCTGAGACGTAAGTAACTTGGTTTTCAGGAGCACACTTGCTCATCCTTATTACCGAATCCATCTTTTCTATCCACCTGACGAAGGCAACAGCACCCCTAGTGCCGTCGTAACTTAAGGGCTTACAATCTAGAAATTGTTTGTAGGTACAGCCTGTACAGGCAATATCATTAACCATAAACATTAGTGGATGTGTAAGAAGTATCCAAATATAATGTAATGTGTCTCAAGCGACTTGGACATTACCATTGGGTGGGTTGTTGTTGTTTCTTGAGGAACCTCCGCTAGTCTCTGCGCGGGAGGCCTCATAGTCAGCTATTGCCTTTGAAATACGTTCCTGCAGTTCTGCCTCGGTAGTAGGAAAACGTGTGTCTCGTCGTGGAGCATCTTCTAAAAGAAGATCATATTGGTCAGGTCATAGTAAGTACGGTAAGTAATATTCGTACGTAATAACATCCATCAACTCAATAACACATAACATCCCATGTTATAATCAAAACAAATAAATCAACAATGCATGTAATGAGAATACTGCGATTGAGTTATCATAAAATCAAGACCACAAATACAGTGTTTACAAGTTTTACAAAGGTATCATACATCCCAAAAGAGACTAAGGGTCACATTGCCTTTGTCTGAACTGTCTAGCCATATACAACAACCAAAATCAAATATCAAAGATCATAATGTCATCCTGTGGTCTTCAAAAGGCTATACAGCCTGACTCAATCGTTGTCTTCTCATCAAAAGTAGTGCTGCCTGTAACAGACCAAAAGTCCTCAAGCTGATGGTGGGGGATGAGGAGGAGGGAAGAAAAGCAACCGGCGCATACGCACCCAATCCTCCTCAAGTGCGTGGACAACGCGCAACAGGTAAGCAATCTGCTGCTCCGGGGTGAGGAAGCGGACATCAGAATCTGGGTATAGTGGAAGAGGAGCTGGTGGTGTAGCAAAAGGAGACTGACAATGACAAGGGGGGGGGGGACGCGGAATCCTTTCCAGCTCCTGGACTCGTCGGCTCAACGCATCCTGCTGTAACTGCAGGGATATAAGTATGTCCTCCATGGTATATCCGACATGGAAAGGGTGGTACGGGTCTGATAACGGCATGACATTGGGCGATGACCACAAAAATGGCTCGCCCGATGGTACAAAGGGAGATGTAGTGTGTGCAGCCGGAGTAAAAGAGGGCATAAATGGAAAAGCAGCTGTCGTGGGTGGCATGTGATCGTGTGGCCCAGTAGAAGGTCCTTCCCCTGGACGGGGAGGGGGTATGTCCTGTAGAAAGGTGATGGGTAAGTCTGTGCGGTGGGCATCAGGTATGTGCGGGTGGAACTGGGGGAATATCAAGCGGTGCAAAAGTAGGTGCAGCGGGTGGAGTAACTGGTAGAACAAACGGGGGATAATCATCAGCATCCTCGATCCACCCATTAAGGGTGTCAGCATATCTGGGATCAATATGTGTGGCAAAAGGTGCATGGTCGACAACAGGTGGTGCAATAACGGGTGCATCGACAACGGGTGGTGCCACGACTGGTGGATCGACGCGGTCAGGCTCTGGTAGAGGATCAGGCAAAAGAGCGACGACTGGAACATCAATAGGGTCGTGAGCAATGACAGGCTCCGGACCAACTAGAGCAGGCTCAGCTGGTACAAACTTGACCTCAGGCTCCGGGCCAAACTCCTGGGGGACAACAGGTGCAGCAGACATTGCCATGTCTGAGTCTGCATCGGGAGAATAGTGCTGCACGCCCCGGTCATGAAAAGAAGCGGATGCCACGGACTCAAACGAGTTTGGACCAGACGAATCAGAAGGAGCCTCAGCAATAGGAACTACAGGGTCGTCAACCGGAATATCGTCCTCCATAGGGGCCCCACCATCCTGGTCACCCTCCGGGGGACCCTCTATGAAAAGGTCGATATCGTCATCTGATAACGCATCGAGAGGTAAATCCTCTAAGGGAAACACAGCGAGGGGGATAGGAGCGGGGATCGGAACGAGAGGTAGATCCCCGCCGAAAGGACCATCAGCTAAAGGCGCATCGTCCGGCAGGGCAAATGGCTGGAAGTCGTCCTCATCAGTGCTCGTAGTATCCAACGTATAGACCTCGCTCTCAGATAGAATCTCGTCGTCCGATACAATCGCCATAGGATCCAGCGTGTCTGATACTCCAGTATCGGAAGAGGAAGACATAGTATCTGTAACACAACCACACATATGCACATATATCAACATGAAATCAAATAAGCATGTAAGTCACGATAATATATGCAAGTAGTCATCCTAGTCTTCCCCAGACTATCCCTCCCAGTCTCTCAGACCGAACTCCCTAGCCTCTCAGACTACTCCCTGGTCTCTAAGACCAACTCCCAGTCTCTAAGACTAATCCCCTGGTCTCTAAGACCAACTCCCTGGTCTCTAAGACCAAACCTCCCAGTCTCTAGGACTAAGTTCTCCCCAATCTCTAAGATTGAACCCCTCAGTCTCTAAGACTGAACCTCCCCAGCCTCTAAGGCTGAACTCCCTCAGTCTCTAAGACTGAATATAAATTTTGAAATATGTATTTGTGCCTTTTTGTTTGTAAAAATGTTTGTTCCCTGGATCTAGACGTTTAGTGTATGCAGTGGAAAAATGTTTTCGTGAGAGCCCTAGTGATCATAGTCTAGACTCGAGGAAGAACCCTAGTTCGCTATGATCGAGGCTCTGATACCAAGCTGTCACACCCTGGCTTTTGCAGAAGCGTGGATTATTTTGGTGTGACTTCTTAATACCATAGCAACAATCATAACAATGCTATATGATGAAAATATAATATGTTCATCCATTAACATAGTTTAGAAATACCATAACATGTTTGTCTTGAAACATCAACCCAAAATAAGTTACAACCATGACTTGTTTAAAATGAGTTCTCAAGGACTCAACAAAAGACTGTAAATAAAACGAGGTTTGGAGACGTGTGACCCGTCCAGGAAAGGGTTACACCTCCCAAACCCTACGACCCTGGGTGACATCTTTATTTAGTACGTAGCTTGACACATATGCAGACACTTGCCAGATTCAATCAATTCCCTGAAATACATGTAGTTTGAAAAATCGACAAAAGTTGAGCAAGTTCATGTGTATGTCTGTGAGTATAAACCGTTAAAATATGTGTGTATGAAAGTCCCTGGTATGTAGCAATAAGGAAAAAGAGATCACCAATGGGTTGCAAAGCCACTGGTATGTGTGAAGTGATACGGGAAAACTCAAACCTAGCGGAGTTGCACCGGGCTTCCGGCTGTAAGACACAGTCACCACTATGGGCCGCCCCGGCCTCATGGGTGTGGGCTCGCTACACCCAAATAGATCTATCACTCATGTCCCTCGGTCCTACGACGAGGATTAATGGCTTTAAGTGTCGCGCCCACCACTCACATGATCTAAGTAGTATGCCCTCCTTAAGCTAACCATACCATGTATAAAAATGTCCGTAATAATTGTAACATGTATTTCACCCCCGAAGTTATAAAACTGAAAACAGTTAAGAGAAAAGGGGGCATGAACTCACTGTAGTGCGTCTCCTGTGCTCGTACTCAAACCTTGTCAGCTACACGATAACCTACACCGTACTAATGTCTATTAGACGAAAGGGTCGTGTCTTGCTTTTGTATTTACGGTTTGAGTTACGTTACTTTGATATTATTCCAAGTTATAACTTATTGTTAAAATAATAATTATTTTAACTTACATTATATTTTTAGGTCTTGAAATAATAGTTAGACAATTGTTTCGTATTCATACTTCTCAAGTATTTTATGTGCGTATTTCCTTCCCAATGATGGGGGTATTTTATACATGTATTTTTGTGATTTAAAGTCTTGATATTATGTGTTCTTAAATTCCACTTTTTAGAGAAGTATACGATAACTTAGTTGTCAAAAATAATGTGTTTCCAAGAAAATGAATATTGTCCCAAAATTTACCTATTCTCCAAATACACTAAGAAAATATATTATAGCTTCTCAAAATAATATATTTTCTACTTGTTCAAAATATGTTATACTTTGTGATAAATCATATTTTTCGTTATCCATCAAGAATATACTTGTAACTGTATTTCGTTAAGTTATATTATTTTTCTCTAAGTAATATAACTAGTTCCCAAATCATACAAATATTCACACAAGTGTTTTAGTATAAAATATATATTCTAAATATATATTTGTCCGCTTTTAATTACGAAAACCCACCTCAGACACTTTGAAATTTTGTAACCAAACTTATAGCGAAGTTTATTTTGAAAGACAATGTTTAAAACATATTTGCAAACATTCTTTAGAAAATAATTTCTAAGTGTTGGAATTTTTAGGAAATTTCGCCAAAGTTTCCTTTGTAAATGGAGGCGTCCATGCTAATAAGCATATCATTTTCTTTTCAAAATAATCACAATAATCCTCAACAATTATCCTTTAAACAACTCTACATCACCGAGAGCAAAAACGATATGCGTTACATATTAATCATGAACTTGATATATCCCGAAAACATGTAGTAACTTGGTAATGCGTTTAGTGGACTTAGTTACCTTCCAAAGTGTATTTATTTCTTTAAAGATCATTTTCTTAAAAGAGTTAAGTGTTTACAACTTGTAAACAATTTTTACAAAAATAAAACTTTTGAACTCTTCTTATAAATAAAAGGTTTTTACACTTATTTCATTTCCAAAAATGTGTAAGTGTATGTAAAAGTCATAATCTTTTAAAAAACGATTTTTAAACTTGGTTTATTTAGAAAAGTCTTTTGTAGAACTCGGATCTACATGATCATCAACTTACTTTGTTCACTCATATCTCAAGAAATCTATTTCTTTCAAGTTCATGTTTAAACTAGAAGATGATTATTTCATGTATCACATAATCACCTTCCTAGTCTTGTTAAATCATGTTTCTAAACATCATTTAACAAGCTCCATATGGTGATTAGCATCACATAACCAAGAATCAATAAGCAATCAACAACATACTAACAACATTTCATTATGTTTCATCTTTATGTAAGCTTTATGTTCATGTTTCTTGTTTAGACCTTTTAGTGTTCTTGTAAATTTCAACATACCATAACTTTTAACTACACAAAATGGAAGTAAACTAAGGTAGATCAAAGACTTACAACTAGCTCAAAGGCTAGGGAAGAATCTTTAGTGAAAAGATGGTGAAAATGGTGTTAAAAAGCAAGTAATGAAGCTCCTTGATGAGCTACAACTTCAAGCTCCTTTGATCCTTCTTCTAACACTTGAATGAAGCTTTAAAAATGGAAGAATGTGGTGGTGATATGGTGATGGTGGTGGCGGTTATAGTGAGGCCGAGAGGGAGAGAGAGGAAAGTGAGGGAGTGGTGTGATCTAGTGAAAGATGGGAATGATATGAAGGATCTCTCATAATCTCCAACCATACTTATAATCTCCTACTACATATCTTGTTCACTTCAATAAGCAACAATCCAATAAAATATAAGATAAAATCTTGGAGGCATGGGGATGGGTCCCTTGGGTGACCGAAATCGGGTATGGGGGGGGGGGGGGTTAGATGTAATATTTTGATGATAGTTGGTAAATATTAGTTTAAGTTCAAGTAATAAGATACATATGTTAGTTACTAGAGAATTTAGTGGGTGTTAGGGTGTTCGGGGATCATGACTAGCTAAGAAATAATAAAACAATGTGTTTAACAAAAATTTAGTGTTCCGGGTAGTGTCCGGTTATTCGGTTAGATACCGTTTTGTTAAAGTGCTCAATTATTCCGTATAATGCCTTTTATATATCTTTTTGTGTCACATTTAATTCCCGACACTTAGGAAAGCATACAGGACCATTCTGCCATATTTTTGCACCTTACTAGCATGTTAAATGCTGAATTTTTGATAAATAATGCAGAATTCTGCATTATTAGTGGGTTTTAGGCACTTCCCGGTACTCTAACTATCACCTAGTGACGCAGTTTTATGGTCCTCACTTCCCTACACTCCATACTAGTGTAGTACCCTGTCTCTGGCTCATACTGGCCTTAAAAACATAGTCTGTCCATGTGCTGGCATTGTCTGCATGTTTCTGAATTATCTGTTCAGTGTGCTAACTGTGCTTTGTGCATCAAGTATGTCACTAAAGTTTCTGTGTAATAAATGGAGTGACAGTATGAAATATGATGCATGTGTATGTATGATACAGAAATCATAAAGTAGTTTAAATTGTCAGTTGTAATCAAGCACAGTCATTAAGCACATAATCAAGATTAATTAATTGTACGGTACCTGTAATTGTGAGGCTTGTCACATTAAGGACAATTTGTTACATTGGTCACTGTGGTGAGTATGTATTATGAACTGCCTGGGGCAGTTAACTCGCAGTCATTGGTATCGATAGGTTCATGTCGATAACTAACATGCCTCATTTTACACTGTGTACGTACTGGTTATGCGTAACAATTTCGAACTCTATTATATCTACTAAACTTGTATGCTCACCTTTACACTATGTGTATTGACTTTTACTTTAACGTATGTGACAGGTGCTTAGGATGCTTATTTGCTTACTTTGCTGTGAAATCGAGGCTAGGAAAGACCTAGGTCAACAATAAACAATTGTCTGTAATAAAAATCTGAGTTGTCGGAACAGAACAATTTGACTAGATCTTTTCTGTAATAATTGTATTATCTTTTATGACATGGTATGGGACATGTTGTTTTAAATAATTGGTAAATATAGTTGTTATGGAAACTTCTGGACAATCTGTTTCGCTCAGTGCCGCGCCCGATGATTCCGCCATCGGTTGGGGTATGACACGTGGACTCTGTACGCAAACCGTGAGTATACATGACCCTTTTTTTCATTTTCCCAATTTTGAGTGCAATATATATTACTATATCAAAAATCACACAAACACACATATGCAAATACACCATTCATACAATCGAATCCAATATACATGCTTTATACGTTTATACTTTAGGAATACATGCATGCTAGAAGCCATTCTTGCACTATACTTTGTCATTAACTTCGTACAAGCCTACCTTAACATGTATAGCGCTATAGGATTAGCACACATCCCGTTGATGGGTCTATGTTAAGTAATATAATCATACAAACGGTCTTGTCGTTCCGACGACAAGATTACGCTAGTGAAATCTTTGGGTTGACATGTATGTGATGCATGCTAGTTCATGTTATGTTTACACCTTAGTATACGTTTTTGCCATGTGGATCTCGTTAAATTCTTTTTATACATATGCTAGTACACTAAACGTGTATGCTCACCAATGCATTTTTGTGTTGAGATGTTACTTTAATATATATTGCAGGTTTGTGATGATGATGCGTTGAAAGAATTTAGTAGGATGGCTAGAAACGCCCCTAGTTTAATTCTATGTTTTGTTGTTAGGTTTCAATTTATTGTAATTTGCGTCCATGTATTGTACTAGAATCTTTTTGGAAATGAACTGAAAAGTTACTTATTAAATTATTGTTACAATAATGGTTGTGATGTCTCTTGCAATCTCGTTTTCGTCTCACTCTAGTGTTTCCGCCATCGATTGGGGTGTGACAGCTACTCGGAGATGTGTGTGGTTGGGTCATTGGGGACGTAGAGCTCATAGAGGAGATAAAACTAAAGGAGCAATCAAGGGATTATTACACAGTGAGCATGGTTCTTGAAATTGAGAGTGAAATCTCGAGGTTAGACATGCTTGATAGTGGCCTTCATGCATAGTTTGATATCCCTGGTTTGTTAAATGTGAAAATGAGCAAGGTGGCAAGATCATATCAACCGGGAAGAAGTACCAGAGAACGAGAACAAACTTTTATCAAACTGGACACATTGGCGGATCTACACCAAAATTTCAAGGGTAACTTTCAAAAAAAATATATACCACACTTTCATACAATGTGCAAAAAAAAATTACTGTACTACTTTCATACGATGTAAACATTTTTTTTTCCTTTTGCATACCATTATTAGCAATATTTAGACTTGGAGTTGGACCAATATCTTCTTGGGGCTTTTCTTTTAAACAAATTGTTAATAAGAGCTTGTTTAGAGTATGGTTTTATCTTCCAAACAATTGCGCATAAACCCTAAAATTATAAGTGAATAATACAAAATTTGGAACAATTTATAAGTGAACAAAATAATGTTATAATGACATAAACCTTAGAAAATCTAAAATCAATTGCACATAAAACCCTATCAATTCTATGTGATTATAAATCATCATTGATTCAATGTAAACCATAAACACTTTCAATTGCACATAATCAATTAGAATTTAAAACTAGAATTTACACATAATCAATTGCACATGCCCTCTTTATAATGGAGATTTGAGATTGGAGATTTGGATGTGTTCGGCAATCAGCAATGGGTCAGTGGGAGGTAGAATGGCGACGTTCGGCAATCGGCAGTGGAAGGTGGAGTGGCGGAGAGCGAAGGTGGGAGGCGGCCTGAGGTGTGGTCACTGACTTGTTAATGTTGCGCGTTGTGTACCACTATTGTTTGTTCCTTTCAAAATCAAACCCTAATCATTGGGCTTTTAAGTTTTAAGCAGCCGTTTGGGCTTTTATGTTTTAATTACGTGGGTTATTGAGTTTTAATTATATTAGCTTTTTATCCGTTTATTATTGGGTTTTAAAGATAAATTTGCGGTTGGCTTTCATTAAAAGGCCAAAAAAAATTCGAGGGATAGCCTAAAATAATCTTAGGGATAACGTTAACAAAATTCAGGTGTAACAAAATACAAAAAATGTAAAAAAATATATATTGCACTACGTCGCAAAAGTTTAAGGGTAGCGGGTGCTACCTCTACTATATAGCTATGTCCGCTCCTGACTGGGCATGATGAGTAATAAAGTGAAGGGATCCAAGCATCAATAGCCTTTATATTTAGTGTTGTAGGCAATGAAGATGCAAGTTATGCTTCAAGAAGTAAGTTTGTGTGCTAAGTAGTTACAAAGATAGAAAATACGGTACAGGAAAAATATAAAAGTTCGTGTAGTTTGGTGGAGAAGCAAAAATTAGCTCAAAACAAAAATATTCAGTTCAACATTTTTCTTAGGAATATGTATGCCCGATATCGTTTACCAATATCAGACCTTCTAAAATTATAATAAATAGTATAATAACGATGTTAGAAACTTAAAATAGTTAAGATAATAGACGTATAAGCGCATGTAGTTAAATATTTTATGTTTCAAGTCGTTTCTAGGCGACCTTTTTGGGGTAACGACCACCCAAACGAATAATTTTATAAACATGTAAGAACATAACGTGAATACCTGATACAAATAATAACTATAACTATGATTATATAAAATCAAAAGCAAATTTTAATACCACCTAAGTTGTTTAATCAATTCTATGCGATACATAATCCAACAGATAAGTTTCTTCTGTTCCCATTTTCTCTTGATTAAAACACAAAACCAATCGACATCGAAACGCTTTTCTTTGGTCTATGTCTCGGCCTTTTCGCCTTGCACAAAAGCCTGGTTTTGCTTCAAAGATAGATGCTGATGTGTTTAGTAATCCAGTCTTTCCGCCTTCCCGTTTCCATGGCTGACCCACTAGGGTTTAACCAGTTTGCTACATGGATTTGAATTGGAACCGCAGGTTACTTTCAGGTTCGTCAGAAGTGATGTTCGCCTGTTACTTTCAGAAGTTCAAAAGGGGGTGTCTTGCTTGACTATTATTTCAGCCATTGATAGTTTGGGGGTGCTTGGAAATTTGGTTCAAAGAAATTGGATGATAGGGTTTGACTTGGTAAAGCGGGAGGTATATTTTAAGCCTACTGATTGCACCATTCAATAGCTAACAGCCTCATATAATAGGGTTGTGCTAAACAGCCTACTGATGCGTTCAGCATACAGCGATATGTTTAGCCTCACTCGAAAGCCCAAATAGGACAATAAACGTGTAGGCTTCGTATTTTCGAAATGATCTGCAAACTCAAACTGGATACAAGACAACAGTTTACAACGTAGTCGCCCTTCAAAAGAAGAGAACATTGAAAACAAATAACGTAATTCAACATTACCATCAAACAAAACTCAAAACTTTAGGTACTACACCCGATGTTGGTAACCCCCGAAGCACAGTAACCAAATGGTCAATGACACATGACATGGAACATCCTACATTCTATCTTCTCTCCTCCTTGGTGCACAGGTGATGATTTCATCAACCCTCAGAATCATTTCTGCAGCTTCGGTTGCAGAGAGCAATACAGCCTGCTTCACCTTAAACGCCTCTGATATTCCAAGCTCCGACATGTCTCCAACCTGTAACCATACATAATTAAACATTACTACTTTATAACTTCAGGGATGTGTATAATGGATAAATGTCAATAGAAGTTGTAGTTTATTGTATGGAATTCTATTATAAAACTTAATTCATATAAGACAGTTTATATCACTTACAGTGCCGGTGATCACATCAATTCCTGCATTGCTATCCTCTTTGTGGTGCTCAGCACGAAGTTGAGCTACTAACTCAGCGCTGTCTAAACCGGCATTGTCAGCAATAGTTGTTGGAATTGCGATGAGGGCACGCGAGAAAGCTTCAATGGCATGAGATTTTTTGCCAGGGGTCTTTCGTGCCAGCTCATCCACTGCCTTTGCCATCACCATCTCAGGCCATCCACCTCCTAAGAGAACCCTACTGTCGTTTACCGTCTGAGACAGTACACACAAAGCATCATGCAAGGATCTTTCTGCTTCATCAAGAACATGGAAGCTGCAACAAAAAATAATGTGAAAAGTGGAACATCAATTCATTAAAAGGATTAATAGATATTAAAATAAATTATGGCATACCTTGCTCCTCTCAAAACAATGGTACATGCCTGACCCATTTCAACACCCGAAAAGTGGATCAATTTATCCTCACCAATCATAATCTCCTCAATGAGTTTACAGTGCCCAAGTTTAACCGATTCCGGATTATCAAAAGTTGATGCTATTTCTCCACCAGTAACTAAAGCAAGGCGCTCAATACCCTCAAAATCAGCATGCTCGATTGCAAGAATGCCAGCATCAGCAAACAATTCTTCAGGGAAATTGTAGATTAACTGTCTGTTAACAAAGCAATTAATCCCATGACCAATTATCTTTTGCACTTTTTCTCTCATTTTTTCTTTTTCTGCTCCTTCAATCTGAGCAACTTTAGCCATTGAATCTACCCGAACACGTGCTCCGTAGATTTTTACTTTATCGGTGTCCATTGCTGTATTTGCAACCAAAATGTTTGCATTTTCTATACGTTTTGGTTGCCCAAGGCCAATCTTTTTGTCTAGAATAAATCTGCATAAAATATAAAATAATAATCAATAATCGTAAAATAAGAGAATAAAAATCTGCATAAAATGTAAAATAATAATCAATAATCATAAAATAAGAGAATAAGACTAAGGTTATTTAACCTACCCCTCATCCAGAAACGAATCCTTAAGGGAGCCTCCAGCTTTCTTGATAATTTGAATGGCCTCCAAGTTTGTGCTCCCCTAACATATTAAAAAAATTATCAGAAACTACTAATAACGATTTTTAGAAGAAAAAAAGATGGCATCAACAAATGTAATGACGTAAACTTTGGCTTCTTTTAAGTCACAAAAATATCTGTACACTTTTTATAGTCGTTAATAAGGCTGTAAACAAGCCGAATGTTCAGCGAACAGTTCGTGAACCGTTAGGCGGGAAGTTCGTTTATGTTCGTTGACTTCGTTCATTTAATAAATGAACAAACAAGAACAAGAAATTGCGTTCGGTAAGTTAAATAAACGAACATGAACAGAATCTGCTTTCGTTTATGTTCGTGAACGTTTAGTATGTGTTCATTATTGTTCGCTCGTTTAAGTTCATTTTCATTAAGGAATGGACATGTTCATAACGGTTCACGAACGCTTACCGAACGGGATTACTTGTTCGTGTTTGTTCTTTAAGGAAATGAACATGTTCATAAACACTTACCGAACGTAAACAAACGCAAACAAATGTTCATGAATAAACACAAACGAACATTATATATTCATTTTAAAATAAAATCTGCATTTTTCATCAGAAAGATTAGATTACGAAGAATCCACCAACTGAAATTGAAATGGTCAAATGAGAGATGTTGGCGGAGGCGTATAGTAACTATGGTTTCAATTTTTTTTAAAACGAAAACCAATAAAATAAGGATATAACATAAAAAAACCTTTAAATGAACGGACAAACACAACCCTAGTCATAAAGATACAGCCAAAAACTCACTTTTAGCCTCATAACAGCATCAACAGCTAATTTTGCAAAATGTTCCTTATCCTGTGAAAGAATTTTTGAACTCAAAGTGGTCATAGCGATCCTCATCAAATCTGACCTGAATTTCTCTGCATGAATAAAAAACAATATCAGAATCGTAAATACGCCTGGAATACAGTAGTAATGGTACTGACCCTGCTTTTATGAGCCACTAACTTTAAAATGAAAATAAATATGTTCAGAATTGTAAGTACTCAAAGTGATCGAAATAAAACCATAAATGCACAATCACGATAAGAAATGGTTAAATTGGTATAACCGAGGTCATCAATAGTTCAATACAACCTGCATCATCTTTATTATCCATGACCCTATCCAGCAATGCTTTACGGGCACGGTCAGCAGCCATACGAAAACCTGAAAAAATGATCACACATTTTACCATAAATGCACACGATTAGGTGTTAAAACTAATGAGAAAAGCTAACACAACACACAAAGACAAGAACAGAAAATAAAACCTGAAATTATAGTCATTGGATGAATTTTTGATCCTACTAACTTTTCCGCTTCTCTTAAAAGTTCACCAGCCAAAACTACCACTGATGTAGTCCCGTCACCCACTTCATCGTCTTGCACTTTTGAGATGTCTAATTTTTAAATTAAGAAACTTGACAAACTTGGTGATTATATTAGATATTAACCTCATGTATTTTTTTTCTTACCATATATATAGTTGAAAATGATTCTAAAAGTGGTGGCTAAAGTTAATATGATAAATATGAAACACTAAAAGCTACTACAATTCAAAGGATACCAATAAGAACTTTAGCAGCAGGGTTGTCGATATGAAGGGACTTTAGGATTGTCGCACCATCATTAGTGACAGTGACACTGTGTCCTCTACCTGTAGACTGTAATATTTTATCCTGCAAATAAGATATAATTGAAGATGATTAATTAGACAAATATGCTGATCGAAATCTATAAACTGAATCACGAATGTGACCAAAAAAACAGACCATTCCTTTAGGGCCTAATGTTGTTTTGACCAAGTCAGCTATTGCCATGGCTCCAACAAAGGAAGCCTGAAATGTGAAGATAATTTGAATCCAATAAATCAATAATGATTTGCAGCTAAGAAAATGTTATGATAAATTACAAAGGTCTCAGAAGGCTCACCATACGGGCTCGTTCACCCTTTTCTTCAGTAGCTTCATCTTTAAAAAGTTTTTCAACCTGAGATACAAATCAAAAGTAAGACGGGCAGGGTGACAAAATAAAAATTTAACAAGAGTAAATTACTTTTTGAGTTCTTGTGTTTTAGTGGTTTTAACCATATGAGTCCAAAATCAAAAAGTTTAACGCCCTGAGTCCTTGGACGCCTTTTTTATAACCTTTTGAGTCGAATCTTTTAACCTTTTGAGTCCAATTTTTTTTAACAAAATTGGACTCAAAACGTTATAAAATGAACAAAATTGGACTCAAAACGTTATAAAATGAGCGGTTAGGGACTCAGGGCGTTAAACTTTTTTATTTTGGATTCAAGTGGTTAAAACCAATAAAATACAGGGACTCAAAAAGTAATTTACTCATTTAACAATAAACTTATTGTTGCTGCACAACTTATCAGGGTAACACTGTAACATACCGCCATTATACGTCAGCAGATAGATGGAATGCAGTAGCGTTGAAGATTATTGTGATCTGAACAAGAAAGAGGTCAAGTATTTCGTGATAGAAACTGTTTCCTTTAAGTTCCTTTCAACAATTACTAATCCAGTTGTGTAGTAAAGCAAAACACAAACCATTACTCAACTATATCTTAGCTAAGCTTCAGTTTAAGACTTTGGTTCAAACATCCAATTGTTTTTCAACTCACAAAGAGAGAAAATACCCACATGTCAAGCAAACAATGATGATGGACAACAAGATTAGGGTTTTCAAGATTCTTATTTCTAGAGTTCTGTATACAAACAAACAAATGTACCCTGTAAAACTTTTCTTTTTCGACGTATACATAACAGTATAGTAATCCAATAAAATGTGGCTAAGAGATGCAAAGCAATAGCTATATAGACGTACTAATAATGATAGTTGTACTATAGGGGCGGCAATTCTTGAGACTACCCGTCAACCCGACCCGAACCCGACACGAAGAAAAACAGGTTTGGATCGACTAACACGACCCGTTTAAAAAACGGGTCGGGTTCAGGTTGACTCGTATAAAAAACGGGTTGACCTATTAACCCGTTTAACTATTTAGAAAAATATAATTTTATATTTTTGTTTTTGTTTTTTCCGTTTCTATTTTACATGGTTAGTTATAATAATGTTAATTTTGATAAATTATATTATTTATTTGTCACACTCTGGAAGCCGAGGGTCTCTCTGGAAGCAGCCTCTCTATCCCTAGGGATAGAGGCAAGGTCTGTCTACATCCCACCCTCCCCAGACCCTATAAGTAGCTTTGCTATTTGTGGGATTTACTGGGTATGGTTGTTGTTGTTGTTGTATTTGTCACACTCATACTCATCATTAAACATGTTATCGTTAACCCGCTTAAAACCCAACAACTCGTTTATAAATCGTCAACTTATGTGGGTTAAACGGGTCAGGTTCGGGTTGAAATTTTTGACCCGAATAATAATATGGGTCGGGTTCGGGTTGAACATTTCAACCCACTAACCCGCCAACCCGCAACCCGCCAACCCGCAACCCGCCAACCCATTAACCCGGCACGATTGACACCCCTAGTTGTACACTATGCGAGCATAAAGTGGTGAGTAAACTACCATTAGCATTAGCTTCTAAAGTTTTCGTATGCTCACATAATTTAGATTCCAATGCCATTCATGTATATAAATATTTATTAATTTCTTTATAGTATCAGATTTTAAAACTTTCAAGTTTCAAGTACTAATGGACCTAACATCCCCTTTAGATTTCACCATAATTAAATGTCTACACTAAAGCCTTTACTCAAGTTACTAATTTACATTTAAACAGACATTTCATAACGTCCTTAAAATCCTTTGTAAAATTTTAGTCAAAAAACAAAACTAACTAACTAATTCTAACTTATAAGCTATTGTTCAAATAAAAATTAAAATAAACATGTTTTGAGTGACTTTTAACTTAATTTTTCAGTCTCAAACAACTAGATATGAATAGACATTAAACAATTAAATGTTTTAATGCTTCCAAGCCAAACAGTGAGATCTGAACATGTAAAACAAACTATTATTGTGACTCCACACGTAAATTACTCATTTCTAATGTCAGATCGATGCGCAATTTCTTCATTAACGGATTACAGTAACCGGTTTTACAAGCTATCTCAGTTAACAAGTTTCAGTTTTATTATACAAACGCATAACACAACGCACGATTATAGGAGTACCTTAGATCGAAATGAAGTTCCGATCGCAGCGAAGCAGTCTGAGCCGGCACGGTGGTTCGTCGGCGGCGGGAGTGTTCGGAAGTTGGTTTCGCCGGCGAGAGAATGTGGTACGAAGCAGAGTGTGTATATGAGTTTTAGGGTTTGAAAACTTCGGTTTGGGGGGGTGTTTTTTGTGGCCCACACCGGAAAAAGAAAAGTTCGGGTGTTTGGCTTGGCTTTTTAAAACAAAATAGTATGAACGTTACACCACCTCGAACGACCATTAACACTAAATTTGCGACGTATTAATATAGAGCAATTAGATCGAAATGTAAAACATATAAAAATCGGCGACGTAAAAACGTTGAACCACACACGCATATTGCGCCGTGTTAAGTGACAAAATTTAGAACGAAGCGTAAAACGGAAAATTTACGAAAGATGAAAAGTACAGGGGAACAAAGTCGAAAGTAAAAAAGTTATAAGGTTAAACTGTAAGAGATGAAAAGTTTTGGACTAAAAGTAAAAATTCAAATAGTTTGGGTCAAAAGTAACATATCAAATACTTTAGGACTCAAAGTAAAAAATAATCTAAATATTTTTGAAAAACTCCACAAGCATTAGGTACACCCCCTATATGCATATATAAGTTACTAATTTATAGTATAGAAATTATTGATTTATTGACTTTTTAAAAAGTCAATAAGTTAAAATAATGTTTGGATAAATGAAAGGGATAACTTTTTGTATAAGGTGGAAAAGTCATTTTGAAAAACTAGAAAAACTTGGCTTTTTGAAACTCATTTTAACTTTTCATAAAATATTACCTTATCCCACCTGATAATCATCCAAAATACCTTTTTAAAACAACTTATTGTCTCCCCCCCCCCCACCCAATAAGTTCATCCAAACACTTTTAAAAACTTCTTTTAGATAAGTCATAAATCAATAAGTTTTTTTTTTTTTTTTTTTTTTTTGCAAAAAATCCTTTTTGAGTTAGATAAGCAATCTCAAACACCCCCTTCATATATTGCGATATGTTGATAAAATCATAAGAAAAATTAATGTATAAGGTAGAAAAAAACCAACTATATTTTACACGTTTAACTTAAACTCTTGTTGAATCAAAGATAAAAAATAATTATGGCAACGGTATATTTTTATAAAAAGTTATATTGTATTATTAAAATAACGAAAAGAATAAACGGCGTCATTCTGTAAAGAAAACTAAATGTCGAGACCGCGAAGACATGTACGTTTATTTTTTGAACACTTGTACATAACAATTCACAACATTATAAATCACACTTCGGATTTGAGTAAAATTTATAAGTACGCCTGGATAAACATAAGCACATATCTAATTGAAGGGGCATGATCCTAAACGACGCGCACGACCACGCGCACATGGATCATGCTAAAGAAATAAGCTAACATGAGAATGGTTCTGCATAAGGGCACCCATGCATATGCGTGTTGGCTAACTAAGCAAAGGACAGGTAGTATACCTAGCAGACTCATGCAGCTAATCAGATCTTAGCAATCCTGAGAATTGTTTTCCCTACGATGAAGGAATTGTGTAGGAAACAACAAGTACCAAAGGACAATTATGTGGCACCAACCAACCATAGCCAGATGTTGCTGCACAAATGGCTAATGAAGGAACCGACAGAAAATGCACTCAGACAGCGGTACGAGACAACCATATTGCGCCACATTAGGGGTGAGCAAGAAAACGGAAATAACCGAACCGTAACCGAATAACCGAAATAACCGAACCGAAAAAACCGAACCGAAACAAAAACCGACGGTTCGGTTTTCGGATTTTTAATAACCGAAAATTTCGGTTCGGGTTTCGGATAAACTTTTTCAATAACCGAAAAAACCGAACCGAACCGATAAGTTACAATCCATATATTTTTATGTTTAAGTTTAAATTGTTTAAGTGTTTAATCTAATGCTAGTAGAAAATGTTAATTTTATTCTTGAATGTTAAGAGTTTATAATATAAACATTATAACTGAAATGATTTATTATTACCTATAAGATATAAAAAAATTTAGTATAAAAATTAGATATAATAAAAACTTTGAAGAAACATAAAAATAGATTAGAAGGTTAGATGTATGTAAACAACATTAACTAAAGAGGTTAACTATAATAACTTAAATGTAAACATATAAAAAGATGTTATAATATAAATTATACTTTTTATTTTTTGAATCTTACATAATTTTGTTCCAAAAACCGAAATAACCGAAAAACCGAACCGAACCGACGTAAAAACCGAAAAACCGAAACCGAAAAAAACCGAAACCGAACGGGCTTTAAAACCCGAAAACCGACATTTCGGTTTCGGTTTTGATTTTACCCAAAAACCGAACCGAACCGAACCGTGCACACCCCTACACCACATCACCGACACCTTTTCAAGCACTAACATTCTTACCAGAGGGGACAAAACAGATATTCCATGAGGGCGATAGCTAGCTGAAGGGGTAAGGTCCCAAAAACCTTGTGCAGGTGCACGAGACCATACCACAACTTCACCACAATAAACCTTCTTCAAGAGAACCCTGCGCGGCCGCGCACCGGTTCTAAAGAAGAAACCTAAAAGAGAACAGTCCTCAACATCCGCGCGCCAAGAAAGCCAATAACATGTCCTTATGAACACTCATGCAACTGAACAATTAGGATGGAAGCGAAATACCTCCGCACATTTGCAACCCAGACTTAAACAGAAAGGGCCTTTCTGTTACAACAAGAATAAACATGAGGATGAGGCATATAGGATTACAGTTGTAAACCTTCTAGAAGGCCCCATCGTGCACAACCATTCGGTTATAACCGAATGATGACCTATCATCATCCTAAACACTCATAAAGGTCATGGTGATAGTGTCACGGCCCTCGGCCCCGGTTTGACTCGGTCTAGAGCCGCGAGGCAGGAAATCCCGTGGTATTTAATTTAGGCGACAGCGGAAGTATTTAATACAGGATCTTTCAATATTAAAAATGCTCGTTTACATAATTTAGGGATAAAACCCCGTAATTTACATTAACATGATTTCACTGGGAAATCTTTATTTCTCAAAACATGTTTCTCTTATTTATTTATATTGAGCCACTCCTTTAAGCTTGTAGTGCTTCTCGGCACTTTTCCTGGTTTACAACAGATCACCTGAAACATGTTTGAAAAAAATTTTGTCAGCGGGAAATACTGAGTGAATCATTCATTTTACTGAAAACGACACATTTGCTATAATTCACAGTATTAAGGGTGATTACAATGTTTCTGATATCAACCAACTACCCACAGTATTTGTCACTCGACTACCCATTGGCTATCTCGTTGTCCAAATGGTGTCTGTGACTGTGGTCAGATCACCCCTTGGCTAACACGTTGTCCAATGGTGACGGGAAATAAGTAATGTATACAAAACCCCACATACCGGCTGTAACTTAGTGATTACAAAGACTTAATCCTTGTAATTATAACTTTGGAAACAAATATGATTTTGAAAGTAAATTTTGTAAAAAGAGAATGACTCACATTGCAGATTTAACGAGCAGTGTATAAGCCTACTGATTAGCCTTGTTTAACCTAATTTAATCAATAATGCACACAAACTGGGTTAGTAACTAATACAACAGTTACGACAATTCACGTGATTAAAACCCTCACAACTAATGATAAAGTGCGATACTTAAATATCCAGCGGTTTCACAACGAACGACAGAGTATAGCCCTGAAGAAACAGTGATCTAATTAGGGAGTTAATTAGATTAGTTTATGTTCCTTTCATGATGGTTAATCTTCTTAAGGATATTTGAGCTCCGACTTGGTAATCAATCCTGCAAAACAGAACACCGTTACTCGTTAAGAGGGGAATGTGGGGGTTTCCCTCTTAACCAGGCTCCGGCGTGAGAATAAGCGACCGCTTTGAGAGTAATTAAGTGTAAAGAGTGAGAGTAGAGGGAATAGAATATTTAACCTGTGGAATGAGGTCTCTATTTATAGCCGGAGAGGTGTAAGGGGTTATGGGCTGATGGGCCTTGGGCCGGAAGCGGACAACAAAACGGATATGCTCTTTGTCTCACTGGCGTCGACCGCTTAGTGGCTTCTAGACGTTCATCGGTGTTGGCGCACCTTGATTGGAGCCACGTGTCATTGTTGTCGGCCTTGTTGTCCTTCTGTCATCAGCAGACAAGTGGAGATCGTGGGACAGTTGTCTCCGTCCTCTGATTGGTGCCACGTAGGCGTCCTTGTGTACTTCTCATCAGGCGATCGTGGCGCACGATTGCGCAGAGCCTGCTAGACGCTCATTGGCTCCTTTTACTGCCACTTGTACCTTATGTACCACTGTGGGTAGCTGTGTGCTTCCCTACTGAGTGGCTCTTGTTGGACAGCAAACTAATCCGCGCGGGGTTTGTATGCTCATTTGTTCCATTGTTTTATGCTAAGTGCTGATATCTGAGCCTCTTGTGGGCCTTGCCTCGCGCAAGATAAACTACAACGTGTGTTGGTCGCGCGTGGATATTATTAATAAGTTTTCTGAAGTAAGGAGTATGGTTTCGCGCGCAACCTGGGCGGAGGTTTGCGCGACCTTTTGGGACCATACCCCTTCAAGTCCCCCCCAGTCCAGTGCTGCACCATGCGCAACGCAAGTGGTTAGAGCTCTGGACTTAATAAAAATAAGAGAAATAAGTGTAATAGGGGAAATGTTCTTTTGATCCTGATTGGTGTGGCGCATGTGGAAAATGTTGTTTTCAATTGCGCTGGTACCAATGCAGGTCTTTAGGGATTGTCGTTTGTCTGATCAGGCGCGCAGGTTTATTGGAGGTGACGTGTAGCTTGCGCGGCTCATGTAACTTTTGCATGAAGTTACTTGTAATTTTTATGGCGGGAAACTTCGAAATTTGAACTTCTGACAAGTTGGTGGGATAAGTCGTTGAGTGCGACGTTTGAGTTGACCTCTGGCACGGGTTTCATCATGCCGTCTGCGGCGGTTGCACTTCGTGTCAGGAGAGTGAGGCCCACGCGCGCGTGGTAACCGTCACCCCTGGTTTTCCGCTTGACGTGGCAGCCTCTCGTTGGTTAGCCTAGCAGCGAAAGCGGCACGGTTACCCATCGCATTAAATGCGATGAGTATATATATCCGAAGAGAGGTGAGAGATTCTCACTTCTCTTCGTTTCCTTCTTATTCTCTCTCAACCTCTCTTTGAATCTTCAAAGTTGGTTCTTCACATCTTCAAGATTTCTGCAAATCTTCAAGTTTTTCTTCGAGTTTTTTCCAGATTTATTCTCTGATACGATGAGTGAGGAACATCAAGAAATTGCTGCTGCTGAGGAAGGTCCAGTTCCTGTCCTCAAATGGGATCTAGGTCTCTTCGAACAGATTGTTCGGAGTTTCCGATTCCCACCGGAGTGGGATGCCCGGTATCCGGCTCAGGGCCAGACCGCGGCTGATGCACCACCGGGTTATATTACCCTATATGAAGATTTTTTCCTTCAGGGTAACTTTAGGTTACCGACTACAAACTTCCTGGGGCATATTCTTCATTACTACAACTTCCATCTGTCACAGATGAGCCCACCTGGGATGGTTAGGGTTCGTCATTTCGAATTCCTATGCCGATCTCATGGCATCGAGCCGTCGGTAGAGAAGTTTCGGGCCTTCTACCAGTTGCAGAGGACGATGGGTTTTTTCTCGTTTGCAAGCCGTGGTGCGGCGAAGAAGATTCTGCTAAACCCCCCCAAGAGTTTCCATGACTGGAAACCCAAGTTTTTCTTCATTCGTGAAGAGGTGTTGCCAATTGCCATGCCCTTCCGGGATTGGACTGAGACGATACCGAAGGAAGACCTTCCGATTCCTAAGAAGGCCCAGTGGTATCAACAACTGACCCCAACCCCAAATCGGGTGTTTGGGGAAAACGTTTTGGTCGCGGCTAAGATGAGTGACCAGTGGTCACCCAACAGCAGGGAGGTTCCGGTGTTGAAGATCGGTGATCAAGGTTTGTTATCTCTTTGTTCTTTTTTGCAGTAGCTCGATTTAATTGTTACTTACTTATGTTCATGTTTAGAGGCGCAACTCTATCAAGCTGCCTTCTCCACCTTTGGTGGTTCCATGGGCGTGCGCCCCTTGCGCGACGATGAAGAAAGCTGGTATGACCAGATTAAGGGCAACCTCATGTTTCCGGTTGAAGGTGCCTTTGCTTCGCCGCCAACTGCTACTGAAGGTGCGCAATATCCTAAACCTCGTCCTTTGCGCTCTGTGACTTCTGCTGGGAAAGAGATTCTCTATCTTTCCAGCGAGGAGTCAGTAGGGTCTTCCAACGGCGAGCTAAGTTCGTGGTCTAAAATCTTTGCAGGTGTGTTGCGCGACCTGGGGATTGACCCAGAGGAGAAGAAAAAGAAACCCCTGAAGAAGAAGAAGACCAAGGTCGATCCGGAAGTGACCAGCAAGGGTACTGGCCCGAGTCGCGCAACTACTGCTGCTGTCAAAGGTACTCTCCGCCTTCGTCAAAGTGACTTAGATGATTATGTGATAATCAGCGATTCATTTGAAGGCTTGTCGCGTACAGCTAAGGCAAAAACTGGTGCAGGTGGCTCGAAAAGTTCTGGGAGCGCGGGTTCTCGTAACCCTGATGCTGGCGCGACCCCTGAAGATGATGAGGCGGAAGAAGAAGATGCGACTGCCCAACTGATTGGCAGGAAGAGAGGTAGGAGCGAAACCACGGCTGGAGTGGCTTCCGCGCCTACTGCTGTTGTGCTTCCCGTGGTTGGGAAAACGAGCAACTTGCGCTCGTTAAGATTCATATGAGAAAACATAAGTAAACGTGCCTCTGCTTGCGCCTCTAAAGATAAAGGCACATGAACAGCCATTTGATCCCCGTCAAAGTCTGCATTGAAGCCCTTACAATGTTTTAATTTTGATTCAAAGGAAAGAAAGTGTGGAGTTGAAATAACTCGCTCAGAACGCTTTTTAAAGGATTACGTAATACTTCTCTCTCTGCTTAAATGAACTTGCATTATTTTGGCAGAGATCAAGAAGAAGACCCCTGAGAAGGGTGTCACGTTCAGTGAGGCTACGTCGAAGAGGCCGAAGATCACTATCAAGTCCTCTGATACTGCTGCTCAGGACGCCGCGAAGGCTGCTGAGGCGCAGCGAAAGGCGGAGGAGAATCAGAGGAGAGAAGAAGCAAAGAAGAAGAAGATTGAGGAGGAGAAGAGGAGGAGGGATGAAGAAGAGAGAAAGAGGAAGGAGGAGGAGAGAAAAAGGAAGGAGGAGGAGGAGAGAAAAAGGAAGGAGGAGGAGGAGAGAAAAAGGAAGGCGGAGGAGGAGAGGGTGGCCGAAGCGGCGAAGAAGAGGGCCCTGGAGGAGTTAGAAAAGAAGAAGGCTATGGAGCAGCCTGTTAATGTTCAAGGGCCTGAAGTTACAAACCCTACCCACTCTGCGCATGTCATTACTTCTAAGGGTGCGGGTCGATATGCTTCAAGCAGCGCGAGCTCTGGTGGTGCAGGGGGTTTTAACCCGAACGTGATCGGGGCGAAGGATACCGTCGGCGATATCTACTATAAAACTTATAATGAAGAAGAACGCGACGATGCTCCTCACCAAGCCCCTTGGAGCTTAAAGCAAAAAGATACATTTCATGAATTTGCCCCTTGCCGCGAGTGGTTTTTGAATTCGTTTACCCCTGCAGAAGTTAACCGGCAAAGGGCGAAACCCCATGAAATGTTATATCGCACCTTTATACTAGGAGAGGCCAACGCTCGTGCTGCCAATCACCAGATAGTCCGTGAATGGCGAACAATGGTTAGAGAGCGCGCCGACTGGGAGGCTTATCGTGAGCGCTCGTTAAAACGTATTGCTGAGTTTGAAAAGTCCAAGGCTGCTCTTGGTGAGGAGAGAGCCAAATTTGAAGCCGATAAGAAGGCCGAAGAATGGGGGCGCGAGGGCTTGCAAAAGAAACTCCACAATGTTGAGGAGCAACTGGCCAAAGAGAAGGCCGAGATTAAACGTATTTGCGCCCAAGACAACGAGCGCGCCTACGCGGCTCGACAGAAGATTGTTGATCTTGAGGCTAAAGTTGCTGACTTGACATCGAAGGTAGAGGAGGCGCAAGGAGAGAAGGCTGCCAAGCAGCAGATGGAGGTTAGTTTATTTGTTTTCCTTTATTCTGGCTATGTTAACAAACCAGCCTAAGTTGGTTTGTCGGTCTCCAGGTTGAGTTGTCTGAGGCCAAGGTGCAGCTGTCTAGCAAGGACAGAGATCTCCACGCCAAGGACGCTGAGATTGCGGAGCTCAAACGTCGCTTAAACGAGCAAATCGACAGATGTGAGTCGTTGGAGATCGACCTGGAGGCCGAGAGGGTTAAGGCTGCTACGGCTGAGGAGGCGCGTGCTGTCAGCACTGCCGCGCTTAACGTGGCTCAAACCAACTACTCCAAGGCCCAAGGCATCGTTGACACGCTTGTCTCGGAGGCTGAATGGATGCGCACTCGTGGAGTAGCGCTTGTAAGTTTGTACTTCTGTTTTTTATGATTCCATCTGGTTAAGGGTTGTTCTTAACGCTTTTCTTTTGTTGAAGGTTGCCAACTCCATCTTAAATGCTGGCGAGCTCGATCGCGCCGTTGCTGCTCTTACGGATGCGGCGCGTGCGGTGGGTCATCGAGGAGGTTACTTGGAATGTGCCAGTCACGTTGAGCAGATACTAGGGCAAGAATTTGATGTGAGCCATTGCTCGGTGACTGAACGTGCTGATGCTGCGCTTGCACATGCTGAAAACTCGTATGACAACCTTACCTTGCCTATCATGGATCTGGTTGTGGAATCTTTGAAAAAAGACGACTAGTGCCAGCGTCTTAAAGCAGTCCTCTACCCACCAGTTACCGTCGAACTATCCGATGAAGAATCAGCTGGTGATGACGGTGGAGATGGAGATGATGATGGCGACGATGACGATGGTGAGGATGACGGAGATGATGATGGTGATCGACGCGATGAATAGAATAGGTTGTTAAATAGGTTGTTGATAGGCGTTTGTGCCTTATAATTGTCTTTTGCAACTTGATTGTAAATGCTGCGCTGTTGCGCAAGTTTATTATATGAATCGTTTTCGTTTTTTCCGTTGCAATTATTGCATTGCTGTCAAAACTTAGGTTAAATTAGCTCGAATAAATGGAAGTGTTTTTTAAGTAAAAAGTGACCGCCCGGTCTCGCGCTTTGTTCGCGGAGGACCTTGGAGGCGGTTCTTGTCAACAAATTTTTAAAATGCTGTAGTGTTTTCGCGCTAATCAAAAGTTTAGCGTGCATTTGTAACGAAAAAATGTAGTAGAAAAACATGTATGTTTTCATTAAGTCTGGAATGGGCGCATAGGCCTTCATACATTAATTGCAATGGCGTCTAGCCGACATAGGAAAGTAAAAACGGGCGCAAGGCCGAAGTAAGTTACATATAACATTTGCGCAGTTGTTGCGCGTTCCATGTTCGTGGTAAGATGTGGCCATCTAGGGTGCGTAACTTGTAGGCCCCTTTGCCCAGGACCTCGTGGATCAGGTACGGGCCTTCCCATTTAGGTGCCAACTTTCCTGGACGTTCCGCATTTGACGCCTCATTGTCGCGGAAGACGTATTCCCCTGGGGGTGAAGGTACAGATACGGACCCTTGTGTTGTAGTATCTTTCTAGCTGGGTCTTGTACTTGGCCTCTTTGATTCGCGCGATTTCGCGCCTTTCTTCTAACAAGTCCAAGTCAAGGCGTCTTTCTGCTTCATTGTCAACTGTGTTGACCGCTGTCATGCGTGGTGAGGGTAGGCCAATCTCCGCCGGGATAACCGCCTCTGAGCCATAAACCAAGCTAAAGAGGGTCTCGCCGGTACTTGTTTTTGGCATGGTTCGATGAGCCCATAAGATGCTCGGGAGCTCATCAACCCATCCTCGTCGCCTTGTCCCCAATCTGGCCTTTATCCCCTCGACAATGCATTTGTTCACGCTTTCCACTTGTCCGTTGCCTTGGGGGTGCGCAACAGATGTGAAAGTGTGTTCAATTTTCATCTCCTTCATCCACTTCTTGAGATCTTCCGATGCAAAGTTGGTGCCATTGTCTGTTACAATCTTGAGCGGGAGGCCAAATCTGCATATGATGTGCTCCCAGATGAACTTGCGCACAATCATAGCTGTGGTGGATGCAAGGGCTTTGGCCTCCACCCACTTTGTGAAGTAATCAACAGCCACTATGATGAATTTTACGGCGCCGGGAGCATCCGGGAAGGGTCCCACCATGTCAATTCCCCACTGCTGGAAGGGCCATGCAGTGGATACGGGGATAAGATCGTTCTTGGGGCGCAGTGTTTTTGGAGAGTGCCTCTGGCAAGAGTCACATTTGCGAATCTCCTTCAGCGCGTCTACATGCATACCAGGCCAGTAGTAACCGGCGCTCATGATCTTTGCCACAACCATCCGTGGCCCGGAGTGAATGCCACAGATCCCCTCATGGATCTCCCTTATCAGGTAGTTCGCATCCTGAGGGTCCACACAGCGCAGTAGTGGCCCCAGGAAGGACTTCCGATACAAAATACCGCCGTTCATTTCATATTGTAGGGCTTTGTTTTGGATCTTCCTCGCTTCCGCTTTGTTTTCGGGGAGTACCCCCTCTTGCAAGTACTGGATTATCGGGGTCATCCATGAAGGTTGGCCCGTTTCGATCACGTTCACTTGTCGCAGCAGCACCGATGGATTCTTGAGTACCTCTATTCTTACATCTTTGGCAAGATGTTGAAAGGAGGTCGAGGCAAGCTTGCTCAAGGCATCGGCTGGCTTGTTTTCGGAGCGATTGATGTGTATAACCTTGTGAGATTTGAATTGTTGGAGCAATTCTTTCGCTTGTTCCAGATACAAAGCCATGACTTCTCCCTTCGCGCCGTATATGCCATTTACTTGACTGGCTATCAGGAGTGAGTCAACATGTGCGCGCAAGCTTTTGGCTCCCATTTTGATGGCGAGGCGTAAGCCTGCCAGAAATGCTTCGTACTCAGCCTCGTTGTTGGTGTTCTTGAAGTCCAACTTAATGGCGTAAGTAAACTCGTGGTTCTCTGGGCTCACTAGGCGCAAACCTGCTCCCGCGCCATCTTCATTTGATGCCCCGTCGGTGTAAAGCATCCAAGTCTCATTTGTTGCATCTTTCTCAGGAGTCTCTATCAGCTCGCACTCCTTGATTTTATCGGCCGGCACTTCTGTGATGAAGTTGGCAAGGACCTGACCCTTAATGGCTGGTCGTGGCCTGTACAAGATGTTATGGCCTCCTAGTTCAATGGCCCATTTTGCCAACCTGCCTGATGTCTCAGGCTTTTGCAGTATAGTGCCGATGTGGAAGTTTGTAAGCACAGTTATCACATGGCCTGTGAAGTACCGACGCAGCCTTCGGGAAGCGTGTAGTAGCGCAAGAACCAGCTTTTCCATTGTGGAGTATCTTGTTTCTGGGTCTGTGAGTACCCTACTGACATAATAGATCGGAGTTTGCACTCCGTTTCTGTCGACCAACAATACTGACCCTACTGCCTTATCCGAGGAGGACAGGTACAGTACGAGGGGCTCCTTTTCAAATGGTGCAGTCAGGGTAGGGAGTTCGATCAGACACGCTTTCATTTGTTGAAAAGCTGTTTCGGCTTCCGGGGTCCATTTGAACTCTTGTTTCTTCACACAATTGCGCAACGTGCTAATGAAGGCATACGACTTTGCGGCGTGATTGGAGAGAAAACGATTAAGCGCGGCCAGCCGGCCGGCCAGTCGTTGCATTTCCTTGATGTTTCGCGGTGAGGGCATTCGTTCTATAGCTTGTACTTTCTCTGGATTCACCTTGAAACCGCCGTTTGTGACAATGAAGCCTAGAAACTTCCCTTCTTCCATGCCAAAGGAACACTTGGCTGGATTTAGCTTCATATTTACGCTGCGCAATGAGTTGAACGTTTTCTCGATGTCTTTCAACATTTGGTCCTCCTCAGGACTTTTAACCACTAGATCATCGATATAAACCTCAATATGCTTTCCGATGTCACCTGCAAAGGTCTTGTCCATCAAGCGTTGATATGTCGCGCCTGCATTCTTCAGGCCAAAAGGCATCTTTGTGTAGCAGAAGATTCCAAGATCAGTTCTGAACGCTGTCTTGTCTTCATCCTCTAGCTTCATCTGAACTTGATGGTATCCTTTGTAGCAATCCAAAAAGCACTTCCATCGGTATGGCGCGAGAGAATCTATTTTTTTTATCGATCTCAGGCAAGGAATAGCAATCCTTTGGGCACGCCTTGTTGAGATCGGTGTAATCTACGCACATGCGCCATCCGCCGTTTGATTTTTCGACCATCACGGGGTTCGCCACCCAACTCTGATATCTTACCTCTCGCAAGATCCCGGCTTTGAGCAACTCACATACCTGCTCGTTCATCGCTTTTGTCTTGTCTGCACCTAGGCTGCGCCTTCTTTGGACCTTTGGCTCGACAGAGGGATACGTGTTTAAGCAATGCTCGGTGATGTTGCGCGGGACACCGGTCATGTCTGCCGGTGTCCAGGCAAATATATCCATGTTTCAAAACAGCAGTTGCTTTAGACGTGTTCTGATGTCTGACGAAATGGCGTGGCCAATTGTCACAGTCTGCTCAGGGTATTTTCGGTTTAAAACCCATTTCTCTGGCTCGGTCGTGGAGACCTTCGCCGCCTTTGTTGGGCGCAGCTCTTCAGTTAACATTACTTCTTTCTTGGCATATATGATTGCTACTCCTGTCTTGGTTGGGAAACCTATCGCAGAATGAGGCGTTGAAGTCACCATGTTTAGCTCGCCTTGTGTTTCCCTCCCAATAAGCACATCATGCCTCGATTTCACTGGCATTACCATGAAGTTCACATTTGTTGTTCTTGAGTGTTTCCCGTCAGAGAGCGTGACGGGGAAACTGATCTGTCCGAGAGGAAAAACCATCTCGTTGCAAAATCCAGACAAAGGATAATCGACTGGCTCGAGTCGCGCTTTATCCTCCTCATCCAACTGATTGAAACACTGTTCGTAAATGATGTCGGCAGTACTTCCCGGGTCTATGAATATGTAGTCAGTTTCATAATGCCCGATTATACCGGTAATGACCACAGGACGTGTGGCGCGAGGTCCGCCGCGCACTACCGGAAATATAACTTGCTGCTCTTGCCAAGAAGGTTCATAAGGGCGTTTGCCTTTCTCTTTCGCGCTATACCTGGGTCCGTTGACCATGTGAGTCTCTAGTCGTCGGACCTTTTTGTGGTTCCCTTCGTCGTGGCGCTGGAGTTGACGGGTTTCCTTGCGTACATTCTTCACTAAATGGCTTAGCTTACCGCTTTTGAGCGCTCTCTCGATTTCTTGGCGCAAGCTATAACAGTCGTCGGTCAGGTGCCCTGAATCTTTGTGAAAATCACAGTACAAGTTGGGGTCTTGCCCTTTCTTGTTTGTCATTGGCCTAGGAGCCTTGAAATCGATATTCTCCGTCATCAATACCTCCTTTGGCGTTTTTGTGAGCGGAGTCCAGTGTTTGTCACGATTGTCGTCTCTGACCGCCTTCTTGTAACCAATTCGGTCAATCGTTTCTCGCGCATCTTCTCTGTAGCGCGGCCTGTCGTCACGGCCTCTTGGTCTCTCAGACTTCCAGTCATGACTCTTGTATTTGTTACGCTTGTTGTTGTTGTCGCGCGTACTTCCTCTTGAGAATCGATCTTCAGGGTAGTAGCCCTTTCCACCAGCAAGGGACTCCTCAGTTTGCGCGACGATTTTTGCGGCTTCCATTAGTTTATCCCACTCCTTTGGCATTCCATCTTTGCCTGTGATGGTTCTAATGAGACTATCGCAGCGTATAGCCTTTTTGAAGTGACAGCGCATTAGTTGCTCACTGACGCCGCCTATTTCCAGACATTCTTTGTTAAAACGCGTGATGAAGTCCTCCAAACCTTCACCATCTCTTCGCCAAATATCTTCTACTTCGGCTGTGTCGCGTTGGTAGCGACGTTGTTGGCTAAAGTAGCTTAAGAATTGCGTCTTGAAATCTGTCCATGATTTAATCTTCCCAGGCGGAAGGCTGTCAAACCAGGCGCGAGCCGCTCCGGTAAGAGTTTGAATGAACAGATGGCACCACATGGGCATGTTCCAACCTCCCATGCAGCCCACACTCGTGAATGTTCTGACGTGATCGTCTGGGTCAGTCAACCCATTGAATTTCCCGACAATTGGGGGTAGTTTCTCTCGCGAAAGCGGCGCGAGTGCAATTTTCGGGATAAACTTGGAGTGTTCCGCAGCTTCCGCTGGTCTGTATGCCAGGCGGAAATCTCTTTCAGCTTCTTCTGTGTAGCCAATGTGTTGTCTTGGCTTGTAGTACTCATGGTTTTTTGGTAAACGATTAAAGACTGACGATTCCTCGTCACCTTCCCATGTGGGATCATACGGGTCCGTTTCTTCCCATTCGTTGTTCATGTTGCGCGGCGTGAGCCGGCTGTGAACAGGGCCTCGTTGAAGGTTCGACGGATAGTCGTAGTAACTATCCGTTTCCCCTCTTGTATCGCGCGTGTCTTGTACGCTTAAACGTCTTGTAGGGGGAGGCCTGTTGATTCTGCCTTGTAGATTGGCTGGCGGGGGCATTTGGCGCACCCCCTGACTCTGAGGGGTGACCAAGGACGGTTCTGCCGTCAAAACTGCTTGCTGCGCGATCAGCGATTGGTATGCTGCATTGATGGTGGCGATGTTCTTGGCATACCACGAGGCTGGGGTTTCGCCTTCTGGTAAGCCTAGTAATGCAGATACATTTTGAGGTGGCGCTGTGTTCGACGGTCCTTCGCCGTTGTTCCCTGGGGTGACCACTTGGGTGATGCGGTTAATGCTCCCGCGCGGACCCCCAGTATTGGTAATTTCAACTTCGCCGATTTCTTCGATTTGTTGGGCTTGGAAGTTTTGGATTCCTTCACCCAACGCCATGTTAGAGTTGGTTCCGAAACCGAACTCTGGAATGGTTCCTTGACCAGTCATAGTCGAAGGATGAAAAAGATGTCAAAGGCTCAAATAAAAGAAGATGAGGGTGGTTATAGAAAAAATCGGTGGGCGCCAATGAAGAAACAGTGATCTAATTAGGGAGTTAATTAGATTAGTTTATGTTCCTTTCATGATGGTTAATCTTCTTAAGGATATTTGAGCTCCGACTTGGTAATCAATCCTGCAAAACAGAACACCGTTACTCGTTAAGAGGGGAATGTGGGGGTTTCCCTCTTAACCAGGCTCCGGCGTGAGAATAAGCGACCGCTTTGAGAGTAATTAAGTGTAAAGAGTGAGAGTAGAGGGAATAGAATATTTAACCTGTGGAATGAGGTCTCTATTTATAGCCGGAGAGGTGTAAGGGGTTATGGGCTGATGGGCCTTGGGCCGGAAGCGGACAACAAAACGGATATGCTCTTTGTCTCACTGGCGTCGACCGCTTAGTGGCTTCTAGACGTTCATCGGTGTTGGCGCACCTTGATTGGAGCCACGTGTCATTGTTGTCGGCCTTGTTGTCCTTCTGTCATCAGCAGACAAGTGGAGATCGTGGGACAGTTGTCTCCGTCCTCTGATTGGTGCCACGTAGGCGTCCTTGTGTACTTCTCGTCAGGCGATCGTGGCGCACGATTGCGCAGAGCCTGCTAGACGCTCATTGGCTCCTTTTACTGCCACTTGTACCTTATGTACCACTGTGGGTAGCTGTGTGCTTCCCTACTGAGTGGCTCTTGTTGGACAGCAAACTAATCCGCGCGGGGTTAGTATGCTCATTTGTTCCATTGTTTTATGCTAAGTGCTGATATCTGAGCCTCTTGTGGGCCTTGCCTCGCGCGAGATAAACTACAACGTGTGTTGGTCGCGCGTGGATATTATTAATAAGTTTTCTGAAGTAAGGAGTATGGTTTCGCGCGCAACCTGGGCGGAGGTTTGCGCGACCTTTTGGGACCATACCCCTTCAAGCCCGAATTTGGACAGCACTCAAACATTCAAGTCGAAATCACGACGAATGACAAAGTATAACCCTAATGTGGGCAGCACTTAAACATCTGTTGGATAGTTTCAATCGATCGGACGTTGTATCGTAATAGCGATCGAGTTATTACCCTGTTTTGCGGCAGCGTTTCGGGATGTGTGTGTGTTGTGGACTGTTTCTACTATAACTCAGCGTCTAATTTGAGTTTTAACGTCGTTCAAGTGCCAAATTTCGATTGCCAATGCCCTCTATTTATACACGAATTTTGACCCCCCTCGCGTGACGCGAGGGGTACCCCTATGAGCGTCGCGTGGCGCGAGGGGTCACCCTACTCCATAGGGTAGCCCTTTGCGTGTATAGCCTTGCTGAGTTGACAGTTTTGCAAAATTCGAATTTGACAACAAGTTATTAAGATAATCGTTAGCTAGGGTTTACCCCCCCCCCCCTGAGTTTTAGGGGCCCTGATCCTGATTCTGATTGTTCTGAAAATTTTAGGGTTTATGCAGAATTACTTGGGTTTCTCAATTAGGGTTTCCTTATGGGATAATTAACATAATAGGTATTGATTTTAGTGAGAGTTGTTACATCCTCCCCACCTTAAGAAAAATCTCGTCCTCGAGATTTACTGGAATAAATGAGGATATTTCCGCTTCATTTCTGATTCCAGCTCCCAAGTGTATTCTGGTCCTCTTTTTGAATCCCACTTGACTTTGACTAATACTAGTCGTTTGTGTTTAAGAAACTTGACTTTCTTGTCTTCTATTTGCAATGGTTTCTCCACAAATTTCAATTTTTCATTTATCTCTATATCTTGAAGAGGTACTACCAGGGATTCGTCTGATAGGCATTTCTTGAGATTGGATACATGAAACACATCATGTACTCCAGCTAGTTCTTCTGGTAGTTGTAATCGATAAGCAACTGGTCCTATTCGTTGCATCACTGGAAATGGTCCTATGTATCTTGGACTCAGCTTTCCTTTCTTACCAAATCGTACTACTCCTTTCCAAGGAGAGACTTTCAAAAGTACTTTGTCTCTGATTTGAAATTCTAATGGCTTGCGACGATTGTCTGCATAGCTTTTCTGGCGATCTCTAGCAGTCTTCAATCTTTCTTTGATTTGAGTTATCTTGTCAGTGGTTTCTTGCACAATTTCAGGTCCTGATAATTGACTTTCTCCTATTTCTGCCCAACAAACTGGAGTTATGCACTTACGTCCATATAGTGCTTCAAATGGAGCAGCTTCGATACTTGAGTGATAACTATTGTTATAGGAGAATTCAATTAAGGGTAAGTGGTTATCCCAATTACCACCGAAATCAATTACACATGCTCGGAGCATGTCTTCCAAGGTTTGTATTGTCCTTTCACTTTGTCCGTCTGTTTGAGGATGATATGCAGTACTTAAATTTAGTCGGGTTCCCATTGCTTCCTGGAAGCTAGTCCAGAAATGGGAAGTGAAACGACAATCACTATCCGATACAATGGAGAGTGGAACTCCATGTAAGGATACTACTTCGTCTACGTACAACTTGGCTAACCTTTCCATGCTAAAGGTTTCCTTCATAGGTAGAAAATGAGCTGATTTGGTTAATCGATCCACAATTACCCAAATTGCATCATTACCTTTTCTGGTTTTGGGTAACTTAGTAACAAAATCCATTGTTATGAGTTTCCATTTCCATACAGGCATTTCTAACTGTTGTAGTAGTCCTGAAGGTTTCTGATGTTCTGCTTTTACTTGTGAACAAGTAAGACACTTAGATACGTATTCAGCTATGTCCTTTTTCATTCCTATCCACCAAAAATTGTTTCTTAAATTTTGGTACATCTTATTGTTTCCTGGGTGGATGGTATACCTAGATTTATGAGCTTCTTCTAAAATCTTATTTCTTAATTCCCCCTGCTTAGGTACCCAAATTCTTTTCTTGTGGAATCTCCAAATTCCATCGTTTCCTTGTTCTAGTTTCTTTTTATATCCTTTCATTCTTTCATCATCGTCTTTGATTGCTGTTTCTTGAACTTTCTTCAATTGCTCCATTAAATCAATTTGTAGATTTAATCTGAGAGCACGGACTCGCTTTTGCTTTTCATGATACTTACGACTTAAAGCATCTGCAACTACATTTGCTTTTCCTTCGTGATATTGAATATCACAGTCGTAGTCACTTAGGATTTCCATCCATCTTCTTTGCCTCATGTTTAACTCTTTTTCCCAAATATATACCTTAAACTTTTATGATCTGTATAAATAGTAAACTTACTTCCATACAGATAATGTCTCCAAATCTTAAGGGCAAAAATTATAGCTCCTAATTCTAAGTCATGAGTCGTATAATTCTCCTCGTGTTTCTTCAATTGCCTGAAGGCATACGCAATTACTTTCTTGCGTTGTATCAACACACATCCAAATCCTAATTTTGAAGCATCACAATATACTTCAAAATCTTCTGTTCCTTCGGGCAAGGCTAAAATTGGAGCATTTGTCAACCTTTGTTTTAAAATTTTAAAAGCTTCTTCTTGCCTAGGTCCCCATTCAAACTTAACTGCTTTACAAGTCAGCTTAGTCAAGGGTACAACTTAGTAAAATCCTTAATAAATCGTCTATAGTATCCAACTAAGCCTAGAAAACTTCTAATTTCCATAGCCGTTTGCGGGACCTTCCATTTGGTGATTGCTTCTATTTTAGTAGGATCTACGTGAATTCCTTCGTGATTTACCATGTGACCTAAAAATTGCACTTCTTGCAACCAGAATTCACACTTCGAGAATTTGGCGTAAAGCTTTTCTTTTCTTAACAAAGTTAAGAGTACATGCAGATGTTCACAATGTTCTTTCTGATTCTTTGAATAAATAAGTATATCGTCGATAAAGACAATTACAAATTTATCCAAGTATGCTTTACAGATTCTATTCATCATGTCCATGAATGCTGCTGGAGCATTTGTTAGTCCGAAGGGCATAACTGTAAACTCGTAATGTCCATACCTAGTTCTGAATGCAGTTTTAGGTATGTCTTCCTCCTGTACTTTCAATTGATGATATCCGGATCGTAAGTCTATCTTAGAAAAATACCTAGCGCCTTGGAGTTGATCAAAAAGATCGTCAATCCTAGGTAATGGGTATCGATTCTTAATTGTAACCTTATTTAGTTCCCTATAATCGATACACATCCTCATCGACCCATCTTTCTTTTTCACAAACAACACTGGTGCTCCCCAAGGGGATGAACTAGGTTGTATAAATCCTTTGCATAGTAATTCATCTAATTGCTTTTTCAGTTCTAGCATTTCGATGGGTGCTAATCGATAAGGTGCCTTGGCTATTGGTGTAGTTCCAGGAATTAGATGAATTCTAAACTCTACTTCTCTATCGGGTGGTAACCCTGGTAATTCTTCTGGAAAGACATCTGGGTATTCTGAGACTACGGGGATGTCCTGAAGTTCCTTACTTTTAGTGTTAATGATTACGGAAATCATATACACTACTTCTTGTTTTCTTGAATAACTAGCCAACTTCATTACTGAAATTAATTTTAGTGGCTTTCGAGGTTTATCTCCTGTAATTAAAATTACCTCTCCTGTGGGGGTACGAATTTCTATGGAATTCTTATCGCACAGGATTCGAGCATGGTTGGCTACCAACCAATCCATTCCTAACACCACATCAAATCCGGCTAATTTCATAGGTAACAGGTTGGCAGAAAACTTATGGCCTAATAATTCTATCTTTCCTTCCTGCAAAACCTTATTTATGTTAACAGAATTTCCATCTGCCATTTCGACTGTAAAAATCTGCCTAAGGGTGGTTAAGGGTAATTTAAGAGCTTGGCAGAATGAAGTATTGATAAAACTTTGGTTTGCACCAGAGTCAAATAATACTTTTGCAAATACGTCATGAACTAAGAACGTACCAACTATCACATCTGGAATGAGTTCTGCTTCCTGAGTGGTCAGCTGGAATGCTCTGGCATTCTTCTTAGTAGCTCCGTCGGTCGTCTTAACTTTGGTGTCTGCTGGTTTTACTAATTTGGGACATTCGGGTTTGAAGTGCCCAGCTTCTCCGCAGTTATAGCAGATCTTGGTCTTTCTCCTACAATCTTCCTCACGATGCCCTATAGCTTTGCAAAAATTACAAATTACATTGCATTTTCCAAAATGTTTCTTTCTGCAATTCCTGCAGAAAGGCGGAGTGGAAGATTGCCCGATACCCCTTTTCTTGAACTTGTTGTTATTACCCATACGAAATCCTTGGGTAATTTTCTGAGCCAATTCCTTCTTCCTGTTTTCATCTCTTGTGCGTACTAGTTCATCGGTTAGAGTGTTAGCTAATTCCACAGCATCGGCAATAGTACGAGGTCTCGCAGCCTTAACGATGTTACGGATTTCACTAATTAACCCCCAAATATAGCGGGAAATGAGTACCAGTTCTGGCGAAGCCAGTGTTGGTACCATTCTAGCGTATTCAAAAAATGTCGAAGTATAACTGCGACAATCTACACCCGTCATACGATGATTTAGGAACTTATTTGTCATTTGATCTTTTTCATATTCGGGATAGAATTTTCTTTCTACAAGACTCTTAAATTCTTCCCAGTTCATAGCATAGGTCATCCTTCTTCCTTTTGCTTGTAGTACCGTGTTCCACCATTCTAGCGCTCCTTCTTTGAACAAATTGGATGCATACATGACCTGATCGTCCATGTCACATTTGCTTATTGCAATTACTGCTTCGGTTTTCTCTAACCAACGCAGTGCTGCAGTTGCTCCTTCGTTGCCTGCAAATTCCGCTGGTTTACAGGCAAGGAATTCTTTGTAAGTGCAACCAAGCGTTGCAGCTTTCATTTTCTTAGGAAGTGGGGCCTGCCGTGGATTATTCTCGTCATGATTGCCACCTCCAATTATGCTATTACTATCGTTATCTTCTGGAGTACGTTTACTAGGAATGATTTGTTGAGGTTCAGCAGGTTTCTGAGCAGCGGCCATGATTGCCGGAATAGCATTGGCTATCCCTTGAGCAACGATATTTTCGATATCTTGCCTAGTCATATATTGATTTTCTTGATTTTGCTCAGATTGGTTTACTTCATTAACTGGTTCATTAGCGTTTTCCATCTGATAATTAGTATTGGTGGGAATTATTAGTATCCAATAATTGATAATTAGATATAACAAAACAGTTACACATAAGCACATAAAATCTTACAACACATATATATAGCCAAAATTGTCGATTTCTCGACTTCTATTTTGTTTTATAGATTATATAGGCATCCATACACACTGTTTATCTTACAATGTTTTATTCCCTATTTTACAGTGTTATATGTTTGCTACTACTTGTTATTATATAACCACAGCTTCGTCACCCACTATTTCTTTCTCAACTGGCATGTCAGTAGCGACGCTCCCTTTCGTCGTATTTCCAGGAAATTTGTTCCCCTATTTCCCGGATCCTATTTCCTGTACCTATCAGTTCTTCACCAAACTGACGAAGTTCGGCTAAGTTTTCGTTGCTCATTGGCGGGTTGGGGATAGGTTCTGGATCAAATTGAGGGAGAAAGGTATAAGGACTATTGATTATGTTTTGAAGTTGCCAGTCGTTCGTCCATCATTCTTCCATTTCACCTAAAGGTCGAGTGTGGATTAGAGGGTCTGGAATAGCTGGTTCCAGATTTACTGGAAGTTGGATTTCGGCCGGATAAGGGTAAAGGTTGTTGTTGATAGGGTTAATGACATCACAGTTTGCTAGTAGACGGTCTATTTCTTCTTGAAAGGTTATTTCTTCAGTTTGTTTAGAGCTTTCTCCAATTTCTATTCCTTTTGGCCTAGAATTTTCCCGGATTTCTATTTCTGCTGGCTTAGAACTCTCTCCAGTCTCAATCCCTTTTCCTTTGTTCATGGGATTTTCTATCTTAGGGAGTCTCCTAGTTGCTGGTTTCCTTCTGCGCACTTTCCTCCATCCTACATATCTTTTTCTTTTTGGTTTTGCTTTCTCCGGAGGTGGAGCTTTAAATTCCATAGGTTCCTCCAAGTCAGCAATGTAACCAGTAAAGTCGTTGGAGACTTCGACTGGTACTGGATAGAGATTGAAATTCTGAAATGCTTCAGGTAGCTCACTCATGCTGTTTAGCATATATGCAAAATGCACAAAAATGCTAAGTTAAAATCTTATAGGGAAATAAATATTCCGTTTATTGCATATCACAAGACTAATTTTACAAAGGATAACGGGAAATTTTAAAACACACTAGGATTTATTTATTTATTTACGAAGTAGTGTTTTCTGGATATAGATGCTAATACTGGATCAGGCTTATTGGTAGTTTAGAGGTTTGCATTCTCTGCTACAGTAGCTAACATATAAAGATCTACCCATTTTTCATCTAATTTGTCTTCCCAAGGTGAATTATTGCCTATTTTCTGGACTTCTAGATTAAACCTCACTTTCTTGAATTGGGGTTTCTGACTTTTCCTAATAATCGAATTTCTTTTCTCTGGGGTAAGAGGATTCTCATATTGTGCTTTACGGGCAAATATCCCTTCTTCCAGATCTGCTGGGTATTTTGAGGAAGTTCCTTTTTCTTTAGGTGAAGTATCTAATTTATGATAGATAGCCGAAAGTCTTTGTTTACCCATACTGTAACTAACAAATAATTAATTAATAAAACACATAATTACAAAATGAAAATCAGAAATTTTAAGTATTTCCCCAAATACTTTAATAGGCTTAAATCACTAGTAAGCTTAAATCAGTGGCTCTGATACCACATTTTCCTGTCACGGCCCTCGGCCCCGGTTTAACCCGGTCTAGAGCCGCGAGGCAGGAAATCCCGTGGTATTTAATTTAGGCGACAGCGGAAGTATTTAATACAGGATCTTTTAATATTAAAAATGCCCGTTTACATAATTTAGGGATAAAACCCCGTAATTTACATTAACATGATTTCACTGGGAAATCTCAAAACATGTTTCTCTTATTTATTTATATTGAGCCACTCCTTTAAGCTTGTAGTGCTTCACGGCACTTTTCCTGGTTTACAACAGATCACCTGAAACATGTTTGAAAAAAATTTTGTCAGCGGGAAATACTGAGTGAATCATTCATTTTACTGAAAACAACACATTTGCTATAATTCACAGTATTAAGGGTGATTACAATGTTTCTGATATCAACCAACTACCCACAGTATTTGTCACTCGACTACCCATTGGCTATCTCGTTGTCCAAATGGTGTCTGTAACTGTGGTCAGATCACCCCTTGGCTAACACGTTGTCCAATGGTGACGGGAAATAAGTAATGTATACAAAACCCCACATACCGGCTGTAACTTGGTGATTACAAAGACTTAATCCCTGTAATTATAACTTTGGAAACAAATATGATTTTGAAAGTAAATTTTGTAAAAAGAGAATGACTCACATTGCAGATTTAACGAGCAGTGTATAAGCCTACTGATTACCCTTGTTTAACCTAATTTAATCAATAATGCACACAAACTGGGTTAGTAACTAATACAGCAGTTACGACAATTCACGTGATTAAAACCCTCACAACTAATGACAAAGTGCGATACTTAAATATCCAGCGGATTCACAACGAATGATAGAGTATAGCCCAAATTTGGACAGCACTCAAACATTCAAGTCGAAATCACGACGAATGACAAAGTATAACCCTAATGTGGGCAGCACTTAAACATCTGTTGGATAGTTTCAATCGATTGGACGTTGTATCGTAATAGCGATCGAGTTATTACCCTGTTTTGCGGCAGCGTTTCGGGATGTGTGTGTGTTGTGGACTGTTTCTGCTATAACTCAGCGTCTAATTTGAGTTTTAACGTCGTTCAAGTGCCAAATTTCGATTGCCAATGCCCTCTATTTATACACGAATTTTGACCCCCCTTGCGTGACGCGAGGGGTACCCCTATGGGCGTCGCGTGGCGCGAGGGGTCACCCTACTCCATAGGGTAGCCCTTTGTGTGTATAGCCTTGCTGAGTTGACAGTTTTGCAAAATTCGAATTTGACAACAAGTTATTAAGATAATCGTTAGCTAGGGTTTACCCCCCCCCCCCCCCCCCCCGAGTTTTAGGGGCCCTGATTCTGATTGTTCTGAAAATTTTAGGGTTTATGCAGAATTACTTGGGTTTCTCAATTAGGGTTTCCTTATGGGATAATTAACATAATAGGTATTGGTTTTAGTGAGAGTTGTTACAGATAGCACTAACTTGGAGAAGGATCCACCCACATTCACCTTCTACGTGGCACCTCCCTAGCCGTTGATCTCACTCACGATCCGTGTGCATAAACGTCAAGATAAAGATTAACGGCAGTAACCACTGACGGAAAATACTTTCCGTTATCCTTTCCATCACCACGTATGATCGCCATGGAAAAACAAGACAATGAGCGAGTGCGCAGAATTGACCTGGACCCCCTTGAAGAAAGGCGCGAAAACGCAACCATCAACGAAGCCGGGTATAAATCAAAGTTAGAGAAATATTATAATGCTCGGGTGCGCGTATGCACTTTTGTTCCAGGGGATTTTGTTCTACGAGACAATGTCATTCATGAAGTCCTAGGTAAAGGCGCATATACCCTAAAAAGGCTCGATGGAACGGACGTACCACGCACCTGGAATGCGCAACAATTGCGCAGGTGCTATATGTAACCAACTTACCCATCCCGCACAACAGCCAAGCACTTGCGCAGGCAACATAATTATTTTAATTATTTACTTTGTATCAACTGGCCCCCGCGCCTTATCCAATCAATACGAAGTTTACTCCTATTATGTTCTATTGTTTATTACAAAATGCATGTAATTTCTTTTGCTAAGCGCGAAAACACTATGGTAAAACATTACAAGTCTCATGAACGGTCCACGGATACAAGTCTCGCATGCAATCCAGACCTACGTTCACACATGAGCTTCATACCATCTTTATTCGCTTTACCTAAACAAAGTAATTATACACATGCAAGACATTGTAATCCAAACATATCTTCCATTCGAAACAGTTACTTGCGCACCATACGCATAAACAAAAAATCTACATGCACAACAGTGCATCAAAAAGTTACTTGTGCAGTAAGCACAAGAACAGAAATATACGAGCACAGCAGTGCATCAAACAATATTCACAAAAACATAAAAAATAAACTAGACATCTAGGAACATGACCAACACCTCTACAGGAGTATGTAATGCTTCACAATAACACTCAAGCGGGTGAGGGTCAACGATCCACTTGTTTTCACTTTCCCCATCACCCATAGCAGATGTCATCATTTGGACCCCGGCCGGAATTGTAGAAAGTCGTCCACCTTGACGCCGTTTATACACCACCGAGCACCGACCCCTCCGATCAGACGGAAAAGCCTGCGTCAAAGCATCGGCTGACAAAAACATAGTCCCTTCTTCGTTTCTAATCACAGCAGGGAGGGGGACATCATCTTTACCTTTAACAGGGCACGATACGGTAAGTAGAAATTCTCCACTTCTGACAACCTTTTCCGGGGTCTGATCTGCAAGATAGACAATAGCATTAGCAGCATCAAGAGCCTTCAAAATTTCAGAAACCCCTTGTAGACGGAGCTTTCAGCTCATGTTGTTTTTACCAAATCTGGTAAAAGTAATAATCTATATATATAAATCTGAAATGGGCTGAGGTAACCACAATTAAGGGAAGTGTAAGAAGTCGTAATGATTCATGTCAAATCGTCACCTTCTGAATGACGGCGTTGCAGTAATCATCAATTTCATTAATAACTTCTAACAGCATCAAACGCCTGCACACATTCCCACAAGCTACAGCTTCAGTTGAGAGGTGATCAGTCAAACGCCTATTCACCTTCTAGCCTATGACACATGGTCCACGTCACGTCAAAATCAGCACATGCTAGAAAACGTTCGCTATAGCATAATAATCGTTTCAACATAAAAGCAGAGTGCCTTCTCCAAGAAGATTTCCAACGTTTCACGCCAAAACTTCCAAAAGCTCAAATCCCACTTCTCTTATATAGTCCAGTACTCCACTTATTTGCATAAGAACAACACTGGACTGGGGGGACTTGAAGGGGTAAGGTCCCAAAAACCTTGCGCAGGTGCACGAGACCATACCACAACTTCACCACAATAAACCTTCTTCAAGAGAACCCTGCGCGGCCACGCACCGGTTCTAAAGAAGAAACTTAAAAGAGAACAGTCCTCAACAAACGCGCACCAAGAAAGCCAATAACATGTCCTTACGCAGACTCACGCAACTGAACAATTAGGATGGAAGCGAAATACCTCCGCACATTTGCAACCCAGACTTAAACAGAAAGGGCCTTTCTGTTACAACAAGAATTAACATGAGGATGAGGCATAGAGGATTATAGCTGACCAGCTGTAAACCTTCTAGAAGGCCCCATCGTGCACAACCATTCGGTTATAACCGACTGATGACGTAGCATCATCCTGAACACTCATCAAGGTCACGGTGATAACACTAACTTGGAGAAGGATCCACCCACATTCACCTTCCACGTGGCACCTCCCTAGCCGTTGATCTCACTCACAATCCGTGTGCATAAACGTCAAGATAAAGATTAACGGCAGAAGGAGAAACCGCTGACGGAAAATACTTTCCGTTATCTCTTCCATCAACAAACTTTCCCGCCCAAAATCCAGTTATAAATAAGGCAATTATGGTACAATCTCTCAAGTTACACTCACTTCACTTTCACTATTACTTCTTCTTCTTCATTGAAACCTGTACTTATTCTCACGCCGGAGGGTGGTCACGGAGAGAACCCCCATTCTCCCTGTGGCGAGTCTAACGGCTATTCGTTCCGCAGTTATCATTCGAAGAAGGAGCTTAGCCAAACCCCGAATCAAACAAGAGGACCTAACCCTTTTATGCAGAACTAAACCCCTGGTCCAATTGATTCCGATCATTTGAACCAGTGTTTCTTCACTAGCCAAGGCCCATCAACCCATACCTGTCTCCTTTTTCCTTCGGCTATAAATACGGACCTTCACCTTCGGGTTTAAGGATTGGCTCTCTCACTCTCTTACACTTAAGACACACTCGTTTACTCTTCTTAAACGATACTTATCCTCACGTCGGGGGTGGTTACAAGGAGAAACCCACACCTCTCCTCCTTGTAACGAGTCACATGGTGTTTTGTTTTGCAGATCACACTCCGATCATCACTAAGGAACGATTAAGGCTTAACCCATCTTGACGAGACCATTCCCATAAGGATAAACCCTTGAGTTTAGACTTGGTGTTTTTTCACTAATCTAAAATGTTATGTACGAAAAATTAATAATGTGTTTAAAGTAATTATAATAATAAATTCTTATATTATTGTAACATATTCAGTGTAAAATATATAAAAAGGGTTTAGGTTTCAGAGCAAGAGAAAGTGACATGGAACATTGGGATGAGTCTAGAACAAATAAAGCCAAGAAAAAATAAAGTAGAAGAAGTGGAGATTAAAAAAAAGAAAAAAAAAACACTATAGCACAATATAACGCTAGCTACAGTAATTTCATGATGTTCTTTAATATTATTAGTAAAATAGTAATAATAAATGATAGAAAATAAATTGATATTGGGAAAGGGAAGTAACCGTTAGTGAGCTTAAGGTGGTGTTTGTTTTTTCAGATGCAAAAGGTCTGCAGTCTGCAGACCACATCTGCAAATGTCTGCACGAGAAGAGGTGAATCAAATGTATGCGGGGTGTAATATAAAAAAGTCTTTGCTTTTTTTCCCTTTCTCTTCTCCAAAACAACCCCCATACTATTGAACACCATGCATAGCTCCTTACCTCTTTTCTCTGCCTTCCCAGCGTGCAACAAATAAACCTCACAGAATAACAACTCTTCTTCCATGCCCTAATTTCCTTCAACCCAACTTGACCCTCAAATTCTCCAGGTATGACTCTGATTTCTATCTTCTTTTTAGCTAATTGTTTTCTAGGGTTTGTTGTATTCATTGCTCCAGTTAAGTAATTGTGGGTTACGTTTTGGTTTGCAGATTGGGGATTTCTTACACAAATAGAAAGGGGTCAAAACAGGTGCTTCCCGTTGTGATTTCTTGCTTGGTTGCAGATAATTTGACAGTTGAAGGATCAGAGTCAAAGCCTGTAAGTATATCTTTTTTAATCATTGTTGGTATGATCTTTTCATTCTTTCGTTATGAAAGTTTGCAACTTTGTGAAAATTGTTGATGAATTAGGCCTTTAATTTTCAATAATCTTTTGTAATTTCTGCTGATAATGTGTTCATTTGTTTAGAATGAAGGGGTGGAGAGAGGGTTGGAAGAGCTGGGAAGACATTGGACCATGTCTGCGTGGGGATGAGGATGCGCAGAGGTTTGAAGACATTTTTAATGAAATGTCTTCTAAAAAAGAAACGGTCTGCAAAGCTAAACGTCTGCGTGTGGTCTGCGCAGCGCATACATAAGAGGTTAGAAGAGGTTTTTCTGAAAAAATAAACGCCCCGTAAGCCTTTTTTATACTCTTGGGAAAGGGAAGTAACCCTTAGTGAGGTTATCTTATAGGAAAAATGATTGGGCCTTTACTATAATGGACTCACCTTTGGTGGGCCAACTTTTAATGGGGTAAAACAAGTCTTGAGCCCATATTAAGGGTAACCTCATCACTACACTATATAATAAAATGATAACATTATGGGCCATCGTAATAAAAGTCTTGAGCCCAGAGTGAGGGTAACCTCATCGCTATCACTATATGACAATATGACAATAACGTTATGGGCCATTGTAATAAGTTTTCCCATTCCATTCCTTTTTCTCTTTTCTTATCAAAGCACTTTATGATGCAACCAGACCCATCAAGGTATCTATTAAGGGAATTCTATTGGCACACCAGCCAATCTATCAGCACACTTTACTTTTTCAATACGGGTCATATAGGCCGATACGGGTCGTATAGGTTCAAAAGCTAAAAGTCAAATCTGCATGTGTCAGTCCCTGTCTGGCGGCTGGCCGGACCAATATAGGTTGTATAGGCCTATACGGGTCGTATTGCTTTGGTTTTTTTTTTTTACAAATTTTTGTATACATTTAATCATAGTTTTAACAAAGTTTAATATAATAATTCTTTTATTTTTTAAACAAAAAACATTTTTAAAAATTTATCATGCCGTATCGGTTTGGTACATGTTTGTGTTAAGTAGTAGCAATACTATACCATTGTCAGCAACCACCAACACCGGAAAAGCTCGTAAAAACAAAATAAATAAAAACGGGAAAAAAAATAACGCCGAGCAAAAAGCAGACGCAAAATCTTTGAATCGCGCACGCTCGTTGCTGAGAAATTAAACCGAAACGTAAAACATAGAAAAAAATAACTAAGTCCATCCAGGACCCGTTTTATGGACGAACTTTTCAAACGCAGAAAAATAGATGTGACGCGACGGGATAGTCAAACGGGAAAATAATATACAAAAAAATATTGAACCTCACACGTATGTTGCGGTGCTTTAACTCACAAAATTTAGAACGAAACAAAAAACTTGGGAAAGATGAAAAGTACGGTGGACCAAAATTGAAAATAAAAAAGAGTTGGGATTAAATTGCAAAAGATGAAAAACTTTGAGTTAAAATGAAAAAAAAAACAAAGGGTCTAAATTGCAAATTTAAAGTTAATTATTAATTTTAGATAAAGATCAGAATAAAAATAAGTGATATCTATATATTGGTTATTAATTAATATTAATATTAAAGAAAATTTATTAAACAAATATAAATAAATTTTATGAGGTTGAAGGGGAGAATGCCATGTGGCATTATTTGGAGTCTTTTATTATAAGTTAGATACTATCTATGTTGTAACCGTATTATATACTACACTAATTTTTACATTTTTTGTATACATTTAATCATAGTTTTAAAAAAGTTTAATAAAAGATTTCTTTTATTTTTTAAACAAAAAAATTTTTTTAAAAATTTATCATGTCGTATAGGTTTGGTACATGTTTATTATAATACTATACTATCTATGTTATAACTGTATTTATCATTTTAAAAATTCGTTTACCCAACCAAATTAGGAGGACTTTGTTCGTCAGTGGAAAACAGTGTGTGATTCTGCTAACAAGGAGTTATACGATTATAACCTCACCAACCTTCAGAGACACCTTCTCAATCAACAACGTAAACGTACGTTTTCTCTTAAGTTAATACATTCATTTAAATAGATTTATATGCTAAAATACGTCAAAATACGCTTAAATACGTTAAAATACGCTAAAATACATCAAAATACGTTCAAATATGCCAAAATACGCTAAAATACGTTAAAATACATCAAAATACGCAAAAAAGGTCAAAGTACGCAACTAATGATATTCTAAGACGCGTATACATATAACACGGCATTATACAATACAAGTGGATTTCAAACAAAATTATACGTAATCATAGAATACGATAATCACACGCAAACGAACATCACCGAAACGACGCATGTTGAAGGTATACTTCATAAAGTGACAAAATACGCAAAAATTTGACAGGATATGACACGTATACGTGTCGAACCGAGGAAAACACGAAAAAAATAATTTTTGCTATTATGGCCAATACGATCGCATATGCCTATACTTTGTCGTATTGCAGACTAATACGCATCGTATAGGCCTCTACGATGCGTATTACCTCCTGATTTCTCAAAAAAACAGGGGGTCTTTTGAAAATTCAGGGGGTAATACGTATCGTATAGGCCTATGCGATGCGTATTAGCCCCCTGAATTTTCGAAAAAAAAACAGGAGGTAATACGATCGTATTGGCCAAAATACGATCGTATTAGTATGCAAAACGATACAATTTTGGCCTATACGATCGTATTGGCCAAAATACCAAAACATGTATTTTTTTTTGTTTTTCTCTATTCGACGCGTATACGTGTCATATTTTGACAAATATTGGTGTATTGTGTCATTTTATGTCGTTTCGGTGATGTTCGGTTCTTGTGGTATCGTATTCTATGATTACGTGTAATTTTGTTTGGAATCCACTTGTACTCTAATGTGTCGTGTTGTATGTATACGCGTCGTACGATATCATTACTTGGCGTATCTTGTTGTTAAATGTCGTACTATGACGTATATTGTCAATTATGGCATATATTGACCGTCCGGGTCATGTTAGTGACGTTTGGTACTGTCACATTTATTGTCTGTAAGTGTCGTAATAGGGTGTAGATTGTCTATACTGTCGTGTTACCGTGTAGTATGGCACAGTATGTCTCTACTTGTCGTATTGTTCCGTATTATGGTGTATTATGTCTGTACGGTGACGTATTTTGGCGTATATTGTCGGTTACTTTACGTGTTGTATCCATTAAACAAATAAAAAACACTTTAAATACATTATACAAACAAAATATCTTTAAAATTACAAATTAACCGATGCATACATATACGGGACCTTTACTACACATAAACCTCATCTATACTGTACTACATTGTACATGGTATTCTTAAAAAAATTAAGGAAGTTATTATTTTTTTAAAAAATAGAGTTAATTTCCTGGATAGTCCCTGTGGTTTCACGTTTTTCACGTTTAGTCCCCACCTTTTGGAAATAACAGGTACGCTCCATATGGTTTGTTATTTTGTTACACGGATAGTCCCCTGAGTAAATGTCAGTTAGTTTCGTCGATAAGTTGGTGTGAAATTCCGAAATTGTCCTTACTAAACATAAAAATCTAATTTATTATTTAGAAGATATATATATATATATATATATATATATATATATATATATATATTAAATGATTTAAGTGGGGCCCACCCCCACCATTACCCAACCGTCCTCCTCCTTCTCCACCAGCAACCACCGCCGGTCTCTCCTCCAAAACAACATCGTTTCATGTCCTATAGACTTTAACTTACTCCTCCGTCTTGTCAGCTCCAACCGCCCGTCCATCTCCGTCGAAACCGCCTGCCGGTACGCTCAACAAGCTCTCCGGCTAGTCGAATCTGATTACCTCCGTTGTACATCCTCCTTTGTGCCGTCGTCGAACACCGTCGAGTCATGCTGGCAGTTATACCAAACCGTCTTCGACTACTTTTACCCTAACTTCGACCTCCGGCGGAACTAAGGCTTCGAATCGAGCTGGCTCGTGGCTCCTGGATGTATGAACATCACTAACCGTCAACAATTCGAAAGAAAAATGTCTAGACGTTAAACGCCGTCGTTTCAACTTGTAATCAGTCACTCGCCGGTTCTGCGTGTCCATCATGCACGGTAGCGCTTTCTAACCTACAGGCGTCGTATTTGAAGGGAGAATCCATCAGAAACCTAACTAACTGCCGCGATTATCCGTTCATCCACGGTTTTGCTCTGGATTTGATTACTGGAAGCACGACGCTGATCAGATACTCCATTGATGATGTGAAAGAAGCAACTAGAAATTTCTTGCGAGATAATATGATAGGTAGAGGCGGTTATGGAAATGTATATAAAGGAGTTGGGACAATTTAGTAATTTCATACCAACTTAACTGACCAAACTAACTAATATTTACTTTGGGGACTATCCAAGTAACAAAATAACAAACCATAGGGAGCATACCTGTTATTTCCAAAAGGTGGGGACTAAACGTGAAAAAACGTGAAACCACGGGGACTATCCGGGCAATTAACTCAAAAAATAAATATTTTTTAGAAAACTTTGTTAAAACCATAAACAAATGCATAAAAAAATTTGTAAAAAAAACCCCAATGCGGATTTTCTAGATCCGCCATATTAGGGGCGAATCTAGAGTGATAGAAGGGGTAACGTTCGTTGCCTCTTGATGCTCCGGTGATGCTCTGAAGGTAATATAAATTTTGAAAAAATTTGACTTTTTTTATTTTGTTACCCCTTTTTATTGAAACGTTACCCCTATGCGGATTTTCTAGATCTACCACTGACCCGTATAGGCTTATACGACCCGTATAGGTCCAGTCAAATAGACAAAATCTGACACATCAGTCTTTATTGGAAATTGAAAAAGTAATACGACCCATATAGAATTATACGACCGAATTAAAGGTGTCAATTTAAGGGAGTCAGGTGTGCCAATAATATGACCCATCTATTAGGCTATTGGGTGTGGGGTGCATGAGTTGGGTCATCAATCGCCACGTAGGATCATGAATGGATTGATATACCATCCCCTTGCCTCATCCACTATGGTTGGCATGGATTAAACCATGGCAACCATGGGCCTCCTTTCCTTTTTCAATATTTCTTTTTTCTTTTCACAAAAATAAATTAAAATAAGAGAATAGTTGTTTTGGTGATGACCACATACTTAGGATAGTGATTTTAGATGATGGACTAGATTTGCGTGACATGGCGATGATATGAAGGGTTTTGATGACCATAAAGGTCATGACCACACCCTATAGCCTTATCCATATTGATGTGAGGAATCTTTGATTTGCAGTGCTACATGAAAGTCTAGTTTGATAATTTTGCCATCATCCTTCATTGATTTAATTATTTAAATAACTTATTGCAATGTTCCTTTTTATTAGCCTATGTTATATGGATTGGATCATGCATTATCACGTGGGACATGATTCTTGTGATACACAACTCTCATTCTCAAATCATGGTGGTTCGGTTTAATCCATAACAACCATAATCGTCTTTCAATTAATTAGGAGATTTTGATTGGTTAGGGATAATAGTGAAGGTCATGGTCCACACCATATAGGGTGGTGAATTAGGTTTGTGGATGAGGGTGAGGTGATATGACGCTAACGTAGAGGATGGTGATGGTCATGATTTGGGCTATGACCACAACACATAGCCTTATCATAGTTGGCTAACAATTAATACCCCAAAGACGGTTTGATATGATGTTTATTTTCATGGACTTGATAGGACTCAAACACCATTTCTTATGATGGGGCATGTTGTCTCATCAATCCTACCAGTGCATAATTTATCTTGCCTGGGAGTCTATTATTTTGATTATTTCGTCTGAATACGGTACAAATGCATATGCTGTTGGTATCTATTGTTCTTTGATGATACATTCATCTAATTTCTTATATTTTCATAGGGTTTGAGAATCATCAGGTTCACCTAATGTGTTTGTTCATTTTCTAGTTAAAGGTGCAATAATGTCCAACAAAGGAACTACCATTGTTATTTGTTAATATAAGACACACTCACGTTAAATTTAGACGGATAATTTTTAAACTACATATGCACTATTCACCGGTTAAAAACACACTATTGATAGTAACAATACAACCCTCTTAGAGCATTCACAACGCTGGACCTCGTTAAAAACCCAGACCAACCACATTAACATGCAACATCATTGCAAACCACAACAATTCAAAATTCACTTTTTCCTCCAACACTAAATATTCCAAACCTCCACTTCACCACCTACTTTTTATTTTATTTAACCTATTGATAATTTACTTATCTGATCTATAATTAATTTATTAATTATTTTTATTACTTATATTATTTCGTTGTCTAGCATATTTATTTAATAATAAATTCAAAATAAAATACCAAAAAAATATTTATTTTTCCACCGGTTCTTTTTTCAAATGGCTACTTTCGCAACAACTATTTTTTCAAAGAGATGCTGACTTCGGCGGTTCAGAGGTTGATGATTAGTTTAATTATGTAGTTTGTTTAAGTTTAATTATCTGGTTTATTTAGGTTTAATTATCCAGTTTGTGTAAAGTTTTTAGTTCTAATAATTTTTTTAGTTTATATTATTTTTATTTCATATATTTGTTTTTTATTTATGTTATTTTTTAAATTTATGTTGTTAATTTAAATAATTTCAAGGTTTTTTTAATAATTTAATGCAAAAAAGTTTTTTTTTTTTAATTTTAGATTGTTTTAAAATAAATGGGGTCCACATGTAAGATCTTCAACTAGTCTGGTGCACCAAACCGGACGAGCCCACATCATGACCTTCAATGTGTGTGTGTGTGTAACACCCCGTGTTTCCGAAGGTCAAAGTCAAAGTTAAGATTGAAGTCAAAGGAAGAAAAGATCGCTAATTGCGATCTGTCTCTCCTTGCTCAATCCCTGTTTGACTTCTTTGACTGTTGTTAGTCTATTTTATGTTTTTACGTTAGTTGTATTATGTGGAGTAATTAAGTACAATCGAAGTAATCAAAGTATATTTCTCGATACGAACCGCTTTACGACTGTGAATGATAGGAAGTAACAATGTGATAAAGTCAATTAATCAGTAATCGAACTAATCTAATCATCATCGAACTCGAAACTCGAACTGTGCAACCTTTGTGTTATTATACGTGTGTGTGTGCCTTATGTGTTACTTGTGCATGTTTACTTTATGTTATGTGTGGTAATCAATCGAAACTCGACTCGAAATCGAAACCCAATCGAACTCAATCGAAATCGAATTATGATAAGTGGTGGAGAAGAGACAATGCAAGATATAGATGTTTGTATGTTGATATAGTAGTTGGGATTAAAAGTAACTTGAATAGGAAACTCTATCGTATTCTCATCAATCGCAATCGAGATCGAAATATCAAAAATCGTCACACCGAACACTTGAATCGTGCAACTGATCGATCAGGTTACTAGCCGATCGAACAGCCAGCCGATCGGACCGCTGTCCAATCGGACAGGCTGTTTGATCGAGCTGCCTGGCCGATCGGCCAGCACTTTCCTCATTTGGCATCCTATAAATACCCCTTATCACTCTCAAACTTTCTACTTTTGGAAACCTCTGTCCGACCAGCTCGTGATCCCCTCTTTTTCTCAAGATCCCTCTCGATTCCGGTAAGATTTCGTCCTAAATCTTGTACTTTCTTGATCTACACGCACTCCTACACCTTTCTATCTTTCAAATCTTAACTTTTAATCGTGAAATCATCAAGATTCGAGTGTTCTAGGATGATGTCATCATGGGTTCTTGAAGAACTTCATGTTTTGGCCTCAATCCACCAAGAATCACTTGGATCTAACCGATTTCCACATAAGCAAACAAAGATCTTTCATAGATCTAAACATATACACGGTGAAAAGGATTGAAAGATGGATTTTCCAACTTTCTTTCAACTCTTTTACACTCAATGCCTTCAAAACCGATAGAAACGGAGCCTGTGCCGACTTACAAATCACTCCGGTGATTGCATGGATCAAGACCTGGATTCTATCCACGAGGTTAACCGATTTCGAGATAAGCGTTAAACTCCGTTCCGAACAGTTCACCGGCCGGATTTGGGTGATTCCTGTCCAATCAGGAGAAACAAGTAAGAACGAGGGTTCTATGGTTCGACTCGTTGTCAAAACACCTCGATATAACGACAAACAATCATAACAGCTAGGGGTGCAAACGAGCCGAGCCCGAGCTCGACCAGGCTCGAGCTCGAGCTCATTTAACATATGAAAGCTCGAGCTCGAGCTCGGCTCGATTCGAGCTTTATTTCTAAAGCTCGAGCTCGGCTCAAGATCGACTCGTTTAATATTTATTAATTAATTAATATTAATTATAATTATTATTATACATATAATTTAGTTATTTTTGTATATTTATATAAATGGTAATTATTATTATATAAATATATGTTTAATATATTAATAAAAATTTATATTAATAGAAAGCTCGTTTAGGCTCGCGAGCCGGCTCGAGCTCGATAAGCGAAGCTCGGGCTCGGGCTCGTTTACTAAATGAGCTTGTTTTTAGGCTCGGGCTCGAGCTCGTGCTCGTTTAAGCTCGGCTCATTCGAGCTTTTTTTCAAGCCGAGCTCGAGTAGCTCACGGGTAGCTCGGCTCGTTTGCCCCCCTAAGAACAGCCAAGTGTTAGACGAACAGGCTGATCAGGTCAGGATGCTGACCGATCGTACTTCTGTCCGAACGGACAGCTAGCCGATCGGACAGTCAGCCGATCGACTGGCCAGCCGATCAGCTAACACATGGCCCCACACTTAATCAATTTGTTCTGAAGACTAGTATTGAACGAACAGCTGTTCGATCGGACTACCGTTCGATCGGATTACTCTTCAGATCATGAGATACTATACTTCACACTTAGTCGATTTTCAACATGTTCAATGCACTAGGAGTGCCACCCGATCGAACAGCCGTCCGATCAGGTGACACCCTGCTGAGAACTTGTCTTGCTAGAAGAATCTAACCGATCGGGCTGTCGGCCGATCGAACAACCGTCCGATCGACCGACCTGAAAGGTAAAGATACTTCAATATTTTCTAATGCTACAACGAAAACTTCAAAAGTCAAACTGTCATACACAAACACATCCTTCTCAAAGGAAGAAACAATCCACTCGAACAGCCATCCGATCGGCCTACCGACCGACCGGACAGCTGTCCGAACGGACTGCCAACCGAACGGTCAGCCGTCCGATCGGACTACCGTCCGATCGACCAGCTGTCCGACCCTCCAACACTTGTTTTCCGTTTTACGCGTTGCTTATCGTTATACTATCAAACTATTCAGGCTAACCCTACTCTCAAGCGCTCCCTTCAATCCATCAATCGTTGTGAGTATACTCGATCCCTTTTTTCTTTTAGCACTTTTGGGTGTTACATACGTTACTCGTATGAAATCACATCGAACACACTACGCAACATTTTAAACGCTAACCGTTACCGCATGTATTACGTGACTAGATGAATGCTTGTTGTTATGTTTACACGTGGAATGATGTCTACCTGCCTTAACGACGATAGTACTATAGTTTGGACTCAGCATCCGTTCACACGGGGGTTGTTGAGGACAATTACTTGCATGGATTACGGTGGTAATCATGTATTGCGAACTGCCTCGGACAGTCAACCCACAGTCATTGGTATCGATAGATCCATGTCGATAATTAACATGCTTCGCTTTCCCCTGTGTACGTGTTGGTTACGCGTAAACTATTTCGAACTCTACTATGCTACTATCAAACTTGTATGCTCACCTTTACATTCTATGTATTGACTTTATTTTAACGTATGTGACATGTGTTTAAGATGCTTATCTGCTAGGAAAGCGAGGCTAGAATAAAACTCTAGAGCCCAACAAATAGTTGTCTGTAGTGGTCAGATTTAGGGTCTCTAGAAGCAGATAAACAGTTGCTGTTTATTTAAATCTGAGTTGTCGGAACAGAATAATTGCCTGGATTTTTGTCTGTAATAATTTATTTTACTGTTTGAGATACGGTATGGGACGTATTATTTAAATTGAATAGTAATGATGAATGTTATGGAAACTTCTGGACAATCTGTTTCGCTCAGTGCCATGCCCCGATGATTCCGCCATCGGTTGGGGTGTGACAGATTGGTATCAGAGCCATAACTATAGGGAATTAGGCAAGACTCGACCTAGTCCGGAGCGATGTCTTAGAGACCTAGATTATAGTTAGGAACCAACAGACCGAGCTTACATGCTATATCTCGTTATTCTCGCTTGCACTACACTATCACCGCACTCGAATTTTCAATAATGAGAAAGCGATTTAGCCAAGATTAGGTGTGAAAACCGCAAACTCTCGACTAAATTGCTTGATCAATGTTGTTTTATCAACTTATCAATGATTTCTTCATTCTTTTTAATAACGAACGCTTGATTAACGGGGAGAATTATACCAAATCAGGAGTGAAATCCATATTTTGATGAATAATCTCCTCTATTTTACTAAAATCAAGGGAAAGTTGTCAAGCCAGGGGTGAAACCCTAACCTTGCCGGCTTGTCCGTGATTTTACCGAAACTCTCACCAAAGTCTCGACGGACTCCAACGACCTGAACTCACGAGTATGGCTCAAGGGATGCGCGCCGAATGCCCAAGAATCGAGGCAGAGGCCGATTCCGAAAGTCGGAATGTGACGACAAGTTTTTGAGAATAGTCGAAACGCTTTGGGTAGTCAATGTCTAATAGCCACAGACAATCTATTTCTCGATTTTATGTGTTTCGATTATGAGCCCGCAACTGCTGACACTGATGACTCGTTGATTTTATGTGTTTATATGTATTTAACTGTTTATGTGTGTAAAATTTTGAGACTTATTCGATTTTTGCACTCACTTCGATCGACACACACAACCCGCATTGCTCTTCTATCTCAACACGCTAACAGGTCGCTACAATCTGAATGACATTATGTTGTACGCTATACTACACTTATCGATATATTATACGCAATCGACTCGCGAGCTTTAAATGATATGTTTCTGTATTCTGACGGCCTCTGTGATTAAATGTGTATGTGCTTCTGTGTTTATGTGTCTCTGTGCTTTACGTGCCTACGTGCTTATGTGCTTCTATGACTACGTGAATTTGTGGTTATGTGCCTATGTGTTTATGTGATACGTGTTTCGACATGTTCCTGAGCTTTAGTAAGTAGTAGACGTGTGAGGTGAGATTCGATTTTGATGTGTCTGAGACCTACGATGATGTCTGTTGCAGACCATGTCGTCATCCGGACACCGAACCCCACTTACTCGCCAAGAAAAGAGAGACAGATGTTTTGCTGCTATCATCGCCAAACAAGTGGCAAAAACTGTGAGCGATGTCTATGAAAACGTCAGCAAATCATCTGAGGAGTCGAGAACTGAAGCTCCCAAAGATGCTGCCAAAACTGTTTTCAGCTTTAAACAGTTCAAGGCATGCGGATCAAAGGAATTCACCGGAGAAGATGGCCCAACAGCTATGTTTCAATGCTTTGATTCCGTCGAAGTCACTCTGCGCCAAAGCGGCTGTCCAGAAAATCTCCGTACCCTAAACGCAAGCGGCGTCTTCCAGTCCCGAGCTCTAGACTGGTGGACGGCCGAGCGAAACAAACGTGGAAATGATGCAGCTTATGAGCTGACTTGGAAAGAGCTGAAAGCCATTATGATGGACGAATTCTGCCCTCCCCATGAACGCCAAAAGCTGGAGGACGAGTTTTGGAACATTAAGCAGAAGGATGGAGACAACGCTGCCCTGACTGCTCGCTTTAAACAGCTCAGCATCATCTGTCCCGATCAAGTCAAGACGTCAGACATGGCCATCAAGAAGTACATTCGAGCTCTACCCGATTGTGTTGCCGATTTTGTTCACACCACGAAGACCTCATCAATTGAAGAGACTTACTTGCTTGCCGCCGAGATCAACGACAAGCGAGTAAAAGCTGGTTTCTGGGATAAGCCCTCTAAGTCTCTGCATCAAGCCACCACTGCACCGACCACCGAAACCGCCACTACTCAACCGTCCAAGTCATCACGCCGCAAAAAGAAGCACAACAACAGCAGCTCCAGCAACAAGAACTATGCTGTCACTACCACTGCTGCTCCTCTACAAGCCGTACCGGCTCAGCAGCAGCCTCATCATCGACCAGCACCAGTTACTCAAGCGCCGCCAGCGAAGCGTGCTTACATAGTCCCCCACCCGCTCCGCCCGACATGCTCATATCATCATCCGGTGGGTCTTGCCTGTCGTTTCTACGCTCATTGCAATTTGTACGGTCATTTCACTGCCAACTGTCGCTATGGTCCCTGTAACACCGCAGCTCCTGCCACTGCTCATCAAGCTCTACTCCCAGCCCCACAAGGCCAACACGCGGCTTAGGCACCCGCAATCAATGCTCGAGTCTGCTTTGCATGTGGTGATCCCAACCGTTTTGCAAACATGTGCCCGAACAGGGTTGTGAAGCAAGAGCCCCAGCAGCAGCCTCAGCAGCAGCAACAAGCAGCACGCGCCAGAACCTTCAACATCAATGCTCGTCAGGCCCAGGCTGACAACAACGTGGTTAATGGTACGTTCCTTGTGAATGGTATTTATGCATCATGTTTGTTTGATACTGGAGCCGATAACTGCTTTGTGTCGTTTGAATTCGAGAAGCTCCTTAGTCCTAAGCGCTCTTATCTTCCCTCGTCATTCGAAGTTGAAGTCGCTACTGGAAGAACTGTCGCCGTTAATTCTGTTCTTCGTGATTGTACCCTCGAGCTCAACAATCACATCTTCCCAATCGACCTTATTCCGATGCAACTCGGAAGTTTTGACGTCATAGTTGGCATAGACTTTCTTCGAGAAAACCATGCTGAAGTTGTGTGCTTCGACAAGATGATTCGATTCTCACTCGCGAATGGTGATTTATTATGTGTGTACGGTGAAACTACTTCGAAAGGTCTCAAGCTCATGTCATGTGTCCAAGCTAGCAAGTATCTCCACAAGGAATACAGAGCTTTCTTGGCCAACGTTGTAGTAGCGGAGAAGGAAAAGAAAAGGAAGACAGAAGTCAAAGACGTTCCCATGGTCCGTGAATTTCCTCAGGTGTTCCCTGATGATCTTCCTGAATTACCGCCAAGTCGTGATATCGACTTCCGCATCGACCTTATTCCTGGAGCTAACCCTGTTGCCAAAGCTCCTTATCGACTCGCGCCATCCGAAATGCGGGAACTCTCGAACCAACTCCAGGAATTACTTGAAAAAGGCTTTATTCACCCGAGAACCTCTCCTTGGGGCACACCAGTCCTCTTCGTTAAAAAGAAGGATGGGTCGTTTAGGATGTGTATCGATTATCGGGAGTTGAATAAGTTAACCATCAAGAACCGCTATCCATACCGCGCATCGACGACTTGTTTGATCAACTGCAAGGTGCTACGTGTTTCTCAAAGATCGATCTCTGTTCAGGCTATCAACAGCTACGCATTCAAGAAGAGGATATACCTAAAACCGCTTTCCGCACTCGCTACAGCCACTACGAGTTCGTTGTTATACCTTTTAGTTTAACCAACGCACCCGCGGTTTTCATGGATCTGATGAATCGTGTGTGTAAGCCATATCTGGACCGTTTCGTCATCGTGTTTATCGACGATGTCTTGATCTATTCCAAGTCGAAAGCCGAACACGTGCAACATCTACGTTTGGTACTCGAGCTACTCCAAGGGAATCAACTCTATGCCAAGTTCTCCAAGTGTGAATTCTAGCTGGAGGAGGTTCAGTTTCTGGGTCACATCGTCAGTAGTCAAGGTATTCATGTCGATCCCGCGAGGATTGAAGCAGTTAAGAGTTGGATTACGCCTAAGAACCCGTCCGAAGTCCGTTCTTTTCTCGGATTAGCGGGCTATTATCGACGATTTATCAAAGGATTCTCAAAGATCGCTGTGCCGCTTACCACTCTTACTCATAAAGACAAGTCTTTTGTTTGGGGAACTGAGAAAGAGTCTGCTTTCCAAACCCTCAACATAAGTTTTGCAATGCTCCTATTCTCACATTGCCCGACGGAAACAACGACTTCATTGTCTACTATGATGCTTCTAACCTCGGTCTCGGTTGTGTCCTCATGCAACGAGACAAGGTTGTAGCTTACGCTTCTCGACAGCTCAAAATCCACGAGAGGAACTATACAACCCATGATCTCGAGCTAGGCGCGGTTCTTTTTGCGTTAAAGGTGACACTACCTATATGGTACCAAGTGTACGATCTTCACCGATCATAGGAGCCTGCAACATATCTTTGATCAGAAGGAACTTAATATGCGTCAACGCCGATGGGTAGAACTTCTTAACGATTACGACTGTGAGATTCGTTATCACCCAGGCAAAGCTAATGTTGTTGCCGACGCGCTCAGCAGACGGAGTTATTTGCTCAGCGTTCGTAATACCCAAGCCCAGCACGATCTTGAAACCCTCATCCGCAAAGCCCATCATGCTTGCTTTAATGAACGCACCTTGAAGAAGGAGAGAATCTATCACGATGGAGCTCAGCTTGTCAGCAAATCGAATGGGATCTTGTATTTTCTAGACCGAATTTGGATCCCTAAGCGGACCGAATTGCGGAAGATTTTAATGGACGAAGCCCACAAATCCCGGTATTCTATTCATCCAGGTGCCGATAAAATGTACCAGGATCTTCGTTACAAGTACTGGTGGCCGGGCATGAAAAGGGATATCGCTCTCTATGTCGGAAGATGCCTGACTTGTGCAAGGGTCAAGGCTGAACATCAAAGACCCTCTGGCTTACTCGAACAACCACCGATCCCTATATGGAAATGGGAGATTATAGGTATGGACTTCATAACAAAGCTTCCGCCCACGTCATCAGGTCACAACAGCATTTGGGTTATTGTTGATCGTCTAACCAAATCAGCCCACTTTTTGCCAATACGAGAAGACTACAAGGTAGAACGATTAGCCCGAATCTACACTGACGAGATCATTTGTAATCATGGTACGCCTCGCGACATCATCTCTGACCGTGACGCTTGGTTTACTTCGCGATTGTGGGAAACGTTTCAAGCAGCTCTTGGTACGACGCTTAACTTAAGTACCGCATTCCATCCTCAAACCGACGGACAGACTGAAAGAACGATCCGTACTCTTGAAGACATGCTCCGTGCGTGTGCCATAGACTTCGGTGGTAATTGGAATAAATACTTGCCGCTAGTCGAATTCTCGTATAACAACAGTTATCATACCAGCATCCAGATGGCACCATTCGAGGCACTATATGGAAGGAGATGTCGATCGCCTATTGTGTGGCACGAGATCGGTCACTCGCAATTAATCGGTCCCGAGTTACTGCAAGAAACGACTGACAAAGTCCTCCAAATTCGAGACAACTTGTTGAAAGCTCATAGTAGACAGAAAAGTTATGCCGATAAACGACACAAGCCCCTTGAATTTGACGTTGGCGACTACGTACTCCTAAAGGTATCCCCTTGGAAGGATGTGGTCAGATTTGGCAAGAAAGGGAAACTAGCGCCTCGATATGTTGGACCTTTTAAGATTTGGAAAGGATCGGAAAAGTCGCCTACAGACTCGAACTACCGGAGGAACTCAGTAACGTCCACCCGACTTTCCATGTGTCAAACCTCCGAAAATGCCTGGCTGAGCATGATTTAATTATACCTCTCGATGACCTTCAAATAAACGAAACACTGCACTTCGGGGAAAAGCCTGTTGAAATCATGGACCACCAAACCAAGCAACTCAGACGCTCGCGCATTCCTATTGTCAAAGTCCAATGGGAAGGCAAACGAGGCGCAGAGTTCACTTGGGAACTCGAAAGCGACATGAAGGCAAAGTACCCGCAGTTGTTCAAGTGAAAGTCTAGAGAGAGAAAGTTCTCAAAAGTGATTCACGGTGTTGATTGTTACGGCTTCGGCCTAATTTCGGGACGAAATTCCCTAAACAGGGGGAGGCTGTAACACCCTGTGTTTCCGAAGATCAAAGTCAAAGTCAAGATTGAAGTCAAAGGAAGAAAAGATCGCTAATTGTGATCTGTCTCTCCTTGCTCAATCCCTGTTTGACTTCTTTAACTGCTGTTAGTCTATTTTATGTTTTTACGTTAGTTGTATTATGTGGAGTAATTAAGTACAATCGAAGTAATCAAAGTATATTTCTCGATACGAACCGCTTTACGACTGTGAATGATAGGAAGTAACAATGCGATAAAGTCAATTAATCAGTAATCGAACTAATCTAATCATCATCAAACTCGTAACTCGAATTGTGCAACCCTGGTGTTATTATATGTGTGTGTGTAAGCCTTATGTGTTACTTGTGCATGTTTACTTTATGTTATGTGTGGTAATCAATCGAAACTCGACTCGAAATCGAAACCAAGTCGAACTCAATCGAAATCGAATTATGATAAGTGGTGGAGAAGAGACAGTGCAAGATATAGATGTTTGTATGTTGATATAGTAGTTGGGATTAAAAGTAAATTGAATTGGAAACTCTATCATATTCTCATCAATTGCAATTGAGATCGAAATATCAAAAATCGTCGCACCGAACACTCGAATCGTGCAGCTGATCGATCAGGTTACCAGCCGATCGAACAGCCAGCCGATCGGAGTGCTGTCCGATTGGACAGGCTGTCCGATCGAGCTGCCTGGCCGATCGGCCAGCACTCTCCTCATTTGGCATCCTATAAATACCCCTTATCACTCTCAAACTTTCTACTTTTGGAAACCTCTGTCCGACCAGCTCGTGCTCCCCTCTTTTTCTCAAGATCCCTCTCGATTCCGGTAAGATTTCATCCTAAATCTTGTACTTTCTTGATCTACACACACTCCTACACCTTTCTATCTTTCAAATCTTAACTTTTAACCGTGAAATCATCAAGATTCGAGTGTTCTAGGATGATGTCATCATGGGTTCTTGAAGAACTTCATGTTTTGGCCTCAATCCACCAAGAATCACTTGGATCTAGCCGATTTCCACATAAACAAACAAAGATCTTTCATAGATCTAAACATATACACAGTGAAAAGGATTGAAAGATGGATTTTCCAACTTTCTTTCAACTCTTTTACACTCAATGCCTTCAAAACCGATAAAAACGGAGCTTGTGCCGACTTACAAATCAGTACGGTGATTGCATGGCTCAAGATCCGGATTCTATACATGAGGTTAACCGATTTCGGGATAAACGTTAAACTCCATTCCGAACAGTTCACCGGCGGGATTTGGGTGATTCCTGTCCGATCAGGAGAAACAAGTAAGAACGAGGGTTCTATGGTTCGACTCGTTGTCAAAACACCTCGATATAACGACAAACAATCAGAACAACTATGTGTTATACGAACAGGCTGATCAGGTCAGGATGCTAACCGATCGGACTGCTGTCCTAACGGACAGCCAGCCGATCGGATAGTCAGCCAATCGACTGGCCAGCCGATCGGCTAACACATGGCCCCACACTAATCAATTTGTTTTGAAGACTAGTATTGAACGAACAGTTGTTCAATCGGACTACCGTCCGATCGGATTACTCTTCGGATCATGAGATACTATACTTCACACTTAGTCGATTTTCAACATGTTCAATGCACTAGGAGTGCCACCCGATCGAACAACCGTCCGATCAGGTGACACCCTGCTGAGAACTTATCTTTCTAGAAGTACCTAACCGATCGGGCTGCCGGCCGATCGATCGAACGACCGTCCGATCGACCGACCTAAAAGGTAAAGGTACTTCAATATTTTCTAATGCTACAACGAAAACTTCAAAAGTCAAACCATCATACACAAACACATCCTTCTCAAAGGAAGAAACTATCCACTCGAACAGCCATCCGATCGGCCTACCGACCGACCGGACAGTTGTCCGAACTGACTGCCAACCGAACGGTCAGCCGTCCGATCGGACTACCGTCCGATCGACCATCTGTCCGACCCTCCAACACTTGTTTTCCGTTTTACGCGTTGCTTATCGTTATACTATCAAACTATTCAGGCTAACCCTACTCTCAAGCGCTCCCTTCAATCCATCAATCGCTGTGAGTATACTCGATCCCTTTGTGCTTTCAGCACTTTTAGGTGTTACATACGTTACTCGTACGAAATCACATCGAACACACTACGCAACATTTTAAACGCTAACCGTTACCGCATGTATTACGTGACTAAATGAATGCTTGTTGTTATATTTACACGTGGAATGATGTCTACCTGCCTTACCGACGATTGTACTATAGTTTGGACTCAGCACCCGTTCACACGGGGGTTGTTAAGGACAATTACTTGCATGGATTACGGTGGTAATCATGTATTGCGAACTGCCTCGGGCAGTCAACCCGCAGTCATTGGTATCGATAGATCCATGTCGATAATTAACATGCTTCGTTTTCACCTGTGTACGTGCTGGTTATGCGTAAACTATTTCGAACTCTACTATGTTACTATCAAACTTGTATGCTCACCTTTACATTCTATGTATTGACTTTATTTTATCGTATATGACAGGTGTTTAAGATGCTTATCTGCTAGGAAAGCGAGGCTAGAATAAAGCTCTAGAGCCCAACAAATAGTTGTCTGTAGTGGTCAAATTAAGGGTCTCTAGAAGCAGATAAACAATTGTTGTTTGTTTAAATCTGAGTTGTCGGAAAAGAATAATTGCCTGGATTTTTGTCTGTAATAATTTATTTTACTGTTTGAGATACGGTATGGGACGTATTATTTAAATTGAATAGTAATGATGAATGTTATGGAAACTTCTGGACAATCTGTTTCGCTCAGTACCATGCCCCGATGATTCCGCCATCGGTTAGGGTGTGACAGTGTGTGTGTGAGGGGGGGGGGGTTTCAGTAGGTCCGTTTTGGACTTGGTTGGTGGACTGGAGCAATGTGGATGCTCTTGTATTCTTATTGATTTTGAATCTTTTCTCTATTTCTTTGGAAGATGTCTCCATTTTATGTTTGTGTTGACATCTTACTTTGCGCCTTTTACCCTATAAAACAACAAAAATCATCCTTTTCCGTACACACTTTAAATTACCCTGATATAAATGATTTTAGCACAAAATCGAAGATTATGCCAAAGTTGTTACTTTGTAATGATTGCCATGCTTTCAAATTGCTTCCATATTTCTTATATGAACAAAACCTTTCGTGATTTTCAGACCATGCGCTATGGTTGTACCACATCCCGCATTCAGTCAAGGCGTAAATCAGTTCTATAGTGAACACCACGCCACCCTTGGTGGCCTCGCTCATGGTGTCCCCACTCGGTGACTTTATCCCGCAAAGGCGCTCTCCTCTTTTGTAGGGCCTTCTTGCTCCTACGTTGTCATATATGCATCACAAAACTTTTATCGTATAATGTATAAGTATTACCTTTTCGATTATTCAAAAGAATAAATATAATACTAATCGCATAACTATTTATATTAATTGTTTTAACCTCCATTAGAAAGAAAAAAACTAATTATGCTACAGACAACAAAAATATTAATATATATTTCAGTTTTTTTTTTTTTTTTTTTTTAAGTTTTGATGGTATAAATAAGTTTTTCGATGTATGCATATTACCTCTCGCAAGAAAGATAATAAAGATTTTTGGAGTGGTCTTTAATTCCATTTTACTTTTTTATTTCCTTTAATAAAATATAAATATTTATATATTTTACAAGCATATTACATTAAAAATAATATACTCTGATTTAAAGTCTTCTTTTATATGAAGATTAATTGGGATTTTATCTTTATGAAGTCACCGTTGGTGCCTGGTGGGTCAAGCTTTAATGGGCTAATAGAAGTCTTGAGCCCAGACTGATTGGTAACCTCATCATAATCAGTCATCACTATATGATAACATGATAACATTATGGGCCATTTTAACAAGTTATTCCATTCCATTCCCTTGTTTTTCTTATCAAGCAATTTATTATGCAACCAGACCCATCAAGGTATCTATTACTTATATTGATGTGAGGAATCTTTAATTTGCAGTGCCACATTTAGTTATACCATTAGTATGTTATGCTGTATTTAAATTGATGTGATTGATTGGCAGTGCTACATTTAGTTCTCACTCATTCGTATGTTGAAGACCACAATGAAATTAAGTATTTTGAAGACCACAATGAAATTTAGTTTTGAAATTTTGCCACCATCCTTCATTAATTATATTTTTGTTTTTTGTTTTTCTTTTCTAAATGAGCTATTAAATACACCCTTTTTACTAGTTAGTAGTTACACCCATTCCTCTTACATACTTATGTGTGGGGCCCGAAACGTTTTCTCTCACAATGGGGGTATATCAAGTAAAGTGTGGGGCTTATTTCTAATAACATATCGTAAGCGTTAACTTCAGTTGACACTTCCTTCATCGTAGTTATCGTGTTTGCCCCCATAGGCAGTAAGGGGGGGGGGGTGTATTTCTAATAACATATCATAACCATTAACTCCAATTGTCGTTTTCCTCATCGTAGTTACAGTGTTTTCCCCCATAGGCACACCAAGAACGTGGAGCAATTTTGTATGTTTGTATTTATTTTGTACAAATTGGGTTGTTTATGAAGGCAAAAATTGTCGAAAACATGTAGCTTTAAGCGACCCTTTTCCTGCAACTAATTTCCATGAAAAATTGTCGTGGGATACCTTTTTAGATACACACACACACACACACACACATATATATATATATATATATATATATATATAGAGGCCGCTTATTATACAAATAACCTAATCGTACATTATGTACGCTTCATCCACAACCGTCGGATCATCTCTCTTAAACAACGTGTTTTTCTATTAAATTTATCAAATTAGGATTAATAAAAAAGAAACCGCCAAGGTTAAAATAATCAAATTTAAGATCAAAACACCTAATAAACGACAAAACAAAACCTCAAAAATCATAACGTAAGATCCTAAATCAAAACCAAAAACGAAATTATAACAATTAATCAAAAATCGATCGATTCCTATTCACCAAATCGATCGATTCCTATTCACCAAATTCTTCTGTGAAAATGAACTTCTGATGAATTTAGAAATTCTGGATGGATTGACTATCGAAGAAGATGATGCAGAATGTGAAATCATGTGCGAAATCATGGACAATGCAAATGCGATTTCAATAAAAAAAGAATTCTTTGAAATTTCATATAGTTTGTGAATTCATGGACAATGCAATGCGATTTCATATAGTTTTCGAATTCATGACATGCACATGCGATTTCAGTAAAAAGTTAAGTATTATATGAGATTTCATATAGTTTGTGAATTCATGATAATGCACATGCGATTTCAAAAAAAAATTAAGAACTCTTTGAATTTTCATATAGTGTGCGATTTCAAATATTTTACACATGCGATATCAGAAAAAAGGATATTTATATGTTGGTTTCTTACAGTTTGCGAATTTCTTTCGAATCAAGTGCGATTTTGAATAAAAACACTGCAAAAAAACTTTAAAAAATACTTTGTAATAAAAATGGAAAAAAAAAACAAACAAAAAAAACAAACTACCAATCTTAAAAACTAAAAATAGTATTATTTTATATAAAAAAACTTAATTTATTAACGATGTGACTATAATTTGACATGTAATGATAAATTTTACAATAAATACTACTGAACTTTACCACCATACCTATATAATAAATTTACTATATTAATATAAAAACCTAGATATAACTACCTTCCATATTAAGATATATAATACGAAATAAAGACACACAACAAACAGACCAACAAAAAATGGCATCTGAAGAATCAGAAAAAATCAAAAACATTTCTATCAAAGAGCTATTGTCAACTAGAATGTTGACAGAAATAAGCACTGATGTCACCTCTTCTCATCTGGTTCTTGATGTGCAGGGAAAAATTCTTGAACAAATCAAGAAAAATCAAGATGTATGGGAACAACTACTTCAAGAACCGCCATCAAGCTTCAAAGACAGAGCTTTGGATAACATAAAAGGGCAATCTCAAGCTGATGACTTAGCCTTCTCTTTCCTGACAGATGCTCTGAACACTGTGAAGGAGAAGATGGAGTTCAGCTCTTCTGAACGAGACAAAATATTTGCTCCAAGTAACTAAAATCTATTTTTTAATCGTTTTGTGGTTGGGCCTGTGTTAGACAATAACTAATATTATATTTTTGGTACATGTTTTGAACACATATTATGTTTTCTATATAAGATATTAAATCGCATGAATGATATAGCCATCATTGTCACATAACAAAACAAAAAGATACCTCATATATCGCATGTAATAAAAGTGAAATCGCATGTACGAATGATTATACACTGTAGCTTATAGAAATCGCATGTTTTAAACTATAAATCGCATGATAAAATGATACAAACAGATGAATATAAAATCGCATGTGTTTAGTATAATTCGCATGTGCATTTATAAGAACCTACTCATCCTCGTCATCTTTAGACACCTCTTCCCACAGATCTTCTTCTTCAGATCCATCATCACTACTGTAATCTTCAAAGTCATTGAAGAAACACTGAACTAATTATGGGGACTAATCAGTTTGGTTTATGTTTCTACCATAGTGGTTAATCTTCTAATGAATATCTGAGCTCCGACTTTGATGTTTAATCCTGCAAAACAGAACACCGTTACTCGTCAAGAGGGGAATGTGGGGGTTTCCCTCTTAACCGGGCTCCGGCGTGAGAATAAGCGACTGCTTTGGGAGGATAATTAAGTATAAAGAGTGAGAGTAGAGGGAATAGAATGTTTAACCTGTGGAATGAGGTCTCTATTTATAACCGGAGAGGTGTAAGAGGATATGGTGTGACATTTGTGCTTGTAGTCATTGTAAACTATTCGGTTATCAATGAAATAAAGTTCTTTGATCCCAATGTTTGTTTATTTATGTTTAATGTTTTTCATGTTTTGGCTTTTATTCGATTTCAAACTCTATATCGCTTTCTGGAGAATTATACGCAAACTGGTGCGTAAGCGTATTCAGTTAAATGCGACAAATGCTCCGGAACATCAATTTATGCTTAACATACCTTAAATAACCTTTACATAACTTAGAAATAAGTTTTGAAGGCTTTGGTATGGCAAAATCTAGTTTATTCGCTTACAGGGACTAAAATTGACAAACTGCGAAAGTATGCCAATCTGAACTGTAACGAACATTCCGGAACATGATCATAAGTTAAACACACCTTAAATATCCTTTACATAGCTTAGAAATAGGCTTTGAGGGGTTTGGTGTGCTAAAATAAACTTTATGCTCATTCAGGGACTAAAAGTGTCAAAAAGTGCATAAGTTTGCACTTTCGCGCATATCTTACGTTCTGAATACTTCCGGACATCCAAAAATTTATGTAAGCATTAAAATATCATGTCTTAATGTTTGGCATGAGAAAAATCCATTCGTCGCGCAATTTGGATCGTTTTTCGCGCTTATGCGCATTCCGTCGTAATTAAGCGAACATCGCAATCGTACGACCAAACGAACCGACATCCGAGATATTTTTGAGCATGTTTTGAGTTCCCTATACTTTAACATCATTTTAGAGCCTTGAAATGAGGTTAACGGGGCTTAAACGTGCCAAAAATGGGCCAAAATGCATGTTTCTGAAGTGCAGGGACTAAAACTGCAATTTCTGAACTTTGACCCTTAGGCGGGGCGCGTAAGGATTCATGTAATCCTTAGGCGGGGCGCGTCAGACTCCCAGTTCTGCAAAAATGTTTTTAACAGCTGGTTGCAGCTGTCTTGCACCTCCAAACCACTTGCAAATGGTTTTTTATCAATACTAGGGGCTCCCATGGGTTATATTTTCAGTGGGTGTGAGTTGTATGGCCAAGATCGAAGCATGTTTATCGAGGAACGATCCTAACGGTCTTGGTTTTCCTATAAATACCCATCCACCCCCATTGCAAAACTCACTTGAATTCTGAGGTTGCTCTCTAAGTTGGGGTGCTTTGACACTTCATACCTGAGAGTACTCGGAATTCAATCTTGCGGGGACCCGTTGTAAGTATTCTTTCGTTCTTTTATTGCTTTTCGAGTCCGAAAGTCAAACTTTGTTTGACTTTCTGCATTGACCAGTTTATGGTCAATGCGAAGATCGTTTGAACTTCATAACGTGAGCGTAATCACGATGGTTATAGTCCCTAGCGACTATACCTACTGATTACCACGTTATCTAGGCTTAGTGACGAGTCGTAGTTTCGGTCAAAATGCGTTTTCTTGCGCATTTTGTAACCAAACTACTCTAGGGTATTAAAACCGTTTGTTTTAATACCAAACCTGTTTTCTAACATTACTAAACATGTTCTAGCATGTTTAGCTCGTCGCTTTTAGTTTTTGTGCTTGTCTAGGGTCGTAAAGGTAAGCGATCTAAACAATCGCTTATGCTTACGAACCCGACCCATTTGGTCGATCATTAGGATCCGACCAAACACATTAGGTGACCATAGTGTATAGGGAATAACCTTTCAAGGTTACGCCTTATGGTCACGCCGTTTAAGTAGTTGTATGACAAGTGGTTCTTATGCCTTAGGTAAATTACCAAAATGCCCTTTTTACACTAAAATTCATTTTAAACTTATGTAACATAATTTTTGACACCTAAACTGATTTAGCAACAATATTAAATGTGTTAAGGCATATCTTGCTTGTCATAGGGCTAGTTAGGCGTTTCAAGCGTGTTTTACGCAAACGACGCGTTAAAGTAGCATAAGCTACCTAAGCGGGTCGTAACGGGTCAAAAGCACTTAGGTTAGGTTTCGTTTTAGTATGAAGGCTTTGTCAAACCATATTACATAAGTCCCCACACTTATTTGGTTTACGAACCCTCGTACTACCCGATCCTCCGATGGGTCCGTTTTTTTAATATAGATGCCTTTATAGGTGCCGTTTGATTCCGTGATCTTCTAGCATTGCTTGGTGGTTGTTCTACGACTTCTAAGCAAATCACGAGTGAGTACATAGTCCCCTCTTTTACTGTTTTTCAAACATTTTGGGGTGAAACACATGTGCCTACTTGTTACTTTCGTGTTTTCTTGTTTTCACATCATATGCTTGCTATGTTCTTTAGTACATTCATAGTACATGATTTCATTACATTGTTTTGCTATGTATGTTAACTTAACATGCTAGCACATTGATTTACATTACATTACTTTGCTAAATATGTTTACATGACATATTAGCACATTGTTTTACATGACTTTTCTGCTCTGTATGTTTACTTAGCATATTTAGCACATTGTTTTCACGTAACTTGCTTACATTTGGTATGACATTTGGTATGCATAAACGGTTCTTTACTACATTCATTAACATTGATCACGCCGCTCGGTAGTAAGTAGCGGTACCATAGGACTTGACAAATCCCGTTCCTAACATCCTGGGTTGGTGTGGATGTAAGGAATGACTGAATCCGTGAACATTTTTACTTTGATAACCTTTACTCTAAGGTTATCCTGCTGTCTCAAGGCTTGAATGTAGTGCGTTATCTTACCACATAAATGTTTGTATCAATAAAACAAGTTTTCTACTTGACAAAACATAACTTTTTGATTTATTCAAAATACTTTGTTTTGTTCCTTTTTACTTATGGTTAAGTATTCGCATTTTGTTACTTACCATACATAACTTTTGTTTACACATAACTACATGACTACATTTTGGACTTTTAAACATATGACAATGGTTTAGACAAGAACAATTGATGATTGGTTTAAACATGGACTTTATACATTGGTGATTTGTTTAAGTGACTTAAGTAACGGTATGGGTGCAGTATGATACAAACATGGTGGATACGCCGCTGGTACTTCCTATATATAAGTGTTTGTATTGTACTACATGTCATAGCGTTATTTAAATCATTTGGTTTGGACTTATACATTTTACACGAATAATACATTTTCACAAGACTTCGTTTTACAAAAACAACTCTCTTATTACAACTTATTTTACTTGGTTATTCATTAACCATACATAATCCTTTTATTTATACTTATCATTAAACTTTATCGCTTTCCAAATGATTTACAAAACAAAACATTTTACAAGGTTAATGACTAACTTTTATTAAACATTCTTCTTAAACTTATAAGTCATGAATCCTATTTTCACAAAACCTATGTTACTCACTGGCATTTTTATGCTAACGTACCTATTTTCACATATGTTTCAGGAGCAAATGCGTAGGATGATCGTGACACGCTAGGGTGGACTTGGGCCTTAGTGACATAAAATAGAACTAGACGTAGTTTAATTACGTCATGTGCTCTTTATTTCTGTAGTTTTAAGACAATGTAACTTGTTGGTTCTTGTTTGAAACAATGTATTCCACCCCTGGGTGATGAATAAAATGATATTTTAATTACCTTGGTTGTGGAACAATAATTCTGTTACAACACTCCCCGATGTTTCCGCCACGATTTGATGTTTTACGTGGTCGGGGTGTGACAGAAGAGTTGGTATCAGAGCCAATGGTTATAGGGAATTAGGTTATTAGTAATGCATTGACCTAGACTATAACCTTTCTAGGACCCCAACACAAGTTGTCTTGTGTTTAGATTTTAAAACATGCACTTCACCTATCCTTAGGTGATCATCAAAACAAGAACCCAGATTTCTAAAACGATTTTTGAAAAACAATCCTCTATTTTTCAAATGATTTATTTTATTATTTTGAACCCTTCCAGTTTAACTCATATTTGGCTTAGTGCCTTTCGAGTTTTCAAAATCCCGTCAAAGTTTGGGTCTAAATGATGTGAACACGTGCAAACTGGAAGAGTGAATGCCTGTACCCTGAGTTTTCTGTCTAAGGCTAGAGTGTTCGTACAAATCCACATAATCGGACCAGTCACTCTTACCTGGGAACTCTTGGGGTGAGTGTTCACTTATAGGCGAGCATGTCTTCGCTAAGCATTGTTTATGGACCCATTTTACTTTGATTAGTCGCTGTGTGTCATTTGTTTGCTTTGTGATACGGACGAATGACCACCATCCTTGCTTTGTTGATTTTGTTTCATCTCGTTCTTTTCATCTAATCATCTCACTCGTTTCCTCTCGTGTTTTCCTCTTTCTAGCATGCCTCCTCGACGCGAAAATCAGCTACCAAATGCCGAGCTGGCAGAAATCATCGCACAGCATATGGCTGCTGCGTTCCCGAATCTTATTACTCAGCTTAACCAAGCCAACATCAATCAGAACGCTCCTTGTAACTTCAAGAGCTTCAATTCGGCTAAACCACTCAAGTTCAGTGGTACTGAGGGGGCAACTGGGCTCCTTCAATGGTTTGAGAGCATTGAGAATACTTTTCGTCATGTTCAGTGTCCTGATAATCGCAAGGTCGAGTTTGCTTCTAGTGTTTTTCAGAAAAGGGCGTTGACATGGTGGAACGGGGTTATGAGAGATCGTGGTGCTGAAGTCGCTTTAGCACAAACATGGGCTGAGTTAAGGACTCTCATGATGAGTGAGTTCTGTCCTCGTCATGAATTGCGAGCGCTGGAAAGGGAGTTTGATGATCTAAAGCAGTTTAGTGGTGAGCACCGGGCATATACTGACAGGTTCGAAGAGTTGAGCTTGTTATGCCCAACAATGGTTACCCCACTTGATAAAGCTATCGAGAGATACATCGATGGTCTACCTGACTCTGTGCAAGACATCGTTACTGGTAGTAAGCCTACCACTGTTCGTCAGGCAATCGAGCTATCTGCAACGTTGACTGAATCTCAGATTCGAAAGGGTAAGTTGCATCGGAAGGGTGACAAGAAGGGTAAGAAGCAGGATTCTGATAAGAAGGATAGCAAGAAAGGAAAGAACAAGAAGGGGAGTGATGCGGGTTCTTCGAGGGGTTCGAGGAAGCGGAAGGCTTCCCAGAACTATGCCGTTACTACTCAGGCTCAAGCTGCTCAAAATCAGCCTGCGCAACCTCCTGCCAAGAAACCGTACTTTGGCAATGCACCTCTGTGCAACAGGTGTAACGGACATCATCAACCACACCATCAGTGCCGTCAATGCACCAACTGCGGAAGATCTGGTCATCTCGCTGCTACATGCCGCATTCCTGTCAATCAGAATCGGGTAGCTCAAAACCCGGCTCAACAAGTTGCCCAGCCTCTCGCTCAGCAACAAGGTCAAGCAGCACGACCTCACTTTCCCCCAGGCGCTTGTTACAACTGTGGGGATCTGACCCACTTCCGCAACCAGTGTCCAAGGTTGATAAATGCAAACCCAATTCAAGCTTAGGCTCGTGGACGAGCTTTTAACATGAATGCTGTTGAGGCGCAAGATGACAACGAAGTGGTGAACGGTACGTTCTTTGTTAATAATCAACCTGCGTCTGTTCTTTTTGATTCAGGGGCCGATAAGAGTTTTGTGTCGTTATCTTTTGAGCCTTTGCTTCGCGTGTCTAGAACGAAACTAGGTAAGCCTTTAACTGTCGAAGTTGCGAATGGTGAACCCGTTGTTCTTAATTCTGTTCTTCGCAACTGTCAATTGAACCTTAGCAACCATCTTTTTCCTATTGACCTCACCCCTATGCATCTTGGAAGCTTCGACATTATTGTGGGTATGGATTGGTTAGCCAAGCATCGCGCAGAGGTAATTTGTTTCGAGAAGATCGTTCGTGTACCGCTCCCGTCAGGTGAGATCCTTCAGGTTTGTGGCGAGAAACCTGTTAGTAGCCTCAAGCTTATGTCTTGCTTTCAAGCTCGGAAGTATCTGCGAAAGAACTATGTGGCCTTCTTGGCACATGTTACGGCAGATAAAGACCAAGGTAAGCCTATTCAAGATATCCCTGTTGTTCGGGATTATCAGGAGCTATTTCCTGAAGAGTTGCCTGGTCTACCCCCAGCACGCCAAGTCGAGTTCCATATCGATCTCGTACCTGGTGCAAATCCTATTGCTAGAGCTCCGTATCGCCTTGCACCGTCTGAGATGCAAGAGCTATCTAAGCAGCTTCAGGAGCTTTCTGACAAAGGTTTTATCCGTCCTAGCTTTTCTCCTTGGGGTGCTCCCGTTCTTTTTGTCAAGAAGAAGGATGGATCCTTCAGAATGTGTATCGATTATCGTGAGCTGAATAAGCTTACCATCAAGAATCGATATCCCCTACCTCGCATTGATGATCTCTTTGACCAGTTACAGGGTGCTACTTGCTTTTCGAAGATTGATCTTCGTTCTGGGTATCATCAACTTCGTGTACATGAAGAGGATATTCCCAAAACAGCATTTCGCACTCGATATGGGCATTATGAGTTCACAGTCATGCCATTCGGTTTGACCAATGCTCCTGCCGTTTTCATGGACTTGATGAATAGGGTTTGCAAGCCTTATTTGGATAAGTTCATCATCGTTTTCATTGATGATATCTTAATTTATTCTAAGACGCGAGCTGATCACGAGCAACATCTTCGTCTTACTCTGGAACTCCTAAAGAAAGAGCAACTTTTTGCCAAATTCTCCAAGTGCGAATTTTGGCTTAAGGAAGTTCAATTTTTGGGTCATATTGTCAACGAACAAGGTATTCATGTAGATCCCTCCAAGATCAGTGCGATTAAGGATTGGGATACGCCAACTACTCCTACTGAGGTTCGTTCATTCCTTGGTCTTGCGTGTTATTACCGCCGCTTCATTGAAAACTTCTCGAAGATTGCGGTTCCTCTAACTGCTCTAACTCAGAAGAACAAACCCTTTGAATGGGGTTATAAGCAAGAAGAAGCGTTTCAGACCTTGAAGCAGAAGCTTTGCGATGCACCTATTTTAACTTTGCCTGAGGGCAATGATGATTTTGTCGTCTACTGCGATGCATCAAAATTGGGTCTTGGCTGTGTTCTGATGCAAAGGAACAAAGTCATAGCCTACGCATCTAGACAATTGAAGGTACATGAGAGAAACTACACCACTCATGATCTTGAGTTAGGTGCAGTTGTTTTCGCTCTCAAAATCTGGAGACATTATTTGTACGGTACAAAATGCGTGGTTTTCACTGACCACAAAAGTCTCCAGCACATCTTCAACCAGAAGGAACTCAACATGAGGCAAAGATGTTGGGTCGAACTCCTAAACGACTATGATTGCGAAATTCGCTACCATCCTGGTAAAGCGAATGTTGTGGCTGACGCATTAAGTCGTAAGGAACGTACTATGCTTCATTGTGTTCGTGTTCAATCTGCTATTCAAGCTCGATCTGATATCCAAGTACGCATTTCTCAGGCTCAGCATGCTTGTGTTTCACAAGACTTGATGGGTAAGGAATTACCCTATCACATTAAGCCTGATCTTGTTCTGAAGGAAGATGGATCGTATTATTTCATGGACCGTTTGTGGGTCCCAAGCCAAGATGATCTTCGTGCTTTGCTTATGGATGAGGCCCATAAGTCTCGTTATTCTATCCATCCTGGCTTAGACAAGATGTATAAGGATCTTCGTACTCGGTATTGGTGGCCTGGTATGAAGAAAGACATTGCCTTATACGTTTCAAAATGCCTTACTTGTCTCAAGGTCAAGGCTGAACACCAACATCCTTATGGTCTTTTGGAGCAACCAGAGATTCCAGTTTGGAAATGGGAAAACATTGCTATGGATCTCATTACCAAACTTCCGCGCACTAAGAAAGGTCATGATGCCATCTGGGTAATTGTAGATCGTCTTACTAAATCAGCGCATTTCTTGCCAATCCGTGAGGATTTTCCTGCTGAAAAGTTGGCTAAAATCTATGTGGATGAAATTGTATCCCGACATGGTGTTCCTTTGAACCTTATTTCTGATAGGGATGCTCGCTTTTCTTCTCGATTTTGGAGAACCATGCAATCCGCTATGGGGACCCAACTCAATCTGAGCACGGCCTATCATCCACAAACTGATGGCCAAACTGAAAGAACAATCCAGACTTTGGAGGATATGCTTAGAGCTTGTGTGATCGACTTCAGTGGTAGTTGGGATTCACATCTTCCATTGATTGAATTCTCCTACAACAACAGTTATCACTCCAGCATCAACATGGCTCCTTTCGAGGCTCTCTATGGTCGAAAATGTCGTTCACCAGTCTGCTGGAATGAGATAGGTGAGGCTCAGATTACTGGACCTGACCTCATTCTGGAGACAACTAACAAGGTAAAGAAAGTTCGTGATAACTTACAGGCAGCTCGAAGCCGTCAAAAGAGTTACACGGACCTAAAACGCAAGCCCTTGGATTTTCAAGTCGGTGATCATGTATTACTTAAGGTCTCACCTTGGAAAGGTGTGATCAGATTCGGAAAGAAAGGAAAACTTGCACCTAGATACGTTGGACCATTCCAGATCGTCGAAAGAATCGGTAAGGTAGCCTACAGACTTCAATTGCCTCCTGAACTTGGAAATGTTCATCCAACCTTCCACGTATCCAACCTCAAAAGGTGCTTAGCTGATGAGAACCTCCACATACCACTTGACGAAATTCGTGTTGATAAAACACTACATTTTGTTGAGAAACCTGTGGAAATTATGGATCGTGAAGTCAAATGGCTTAAACGCAAGCGCATTCCGTTGGTTAAAGTTCGCTGGGAATCTAAACGTGGACCTGAGTTTACTTGGGAACGTGAAGATCAAATGAAGGCGAAGCATCCACATCTATTCCCACGAGTTTCCTCTAAACGAATTTCGGGACGAAATTCCCACAAGTAGGGGAGACTGTGACATTTGTGCTTGTAGTCATTGTAAACTATTCGGTTATCAATGAAATAAAGTTATTTGATCCCAATGTTTGTTTATTTATGTTTAATGTTTTTCATGTTTTGGCTTTTATTCGATTTCAAACTCTATATCGCTTTCTGGAGAATTATACGCAAACTGGTGCGTAAGCGTATTCAGTTAAATGCAACAAATGCTCCGGAACATCAATTTATGCTTAACATACCTTAAATAACCTTTACATAACTTAGAAATAAGTTTTGAAGGCTTTGGTATGGCAAAATCTAGTTTATTCGCTTACAGGGACTAAAATTGACAAACTGCGAAAGTATGCCAATCTGAACTGTAACGAACATTCCGGAACATGATCATAAGTTAAACACACCTTAAATATCCTTTACATAGCTTAGAAATAGGCTTTGAGGGGTTTGGTGTGCTAAAATAAACTTTATGCTCATTCAGGGACTAAAAGTGTCAAAAAGTGCATAAGTTTGCACTTTCGCGCATATCTTACGTTCTGAATACTTCCGGACATCCAAAAATTTATGTAAGCATTAAAATATTATGTCTTAATGTTTGGCATGAGAAAAATCCATTCGTCGCGCAATTTGGATCGTTTTTCGCGCTTATGCGCATTCCGTCGTAATTAAGCGAACATCGCGATCGTACGACCAAACGAACCGACATCCGAGATATTTTTGAGCATGTTTTGAGTTCCCTATACTTTAACATCATTTTAGAGCCTTGAAATGAGGTTAACGGGGCTTAAACGTGCCAAAAATGGGCCAAAATGCATGTTTCTGAAGTGCAGGGACTAAAACTACAATTTCTGAACTTTGACCCTTAGGCGGGGCGCGTAAGGATTCATGTAATCCTTACGCGGGGCGCGTCAGACTCCCAGTTCTGCAAAAATGTTTTTAACAGCTGGTTGCAGCTGTCTTGCACCTCCAAACCACTTGCAAATGGTTTTTATCAATACTAGGGGCTCCCATGGGTTATATTTTCAGTGGGTGTGAGTTGTATGGCCAAGATCGAAGCACGTTTATCGAGGAACGATCCTAACGGTCTTGGTTTTCCTATAAATACCCATCCACCCCCATTGCAAAACTCACTTGAATTCTGAGGTTGCTCTCTAAGTTGGGGTGCTTTGACACTTCATACCTGAGAGTACTCGGAATTCAATCTTGCGGGGACCCGTTGTAAGTATTCTTTCGTTCTTTTATTGCTTTTCGAGTCCGAAAGTCAAACTTTGTTTGACTTTCTGCATTGACCAGTTTATGGTCAATGCGAAGTTCGTTTGAACTTCATAACGTGAGCGTAATCACGATGGTTATAGTCCCTAGCAACTATACCTACTGATTACCACGTTATCTAGGCTTAGTGACGAGTCGTAGTTTCGGTCAAAATGCGTTTTCTTGCGCATTTTGTAACCAAACTACTCTAGGGTATTAAAACCGTTTGTTTTAATACCAAACCTGTTTTCTAACATTACTAAACATGTTCTAGCATGTTTAGCTCGTCGCTTTTAGTTTTTGTGCTTGTCTAGGGTCGTAAAGGTAAGCGATCTAAACAATCGCTTATGCTTACGAACCCGACCCATTTGGTCGATCATTAGGATCCGACCAAACACATTAGGTGACCATAGTGTATAGGGAATAACCTTTCAAGGTTACGCCTTATGGTCACGCCGTTTAAGTAGTTGTATGACAAGTGGTTCTTATGCCTTAGGTAAATTACCAAAATGCCCTTTTTACACTAAAATTCATTTTAAACTTATGTAACATAATTTTTGACACCTAAACTGATTTAGCAACAATATTAAATGTGTTAAGGCATATCTTGCTTGTCATAGGGCTAGTTAGGCGTTTCAAGCGTGTTTTACGCAAACGACGCGTTAAAGTAGCATAAGCTACCTAAGCGGGTCGTAACGGGTCAAAAGCACTTAGGTTAGGTTTCGTTTTAGTATGAAGGCTTTGTCAAACCATATTACATAAGTCCCCACACTTATTTGGTTTACGAACCCTCGTACTACCCGATCCTCCGATAGGTCCGTTTTTTTAATATAGATGCCTTTATAGGTGCCGTTTGATTCCGTGATCTTCTAGCATTGCTTGGTGGTTGTTCTACGACTTCTAAGCAAATCACGAGTGAGTACATAGTCCCCTCTTTTACTGTTTTTCAAACATTTTGGGGTGAAACACATGTGCCTACTTGTTACTTTCGTGTTTTCTTGTTTTCACATCATATGCTTGCTATGTTCTTTAGTACATTCATAGTACATGATTTCATTACATTGTTTTGCTATGTATGTTAACTTAACATGCTAGCACATTGATTTACATTACATTACTTTGCTAAATATGTTTACATGACATATTAGCACATTGTTTTACATGACTTTTCTGCTCTGTATGTTTACTTAGCATATTTAGCACATTGTTTTCACGTAACTTGCTTACATTTGGTATGACATTTGGTATGCATAAACGGTTCTTTACTACATTCATTAACATTGATCACGCCGCTCGGTAGTAAGTAGCGGTACCATAGGACTTGACAAATCCCGTTCCTAACATCCTGGGTTGGTGTGGATGTAAGGAATGACTGAATCCGTGAACATTTTTACTTTGATAACCTTTACTCTAAGGTTATCCTGCTGTCTCAAGGCTTGAATGTAGTGCGTTATCTTACCACACAAATGTTTGTATCAATAAAACAAGTTTTCTACTTGACAAAACATAACTTTTTGATTTATTCAAAATACTTTGTTTTGTTCCTTTTTACTTATGGTTAAGTATTCGCATTTTGTTACTTACCATACATAACTTTTGTTTACACATAACTACATGACTACATTTTGGACTTTTAAACATATGACAATGGTTTAGACAAGAACAATTGATGATTGGTTTAAACATGGACTTTATACATTGGTGATTTGTTTAAGTGACTTAAGTAACGGTATGGGTGCAGTATGATACAAACATGGTGGATACGCCGCTGGTACTTCCTATATATAAGTGTTTGTATTGTACTACATGTCATAGCGTTATTTAAATCATTTGGTTTGGACTTATACATTTTACACGAATAATACATTTTCACAAGACTTCGTTTTACAAAAACAACTCACTTATTACAACTTATTTTACTTGGTTATTCATTAACCATACATAATCCTTTTATTTATACTTATCATTAAACTTTATCGCTTTCCAAATGATTTACAAAACAAAACATTTTACAAGGTTCATGACTAACTTTTATTAAACATTCTTCTTAAACTTATAAGTCATGAATCCTATTTTCACAAAACCTATGTTACTCACTGGCATTTTTATGCTAACGTACCTATTTTCACATATGTTTCAGGAGCAAATGCGTAGGATGATCGTGACACGCTAGGGTGGACTTGGGCCTTAGTGACATAAAACAGAACTAGCCGTAGTTTAATTACGTCATGTGCTCTTTATTTCTGTAGTTTTAAGACAATGTAACTTGTTGGTTCTTGTTTGAAACAATGTATTCCACCCCTGGGTGATGAATAAAATAATATTTTAATTACCTTGGTTGTGGAACAATAATTCTGTTACAACACTCCCCGATGTTTCCGCCACGATTTGATGTTTTACGTGGTCGGGGTGTGACAGAAGAGTTGGTATCAGAGCCAATGGTTATAGGGAATTAGGTTATTAGTAATGCATTGACCTAGACTATAACCTTTCTAGGACCCCAACACAAGTTGTCTTGTGTTTAGATTTTAAAACATGCACTTCACCTATCCTTAGGTGATCATCAAAACAAGAACCCAGATTTCTAAAACGATTTTTGAAAAACAATCCTCTATTTTTCAAATGATTTATTTTATTATTTTGAACCCTTCCAGTTTAACTCATATTTGGCTTAGTGCCTTTCGAGTTTTCAAAATCCCGTCAAAGTTTGGGTCTAAATGATGTGAACACGTGCAAACTGGAAGAGTGAATGCCTGTACCATGAGTTTTCTGTCTAAGGCTAGAGTGTTCGTACAAATCCACATAATCGGACCAGTCACTCTTACCTGGGAACTCTTGGGGTGAGTGTTCACTTATAGGCGAGCATGTCTTCGCTAAGCATTGTTTATGGACCCATTTTACTTTGATTAGTCGCTGTGTGTCATTTGTTTGCTTTGTGATACGGACGAATGACCACCATCCTTGCTTTGTTGATTTTGTTTCATCTCGTTCTTTTCATCTAATCATCTCACTCGTTTCCTCTCGTGTTTTCCTCTTTCTAGCATGCCTCCTCGACGCGAAAATCAACTACCAAATGCCGAGCTGGCAGAAATCATCGCACAGCATATGGCTGCTGCGTTCCCGAATCTTATTGCTCAGCTTAACCAAGCCAACATCAATCAGAACGCTCCTTGTAACTTCAAGAGCTTCAATTCGGCTAAACCACTCAAGTTCAGTGGTACTGAGGGGGCAACTGGGCTCATTCAATGGTTTGAGAGCATTGAGAATACTTTTCGTCATGTTCAGTGTCCTGATAATCGCAAGGTCGAGTTTGCTTCTAGTGTTTTTCAGAAAAGGGCGTTGACATGGTGGAACGGGGTTATGAGAGATCGTGGTGCTGAAGTCGCTTTAGCACAAACATGGGCTGAGTTAAGGACTCTCATGATGAGTGAGTTCTGTCCTCGTCATGAATTGCGAGCGCTGGAAAGGGAGTTTGATGATCTAAAGCAGTTTAGTGGTGAGCACCGGGCATATACTGACAGGTTCGAAGAGTTGAGCTTGTTATGCCCAACAATGGTTACCCCACTTGATAAAGCTATCGAGAGATACATCGATGGTCTACCTGACTCTGTGCAAGACATCGTTACTGGTAGTAAGCCTACCACTGTTCGTCAGGCAATCGAGCTATCTGCAACATTGACTGAATCTCAGATTCGAAAGGGTAAGTTGCATCGGAAGGGTGACAAGAAGGGTAAGAAGCAGGATTCTGATAAGAAGGATAGCAAGAAAGGAAAGAACAAGAAGGGGAGTGATGCGGGTTCTTCGAGGGGTTCGAGGAAGCGGAAGGCTTCCCAGAACTATGCCGTTACTACTCAGGCTCAAGCTGCTCAAAATCAGCCTGCGCAACCTCCTGCCAAGAAACCGTACTTTGGCAATGCACCTCTGTGCAACAGGTGTAACGGACATCATCAACCACACCATCAGTGCCGTCAATGCACCAACTGCGGAAGATCTGGTCATCTCGCTGCTACATGCCGCATTCCTGTCAATCAGAATCGGGTAGCTCAAAACCCGGCTCAACAAGTTGCCCAGCCTCTCGCTCAGCAACAAGGTCAAGCAGCACGACCTCACTTTCCCCCAGGCGCTTGTTACAACTGTGGGGATCTGACCCACTTCCGCAACCAGTGTCCAAGGTTGATAAATGCAAACCCAATTCAAGCTCAGGCTCGTGGACGAGCTTTTAACATGAATGCTGTTGAGGCGCAAGATGACAACGAAGTGGTGAACGGTACGTTCTTTGTTTTCAACTGCGCGGCTACCAAGGTACGTTCCAGGTGATTCATTGGTTCTCTGAGCAGGCGCGAAGTGTTGTTAAGGCGATGTTAACTTGCGCAGCCTTGGTAGCTTTTGCATGAAGCTAATTGTAATTTTATGGCGGGAAAAACTTCGAAATTTGAACTCTGGCAAGTTGGTGAGATAAGTCGCTGATTGCGACGTCTGAGTTGACCCCTGGCACGGATGTCATCATGCCGACTGTGACGGTTGCACTTCGTGTCAGGAGAGTGAGGCCCACGCGCGCGTGGTAACCGTCACCCCTGCTTTTACGCGTGACATGGCAGCCTCTCATTGGTCAGCTTAGCGGCGAAAGCGGCACGTTTACCCATCGCATTAAATGCGATGGGTATATATATCCGAAGAGATGTGAGAGGTTCTCACTTTTCTTCTACTATTTCCATCTCTCTCGTTTCGTCTCTTTGAATCTTCAAATCTTGTAGCAGATCTTCAAGATTTTTCTTCACATCTTCAAGTTTTTCCAGAAACTTGGATCTTTATTCACGATGACTGAAGAACATCAGGAGGGTGTTTCTGGAGAAGAGGGTCCTGTTCCCGTTCTCCGGTGGGATCTTGGACTATTTGAGCAAATTGTTAGGAGCTTCCAGTTTCCACCGGAGTGGGATGCACGGTACCCGGCTCAAAATCAGACGTCAGCTGACGCACCGCCGGGCTACATGACGTTGTTTGAAGATTTTTTTCTTCAAGGCAACTTTAGGCTGCTGGCGACGAATTCATGGGGAATATATTGCATCACTACAACTTCCATATTTCCCAGATGAGTCCTCCTGGAATGGTTAGGGTTCGTCATTTTGAGTTTTTATGCCGAGCTCATGGCATCGAGCCATCTGTTGAGAAGTTCTGGGCCTTCTATCAGCTTCAACGGACGATGGGCTTCTTCTCGTTTGCCAGCCGTGGTGCTGCAAAGAAGATCTTGTTAAACCCACCGAAGAGTTTCCACGATTGGAAACCCAAATTTTTCTTTATTCGAGAAGAGGTGCTTCCGATTGCCATGCCCTTCAGAGATTGGAGCGAGCCGGTGCTGAAAGAGGATCTTCTGATCCCAAAACATGAACGGTGGTATCAACAATTGACCCCTACCCCTAACCGGGTGTTTGGGGAAAATGTATTGGTGGCGGCGCGCATGAGTGACCAGTGGTCACCGGACAGCAAGGAAGTGCCTGTTCTGAAGATTGGTGATCAAGGTCAGTTATTTTCCTACTTTCCCTTGTTGTATGTCTCCTGCTCTATTTTATTTATGCGTTTTGATGCGCAGAGGCGCAACTATACCAAGCTGCCTTTGCTACTTTTGGGGGATCCATGGGCATGCGCCCCCTTCTCGATGATGAGGAAAGCTGGTATGAGCAGATTAGAAGCAATTTCATGTACCCGGTTGCTGATGCATTTGCCTCGCCGCCTACTGCAACCGAAGCTGCGCAATTCCCTAAACCTCGTCCTTTGTGCTCTGTGACTTCTGCTGGGAAAGAGGTTTTCTATCTTTCCAGCGAGGAGTCTGTAGGGTCTTCAAACGGCGAGCTAAGTCCGTGGTCTAACATCTTTGCAGGTGTGTTGCGCGACTTGGGGGTTGACCCAGAAGAGAAGAAGAAAAAACCCTTGAAAAAGAAGAAGAAAATCAACTTGGATCCCGAGGTGACCAGTAAGGGGGCTGGTAGTAGTCGCGCAACCGCTGGTGCAGCTGGTAAAGGTACTGTTCGCCTTCGACAGAGTGATTTAAAGGATTATGTGATAATTAGTGATTCACTTAAAGGCTTATCGCGCGCAGCTGAGACGAAGACTGGAGCGGGTGGTTCAAGGAGCTCTGGAAGCGCGGGTTCTCGTAACCTGATGCTGGTGCAACTCCTTCCACTGCCGCGCATGAAGAAGAGGAGGCTGCTGCACAGTTGATCAGCAGAAAAAGAGTTAGAAGCGAGACCACCACTGGTGTGGCTTCCGCATCGGTGGTTGGTGCGATTCCCTTGGTTGGGAAAACGAGCAACTTGCGCTCTCTATATAGATTTTCTCCTGGTAAGCTCTTGACTTCTCTTCCTAATTGTAATTTTCTTTGCTTAATTACTTGGTTTCTGCAGAGATCAAGAAGAAAACCCCTGAGAAGGGGGGTTACATTTACTGAGCCAGAGCCGAAGAGGCCGAAGATTATCATTAAATCTCCCCAGACTGCTGGGGTTGAGTCTGCTAAGGAGAAAAATGTTGCTGAGAAGGATGTGGCGAAGGCTGCTGAGGCGCAGAGAAAAGCTGAGGAGCGTCGGAAGAAGATTGAGGAAGAGAAAAAGAGGAAAGCTGAGGAAGATAGGAGGCCCGAAGAGGCAAAGAGGAAAGAAGCTGAGGAAGAGAAGAGGGCTGAAGAGGCGAAGAGAAAGAAAGCCTCTGATGTGGAGAGGGAGAGAGAGCAGAAAAAGGCTATGGAAAGGCCTGTCAATGTTCCGGATTTTGAGATCATGAAGGGTCATGAGAGGAGGAAAGAGCCTGAGGTTCTTGATCGCACAAAGATAGTTTCTACCAAGGGGTCGGGTCGGTATGTTTCTAGTGGCGCAAGCTCTGGTGGGGCTGGGGGCTATAACCCACAGGTTATTGGGGCGAAGGATACCCTTGGTGATATCTATTACAAAAGCTATACCGAGGAATAACGTGGTAGCGCTCCTCACCAAGCTCCCTGGAGTTTGAAGCAAAGGGACACTTTTCAAGAATTTGGACCCTGCCGCGATTGGTTCTTAAACTCTTTCACTCCTGGTGAGGTTAATCGGCAGAGGGCGAAGACCCACGAGAGCTTGTATCGAACGTATGTGATCGGGGAGGCCAATACTCGCGCCGCTAATCATCAAATTGTTTGCGAGTGGCGAACGATGGTTAGGGAGCGAGCGGACTGGGAGAGTTATCGCGAGCGGATGTTGAAGCGTATCAGCGACTTTGAGAAGTCCAAAGCCGCCTTTGATGAGGAGAAGGCCAAGTTTGATGCGGACAAGAAAGCGGAGGAATGGGGGCGTGAGGGCCTGAAAAATAAACTCCAAGCTGCCGAACAACAACTGGCCAAGGAGAAGGCCGAGTTTAAGCGCATCTGTGAGAAAGATAATGAGCGCGCGTTCGCGGCTCGCAACAAGATTGTTGAGCTTGAAGCCAAGATTGTTGATCTCATTGCGAAGGTTGAGGATGCGCAGGCTGCCCAGGCTGCCAAGCAGCAGATTGAGGTTTGTAAAACTTATTTCCTTTCTTTCCATGCTGTTTGCAAAATAGCCTAAGTCTTTTGTCGCCTTTCAGGTAGAGTTGGCTGACGTGAAGTTGCAGTTGTCCAGCAAAGATAAGGATCTACAGGCCAAGGATGTCGAGATCGCTGAGCTGAAACGCCGGCTGAACGACCAGATTGATAGATGCGAGTCCTTGGAAATCGACCTCGAAGCGGAGAAGGTTAAGGCTGCCACAGCTGAAGAGGCGCGCGCTGTTAGTACCGCCGCCCTTAATGTAGCGCAGACTAACTACTTTGAGGCGCAAGGCATCGTTGATACACTTGTCTCTGAGGCCGAGTGGGTGCGCAGTCGCGGAGTAGTGCTGGTAAGTCTGTACTTATATATTTTTGTATGCTTAATTTGCTAGGAGTTGTCTTTAATATTCGGTTTTCGTTATAGGTTGCCAACTCTATCCTCAACGCTGGGGAGCTAGATCGCGCCGTTGCTGCTCTGACAGATGCTGCGCGCGCAGTAGGTCATTGAGGAGGGTATCTGGAATGTTTCCAACACGTCGAGGAGATGTTTGGACAAGAGTTTGACGTGAGCCATTGTTCGGTGACCGACCAGGCTAATGCCGAGTTGAGGCGTGCTGAGAGCGCTTATGATAACCTTACATTGCCTGTAATGGACTTAGTTGTGGAGGCTCTAAAGAAAGACGATTGGTGTCAGCGCCTCAAGGCCATTCTCGATCCACTGGTCACTGTTGAACTATCGGATGAGGAGGAGCCAGCTGGTGATGACGGTGGAAACGGTGGTGATGACGGCGGAAACGGTGATGATGGCGATGATGATGGTGATCAACATGATGAACTTGAATAGGCTTTGTCGAAAGGCGTTGTGCCTTGTAATTTTTTATTTGTTTTGAATGTACACTGTTGCGCGGTCGCGCTTTTTAAATTGAATGAAAGTTGCTTGTTCTTTCCCGTTACAATTATTGCACTGTTGTTAAAAACTTAGGTTAAATTAGCTCGAATAAATGGAAGTCTCTTCGAGTGAGTAGAACTGCCCGGTCTCGCGCTTTGTTCGCGGAGGACCTTGGAGGCGTTCTTGTTTGAGAGCTTGTAAGTTGCTGGAGTGTTTTCGTGCTAATCAGAAGTTTAACATGCATTTGTAACGAAAGAAGTAATAGACATGTCGTATGATTTCATTGACTTGGAAATGGGCGCTTAGGCCAACATACATTAATGGTTAAGGGCGTATAGCCAACATAGGAAAGTAAAAAGGCGCGTGGCCGATAGTAGCGGTTAAAGGCTCAAGGCCGAGGTAAATTACATATAGCATTTGCGCAGTTGTTGCGCATTCCACGTTCGCGGTAAGATGTGGCCATCTAGGGTACGTAACTTGTAAGCCCCTTTGCCTAGCACTTCGTGGATCAAGTATGGGCCTTCCCATTTGGGTGTTAGTTTCCCTGGGCGTTCGGCATTTGACGCTTCATTGTCTCGGAAGACGTATTCTCCTAGAGTTAAGGTACAGATGCGGACTCTTGTGTTGTAGTACTTCTCCAGTTGTGTTTTGTACTTGGCTTCTCTGATTCGCGTGATTTCGCGCCTTTCTTCCAACAAATCCAGGTCAAGACGTCGCTCTGCCTCATTGTCGATTGCGTTGACTGCTGTCAAGCGTGGGGAGGGCAGGCCAACTTCCGCCGGGATAACCGCCTCTGAGCCATAGACTAGGCTAAACGGGGTTTTGCCGGTACTTGTCTTTGGCATGGTTCGGTGAGCCCACAAGATACTCGGGAGCTCATCCACCCAGCCTCTTCGCTTTGTGCCCAGTCGGGCCTTTATCCCATCGACGATACACTTGTTCACACTTTCCACGTGCCCATTGCCTTGAGGATGTGCAACGTAGGAGAAAGTGTGTTCGATTTTCATCTCTTTCATCCACTTCTGGAGGTCTTCAGACGCAAAGTTAGTACCGTTATCGGTTACAATCTTTAGTGGTAGGCCGAACCTGCAGATGATGTGTTCCCAAATGAACTTGCGCACCATCATAGCTGTAGTTGAAGCTAGAGCTTTGGCCTCCACCCATTTGTGAAGTAATCCACGGCTACTATTATGAATTTTACGGCGCCAGGAGCCTCTGGGAAGGATCCCACCATGTCAATGCCCCACTGCTGAAAAGGCCAAGCAGTGGATACAGGGATAAGATCGTTTTTGGGGCGCAGGGTTTTAGGAGAGTGTCTCTGACAGGAATCGCACTTGCGCAATTCCTTCAGGGCATCAACGTGCATCCCTGGCCAGTAATATCCGGCGTTCATAATTTTTGCGACAACCATGCGTGGACCTGCATGGATGCCGCAGATCCCTTCTTGGATCTCCCTTATCAGGTAATTGGCATCTTGGGGGTCCACACAGCGCAGTAATGGCCCCAAGAAGGATTTTCGGTACAGAATACCGCCATTCATTTCGTAATGCAGGGCCTTGTTTTGGATCTTCCTCGCCTCTGCTCTGTTTTCAGGGAGTATCCCCTCTAGCAAATATTGGATTATAGGGGTCATCCAGGATGGTTGCCCCATCTCGATCACGTTTACTTGTCGCAACAAGACTGATGGATTCTTGAGTACTTCGATTCTTACATCTTTAGCAAGGTGTTGAAAGGAAGTTGAAGCAAGCTTGCTCAAGGCATCAGCTGGTTTGTTCTCAGAGCGATTGATGTGGACTACCTTGTGAGACTGGAACTGCTGAAGCAATTCTTTCGCTTGCTCTAGATATAGGGCCATAACCTCGCCCTTTGCATCGTATATACCGTTAACTTGGCTGGCTATCAGGAATGAATCAACGCGTGCTTGTAAATTTTTAGCTCCCATTTTGATGGCGAGGCGTAAGCCTGCCAGAAATGCTTCATACTCCGCCTCGTTGTTGGTGTTTTTAAAGTCCAACTTGATGGCGTAAGTAAATTCATGATTCTCAGGGCTCACAAGGCGCAGTCCTGCTCCCGCGTCGTCCTCATTTGATGCCCCATCGGTATAAAGCACCCAAGTCTCATTTGCCGTGTCTTTTTCAGGGGTCTCTATCAGCTCACATTCTTTGATTTTAGCAACTGGGACTTCTGTGATGAAGTCCGCAAGGACTTGGCCCTTGATGGCTGGGCGCGGCCTGTACAAAATGTTGTGGCCTCCCAGCTCTATGGCCCATTTTGCTAACCGCCCGGACGTTTCTGGTTTCTGCAGTATCGTGCCGATATGGAAGTTGGTAAGCACGGTTATCACATGCCCTGTAAAATATCTGCGCAGCCGTCGGGAGGCGTGTAGTAGCGCGAGAACCAATTTTTCCATCGTGGAATATCTTGTTTCCGGGTCAGTGAGTACCCTGCTGACGTAATAGATTGGAGTTTGGACTCCATTTCTCTCTACTAGTAATACTGACCCTACTGCCTTATCCGAAGAAGAAAAGTACAGTACGAGTGGTTCTTTTTCGAATGGTGTAGTCAGGGTAGGGAGCTCGATCAAACATTCCTTCATTTGCTGAAAAGCTGTCTCTGCCTTGGGGGTCCATTTGAACTCTTGTTTCTTCACACAGTTGCGCAACGTACTGATAAAGGGGTACGACTTCGCGGGGTGATTGGAAAGGAAACGGTTAAGCGCGGCCAGGCGGCCGGCCAAACGTTGCATCTCTTTGATTGTTCGCGGCGATGGCATTCGCTCTATGGCTTGGACTTTCTCTGGGTTCACTTTAAAACCGCCGTTTGTGACTATGAAGCCTAAAAACTTCCCTTCTTCCATGCCAAAAGAACACTTGGCTGGATTCAGCTTCATATTTACACTGCGCAATGAATTGAAAGTTTTTTCGATGTCCTTCAACATTTGGTCCTCTTCGGGACTTTTAACCACTAGATCATCGATGTAAACTTCAATGTGCTTTCCGATGTCCCCCGCGAAGGTCTTGTCCATCAAGCATTGGTATGTTGCGCCAGCATTTTTCAGACCGAATGGCATCTTTGTGTAACAAAAGATTCCAAGATCGGTTCTAAAAGCTGTCTTTTCCTCATCTTCGAGCTTCATCTGGACTTGATGATAACCCTTGTAGCAATCCAAGAAACACTTCCATCTATATGGCGCGAGAGAGTCTATCTTTTTATCGATCTCGGGCAAAGAATAGCAATCTTTAGGGCATGCCTTGTTGAGATCGGTATAATCTACACACATTCGCCATCCACCGTTCGACTTTTCCACCATTACCGGGTTCACGACCCAACTCTGATAACGCACTTCTCGTAAAATCCCAGCCTTGAGCAGCTCACATACTTGTTCATTCATTGCTTTCGTTTTGTCTGCTCCTAAGCTGCGCCTTCTTTGGACCTTTGGCTCAACAGAGGGGTAAGTGTTTAAGCAATGTTCGGTTATGTTGCGCGGGACGCCGGTCATGTCTGCCGGGGTCCAGGCAAAGATATCCATATTTCGGAACAATAATTGCTTTAAACGCGTTCGGATGTCTGACGAAATGGCGTGGCCAATTGTCACTGTTTGCTCTGGGTATTTGCGGTTTAAAACCCATTTTTCGGGCTCGGTTGTGGAAACCTTCGCCGCTTTTGCTGGGCGCAATTCTTCAGTTGACATTACTTCTTTCTTGGCGTAGATGATTGCCACTCCCGTCTTGGTTGGGAACCCTATCGCTAAATGGGGAGTTGAAGTAACCATGTTCAGCTCGCCTTGGGTTTCCCTCCCAATTAACACATCATGCCTCGACTTGACGGGCATCACCATGAAATTCACGCTTGTTGTTCTTGAATGCTTCCCGTCAGACAGCGTGACGGGGAAGTTGATTTGACCAAGTGGAAAAACCATCTCGTTGCAAAATCCGGACAAAGGATAATCAACTGGCTCGAGTCTCGCTTTGTCCTCTTCATCAAATTGGTTAAAACACTGTTCATAAATGATGTCGGCTGTACTTCCTGGATCAATGAATATGTACTCCGTTTCATAATGGCCGATGATACCGGTAATGACGACGGGTCGTGTGGCGCGAGGACCGCCGCGCACTACCGGGAAAATGACCTGTTGCTCTTGCCAAGAAGGCTCATAGGGGCGCTTGCCTTTCTCTTTTGCGCTGTATCTCGGTCCGTTGACCATGTGGGTCTCTAAGCGTCGGACTTTCTTGTGATTTCCTTCGTCGTGGCATTGGTGCTGACGAGTTTCTTTGCGCACGTTCTTCACCAAGTGGCTTAGCTTACCACTCTTTAGCGCTTTCTTGATCTCTTGGCGCAAACTATAGCAATCATCGGTCAAGTGCCCTGAGTCTTTATGAAAATCACAGTACAAGTTGGGGTCTTGCCCCTTCTTGTTTGTCATAGGTCTGGGAGCCTTGAAATCATGGTTCTCCGTCATCAGTACCTCTTTTGGCGTTTTTATGAGCGGAGTCCAATGCTTGTCACGATTATCATCTTTAACTGCTTTCCTGTAACCGATCCGGTCTATTGTTTCACACGCGTCCTCCTTATAGCGCGGTCTTTCATCATGGCCCCTTGGTCTCCCAGACTTCCAATCATTACCCTTGTATCTGTTGCGCCTGTTGTTGTCGCGCGTGTTCCCTCTGGAGAATCGATCTTAAGAGTGATAACTTTTGTTCCTAGCGAGTGATTCTTCAGTTTGCGCAACAATTTTTGCGGCTTCCATGAGTTTATCCCATTCTTTTGGCATTCCGTCTTTGCCTGTGATAGTTCTGATGAGACTATCACAGCGAATGGCTTTCTTGAAATGACAACGCATGAGTTGTTCGCTTACGCCGCCTATCTCCAAACATTCCTTGTTAAAACGGGTGATGAAATCTTCCAGACCTTCACCATCCCTTCGCCAGATATCTTCTACTTCAGCAGTGTCACGCTGGTAGCGTCGTTGTTGGCTGAAGTAGCTCAAAAACTGTGTCTTGAAATTTACCCATGATTTGATCTTCCCTGGTGGAAGGCTGTCGAACCAGGCGCGAGAAGCCCCGGTAAGGGTTTGAATAAACAAGTGACACCACATAGGCATGTTCCAACCACCCAAGCAACCTACACTGGTGAAAGTTCTGACGTGATCACCCGGATCAGTCAATCCGTTGAACTTTCCGACAGTCGGAGGTAACTTTTCTCTTGAAAGCGGCGCTAGTGCGATTTTCGGGATGAATTTCGAATGCTCCGCAGCTTCCGCTGGCCTGTAGGCCAGGCGGAAATCCCTTTCAGCTTCTTCTGTATACCCGACATGCTGTCGCGGTTTGAAGTACTCGTGATTCCTCTGCAAGCGGTTGAAGACTGACGAGCCTTCGTCGTCTTCCCAAGTTGGATCATTTGGGTCTGTCTCTTCCCATTCGTTGTTCATGTTGCGCGGCGTGAGCCGGCTATGAACAGGACCTCTTTGAAGGTTTGACGGATAGTCGTAGTAGCTTTCCGTTTCTCCCCTTGTGTCGCGCGTGTCCTGCACGCTTAGACGCCTGGTGGAGGGTGGCCTGTTAGTTCTGCCTTGGAGATTTGGCGGTGGGGGCATCTGGCGCGCCCCCTGACTTTGAGGAGTGACCAAGGACGGTTCTGCCGTCAAGACTGCTTGCTGCGCAATCAGAGATTGGTACGCTGCGTTTATTGTGGCGATATTCTTGGCATACCATGAGGCTGGAGTTTCGCCTTCTGGTAGCCCTAGCAACGCTGAAACATTCTGAGGTGGTGTTAGGTTTGAAGGTCCCTCGCCGTTATTCCCTGGAGTGACCGTCTGAGTGATGCGGGTGATGCTCCCACGCGGGCCCCCAGTATTGGTTACTTCGACTTCACCAATTTCTTCGATTTGCTGGGCTTGGAGGTTTTGGATTCCTTCACCCAACGCCGCGTTAGAGTTGGCTCCGAAGCCGAACTCGTGGATGATTCCTTGACCAGTCATGATCGAAGGACGAAAGATGTCAAAAACTCAGAAAAAGAAGATGAAGATGGTTATAGAAAAAACCGGTGGGCGCCAATGAAGAAACACTGAACTAATTATGGGGACTAATCAGTTTGGTTTATGTTTCTACCATAGTGGTTAATCTTCTAATGAATATCTGAGCTCCGACTTTGATGTTTAATACAGGACGCCGTTACTCGTCAAGAGGGGAATGTGGGGGTTTCCCTCTTAACCGGGCTCCGGCGTGAGAATAAGCGACTGCTTTGGGAGGATAATTAAGTATTAAGAGTGAGAGTAGAGGGAATAGAATATTTAACCTGTGGAATGAGGTCTCTATTTATAGCCGGAGAGGTGTAAGAGGATATGGGCTGATGGGCCTTGGGCCGGAAATGGACAACATAACGGATATGCTCTTTGTCTCGCTAGTGTCGACCGTTTAGTGGCTTCTAGAAGTTCTTCGGCGCTGGCGCACCTTAATTGGAGCCACGTGTCATTGTTGTCGGCCCTGCTGTTCTTCTGCCATCAGCAGACAAGTGGAGATCGTGGGACAGATGTCTCCGTCCTCTGATTGGTGCCACTTAGGCGTCCTTAAGTACTTCTTGCCAGACGATCGTGGCGCACGATTGAACAGAGCCTGCTGGACGCTCATTGGCTCTTTTTTACTGCCACTTGTACCTTGTGTACCACCGGGGGCAGCCTTGCGCTGCCTCCCTGTGTGGTTCTTGCTGAGCATCTAACTAACCCGCGCGGGTTAGTATGCTTGTGTGCTCCTTTAGTATGCTAAGTGCTGATATCGGAGCTTCTTGTGAGCGAGCCCTCTCGCGACGTAGAGCAGGAAAGTGGTGTTACTCGCGCGAAGCTCGTGGTAGGAAGTTTATTAAAAATAAGGAGTATGGTTCCCCGCGCACCCTTGATGGAGGTTTGCGCGGCTTTTTGGGACCATACCCCTTCAGTCATCTTCCTTTTCGTCGTCTTCAACCTCATTGTCTTTGTCTCTCCCAACATTTTCAATCTGGACACCCTTCATCTTCTTTTTTTCCCTGTTTACCTTGTTGTTTGGCTTTAAGCTCGTCGCAAGTCCGAATGTCATGACCTTTTTCATTGCATACGCTATATGTCCTTGACCTTTTCCCTTTGCGGCTGATCATTTGTTCCTTCTTCGATTTAATCCTTCTATGCGAGTCGTGGCCTTTGTTTCTTATACCAGCTGGCACACGAGCAGTAGGGGGAGCATTAGTTACTGGTTGTTGATAACCAATCAACTTTGAAAATCAGTCAAATTTTGGATCAAGTTGCTTGGTTATGCGACTCTGGTCAACTCTCTCTTTAAGCTGCATCATTTGATCCCTCACTAAGACAAGTTGATCAAGGTCGGAAATCAAATTACTAACCAAATACTCCCCTGTGTGGATGATTTCACGAGCAATCCGTTTAGCCTTGTGTTGCACATCCTTACCACCAATATTTAGATTGTACTTCACATTTAACTCATTGGGCACCACATCCTTCGTCCATCTCTTCGTAACATATTTGTTTGGAATTTCTTTAACACCAAACATCTTGAAAAGAAAATATATGTGTTTGCATAGCAGCCCATACTGCTCAAAACGCAAACAGCTACACTGTGCAGTTACATCATTTTCAAGATTCTTGAACCACACCTAGAAATAACCAAAAAAAATTATAAAATTTAAAATCGCATGTATAAAATAACAATTTCGCATGTCTAAACAATCATGTAACTGAATAAAATTAAAATCGCATGTGAAACATAACAATTTCGCATGTCTAAAAAATTATGTAAATGAATAAAATAAAATCGCATGTGTAATGTAACAAATTCGCATGTCCTAAAAAACATGTAAAATACCTCCAATAAACCATCTCCATGTGCTTTAAAGTCCTTCAACAATATTCTGATACGTGGACCTTCAACTTTGGTGTCCATTGGCAAACATTTGGAAATTGTTCCATGTATCTCTAATTGCTGATCAAAAAATATAGACCTGGTGTAGATCTTAGCAGCATCTTTTTCCAAGGTAGTTTGACTCCAATCAGCTGGCTCAGTATATCTTGAAATATGATCATTTTTTTCTATGATTGAACCTTTGTACATCTATTGCACCATCAAAATGATTCATAAACTCTACGAGTGTGAGTTGTGAATTAGCAACCTGACAAAAAAAATGGTTCTCACTCTCTGATCTTGAAGTTGTTCTCATAAGACCCGACATTGGCTCGTGCCGGTAAAAAGCCGGAATCCACATGGATCTCATCCTAAACATATCATCAATCCATTTGTTTTCAGTAAGACCGAACTCAATCATCACCAACTTCCACTGTCTCTCGAATAATTCGGGCTCAATCGAATCAGTCCAAACAATGTCGCACATCCTCCTTTTAAACTCATCATTATTGCACAACTCGTGTCCAACCTATAACAATAAATGCTTTTTATATCAGCCTATAACAAAAAACTATAATAAAAAAAATAACACCAACAAAACACAAAAATATTGCATGCTATACTTATCTGCCACTTTTTTCATTATGTGCCACATACACAATCTGTGTCTGCTAATAGGGAAAACCTCCTCAATAGCCTGTTTCATAGCAGGGTCTTGATCCGTCACTACAACATTTGGCTGCCGACCAAATGACCTTAAAAATGAATTCAGAAGCCATTTATATGATTCAATACTCTCTGATGCCAACAACCCAGCTGAGACTGTTACATTTCGACAGTGGTTGTCAATGCCAGTGAACGGAACAAACACCATCTTGTACCTGATCAACACATGCGAAATCACGTTTATGATATGCGAATTACTAAAAATCATATGCGAAACCAGAAATATAGCATGCGATATATTCAACACCACTCTATTGTCTACACATGCGATATTGAACGCTCATTAGCAAACAAACATGCGAAAATCAGTAACAAACATGTTTGTCTGTGAAACACTTACCTGTTTGTCTTGAAAGTTGCATCGAACGATATCACATCCCCAAATTCCATATAGTTAAGCTTGCATAAACCATCAGCCCAGAACAAACCAGTTAACCGTTTGCCATCATCAACAGAATATTCAAACGAATAATCAGCTAAATACTGTTTTTTGTCAGTCATCCTATTAATCACCATATCAGCATCATATTCTCCTATATAGCTATTAATTCGCTTCCTAAAATTTTTGCAATCATCAACCGTGGCACCAACGTTCTCAAAACCACCATAACGTTTCCTCATTATATGGAAAGCTTTGGCAGGACCAAGGTTTAAAGTGCCTAGTTCCCATACCATCTCCTCCTGGACATCTGACAATTGTCTGTAAGCTGGCAGCATGTGAATATCATTTTGACATACAAACTTATGATTATGCCCATCAACAAATCTCTTTACTGTATATAATCTACCATCCACAGTGCAAATCATAAGTTAAGCTTTGCATCCAGTCCTAATAGTCCCCCTGTTCCTTGTTTTAAATTGCTTTTTTGACTTCGAATGATCATCAATACACAGAGGCTTATGTCCCTCTTTAGAACAAACAAAATACTTAGTTTTGATTATACCACCACTGTATACTTCACCACCTTTCCGAATAGAAAAACCAGCTAACTTAGCATATGATTGATAAAACGCATATGCTTGTTCAATAGAGATAAATTGCATTCCAACAACAGGTGTAGTTGATGCTTGAACCTCCGGAGTGTAAACCCTTTCATCTACAAGAATCAAAATCAGAAACATAAAACGTCATAAAAAACACATGCGAAATGTATGATCAAAGCATGCGAAATGATGATATTGATCAATCTGAATTACATATGCGATTTATTATACAATAACATGCGGAAATACATAAAAAAATAAAATCAAATGCGAATTGTTAGAGTAATAACATGCGAAATTTCTGCATGTTGCTTTCAATACAAAAGTATAATCAACATTCAACCTTCAAAAAAAAGCAACAACAAACAAACATTGCTACGATTAAAACAAAAAACAACTATACGAACAATTTAGATATCTGAATAAACATAATTACCATTAGAACACTCGTTTGCATGACTTGTACTTGAAATTGGAATTGGATTTGCAGGTCGCGGATTTAAAACATCCTCAATCGAAATTCTCTGATAAGCAGATAATTGAGCATGATCACCGATCGGTCGATTTTCTTCAAAATCAACATATGTTCGTCCAGTGCTACTCTGTGGATCCATCAAAATAAACAAATTGAATGAAACCCTAACACAGAAGAACGAAAACTGCCAATTGAGAATTATGGAAAATTTGAAACTGATTTGAATAATAATTACCGGGATATCAGTGTAACGAACTTCTCGCTGAATGAATGAAGAGACGAATTTGCCCTCTGATGATTAGGTTAATTGCCTGATCTAACCTTATTAAACCGAAAATGAATCAGGACACGTGTACGGCTCAAAATATAGCGTATGTAATGTACGATAACCATATTTGTACCATACTCTTTACCTATATATATATATATATATATATATATATATATATCATTATTTGGACACATATTGTCGGTAAATCAGAGTTTTCAACGGTATTGGTATATTGTTGGAAATGTATAGCAACTTTTTACGTACTATTTCATAGGGAATTTCGTCTCTTTCTAGAAGCCTAAGTTCATAGTTGGCTAACCATAGGGGTGTTGTTAGTTCAAACATTTAATTTTGTCTCTTTATGTTGTTAGTCCTTACGCATTCTCTAAAGTCATAAGGTTGGGTACTAAGTTCTAAAATGACAAAAATACCCTAATTTCACAGTTAGTTTTTAACAACAGTTAGACTTAACGCCCTAGGATATTACAAAATCAAACGTTAACCTCATAATGTTACTTTAAATTATTTGTACCTGAGATTGTTACTATCCACAAACCACAGGGACTAACAGTGTAATTAACTCAATAATATTTAGTTAGAATAATATAAATAGTAAATGCAAATTTAAATGTTAATAAATTCTACAAATATAATTTTTGTTTATAAGACAATATTTAATATTTATTAACTAGTTAAATTTTATATTTTAAATTGTAAGACCCAGTTTAAACACACTAGATTTAATAACATAAAACCTTGCCTTTCATAGCAAATTTGAAGTTTACAAAAACTTTCAGGATTTGAAAACATAACTACACATAACATTCACGATAATATCCCTACGCAACCATATTCAAGGTAGAATCTACAACTGTTACATAATTTTAAAACAAAAGATCAAGTGCGGAAGCGTTCGCTTGAGTGTTCGGTTCAAATACAAATGCTTGATCATCACCCTTCTACGAGAAAACCTGAAAAACTGAACATTTTTAGACCAATGTTAGTATTATGGTCTTGGGATGATAATAATATAATCAAAACGGTGTTTGAAAACCAATTAACGCAACCAAGAATAATGAAATTCTGATTCTGGATCTGGGTGCCACCGTAACCTACGGTGGTCACCGTAAGTTACGGTGGTTCCTGGAAGTTTGTGACCTGCCGTAAGGCAGTAGCGTCCCGCCGTAGCATTTTATTGGCTACCGTAAGTTACGGTATCACCGTAACTTACGGTGGTCACTGTACATGTTTTCTTGCTTTGTTGTTGTTGTCATTCTATTCCCAAATTGCAGTAAATTAATCTTGTACATGATTATCACTAAACCAAGGTTAGGATACTCATGTTCTGATTATTACCGCCATCATGTTTCGCTTTCCCCATGAGGGATTGCTTACGCAAATATGTACATGTTTAAATTCAAGGCTTCGTGTTTGTCAAACTACACTACTTGACATGTTTACCAATCAGAACCTTAACTCCTGTATTAGGAGTTAAGTTTCTCTACTAGCTTAGCGTGTCCGCTACACGGCTTACGCTTGGTTTATAACCATTCGTCACATTTACTCTCAAACTTGTTTTGACCCGTTCGGATGCCAGAACTTAGGCACCAATCAAGGGACCCCCTTTTTCTATCGCATGATTGACCCATTTTACTTGTTTGAGACGCAAAGTCACTTTCGTGACATATTGGTCTATCTTGTTTACCATGCTTTATACTACGACATAAAAACAATAAGTAATCTTAATGTAACGAAACGGTAATTTCGTACCTTTAGAGCACGCCTTTCTCCCGTGAATTCCCTCCGGCTTGTCCGCTTGATGATCCGGACTCTTTGCCTAGGAAATTCAGTTTACAACTTGTTTAGAACTCTTTACATGAGTATTAACGCATTATTATAAACATTCATCAAATCTGCGTTTTCATCCAAAATTTAACATTCCAAATCCCTACTTAGGCATTTCAACAAACACCTAGCGGGTCAAATTTTACATAGTCATTACCAAGTTCATGACTTGTTATTTACATCTAAATTCACTTCAATTAACAAATTGTACACACTTAAACTTTCAAATTACTGAATTTCATCATACAATTCAGCTTTTCACTAGATTAAAATTCATAATCCTAGTGTTTGTCTAGTCTTTACAATATCATAAATCACCTACAATGGTGATTGTAATTTCTTCAAGTATCATGCAATGATTTTCACAAATATTCATCCAGGGTTTAATCCTAAGCATCATATTACTTCAGGATTCATTCATACATAACATATCTAGGTTAAATTTCAGTTATTCACCATTAACCTAGAGTTCATGATGGATCAAAATATCAAGATTTTACATACCTTTTTGATCCTTACAACGAGGTGATCACTAATTCGCGTTTAGAACTTGATTTGGAGCAGATTTATAGCTTCGATTGTGAGTTTTATGGAGATTTTAGGGTTTGGAACAAACCCCTACTCGCCCATTCCTTCCTTGATCGACCAGACACACCAAACGGTGTGTTTGGTAATTTTTGTTACTATTTCAGCATTTAACTTTCATGTTTTGGCAAGTTTAGTCCCTCACTTATCACCTAGCTTTAAATACTATTGTTTTAACTTAGTGCAAGCTATTTCAAGACTTGTAATTTTAACTAGGTTAAAATTTCTAGTTAGTTAATTCTTGTTTATTAAATCTTTAAATTTCTAATATAAGGATTTATATTTTCGGGGTGTTACATAAATTTAAATTTCATTTTATTCATTTTTCTTTTAATAACACGTACCATAGTTAATAATACGTATGGTCGTGTCGAGTCGGGTAACATTTCGCGTCAGAACATGTCACATAAAAAAGTTGTTTTGGTTCGAGTCAAAACAAGTTCAGGTTATGTAACACCTCGAAATTTTGTGTCCATTGATGTGTTAACACGTGTCATTTGTTTACACGTGGCATCTATGATAAATAAAGGACTAATTTTGACAAACCTTGAAAGTATATATAAATTCGAGGGTTATAAATGTCAACAAGGGTAAATATACTGTATAGTATCCCTAAATAATGCTTAAACCTTCAAACGAATAAATTATAGATCGTGTAAAAATAAAACGCGGAAGAAAGTGAGAGATTACAAACTACAGGGGTTAACTGTGTCAACATGTTTAATAATACCTTTGAGTGACCCTTTAACGTTCCAAAGACTTTGTAACGGTATTATACCCTCACTAAAATAATATATATGAATTTCGCGAAGTTTCGATATGAAACGAGAAAGTTACGATCGAATTCGTAAAAGAAGGGTTAAAAGCGTCAACAGTGAAAGTTAAGGCTTTCCAATATAATTAATAAATAAACCGGGGACTTAATAATGCGGGTAATTAACACGAGGCCCCTATCGGTAAATAACCGAGGGCCAAACCGCAAAGTTACCCCTTCAAAACCGAAAGGTCAGGCGAATCATTACGAAAGATTTCGTTATTAATGGCCAGATTCTGTAATCATTACAAAAAGATTTAAAAATCCTGAATTCTTAACCTTAGGCGACCCGCGTAAGGTTTAAACATAAGTTGAGGCGGGCCGCGAGCCTCCTCTATTTCGCGTCTGATTTCTTAACCTTTAGGCGACCCGCATTAAAAAGCATGAGAACTCCCATGCGGGCCGCGTAAAGTGCCCAGATGCAGAAACTTTGTAACTACTTGGCTTTTGGAACCTTTGAACGATCAAACACCACTTAATGGAGCATGGGCACCCTACATTTGACCCATAACACTTAGGGGACATCTACCCATCACCCCTGACCTGTTGTGGTAGTTGTAATGATCATAGGAGCTTGTTTTTGGCTATAAATAGCACCTTTGTGTGCATAACCATTCACACAATCAAAACACACAACTACTGATCATTCTAAGTGCTCCCAAGCATTCTCTTCTGCTCTATAATCAAGAAGCAACTTCTGTAAGTCGTTCATAACCATTTTGGCTTCACATTTCCATAGTTATAGCTCATAAACGCAACCGTCGTAACTAACGGTTGTCATTGCCATATCTTGCAAATGATTCAGTCTTATGACGAATCAAAAATGGTTACGAGTTGGTATTTATATGGGTATTAAACCTCTAAAATGGTTCCCCCTGATCACCACTCTAACTATATCAATTATCGAGTCAAACGTGCGGTTAAAAAGTCAACAGAAAGCTATTTTAGCGATTTAAGCATAATCTGTAATGTATATGTTATGGAACCTGTTTTGACAATCATAAAACATGATAATAAGTATATAAACCTGTTTGCGCTCGTTTGAATCGATCATTTACTATATTGAACCGGTTCGGAGCCGAAAGTCGCAAAAGTTTGACTTTTGCTTTGACTTCAGTTCTGACCCGTTTTAGTGAGGTATAAATATACCTTAGGACTCTCTTAGGACCAGGTCACATGTTGGTATACGCCCCTGTGGTCGGTTCATGAGTTATCCGAGTCTTTTACGTATTTCCGTCATTCGCCTAAAAGTTGACCGTAACGGCCTTTTTAAAATTAAAACGAGTATTTCGGACACGTGAACGGACCAAAACCTTGCTTATTAAATTATAAGCATGTCCTTAAAGTTTCGCGTCAATCCGAGGTCTAGAAGGAGAGTTATGCTAAAAGGCGCACTTTTAAGAAAGTTTTTACAATTAACGGCGCAATTAGCATAACGCCCATCTAACCCAAGTTTTCGTCACCAAAACTTTTACCCACTGTGGTAAAATAATATTTTGGGAATTTTAAAGATTTTTAATAATTTTTACCTTGCTCATAACCTGCGGTTATGGCTACGGTTCGGTAAATACCGAATATGCCCTTTTTGGCCAAAACGAGAGTTCTACAAGGTCTTTTGACCCGATTCCAGTTGCTACTGGTTTTAAATAATGAATAAAGTATTTTAAGCTTTATAAGCTGTTCGGGAAACTCAGATTTCCTGTAGAACTCGAAAATCCCTTTTAAAGTCTTTAAAATGACCGAAAAGCCCCTACGGGGCATAATATAAACTTAAACTCGTTACGGGCATTACGGAAGGTATCCTACTGATACCAAAATACTTTTAAAGCATATTGACTTAGGAAATAAGCGTACGACTCTCATAGTTAACCGTTTCGCCTATTTGCGCACACGGTACGGCTCATGGAACTAGTTTTCGTGCAATAGCCGATATGGGTCAAATTATATTATTTGAACCCCAAAATCCAGAGTATGAACTATAAACCCATATAAAACAAGTCACTGAACTTGTCGGGTCCAAAACATACTCCATTCTCGGTTTTCGCCTCTTCGTGCGAATTAACCATATCTATATATCGGAATCAACCGGTTTAAGCTACGGCTAATACAAGGACCGTTAGGATTCTAAGAGGTTAATTAAAACCTTCGTTCCAGATTAGGAGCCCCAGTAAAAGCTATCGGTGACTTGATCTAAATTAAGGATTAATACTTGCAAAGGTAAATACTTTTGACTTATTTCCCCTATATGGGCTTAGGTTACGGTATATTAATACCGCTTGATTGAGCATTATATACTTCCATCGCTTAGGTGGTTAATTGATTAAATATGATCGGCTCATTTAAACAGTTTTGTTGCTTATAAGCCTTTGGGGGGTTTAATGACCGTTGTCCCGGATATCCTCGGCATCATTTTACGAAATGGCCACGACCATCGACATCCCGGTATAGGCGTACACCCGGTATAAAGTGTCGACATTAAAACTAAAAGACGTAGCCGTTGGTTTCTGTACTACGGTTTTACGCAAACGTGGTGTGTCTATAAATCTTTAACCCGGCACGACCCGGGCTACTGAACGCATAAAAGAACATGTAAAACGTTCACAAGATCATTATGAATTTTCCCAAGTTATAAAAGAGTTTGTGCCTTGTGCATTCAAATCAATTTTAATAAACATTTTCAAATGTGTCAGTTGAATGTATTTACCAGTGTAAACTGACGTATTTTCCCCAAAAAGATTAAGTGCAGGTACCTAAACGTAATTGGCTGGTATTAGCTCCCTAGCGTCGGGATAAGCCTCGCAAGCTTGATTGCAGTATCTGATGGAACATTACTTTACCTTTATTTACGATCCACTGTGGATATATTCAACCCCTGTAATACATTTTGATATTACGATCAGAGGTTGAAATTTATATATTTATCTTATGCTTCCGCTGTGCATTATATAATTGTGTGGTTTGACTATATTGTTGCCAACATCGTCACGGTAATCCCCCACCGGGCCCACCGGTGAGACACGTGGAAATAGGGGTGTGACAGGTTGGTATCAGAGCCAACATTGAGTGAATTAAACACTATCCTAATGTGTTTAATCTCAGTGACACAATTGCACATACTTGAGTCTAGACAAGAACTTAGGACAAATTCGGATTAATACTCCTTTTTGTCTTTAATTTCGATTTGATTTTTAATAAGTTTGGAGCAGGAAAATGCCACCTGTTATATTCCGAGGAAGAGGAAGGGGACGTAGAGGCCGAGGAGAAATCGTGACACATCACGATCAAGAAGCTGGACCATCTGGTACAAGACATCCTTCGATGACAAGGAGCGAAGAGCCACAACGACGAAGAGATCTTTACGAACCCGCGAGGCATTCCACTTCGCACAGCTCGACGCCATCCTACCGGCACTCCTTTGGGCCAGACTCAGAAAATAATCCCAACAACCCACAACCTTCCTTCATACCTCTACAACGTTCGGTATCGCACCGAAATTACGACGACCCTACTCCGTACTACGTAGCTCAGTTTAATCCGGCTGACTACATACAGGAACCTTCAGGTTTTGTTCCACTAGGGCCACAAGACCATTTTTCTGAAGATCCCATGGAGGAAGATGAGGATCCAACTGAACCAGCTCGTGGTACGCCCACGCATCCGATAGAAGTATCTGATGGATCTTCATATCATGGTCCGCAGTATCAAGGCCCAGACAGCTTTATGGCCTTGTTTGACCGACATGAGTGGTACAACACACCATCTCATCAGACATCGCAACCGAGACATCCACAGGATCCCTCTGAGGATTCACGCTTTGAGGCAGTTACGCCACCACCTCCGCCACCGGCACAACCAGTAATACCTGATCCGCCGAGGCGTAGGAGGACCAATGCTCGTATGTCTACACGAGGAGGAGGGGGTAACCACTTCAGCACTCCTCGACATTCTAGTAGTAGCCACTATCCGCCACTACATGAAGAAGGACCTTCAAGTCCTATACAGGAGGCGAACTCCGCACCTACTGCACGAAATTCGCCACCATTTGGGTATGACCAACCCATACCTGCTTATACGGGTCCGACGGCTTACAACCCGTTCGAACCGTCACAAGCACAATACAACTACGGCTATGAGCGCGACCCATATGTGGTGTCGGCTAGATATAATGCGCGCTACCCTGACGGAGCACATGGAAACATGGGACCACCGGATTACTCAGCTCATGGGTATCCAATACCTCCCAGACCTCCAGTTCCGCAACAAGCGCCACAACCACGATTCTCTCCTCCTGAACAGGAAGAAATACTCCATCGACTAGATCGAGTGGAGAGAGAGTTCGAGGAAGAGAAGAAAAGCCACCGAGGATTTCTCAAGGGCTTGGCGAACCTACTAAAGGGCAAGAAGAAGAAACGTGACCACTAGCCCTTAATAATAGTACTACTGTAATTTCTACTTTGAAATAAGTCCCTGCGTGGACAACTTATCGTATTTCAGTCCCTACGTGGACTTATCTTTAGTCCTTGCATGGACACCTATCTTATATTAGTCCCTGCGTGGACTTGTCACTTATTTTAAAACCTCTATGGAGGTATGTATTATTTGAAAGACCCGTTTAGGGCAATATGTAATTGTATTTGAAATTTCGGAATGTATGTTATGTGTTTTGTTTTAATATATATAAAAAATAAATCAAAACCATTCCTTTTATATTGATCTGCCTAATAAAGAATCTTAAGGGGGTGAAACCTAGCTTGGGGTCTTTTAAGATCAGTCAAGATGGTACGACCTAGCTGAAAAGATTCTGATTTCCCTGTTAACCTCTGTACGCATGTTAACATTCATGGCAGATGTGATTCGTTAAAATCACGCACGTCATTCTTATACAATAATCCTTTGAGGATTTCAAAACCCAACTAGATGATATATAGATCGTGGGTTAAATCACCAATGAAGGTGATCAATATTATAAAGACATCCATTTAGTGATGCAATGCCTACGGGCCAGTACTACAAAGACATCCATTTAGTGATGCAGTGCCTACGGGCCAGTATTATTAAAAACATCCATTAGTGATGCAGTGCCTACGGGCCAGAATTATTAAAACATCCATTAGTGATGTAGTGCCTACGGGCCAATATTATCAAAACATCCATTAGTGATGTAGTGCCTACAGGCCAACCATATTAAGACATCCATTAGAGGTGTAGTGCCTATGGACCATAATAATTGTCTTATAAGACAAAAGGCAGTAGTAGTCTATGACTCTCTGTCAGAAAGAGATAAAAGAACTACGGTTCAACTCTCTATGCCTTTGATTCTCTGGAATCTCGGCTAATATTATAAAACATCATCGTGATTAGGCTTTATGCCGCCCATACTATTTATATAGTTAAAATAGGATATATTCAAATCCTAATATTTAATGAAATAAAAAGTTAACCAAATATGGTCTCTGTACCATGGTTGACAAATTGTCATAAAAGACAATTATATAATAATCTCCTAAATTAAAATTTTGTTATCTTCTGTAACAGATTCAAGTTACAATGGCAGATCCCAATGGAGAGAACAGCCACACGAATGAAGATGACTATGACAATGCGTCAGTACATTTGACAGGCGCACAGCTAAAGGCTCTGATCAACAATGCTGTCCAGGCAGCTATTGATCGTCAAAATACTGAGTCTCAAGGCAGAACTGTGTCAAAACCACCCTCTAAACCAAAGACATACTCCAAACCACCCTCTGAACCCAAGAAAGATGACGACAAGCACTCGTCTACTGAGCACAGCGTTCACCGCGATAGAGAATATACTGATGCGTCCAGTGCTAAGGGTTGCACCTACAAATACTTTGTATCATGCAAGCCCCGTGAATTTACAGGGGAGAAGGGTGCGGTTGATTGTATCACCTGGCTGGACGAGATGGACACGATTGTGGACATCAGCGGGTGCGCTGAGAGGGACGTGGTTAAGTTTGTGTCCCAGTCTTTCAAGGGCGAGGCCCTGGCGTGGTGGAGAGCTCCGGTGCAGGCTTCAGGTAAGTCTGCCTTGTACAAAATGTCATGGGGGGAGTTTATTACCCTCATAAAAGAAAACTACTGCCCTCAGCACGAGGTTGAGAAGATTGAGGCTGATTTTGTCTCACTAGTGATGACAAACCTGGATTGTCAAGCTTATCTGACAAGCTTTAACACTATGTCACGCCTGGTGCCATATCTTGTGACACCAGAACCACGAAGGATTGCCCGATTCATTGGGGGCTTAGAGCCGGCGATCAAGGCCAGTGTGAAGGCCTCTAGGCCGACGACCTTCAGGTCAGTTACTGACCTCTCCTTGTCTCTTACACTTGATGCTGTCCGTCTGAGGGCACAAAGGAGCAAGGAGGCTGAAAAGCGAAAACGTGAGGATGATACCTCACGAAAGTCTGGGAAAAAGCACCGTGGAAACGGTGAAGGAAAGAGAGGGTCGGAGGCAAAGAAGGAGGGGCAAGCTGATGGAAGACCTCACTGCAAGGTCTGCAAGAAACCTCACTCCGGGAAGTGTAGGTTTGCGTCTGGTTCACAGTCGCAACAAAGGACTCCACCCTGTGGGCTATGCAAGTCCAAGGAACATAAGACAGTGGAGTGCAAAAAGATAAAGGATGCAACCTGCTTTAATTGTAATGAAAAGGGGCACATAAAGAGTAATTGCCCGAAGTATGCCAAGAAGGCAGAAGAGACTAAGAAGACAAATGCGAGAGTTTTTCGCTTGGATGCAAAGGAAGCGGTCAAGGACGATAATGTGCTTACAGGTACTTTTCTCGTAAATAATATATTTGCAAGAGTACTGTTCGATTCTGGCGCTGATAAGTCCTTTGTAGACCAGAAATTTTGCCAACTACTAAATATGCCAATCAAAACCCTTGACGTGAAATACGAAGTAGAGTTAGCAGACGGCACGATAGAAACCGTCTCTACCGTTCTAGAAGGATGTGAAATATCCATTAGGAACCATTCTTTTCCTTTATCTCTACTTCCTTTCAAACTTGCGGGTTTTGACATCGTGCTAGGCATGGACTGGTTATCCCATAACCAGGCCCAAATCATTTGTGGCAAGAGATAAATAGTCTTAAGGACTCCGAGTGGTGAATCTCTTACCATTCGAGGGGATACGCACTACGGATTGCCAGAAGACGTATCTATGCTGAAAGCTTCAAGGTGTTTGAACAGAGGCTGTGTAATTTACATGGCTCAGGTGATAATAGAAGAACCAAAGCCGAAGATCGAGGATCTTCCTGTCATTTCTGAATACCCCGAAGTTTTTCCCGAAGAACTACCTGGTTTGCCACCAGATAGACAAGTGGAGTTCAGAATTGACATCATTCCTGGAGCAGCTCCGATAGCAAGAGCACCTTACAGATTAGCCCCGACGGAAATGAAAGAACTGAGGACCCAGTTGGATGAACTGCTGGCGAAAGGTTTTATCAGACCTAGTTCATCTCCCTGGGGAGCTCCTGTCCTATTTGTAAAGAAGAAGGACGGATCGATGCGGTTGTGCATCGACTATAGAGAGCTGAATAAAGTTACCATAAAGAATAGATATCCTTTACCAAGGATCGATGATCTGTTCGACCAGCTGCAAGGAGCAAGCTACTTCTCCAAGATCGACTTAAGGTCGGGTTATCATCAACTAAGGGTCAGAGATGAAGATGTACACAAGACTGCATTTAGGACTCGCTATGGTCATTACGAGTTCCTAGTGATGCCTTTTGGGCTCACAAATGCACCGGCTGCGTTCATGGATCTCATGAATCGCGTTTGCAAGCCGTACTTGGACAAATTCGTCATAGTCTTCATAGACGATATCCTGATCTATTCTAAAAGCCAAGATGACCACGAGAAGCATCTCCGTTGCATTCTCGAATTACTACAACGTGAGAAACTCTACGCCAAATTCTCGAAATGTGAATTCTGGCTAAGAGAGGTTCAGTTTTTAGGACATGTTGTGAGTAAGCGTGGTATCCAAGTGGATCCCGCTAAGGTAGAGGCGGTCATGAACTGGCAAGAGCCAAAGACGCCTACCGAAATTCGTAGTTTCCTAGGATTAGCAGGATACTACCGGAGATTTATTGAAAATTTTTCAAGGATTGCTGCGCCTTTGACTTCCTTGACCAAGAAGAAAGAAAAGTACATTTGGGGCCCGAAGCAGCAAGAGTCCTTCGAAATACTGAAGCAAAGGCTAAGCAACGCACCTGTGTTAACATTACCGGAAGGTACAGATGAATTCGTAGTTTACTGCGATGCATCACACACAGGCATGGGGTGTGTGCTTATGCAGAAGGGCAAAGTGATTGCCTATGCTTCAAGGCAATTAAAGGTGCATGAAAAGAATTACACCACCCATGATTTGGAGTTGGGTGCCGTTGTATTTGCACTGAAGTTGTGGAGGCACTACCTTTATGGTATTAAATTTGTGATTTATTCTGATCACAAAAGCCTCCAGCACCTGTTCAACCAGAAGGAGTTGAACATGAGGCAACGCCGTTGGATGGAAACCCTGAATGATTATGACTGTGAAATCAGGTACCATCCTGGCAAGGCGAATGTGGTCGCCGATGCATTGAGCAGGAAAGAAAGGGTAAAACCCATTCGAATCAATGCCAAGAACATTGAAGTTAAGAATAATTTGATGGAAAGAATATTAGCTGCGCAGCGTGAGGCTGTGTTGGAAGCTAATTATCCTAATGAAAAGCTGGGAGTAACTGAGGAGCAGTTGACTCTTAGCAAGGATGGAATTCTTAGGCTGAATGGACGTATATGGGTTCCGATTTATGGGGGACTACGAGATGTTGTTCTCCAGGAAGCCCATAGTTCCAAATACTCAGTCCATCCTGGTGCTGATAAAATGTACCAAGACTTAAAGGCAAATTATTGGTGGATAGGCTTGAAAAAGTCTGTAGCCGCCCATGTAGCAAAGTGCTTGACTTGTGCTCAAGTCAAAGCCGAGCACCAAAAGCCGTCTGGCTTGCTACAACAGCCTGAACTTCCCGAGTGGAAGTGGGAATGCGTAACTATGGACTTCATAACCAAGTTACCCAAAACCAGGAAAGGAAACGATACAATATGGGTCATAGTTGATAGGCTGACTAAATCAGCTCATTTTCTACCCATCAAGGAGACGTATAGCTCCGATATGTTAGCCCAACTTTATGTTGATAAGATTGTAGCCTTACACGGCATACCTGTGTCTATTATCTCCGACAGGGATACTAGATACACATCTCATTTCTGGAAAAGTTTCCATCAATCTTTGGGCACGCGTTTGAACTTTAGTACGGCTTACCATCCACAGACGGACGGTCAAAGTGAGCGTACTATCCAAACGCTAGAAGACATGCTTCGTGCATGTGCGATCGATTTAGGTGGTAACTGGGATAAAAACCTACCCCTGATCGAATTCTCCTACAATAATAGCTACCACACCAGCATAAAGGCTGCGCCTTTTGAGGCATTATATGGTAGGAAATGTAGATCGCCCGTTTGTTGGGCGGAAGTAGGAGAGGTCCAATTATCGGGACCAGAGATTGTTTTCCAGACGACGGACAAGATTGTCCAGATCCGGGAACGTCTCAAGGCTGCCCGCGATATGTCACACCCCAACCGATGGCGGAATCATCGGGCGCGGCACTGAGCGAAACAGATTGTTCAGAAGTTTATAACACGTCCCATACCATGTCCCAAATAATAACAAGTTATCATAGAAATCAACTCAACAATATGGGAACTGTTCCGACAACTCAAATTCTTAATTATTACAGACCAAAAGTAAATATTGTTTTAAGACCTCTAGACGGCTATCCGTTAAATCTTACTGACTACAGGTGCCAGTACAAGATCTACAGATAATTATGGCCCTGGAACAGGTACGGTGGACACTGTCCTAAGGTCACAGGCTCCTAGAAGCTTATTATTGCCCCGCTTCCTAGCACGCTAGTAGCTTAAACACCTGTCACATACGTTAAAATAAAAGTCAATACATATAATGTAAAGGTGAGTACACAAGTTTGATATAGCATATAGAGTTCGAATAGTTTACGCATAACCAAGCACGTACACAAGGGCAAACGATGCATGTAAATTATCAACATGGGACCATCGATACCAACGACTTCGAGTTGACTGTCCGAGACAGTTCGCAATACATGATTAATTATCCACCGTAATCCATGCAAGTAATTGTCCTTAGAACCCCCGTGGGAAACGGGTGCCTGAGTCCCCAAACTATAGTACTACGTTGCCCTAAAGCAGGTAGATAGCACTCCACGTGTAAGACAGTAATAAACAGCAATCATTTAGACAGGTCAATACATTGCAAGTAGGTTTAGCGTTCAATAGTTTGGTGTTGTTTGTGAATTTTGATAGGTTTACGTATGTAACACCCAAAAGTGCTGAAAGCAAAAAGGGATCGAGTATACTCACAGTGGTTGATGTGGATTGAAGGGAGCACTGAGAATAGTTTAGCCTGAATAGTTCGATAACACAACGATGAGTAACGCGGAAAAGTAAACAATGTACTTGGATCGAGTAGGCCATTCGATCGGACAGCAGTTCGATCGAGTGGGCTGTTCGATTGGTTTGAAAGTCCGTTCGAACATCCATTCGATCGGCCGGCTGGCTCGATCGGTTGGTTCCTTCAAGTGGATTGTTTCTTCCTTTGATGTGAAGGATGTGTTTGTGTATGATGGTTTGTACTACCTTTCAAGTTGGTCGATCGAACAGCTGTTCGATCGGTTAGCCCAACCGATCGGTTAGCATTTTCGACTTGGCAAGATGTCACTCGATCGGTTAGCATGCTCGATCGGGTGACATTCCATTGTTTCAAAAAGTCTAAGTGTTTTAAAGTATAGTATCTCATGATCCGAGCAGTAATGATTACAATCGAGTGGCGTAGTCGATCGAACAGTACCTCGTCAATACTACACTTTTGTGAGTTGGTGGGTCTGTGTGCTAGTCGATCGGTTAGCCTAACCGATCGGCTGGCATAGTCGTTCGGTTGGGCTGTTCGATCGAACAGCCTAGCCGTTCGGCCAGCTTCTCGATTCGGTTAACCTTCCACTTAACACTTGGTTATTCCCGTTAATTGTTGGTGTTTTAGAGATATTTTGACTACGAGTTGAACCATGAAGCTGAAGTCCTTACTTAGTCTACTGACTCGAGCAGGAATCACCCAAATTCGGTCAGAGACGGTTTGGAACCCAAGTTTAACGTTTAACCCGGAATCGGTATATCTCTCGGTAGAACCCGAATCTTGAACCATGTGTTTGTTTAGATTGATTTGTAAATCGGTTCAAGTCCCGTTTTCACCTTTTTGAGTGTAAAAGAGTTGAAAGATAGATGAAAACCCGTCTTTCAATCCTTTTCTATCGTGAAATGTTAAGATCTTTGGAAGATTTTAGGTTATTTATGTGGAACTCGGTTAGATCTAGCTTGTTCATGGTTGAATGAAGTCAAAAACATGAAGTTCTTGATGAGCACCAAGAACACCATGATGACATCACTCAAGAACACCTAGATCTTGGTGATTTCATGGATGAAATTCAGATTTTGAAAGATAGAAAGATGGAGAATCGATTAATGAACAAAAACGTACAAGGATTAGAGTGAAATACATACCGGTTGAAGAGAAATCTGAGATTTAGTGAGAAGAAGGGGCTGGTCGGTCAGAGCTTTTCCAAAAGTGGAAAGTTTGACAAGGACAGCCCTATTTATAGGCTTCCAAAAGAGGAAAGGGTCAGCTGATCGAACAGCATCCCTGATCGAGCAGCTGTCCGATCGAACAGTCCTGTTCGATCGGCTAGCCTGTTCGATCAGGTTGCCCTGTTCGATCGGCTTGCCTTGTTTTGAGTATTTCGCGACGATTTTTGATATTTCGAGTTCGATGAACGATGATTTGAGGATGATAGAATCCCTAATCAAATTACTTTTAGTTCCAACTACTATATCTACATACAAGCATCCTTACAACCATTTCGGGTTCGATTTCCATTGAGTTTGATTCACCTTTGAGTCTCGATTGATTTGATTGATTCACCACACACTTTAACATAAAAGTAAACATGCACAAGTAACACATAAGGCACACACACACGTATAAAAGCTTTAAAATCTCCACACTAGAGTTTGATGATTGATTTGGTTAGCTTGATTATTGATTGATTAGCTTTATTGCATTGTTACTTCCTATCATTCACAGTCGATCGCTGATTCACAGTTCGATTATCGGTCGATTAGTTTGATTATACAACACTTACTCCAAATAATACGAAAATCAAAATGAAACTAAAATGAAATTAATCTTTATTAATCTTTAATTCCAATAACAGTCAACTATTGACCTTGACTTTGACTTTTGGAAAACACGGGGTGTTACAGTCTCCCCTCCTTTAGGGAATTTCGTCCCGAAATTAGGCCGAGAACTGTACACCACCGTGTGATTTTACCAATTTGATGATTCAGATCTATCTGAATAACTGCGGGTACTTGGCCTTCATGTCACTTTCGAGTTCCCAAGTGAACTCCGCGCCTCGTTTGCCTTCCCATCGTACTTTTACAATAGGAATGCGAGAGCGTCTGAGTTGCTTGGTCTGTCGGTCCATGATTTCGACAGGCTTTTCCACGAAGTGTAGCGTCTCATTGACCTGAAGATCGTCGAGTGGTATTATTGCGTCGTGGTCGGCTACGCATTTTCGAAGGTTTGAAATATGGAAAGTCGGGTGGACATTGCTGAGTTCCTCCGGTAATTCGAGTTTGTAGGCAACTTTACCGATCCTTTCCAGAATCTTAAAAGGTCCAACAAATCGAGGCGCAAGTTTCCCTCTCTTGCCGAATCGGACTACTCCCTTCCAAGGTGATACCTTTAGGAGCACGTAGTCGCCAACTGCAAATTCGCGGGGCCTGCGTCGTTTATCGGCGTACATCTTTTGTCTATCCCGGGCCTTTACCAAATTTTCCCTTATCTGGTGGATCTTGTCAGTCGTTTCTTGCAGAATCTCGGGCCCAGTCAATTGTGAATGACCGACCTCGTGCCATACAATAGGCGAGCGACATCTCCTACCATACAAGGCTTCGAAAGGTGCCATTTCGATGCTGGAGTGATAGCTATTATTGTACGAAAATTCGACCAACGGTAGGTGTTTGCTCCAACTACCACCAAAATCGATAACACACGCACGGAGCATGTCTTCAATAGTACGAATCGTTCTTTCAGTCTGCCCGTCGGTTTGCGGGTGGAATGCGGTACTCAAATTCAGCGTCGTACCAAGAGCTGCTTGAAAAGTTTCCCACAATCTCGATGTAAACCGAGCATCGCGATCAGAAATGATGTCTCGAGGCGTACCATGATTCTTAATGATCTCGTCGGTGTAGATTTGGGCTAGCTTGGCCACCTTATAGTCTTCTCGTATTGGCAAAAAGTGGGCTGACTTGGTTAGACGGTCGACTATAACCCAAATACTGTCGTGACCTGATGGCGTGGTCGGAAGCTTAGTTATGAAATCCATAGCTATGCTTTCCCACTTCCATACGGGTATCGGCGGTTGTTCGAGTAAGCCTGAAGGTCTTTGGTGTTCAGCCTTGACTCTTGCACAACTTAAACAGCTACCAACATAAAGAGCAATATCCCTTTTCATCCCAGGCCACCAGTACTTGTAGCGAAGGTCCTGGTACATTTTGTCCGCACCGGGATGAATGGAATATCGGGATTTGTGGGCTTCGTTCATGATGATCTTTCGCAAATCTGTCCTCCTCGGAACCCAGATTCGGTCCAGATAATAGAATATCCCGTTGGCTTTGCTCACGAGCTGAGCTCCATCGTGATAGATTCGTTCTTTCTTCAACGTACGCTCGTTAAAGCAAGCATGTTGTGCTTCGCGGATGAGAGCTTCGAGGTTATACTGAGCCTGGATGTTTTGGACACCTATCACGTAATTCTTTCTGCTGAGGGCGTCTGCAACTACATTCGCCTTGCCTGGGTGATAACGGATCTCACAGTCGTAATCGTTGAGAAGTTCTACCCATCGGCGTTGACGCATATTGAGTTCTCTCTGGTTAAAGATATGTTGTAGGCTCTTGTGATCGGTGAAGATCGTACACTTTGTACCATACAGGTAGTGTCGCCAAATCTTTAAGGCAAAGACAACTGCGCCTAGCTCGAGGTCGTGGGTTGTATAGTTCTTCTCGTGGATTTTGAGCTGTCGAGATGCGTAAGCTATAACCTTGTCTCGTTGCATGAGGACACAGCCAAGTCCAAGGTTCGAAGCATCACAATAGACAACGAAGTCGTCGCTTCCGTCCGGCAGTGTAAGAACTGGTGCATGGCACAGCATGTGTTTGAGGGTTTGGAAAGCAGTCTCCTGCGCGGTTCCCCACACAAAAGGCTTATCTTTATGAGTAAGGGAGGTAAGTGGTACAGCAATCTTCGAGAATCCTTCGATGAATCGCCGGTAGTAACCAGCTAATCCGAGAAAAGAGCGAACTTCTGACGGATTCTTTGGCGTAACCCATCCCTTGACTGCCTCAATCTTTGCAGGATCAACGTGTATACCCCGACTATTCACAATGTGACCCAGAAATTGAACCTCCTCCAACCAGAACTCACACTTGGAGAATTTGGCGTAGAGTTGGTTTCCCTGAAGCAACTCGAGAACCAATCGCAAATGCTGCGCATGTTCGGCCCTCGATCTGGAATAGATCAGGACATCGTCGATGAATACAATGACGAAACGGTCTAAGAACGGTTTACACACGCGATTCATCAGATCCATGAAGACCGCGGGTGCGTTGGTCAAACCAAAAGGCATGACAACAAATTCGTAGTGGCCGTATCGGGTTCGGAAAGCGGTTTTGGGTACGTCTTCCTCTTGAATCCGCAACTGATGGTAGCCTGAACGTAGATCAATCTTGGAGAAACACTGAGCACCTTGTAGTTGGTCAAACAGATCATCGATTCTTGGTAAGGGGTATCGGTTCTTGATGGTCAGCTTGTTCAATTCCCGGTAATCGATGCACATTCGGAACGACCCGTCCTTCTTTTTGACGAAAAGGACTGGCGCGCCCCATGGAGAAGTGCTCGGGCGAATGAAGCCTTTTTCAAGTAACTCTTGGAGTTGGTTTGAGAGTTCTCGCATCTCAGATGGAGCGAGTCGATACGGAGCTTTGGCCACTGGATTGGCTCCTGGAATAAGGTCGATTCGAAAGTCGATATCACGACTTGGGGGTAATCCAGGAAGATCATCAGGGAACACCTGAGGAAATTCTCGGAAAACGGGGACATCCTTGACTTCAACTTTCTTTTTCTTGTCCGTCTCAGCTACAACAATGTTGGCCAAGAAGGCTCGATATTCCTTGCGGAGATATTTGCGAGCTTGAAGACAGGACATGAGCTTGAGATCCTTCGCAGTAGTTTCACCGTAAACACATAGAATATCACCACTTGCTAGCACAAAACGAATCATTTTATCAGCACACACAACTTCAGCATGGTTTTCACGAAGAAAGTCCATGCCTACTATGACATCGAAACTTCCGAGCTGCATTGGAATGAGATTAATCGGGAATATATGATTGTTGAGCTCGAGAGTACAATCACGGAGCACAGAATTGACAGCAATGGTTCTTCCGGTAGCGACTTCTACTTCGAAGGGTGTCGAAAGATAAGAGCGCTTACGTCTAAGAAGCTTCTCAAATTCAAACGACACAAAGCAGTTATCGGCTCCAGTATCAAACAAACATGATGCATATATACCATTCACAAGGAACGTACCATTGACCACGTTGTTGTCAGCTTGAGCCTGACGTGCATTGATGTTGAAAGTTCTGGCGTGAGCGGCTTGTTGTTGAGGCTGTTGTTGTTGTTGCTGGGGTTGTTGAGCTTCTTGTTTCACCACCCTGTTCGGGCACCGGTTTGCGAAGTGGTTAGGGTCACCACATGCAAAGCAGGTCCGAACATTGTTTGCCGGGGCCTGTGCAGCTTGAGGAGCTTGAGGAGCAGGGAGTAGAGCTTGGTTGGCAGTGACTTGGGCTTGAGCTTGACGGGGACCATAGCGGCAACTCGCAGTGAAATGCCCGTAAACGTTGCAGTGGGCACAGAATCGGCAGGCCACACCCACCGGGTGATGATAGGAACATGTAGCACAGAGTGGGTGGGGGCCGGTATACGCACGCTTCGTCGGCGGCGCATTGATCACTGGTGCAGTGCGCTGTGGTTGTTGCTGTTGTGCTGGCACAGACTGAATAGGAGCAGCAGTGGTTGCGGCAGCGCAACTTTTGTTCTTCTTCCTTCTTCTCGAAGACTTGGAGGCTTGGGCAGTGGTGGTATCGGTTGATGCTGTGGTGACTTGCTGCAGAGACTTGGCTTGTTTATCCCAGAAACCAGCCTTCACCCGCTTGTCGTTAATCTCAGCGGCGAGTAGGTAGGTTTCCTCGATCGTTGCGGGCTTGGAGGCGTGAACAAAATCTGCGACACAATCCGGAAGAGCACGGATGTATTTCTTGATGGTCATGTCAGAAGTCTTGACCTGGTCGGGACATATGATACTCAATTGCTTGAAACGGGCGGTAAGACCAGCATTGTCCCCCTCCCTTTGCTTGATACCCCAGAACTCATCCTCCAACTTTTGGCGTTCGTGGGGAGGACAGAACTCGTCCATCATGATCGCTTTCAATTCCTTCCACGTCAGCTCGTATGCAGCGTCGTTCCCGCGCTTGTTCCTTTCTGCGGTCCACCAGTCCAAAGCTCGCGACTGGAAGACACCGGTAGCATTGAGAGTACGGAGGTGATCTGGGCATCCGCTTTGACGAAGGGTGACTTCTACCGAGTCAAACCAATGAAACAGAGCCGTAGGGCCATCTTCACCGGTAAACTCTTTTGGCCCACATGCCTTGAATTGTTTGAAGCTAAAAGTAGCTTTGTTGGGGTCTTTGGGCGTGAGGGTTCGGGATTCCTCAGATGACTTGCTTGCGTTCTCGAACACATCACTGACGGCTTTTGCCAGGGTCTTAGAGATGATAGCAGCCAGACGTCGATCCCTTTTCTCCTGGCGGGTAAGACGTGAGCGTGATCTAGGTTGTCCAGATGACGACATGGTCTGCAATAGACATCGTCACAGGCTCAACACAACGAATTCGAGTCTCACACGTTCTTAGATCTCTAAAGCTTAGAATCACGTCGCATCTCTCGTCACGTAACACATATAATCACATAAGCACATAATCATAGAGGCACATAAGCACAGAAGCAATTAAAGCAAAGAAGCAATTAGGCAAATAGAGCACTTAATTTCCTAAACACGTACGCATTTTTATCACAGAGGCGGTCAGAAAACAGAAACCTATAACCACAAGTCGAGTGTCGTTCGTTTTGCGTATCGGATAGCATCAAATTGTATCGTCTATCTTAGTCGTATAGCGTAGCATAGCACACTGGTTTCGTTTAGATCACATCAACAGGGATTTGAATCGAGATAGGATAGCAACAAAGGTCACGCAGATTGATAACAAATGGAGTAACCAACAAATCTTAAAACACGTAAACAGGTAAATCATATAAAATCAACAAAACAACACTCAAAATCGGAAAATGGATTGTCTGCGGCTACTAGACTTTGACTAACCATGGCAATTTTAACTATTCACAGTTAACTTGTCGTCACTTTCGACTCTAGGGGACATGTTCCTGCCTCGATTCTTGGGCATTATGCATGCGCATTCTAGGTCATACTCGTGAGTTCAGGTCGTTGGAGTCCGTCAATTGCCTTGGCGAGATAAAATTACAGTTGGAATAACTGCCAAGGTTAGGGTTTCACCCCTAGCTCAGCAATTTCTTCCTTGTTTTAAGAAATTTTAGAGGAAAATTTTCATCAAATTGCGGGTTTCAGCCCTAATTTGGTATAATTCTCCCCCGTTTGTTGATAGAAAATTGTACAAAATAATTGGCAAAATTTGTAATTTAAGCAGGAATTTGCGGGTTTCACTCCTAATCCCGTCCAAATTACGAAATTTGGCTCGGAGTTCGGATGTAATGATAGAATAGAAGGAAGCAACATAGAATAAGCACATAAACTTGGTCTCTTGGTTCCTAACTATAGTCTAGGTCTCTAAGACAGCGATCCGGACTAGATCGTGTCTAACCTAATTCCCTATAGTTATGGCTCTGATACCAATCTGTCACACCCCAACCGATGGCGGAATCATCGGGGCGCGGCACTGAGCGAAACAGATTGTTCAGAAGTTTCCACAACAACTGTCATACAATTCAGTTATATAACACGTCCCATACCGTGTCCCAAATAATAACAAGTTATCATAGAAATCAACTCAACAATATGGGAACTGTTCCGACAACTCAAATTCTTAATTATTACAGACCAAAAGTAAATATTGTTTTAAGACCTCTAGACGGCTATCCGTAAATCTTACTGACTACAGGTGCCAGTACAAGATCTACAGATAATTATGGCCCTGGAACAGGTACGTGGACACTGTCCTAAGGTCACAGGCTCCTAGAAGCTTATTATTGCCCCGCTTCCCTAGCACGCTAGTAGCTTAAACACCTGTCACATACGTTAAAATAAAAGTCAATACATATAATGTAAAGGTGAGTACACAAGTTTGATATAGCATATAGAGTTCGAATAGTTTACGCATAACCAAGCACGTACACAAGGGCAAACGATGCATGTAAATTATCAACATGGGACCATCGATACCAACGACTTCGAGTTGACTGTCCGAGACAGTTCGCAATACATGATTACCACCGTAATCCATGCAAGTAATTGTCCTTAGCAACCCCCGTGGAAACGGGTGCTGAGTCCAAACTATAGTACTACGTTGCTAAAGCAGGTAGATAGCACTCCACGTGTAAACATAATAAACAGCAATCATTTAGACAAGTAATACATGCAAGTAGGTTAGCGTTCAATAGTTTGTGTTGTTTGTGAATTTGATAGTTTACGTATGTAACACCCAAAAGTGCTGAAAGCAAAAAGGGATCGAGTATACTCACAGTGGTTGATGTGGATTGAAGGGAGCACTGAGAATAGTTTAGCCTGAATAGTTCGATAACACAACGATGAGTAACGCGGAAAAGTAAACAATGTACTTGGATCGAGTAGGCCATTCGATCGGACAGCAGTTCGATCGAGTGGGCTGTTCGATTGGTTTGAAAGTCCGTTCGAACATCCATTCGATCGGCCGGCTGGCTCGATCGGTTGGTTCCTTCAAGTGGATTGTTTCTTCCTTTGATGTGAAGGATGTGTTTGTGTATGATGGTTTGTACTACCTTTCAAGTTGGTCGATCGAACAGCTGTTCGATCGGTTAGCCCAACCGATCGGTTAGCATTTTCGACTTGGCAAGATGTCACTCGATCGGTTAGCATGCTCGATCGGGTGACATTCCATTGTTTCAAAAAGTCTAAGTGTTTTAAAGTATAGTATCTCATGATCCGAGCAGTAATGATTACAATCGAGTGGCGTAGTCGATCGAACAGTACCTCGTCAATACTACACTTTTGTGAGTTGGTGGGTCTGTGTGCTAGTCGATCGGTTAGCCTAACCGATCGGCTGGCATAGTCGTTCGGTTGGGCTGTTCGATCGAACAGCCTAGCCGTTCGGCCAGCTTCTCGATTCGGTTAACCTTCCACTTAACACTTGGTTATTCCCGTTAATTGTTGGTGTTTTAGAGATATTTTGACTACGAGTTGAACCATGAAGCTGAAGTCCTTACTTAGTCTACTGACTCGAGCAGGAATCACCCAAATTCGGTCAGAGACGGTTTGGAACCCAAGTTTAACGTTTAACCCGGAATCGGTATATCTCTCGGTAGAACCCGAATCTTGAACCATGTGTTTGTTTAGATTGATTTGTAAATCGGTTCAAGTCCCGTTTTCACCTTTTTGAGTGTAAAAGAGTTGAAAGATAGATGAAAACCCGTCTTTCAATCCTTTTCTATCGTGAAATGTTAAGATCTTTGGAAGATTTTAGGTTATTTATGTGGAACTCGGTTAGATCTAGCTTGTTCATGGTTGAATGAAGTCAAAAACATGAAGTTCTTGATGAGCACCAAGAACACCATGATGACATCACTCAAGAACACCTAGATCTTGGTGATTTCATGGATGAAATTCAGATTTTGAAAGATAGAAAGATGGAGAATCGATTAATGAACAAAAACGTACAAGGATTAGAGTGAAATACATACCGGTTGAAGAGAAATCTGAGATTTAGTGAGAAGAAGGGGCTGGTCGGTCAGAGCTTTTCCAAAAGTGGAAAGTTTGACAAGGACAGCCCTATTTATAGGCTTCCAAAAGAGGAAAGGGTCAGCTGATCGAACAGCATCCCTGATCGAGCAGCTGTCCGATCGAACAGTCCTGTTCGATCGGCTAGCCTGTTCGATCAGGTTGCCCTGTTCGATCGGCTTGCCTTGTTTTGAGTATTTCGCGACGATTTTTGATATTTCGAGTTCGATGAACGATGATTTGAGGATGATAGAATCCCTAATCAAATTACTTTTAGTTCCAACTACTATATCTACATACAAGCATCCTTACAACCATTTCGGGTTCGATTTCCATTGAGTTTGATTCACCTTTGAGTCTCGATTGATTTGATTGATTCACCACACACTTTAACATAAAAGTAAACATGCACAAGTAACACATAAGGCACACACACACGTATAAAAGCTTTAAAATCTCCACACTAGAGTTTGATGATTGATTTGGTTAGCTTGATTATTGATTGATTAGCTTTATTGCATTGTTACTTCCTATCATTCACAGTCGATCGCTGATTCACAGTTCGATTATCGGTCGATTAGTTTGATTATACAACACTTACTCCAAATAATACGAAAATCAAAATGAAACTAAAATGAAATTAATCTTTATTAATCTTTAATTCCAATAACAGTCAACTATTGACCTTGACTTTGACTTTTGGAAAACACGGGGTGTTACACGATAGGCAGAAGAGCTACGCTGATCCAAAGCGTAAGGATTTTCACTTCGAAGTGGGTGAAAAAGTATTACTTAAGGTGTCACCCTGGAAGGGGGTGATGCGCTTCGGCAAGAAGGGCAAACTGAGTCCGAGATACATAGGGCCTTTTGAGGTCATTGAACGAGTCGGATCAGTTGCCTATAAACTAAACTTGCCTGAAGAGCTCAATGGAATTCACAATGTGTTCCACATCTGCAATCTCAAAAAGTGCTTCGCCGACGAGTTGTTGGTGATTCCACACACAGATGTGCATATAGATGAGAGCTTAAAGTTTATAGAAAAACCCTTGTCGATTGAAGATCGACAGGTAAAGAAGCTTCGCAGAAAGCACGTACCGATTGTAAAAGTCAAATGGGATGCTCGTAGAGGTCCTGAATATACGTGGGAAGTCGAAGCTACAATGAAAGAAAAATACCCCTATTTATTTGAGTAAATCTCGGGTCGAGATTTATTTTAAGGGGGTGAGGATGTAACACCTCGAAATTTTGTGTCCATTGATGTGTTAACACGTGTCATTTGTTTACACGTGGCATCTATAATAAATAAAGGACTAATTTTGACAAACCTTGAAAGTATATATAAATTCGAGGGTTATAAATGTCAACAAGGGTAAATATACTGTATAGTATCCCTAAATAATGCTTAAACCTTCAAACGAATAAATTATAGATCGTACAAAAATAAAACGCGGAAGAAAGTGAGAGATTACAAACTACAGGGGTTAACTGTGTCAACATGTTTAATAATACCTTTGAGTGACCCTTTAACGTTCCAAAGACTTTGTAACGGTATTATACCCTCACTAAAATAATATATATGAATTTCGCGAAGTTTCGATATGAAACGAGAAAGTTACGATCGAATTCGTAAAAGAAGGGTTAAAAGCGTCAACAGTGAAAGTTAAGGCTTTCCAATATAATTAATAAATAAACCGGGGACTTAATAATGCGGGTAATTAACACGAGGCCCCTATCGGTAAATAACCGAGGGCCAAACCGCAAAGTTACCCCTTCAAAACCGAAAGGTCAGGCGAATCATTACGAAAGATTTCGTTATTAATGGCCAGATTCTGTAATCATTACAAAAAGATTTAAAAATCCTGAATTCTTAACCTTAGGCGACCCGCGTAAGGTTTAAACATAAGTTGAGGCGGGCCGCGAGCCTCCTCTATTTCGCGTCTGATTTCTTAACCTTTAGGCGACCCGCATTAAAAAGCATGAGAACTCCCATGCGGGCCGCGTAAAGTGCCCAGATGCAGAAACTTTGTAACTACTTGGCTTTTGGAACCTTTGAACGATCAAACACCACTTAATGGAGCATGGGCACCCTACATTTGACCCATAACACTTAGGGGACATCTACCCATCACCCCTGACCTGTTGTGGTAGTTGTAATGATCATAGGAGCTTGTTTTTGGCTATAAATAGCACCTTTGTGTGCATAACCATTCACACAATCAAAACACACAACTACTGATCATTCTAAGTGCTCCCAAGCATTCTCTTCTGCTCTATAATCAAGAAGCAACTTCTGTAAGTCGTTCATAACCATTTTGGCTTCACATTTCCATAGTTATAGCTCATAAACGCAACCGTCGTAACTAACGGTTGTCATTGCCATATCTTGCAAATGATTCAGTCTTATGACGAATCAAAAATGGTTACGAGTTGGTATTTATATGGGTATTAAACCTCTAAAATGGTTCCCCCTGATCACCACTCTAACTATATCAATTATCGAGTCAAACGTGCGGTTAAAAAGTCAACAGAAAGCTATTTTAGCGATTTAAGCATAATCTGTAATGTATATGTTATGGAACCTGTTTTGACAATCATAAAACATGATAATAAGTATATAAACCTGTTTGCGCTCGTTTGAATCGATCATTTACTATATTGAACCGGTTCGGAGCCGAAAGTCGCAAAAGTTTGACTTTTGCTTTGACTTCAGTTCTGACCCGTTTTAGTGAGGTATAAATGTACCTTAGGACTCTCTTAGGACCAGGTCACATGTTGGTATACGCCCCTGTGGTCGGTTCATGAGTTATCCGAGTCTTTTACGTATTTCCGTCATTCGCCTAAAAGTTGACCGTAACGGCCTTTTTAAAATTAAAACGAGTATTTCGGACACGTGAACGGACCAAAACCTTGCTTATTAAATTATAAGCATGTCCTTAAAGTTTCGCGTCAATCCGAGGTCTAGAAGGAGAGTTATGCTAAAAGGCGCACTTTTAAGAAAGTTTTTACAATTAACGGCGCAATTAGCATAACGCCCATCTAACCCAAGTTTTCGTCACCAAAACTTTTACCCACTGTGGTAAAATAATATTTTGGGAATTTTAAAGATTTTTAATAATTTTTACCTTGCTCATAACCTGCGGTTATGGCTACGGTTCGGTAAATACCGAATATGCCCTTTTTGGCCAAAACGAGAGTTCTACAAGGTCTTTTGACCCGATTCCAGTTGCTACTGGTTTTAAACAATGAATAAAGTATTTTAAGCTTTATAAGCTGTTCGGGAAACTCAGATTTCCTGTAGAACTCGAAAATCCCTTTTAAAGTCTTTAAAATGACCGAAAAGCCCCTACGGGGCATAATATAAACTTAAACTCGTTACGGGCATTACGGAAGGTATCCTACTGATACCAAAATACTTTTAAAGCATATTGACTTAGGAAATAAGCGTACGACTCTCATAGTTAACCGTTTCGCCTATTTGCGCACACGGTACGGCTCATGGAACTAGTTTTCGTGCAATAGCCGATATGGGTCAAATTATATTATTTGAACCCCAAAATCCAGAGTATGAACTATAAACCCATATAAAACAAGTCACTGAACTTGTCGGGTCCAAAACATACTCCATTCTCGGTTTTCGCCTCTTCGTGCGAATTAACCATATCTATATATCGGAATCAACCGGTTTAAGCTACGGCTAATACAAGGACCGTTAGGATTCTAAGAGGTTAATTAAAACCTTCGTTCCAGATTAGGAGCCCCAGTAAAAGCTATCGGTGACTTGATCTAAATTAAGGATTAATACTTGCAAAGGTAAATACTTTTGACTTATTTCCCCTATATGGGCTTGGGTTACGGTATATTAATACCGCTTGATTGAGCATTATATACTTCCATCGCTTAGGTGGTTAATTGATTAAATATGATCGGCTCATTTAAACAGTTTTGTTGCTTATAAGCCTTTGGGGGGTTTAATGACCGTTGTCCCGGATATCCTCGGCATCATTTTACGAAATGGCCACGACCATCGACATCCCGGTGTAGGCGTACACCCGGTATAAAGTGTCGACATTAAAACTAAAAGACGTAGCCGTTGGTTTCTGTACTACGGTTTTACGCAAACGTGGTGTGTCTATAAATCTTTAACCCGGCACGACCCGGGCTACTGAACGCATAAAAGAACATGTAAAACGTTCACAAGATCATTATGAATTTTCCCAAGTTATAAAAGAGTTTGTGCCTTGTGCATTCAAATCAATTTTAATAAACATTTTCAAATGTGTCAGTTGAATGTATTTACCAGTGTAAACTGACGTATTTTCCCCAAAAAGATTAAGTGCAGGTACCTAAACGTAATTGGCTGGTATTAGCTCCCTAGCGTCGGGATAAGCCTCGCAAGCTTGATTGCAGTATCTGATGGAACATTACTTTACCTTTATTTACGATCCACTGTGGATATATTCAACCCCTGTAATACATTTTGATATTACGATCAGAGGTTGAAATTTATATATTTATCTTATGCTTCCGCTGTGCATTATATAATTGTGTGGTTTGACTATATTGTTGCCAACATCGTCACGGTAATCCCCCACCGGGCCCACCGGTGAGACACGTGGAAATAGGGGTGTGACAGGTTAAAACAATGTTTAAGACATGTTAGGTTAGATTGCCTTCTCCAAAAGAGCTACATTTACAATTAATATTTTAATAACTAAATACTATTTTAATTATATATTTAGGGTAGACTTGTAATTTAACTCAAATTTTAAGACACTTGAGAAAATTCATAATGCATTTAGTACAACTCATAAAGAACCTGTTATTTACCACTTTGTCCCTTCTATTGTGATTTTTAACGACAAGGAATGACGTGCCAACCATCGTGACACCGGGAACTGTGGCCGAGGTCAACTACTCGACCGCCGCCCGCCCCTTGGCTTTCCCAGATACGCGGAAACCCGACCTCCACCCGCCCGAAGGCGCGACCGTTGAATAATCGGTAAAACCTCGCCTCCTATCTAAGACGAACCGGTGTTACCCGTATTCGCCTTTTACTTGGATGCGGCAGAAAATAATAGGGAGAGTGGAAGTTGAACCTGGGTCACAAAGAACACCAACTTTTTCTCCAACCACTGCACCACTACCTCATTGGCCCCTCCTCTTGTGATATTAATGAAATATTCAATGAAAATAAAAATAATCTAACTTGCCTTAAACACTAATTATATTTAGGTACAATTATTATTGTTCTTATTATAACTACGTAAATACTTAGTAATTAAATACTTAAGTATTTAAATAAGATAATACTTAATTTAAATAGTTTTTACTTATAAGGTTATATATAATAAATGTAAATTTAAATATTAACCTAGAGTTTTATAAAGAATATTATTGTATAAATCTTTAGTAATTATATATATAATACTTAATTTAAATAGTATCTAGTTAAAAAAATTTAAATAGTAAATGTAAATTTAAATATTAATTTAAAGTGTTATAAATAAGATAATAACTAATGTAGTGAATTAAATAATCTCATGTGTATTTAATATAATGTATTAATTAAGAAAAGTATATTAAACTGGGACAAATTAGAAACCATTACATAGAGCACTTGTACCCTATGTTTCAAACTTTATAACATGTAATGCAGTGATAACATTGTGAAATTATCCTCTCTATCCTAAGAAGATGCTTTATAGTTCCCTTAATAAATGCAGAAATATTTATATGTTATATAAATATTTTATTAAAAATAATAAGTAGTTTATTGATAATTACTATTTGTATAAAAATTAAAAAGATAAGTTAAGTGATAAAAAATGAAATATAAGTATTTTCCATGGTTGAAAGATGGATCAGGGTTGTGATATGACCATGAGATGTGAAATATGAAAAACGAGTATAACACATAGTCACAAGCAAATTTGATTAAATTCAGTAACTCCTTTTCAATGTAATTGTATGCTATCATAATTGATTTGTGCGTGTTTTCAAGAAAAAAAAACGTTAAATGTTGAACGCCTTTGAAATTAAGAATTAGATGTATTTACCCTTCCATCCAAGTCTTGTTCCAGTTTCATTATACACAATTCATAAAATTGTCATGACTAAAATTCTAAAGTATACATTAATGAGTTGGCAACATCTTAGTTCTTTTGACTAAATTCGGCGTTACAAATTGAAAAATAAGGTATTCAGATAGTTAAAAATTATGGTTTTAGACTTAACTAGTTAAAATCACCAACCTCAAGGACTCAAAAAGGAATTAACTCTTCATCCTTTAAGATATATTAACATTTAATTTTAGACGGAATTTTGTTTAACCACATATTCACTATCCACTAGTTAAAGGGTCGCTATTGATAATAACAACACAAAAAGAACAATAATACAGTTGTTTTATTTTGCTCTTGTGTAAATATCTTCTCTATTTCTTTGGAAGATGTATATGTTGCAGAAAAACCATTCTCTTCATAGTTCATACACACTTTAAATTAACTTGATAAATATGATTTTAGTGTTGATTCGAAGATCATGCAAAAGTTTTTACTTTGTAATGAATAACATGCTTTCTAAATGTTTCCATGTTTCTTATATAAATAAGATGGTTTGTGATTTTCATACCATGAGGTATGGTCATACCACACTCCGCATTCAGTTGAGGTGGACAATTGAGACCGCGGGGTACACCACACCACCCTTTACGGCCTCGTTGATGATGTCCATGCTCGGTGGCTTCATCTCGCAAAGCCACTCTCCATTCTCACAAGCCCACTCTACTGCTATTATGTCGTATATGCAATCTACAACTTTTACCGCATAACTTACAATAAATCATATGAAAACGTTATAAACATCAAACAGTTATAAACATCAAACAAATGGGTTACTTTTTTTCTTGACAAGACTAAAATTGTCACACCCCCAAAAATCCCACCTGCGGAGTACTACCGCATGGAGGCGTGACTGACCAGGATCCAGCCACCAATCATACTGAACAAGCAGGTAACTAGTTATAAAAGTTTAACCATCACGATTGGTGTTTCAAAACATATAAGTTTAGGTTGCAAGCGGAAGCATAAGTTTAAAGTTATAACATAAGTTCCAAAAATTTCAAGTTAAACATAGTCTTGTAGCAATTCCTGTCCCACAACGATCCTCCTCCATGCAAGCTCCCACTGAGTACCTATGGTCCTGCAAAGCATGTAGTAACGAGTCAACAACTAGTTGAGTGAGTTCACGGGTGGGCGTTCGTTTTAGTTGTTTCGAAAACAGTTTACTTTATCTGGCATCCTGCCGTGGGGGTTACCCCATAGTTTAAAAACGTGACAAGTTCGTTCCCAGTTACTCCGGCACTCCGGCCGTGGGGGCTACCCCATGTAGTTATCAGGCATTTCGGCCGTGGGGGCTACCCCATGTGTATCATCTGGCTCTCCAGCCGTGGGGGCTACCCCATGTGTATACTAGACTCGTTACCGTATCGATTGCTGACTGTAGTCATGTTTATGTGCCCTGAAAACATCAATGTCTATCATCATTGACGTGCCACAGATCCATTAGTTCACGCCCGTCCTCTGCGGCACGGTGTGAGGCTTGTCAGACCTAAATAGCGCTATCTAACTAATGACCCGCTCGCCATTGGCCCGGCGATTAGTCGATACAAAAAGGAGGGACTTCGTGATAGAGTTTTAGTCTAGTACGTTTATCCGTCCATCCGGACGAGGAATTACATTCCTGAACCACTGACGTCCTACCCAAGGTAGACGAGGAATCCACGTTCCTTAACCCCGTTCCCAACCCAGGGAATCCCATGCTTTGTAAGGGTGTGAACTCACCTTGGTTTGCTCGGCAGTCAAACGCAGAAAGTCAATCAAGTCGCAAGTAGTCAATAACGTCCTAACACGGATATCACGTATAATCAGATTCGAACCAAGTAGTGCACAAATGTTCAACACGTTTGACAAGCACGTTTAGCAGTAATAGTTAACAGTCAACAGTAGCACATACGGTTCACAAGTTCAGCCCAACTACTTAGGCCCAAACACGTAAAAGCAGTTAACACAGAAGCCCATCAGTCTGGCCCATTAACTAAGGCCCAAAAGTGTGGTCTCGAGTCGCAACCGGACTCGCAAGCATGGTCTCGAGTCATGCTGTATGCTGATCATGGATGGTTGCGAGTCGCAACCGGTGTCGCAACCGTAGTCTCGGTTCATCATGCTAAGGTCTCGAGTCGCAACCGGACTCGTAACCTGTGGTTTCGGCTTGTCCTGATATGGTTGCGAGTCGCAACCGCGTGGTCTCGAGTCATCACGCTGTGGTTGCGAGTCGCAACGGGTGATTGCGAGTCGGTAAGCTGTCATTTTCACGTTCACGTGTTGATGCAGGTGTAATCAGCCAAATAGTACAATATAATCAGGCCCAAATCCGGAAATGACCAATAGAATTTCACTAACATATTTCCTAATCAGGCTATTAGTCAAATGTGGATCAAAATCACAAGGGTTTTCAATCTTCAACTATCATTCAAAGTGTTCTTCAAATATTCAAACCCATCTTCATCAAGTTCATAACATTTTAACCACTTATTCAATCAACACTATGAACAAGCATCAAAACACTAAGCATAACACATAACCCGGTTTTCATACAAGTCCGATTTCATGACATATGTAACCCGATTTCATGTTCATCAACATAAGTGGTTCAAACTTCATTTAGACACAACATATCACATCTTGCCATATAATATATGTTAACCGGTTATCAACATGGTGCATATTAGAATCATCATAAACATCAAGAACATCATGTAATCTCTAACTATAGACATCATCTTATGCATACATCCATTCAAGCACAAACACAACAAAAATTAACCATAAAAATACTAACCGGTTGGTGATGTGTGTGTGTGTGCCGATCCAAAGTCCAAATCCGAGAGTTTCTTGTGTCAACCGAGTGGATCCGAGAGTCTTGGAGATGTGTTTGTGTGCTAGAGTTCTAGTGGGAGAGAAGATAGAAGTGTGTGTGTGTTCTAATGTTCAACAAAGTGGTAACAAGTAACTAGGGGTGGTGTATTTATAGTCAAGTTCCAAATGGTGCACCCTTAGTGGGTTTCGAGTGGGGTTCACGGCCCAAAGGCCCAACCGGCCAAAGGTTCTCGGCCCAAGGCCCAAAACCGATTACTATTCACTCGAGACCTCATGGTCTCGAGTCGGGTTCCTTGTTGTTTCGTGTCGGGTTCTCGGTTCACTTATAATACATATAAATATATACAATGCACACATAACAAGCACATATCATGTAAAAAGGTTCACGTTTATCATTAAGTTCAATCGGCCAACTAATCACATAACATACAAGCAAGTTACAACGAAAGGTTCTAGATTTCGAGTTGTCACATCATCCCCAAGTTGAAAGAAATTTCGTCCCGAAATTTGATAGCACTCACTGAGGAAGCTAGTTAGGTTGCAAGGTTTTCCCGGTTTTCCTGGGGTGTCACATCCACCCCCCGTTGATCTGGAATTTCGTCCCGAAATTCCGTAGCTTCAGCCTCAGTAGCGTTTGTACTGTTCTCAAACAGTTGGGGATACTTTTGTTTCATCCGATCTTCGCGCTCCCAGGTAAACTCTGGGCCGCGACGTGAGTTCCAACGAACTCGAACAAGAGGTATTCTAGTGCTCTTGAGGACCTTAACATCCCGGTCCGTGATCTCGACAGGTTCTTCGACGAATTTCAACTGTTCGTCGATCGTGAGTTCCTTCAGAGGAACTACGTGCGTCTCATCTGACAGACACTTCTTCAGATTTGACACATGAAAAACGTTGTGAACTGCACCGAGTTCTGCTGGTAATTTCAGTCTGTAGGCCACCTTGCCTATTTTCTCAAGAATTTCGAAAGGTCCAACGTACCGTGGGTTGAGTTTGCCGCGTTTACCAAAACGAACCACACCCTTCCAGGGTGAAACTTTGAGTAATACCCGCTCCCCAACCTGGAGCTCAAGTGGTTTCCTGCCCTTATCGGCGTAGGCTTTCTGACGGTCACGAGCGGCCGCCATGCGTTGTCGTATTTGAGCAATCCGCTCAGTAGTGTCTACCACATGTTCTGGACCAGTGATCTGACTATCCCCCACCTCTGCCCAACAGAGGGGTGACCGGCATTTACGTCCGTACAATGCCTCAAACGGAGCAGCTTTAATGCTGGTGTGGTAGCTATTATTGTACGAGAATTCTACGAGTGGCAGATGCCTTTCCCAGCTGTTGCCAAAGTCGATTACACAAGCGCGAAGCATGTCTTCTAATGTCTGAATAGTTCGCTCGGACTGCCCGTCCGTTTGTGGGTGATACGCTGTGCTCATATCTAAACGTGAGCCAAAAGACTTGTGCATTGCCTGCCACAGTTCCGAAGTAAAACGTGCATCTCGATCAGAGATAATAGAGGTGGGCACCCCGTGCCTCGAAACAACTTCCTTGAGGTATATCTCCGCCAGAGTGGAGAACTTATCCGTTTCCTTGATTGCCAAAAAGTGTGCGGATTTTGTGAGTCGATCCACGATCACCCAGATAGTATCGTTTCCGCGCTGTGATCTAGGTAAGCCAGTAACGAAATCCATGGAAATTTGCTCCCATTTCCATTGTGGTATCTCTGGTTGCTGAAGTAGGCCTGAAGGTTTCTGATATTCCGTCTTTACTCGCGCACAAGTCAAACACTTGCTGACGTAAGTTGCTATGTGGGCCTTCATGCTAGGCCACCAATACGTAGTTTTGATATCGTGGTACATCTTGTCCGAACCAGGGTGTACCGAGTAGCGAGATTTGTGCGCTTCATCCATCACAAGTTCTCGTAAGTCGCCATAGTGCGGGACCCAGATGCGCCCTGTTACATAATAAGCACCATCTTCCTTCTGTTCTAAACGTTGCCTTGACCCGCGTAGAGCTTCAGCTCTAATGTTTTCTGGTTTCAGTGCTTCTATCTGAGCAGCTCGTATTTGCGAAGGTAGACTAGAATGGATCGTGAGTTGTAGAGCTCTTACGCGTTTAGGCGTAGTGTCCTTTCGACTGAGGGCGTCCGCCACTACATTGGCCTTGCCCGGGTGATACCTGATAGAGCACTCGTAGTCATTCAGCAGCTCGACCCATCGTCGCTGCCGCATATTCAGTTCCTTCTGCTTGAATATGTGTTCTAAACTTCTGTGGTCGGTGTAGATGGCGCACTTGGTTCCGTACAGGTAATGCCGCCATAGTTTAAGTGCGAAAACAACAGCTCCCAGCTCTAAATCATGTGTCGTGTAGTTCTTCTCATGAACTTTGAGTTGTCGTGAGGCGTAGGCTATGACTTTATCTCGTTGCATCAATACACAACCAAGACCTTGAATTGATGCATCACAGTAAACCACAAAATCTTCTGTGCCCTCTGGCAGTGAAAGGATAGGTGCACTACAAAGTCTATCCTTTAGATGTTGAAAAGCTAACTCTTGTGCATTTCCCCAATGATAAACAACGCCTTTTTGCGTTAGCAAGGTCAGGGGCTGCGCGATCTTAGAAAAATCCTTAATGAATCTCCGGTAGTAACCTGCCAATCCCAAAAATTGGCGAATTTCCTTTGGTGTACGAGGTGCAGGCCAGTTCTTAATTGATTCCACTTTGGATGGATCAACGTGAATCCCATCCTTGTTCACCACATGCCCTAGGAAATGGACTTCACGAAGCCAGAAGTCGCATTTCGAGAATTTTGCGTAAAGCTGTTCCTTCCGAAGGAGTTCCAAAATAAGTCGTAGATGTTGTTCGTGCTCTTCTTTGCTCTTAGAATAGATCAGGATGTCGTCGATGAAGACTATAACAAACTTGTCCAGGTACGGTTTGCACACTCGATTCATCAAATCCATAAAAACTGCCGGTGCGTTCGTCAGCCCAAACGGCATGACCAAAAACTCATAGTGTCCATATCGAGTCCTAAAGGCCGTCTTAGAGACATCCTCTTCCCGAACTCTCAGCTGGTGATATCCCGATCTCAGATCGATCTTTGAGTAGTAACTCGACCCCTGCAACTGGTCGAACAAGTCGTCAATGCGCGGTAGAGGATAACGATTCTTCACAGTCACCTTGTTGAGTTCGCGATAGTCGACACACATTCTGAAGGTACCATCCTTCTTCTTCACAAATAGTACTGGAGCTCCCCAAGGCGATGAGCTAGGACGAATAAAACCCTTATCCAAGAGTTCTTGTAGTTGCGTGGAGAGTTCTTCCAACTCTGATGGCGCTAAACGATAAGGTGCACGGGCTACAGGCGCGGCTCCAGGAGCTAGATCAATCTGAAACTCGACTTGGCGATGGGGCGGAAGACCAGGTAATTCCTCAGGGAATACCTCAGGATAGTCGCGTACAACGGGAAAATCTTCTAGCTTCTTCTCCTTCTCTGTGGTACCAGTAACTAAAGCCAAAATCGCAGTGTGGCCCTTTCGTAAGCATTTCTGGGCCTTAAGAAGAGAGATAATGTTCTCAACAGCACTTCTCTTGTCGCCACGAATCATGAGAGGTTCACCACCTAAACCAGGAATACGAACGATCTTCTCGTTACAAAGAATCTCTGCTCGGTGTTGGGATAACCAATCCATCCCAATGACAACGTCGAAACTACCCAAGACAATAGGAATAAGATCGATAGAGAAAGTCTGGTTAGCGAGAATAAGCTGGCAACCCTTGACTACGTGTGAGGCCTCCAAACTCTTACCATTAGCTAGCTCGACAGTGTGCTTGTCGCTCAGGGGTGTAGGAATACGCTTAAGCATCTTACTAACTTCTAGTGACACATAGCTAGTATCGGCACCCGAATCAAATAAGACTGTAACATAAAAGTCGTCGAGAAGGAACTTACCCGTCACCACGTTGGGATCATTCCTTGCTTCACCTTGACCAATCACGAACACACGCCCCCTAGCACCATTGTTGTTGTTGTTCCCATTGTTACCATTCCCCTGATTGTTGTTGTTGTTCTGATTCAGTTGGGGACAATCCTTCTTGAAGTGGCCTTCAGCTCCACACTGAAAGCACCCTTTGTTGTTACCCTGCTGCTGTCGCTGATTCTGCTGAGGTTGCTGACGATTCTGATTGGCGGGGTATGCGCTCCTGCAATCCTTTGCAACATGACCAGGCTTGTTGCATCGATGACAGTTGCCCCTGGTGCATGGCCCACTGTGGTGTAGGCTGCAACGATTGCACTTGGGGTGATTCCCCTTGTATCCACCATGACTTTGACCACTAGATGACTGCTGACCGGGGCTCTTGTGATCATCCGTCTTTCTCTGCTGAGACTGAGTTTGCACTGAAGTTGAACCCCTGCTTGAAGTTCCATCCCATTTTCGTTTATCCCCACTAGAAGCACCAGAAGTAGTTGCAGCACCTATACGCTTCGGTAACTTGTTCTGCTCCACCGCTTGGTCAGTGAGACGGTGAGCCAACTGTACAACCTGCTGGATAGTAGTCAACCTCGCTGAAGTCACATGACTTTGGATCTCTGGCACCAAGCCCTTGAGATAGAGTTCAATTCGCTTATACGGAGGATCCACCATAGTAGGACACAACAAGGCTAGCTCATGCGATCTCTTAGTGTATGCCTCAATTTCCGACCCCGACATCTTAAGATTGTAGAACTCATCTTCCAGTTTGTGAATGTCGTCACGACTGCAGTATTCCTCCCTGATCATTTCCTTGAAGTTTTCCCATGGGGTGGCGTTGGCAGCAACCAACCCCAACATTTGCACTTGAGCATTCCACCACGTGAGAGCCAAACCCTCGAGAGTACCAGTAGCATACTTTACCCTGCGCGCTTCAGGGCATTCACACATTTCGAACACGGACTCCAGTTTCTCAAACCAGTGTAGGAGACCTACTGCTCCTTCAGTGCCGCTAAAAGTCGTGGGTCGACAGTCCATAAAGGTCTTAAAAGTGCACACCGGTGCCTGAGCATACTGACCTAAGGTAGGTGAAAGAAAAGACAGAGTTTAACACAAAGGTTGGTTCACGAGAGTAGGATCCAAATGATCCTAGAACAATTTCGGGCTGCAGGATATACCTCCTGCGTGTGCAGCTGCGAGCGCTGCGGCAACTCGCTCGTTGATCAAAGCCGTCAACTGGGCTTGTGTCATGTTAACGCGTCCAGACATGTTTCTTCATAATAAAAGCAATACGTGTGAGAGAAGTTCGCGAAAGCACGATAGTAAGACAGAGTAAGCACGCACGTGTTCAAACAACAGTAGCTATACTAATCAAGCATACCATGAGCAATGTACTACGCAACTAACAAGTAGGCAATATACATACATCATATTACCTAGAACGTCGAGCCTTGCATGAGGAGCGAAGTGTCGTTGTGGACCGTTGAGCACTAAACCGGTTATAGTCTGGTTTTAACAAAATCGTTTCTCCTTTATTAAAACCAAGTTCACTATAACCAATGGCTCTGATACCAATCTGTCACACCCCCAAAAATCCCACCTGCGGAGTACTACCGCATGGAGGCGTGACTGACCAGGATCCAGCCACCAATCATACTGAACAAGCAGGTAACTAGTTATAAAAGTTTAACCATCACGATTGGTGTTTCAAAACATATAAGTTTAGGTTGCAAGCGGAAGCATAAGTTTAAAGTTATAACATAAGTTCCAAAAATTTCAAGTTAAACATAGTCTTGTAGCAATTCCTGTCCCACAACGATCCTCCTCCATGCAAGCTCCCACTGAGTACCTATGGTCCTGCAAAGCATGTAGTAACGAGTCAACAACTAGTTGAGTGAGTTCACGGGTGGGCGTTCGTTTTAGTTGTTTCGAAAACAGTTTACTTTATCTGGCATCCTGCCGTGGGGGTTACCCCATAGTTTAAAAACGTGACAAGTTCGTTCCCAGTTACTCCGGCACTCCGGCCGTGGGGGCTACCCCATGTAGTTATCAGGCATTTCGGCCGTGGGGGCTACCCCATGTGTATCATCTGGCTCTCCAGCCGTGGGGGCTACCCCATGTGTATACTAGACTCGTTACCGTATCGATTGCTGACTGTAGTCATGTTTATGTGCCCTGAAAACATCAATGTCTATCATCATTGACGTGCCACAGATCCATTAGTTCACGCCCGTCCTCTGCGGCACGGTGTGAGGCTTGTCAGACCTAAATAGCGCTATCTAACTAATGACCCGCTCGCCATTGGCCCGGCGATTAGTCGATACAAAAAGGAGGGACTTCGTGATAGAGTTTTAGTCTAGTACGTTTATCCGTCCATCCGGACGAGGAATTACATTCCTGAACCACTGACGTCCTACCCAAGGTAGACGAGGAATCCACGTTCCTTAACCCCGTTCCCAACCCAGGGAATCCCATGCTTTGTAAGGGTGTGAACTCACCTTGGTTTGCTCGGCAGTCAAACACAGAAAGTCAATCAAGTCGCAAGTAGTCAATAACGTCCTAACACGGATATCACGTATAATCAGATTCGAACCAAGTAGTGCACAAATGTTCAACACGTTTGACAAGCACGTTTAGCAGTAATAGTTAACAGTCAACAGTAGCACATACGGTTCACAAGTTCAGCCCAACTACTTAGGCCCAAACACGTAAAAGCAGTTAACACAGAAGCCCATCAGTCTGGCCCATTAACTAAGGCCCAAAAGTGTGGTCTCGAGTCGCAACCGGACTCGCAAGCATGGTCTCGAGTCATGCTGTATACTGATCATGGATGGTTGCGAGTCGCAACCGGTGTCGCAACCGTAGTCTCGGTTCATCATGCTAAGGTCTCGAGTCGCAACCGGACTCGTAACCTGTGGTTTCGGCTTGTCCTGATATGGTTGCGAGTCGCAACCGCGTGGTCTCGAGTCATCACGCTGTGGTTGCGAGTCGCAACGGGTGATTGCGAGTCGGTAAGCTGTCATTTTCACGTTCACGTGTTGATGCAGGTGTAATCAGCCAAATAGTACAATATAATCAGGCCCAAATCCGGAAATGACCAATAGAATTTCACTAACATATTTCCTAATCAGGCTATTAGTCAAATGTGGATCAAAATCACAAGGGTTTTCAATCTTCAACTATCATTCAAAGTGTTCTTCAAATATTCAAACCCATCTTCATCAAGTTCATAACATTTTAACCACTTATTCAATCAACACTATGAACAAGCATCAAAACACTAAGCATAACACATAACCCGGTTTTCATACAAGTCCGATTTCATGACATATGTAACCCGATTTCATGTTCATCAACATAAGTGGTTCAAACTTCATTTAGACACAACATATCACATCTTGCCATATAATATATGTTAACCGGTTATCAACATGGTGCATATTAGAATCATCATAAACATCAAGAACATCATGTAATCTCTAACTATAGACATCATCTTATGCATACATCCATTCAAGCACAAACACAACAAAAATTAACCATAAAAATACTAACCGGTTGGTGATGTGTGTGTGTGTGCCGATCCAAAGTCCAAATCCGAGAGTTTCTTGTGTCAACCGAGTGGATCCGAGAGTCTTGGAGATGTGTTTGTGTGCTAGAGTTCTAGTGGGAGAGAAGATAGAAGTGTGTGTGTGTTCTAATGTTCAACAAAGTGGTAACAAGTAACTAGGGGTGGTGTATTTATAGTCAAGTTCCAAATGGTGCACCCTTAGTGGGTTTCGAGTGGGGTTCACGGCCCAAAGGCCCAACCGGCCAAAGGTTCTCGGCCCAAGGCCCAAAACCGATTACTATTCACTCGAGACCTCATGGTCTCGAGTCGGGTTCCTTGTTGTTTCGTGTCGGGTTCTCGGTTCACTTATAATACATATAAATATATACAATGCACACATAACAAGCACATATCATGTAAAAAGGTTCACGTTTATCATTAAGTTCAATCGGCCAACTAATCACATAACATACAAGCAAGTTACAACGAAAGGTTCTAGATTTCGAGTTGTCACAAAAATGTTCTTTGTTTGACCTCAGACAAGTCAAACTTTGCTGTAATAATCTGTAACTATATTATATTATTATATTAAAATTTAACAAAAACAATATAAATATTCATATTTATTTTTTAATATTGCATTTAAAAATATCATTGTACCCTAACACACATAAAAAAACTTAAAACTTTATATTCTATTTATAATAAAATTTAATAGTATATATATATATAGAGAGAGAGAAGGATCCGTTAGAAACCACTCTTTATTGCGAGAACCGCGAGAACCAATGTGAACACAACAAAAAATAGCTAAAAAACACACAAATTTTTTTTTTTAACATTTTTTATAAAAAATTCGCTACTTTTAGTAGCCAATTTTTTTTTTAAATTTTTTTTGGCTACTAAAAGTAGCGATTTTAATGTAAAAATAATTTTAAAAAAAATTTATGTGTTTTTTTGATTTTTTTAGATTTTTTTGGGGGTTTAGTTTTTAACATTTTAGCTTTTTTTTGGGGGGGGGGTTGGGGGTTAGTTTTTTTAGTTTTTTTAGCTATTTTAGGTTGTGTTTACATTGGTTCTCGCGGTTCTCGCAAGAACTGTACTATATATATATGGGGAGAAGATCATGCGAGAACCACCTCTTATTGCGAGAACCGCGAAAATCAATGTGAACACAACCAAAAATGCCTAAAAATAGCTAAAAATCACACAAAATTTTTTTTAAAATATTTTTTATATAAAAATCGCTACTTTTCGAAGCAAAAAAAAATTAATTTTTTTAAAAAAAAAAAAATTTTTTTTGGCCACTAAAAGTAGCGATTTGAGCATAAAAATACTAAAAAAAAAATTTAGATTTTTTTTTTGGTTTTTTTAGATTTTTTTAAGTTTTTCGGGGGTTTAGTTTTTAACATTTTAGCTTGGGGGGGGGGGGGGGGGGGTGGAGGGGGTTTAGGTTTTGGGGGGTGAGGGAGGGGGGTTTAGGTTTTTTTTTGGTGGTGGGGGGGGGTTAGTTTTTTTAGGTTTTTTGGGGGTTTTAGTTTTTAGCATTTAGCTTTGAGGGGGGAGGGGGGTTAGGTTTTTTTTTTTTTTTTTTGGGGGGGGGGGTTAGGTTTTTTTTTTTGGGGGGGGGTGGGGTTAGGTTTTTTTTTAGTTATTTTAGGTTGTATTCACATTGGTTCTCGCGGTTCTCACAATAAATGAAGTTCTCGCATGAGCCCCTCCCTATATATATATGAGAAGGATCCGTTAAAAACCACCTTTTATTGCGAGAACCGCGAGAACCAGTGTGAACACAAACAGTAATACCTAAAAATCTAAAAAAACACCTAATTTTTTTTACTTTTTTTTTGGAAATCGCTATATTTCGTTTATAATAAAAAAAATTCAAAAAAAAAAATCGAATCACAGTTTTCCATGCACATGTGCATTTGTATCATTTCTTTGACAAATTCCGTAATTCATTACAAATATTAGACAATTGCATTTTCATTTACACTACCACGTGTAATACACTACTTTTTACGTTAACAATATATTAGAAATGCAAATGTGCATCTTATGTATCAATATGAAATAAGGTGTGTTGGTACACTACTTTTTCTTTTATCTATTATTTCATCCACAATACACAAACATGCACATTGGCATTTTTGTCATGTCTTTGACAAATTCCGTAATTCATTACAAATATTAGACAATTGCACTTTCATTTACACTACCATATGTAATACACTACTTTTTACATTACCAATATTAGAAATGCACATATGTATCTATATGTATCAACATGAAATAATGTGTTTTGGTACACTACTTTGAATACACTTTCCCTTTCATCTATCATACCATCCATAATACACTACCATTACCTCCTACCATCCATAATACAATATCATTACCTCCTGCCATCCATAATACAACACCATTACCAATATTTTCACTTTATTACATGTATATCAACACCATTTATACCATCCAATCATCATATTACATCATAAAGTAACAACTATAGCCAAACCATCAACCACTAAATATAACTAACCAAAAAACATGTATATGGGCCTAATTCTCCATTCAAAATCACAAATTTTTTGTACTAAAACATGTTATATCATGGTTATACCTAATGATGCACATGTGTATTTTGAATATTGGTAATGTAAAAAGTAGTGTATTACGGATGGTATTATAATTTAAAGTGCAATTGTCTATTACTGAGAACGTATTACGGAATTTGTCGAAGTAATGATACATATGCACATGTGCATAGATAATTGTTACTAAAAAAAAGTTTTTTTTTTGGTAACTAAATATAGCGAGTTTTTGTTAAAAAATATTAAAAAAAAATTTTTAGTGTTTTTTTGATTTTTTTTAGATTTTATTTTTTGTTCACATTGATTCTCGCGATTCTCGCAATAAGGGTGGTTCTCAAATAAACCTTACCCTATATATATATATAACCTCTCACTAAAAAAATATTTTTTTGGAGTGGTGTTTAACTCTATGTTAGCTTTATTACCTTTAATAAATGTATAAGTAGTGTTATATTTTATATAATACATTTAATTAAAAATAAGTAGTTTAGTGATAATTATTAACTGTATTAAAAAAACTAAAAGGATAAGTTTAATGATAAAAGATGAAGGATAAGTATTGGGAAAATCTTCATTATACTCATTGAAATCAAAATATCTAAAAAAGACAATTGTAGCGGCTCAACGAGTCGTTTCAACCTCGTGTAAAGGCTTGAAAAATTCCTTTCAAGTCAATCAATCCATGATTGCCATGTGTCCGACAGACGTCATTCGGTTGAAGGTTCTTAGTCGGTCGAAGGTTCTCAGCTAGGTACTTTCAACACGGCTCAAACCTTTTCAGATTAGTCTTTCTTTGGTTTGGCTTAAGATCTTTCAGTGTAGCGTCTTGGCTTTTTTTAAGATTTTTCCTTGACTAAGTATAATAATAATAGTTCACTTATAATTAGAACAAGGTACAATAACATTTTTTATGTATAATTTCAATATTTTAGTTATATTATAATAAGTATAATAATAATAATAATTCAGTTATAATTTCCACCGTTCTGAAAAAGGATTAACAATGTTGCTATATAAATTAATAGGTTAGAACCCCGTGTATTACACGGGTTAAATAAATGTAATGCTCATACTAAATAATAAAACAATATAACTTTAAAAACCTTGTTTATTACATGAGTTGAATAAATATAATTTTATATATCAAATAATAAAAAGTTATGTATTTAAGAATCTCGTGTATTGTACGAGTTGAATAAATGTAATTGTATATACCAAATAATTAAAAAAGTTATACCTTTAAAAACTCTGTGTATTACACGGGTTAAATAAATGTAATTTTGTATACTAAATAATAAAAAAAGTAACATCTTTAAAAAACTCGTGTATTGTATAAGTTGAATAAGGCTAATTTTATATACCAAATAATAAAAAATTATATATTTAATAACTCAATGTATTACACGAGTTGAATAAATGTAATTTTGTATCGTAATAATAAAAAGTTATATCTTTAAAAAACAACGTGTATTACACGGGTTGAATAAATCTAATTTTGTATGTCAAATTATAAAAAAAGAGTAAATTACAAAAAATCGTCCTTTATGTATGTATGTTATTGCAAAGTGTGTCATTTGTCTTTAATAAATACAGAAAACATACTTAACGTTTACAAACCCTAACATGTTGTATCCTTTACCCCAAACTCTGTTTATTTTTTCAGTTAAGTCATGTCATGTGAGACCCACTTGAAGGCATTAAAGTTATTTAACCTACCCAATTTATCTTCCCCTCTCTTAAAACCCTAATCCTCCAATTTAACATACCAAACTCTTTTACAAGATCACACCTCATTATTCTCCAATTCAATTCACACAACAAAACAATCAAAAGCAATTCTATAAATCACTTATCCGATCACCAGCCACACATAACGACGTTGCTGGGTCGACTCCGAAACCGGAACCTAGGAGACGACTAGCTCTGTTGCTTGTTCTCTGCCATTGCTGCATCGACTCCGGCGAACGGTGTTGATGGATCCGATTGCCGTGTTCTTCGAACGTGATCGTTTTTTGCCGATGATGACCATTTACTGTCGGGAAAATGTTTGAGTTTTTCGGATAAGAGTTTGCCGTCCCAGATTAAACCCGATGATCCTTGGCGTCTGTATGATATGATGGATCTCTGTAGTTATGCCATTTCTGTGTGTTCCAATCTTTTTAGTGCAGGAGGAGAAAGTGGTAGGCAGAGGCCTCCTCCAGATGTTGGTACCCGAATTCACTGGGAGAACGAGGATGAAGGATGGGTTGGCAGCAGCAGCAGCAGCGGCACCACCACACAATCGGTGGAAGAAGAGCAGAAGAAGAACTTGCTTGGTGAAAAGTTTTCTGAATTGCTCTGCAGGGGTTGAGTTTGGTATGTTAAATTGGTGGATTAGAGTTTTAATATAAGGAAGACAAAGTGAGTATGTTAAATGACTTTAATGCCCTCAAATGAGTCACACGTGACATTAGTTAACTGAAAAAATAAACAGAGTTTGGGGTAAATGATATAGCATGGTAGGGTTTGTAAACATTAAGTATGTTTTCTGTATTTATTAAAGACAAAGGACATACTTTGCAATAACATACATACATAAAGGACGAGTTTTGTATTTTACTCTAAAAAAAGTTATATTAAATCTAAGATCCTTAAGTCAAGCCGCTACACTGAAAGATCTTAAGCCAAGCCAAAGACTAATCTGAAAAGGCTTGAGCCGTGTTGAAAGTACTCAACTGAGAACCTTCAACCGAATGACGGCTGTCGGATACATGACAATCATGGGTTGGTTGACGTAAGAGGATTTTTTCAAGCCTTTACACGAGATTGAAACGGCTCGTTGAGCCGCTACAATTGGCCATTTTGGATATTTTGACTGGTCAATGGCTAAAATGGATATTTTCCCATAAGTATTTTAATGGTTGAAAGATAGATGATGATTGTGCATGATGCTGCTGAGATGATACATAATCTATCTACTATAATAAAAGAAACCAACTTTTGGACACGTGTCATGCATTGAAGGTATTCTCAAATCTATACTTATCTTATATTAACTAATAAATAAATAATAAATTAATATTAAATCTGATCATACATTAATAAAATATTATCCTCAAATCTAAATTGTTAATTTATTATATTTTTAAAACAAATACCTCTCTTTCCTACTTATTTATTATAATATATAAATAATAAATTAATATTAAATGTTATCCTAATTTATTAAATATATAACTTTTTTTATTATTTGGTATACAAAATTATATTTATTCAACTCGTGTAAAACACAGGGTTTTTAAAAATATAATTTTTTTATTATTTACTATACAAAGTTACATGTATATAACTCGTGTAATACACGAAGTTTTTAAAGATATAACTTTTTTTTATCATTGCTATGTAAAATTAGATTTATTCAACACGTGTAATACACGGGAGTTTTAATGATATAATTTTTTTATTATTTGGTAGATTTTTCAACCCGACTATACACGAGTTTTTTTAAAGATACAGCGTTTTTAGTATTTGATATAGAAAATTACATTTATTTAATCTGTGTAATACACATGGTTTTTAAAGATATAACTCTTTTTTTAGTTTTATTCAACACGTGTAATATAAAAGATTTTTAAGGATGCAATTTTTTATTATTTGGTAGATTTATTCAACCCGATTATACACGAGTTTTTTAAAGATACGACGTTTTTAGTATTTAGTATACAAAATTACATTTATTTAATCTATGTAATACACATGATTTTTAAAGATATAACCCTTTTTATTATTTGATATATAAAATTACATTTATTTAATCCGTATAATATACGGGGTTCATAAAGATATAACTTTTTGTTATTTAATATATAAAATTACATTTATTAAATCTGTGTAATACACATGGTTTTAATCTAGTTATGAAATATAAAAGATGTGTATATTAACAAATGGTCTCAAAGCATTCGCATCACAACCATCAACCCTTTTTTTATCTTTAAAATTTTATAAAAAGATAAACTGAAAACTCACCACATCTGATCCATCATTTATCTAACTCACCTGTATATTTTGAAAATTTGCTTTAATATCTTTTCATATATAAAGTTACTATTCATCCACAAAAACAAGAAATATAATAAAATAAGTGTTTGTGAGTAAGATAAATATATAAATGATGGATGAGATGTGAGGGGGTTTTTAAGATGAGAGAAAAATTCTAAAAAGTTTATTTTTTAGTTAAATTATATGAGAGAAAATGGTGGAGGTGACGTGAATGCTATCGATACAAGTTTTAATTAAAATTAGTAACTCCTTTTTGACGTAATTGTATGCTATCATAATTGATTTGTGCGTGTTTCCAGGAAAACGTTAAATGTCGAACGCCTTTAAATTTAAGAATTGGACGCATTTACCCTTCCGTCGAAGTCCCATTCCTGTTTCATTACACATATTTCACAAAACTGTCACGACTAAAATACTAAAATATACATTAATGAGTTGGCAATATATTAGTTCATTTGATCGAAGTTGGTGCATAGGTATACATTCCACAAAAATATCATTAAAAACATAAATTTACGAACAACACATTATGTGTACACGCTTAATTGCTTATACATCTTAGGGATCACCCTTGGGGTGCTAAGGTGGCGGGACGAGGGACCGAGGAACAATGCACCGCCCCTGGTCTCACGATATTCTAGGGTGAGCAGGTTCCCGGCTCACTGTAATCTTTTCTTCTCTATGTCTCTCTCCTTTGTTTCAGTCTATCTCTCTCTCTCTATCAATATTTAATTTTAAATATACAACTGAAGAGTGAATAATGAAAGATGAGTATAACATAGATTATGTAACGAAGACGAGGGATATAATGAGATGGTAATATGAATCATGTGACTCTAAAGTAAGAGTCAGGTATCAAAGACCAGACAGACACAAGTATAACACATAACACATAGCCTTATATTTTTATACAATTTCTAATTCTAAAAAACAAATAAAACCAATCTATTTTTATACCCATCTCATCTCATATCCTGAGTAAGTTATTAAACCCACAACGCATGGCTTACCCCTCCTCCTCCTCTCCACTCTCTGACTCTGACTCACCCACCTGACGTCCTTTACCAAAAGATTCATTTCTAGTCAAACCTCTCTTTGACTGCCAACTATATTAAACAAAACACCAACCACCACCACCACACCACCACCTTCTCCGCCGCCACCTCCTCCCTTATCTCCACCCTAACCTCACCGACAAACTCAACTCATATTACCAATTCCCGCCGTATTCATCGCCTACATTTCTCCTAAATTTCCGTTACATCTTCTTGATTCAACCAAACACATTGTTCAATGGCGGATTCATCTTCTCCCTCTTCCTTCTCTCTCTCTAGGTTTCTCTCTCTAGAAACAACAGACACCGGATTAGCAGCAGCAGACGACGAAGAAGACGACTTGAATGAATTGAATGAAGACGAAGAATATCTACGAGTTTTACTAGATAAAGAGAGTGCTCACAACCGCATTGATCAACCGCATGTTCATGATTCGATCCTAATCTCCCGATCAGAAGCAATCCAGTGGATATTCAATGTTCGATCATCTCTTCAATTCAAATTCCACACTGCCTACTTATCCGTAACATTCATCGATCGATTCATTTCAGTTTCACCATCACACATCACTGTAAGAATAACGTACGTATTTGTTATTAAAAGTTTGTAACTGAAACCCTAACATTTTGATTGAATTGAATTAGCATGATGATAAGCCTTGGGCGATCCGACTGCTAGCAGTTGCGTGTTTGTCATTGGCGGCAAAGACGATCGATCGTACGAATTGGCAGTTATCATCGTTGTTACAGGCCGAAGGATTCGAGTTCTCAAACAAGGCGGTTCAGCGAATGGAGCTTCTTGTGTTAACCACATTGGATTGGAGAATGTGTTCAATTACTCCGTTTCGTTTTATCGGTTACTTTGTTTCGTGTTTGTGTAACGAGTCGTCGTCGAGAGATTTGGTGTCGATGATTTCGCAGATTATATGTGCAGCAACAATTGGTAAGTTTATTAATGATCGTTTTGGTAATTCAATTGTTTGAATACTTTAGTTATGTTTAATTTTTTTGGTTGTAGATTTGAATATAATGGCGCATCGATCATCTACTATAGCAATGGCGGCAACATTGATGGCTGTGGATCAAGGTTTGACCAGAGAATCAATGGAGATCAAAGTGAAGACGTCTTGGGTTAACCAGCTTTTTGATCATGTGAGTCTTTCTATTGTGTTTTTTTTATATATTCGTTGGGACCATATTAAGAAAACATTTTATAAAAAAAAATAAAATAAATATAAAGTTGACCACATGAGAGTGGTGTTCAATCGGTTTGTTTTTCGGGTTAAGTTAAGCCTGAAGTTAAATAAGATTCAAAAAATAGTTTATACAACAATGTGATTTAGAGAAATGATTATGGTTGTTTTACAACTTCTGAATGGTTAAGTGCTGAATCAGTAAGAGGTCTGAATTATTAAGAGACAACATCAAGTTTAACCGTTTAGAGGCAAATGTCTGACCAATTTAGATTAGAGGTCTTAACCGTTCAGACTTAGTATAATGTTTAACAATTCAGAGGCAAATGTATGATCCACTCAGACTTCAGCTCGCGAAACAAATAGTCTGAATCATTAAGTGCTGAACCGAACAATCAGTAAAAGGTCTGAACCATTAAAAGGTAAACAAATAGCCCTAAACACTACTATAATGGAGAGGAAAAGAGAGATGACGTTTGTTTTGTTTTATGGTTACATAATCGTGAAATGTATTTGATTTAATTAATATGTAAATGTGTGTATTTAATTCTCATCCTATATATTAAAAATGAAATAGGATATTGGAATAATAGGTGTCAACATGCTACACTGACATATAAACAATATTTTTTTATGCCCTATTCTTATATTTTAAATAATTCTAAGGGACTTCAATAAAAACAAAGGAATTTATATTTTATACTTCACTTAGTTTTTCTATTAACCCTAAAGTTTTTCATACACATCCTTTTTACATAAGAATTACTAGTAAAAAACCATTCTATATCGTCTCATTATTGACATATAAAAGTTTGTTTCTTTCTATTTTTGTTTTGCAATATTTATTTTTATTGAGCTAATATGTACATAGATAATGTTTTATTTTTAAATATTATATTACTAGGTTTGGATACCATGTATTACGTGATTAATCAAATAGAATTTTATATACTTATTAATAAAAAAAAATATTTTTATTGCACAGACTGAATAAATTATAACATATTCTCATAACTATAGAATCATTAAGATATATTTAAAAAAAATAAAAATAAACTTTAATGTGATAGTTGAATATTATGTTATAATAACTAAATCACTGTTCATTCATTTGGTTTTTTATCATATATAGATTTTAACGAACATAATTTGAACCGCAGTTCTTTTGAGACTTAAATAGAAGTTTTTAAGTAGATAAAATTAAGTTTATTTGAATATTCATAATTAATTTTATATTTAATTTATTTGGTTAATGATATAATAATTATGAATAATTAAAGAATAAGTATCCATAACTATATATTAGAGATAGATGCAGAAAAAACCAAAAATAAAATTAGTTCATGTGCTAATATCCAGTGTAGTTTTTTTTTTTTTTTTAATTCTATAGTATAAATATAGATATAGATATAAATATAGAATGCAGAATATATAAATTATAAAAACAGGGACATGTATATGATTAAATAAAAAGTTTATTTTGCTCAAATAGAATAATAAGATATTTTAACTTTTTATTTTTAAATCAATGGCTAAGATGAAAATGTAGAAAAGAAGAGGTTTAAAGGTATTTTTGAAATATCATATTCATTGACTTTCTCTCTCTACATGCAAGTCACATATATATTTTCCTCCATTTTCTAAACGTTCATAATTTTTTTATACGATATTATTTTTTAAGAAAAAAAAAGGTGTAAGGGTATTTTTGGAATATCATATTTAATGACTTTTCTCTTCACATGTAAGAGACATGCTTATTAAAAAAAATTGCACCCTAAAATCAAGCATTTTCCTATATAAATTATGACAACTAAAAGAACCCAAAAAATTGGATTGTATTTCTATATTGTATAGCATTTTTGTGCTAAACTTTTATACTATGTTTTTGTACTACACCTTTTGTGCTGGATTTTTTTGTACTAGATTTTTTCTGTTACATTTTTTTTGTCTAGATTTTTTTTGTTAGATTTTTTTTTATGGTATATTTTTTTGTACTGGATTTTTTGTGTTAGATTTTTTTTGTACTAGCTTTTTTATGTTGTAATTTTCAGAAAACAAAAGGGTGAAAGTTTGTATTTTAGGACTAAAATATCATTTCATTGTAGTAATAAAGACTACCACATGTCATCTCCATAATCTTTCTTAGACCATGCGTAGTGGGGGTTTTTTTGGACGTTTTTCCCTAAAAAACGCCCCCACAACGCCCTTTATCCACCCGCGGAGGCGTTTTTTTCAAAGAAATTGCTTTTGGCGTGCTTTTTTCCACGCCTTGCTTCCTTTTATTTGTCCAATCACCGTTGATTTTCATTCTGTTTGTCCAAAAAGATTTTTTGATGGTATTTTTTATTTAGTTTTATTACATCTCTTTTAATATAATGCCCCACAATGCCCACATTTCCACTACACACATTTTAGAAAACGCCCCATAATATTCCATTACTGACTGGGCTGCCACATAGCGTAAAACGCCCAAAGATTAGAGCGCTACATATAGTCTTAGACTATTTAGACGAAACTCACTTTTTAATAAATCTTCTCCTGTAACAACATAGACTAGGAAACCCACTTTTTAATATATCATTTCCCTATGAAAGCATCTTGTCAACATGGTTAAAATAACACCGAAATTAATGTATTCTTCTAACCTGGAAAGAAAATTTTAAAACTAATATAATGCTATCAGGTATTAGTATTCTAGTCTTTCTTTATTTCGATATTACTCGTTTGGGCCATGTTAGGAGAAAAAAAAAATTGGTGTTTCAATACTTATTTTATTCAGCTAAAATGTAGTATATATAATGTTTTATACTTAAATCTATTCAACATATACAATTCTTATGGGCGGCAATAGTGGTGGCCTCTTATTGGTTTAAATGGGCGGCAACTTCAATAGTGCCGGGCAGCTACCTGGCACTCACCTATTGACCCAATAAATTTACGATTTTATCCCGCCTTAAAATTACGACTTTGCCATCAATATAAAATTATGTTTTTACCCCCACTTAAAAATAAATTTGCGCTTTTGCTCCCAGCTAAAAATTTCGATTTTACCCTCGGTTCAAAATTACGATTTTTCCCCGTTTCAATTTACACTTTTGCCATTAGTTTTTTTCCATTAAAATTACGATTTTGCCATCAGTTCAAAATTATGTTTTTACCCCCCATTTAAAAATAAATTCACACTTTTGCTCCCATCTAAAAATTTCAATTTTGCCTCGGTTCAAAATTACGATTTTGCCTCGTATAAATTTATAGTTTCAATTAGTTTTTTTTCGCACAGCCAACTTACGATTTTGCCCTCAACTTATATTTACATTTTCTCCATCGTTTTTGTTTGTTTTCCTGGGCCCCAGTGTAAAATTGCAGTCATGCCGGTAGATCCTTGGCACTCCCCCATTGGTCCATTTAATTTACGATTTTATCCATGAATTAAAATTATGATTTCACCATCAGTTAAAAATTACGTTTTTCCAATCGTTTTAATTTTTTTAGCAAAACTATAAAGGTTTTTTATGTTTTAATTGGTTGACTCCATTTAATTTTTTTTCGTGTCAAGGAGTTGCCTAACATTCGCTCATTAATCCTGAAAAATTATAGTTTTGCCCTGAGCCCAAAATTACGGTCTTATCATCGTTTTTATTTTTTTTTCCTACCAAAATTATAGTAGTCTTTTTTTAAATGATTGAGAATTATTCGGTTATCGCCCCGCAACGCGGACGAAGCATCAACTAGTTAGATAAAAACATTATGTCCATGGGGTTAAAATGAATTCAAAATTAATATATTATTTTTCTTGTTATTTATTTGTTTTTACATAAAAAGTTCAAAAAAAAATAATAATAAATCAAAGTGCACGTCTTTTAAGTTTTAGTAATAAAAAACTAATATAAAAGAAAATAAATTTATATATTTTGTTTCTTTGTTTAACTTATGTTCATTACTATTAATACACGTGATAATGGTTTGAAATAGGTGGATGTGTACACTTGTTATAGTCGAATGCTGAAACTCGAACCTCTAAAAGTGAACATCTTCGAACTGGATTCGACAAAGAATGAAGAGAATCCATCAAAACGCCGGAAGCACTCGTGATATTTAGCCAATGGGAAAATAAGCCAACCCACAAATCCGATCCGGTTTTTATTTGGTTGAATGATTTGTTTGGGTTTTGAGAAATTTTATAATTTCATTTTGGATATAGTTTTTTAATCTTTTTTATAGTTTTGTAAGGAAACTAAGAAAGATCCGATAGAAAAATGAGGAATAAAAGAGCCAACTTTTTCTTTTTTAGATCAATTTATTTGTTTTTATTTAACTTCAAACATAAGCAAGAGGGAATTTAACATTATTGATTGAAAGTAGTAGAGTACATTTTCGGTTAAAAAAAAACCTGTGATCTAAAATTGGCAATGTTATACCTTCTTAAAAAGATTTTTTGGTTATCCTCGAGATAAAAGCATAAGGAAGTTTTTGTTTTTTCACAAAATTTCTTCTTGTCATTTTTTGTCTGTGTCGCTCAGACGTTTAGGTCAGCAGAGTGTTTCTTTTTGGAAGACATTTCATTAAAAAACTTATGCACGTCTTCTTCTTGCTACAGATGTATGATGACTTCTTCTAACCTCTTCTTGCCCTAAAACCCAAACATAACATGAAACCCTAGCCCTTTCTCTTCCACCCTCTCCTCCCGCCGCCGCCACCCCTCCCCACTGTCGACCCCATCACCGCCGACACCCTCCCCACCGTCTTCCTCCTTCACCACCACCTTCCCACCCCACGTCGACCTCTTTCACCGACGTCTTCTGTAACAACCTCGCAAATTTCCATTCCAAAAAGTGTAACACCTCGTAAAATCACATCCAATGATGTATTGACACGTGTAATAAACCCTAATAAAGTAAAACGTTGAATTTCAGGGACTAATTTTTCGAAAAATCGAAAAACTTTGAATGCGAAAGGACTAAAAGTGTCAACGTGCTTAGTATAAGCCTTCGAATGACGTTTCACGGTGTTCCTATTCACATATGAGCCACTTGTTGATCAAGAGTAGCCGTTTGCGTAATTAATTGAAAGTTTGCGCGATGAAGGGTTAAAAGCGTCAACATGTTAATTCTTACCTCTGAGTGACCTTTTAATAAACCGGGAGCTTCATGATATTTGATTATACTCTCGGGTGGCCGTCTAAGGTTTTTATGCCTTTAAGTGACGTTACGCATAACTTTGCAAGTTTAAGGAGTTAAAAGCGTCAATATGTTTAATTATACCTCTGAATGACCTTTTTACAAACCCGAAGCATCGTGATGTTTAATAATACTCCTAAGAATGCCTAATATGGATTAGATAAGGCTTCGATGCTATTAAACGATGATATGCGCAAGTTTGCGCATTAGAGGGACTATTTACGTCAAACTGCAAAAGTCTGTCGATTCGAACCTTCCGGAATATGATCATAAGTTAAACATGTCCTACATATCCTTTACATATCTTAGAAATAGGCTTAGAGGTGTTTGGTGCGCAAAAATAAACTTATTTGATCAACAGGGACTAAAAGCGTCAAAAAGTGCATAAGTTTGCATTTTCGCGCATATCTTACGTTCCGAATATATACGGACATCCAAAAATTTATGTAATCATTAAAATATTTTATTTTAGTGATTGGCATGATAAAATTCCATTCGTCGCGAACAACGCAACCGTACGACCAAACGAACCGACATCCGACATATTTTTGAGCATGTTTTATGTTCCCTATGTTTAGGTATCATTACAGAGCCTTGAAAATGGATTAACGGGCCTTAAATGTGTCAGAAATGGCATTTAACAAGTGCAGGGGCTGATTCTGTAATTTATGCAAGTTGTTGTGTGTGTTTGATCTGTGCAGGCCGTAGCCTACGCCCCCTGCAGCGTAGCCTACGCCCAGGTCTGGGAAGCTTCGTTTTTTTGGCTTGTAAACCACTCCAAGCCATTCTAAACCACTAAAATCAATTCTAGGGGCTCTTTGACGGTATTAAAATGTCACACCCCAACCGACTGCGGAATCATCGGTGCATGGCACTGAGCGAAACATATTGTCCAGAAGTTTCCATAACAATTATCATTACCAATCAATTTAAATTAACATGTCCCATACCATGCCTCAAAAGGTAAACAAATTATTACAGACAAAGTCTAGGCAAATAGTTATGTTCCGACAACTCGGATTTTTAAGTAGCCCAATTGTTTATCTGCTTCTAGAGACTCTTGATCACATTAGTACATACAACTATTTGTTGGCCTCTAGAAACTTATTATAGCCTCGCTTTCCTAGCAGATAAGCATCCTAAATACCTGTCACATACGTTAAAATAAAAGTCAATACACATAGTGTAAAGGCGAGTATACAAGTTTGGTGTAGCATATAGAGTTCGAAATAGTTTACGCATAACCAGCACGTACACGGAGGAAAACGAAGCATGTTAATTATCGACATGAACCTATTGATATCAATGACTGCGGGTTGACTGCTCAAGGCAGTTCGCAATACATGATCACCATTGTAATCCATGCAAGTAATTGTCCTTAACAACACCCGCATGAGCGGGTGCTGAGTCCAAACTATAGTACTATCGTCGTTAAGCAGGTAGACAACATTCCATGTGTAAACATAACAAACAAGCATTCATTTAGTCACGTAATACATGCGATAGCGGTTAGCGTTTAAAGTATTTTCGTAGTGTGTTTGATTGTGATTTCGTATAAGTAACGTATGTAACACCCAAAAGTGCATAAAGCAAAAAGGGATTGAGTATACTCACAGCGGTTGGATAGATTGAAGGGAGCGCTTGAGAGTAAGATTAGCCTGAATAGTTCGATAGCATAACGATAAGTGACGCGTAAAACGAGAATAAGTGTTGGTGGGTCGGACAGCTGGTCGATCGGTCGGCAGTCCGATCGGACAGCTGGTCGGGTGAGTGACAATCCGTTCGGACGGCTGTCCGATCGGATGGTCGTTCGAGTGGATTGTTTCTTCCTTTAGGAAGGATGTGTTTGTGTATGATGGTTTGACTTTTGAAGTTTTCGTTGTAGCATTTGAAAACATTAAAGTACCTTTACCTTCCGGGTCAGTCGATCGGACGGTCGTTCGATCGGCCGGCATCCCGATCGGCTGGGCACTTTAGTGAGAACAAGTTCACAGCAGAATGTCACTCGATCGGACAGCAGTTCGATCGGATGGCATTCCTAGTGCATTGAACATGTTGAAAAAATCGATTAAGTGTTAAAGCCCAAGTATCTCATGATCCGAAGAGTAATCCGATCGGATGGTAGTCCGATCGAACAGCAGTTTGTTCAATACTCAAACTTCAAAGATTAGAAAAAGTGATAAAATGTGGGACCCATAGTGCAAGTCGTTCGGCTGACCTGCCGTTCGGGTGGCTGTCCGTTCGGACAGCAGTCTGATCGGACGGCATCCCGTCCTAGTCGTCCCGTTCGTCTTACACTTGGTTGTTTTTGATTGTTTGTCGTATTATCGAGGCATTTTGATAATGAGTCAAAACAACAGGAACCTTGTCAATACTTGGTTCTCATGATCGGACAGGAATCACCCAGATCCAGTCAGTTAACTTTTTGTGACGGTGTTCCATGTTTAACACAAAATCGGTAAACCTCGTGGCTAGAATCCAGATCTTGAGCCACACAACCACAAGAATGAGTAGTATGTCGACAAAAGGTCCGATTCCACCGGTTTTGAGTGCATTGAGTGTAAAAGAGTTGAAAGAAAGTTGGAAAACCATCTTTTAATCCTTTCTTTTGTGAAAATGTTTAGATCTACTAGAGATCTTTCTTTGTTTATGTGGAAATCGGTTAGATCTAAGTTGTTCTTGGTGGATTGAGGCCAAAACATGAAGTTCTTCAAGAACACATGATGACGTCATCCTGGAACACCTTGAATCTTGATGATTTCACGGTTAAAGTTAAGATTCAAAAGATAGAAATGCGTAGGAGTGCGTGTAGATTAAGAAAGTACAAGATTTAGGACGAGATCTTACCGAATTTGAGAGAAATCGAGGAAAAGGTGAGGAGAGCGTGCTGTTCGGTCAGAGAGTTTCCATAAATAGAAAGAATGAAAGTGACAGGAGTATTTATAGAGTTCCAAAAGAGGAAAGGGCTGGCCGATTGGCCAGGCAACTCGATCGGACAGCTTGTCCGATCGGACGGCAGTCCGGTCGGACGGCTGGTCGATCGGCTGGTTGGCTGATCGATCGGTCGCCTGTTTCGAGTGCTTGGTGCGACGAGTTTTGCTGTTTCGATTTCGATTGCGAGCGTTGCGATGCGATCGAGTTTCCTAGTCAAATTACTTTTAATCCCAACTACTCATATCTTGCACTATCCCTTCTCCACTAATTATCGTACTATATCAACATACAATCATCCTTAATTCGTATTCGTTTTGCGATTGAATTCGATTGCGTTTCAATTAATTACCACACATAGCATAAATAAACATGCACAAGTAACACATAAGGCACACACACACGTATAATAATCAACAAAATGCGTAATTCGAGTTGCGAGCGCGATGTTGATTAGATCAGATTGTTTAGCGTTTAATTAACTTTATCGCATTGTTACTTCCTATCATTCATAGTCGTAAAGCGATTCGTAGCAATAAACATACCTCGATTACTGCGATTTTAATTAATTACTCCACATAATACAACTAACGTAACATAAAATAGACTATCTACAGTCAAAGAAGTCAAAATAGGAACTGAGCAAGGAGAGACAGATTGCAATTAGCAATCTTTTCTCCTTTTGACTTCAATCTTGACTTTGACTTTGACTTCGACTTTTGAAACACTGGGGTGTTACAGCCTCCCCTTGTTTAGGGAATTTCGTCCCGAAATTAGGCCGAAGCCGTAACAAACAACTGCGGATACTTCGCCTTCATGTCGCTTTCGAGTTCACAAGTGAACTCTGCGCCTCGTTTGCCTTCCCATCTGACTTTCACAATAGGAATGCGCGTGCGTCTGAGCTGCTTGGTTTGGCGATCCATGATTTCGACAGGCTTCTCCACGAAGTGTAGTGTTTCGTTTATTTGGAGGTCGTCGAGAGGTACAATTAAATCATGCTCAGCCAGGCATTTTCGGAGGTTTGACACGTGGAAAGTCGGGTGGACGTTACTAAGTTGCTCCGGTAGTTCGAGTCTGTAGGCGACTTTTCCGATCCTTTCCAGAATCTTAAAAGGTCCAACATATCGAGGCGCTAGTTTCCCTTTCTTGCCGAATCTGACCACGCCCTTCCAAGGTGATACCTTTAGGAGTACGTAGTCTCCACTGTCAAATTCAAGGGGCTTGCGTCGTCTATCGGCGTAACTTTTCTGTCGACTTCGAGCTTTCAACAAGCTGTCTCGAATCTGGAGGACTTTGTCAGTCATTTCTTGCAACAGCTCGGGACCGGTTAATTGCGAGTGACCGACCTCGTGCCATACAATAGGCGATCGACATCTTCTTCCATATAAAGCCTCGACTGGGGCCATTTGGATGCTAGTTTGATAACTGTTGTTATACGAGAATTCGACTAACGGCAAGTATTTGTCCTAATTACCTCCGAAGTCTATGACACACGAACAGAGCATGTCTTTAAGAGTACGGATCGTTCTTTCAGTCTGTCCGTCGGTTTGAGGATGGAATGCGGTACTTAAGTTAAGCGTTGTACCGAGCCGCTTGAAACGTTTCCCACAATCGCGAGGTAAACCGAGCATCACGGTCAGAGATGATGTCACGAGGCGTCCCATGATTACAAATGATCTCGTCGGTGTAGATTCGGGCTAATCGTTCCACCTTGTAGTCTTCTCGTATTGGTAGAAAGTGGGCTGATTTGGTTAAACGATCAACAACAACCCAAATGTTGTCGTGACCTGATGACGTGTGCGAAAGTTTGGTTATGAAGTCCATAGCTATACTCTCCCACTTCCACATAGGGATTGGGGGTTGTTCGAGTAAGCCAGAGGGCCTTTGATGTTCAGCCTTGACCCTTGCACAAGTCAGGCACTTCCCAACGTAGAGAGCAATATCCCTTTTCATGCCCGGCCACCAGTACTTGTAGCGAAGATCCTGGTACATTTTGTCGGCACCGGGATGAATAGAATACCGAGATTTATGGGCTTCGTCCATCAGAATCTTTCGCAAATCGGTCCGCGTAGGGATTCAAATTCGGTCCAGAAAGTGGAATATCCCATTCGACTTATTTACCAGTTGAGCTCCATCGTGGTAGATTCGTTCCTTCTTCAGAGTGCGTTCATTAAAACAGGCATGCTGGGCTTCGCGAATGAGGGTTTCGAGATCGTATTGGGCTTGGGTATCGCGAATGCTGAGCAAATAACTCCGTCTGCTGAGTGCGTCAGCAACGACATTTGCTTTGCCTGGGTGATAACGAATCTCACAGTCGTAATCATTGAGAAGTTCTACCTATCGGAATTAACGCATATTAAGTTCTTTCTAACCAAAGATATGTTGTAGGCTCCTATGATCGGTGAAGATCGTACACTTTGTACCATACAGGTAGTGTCGCCAAATCTTTAACGTAAAAACAACGACGCCTAGCTCGAGGTCATGGGTTGTATAGTTCTTCTCGTGGATTTTGAGCTGACGAGACGCGTAAGCTATAACCTTGTCCCGTTGCATGAGAACACAACCAAGACCAAGGTTGGAAGCATCACAATAGACAATGAAACCGTCGTTTCCGTCGGGCAATGTGAGAACAGGAGCATTGCAGAGCATGTGCTTGAGGGTTTGGAAGGCAGACTCTTGTTCGGTTCCCCAAACAAAAGACCTGTCTTTATGCGTGCGGGGCGGTAAGCGGCACAACGATCTTAGAGAATCCTTCAATGAATCGTCGATAATAGCCCGCCAATCCGTGAAAAGAGCGGACTTCCGACGGGTTCTTAGGCGTAACCCAACTCTTAACTGCTTCAATCTTCGCGGGATCGACATGAATACCTTGGCTATTTCCAATGTGACCTAGAAACTGAACCTCCCCCAGCCAGAATTCACACTTGGAGAACTTAGCATAGAGTCGGTTCCCCTGGAGTAGTTTGAGAACCAAACGTAGATATTGCGCGTGTTCGACTCTTGACTTGGAATAGATCAAGACATCGTCGATAAATATGATGATGAAACGGTCGAGATAGGGTTTACACACGCGATTCATCAGATCCATGAAAACCGCGGGTGCGTTGGTTAAACCAAAAGGCATAACAACGAACTCATAGTGGCCGTAACGAGTGCGAAATGCGGTTTTGGGTATATCCTCCTCTTGAATGCATAGCTGGTGATAGCCTGAACGTAGATCGATCTTTGAGAAGCACGTAGCACCTTGTAGTTGGTCAAACAAATCGTCAAAGCGAGGTAGGGGATAGCGGTTTTTTATGGTTAGCTTATTCAATTCCCGGTAGTCGATGCACATCCTGAATGACCCATCCTTCTTTTTGACGAAGAGGACTAGCGCGCCCCAAGGAGAGGTGCTCGGGCGAATGAAGCCTTTTTCAAGCAATTCCTGGAGTTGGTTTGCGAGTTCACGCATTTCGAACGGTGCAAGTCGGTAAGGGGCTTTGGCAACATGGTTGGCTCCAGGAATGAGGTCGATACGGAAGTCGATATCACAACTTGGCGGTAGTCCAGGAAGATCATCAGGGAACACCTGAGGAAATTCACGGACCACAGGAACGTCTTTTACTTCTATCTCCCTTTTCTTTTCCTTCTCCGCTACTACAATGTTAGCCAAGAAAGCTTTATATTCCTTGCGGAGATACTTGCTAGCTTGGACGCATGACATGAGTTTGAGACCTTTCGAAGCAGTTTCGCCATAGACACATAATAAGTCACCATTTGCGAGCGAGAATCGAATCATTTTGTCGAAGCATACAACTTCAGCATGGTTTTCGCGAAGAAAGTTCATGCCTATTATGACGTCGAAACTTCCGAGTTGCATCGGAATAAGGTCGATTGGGAAGATGTGATTGTTGAGCTCAAGAGTACAATCACGAAGAACGGAATTTACGGCGATAGTTCTCCGGTAGCGACTTCAACATCGAATGTCGAGGGCAGATAGGAGTGCTTACGACTAAGGAGCTTTTCAAATTCGAACGACACAAAGAAATTATCGGCTCCAGTATCAAACAAACACGATGCATAAATACCATTCACAAGGAACGTACCATTGACCACGTTGTTGTCAGCCTGGGCTTGGCGCACGTTGATGTTGAAAGTTCTGGCGCGTGCGGCTTGCTGCTGCTGCTGTGGCTGTTGCTGCTGGTGAGGCTGCTGCTACTGGGGCTCTTGTTTCACCACCCTGTTCGGGCACATGTTCACAAAGTGGTTAGGATCACCACATGCGAAGCAAACTCGGGCGTTGATCGCGGGTGCCTGAGCCGCGTGTTGGCCTTGCGGAGCGGGGAGCAGAGCTTGATGAGCAGTGGCAGGAGCTGCGGTGTTGCGAGGACCAGTACGACAGTTGACAATGAAGTGGCCGTACATGTTGAAGTGGGCACAGAAACGACAGGCGAGACCCACCGGATGATGATAAGAGCATGTTGGGCAAACCGGGTGGGGGCCTGTGTATGCACGCTTTGTAGGCGGTGCATAAGTAGTTGGAGCTGGGTGGTGATGTTGCTGCTGCTGGGCCGGTACAGCCTGGAGAGGAGCAGCAGTGGTGGTGACGGCACAGTTCTTGTTGCTGGAGCTGCTGGTGTTGTTGTTCTTCTTTCGGCGTGAGGACTTTGACGGTTGAGCGGCGGCGGTTTCGGCAGTTGGAGCAGCGATGGTAGCTTGATGCAGGTGCTTCGAAGTTTTATCCCAGACACCAGCCTTGACCCGCTTGTCGTTGATTTCAGCGGCGAGTAAGTAAGTCTCCTCGATCGTCTTAGTCTTAGCCGCTTGCATGAAATCTGCAACACAGTCAGGCAGGGCTCGGATATACTTCTTGATTGCCATATCAGAAGTCTTCACTTGATCCAGGCAAATGATACTTAGCTGCTTGAATCAAGCAGTTAGAGCAGCGTTTTCGCCATCCTTTTGCTTTATGTGCCAGAATTCATCCTCTAACTTCTAGCGTTCATGAGGAGGGCAGAATTCTTCCAGCATGACCTCCTTGAGTTCGTCCCACGACAAACCGTAAGCTGCATCATTTCCTCGCTTGTTTCTCTCGGCCGTCCACCAGTCTAGTGCGCAGGACTGGATGACGCCAGTAGCGTTTAGAGTGCAGAGATTGTCAGGGCAACCGCTCTGTCGTAGAGTAACCTCAATGGAATCAAACCATTGGAACAACCTTGTAGGGCCTTCCTCGCCAGTGAATTCCTTTGGCCCACAAGCCTTGAACTGCTTGAAACTGAAGGCAGCTTTAGGGGTAGCTTTAGGAGCTTCGGTTCTCAACTCCTCAGATGATTTGCTGACGTTCTCATAGACATCACTCACAACTTTTGCTACCTGTTTGGCGATGATAGCAGCAAGACGTTTGTCTCTCTTTTCTTGGCGAGAAAGTGGGTGACGGTGCCCAGATAACTCCTAAGTGTCAACGTGCTTAGTATAATCCTTCGAATGACGTTTCACGGTGTTCCTATTCACATATGAGCCACTTATTGATCAAGAGTAGCCGTTTGCGTAATTAATTGAAAGTTTGCGCGATGAAGGGATAAAAGCGTCAACATGTTAATTCTTACCTCTGAGTGACCTTTTAACAAACCGGGAGCTTCATGATATTTGATTATACTCTCGGGAATGCCAATTATTGGCCGTCTAAGGTTTTTATGCCTTTAAGTAACGTTACACGCAACTTTGCAAGTTTAAGGGGTTAAAAGCGTCAATATGTTTAATTATACCGCTGAATGACCTTTTTACAAACCCGAAGCATCGTGATGTTTAATAATACTCCCAAGAATGCCTAATATGGATTAGATAAGGCTTCGATGCTATTAAACGATGATATGCGCAAGTTTGCGCATTAGAGGGACTATTTGCGTCAAACTGCAAAAGTCTGTCGATTCGAACCTTCCGGAATATGATCATAAGTTAAACATGCCCCAAATATCCTTTACATATCTTAGAAATAGGCTTAGAGGTGTTTGGTGCGCAAAAATAAACTTATTTGATCAACAGGGACTAAAAGCGTCAAAAAGTGCATAAGTTTGCATTTTCGCGCATATCTTACGTTCCGAATATATCCGGACATCCAAAAATTTATTTAATCATTAAAATATTTTATTTTAGTGATTGGCATGATAAAATTCCATTCGTCGCGAACAACGCAACCGTACGACCAAACGAACCGACATCCGACATATTTTTGAGCATGTTTTATGTTCCCTATGCTTAGGTATCATTATAGAGCCTCGAAAATGGCTTAACGAGCCTTAAATGTGTCAGAAATGGCATTTAACAAGTTCTGGGACTGATTCGGTAATTTATGAAAGTTGTTGTGTGTGTTTGATCTATGCAGGCCGTAGCCTACGCCCTGCAGCGTAGCCTACGCCCTGGTCTGGGCAGCCTTGTTTTTTTTTTGGCTTGTAAACTACTCCAAGCCATTATAAACCACTAAAATCAATTCTAGGGGCTCTTTGATGGTATTAAAACATGGTAAAACACCTGTAATCATCTCATGGCCCCTTCCAACACTTGTCATGATCCTATGCAATCCCAAAAACTATATAAAGGTGCTTGAGTTCATTTGAAATTCACACCTTCTTCTTGGGTTCTTGCTCTCTATCTTAAATCTGAGGATCCTGACCATTTGGAGCCTCCTTTTGAGTTCTTTTCAGTCCTAAGGACCACTTATAAGTGTTCCTTTCGTGCTTAGTCAAGTTGCTTGGCTCTTAAAGCCGAAAAGTCAAGCGTTCGGGATAAACGCTTTGACTTTTAAACGATCGAGCCATCGTTCGCAATGAACATGGCTACGTGATCGTAATTAGGTAGGTATTAAACCCTCAAAAGGGCACCTCCTAATTACCATGTTTGCTTAGTTAATTGTCGGGTCGAAGTAATTAAAATAAAAGTCAAACGAGTAGGTTTTGTAAATAAAATTCATAAATAATGATGTAAAGGAAATAAAAATCAGTTTTGTCACTTTAATAACTTGGTAAATATTAATTGAACATGTCTAGGCATGTTCAACCCGACAATTCTAAGTTTAGGCTCGGTTCGCAACCGAAAGTCACAAAAGTTGACTTTTGCTTTGACTTTCAGTTTTGACCCAATTTAGCTTAGTTTAGATATGCCTTAGGATTCTTTTAGGACTGTATTATATTTTAGTATAACCCTCCAAGGTTATACAACTTGGTTCCTTAGAAATCCTAGTTCATTGCATGTTTCCGTTAAATGCTTAAAAGTTGACCATTATGCCCTTTTGATGTAAAAACGATATTTTTGAAAATGTGAGAGGACAAAAACCTTTATTACTGATTTATAAACATGTCCTAAAAATTTGACATCAGTTTGAGGTCTAAATTAGGAGTTATGCTCAATATCGTAAATTGAAGCCTTTTTATTAATTAAACGGCATTTTTGGCATAAAACCTATTTAAAACCAAATTTTGACACCAAACCTTTTGCCCACTAATGTAATATAATATTTAGGGATTTTTGAAGATTTTTGTTGAATTTTAAACTGATCATAACATAGGGTTCTTGCATTGATTCGGTAATTGACGGTTATGCCCTTTTTGCTAATAAAATGAGTTTTACACATCCTTTACATATCAAACCTTTTTCTACTGAATTCATATATTAAATATATTATTTTAAACAGTAAAGGCTGTTCAAAATCTCAGATTTACTTATTTAACCCGAATACCGTCAAATACCGACTTCTATGCGATTTAGGCGCATAGTATGGTTTAAAACCATATTGGGCACCTAAAGCTTGTTACCTACTGATGTTATGAATAAATTTTTATACTTTAACAGCAAGTAAAAGTTTTGAACTCAGATTTCCAAATTTGACCTTTAAGGCTTATGTGAAATGACCAAAATGCCCCTATGGTGCATAGTTTGGCCATGAATGATAAATTTCACACATATATGATATCTTACTGATATAACCTACTAAAATAAATATTTTTACTGACCATTTTAGACCAGAACCTTAGATTGTCATTTAAGCCTCTTTTATAATCTTTAAAATGACCAAAATACCCCTACGGGGCTTAAATTGACTTTAAATCCGTTTTTGGCATAATGGAAGGTATCCTACTGATATCACAACATATTTAAGGCACATTAACTTGTAAAACATGTTCATGACTCATTTGGTTACCCGTTATGCATTTTTCGCATTCGGTACAATTTATGTAACTAGTTTGCATAAATTAACCGAAACGGGTCAAACCTTATCATTTTTTTACTTCAAAATCCAGAATATGTTTAGTTTACCCATAATATACAAGTCTTCATACTTGTCGGGTCTAAATCACATTCTAATCCGGTGTTCGCTTAATCTTGCGTTTCAAACCGTAAACTTTTCCTTAAAACTAACCGGTCTAAGTTACAACTTAAATAAGACCCGTTAGGAATCTAATAGGTTAATAAAACCTTCGTTCCAGATTGAGAGCCCCAGTAGAGGTACTTGTGCTTGCTGATTTGAATATACGGCTGAGAATAAAATTACATTTTTGCTCAGGTAAATACTTTTAACTTATTTTCCCTATACGAGCTTGGGATACGGTATTATAGTAATACCGCTTGGTCGGGTATTGAATGTTTAATCGATTAATGGTTAAATTACTGAGGTAACCCGTTTAATCTGTCTTGTTTGAAACAAAGCCTTTGGGGGTTAATGACCATGTCTCGGATATCCTTGGCATCATTATTAAGAAATGGCCACGTCTTAAGCACGGGGTGTAGGCATACACCTGACAGTTGCGTAGGAAAAATGGTATCTCACTCTCTTGTGGGCCTATACTTGTGGTGTTTCTGTTAATCTTGACTCGGTTTCTACATCGGGCCCTGAATGTATAACGAACATGTAAATCTGTATACAAGATTATTTTTATATAATTGTCCCAAGTTATAAAAGGATATTTGTGCCTTGTGTATTTAAATCAATTTTCATAAATGTTTTCAAAAAGAGTAAGTTAATTGTATTTACCAGTGTAAACTGACTTATTTTCCAAAAAGATTAAGTGACAGGTACTGTACGTAATTGGCTGGGAGCTCAGGGCGTTAAAAAGGAATTTTGCAAGTTCTAAACGTCTAAAGTATGTTGAACAGTGTTTATATTTCTGTTTTAAGATCCTCCTGTGGATCCATATACAACCGTTGTGTAATACTTTATTATACTTTCGAATCGGTTTGTATTATTATTACTTTAGACTTCCGCTATACATTGAACTGTGATTAATTGACTATGATGATATCAACTACCTCACGATACTCCCCACCGGTAATACGTGGAAATATCGGGGTGTGACAAAAAGACACTAAGAAAACCTAATTGAAACCCCCAAGTGGTACGGTGCGACCTGAAATTTGAAAAACGGACGAAACCAACAGTAGTGCCCCCTAAAACTTAAGGGGGGGGGGGATCCCCTAATTAATTTTTTTACTCACAAAACTGATAAAGAACACGTATTTTCTAATTGTGACAACACATCCAGGCTATACCCGACACCAGGCTACCCTAGCCTAGACAGGTCACCGCCGCGACATGCGCCAGGGGCCAGGGTAGCCGGCGCGACACGCGGGAGGTACCAAAATCCAGTATAAATCACAGGGACTTGGCACTTGAACTGTTTGCTTGTTACGACAAAAAATTTCACTTCGTACGTTAATATATGCTCCGTTCTTTCTAAAATACAATCAGAACCTCGACATTCTGCTACGATAACAGGGTAATAAATCAATAAGTGCTGCCTACATTGGACTATAAAGTGGCTCAGTAAATAGAAATAAACATATTTTCTGTAATCCGGGAATTTCCCAGTGAAATTCCTTTCCTGTAAAATACGGGGTTTGTCCCGAAACTTATAATAAAATAATACGGTGTTTTCTTTTTAAAACGGTCCTGTTAAAGTTTCCGCTGCCAATACAAATAACAATACCACGGGTTTTTGTCCCGCGGCTTCCAAACCGTGCAAAACGGGTCGGGGGCCGTGACAGAAAAGGTGGTATTAGAGCCACTGGTTTTAGCAAATTAAGTATTGAAAAATACTTAAATTATAGGCATTTTGTGCTTCTATGAAATTTAATTGCAATAATTAAAATTTAATTTGGGACTTTTGTGTTTCCTTACGTGTGACTAACAGTATGAATGAACTATCGGAAGCTCTCTAAAACTTCTCAATACATTCCACTGATATGGAGACTACCGGGAACCAGACCGGGTACCAGGCTGAGACAGATGAGCCAATGGTATTCCAAGCCCAGGAAAAACCCAAATCCAAAAAGAGAAGGAGGCTTTTAGACTGGAAAAGAGGGAGAAAAAAGAAACCTGCAGCTCAAAAAGTAAAGAAAACTGTTGAACCAAAAGGAAAAGAGAAAGTGGGGGAAAGCTCTGGCCAAACTCCAACCTTACCACCCTGGGAGGAACTAGACAGGAAGCTGGCGAACTGCGACCTTTTTGGCCCAGCTGATGAAAACCTTGTGAACATTACCGTTCAAAACGAACTTCCAATAAACCTGGAACCTGCCATCCCTAAACCTATTGTCAACCCACTACCCCTGCCTAACCCTATTGAGGAGTGGTGGACCAATGACTGGCATTTCCAAAACCTCATGAACAATACGAACCCTTATTACCCACAGTTTGAACCTGCCCCGGCTACTTTTCCACCCATGAACCCAGAAAATGTTGCTAAAGTACGCCGCTACGACGAAAAGTTGGTGGATGCAGGGAACCGGATCTGAACCGTGGGCGAGAACATCACCTGGAAGTACAATGAAAGGGAATTTCACTTCTGAAGACTGTTAACCATAGAATAGATATTTTGTATAATAGTAATATGTGAAAAAATATAATACTAATAATAATAATAATAATAATAATAATAATAATAATAATAATAATAATAATAATAATAATAATAATAATAAAATGTATAATAATATAAGTATCACCTACTAAAATAAAACATCTGTAAATATGTGGCTTGTATGGATGTGTACATATATATATATATATATATATATATATATATATATATATATATATATAAACGTCGCAATGCTCGACGATTTTGGCTATATGTGCTGACTTAATTTGTGACTGTGATTGCCATATTGTGTTGGATTGCTATCTATTTTGTGATATTAATAAGTGTATATTGTTAATAATTCAGATGGATAACGCAGTAAACCAATCGGCAAACGAAGTTAATCACACGGAACCAAATAACCTTCTAAATATAGAAGACATAGAAAATATAGTTGCTCAGGGTATAGCCAATGCAATCCCAGCAATCGTCGCAGCCATTAAGAATCCAGTTGAACCTTCCAAAGCCGACCATAGCATACGCACCCGCGACGATAATTTCAGTTATAGCATAAATGGAGGCAATAACAATAATGTAATTCAAGCCCCATTAGCTAAAAAAATGAAGGCGATGACTACTGGTTGCACTTACAAAGAATTCCTCGCCTGTAAGCCAATCGAGTTTATGACACTCTAGGTTTTCCCGAGTAACCCTCTTGTATTAGCAATGTGTACATACGAATTATTAAATGAAAGTTGTGATTATCTCGTTATGTTATGTGTTATATGTATGTGTGTATACTAGTGAGCCGAGACCCCTCCCTTGCACACTATGGGCTGCCGACCTACCTACCCAGCCCAACAACACAAGGACCCGACTCGAGACCACCCGGTCTCGAGTGAACAGTGGATAGTTGGGCCGGTTGGGGCTGCAAACCCCTTTGAGCCCACTCGGAACCTTAGTAGGGTGCACCACCCAAACCGAGTATAAAATCCATGCCCAAGCCAACCATTCCTCACTTCCATCATTCTCCCACACTCATTCCCACACACACACACTCCTTCACTCTCTCTCACTTAAACCCCAACAAGCAAGCTCATCTCTCTCTCCCTCTCTCGGATTCAATCGGCGACAACAAGGAGCCTCGGTCAAGCTCATCATCATCACTCGGGCACTTCGTTTCTCACTTTCTTCCTTGACTCGGTGCCTTTTCACAACCGGTTAGTAATTTAGATATTCACTAGGTGTTTATGTGCATAATGGTGCTATTTGCTTTGAATGATTGAAATGATGGATGAAATATGTGAACTCTTGCATGATAATGAAGTGCTAAGATATTTGAATGATGAATGATTGTTAGTGTAGGGTGTTTATGATCATCCGATTTATGTTGATATTATAGGTCAAAATGTGTCATAATGTTTAGAATAAATGTTTACATGATCTTTGTTGACCAAGTAGCATGATATGTATTGTAGAATGAGGATGTATGCTTATGCTTTGAACAAGAAGAATGTTATCTATTTGGATGAATCTCATGATGAACCGTATGAACATGTTTATGATGAAAACTCTAATAAAGAACAACATGAATGTCATGAAAATATTTGAAAAACTTGTTGCTTGATCTGTTTTGATTAAGGTTTAGACAAGGGTTTGTGAACCCTCATTGGATAGTACACAATATCATGAAATCAGAATTCTGTTGGATAGTACAATGCGGGCAGATGTGCCAGAATCAGCAGGCAAACGAGTCGAGACCTCTGGTTTCGACTCGAGACCATGAAGCCACAACTCGAGACCGCAACGGTTGCGACTCGAGACCCAGACCAAGCAACTCAAAAACGGACTTCAGGGACTCGAGACCATCAAGGTCTCGACTCGAGACCACATCGTGACAACTCGAGACGGGACTCGAGATCTCCGGGATTGCGATTCATGCCTGCACCACAACGTGATTATAAATGCTTTATCTAAACAACTTACGTTTTCGAAAACTAAAACTTGACACCTCGTGGACTCGCCAACATTATGTTGATACCCTACTGCATGCTTTGCAGGTACCCAGTGATTCAGGAGCTTGCAACTTACGGATGTGTAGTGGTCGTCTAACCCGTGTGTTGGGTTCTAAACAAACTTGAACTAAGAATCTTGTTTTAAACTATTTTGTCTATGCTTCCGCTACTTATCTGAACTATTACTGAAACTTAAAACTTTCGAACTTTGACTATGATATTTGCTAACCTTGCGGTTGGTGAGTATTCCTTATGTTATTAATTAAATTGCTCAGTATAATTGGTGGCTGGATCCTGGTCAGTCACGCCTCCAAGCGGTGGTACTCCGCATGTGGATTTTGGGGGTGTGACAGATTGGTATCAGAGCCATTGGTTATAGTGAACTTGGTTTTAAAAAGGGGAAATCTTTTTGAGAAAAACCAGACTATAACCCGTGACTCGTGACGACACTACACTCCAAGTGCAAGACTCAACACATTAGACCTCATAGCTCGGACTAGTGATTACTTGCTTGCTTGCTTTATGTTTTCTGTTTTGCTATACGTACTAGTGTGCCTAGTTAGATAGATACACCTCCCTCTTCTATCTCATTCTCACTACATTACGACATCACACTCATACTATGTTTTCTGATTATGAAGACAATGAGTGGACGTGGAAGAGGAAACATTAACATGACTCAGGCTCAATTCACTAACCTGCTTAACACGGTGGCTGCAGCTTTCGCAGCTCACCCTGGAGGTAAACTCGTTATCTTAGGATGTTTAGATCCTACCGCCGCATCGTCTTTTCACCCCTAAACCTATTCGCTTTGCTTCTCACAACAGGTCAGCATGCACCTGCGCAACCACACGTGTGTACTTTCAAAACTTTCATGGATTGCAAGCCTCTCCCTTTCAATGGCACTGAGGGTGCCATAGGACTTCTGCACTGGATTGAGAAAGTCGAAGCCGTCTTTGCTGTCTGTGAGTGTCCCCCTGCGAATTGGGTGAAGTTTGCTACTGGTACGCTCGAAGGAAACGCGCTTTCCTGGTGGAAGGCGCAAATTCAGATGTTTGGTTTGGAAACTGCTAATGCTACTGCGTGGGAAGATTTCAAGGACATGATTAAGGAAGAGTATTGTCACAGGGATGACATCCACAAGCTCGAAAACGAGTACTTTGAGCTCAAGATGGTTGGATCAGAGATCGAGGCATACACCAAACAGTCCAACGACTATGCTGCTCTTTGCCCAAACATGTCTCGACCTATGTATCGAAGAATCGAATTGTACATCAAGGGTTTGGCTCCAGAAATCCGAAGCCATGTGACCGCAGCCAACCTCAATACCATTCAGCCAGTCGTCCGTCTTGCTCACAAACTCACTGATCAGGCTGTGGAACAGGGCAAGCTGCCCAAAAGGATCAGTGCTACTGCTGGAACTCCTAGTGACAACAAGCGTAAGTGGGAAGGAAATCAAAGCAAGGATGCTAACCCCACTCAGGCCCCAACCCAGCAAAGGAAAACTGACAACAACAAGGGCCCTCAACAACAAGGTGGCTATCGCGGGAACCACCCCAAGTGCAACCGACACCACAGCGGGCCTTGTGGGAAAAGTCAGTGTCAGCGATGTAACAAGATGGGGCATGAGGCCAAGGACTATAGGAGTCTACGTCCCGCGGGGCAGAACCAGCAGCAGCAACATCATGGGAACGTCAAGGGTTGTTTCCAGTGTGGAGCTGAGGGGCACATTAAGATGAATTGCCCTGAACTGAACCAGAACCGCAACAACAATCAGGGAGCTGGAAACAACGATCAAAACAACAACAATGCTGGGAATGGTGCAAGAGGAAGAGCTTTTGTGATTGGAGCTGGTGAAGCGAGGAATGACCCCGATGTCGTGGCGGGTAAGTTCCTACTCGATGATCGTTATGTTTCTGTATTATTTGATTCTGGAGCCGATGCTAGTTATGTGTCCCTACGTATTAGTAAGAAGCTTAAGCACCCGCCTTCGTTACTAAGTTCTAAACATATCGTCGAGTTAGCTAATGGTAGAAACATCGAGGCCTCACATGTTATCAACGACTGCAAACTAGTACTGTCTGGTCAGACCTATAGCATCGATCTTTTCCCTATTGCTCTTGGAAGCTTCGACGTCGTCATCGGTATGGATTGGTTATCCAAACATCGCGCAGAAATCCTCTGTCAAGAGAAAATGGTTCGCATTCCCCGCCGTTCTGGCAAACCCCTTATCGTATAAGGTGACAAAAGCGAAGAAGTCACAGGCGTCATCTCGTTCTTGAAAGCCCAGAAGTGTTTACAAAAGGGGCACACCGCTATCTTAGCACTTGTCACCAACACACAGGAAAAGGAAAAGAGGATTGAAGATTTTCCAGTGGTATGCGACTACCCCGAGGTGTTCCCTGAAGAACTACCTGGACTCCCTCCCCACCGTCAGGTCGAATTCCAAATCGAGCTAGCTCCCGGAGCAGTGCCTATAGCTCGTGCGCCTTATCGACTAGCCCCCACAGAACTGAAGGAACTCTCTACGCAACTACAGGAACTATTGGATAAAGGATTTATCCGCCCTAGTTCATCACCCTGGGGAGCACCAGTACTCTTTGTTAAGAAGAAGGATGGCACATTCTGAATGTGCATCGACTACCGTGAGCTGAACAAGGTTACCATCAAGAATCGCTACCCTCTCCCGCGTATCGACGATCTATTCGATCAGTTGCAGGGATCGAGCTACTACTCTAAGATCGACCTACGATCGGGCTATCATCAGCTAAGAGTCCGTAATGAAGACATCTCCAAAACTGCATTCAGAACTTGTTATGGTCATTACGAATTCCTTTTCATGCCCTTTGGAATGACTAACGCGCCTGCGGTTTTCATGGACCTCATGAACCGAGTGTGCAAGCCTTACCTCGACAAATTCGTGATTGTGTTTATCGACGACATCCTGATCTACTCGAAAAGTCAAGAAGAGCATGAACAACACCTACACCTTATCCTCGAACTCCTTCGCAATGAGCAACTGTACGCCAAGTTCTCGAAATGTGACTTCTGGCTTCGAGAAGTCCATTTCCTTGGGCACGTGGTAAATAAGGACGGAATTCACGTCGACCCAGCCAAGATCGACTCCGTAAAGAACTGGCCTACACCTAAGACTTCGACCGAAGTCCGCCAATTCTTGGGATTGGCAGGATACTATCGTAGATTTATCAAGGGATTTTCGAAGATTGCTCAGCCCCTCACGACTCTCACCCAGAAGGGTATTACTTACAAATGGAATGAAGCTCAGGATTCTGCATTTCAGAGGCTAAAGGATAACCTTTGTAGTGCTCCTATTCTCTCGTTACCTGAAGGTACCGACGACTTTGTGGTTTACTGCGATGCGTCTATTCATGGGCTCGGTTGCGTGTTGATGCAACGCGAGAAGGTTATTGCCTACGCTTCTCGACAACTTAAGACTCACGAAAGGAACTACACTACGCACGACTTGGAACTGGGAGCAGTGGTTTTTGCTCTTAAGATATGGAGACATTACCTGTACGGTACCAGGTGCACTATTTACACCGATCACAGGAGTCTCGAGCATATCTTCAAGCAAAAGGAATTAAACATGCGACAACGTCGATGGGTCGAACTCTTGAATGATTATGAATGCGCAATCAAGTACCATCCGGGCAGGGCCAATGTTGTGGCAGACGCCCTCAGCCGAAAAGACACTACGCCAAAGCGCGTGCGAGCGCTACAACTTACCATCCAGTCTAACCTCCCTACTCAGATTCGAAATGCTCAGGTTGAAGCTCTGAAACCGGAGAACATCAGGGCTGAGTCCCTGCGAGGATCGAGGCGGCGATTAGAACAAAAAGAAGATGGCGCATACTATGTGCCAGGGCGCATTTGGGTCCCACTCTACGGAGATCTACGTGAACTTGTGATGGACGAAGCCCATAAGTCCCGTTACTCAGTACATCCTGGTTCGGATAAGATGTACCACGACTTAAGGACTACATATTGGTGGCCTGGCATGAAAGCCCACATAGCAACATATGTCAGCAAATGTTTGACCTGCGCAAGAGTCAAGACTGAGTATCAGAAACCAGCGGGCCTACTCCAACAACCAGAAATCCCGAAATGGAAATGGGAGCAAATTTCCATGGATTTCGTCACTGGCCTACCTAGATCCCAACGCGGGAATGACACTATTTGGGTGATAGTAGATCGATTGACCAAGTCTGCACACTTTTTGGCTATTAAGGAAACAGACAGGTTTTCTACCTTGGCAGAAGTTTACTTAAAGGAAGTAGTTTCGAGGCACGGGGTGCCAACTTCCATTATTTCCGATCGAGACGCACGATTTACTTCTGAGTTGTGGCAACCTATGCACAAATCCTTTGGCTCACGCTTGGACATGAGCACCGCTTATCACCCACAAACGGATGGGCAGTCTGAACGCACCATCCAAACCCTGGAAGACATGCTTAGAGCATGTGTGATCGACTTTGGCAAGAATTGGGAGAAGCATCTACCGCTAGTGGAATTCTCCTACAATAACAGCTACCACACCAGCATTCAGGCAGCACCCTTCGAGGCATTGTACGGTCGTAAATGTCGATCACCTCTTTGCTGGGCGGAAGTTGGTGACAGCCAGGTCACAGGCCCAGAACTGGTGGTAGACACAACGGAGAAGATTGCCCAGATCACACAACGCATGGCGGCAGCTCGTGACCGTCAGAAAAGCTACGCTGATAAGCGTAGGAAACCGCTAGAATTCCAGGTCGGGGACCGGGTTCTACTTAAAGTCTCACCCTGGAAGGGTGTGGTTCGTTTTGGTAAACGGGGCAAGCTGAATCCGCGATATGTTGGACCATTCGAAATTACCGAGAGAATCGGTAAGGTTGCTTATAGATTGAATCTGCCTGAAGAGCTGAGTGCGGTGCACAATGTTTTTCACGTGTCTAATCTGAAGAAGTGTCTGTCAGATGAAACACTCATAATCCCCATCAAGGAACTCACTATTGACGAACAGCTACACTTTACTGAGGAACCGATTGAGATCACGGATCGAGAAATCAAAACCCTCAAACATAGCCAGATACCTCTCGTGCGAGTTCGTTGGAACTCGCGACGTGGCCCAGAGTTTACCTGGGAGCGGGAAGACCAGATGAAGTGCAAGTATCCCCAGTTGTTCCCAAACGAAACCTCCAGCACTGAAGCTACAACCGAATTTCGGGACGAAATTCCAAACTAACGGGGGGATGATGTGACACCCCGTTGAAACGTTCGCACTCACACTAGCTTGGCAGTGGCTGCCTTAACTTTCGGGACGAAAGTTCTTAAAACTTGGGGATAATGTGACACTCTAGGTTTTCCCGAGTAACCCTCTTGTATTAGCAATGTGTACGTACAAATTATTAAATGAAAGTTGTGATTATCTCGTTATGTTATGTGTTATATGTATGTGTGTATACTAGTGAGCCGAGACCCCTCCCTTGCACACTATGGGCTGCCGACCTACCTACCCAGCCCAACAACACAAGGACCCGACTCGAGACCACCCGGTCTCGAGTGAACAGTGGATAGTTGGGCCGGTTGGGGATGCAAACCCCTTTGAGCCCACTCGGAACCTTAGTAGGGTGCACCACCCAAACCGAGTATAAAATCCATGCCCAAGCCAACCATTCCTCACTTCCATCATTCTCCCACACTCACTCCCACACACACACTCCTTCACTCTCTCTCACTTAAACCCCAACAAGCAAGCTCATCTCTCTCTCCCTCTCTCGGATTCAATCGGCGACAACAAGGAGCCTCGGTCAAGCTCATCATCATCACTCGGGCACTTCGTTTCTCACTTTCTTCCTTGACTCGGTGCCTTTTCAAAACCGGTTAGTAATTTAGATATTCACTAGGTGTTTATGTGCATAATGGTGCTATTTGCTTTGAATGATTGAAATGATGGATGAAATATGTGAACTCTTGCATGATAATGAAGTGCTAAGATATTTGAATGATGAATGATTGTTAGTGTAGGGTGTTTATGATCATCCGATTTATGTTGATATTATAGGTCAAAATGTGTCATAATGTTTAGAATACATGTTTACATGATCTTTGTTGACCAAGTAGCATGATATGTATTGTAGAATGAGGATGTATGCTTATGCTTTGAACAAGAAGAATGTTATCTATTTGGATGAATCTCATGATGAACCGTATGAACATGTTTATGATTAAAACCCTAATAAAGAACAACATGAATGTCATGAAAATATTTGAAAAACTTGTTGCTTGATCTGTTTTGATTAAGGTTTAGACAAGAAAACATGTTTGTGAACCCTCATTGGATAGTACACAATATCATGAAATCAGAATTCTGTTGGATAGTACAATGCGGGCAGATGTGCCAGAATCAGCAGGCAAATGAGTCGAGACCTCTGGTTTCGACTCGAGACCATGAAGCCACAACTCGAGACCGCAACGGTTGCGACTCGAGACCCAGACCAAGCAACTCGAAAACGGACTTCAGGGACTCGAGACCACATCGTGACAACTCGAGACGGGACTCGAGATCTCCGGGATTGCGAGTCATGCCTGCACCACTCGAGACCAACCATTACAAGTCGAGACCTCCTGGTTGCGACTCGAGACCGCATGTTCTCGAGTCGAGACCACCTTGTCTCGACTGGGCTGCTTACTTTAGTTATTGGGCCACAACGTGATTTGTTTGGGCTGCCTGTTTAACTGAACTATGCGTTAGTTGTTACTGTTGACCGATCCAATAGTAGAGCAGGCCCAATAACTCAACATGTAACTGTATGCATGCTATGTGTTAGATTATGTGTAAAATATACGTGACATTCTCTGTACCCAAACCTGACCTATACCGGTAACCATGTTAGGACGTGGTGACCAGCGTGCTTGACAAGTAACCTAATCTGCCGAGTAACCCAAGGTGAGTTCACACACTAAAAGCATGCGTCCCAGGGAGGGACACGGACAAACTGCCAACTTTGGGAAAAATACTTTTGAACTATTATTTCCGGGGGAAATCCGAATGGGTACTTACTATCTCCGGGGGAGATACGTTTGGATATTATTTATAAATCACAACTAGCCAAGCTAAACGAAACTCTATCACCTTAAGTCCCTGCTTACGGTACCGATTAATCGCCGGGGGCGAACGGGTTATTAGTTGATAGCGCTATTAGGTTTGGCAACCTCACACCGTGACCGGGGGGATCGGGCGTGAACTAGTAGACCTTGCATCTTGGTCAATGACGATAGACATTGACTCGGGGCACAACAACTTTCCGTCAACAGTTCCGGTATCTACAGTTTAGTGAGCTTACAGATGGGGTAGCTCCCCACAACGTGATTATAAATGCTTTATCTAAACAACTTACGTTTTCGAAAACTAAAACTTGACACCTCGTGGACTCGCCAACATTATGTTGATACCCTACTGCATGCTTTGCAGGTACCCAGTGATTCAGGAGCTTGCAGCTTGCGAATGTGTAGTGGTCGTCTAACCCGTGTGTTGGGTTCTAAACAAACTTGAACTAAGAATCTTGTTTTAAACTATTTTGTCTATGCTTCCGCTACTTATCTGAACTATTACTGAAACTTAAAACTTTCGAACTTTGACTATAATATTTGCTAACCTTGTGGTTGGTGAGTATTACTTATGTTATTAATTAAATTGCTCAGTATAATTGGTGGCTGGATCCTGGTCAGGCACGCCTCCAAGCGGTGGTACTCCGCATGTGGATTTTGGGGGTGTGACAGAGCTCGCAGGCAATGAAGGAGCAACTGCTGCACTACGTTGGTTAGAAAAGACAGAAGCTGTGATTAAAATAAGTAAGTGCGCAGAAGAAGACAGGGTGATGTATGCATCCCACCTTTTCAAAGAAGAGGCATTGGAATGTGGAACACGGTACTGCAAGCTAAAGGAAGTGGCGTGGCTTATGCCATGAGCTAGGAAGAATTTAAGGAACTGGTAGAAAGGAAATTATGTCCTTCCTATGAAAATGAACAAATAGCAAATCAGTTCCTGAGCCACCGGATGGTGGACGTTAAGTGCGGTGAGTATACTTCGAAATTTTTCGAGTATGCAAGAATAGTACCGACTCTGGCCTCGCCAGAACCTGTACTTATTTCTCGCTACATTTGGGGATTAATTAGCGAAATCCGTGATACTGTCAAGGCTGCTAGACCTCAGACTATCGACGATGCAGTCGAGTTGGCCAACACCTTGACTGACGGATTGGTCCGTAAGAGAGTGGAGAATAGGAAGAGGGAATTGGCTCAAAAGATTACCCAAGGTTTCCGTTTGGGTAATAATAACAATAATTCCAAGAAAAAGGGAGCCGGACAGTGCCATTTTGCAGAAACTGTAAAAAGAAACATTTCGGAAAATGTAAGGAATACTGTAATTTCTGCAAAATACCAGGGCACCTAGAGGAAGATTGCAGGAAGAAATCAACGATCTGCTACAATTGCGGCGAAGTAGGGCATTTTAAGCCAAATTGCCCTAAATTAGTCAAGACAGCTGATAACAAAGCAAAAGCGGTCGATGGAACTAATAAGAAGAATGCAAGAGCTTTTCAGCTGACGACACAAGAGGCGGATCTGATTCCGGACATGATAGCTGGTACGTTCCTTGTCCATGACGTCTATGCAAAAGTATTATTTGACTCTGGTGCAAACCAAAGTTTTATGATACTTCATTTTGCCACGCTCTTAAGCAACCCTTAACTAAACTTAGTCAAGTTTATACGGTAGAAACGGCAGAAGGAAACCCTATCAGTATAGATAAGGTACTTCAAGAGGGAAGAATAGAATTATCAGGGCATAAGTTCTCGGCAAACCTTCTACCTATGAATTTAGCAGGATTCGACGTCGTGTTAGGAATGGATTGGTTAGTAGCCAACCATGCTCGAATCCTAAGTGATCAGAATTCCGTAGAAATTCGTACGCCAATAGGAGAAATAATTCTAATTACAGGAGATAAGCCTTGCAAACCAATGAAGTTCATTTCAGTAATGAAAATTTCTAGCTACGAACAGAAACAAGGCATAGTGTATATGATTTCAGTAATCTTTAACACTAAAGCAAAGAACTTAAGGAAATTCCAGTAGTATCAGAATACCCCGACGTATTCCCGAAAGATCTACCTGGATTACCACCAGATAGGGAAGTAGAATTTAGAATTCATCTAATACCTGGAACTGCTCCAATAGCTAAGGCACCTTATCGATTAGCGCCCACAGAGATGTTAGAACTGAAAAAGCAGTTAGATGAATTATTAGGAAAAGGATTCATACAACCCAGTTCATCCCCTTAGGGAACACCGGTGTTGTTTGTGAAAAAGAAAGATGGGTCAATGCGCATGTGTATCGATTATAGAGAATTAAATAAGGTTACTATCAAGAATCGATACCCATTGCCTAGAATTGATGATCTTTTTGACCAACTTCAAGGAGCTAGGTATTTCTCTAAGATAGATTTGCGCTTCGGATACCATCAACTGAAAGTACATGAAGAAGACATTCCTACAGGAAGAAGACATTCCTAAAACTGCTTTTAGGACTAGGTATGGTCACTACGAGTTACAGTCATGCCATTTGGGTTAACAAATGCTCCTGCAACATTTATGGACATGATGAATGGGATCTGTAAACCGTACTTGGATAAATTTGTAATTGTCTTCATTGACGATATACTCATTTATTCCAAAAGCCAGGACGAACACTGTGAACACCTGCATGCACTCTTAACCCTGTTAAGAAAAGAAAAGCTTTACGCTAAATTTTCTAAGTGTGAATTTTGGTTACAAGAAGTGCAATTTCTAGGACACATGGTTAATCATGAAGGCATTCACGTAGATCCTTCTAAGGTAGAAGCTATCACAAGTTGGAAAGTCCCGAAGTCCGCTACAGAGGTCAGAAGTTTTATAGGACTAGCTAGATATTATAGACGTTTTATCCAAAACTTTTCTAAGATAGCTATTCCATTAACTAAGTTAACCTGTAAAATTGTTAAGTTTGAATGGGGACCTAAGCAGGAAGAAGCCTTTAGAATTCTAAAGCAGAGATTAACAAATGCCCCAATCCTTGCCTTACCAGAAGAACAGAAGATTTTGAAGTCTACTGCGATGCTTCTAAGCTAGGATTAGGATGTGTGTTAATGCAACGTAAGAAAGTGATCGCGTATGCATCAAGGCAATTGAAAACGCAGGAGGAAAATTACACAACTCATGACCTAGAATTAGGAGCAATAATTTTTGCCCTTAAGATTTGGAGACATTATCTGTATGGTAGTAAGTTTACCATTTTTACAGATCATAAGAGCTTAAGATATATTTTTGGGCAAAAAGAACTGAACATGAGGCAAAGAAGATGGATGGAAATCTTAAGTGATTACGACTGGGATATTCAATATCACGAAGGAAAAGCAAATGTAGTAGCCGATGCCCTAAGTCGTAAGTACCATGAGAAACAAAGACGAGTTCGTGCTCTTAGATTAAATCTGCAATTAGATTTAATAGAACAACTGAAAAATGTTCAAGAAACAGCAATCAAGGATGATGCTGAAGGAATGAAATGAAGAATAAAGGAATTAGAACAAGGAACTGATGGAATTTGGAGATTCCATAAGAAAAGAATTTGGGTACCTAGACAAGGAAACCTACGAGATAGAATATTAGAGGAAGCCCACAAATCTAGGTATACGATGCATCCTGGTAACAACAAGATGTATCAAGACTTAAGGAATAACCTTTGGTGGATAGGAATGAAAAAGGACATAGCTAGTTACGTTTCTAAGTGTTTAACTTGTTCATAAGTTAAGGCAGGACACCAGAAACCTTCAGGTTTACTTCAACAATTAGAAATGTCTGTATGGAAATGGGAACTAATAACAATGGATTTTGTTACTAAATTACCCAAAACAAGGAAAGGTAACAATGCAATCTGGGTGACTGTGAATCGATTAACCAAATCGGCTCATTTCCTACCAATGAGGGAATCCTTTAGCATGGAACGACTAGCTAAGCTATACGTAGATGAGGTAGTATCACTACATGGAGTTCCACTCTCCATTGTATCAGATAGGGATAGTCGTTTCACTTCACATTTTTGGACGAGTTTCCAACAAGCAATGGGGACACGATTAAATTTAAGTACAACATACCATCCCCAGACAGATGGACAAAGTGAAAGGACAATTCAAACCCTGGAAGACATGCTAATAGCTTGTGTTATCGACTTCGGTGGAAATTGGGACGACCATTTACCATTAACAGAATTCTCCTACAACAACAGTTATCACACGAGCATCAATGCTGCCCCATTCGAAGCACTTTATAGATGAAAGTGCCGAATTCCAGTATGTTGGGCAGAAATAGGAGAAAGTCAATTATCAGGTCCCGAGATTGTACAAGAAACCACCGACAAAATAACTCAAATCAAAGAAAGACTGAAAACGGCTCGAGATCGCCAAAAGAGTTACGCCGACAATTGATGTAAGCCGATAGAATTTCAAATTGGAGACAAAGTACTATTGAAAGTTTCCCCCTTGGAAAGGAGTAGTTTGATTCAGTAAGAAAGGAAAACTGAGTCCCAGATATGTCGGATCATTTACAGTTATTCAACAAATAAGACCAGTCGCTTACCTATTACAACTTCCAGAAGAGTTAGCCGGTGTACATGATGTATTTCATGTATCCAATCTCAAAAAGTGTTTATCTGATGAATCACTGGTAGTACCTCTTCAAGATATAGAGGTAAATGAAAAGTTAAAGTTTGTTGAGAAACCTCTTCAAATAGAAGACAGAAAGGTCAAGAATCTCAAACACAAGAGATTTATTCTGGTCAAGGTAAAATGGGATTCAAGGAGAGGACCTGAATACACGTGGGAGCTGGAATCAGAAATGAGACGAAAGTATCCTTACTTGTTTCAGTAAATTTCGAGGAAGAGATTTTAAACAAGGTGGGGAGGATATAACAGCCTCGCAAATTTCTATTCCAAAAAGAAACACTAAGAAACCCTAATTGAAACCCCCAAGTGGTACGGTGCGACCTGAAATCTGAAAAACGGACGAAACTAGCAAAAAAATCCCCCTAAAACTCAGGGGTGGGGATCCCCTAATTAATTTTTTTACTCACAAAACTGATAAAGAACACGTATTTTCGAATTGTGACAACATATCCAGGCTATACCTGACACCAGGCTACCCTAGCCTAGATGGGTCGCCGCCGCGACATGCGCCAGGGGCCAGGGTAGCCGGCGCGACACGCGGGAGGTACCAAAACCCAGTATAAATCCCACGGACTTGGCACTTGAACTGTTTGCTTGTTACGACGAAAAATTTCACTTCATACGTTAACCTATGCTCCGTTCTTTCTAAAATACAATCAGAACCTCGACATTCTGCTACGATAACAGGGTAATAAATCGATCACTGCTACGATATAATATCTGATCGATTAAAACCGATCCGATGGATGTTTAAGTGCTGCCTACATTGGGCTATACTTTGTCATTCGTCGTAATGGTTTCGATCTCGTGAATTATTGTAAATGTTGAGTTAAGTTACTAACCTAGTTTCGTTTGCATTGTATTTTTACTAGGTTTACCAGCTTAAAACAGTAGGAAGGCTTGACCGTTTAAATTTGCAAAGTGAGTCATTCTCTTTTTACCAAATTTCTTTCAAAACCCTACTTGTTTTCAAAGTTATAATTACAGTGATTAAGTCTTTGTAATCTGCAATTACTGCCGGTATGTGGGGTTTTGTATACACTACTTGATAATCTTCACCATTGGACAACCGGTTAGCCAATGTGTGATATAACCATAGTCACAGATCCGGTAGAGTGACAAATACCGATTTGGGGTAATTGGTTGATATAAACATTGTAATAGCTCTTAATACTGTATATTATAACAATGTGTCTTTTGTATAAATAGAATGCACTCACCAGTATTTTTCGCTGATCAAATCTTTTTAAAACATGTTTCATGTGATTTACTGTGAAGAAAAGGAAAAGTGCCACGTAGCACTCCAGCTTAAATAAAGTGGCTCAGTAAATAGAAATAAACATGTTTTCTGTAATCCGGGAATTTCCCAGTGAAATTCCTTTCCTGTAAAATACGGGGTTTGTCCCGAAACTTATAATAAAATAATACGGTGTTTTCTATTTAAAACGGTTCTGTTAAAGTTTCTGCTGCCAATACAAATAACAATACCACGGGTTTCTGTCCCGCGGCTTCCAAACCGTGCAAAACGGGTCGGGGGCCGTGACAGCTTCCCTCTCCCGTCGACGTCCTTCACAACCGCCACCCTCCCCACCATCTTCCTCCTTCACATCTGGCTTCCCTCCCCCATCGACTTTTTGCAATTTATTTCAGCAGCATGCTGGAAGTTAAAAAACAAACAGTCCTCTTCCTGTAGACTGCAGAGGTTTGGTTCACATCTTCTGCTACAGATGTGGTCTGCAGATTGCAGACATTTTACCTCTGAAAAAACAAACAACACCTCAATAACTAATTATAGAGATTTACATGAGAAATAAATTAAACTAATGTAATGGTTAGAATGATGAAATAAAGGGTTATTGGATTTTATCACCTCTAACTATTCGCTATTGGTTTTGTTACCCACCATTATCGTTCTCGTTCCAGCGAAACCCTACATCGTTAACAAGACGAAATCGGATCTTCACCCGCCATTATCGTTTTCTTTTCGACGTGAAATCCATGATCTGGTGACACTCCAACTAGTGCGTTTAATATCAAATCAATGTAATTGGTTATCGACAACCACAAATCAGACGTGTACCAATTGGATTCGCTTACAGAAACTCACGCTAATTGACCAGTTACACTCTTATGCACCTTAATTCACAATTAACTTCTCTGTCATACGCCCTGAATTCGTTTTTTATTATAAATATGTTATTGTTGAGGTTGGTTGCGTTTGAAGGACATCACAATTATAAATTTTGAATTATATTTTATATTTTATATTTTACACTTCATATTATTTCTTGTATCACACATAATAAATTTAAATTTTGATGTGAATACATATAACCCTAATATTAACTATACATACAAAATTAAAGAAAATATAACATTACTCATTTTAAATGATGCGTTTATGAAGAAATAATTTTTTTTGAAACAATAGATTTAGTATATTTTATTTCAAGTTAATATTTTCTTATTTTTATAAGTGTTATCAAAGTAGGTGATCGGATGGAATTGGTCCACGATATAAGAACATATGTATTTTAAACATACATATATAATGTTTATACACATGTTTACCATTTGTGAAAATGATAATAACAAATTATAAACATTATGAGGTTTTTAAATTTTTTACGTCAAATAGTGATGGGTGTGTAAATTATTGGTTATCCCATCTTCTTTCGATAAGTTTGTTTTTATTTATTAAAGTAGAAATATTTTACTAAAGTATAGGTAAGTAGATAAGTACTATATATTAATTATTAAGAATTAAGAATATCAAAGAGATATAATCATGAAGATAAGATTATTTTAAAATATATATTAAATCCAATCATTCTTGAGAATGAAGGAGATATTGACACGTGACATTCTTTGGAATGCTTTATTAGAATTAGATACGATATAACTAATTTATGTGTTTATATTCCTCATGACAGATTTGTAATGAGAAAAGATGTATCCAACATGAGAAATGTTGATGGGCATATTTTCCTAATGTTATAAGTTATAGTGTTTAAAATAAAACTTGAAAGAAAAAGATGACTTAAAGTTGTCTCACACATATGACCAAATCTTGAAGTGGTGGGCATAAGTAATAAGTGAACATGGTTGATAATCTTCTTCCTTTGGATTGTACTCTCATTAAGCGAACATGGTTGATAATCTTTTTCGGGGAAATAGCAATATTAGTCAAGAATTGGTCATTTCAAAACTAGTCAACGGAAATGTCTCGTTGAGCCTTTACCATATTGCTGAAACGTCTTAACGATGGACCAATCACTGGCTACCACGTGTCCGACAACGCTGAAACGTTTCAGAAGTCTTAGCTGAGACGTCTCCACATGGCTACGTTTCCTCATGGCTTGAGACTTTTCCACATGTGGCTTGAGACGTTTCCTCACGTCTTCATATGGCTTGAGACTTTTCCACATGGCTTGAGACGTTTCCTCATGGCTTCATATGGCTTGAGACCTTTCCTCATGACTTCATATAGCTTGAGACTTTTCCACATGGCTTGAGACTTTTCCACATAACTTGAGCCATTTCCACGTGGCTTGAACCCTAAAATGACATTTAACTCTTTATAAAGTTAACCTTAAATTACGTTAAATATATATAAAATTAAAAAAAATAGTTAGTTGTTAGGATTTTTCATATTTTTTAAGTTTTTTACTTTTCTTAAGTTTTAAAGTCTTTTAGAGTTCTTATACACACCATGTTGTAACACATATGAGAATTTCAAAAGAATAATTTAAAAAGAAACGTAAACGTAGAAAATAGATATAAGAGTTTAAAAATCGTGAGGAAGATTAGTTTAAAAATTGAAAATATGTTTTAAGGAATCGTATTATGTTACAAAAGTTTTAATTACTAAAACTTTTAAGATTATGAAAAATTATTCTTTGGAAATTCTCATATGTATTACAATATGGTGTGTATAAGAACTCTAAAAGACTTTAAAACTTAAGAAAAGTAAAAAAAACTTTTAAAAAATACGAAAAATCCTAACAACCAACTATTTCATTTAATTTTATATATATTTAACATAATTTAAGGTTAATTTTTTTAAGAGTTAAATGTCATTTTAGGGCTCAAGGCATGTGGAAATGGCTCAAGTCATGTGAAAAACTGTCAAGCCATATGAAGCCATGAAGAAACGTCTCAAACCATGTGAAAAAGTCTCAAACCATATGAAGTCATGAGGAAACGTCTCAAGCGACATGTGGAAAAGTCTCAAGCCATATGAAGCAATGAGGAAACGTCTCAAGCCATGTGGAGACGTCTCAGCTAAGACTTCTGAGACGTTTCAGCATTGTTGGACACGTGGCAGCCAATAATTGGTCCATCGTCAAGACGTTTCAGCAATATAGTAAAGGCTCAACGAGACGTTTCCGTTGACTAGTTTTGAAACTTTGAGCAATTGTTGGCTAATATTACTATGTAAGGTGGGGCACCACCCACTAACACCCCACCTTACATATAGGGTTTAACAAAATGCATCCCACACCAACCCCTAATACCCCTTCTTTCGCTAACGTGTTAACGCATTTGAGGGCTAAATCAGGTGGGGTTTAACCCAATGCATCAATAATTTTATTTTATTTTTTTTTGCTAAACCACAATATGATAGTTAAATGGTGAATTACTTAAAGCTTAAATCAAAAATCAGTAATCGTTTTTTTGTATCCTCAGTTAACTAAAATTGTCTAAATTAACCGAAAACGAACCGTTCATGTTTTCATATATTTCTAGCTTTTGTATATTAGTTTTATGTATTTATATCTCAATTTCATTTATTTCTAAGCAAAATCTTTAGCCTAAGGTTTTTTTTTTTTTTTTTTTTTTTTTTTTTTTTTTTTTTTTTTTTTTTTACCAAAAGCACTGTATCATTCCACACGAAAAGGACAATTACAAAGTAATGACAGGTAGTTGGCCTAAGTTTTGATTTGGTTATTAACTGAACCAAATCGAACCGAACCGAAAACTGACAATCTAACTAATAAACTGATATAATTAATCGAAAACCGATTAGTTAAAAAATAGATTAGCCGATAACTTTGGTTTCGTTTTTGGTTGAGACTAATAACCAAATCGTACACACCCTGAATACTATTATACAATTGCACTTTTGTTCATAAAAGTTTATTACAATTTTTATTCGTCTTGAGTCAGATTTTGATACAAAACTTTTTAACAGGTACAAAAGAACTCACTTTAAATCACAAGTACCAGCTATATATCAATGACCATAGGAGTATTTGTCATACGGTATGTACTTTGGTCCTGACTTAAAAAGTTATATAATTAAATTTCCATGTTGTGTTAAAAGAAAAGTTGAAATCCCAATGTCGGGTCGCATCGCATTTAGCAATTTGAAGAGATTCCTCAATGCATCAATCTTAAAAACATGAAAAGACAAACGAGGATAGGGATTGACTGGTCAAACTTTCATTGTGCAGTACCAGACTTCTCTGGCAGAGTGTACTCCCCCAGGCAGTCAAGCACCATCTGTTTGCTTTTCTTTATGCTATACATAAACAACTACAATTATTTTATTATAAATTTTATTTTACGCAAACTACCATTTTATAACATAATAAATAAAGTAAAATGTCATTTTCATATTAAGGTTTGGTGACTTTTGTAAGGTATCATTTTCATTCAAAAAGATTGAAATCTTGTCGTTTTCATTCCTGAGGGTCAAATTTCAAGAGACGAAATTCGCAATAAATTGTCAAACTCCCAAATGAAAATGACAATATAAAGCCAACCTAAAGAAGTAAAATGCACAAAAAAAATCATTTTGGATGGAAAAAAACAAAAATGACTAAAACTCAGAGTCTATTTTAGCATTTTACTTAGATACTTGTAAATCTTTGAACTTTTAGTTAATCTAATTTGATGCTTAATAACTAGAATCAGTATTACATTTTTAACAATGTTTATTGATACTAACAACGCAGAGGCGTCTCTGAGAATTTACGTACCCTGTTCGAGCTCGAAAAAAATGTGCCATTTCGTAATGTTTTATTATTATTTAAAAAAAATCAAATTAGTATTGGGCTCAATAAATCTAATGCCAAGTGGGCTAAATTACTAAACCATAAAAAATGATTTGTAAATGGGTCTATATTGGAATTGGTATGTGTTTACTTCTCTTGAAAAAATAAAGTGTATATATCGAATTTTTTAAAAAACGCGTGCCCTTCAAAATCATAGGCCTTGTGTGAAGGTCCTCTCCGCACACCCATCAAAGCCGCCACTGTAACAATGTATTATATATTTGTACATGAATCACGTAAGATGTATTCAAAATCTGGTTAAGCTCAATAGGTAAGTACATATTTGTGAGGATAAAAGTTTATGGAGAGCTTCAACTATTTATCTTTGAAACACCTAGTATTGAACGACTTGATTGACTAACTAAAACGAATCAAGTTAGAAAGTTTGTAATTATTTACAAGAAACCGCATAGTGATTCAATGGATTTCATCATCTCTATACTGATCTAACAATCTTCAAGATCTTCAATTTGAAATTTAAACCGTTCTTTGGTAGATTATTTAAGTGTTTGTAATAATTTGTAAGATTTTCAAAACACTAACCCTTTCAGAGTAATTGGTAAACACCTAACCAACATCAATGTCATAACTTTATGTTTTAGTCTTCCCTTTCACTTGATTGAAATGATCATATCAACTTCTGATCACCATCTTGGGTCAGCTTTTATTTTATTTACACACCAACTTTAAATTGGTGAAGACACCTACTATGATTACCACAAGTGTTTACATTGTCCGGTATACAATTGGTGTAACCAATAAATTCAAAGTATAAATAACATTATCTTAGTGAGAAGGCATAAGCTGACTAATACTTGATCAACTTTTATATAAGTTGCCATTTTACTAAGACTATCTCCAATGAAGGAGGAAAACACATATCCGTTCATGCCCTTAATCATGTGGCTAGATGACTTGGATGAGAGAGAGAAGGAAATCCGTAGCCAAGGGCGTGGGAGAGAGATGCTTGTTGCAGAGGAGGAGGATGTTGTGAGAAGAGAGATGGGTCCCACTATTCTTGCGCCTGTAACAAGGAAGAGAAAGAATGGTTGGGCAGCTAAGGTCGCATGGCATCGGACATGAAATAAGGTTGTGGGGTATGGGGCGTGGGTTGGGGCGGCGGTTTGGCTTTAACGTTGGCTACACACACCGGGCAAGCGTTGGGCATGGCGTCGCCCCTTTGGCGTGGGGATTGAGCTTGACATGGGGCGGGGGGGGGGGGGTGATATGGATGACTTTGGTTGGCTGGTTCAATCTAGCCGTTGGGGGTAGCCGTTGACAAACCTAAGCCACACCACATTTCTAGTTTTTGAGTATTACTTTGTGGATCCCACCCTCATCACGTGTCGAGCAATACTCCCAACCCAAGCCCCTCCACACTCCATAGTAGTCTAAGGGCGGAGGGAAATAGCTGTAGGCGTTGGAGAAGGTCTTACCATGACCAACACATAATTAATGTAACTAATCATTTCTAAATATTACTTTGGCCAACGCAATTGAGACCAACACATAATTAATGTAACTAAGCATTTCTAAATATTACTTTGACCAACGCAATTGTTCATCAAATTTAAACATAACATGATTATACCTAAGAGTAATTCGTCCCTAGATAAAATGCTTGCATTCATATCAAGTAAATTCGCATATATTATTATATTAGAGTACATCATCGATTTCTATGCACACTGATGACGAGGTAGCCCAAGACTAAATAAAGTGACTAAATATGTAAATGCTTAAATGGTTAAACGGTTCAAGGGTTAAAAAGCTGTAAGATGGGAAAAGCGAGAAGGAAACAGTGGCTAGTCACATCCGGAGCTCGCTTCACCAACCCTCGGCCGCAAAAGCAGAGCAGGTCTGCACAATACACGCTATTACCCAGGGGTCAAAATCCTTCAACCCCAAAAGGGGAAACCCTCCACTGCAAGCAGGATTACTAGTCTAATACATGCCACTTTGGGAGATGTCTTCCCTTATAAAATGACACTTCATTTACTCCAGAAAACATCCCCTGATCAGTTCAGATTCTCTAATCTCTGGTCATTCGTGTGGAGGACTTGCTTACGTACAAGTCACTCCTTTTCACATCCACCACACACATTCCGTTTGCTCTCACTTCTGGATCTGAGAACATCTCAGAGAAAGAATATTCAGCAAACAACAACTACGAACTAGTAAACCTCCTTCCACGTCTTGCAAACGTGGGGGGACCCCGCGACCTGCGTTAGGCAAGGTTGAACCCTTCAACCTTTTTGCCTAACCAACTCAGCTACTATCTTTGGTCTCGAGTTTGTTGCATCAACAAGTTGGCGCCCACCGTGGGGCTACGCCGCTATTTCTTCTCAAAAAAGACCTAGTAGTGTAGCTCTCTTCACTAAAGTCACCATGTCTGAAAGTGGATCTCCGGGAGAAGTAAATCAGATTCCAAACACTTCCACCCCGGGTAGTGGCCAAGCTCATGTGGCTATACCAACATCTTTCTCGACTCCGGGGAGCACACCCGAGTTCCTTACCTTCAACACACCAACTCCGTCCAGATCTGGGGCTCCATCTCCCAATGTCGGTGTATCTGACACCCCGGCACGTGTTGAACTTACCCCCGAGGGGGTCGCAAATAATTTCCTTGAGTTAAGGTCACTTTTTAACCAGCATGTGAGTAAAGAAAGGGAACAGGGTATAAGGATTCGTTTAGACTATGACGAACCTGAACCAACGCTGTCTCCCGGACCACCCCTACCTCCTTTTACCACAAGAAGTGAGGCTGGTCCCAGCAACCCTCCAAACCCTCACCCTTATCTGTCCACTATGACAAAACCTACGGTGCATCCTATCCTCTCTTCCCAACCGATTACTAGTGGTGCTCCTTTGGGACACGAGCTAACGCTCGACCAGCTCCTACAGTCCCCAGTAACGAGCTATCCAGCTTCTGTAACAACCACATGGGAGCAAGCTCTGTCCGTGCTCCCTTTAGCACGAAGTGCTGTTACTAGCACCCCTCTCGGAATAAACTGCTCGGTTGGTCCAGGAAGCCTGCAAGGCTTCAACCTCATACCCAATATGATGACCCAGATGATGGCCAACTTCCCGTGGCAACACTTCATTAATCAAGTACTAGCCACTCAGGGGAATCACGGCAATAGTAACAATATAGATACAAGGCCTGAAGAGGACTTGGCTAAACCCTATAAGCCAAGTAACCTTTCATGCTTCTCAAGGCAGATAGCCGATTATGATTTCCAATCAAAGATCAAGATGCCAACCCACATCAGAACGTATGATGGGACTGAAGATCCTGAGGACCATCTCCAGATCTTCACTGGTGCAGCTCGAATAGAAAAATGGTCAAACGCTGAATGTTGCCTAATGTTCATGCAAACTCTTGTTGGATCCGCCAGAATTTGGTTCAACGACCTACCTGCTCAAAGCATTCGAAGCTTTGATGACCTCAGCAGGGGTTTTCTGGCAAACTTCTCCCAACAAAGGCGATATGTAAAAGACGCGACGGTGATCTTCCAGATAAAACAACGTGATGATGAAAGTCTTCGAGCATTCATTGAATGATACAAAAAGGAAGGTCTGGCCTATGTAGGGGCAGATGAGAAAATGAGAGTGGCTGGCTTTATGAATGCCATAACCTCTAAATACCTCACACGAGATTTCAACAAATCTCTGCCCAAAACCTTGGAAGAAGCCCTTGAAAGGGCCGAAGCTCACATTCGGGGAGAGGAAGCTGTAGACATCAAGGAACAAAGGAAAAGAGGATCAGGCTGGCGAAGCAATAGCCCAGCTAGAAAGAGGGGAAATTTCAACTCCTATGACAGGCGGTCAAAGGGTTCAGACCCTCGAAGGTCTGAAGGTCGGAACCCTTCAAGCAGAGAAAAAGGCATAAGTTTCACTCCCCTCACAAAAACCCCTCAAGAAATCCTGGCAACGGAAGAAGTCAAACAAAACTTTAGACCTCCCAGGCCTTTCCCCAAAAGCAGAAAAAATGAGAACTCCACGCAATTCTGTGAGTTTCATGAAGAAAAGGGTCACCACACCAATGATTGCTTCCAACTAAAGAAGAGAATTGAAGAGGCTGTTAAGTCAGGAGAACTCGCTCATTTGGTAAAAGGAGTTCGAGACAAGATGGCTGAAGGCAAGGGAAAGGAAGTTAATATGGTATACTCGGATGAAAAGGTTCCTCACAAGAGGCAGCGGTTGGAAGCCTGGGAGCTTCAGTGTGTCTGCTTCCCCCCTACGGAGAAGGACCCACTTTCCAGCCCTCTCGTGGTAGAAGCCACCGTGGGAACACTACAAACATGCAAGGCATACATAGATACTAGGGCAGCCACTGAAATCATGTTCGAAAAGTTCTTCAACCGTTTAAGCAATGAAGAACATTCAAGGCTTCAACCTTCTGGAACCTCTATAAAAGGTATCGCTGACATACCCCTCAAGCCTTTGGGGCAGCTAACCCTTGATGTTCGTTTCAGCGAAGGGTTAAAAGAAAGAACCCAATCATTAACCTTTGTGGTTATCAACATCCCCTCAAGCTATGACGTGATCATCGGGAGACCCGGACAGTGTGCATTTTACATGGCAGTGTCTGTTGGCCATGGCACGGTTAAATTTCCTACAGAAAGGGGAATAGCAACCCTTCAACCCTCGCAGGAAGCTTACATGATTGAGGGTGAAAGCTCAAACAGTGAAGAAGACAGGCAAAGGTTGGTCATAAACCCTAAATACCCTGAGCAACGGATAAGAGTCAACCCGAACCTTTCTCAGGAGACCCTTTCATACCTTGAAAAGCTGCTAACACATTACAGTGATGTATTCGCTTGGTGTCCAGAAGATATGACCGGGATCCCTCGGAACATTGCCGAGCACGAATTAAGAATACCACCGGATGTCAAGCCGGTGGTCCAAAAGAAAAGAAGCCTGGCACCCGAGAGAAGCCTGGCAGCTTGCCAAGATGTTGAAAACTTGTGTCGGCCGGCATTCTCCGAGAAGTCAAGTACCAATCATGGGTTGCAAACCCGGTTATGGTCAAGAAACCCGACAACTCTTGGAGAATGTGCATAGATTTTAAAGATCTTAACAAAGCTTGTCCCAAAGATTGTTACCCACTATCGGAAATTGATCTCAAGGTCGATTCCCTCGCATGATACTCGTTCAAATGCTTTCTTGATGCATACAAAGGCTATCACCAAATCCTCATGAAGAAAGAGGATGAGGAAAAAACAGCCTTTCACACGGACAAAGGGATCTTCTGTTATCAAAAGATGCCTTTTGGCCTCAAAAATGCAGGAGCTACCTACCAACGACTCGTCGACAAGGCCTTCGAAAGCCAAATTGGCAAAAACATGGAGGCATACGTTGACGACTTGGTGATTAAAAGCAAGACGGAACATCAAATGCTTGACGATATTCAAGAAACTTTCAAGAACCTCAGAAAGGTTAACATGAAGCTTAATCCGGAAAAATGCTCATTTGGATTCGAGGAGGGAAAATTCTTGGGTCACATTGTTGGAAAGCAAAGCATCAAATCCAACCCTAACAAAGTGAAAGTCGTCCTCGAAGCTAAACCACCTAGAACTAAGAAGGAGGTTGAAAGCTTAAATGGGAAGCTTGCAGCCTTGAAGCGTTTTACCTCAAAATTGGCCGAAAGATCTCTGCCCTTCTACAAAACGCTCAAGAACTGCTCAGACAAGAAGGATTTCAAATGGACTGATGAAGCTGAAGAAGCTTTCAATCAAATGAAGCAACATTTAGCTTCCCTACCAGATATTGCAGCACCAGAAACCGGGGAGGTAATATCGGTGTACCTTCCAATCGCTAACGAAGCCATCAGTGCAGTCCTCACCATTGAGCGGGACAAAGCCCAGGTACCCGTTTATTTTTTCAGCAAAACTCTAAAATTAGCTGAAACTAAATATCCTCCCCTCGAAAAACTTGCCCTAGCTCTAGTTCAAACAGCTAGAAGGCTTAGGAGGTACTTCCAAGCACATCCTATACAAGTGGTCACTGACCAACCTGTCAAGAATGTGCTTGAAAAACCCGAAAACTCAGGAAGGCTAGCAAAATGGGCAGTGGAACTGGGTGAGCATAACATCACCTATGTCCCACGAAAAGCCATTAAAGCTCAAGTTCTGGCCGACTTCCTTGTGGAAGTCCCAAACCAAACAATTGACGAAGTAAACACCACAACCACTGAACCCTCCAACCCTGAGGCATGGAAATTATTTACTGATGGGGCTTCAAGCGTTGAAGGGTCAGGAGCTGGTTTAGTTCTAATCAACCCTGAAGGGTTAGAATTCACATATGCTCTCCGTTTTAATTTTCAGACCACCAATAATGAGGCTGAATACGAGGCACTGATCGCCGGTTTAAGACTGGCCAAAGAAATGAAAGTTCAGAAGCTTGAAGTGTTCACAGATTCATTGCTAGTCTCAAGCCAAGTCAACGACAGCTACATTGCTAAAGAACCCAACATGAGAAGATATAAAGAGAAATCCAAGGAATTGATGAACACCTTCCAAACATGCAGCATCAAGCAAATCCCAAGGTCCCAAAACAAAAAGGCTGATGCCTTAAGTAAATTAGCATCCCTCACCTTTGCCCACCTCACTAAAAAGGTGTTGGTTGAAGTGTTGAAGGCTCCATCGATTGATGAATTGGAAGTCCAAGATGTAGTCACTGAGGAAGATCCAAACTGGATGACTCCCATCAAAAAAATCCTTCAAAATGGTGAACTACCCAACGATCAAATGGAAGCCAAAAGGGTTAAAATCAAAGCAAGACAATATGTGTTACAAGGAGAAACCCTCTACAAAAGGGGTTACCTTGCCCCCTTGCTAAGATGTGTTGGTCCTGAACAAAGCAAGTATTTGATCAAGGAAATACACGAAGGAGTATGCGGTGCTCATTTTGGAGCTAGGTCGGTGGTTGCAAAGCTCATGAACCTTGGATATTTCTGGCCCTCGATGCATCGTGACACCATTGAGCAATTGAAGAAATGTGATGCTTGTCAAATCCATGCCCCAATCCCAAGAAGTCCCAAACATGATCTTGTTCCAATAACATCGGCATGGCCATTCCATAAGTGGGGAATGGACATTGTTGGGCCTTTCCCTCCAAGCAAAGGAGGAGTAAAATTTTTGTTGGTAGCAGTTGACTATTTTAGCAAATGGCCAGAGGTTAAACCCCTTGCAAAGATCACAGGAAAACAAGTCATAGACTTTGTTTGGGAAAACATCATCTGCCGCTATGGGTTGCCGGGAGTGATTGTCACTGACAATGGAAAGCAATTTGCTGAAAAACCTTTCAGCCTTTGGTGCAAAGAATACCGGATCAACCAGATCTTTAGCTCAGTGGCTTACCCACAATCAAACGGCCAGGTTGAAAGGGCCAACCGAAGCATAGTGGAAGGCATCAAGACGAGGTTAGGAAGATATGAAAGCAAGTGGCTCGAGGAATTGCCTAGTGTTCTATGGGCAATTAGAACAACCGAAAAAACAAGCCACAGGAAAACGCCTTACAACTTGATATTTGGATCCGAGGTTGTAATCCCTGCTGAAATAGGAGTTGTAACCCAACGAATTGTCAACATGGATCCCGAAACAAACCAACAAGAGACTATGTTGAATTTACAACTCCTAGAGGAAGCCCGAGATCAAGCCGCAATACAAGAAGCCAAATACAAGCAGAAGATGGAAGCCTACTACAACAAGAAGGTTAAGAATGAACGATTCAAACCAGGGGACCTAGTCCTTCGAAACAATGAAGCTAGCAAAAAGGAAAATCAGGGGAAGCTGGGCCCAAAATGGGAAGGTCCATACACCATCCTCGAAGCACACAAGGGCGGATCCTACAAGCTAGCAGACTCAGAAGGCAAAAGGCTTCCAAGACATTGGAACGGAAAAACTCTAAGAAAATTCTATGTTTAGACAGAAAAGTTTGGTTTGTATCAAAATGAAAACCTTTTGTAAAAAGCAAGTACTGCTTGAATGAATGAAGTTGTTTTATCAAACTTGTCTTTCTATCCTAATATCAGGTTGAGAACCTAGCAAAAAACTCCATGGCGAGGGCCATGTAAGGGGATGAGATCCCAGGCCATATCGCTCAATAGGTTCAAGGGTTGAATGAACCTATATAAGGGGTGAGTTCCTAAATCAATACAACTCCATGAGACTTATTAAGCCAAAACAATAATGTCTCATAGACAGGTTTGAACAACCTACACCAATCGTTCCTTAAGCCTTAGAAATATAACAAACAAATAGGCTTACGATATCGAGTAAATCACAAAGAAATAATGAAGAGGATAGATACTACGTCTTCTTGTTCATAAACACTAAGGCTAAGTGTCTGCAGCACTGAACCCTTTAAAGTGTAAAAAACATAAAGACAAAGTAAACTCTACAAAGACAAGGCTAAAAAAGAATGACAATTGCCAAAGGAAAAATAAGCAAATCCATCAATAAAACATACAAACCAAACCAGAAGCTATCAAGGCTTCAAACCACCCAAATAATAAGCTTGAAACATTGAAGGCTTCAACCCAAAAACAGCTAACCAAAAGGCTTGAAGGGTTAAGAGCCTACTGAACAAATCAAGCAAAGCAAGCATAAAAACATAACACAAGTAACATAAAAACCATCATATCATAGCAAAGAAAGTCATAAAAGACTTTCAGATAACAGTTAAAGCAAGTTCTAGTAACTTGCAAGATAAACTATTGTTCAAATGGCCATACAGGCCCAACACACCACCAACAGGAACCTTAAGGGTTCCTGGAAACCTAATATTGTTTAAAATAATATTACAAACCATAAAGTGTTTTGCTAAGAAAGCTACGAATAATCATCAGATGGCAGAAGGCTTTGAACCTTCAGCTTTGGACTTCTTGGCTTTCTTAGACTTCTTGGCCTTAGCACCATCATCACCACCAACCGCTGAGGCCTCTAAACCAACATCCTTTGAAACATCAGGCACACTTGAGAGAGTATCATCACTATCTCCGGAATAAGATCTCTTCCTTGAAAGGGAGCCCAAGACCTCAGTGCAAACCTTTTCGTTCAGACCCTCAGGTTTCAAATCCTGTAAAATAGACAAAGGCTTACCAAAGCAAGAGGAAACCTGATGAACATAAGGATAGGTTAGCCTTTCCATTTGTTCAACTGAGCTCTTGAACACATCAGGAGCATCGGGACGAAATAAGGGAGATTTTTCCAAAGCATGCCCAGCTTCATGCAGTTTGTAACCAGCAACGAGACCTTGGTGTTTTCCCAAGTTTAGCAACTTTGTATACACATCACCAAGAGTAGAATTAAACTCAGTAGAGTGAAGCAGGTAAGTGACAACCTGTTGAAAGCCCTGCTCAATCAACCACTGATTATCGCTAGTTGCACGAGATACCGAAGCCTTCAAACTCTCTTTCTCTTCATCAAAGGCTTTCTAGGCAACAGACAAAGCCTCCCTGTCCGCCTTTAGCTTCAACCGATCAGCCTCGAAGCTCTTCTTAAAATCAGTCATTTCAATCTCATGCTGCCTGGACAGGCCTTCAACCTTCTTAGACCAAGCTTCCTCCTTCTCAGCAAAGCTGCTTATCTCCTTTCTCATCGACGCCATCGAAGACTTCATCTTGTCTTTCTTTTTGGAAAAGTCTTCATACTCTCGCATCCTTTGGCGAAAACGAGCAACCCCCTGAGGAAGCATAGCTGCAAGGTTGCAGGTACTAAGAATCATCCGGGACAGCATCACATCATCATCCATCTCGGAGATAGTCTTGTGAACCGAAGGAGGAGCAATATGACTTAAGGCCTCTTCACAGACAGAAGCATCTTTAAAGCTATCATCAACCTTTACCGACCAGCTTAGCACATAAACTGCATCAGGATTCAACCCTTCAACGTCCATACTCGAAGAACCTTGAACAGGTGTAGCAGCAACCTTTCTGGTTGAATCCTTTTTGCCATGAACAACTAACTTCCTCTCCCTTTCAGAACCCGCCTCAACACCTTGGTCCTCAGACTCTTCAACATCATCACTCAACTCCACCGATTCAGTAGAGGTGGATTGAGGAGCGGCTTTCAAACGACGAGTAGATCGCCGAGTCGAAGTCTTGGGGGCAAGAGGCTTAGAGAAACCTTTAACATTCGACACACTAACATACCCACCACCTTCAAACCTTTGCTCGGTACCTTTAACCACAACATTTTCATCAGGAACAACAGGAACATCCCCAAAAACAACGTCCGAAGTGTCATCACTTTTGATGAAATCCAAGGCAGACATAACCGCAAGCAACAAACAGATAGAACATGAGACAAAAATTAGAAAGATAAAAGAAAGGAGAAAACAAAAATGCATACCCGTGCCATCTCTCATCAGAACCGGATCCCGGTCAGCTTTTTCCCACAACTTACTAACCCCTAATAAAACCAGCAAATGCTCAGGAAAGGGACGAACCCTCGCAGGGCATTTACGAATGGATTTCAGAAAAGCATAATTTAAATCAGATTCAAGGGGTTCCGGTTGATTGAGAACAGCATCCGGGTGACGCCACACAGTTTTAAACGGAACAATAGTGTCTGAAACCCAGAAAAAACGATTCTTCCAAGTTCCAAGTGTGGTAACCATAGATGAAATAAGGCCAGAATCAACCTTAGATGCTTCAAAAGTAAACCAATCGACATTCTTGGCCAATCGGAAAAAACGACGGAATAACATTAAGGAAGGATCATATCCGAGGGCACGGCACAAAACCTCGAAATGTAAAACCCTAGCCATGCCCTTCGGATGAATCTGACCAAAGGAAACCCGGTAATACTCTAACAAATTCAAAACAAACAGAGAAAACGGATAGCGAAGGTTTGAAAATTCAAAGTGACGACAATAAAGGGCGATGAAACCAGTTGGGCATTTATCAATCGAAGCATCACACGCAGGAGCAGTAGGTGTAAACTCAATCCCAATGCCATATTCCTTACAAAACAATTCTACTTCCTCTTGGGTTAATCGGGAAAAGGATCTTGCTAAATCCTTAAGGGCACCCATTTTTGCAAGGAAACTATGAAAAAGTAAAGCAAAAAAGAACGACACTGACCTTGAAAGAAAAGGGGAAGACTTGCAGAAAATACTTGGATGCAAAAATGAAACGGCAATTAAGAAAAGTATAAAACAAGTTAATATAGGGGCAAAAATGTAAATAATAACTTCTGCAAAACCGCCACCCTATCAACTGCCATACATCAATCAAATCAACTGTCAGTCATTTAAAATTCAAATTCAAAATATCAACTGCCTTCAGCCTTTCAAGCCATCAAGCAACGAACCCTTGAAACCTTCAAGCGATAAAACACACGCATAAAAGTCAGAAGTCTTTGAGCATATTACCCAAAAACCTCTGACTTGGGGGGCTGATGACGGGGGTAGCCTAAGACTAAATAAAGTGACTAAATATGCAAATGCTTAAATTGTTAAACGGTTCAAGGGTTAAAAAGCTGTAAGATGGGAAAAGCGAGAAGGAAACAGTGGCCAGTCACATCCGGAGCTCGCTTCACCAACCCTCGGCCGCAAAAGCAGAGCAGGTCTACACAATACACGCTATTACCCAGGGGTCAAAAGCCTTCAACCCCAAAAGGGGAAACCCTCCACTGCAAGCAGGATTACTAGTCTAATACATGCCACTTTGGGAGATGTCTTCCCTTATAAAATGACACTTCATTTACTCCAGAAAACATCCCCTGATCAGTTCAGATTCTCTAATCTCTGGTCATTCGTGTGGAGGACTTGCTTACGTACAAGTCACTCCTTTTCACATCCACCACACACATTCCGTTTGCTCTCACTTCTGGATCTGAGAACATCTCAGAGAAAGAATATTCAGCAAACAACAACTACGAACTAGTAAACCTCCTTCCACGTCTTGCAAACGTGGGGGGACCCCGCGACCTGCGTTAGGCAAGGTTGAACCCTTCAACCTTTTTGCCTAACCAACTCAGCTACTATCTTTGGTCTCGAGTTTGTTGCATCAACACACACTATCAATGTATGAGAGGGCATCACCGACATGCACTTCACCATAAATGGGTGAGAAGGTATCACAAACCTTCAAAACAATATACAAAGGAACGTTGTCATCTAGTTACAAACCATAAACACACTTAAAAAAATAGACTTACATATTGGTAACCACGGTGAGAACTAGAAGTAAGAGTTCTAGTGAACCCGATTGACTAGCTAGACGCGTTCCTGGTTGTAACATCCCAAATTGTCAATAACCATGAAATACTTAGAGTGGAAGGTATACTTGCCTCACTTGCCACATATATCTTCTTCACATTAATGTCACATCAGCTTTCACTATTACATGTCTCTTACTTGACACAGCTTGTCAAATCACAAGAAATGAAATTTGCCTCTCAAACCTATCATGGCACAACTAATTTTTCAATTAATTCAAAAATAAATATAACTAACTCAAAACCCCTATTTAAAAATAGGGAGTTAATATCAAGGTTGGAGAACTCGCTAATCGCTAGTCGGCTGATGAGGTGGGGAATAGCGACTACTCGGGATTAATCGGGATTTATCGGTCGGGTTTTTTTTATATGTAATTGTTAGTTTTAGGTATACATATACACATTTTATAGGTAAATACTATAAGTAGATAGATTTTACCTCTTACTCAACTCGGTTTTTTAAGTATACAAGATTAATTGCTGGAATTCACATGGTTTGGTTGGAAATTGGCCGGAAATTAAAGGTTTTGGCCGGAATATACAAGTTTTTGCTGGAATCTGGCCGGAATCGCCGATTTTTGGCTAGCCGACTATCATATATACATAGATATATATAGAAAGAGATAAAGTGAAAAAGGGGGTAGGATACGGATTTTTGGATGTTTCATATTCGGTTTTGGATTTTTCTGAATACCCGTAACATAGGGTACAACACCATAAAACACAAAAATGTTGATAATTATAGTATAAAAATTAAGCTAACTTTGGGATTCAATAAAGAATGCTTGGCTACTCATATAAACCTACATTAGTTGGTTGTTAAAAAAGGTAATATTTATTTGTCTTACATTCTTAATAGGAAATTCGAAAGGCCAAAAAGCTAACACGTTTTTTTTGTTGAATCGGTAACTAGACCAAAGTTAAATATTAACATTTGATATTTATAACATCTAAACTTGTTAGTTACTCATGCAAATTTATATACATTTTGTGCCATCTACAATAGATGTTAGTTGTTACAATCGGGTTAAAATGAAAAATGTGAACCCCGTAACTAGCTAACATGTACAACACATGTGATGATGAGGGTCCCCGTTTGGGCTCTTCATCTAAACTCATTCCCTAAAGATTAGTGATTGGGCCTGAGCCCATTTGCACCCCTTTCTCTTATAGATAAAACAACCAACCTCTACGACCTAATTTGGTCAACAAAAGGATCTTCCTGCCCAAAGCTCTGTGAACGGGTATTGTTGCGGCAGAGGCCACTCCAATGTGACTTGCATATTCATTAAATGCTCATGAACATCGCCAATTCAGCATCTCTCTTTCTTTCTCTCTCTCTCTCTCTCTCTCTCTCTCTCTCTCTTGAGTGCAAGATAGAATACTTACGTGGAAGGTAACATTTATGGCAAGGATCTTGAAGATCCTGCCTAGGGAACAAGATCATGACATTTACCTGGTCAGAGCTATTATCCAGGAGGAGATTCTGATGGTTCCTTGCAAAAAATGGGTTCTCCACGTGTGATGGCCAGGTCCATATAAGCGAAGGTAACTATCATAATCAGGGGTCTTGAACTCTCTGATACACATCCTAACACTTAGAGATTTTTCTCATTGAATACCTTTGCATTCAATACACCAAGAACATTCCAACCACTTCAATACACGCATTAAATTCATTATTCACCCTTGAAACAGTCTCCTATTCTCACGTCGGAGCTTTGTCACAGACCCCCGGCTCTCCGTGACGAGGCTAATGGTGATCTCTTTTACAGGCTACCCCGGTCGTCGAAGACACGTCGGAATGGATCCCTGTCAACAGAAACATCATCGGTTGGATTCAACATTAGTGCCATCCGTAGGACTCTCGGCTTCATATAGAGTCTCTACGTTAAGAACAAAATCTTTTTATCTGTGAACCTTCATCGGGAAACAAGAACACCATGGCTGATCTACCCTAGTTTTCTAAAAAATGTCATGGCCTCGAAAAAAGTCAAGTAACACCACCTTAGTTTCCAAAACGCCTCATGAATGCAATGGAAGCAAGTGGTGCTCACAAGAAATCTGCGATAATCGAATAACTTGAAGATGAACATGGAAGGTACTCAAATGCTGAGATCTTTTACACAAAGAAACAGGAAATCACCCATGAGTTTGTGTCTGCACACAAAGAAAAACTTAGGGCCCAACGGGAGAAGTTGGACAAGATAGAAAATTTAGATGAGATACGAGCCAGGCTAACCTATGACACACCACCCCACTGAGGAGGTTCGTCTTCTCAAATGGGAGAGGGGGTCAAGAAGGATAACACGACAAACCCATTGGTTTTGCTCATGACCATGGTAGAGCAGCTAAACCCTGTCTAGAAAGCTTCGCTACTGACTCTAGAGACAGGTAAAGCACTGAAAGAGACTGAAAAGGACAAAAAAGAAGACGACACACTAACAAAACCCTACCGACCCAAAGATCTAGCTGAAGTGTCGAAATTCATGAGATGTATTACTCAAGCACCCCTCCCACCTAAACTAAAACCTCTCACTAATATAGACAAGTACGATGGTACAAGAGACCCCGAGGACCACTTACAGGCTTTCTAGGGTGCAGGTCAGGTGGTTAGGTGGTCCATGGCAACATGGTGCCATATGTTTATACAACCTGTAATAGAAGGAGCTAGATTATGGTCAATAGCCTCTTAGGCGGGAGCATTGATAGATATGAAGAGCTTTGTGACAAATTCCTTAGGTATTCCAACCAACAAAAGAAAGTTATCAAAAACCCTAACGAGATCACGCATATCCGACAAAGAGACGACAACGACAAGATAGTGGAACAATATATGGAAAGATTCATAAAAGGAAGTATGGATATAAAAGGTATACCGAAGATGATGAAGATAAGCAGCTTCGTAAACGGTCTGAAGCATGCCTACCTCTATGAAAAAGCAGGGAGAGGAGTTCCCGGAGACCTTCAGTGTATTGACGGATCGATTTAAAGCTTTTGTCTGAGGGAAGGACATAAGCAACAAAGCGACCGACGTTGGGAATCGGTTCCAGGAGGCCAAGTACAATATCAAGACTGTGAGACAAAGGTACCTCATACCCTAAAACCAAATTTCAATATCATAAACTCAAGCCGACTTTCTTCTCTTACAAGCCCAAGGGAAAAAGGGTCGGCCCCCTACTGTGACAGCTTCACTTCCCTTAGCAAGATTCCTAGCAGGATCCTCACAACAGAAAGGGCGAAAAGCTCCTTCTCAAAATTCCTTCCTATAAAACCAGGACCACAGTCTTTTCCCAACGAATATTATGAGTTCCACAGGAGATATGGTCACAAGATAGATAATTGAGTTTGATGTAAAAATGGGAAACTGTCCCTTTGGTAAAAGAGATTAAAGATATGGGATAAAAAGGGGAAAAAAGTAAAGCAAGAGGACAAAAATAGAGGGCATGTAGATATGATCCAAAGGAGGGATGAAGACTCCCTCACCGGATTGCATGAGAGCTCCCATCCTAATTCCGTACCTGAAAGATCATGTGGTGTAAGAAGTTCCCTTGAATATCTTAGCTAAGAAAGCAGGGCACAAGTTGGCTAGGATACATGTGGACGGGGGCAGTGGGGTGGAAATGTTATATGAACATTGCTTTGTTAGATTGGATAAAGATGTAAGAGACAAGCTGGAAGAAGACTCAATATCGTTGGTGGGCTTCAACAATAGTGTCCCATCCCCTAAGGCAGATAAGACTATCATTCACTATAGGGGGATACAAGATAATAGAGCTAACATTTTCTGTGATAAGATCACCCTCCAAGCCCAATGCTATTTTGGGAGGCCCGGGATAGGAATGTTGAAAGCCCAAGCGTCCACGCTCCACGAGGCTATGGTCTTCCAAACACCAAGGGGATTGGCATGGGTTAAGTCTTTGAACGAAATGGCAACATCTGTATCTAAGAAGGAGTAAAAAATCAAAGAAAGGAAGCATGGAAGAGTGGGTGCTCAACGAGAGGTTTCTTGAGCAAGCGATTAAGATTGGGTCATAACTAGGCGATAAATGTAAAAGCGCATTGAAAGATCTTATGTTGCACAACATAGATGTCTTTGCATATCAACACAGCAATATGCCACGTATACCTAGAAGCTTAATGTAACACAAGCTTAACACCCACTTGTGGATTCAACTAGTAAAACAAAAGAAAAGAAGTATGGGGCTGAAGAATAACATAACTGCCTACGAGGAAATCATGAAGCTATTGAGGGCTAGTATTATATAGGAAGTCAAGTACCCGACATGGATATCCAATCCAGTCATGGTAAGAAAACAAGATGGGAGATGGAGAATGTGTGTGGACTACAAAGATTTAAGCAGGGCCTATTCAAAGGATTACTATCCCCTATCGAAAATCGACATAAAAGTTGACTCTTTGGCTAAATACCCCATAAAATGTTTTATGGATGCATACAAAGGGTACCATCAAATACAGATGTCTTTGGAAGATAAAGATAAAAAAACTTTCATAATGGACGAAGGGGTATTTTGTTACACTAAAATGCCTTTTGGCCTACCGAAGACTGTCCAGAAGACATCAGCCGACTTGACAAGAAATTGAAGAAAATCAAAATCTCAAGTTCGATTGCTTCTTCAGACAATGTCTCGTGCAGTTCAAGATCATCATCACAAACATCATCATCTAAATCCTTAACCTTCAAGAAGAATAAGACACATTGCTCTCGGTGTTTTAGATGTGGTCATTTAGGACACATTCCTAAACATTGCAAAAACAAAAATTTTCAAAAACAAAATCACAATTTTGCTAAAAATATTACCGACAATTTGATAGTTTCAAGAAATTTGTTAAAGGTTTTGTAAATTCTACATGTTTTTGGAAAAGAAAAGAAGAAATCAATGCAGAAAATCATAAGAGATTAAGATTTAAACAAATATGGGTTCCAATTAATAACTTAATAACTGATGTGTGTTCTTTTTTGTGTTTGTTTTTATTCTTTTTGTCTACATAGAATAAACTGAAAAAATGGTTGCGGGCCTTGATGGAGTACATATGGCATGTAGATAGTGGGTGCTTACGGCATATGACAGGTCTGAAGGAACATCTCAAGAATTTTAGATTTATTGATGGTGACTTCGTATCTTCCGCCGGCAATGAAAAAAGTGAAAGATAGTTGGACTCGTAGACGTCGTTTCACATGCTACAACTCTAGAAGGCGTGAATTATCTTCTTGAATTATGCTATAATCTTATGAGCGTATCTCTAGTCTGATATAAGGTAACATTAGTTTTGTTCAATGATGTTGATGTGTCTTTCTCAAGCCAAGCCAAGCTATACATTTCCTCCAGAGATGATTATGCTCACAGCACCTCGTCATAATAATACATATGTCTTAAATACTAAAAACACCAAGTCAAAAGATCAAATGACTTGTTTGATTTCAAAAGCATCAGAATCAGAGTCACTGCTTTGGCACAGGCGACTGGGCCATGTGAATTTCAAAAAACATGAACACACTTTCTAAATTAATTTAGTAAAGGTTTACCAATTAAATAATTTACAGTTTCTAAAAAATGCATCGCGTGTGCCAAGGTAAACAACACAAAAAATCACACAAACCAAAAGTAGTGAACACAATCAGTTCTCCATTACAACTGATACACATGGATCTGTTATGTCCCATAAGTGTTAAAACTTTAGCTAGGAGTTCCTACTGTTTGGTGATTACAGATGACTTTTCTCATTTCTTATGGGTCTACTTTCTTGAAGCAAAAAATGAAACTGTGGATATTTTTAAGACCTTTATTCCAATGATTGAGAATGTTATCAAGCAAAAAGTTAAATCTATCAGAAGTGATCACAAAACAGAATTCAAGAATCAAACGTTTATCTCTTTCTTTGAAGAAAAAGGAATTCGTCTTTAGTGCAGTGCTGCGAGAACTCCTCAACAAAACGTTATTGCTAAAAGGAAGAACAGAATTCTCATCAAAGCAGCTCGAACAATGCTAGTGGACTCCAAGCTACTGATTATCTTCTGGTCAAAGACGGTTAATACTGCATGCTATGTTTTGAATAGAGTTCTAATCGTTAAACCTCATGGAAAAACTACCTACGAGCTTCCTTTTAAACAAAAGCCATTGATTGACTTCTTCAGACCATTTGGATGCTCATGTACTTTCCTCAACAATCAAGATAATCTAATCAAGTTCGATGCCGTTGGCGATGTCTGTTACTTCATCGGCTACTCATCAACTCAAAAGGCGTCATCGAGTCATACTATGTTGACTTTCAAGAAGGCAATTACACCAACACTGGAAGCACTCCCGAATGGTTTTATGATGTCGATGTAGTTCAACACAATCATCATCCATGTCTCCGACCCTATTTCTGAACCCACACCTCTAGAAACCACTCAAATCTAACAGTTGTTTAATACATTAGATATTAGTTTTACTCCTTTCATCACTTGTTTCACTCCCCTTACCGTTGATCCGATCATTTCACTAACGGAAGTCAATGGTGATACTTCGGCTGAGAATGCATCTTCAAAAATGCTTCTTCTTCACAGGCGAATGTGATTGATCCACCCCAAGATCAAGGTTCATCATATATCATTCCAAACGAACACCTTACCAACATGCCTCAACAAGTTGAAGCACAACCAATCTTATGTTACAAGACAAACAGAAATCATCATCTAGAAAGCTTTATTGGTTTAGTTGAAGCAGGAGTACACACTCGTAGTCAAATAAATGTTATTTATCAAGGATTGTATGTTTCATTTCTTTCTCAATCAGTAACAAGTGATATCAAAGACGCCATCCAGAATCCCAATTGGGTACAAGCTATGCAGGAAGAATTATCTCAATTTAGAAAGCTGAAGGTATAAGAACTGGTTAACCTACCTGAAGGAAAATATCCGATTGGTACGAGATGGGTTTATGGAAACAAGATGGATGATCGAGGTGTAGTTATCAAGAACAAAGCAAGGTTAGTGGTTCAAGGTTTTCGCCTGGAAGAGGGGATTGATTACGACAAAGGTTTTACACCCGTTGCTCGATTAGAAGCCATTAGAATCTTTCTGGCTTATGCTTCTTTCAAAAAAACTTCAGTGTGCTTCAAATGGATGTGAAAAGTGTGTTTCGATATGGAAAGGTAAAAGAAGAAGTCTACGTCTGTCAACGTCTAGGTTTTGAAGATCCACACTTTCCGAAGCCTTACTACAAGTTAGACAAAGCCCTCTAGGGTCTTCACCAAGCTCCACATGCTTGGTATGAGACTTTGTCAACATATCTTCTAGAATGCGGTTACACAAGAGGAAGTATTCATATGACTCTCTTCACCAAAAAGAATAAGAGATGATGTGAGCTCGTTCAAATCTATGTGGATGATATCATCTTTGGGTCAACAGATGAAAGCCTCTGCAAGGAATTTGAAATGGTAATGAAAGCAAAATTTGATATGAGCATGATGGGTGAACTCACGTTTTTCCTCTGTTTGGAAGTGCAATAGAGAGAGGACGGCATCCTTATTCATCAAGCAAAATAATTAGAGATATTCTTGCAAAGTATGGCATGACAAATTGTAAAACAACAAGTACCTCGTTCACAGCTCAAACCGAACTCACTCCAGATCTTCAAGGAAAACCAGTGAACAAGTCCTTTTAATGCTCCAAGATTGGCTCTTTGATGTACTTAACTGCCAGTAGGCCTGACATTATATTGGCCGTCTGCATCTGTGCATGTTTCCATATTAATCCAGAAGATTCTCATGAAACAACGGTCAAATGAATATTCCGCTACCTAAAAGGCACACCAAAGCTTGGTCTTTGGTATCCCAAACATAGTAACTTCGATCCTATTGCCTACTCTGATAGTGACCACGCCGGCTGCAAAGTTGACAAAAAGTCTGTTTCAGGAGGATGTCAATTTCTGGGAAATCGTCTCATCTCGTGGCAGAGTAAAAATCGGACAACCGTGTCGACCTCTACTGCTCAAGCTGAATACACCGCGACCTACAATTGTTGTTCACAAGTTCTTTGGATACATAATTAACGTGGTACGAGCGTGGTATAATTTGTAGTATATTTTAAGCACTTTTACTCATTTATCAAGCTTTAAATTTATAAAACACGTTATAACACTATCACTCTCTACAACACGTTACGGCAAGTGCACCCATTGTTGACGCGGTATAGTGATGGTAAGATATCGAGGTCGTCCAAGGACACAAAAGCTTTTAATACCGGAATATTGTCAACATCTAATCTCACCAATTTTTTTGAGAAAAGATTTTTAGTAAATTAAAAATTAAGAAAGGAACTAAAATAATAAAAGAAACAAATAGACAAGATAGAATCACTTGGTTCCGACTCATTTTTTACGTATCCTTTGATGATTTCCGCACTTTGGATTTTTAAGAGATTATCTTAGTTATAGTGGCATGTCCCTCTTTTGGAGGCAACACTACCCTCAGCCATATTTGTCTCAGTCAGCAGGGATACAGTCTCACAAGGCCGAAATATTGAAAGATAATTAAGTAAGTTATTAATGCAAAATGTGGCATGTCCCTCTTTTGGATGCAATGCCACCCTCGACCATATTCGTCTGAGTCAGCAGTCCCGCAAGGCCGGGTTAAAGTTTGAATAGTAGTTTATTTATAAGGGATTCAAGCCGTTCTTACTTCCCCAATTTGATGCTATCTACCTCATATAAAGTCCTAATAAGCTTGAATCAAGTCCTCGCCGGATCTATACACTGAACGAGGCAAGAACTTTACCCAAACCACCCTTCTAACCCCCTTCCAGGCAATTAACATGCTTTATATAGACCATAAAGACACAAATGAGTGAATCAACAAAACATGAAAAGATGATAGAATAATGTTCACTTTCAATATAAAAAAACTAGTTATTAAAGTCATTAATACATACCTAATTAAAAAGTTAACCAAAGCTTGGAAATCAAAAGTAATACATAAAAGACTTGTATTCACCAAGTGATGTAAGAGATTAGCCAAGCATGGCCTTTGCTTGACAAAAACTCTTACAATTAATCTTGGATCCCCAGACTATTACACACACTAAAGATGGATGATAGAGGAACGTGGTGGATGATGGTGGTATTTTGGTGGTGGAGTGGTGGCAGGTGTGAAAGAAGTGGTTTGCCAAGGGATGTATTTCAATTGAACCAAGCACCCTTATTAATAGCTGGAAACAGACTCTTCACACGGCCCCGTGCCCGGAGGGCACGACCCTATGTCTCCTTCTTCTCTGTCTTCATTTAATGAGTTGTGTCAGTCCGTATGCTCACACGGCCCCATGGCCTTGTACTTGATGTACTATTGGAGATTTTGCATATCTGTGAGTTGACCACGGCCCATGTCCATGGGACACGACCTTGTGTCTCTTATCTGCAATCGTTTGTCTTTTCTTTATGGACTCTTGAGTGGGACACGGCCCCATGCCTGGGTGGCACGATCCCGTGCTTTTCTTCTGATTTGTTGTTTTTAGTTTTGGGGGAAGCTCGGAGGGTCGGTATGAAGTCTCAACTTCTCTTCTTTTGTATTTATGTTGGTTTTTACGTTAATTTGTTCCTTTTATACAATTAAGTTCTTTTAATCCTGAAAATCAAAAGTATACGAAGAAACGTACTTTTTCCAACATTAGTACATAAAAGGGTTGATTTTATACCATACTTGATACAATTTATATGTTGCATTTGGTGCATATCAAGAATCAGTTGCTGGATTACAGAATTTACATCATGAAGACCCTGATTTTCATTGCTAATGAATCGTGCCTTGGAATTGTGAAGAATCCAATCCACCACTAGAAAACTAGGCGCATCGAGATTCGAATTCATGTAGTTCGAAATGCTTACGAAAAGCGTTACATTCAAGTGGTGCCAGTGGATACTATGCAACAGAAAGCCGACAATTTTACAAAAGCCTTTGATAAATCTCGTTTCAACCAGTGGGTAACCTGGTTGGAAATGATAAATTTTGGATGAGTTATCACTCTCATTACCATTTGTACAAACTCTATCCGCTTTTTTTAACACCACAGTCAAGAAATTTGTGCCTATAAAAAATATTTTCTATGCATTAAAATTTATTTTTCGGATACTAGACACATACAAAATAAAATATTAGGGGGGAGAAACTTATAAAATCAAAAGAAAACCAAAAATTATATGAAATAAAGTATTTCGTGAAAATTTGTCAGAATATTGGCTCTTGTCAGAATATTGACTCATGTTTTAAAGGTCCGAGATTCTAGATCTTTTTATTATTTATCATTCAAGGATATCATAACCACTCTTCTGATGCATCTAGACACATTCGGACCAAGACACGGTTATGAAATCTTCAACAAGAGCCAAAGAGGCAAAAAAACCTTAAGATGAAGAAACTCCTTTAAAAAGAGTTATTCAAAATTAAACGTACCCTAATGAGGTATCTGCCTAGCCCTAGTCAGAAGAACATTGGAAGCTTTGACTATACGAAAGTACATACCTATTCACCAATGTCCTGACTTTGTAATTTAAAAACGAATGAAAACAATATATTCACCTGTTGTGAGTAAGCTTTGCGCATACCTTGTTCGCGGGGGTATGTCCTGATGTGAGACTCACGGGCATAGTATTCTAATTGGCTAGCTAGAATGGGATCCATTGATATTTTTGTCAATATTACTACAACATGATAATTTATCACCAAAATCATGTTGAAAGAAGGATACATGAACTTAAAAGGATAAATATATCTTGTGCCTTGATTATTCAAAAAGAAATAATAACATGTAAACTGACAAGTGTTACTGGTATGATCTTTTGCATGATGTCGGGAAATATCAAGCAAAAAAGAAAGGGAAGTGATTGAAAAAGATCCGTCGTTTGAGAAATAAACTCGTTTTGTCCTGTTTATTCAACTTTTTATTTTTCCACAAATTCTTTTCTCTTTTAAAAAGGTTTTTAGAAAAAAGTGCACACTTTTCGAGATAATTTACATTGTACGAGCGTATTTATGATACAGTTTGTTTCAACTCTCAAAGTTCAAATTCACAATCTTTAAAGGGGAGGCGGTGTATTTAAAACCCAACATAATTATAATTACGCTGGGAAAGTAAAAACATGTATATAAACTCTACTTTTGGATTAACAACACCTTTTTCATATCTTTCAAAAACTTTCATCAACACAAGAACTGATCATTATCATCATCTTCATTATACATCTTTTTTAGGGTCTGTGTGTTAATAGACAAGGTATGGTTTAGTGCATTCATAAACCAATCATCATAGATGTATATAACTCGGAATCATAAATCGTTTGAAATCAGTGGGTATAGGGTTTATCATTGTTCCAGCGTATTTGGCGTTTAGGGTTTATCATGATCTTCAAGTAACGTAATTGAAAAGAGATAATCGCGTAAATAAGATTTGACGAGGACCGCGCTTTTAAGTCTCGAATGCGAGTTCAAGCAACCTGCGTATTTGTGATAAATACACAGGTAAACCACAACGTATTTCGTAAATACGCTGACATCACATCCTTTGCAAAGCCTTTTTCGCTGATACATTACCGTGTAATTATTCATGACTGATTCAACGTTTCTGTTAAAAACAACTAATATCATCAGCGCTTTTAGTTTGTGTCCAGCGTAATTAATATTAAATCAACAGGATGACTAATGTTTACCTGCGAAATTAACAAAAGTGTTTATTGTAAATATTGTTTAAATGTCTCGTGTTTAGGCGTTTGGTTCTCATTTGGTCTTTTTGGTATGTTTCAGGATGTGAAGGGGTATGGCCCCAAAAAAGTCGCGCAAACCTTCATCAAGGCTGTGCAAAGGGCCATACTCCTTAATCAGCATTTTCTCTTGCTAAGGCAAGCTCGCGCGATTACCGCCACATCCCACGAAGAGGCGCGAGTGCCAATCAGAAGAGACCAATTACGGTACTTAGCAATCTGATAAGAACCTTCATTACCTGTAAACCCGCGCAACTCACAGAAAGGTTGCGGCGCGAGACCAGGGTAGGAAGGTACAAAGGGTACAAGTGGCAGAGAAAAGGAGCCAATGAACATCCAGCAGGCTCTGTTCAATCGTGCGCCACGATCGTCTGACGTACAGAGAACGAGAAGTACTTAAGGACGCCTACGTGGCACCAATCAGAGGACGGAGACATCTGTCCCACGATCTCCACTTGTCTGCTGATGGCAGAAGGACGACAGGGCCGACAACAATGACACGTGGCTCCAATCAGGGCGCGCCAGCGCTGGAGAACTTCTAGAAGCCATTAACGGTCGACACCAGTGAGACAAAGAGCATATCCATTATGTTGTCGATTACCGGCCCAAGGCCCATCAGCCCATATCCTCTTACACCTCTCCGGCTATAAATAGAGACCTCACTCCACAGGTTAAACATTCCGTTCCCTCTACTCTCACTCTTAATACTTAATTATCCTCCAAAGCAGTCGCTTATTCTCACGCCGGAGCCCGGTTAAGAGGGAAACCCCCACATTCCCCTCTTAACGAGTAACGGTGTTCTGTTTTGCAGGATTAGTGATTCAAGAAGAAGCTCAGATAAGTCATTAGAAGATTAACCATCATGATAGAAACATAAACCAAACTGATTATCCTCATAATTAGTTCAGTGTTTCTTCATTGGCGCCCGCCGGTTTTTCTACAACCATTTTCATCTTCTTTTTTCTGAGTTTCGACACTTTTTCTTCCTTCGATCATGGCTGGTCAAGGAATCATTCCCGAGTTTGGTTTCGGAGCAAACTCCAATGCGGTGTTGGGCGAGGGAAATCCAAACATCCAAGCCCAACACATCGAAGAAATTGGTGAAATCGAAGTAACCAACACTAGGGGCCCGCGCGGGAGCATCACCCGCATCACTCAGACGGCCACCCCAGGAAACAACGGCGAGGGGCCTTCAAACCTAACCCCGCCTCAGAACGTTTCGGCACTACTAGGGCTACCAGAGGGCGAGACTCCAGCCTCATGGTACGCCAAGAATATTGCCACAATTAACGTAGCGTATCAATCTTTGATCGCTCAAGAGGCAGTCCTAACGGCAGAACCGTCCTTGGTCACCCCTCGAGCACAAAGTCAGGGGGCACGCCAGATAACCCCACCGTCGAATCTCCAAGGCAGAATCAATAGGCCTCCCCCTACCCGGCGACTAAGCGTACATGATACGCGCGACACAAGGGGAGAAACGGAGAGTTATTACGACTATCCGTCAAACCTTCAAAGAGGTCCTGTTCATAGTTGGCTTACGCCGCGCAACATGAATAACGAATGGGAGGAGATAGACCCGAATGATCCAACTTGGGAAGATGACGAGGGCTCGTCAGTCTTCAATCGCTTGCAGAAGAACCATGAATACTTCAAACCACGACAGCATGTCGGTTACACTGAAGAAGCAGAAAGCGACTTCCGCCTGGCCTACCGGCCAGCGGAAGCCGCAGAACATTCAAAGTTTATCTCAAAAATCGCGCTTGCGCCACTTTCAAGAGAGAAGTTACCACCGACAGTTGGGAAGTTCAATAGATTGACTGATCCTGACGATCACGTCAGAACTTTCACAAGCGTAGGTTGCATGGGAGGTTGGAACATGCCTTTGTGGTGTCACTTGTTTATTCAAACTCTTACTGGGGCTGCTCGCGCCTGGTTCGACAGCCTTCCTCTGGGAAAGATTAAGTCATGGGTAGATTTCAAGACTCAGTTCTTGAGTTACTTCAGCCAACAACGACGATACCAGCGTGATACAGCTGAAGTGGAAGACATCTGGCGAAGAGACGGCGAGGGTTTGGAAGATTTCATCACACGCTTTAACAAAGAATGTTTGGAGATCGGTGGCGTAAGCGAGCAGCTCATGCGCTGTCATTTTAAGAAAGCCATTCGATGTGATAGCCTGATCAGGACTATCACTGGCAAAGACGGAATACCCAAATAATGGGATAAACTCATGGATGCCGCGAAGATAGTCGCGCAAACGGAAGAATCGCTCGCTGGAAACAAGAGTTATTACTCTGAAGATCGATTTGCCAGAGGGAACATGCGCGATCACAACAAGCGCAACAAATACAAAGATAATGATTGGAAGTCCGGAAGATCAAGGGGTCACAATGAAAGGCCGCGCTACAAAGAAGACGCGCATGACACAATTGATAGAATCGGTTACCGAAAAGCAGGCAAGGATAATCGAGACAAGCACTGGACTCCGCTCATCAAAACACCAAAAGAGGTGTTGATGACGGAGAACCATGATTTCAAGGCTCCCAGGCCTATGACAAACAAGAAGGGGCAAGACCCCAACTTGTACTGTGATTTTCATAAACACACAGGACACCTGACTGATGACTACTATAGTCTGCGTCAAGAGATCGAGAAAGCGCTAAAAAGCGGAAAGCTAAGTCACTTGGTGAAAAACGTGCGAAAGGAAACTCGACAGCTTCAACGCCAGGATGAAGGAAATCACAAGAAAGTCCAGCGCCTAGAGACCCATATGGTCAACGGACCAAGATACAGTGCAAAAGAAAAAGGCAAGCGCCCCTATGTGCCTTCCTGGCAGGAGCAACAGGTCATTTTCCCGGTAGTGCGCGGCGGCCCTCGCGCCACTCGACCCGTCGTCATTACCGGTATTATCGGCCATTATGAAACGAAATATGTCTTCATCAACCCAGGAAGCACAGCTGACATCATCTATGAGCAGTGTTTTAACCAGTTTGATGAAGAGGACAAAGCGAGACTCGAGCCAGTTGATTATCCATTGTCCGGATTTTGCAATGAAATGGTTTTCCCACAAGGCCAAATCAGTTTCCCTGTCACGCTCTCTGACGGGAAACATTCAAGAACAACGAACGTAAACTTCATGGTAATGCCCGTCAAATCGAGGCATGATGTGTTAATTGGGAGAGAAACCCAAGGCGAACTAAACATGGTGACTTCCACTCCCCACTCAGCGATAGGGTTCCCAACCAAGACGGGAGTGGCAATCATCTACGCCAAAAAAGAAGTAATGTCAACAGAAGAGTTGCGCCCAACAAAAGCGGCGAAGGTTTCAACAACTGAGCCAGAGAAGTGGGTGTTAAACCGCAAGTACCCAGAGCAAACGGTAACAATAGGCCACGCCATTTCGTCAGATATCAGAACACATCTGAAGCAACTGCTGTTCCGGAATATGGATATATTCGCCTGGACCCCGGCGGACATGACCGGGGTCCCGCGCGACATTACCGAGCATTTCTTAAACACATACCCCTCTGTTGAACCAAAAGTCCAAAGACGACGCAGCTTAGGGGCAGACAAAACAAAAGCAATGAATGAGCAAGTATGTGAACTACTCAAAGCTGGATCTTGCGAGAAGTACGTTATCAAAGTTGGGTCGCGAACCCAGTAATGGTGGAAAAGGCGAACGGAGGATGCTGAATGTGCGTTGACTATACTGATCTCAATAAGGCATGTCCTAAAGATTGTTACTCTCTGCCTGAGATCGATAAAAAAATAGACTCCCTCGCGCCATACAGATGGAAATGCTTCTTAGATTGTTACAAGGGGTACCATCAGGTCCAAATGAAGCTCGAAGACGAAGACAAGACAACTTTCAGAACCGATCTCGGGATCTTCTGTTATACAAAGATGCCATTCGGTCTTAAAAATGCTGGTGCCACGTACCAGCGCCTGATGGACAAGACCTTCGCTGGGGATATCGGGAAGCACATTGAAGTTTACATCGATGACCTGGTAGTAAAAAGTCCTGAAGAAGACCAAATGTTGAAGGACATCGAGAAAACCTTTAACTCACTGAGAAGCGTGAACATGAAATTGAATCCAGCCAAGTGTTCGTTTGGTATGGAGGAAGGGAAATTCTTGGGCTTCATAGTCACCAATGGCGGATTTAAGGTGAATCCAGAAAAAGTCCAAGCAATAGAGCGTATGCCATCCCCCAAAACAATCAAAGAAATGCAAAGGCTAGCCGGCCGCTTGGCCGCGCTTAACCGCTTCCTGTCAAACCATGTCGCAAAGTCGTATCCTTTCATAACTACTTTGCGCAACTGTGTAAAGAAGTAGGAATTCAGATGGACGCCTGAAGCAGAAAGCGCTTTTCAGCAAATGAAGGAATGTTTGATCGAACTCCCAACGTTAACCGCGCCGTTCGAAAAAGAGCCGCTCATCTTGTACTTGTCATCATCAGACAAGGCAATGGGTTCAGTGTTGCTTGTAGAAAGAAACGGGGTCCAGACTCCAATCTACTATGTCAGCAGAATGCTCACGGATCCAGAAACAAGATACTCCACGATGGAGAAACTGGTACTAGCGCTGTTGCATGCCTCTAGGAGGCTGCGACGATACTTCACAGGCCACGTTATCACCGTACTGACCAACTTTCACATTGGGACGATATTGCAAAAACCGGAGACATCCGGGCGATTGGCGAAGTGGGCAATCGAGCTGGGGGGCCACAACATTTTGTATAGGCCGCGCCCAGCCATCAAAGGTCAAGTCCTTGCAGACTTCATCACAGACGTCCCACCAGAGAAGATCAAAGATTGTGAAATCGTTGAGGCTCCCATAAAAGATACATCAGATGAGCTGTGGTTCCTATACACAGATGGTGCCTCAAACGAGGATGGCTCAGGAGCCGGATTGCGCCTGGTCAGTCCTGAAAAACACGAATTTATATACGCTATCAGGTTGGATTCTAAAAACACCAACAACGAAGCAGAATACAAGGCATTTCTAGCAGGCTTACGCCTCGCAATTAAAATTGGAGCCATGAATTTACAGGCGCACGTTGATTCACTCTTGATCGCCAGTCAAGTCAACGGATTCTACGATGCAAAGGGCGATGTCATGGCCCTGTATCTAGACCAAGCGAAAGAACTGCTCCAGAAATTCAAGACATACAGGGTGGTACATATAAATCGCTCTGAAAACAAACAAGCAGACGCTTTAAGCAAGCTCGCGTCAACCTCCTTTCAGCATCTTGCAAAGGAAGTCAGAATTGAGGTGCTCAAAAATCCATCAGTCCTGCTGCGACAAGTGAACGTGATCGAAATGGGGCAACCATCCTGGATGACCCCTATAATCCACTATCAGCAGGAAGGGATACTCCCAGAAAATAAAGTAGAGGCAAGGAAAATCCAGCACAAAGCCCTGCACTACGAAATGAATGATGGTATCCTGTATCGGAGATCTTTCTTAGGTCCCTTGTTGCGCTGCGTAGATCCCCAAGACGCAAATTACCTGATTCGAGAAGTCCATGAAGGGATCTGTGGTATCCATGCGGGGCCGCGCATGGTTGTGGCGAAGATTATGAGCACCAGGTATTATTGGCCAGGGATGCATGTCGACGCCCTGAAGGAGCTGCGCAAATGCGACTCCTGTCAGCGGCACTCTCCAAAGACCCCGCGCCCCAAAAATGATCTTATCCCAGTATCTTACTTGGCCTTTCCAACAATGGGGGATTGATATGGTGGGACCTTTCCCAGACGCCCCCGGAGCTGTAAAGTTTATAATCGTGGCTGTCGATTATTTCACTATGTGGGTGGAAGCCAAAGCCCTCGCACCAACCACTGCCATGATGGTGCGCAAGTTTATCTGGGAGCACATCATCTGCAGGTTTGGTCTTCCACTCAAGATCGTCACAGATAACGGCACCAATTTTGCCTCGGAAGATCTTAAAAAATGGATGAAGGAAATGAAGATAGAACATACCTTCTCATCCGTTGCACACCCTCAGGGCAACGGTCAAGTGGAAAGCGTAAACAAAAGCATCGTGGAGGGGATCAAAGCCCTACTGGGTACAAAGCGCAGAGGCTGGGTAGATGAGCTCCCAAGCATCCTATGGGCTCTTCGAACCATGCCGAAAACAAGCACAGGTGAAACCCCTTTCAGCCTAGTATACGGCTCGGAGGCAGTTATCCCAGCAGAAGTCGGTCTCCCCTCGCCGCGCTTGACAGCAGTCAACACGGTCGATAATGAAGCAGAGCGCCGCCTCGACCTAGACCTCTTGGAAGAGAGGCGCAAGATTGCACGTATTAAGGAGGCGAAATACAAGACACAACTGGAAAGGTACTACAATGCGAGAGTCCGCATTTGTACTTTCACTCCAGGTGAATACGTTTTCCGTGATAATGAAGCGTCAAACACCGAACGTCCTGGAAAGCTAACACCCAAATGGGAAGGCCCGTACTTGGTCCATGAAGTGCTAGGAAAGGGGGCTACAAATTGCGAACGTTGGATGGCCACATCATCCCGCGCACGTGGAACGCGCAACAACTGCTCAAATGTTATATGTAACTATCCTGAAGCCATGTGCCATTTCTCTCATAGTGGGCACGCGTCTATTTAATCTCTATGTTAGCTAAACGCCTTATGTTATTTATCAGTGATGTATGATTGGCCTAAGCGCCCGTTTCCAAGCTAATGAAATCATACAATATGTTTTCCTATTGCGATACGAGTTCATGAGTTACAAATGCATGTTAAACTTTTGATTAGCTCGAAAATACTCCAGTGAATTACTAGCCCTTGAACTACATTTACATTTATTCGTGCTAACTTAACCAAAGTTTCAAACAACAGTGCAATAATTGTAACATGAGACAATAAAAGTAAACTTCACATCATATTCAGAAAAGCGCCACGCGCAAAGGTTACATAAACCTAACATCCATTAAATTTAGTTAAAGCGCGACCGCGCAACCCTATACATTCAAAAAGCTAAACAAAACAAGGCACAAAGCCTTCAATCCCTACTCAGGTTGATCACCATTCCCGCCATCATCATCGCCTTCATCATTACCTGCCAACTCCTCATCAGATAATTCAACCGTTTGAGGTGGGTCTAGGATGGTCTTCAATCGATGACACCAATCATCATGCTTTAGTGCTTTAGTAACCAAGTCCATCACTAGCAAAGACAAGTTATCATAACCATCTTCAGTGCGAGCCAGTTGAGCCTCAGCTTGGTCAGTCACCGAGCAGTGACTAGTGTCAAATTCCTGACCAAACACCTCTGAAGCATGTCGCGCACATTCCAAGTAACCACCCCGGTGACCAGCGGCGCGCGAAACATCTATTAAAGCCGCAACGGCTGTATCCAACTCCCCAGCATTCAAGACAGAGTTGGCCATCTACAATAAACAAAACACATAAGACAACAAGTCTTAACAAATTAAACCAAAGTCAAGAGAAATCTTACCAAAGCAATCCCTCGGCTGCGCATCCATTCAGACTCAACAACCAAAGTGTCCACAATACCTTGGGCCTCAGAATAATTATTCTGCGCCACATTAAGAGCAGTGGTACTAATGGCTCGCGCCTCCTCGGCCTTTTGCTTTGCTTCCTCGGCAGTGGCAGCTTTTGACTTTTCAGCTTCGAGATCAATCTCCAAGGACTCGCTCCTTTCAATCTGCTCGTGAAGGCGACGCTTCAACTCAGCGATTTCAACGTCCTTAGCAGATAAATCCCAATCCTTGCTCGAAAGTTGCGCCTTAAACTCAGCCTATCGAAAGAGACTTAGAATATTTTCTACAAAATGCATAAGCAAGGAAAGACGATAACATACCTCGGATTGTTCCCTCTCAGCTTGCGCATCCTCCGCCTTCTTCTTCAAATCCGCAACTTGACCTTCAAGTTCGGTGATTTTAGAGCGAGCCGCATACATACGCTCATTGTCCTTGGCACAGATAGCCTTCCATTCAGCACGTTCCTTTGAGAGGAGTTCCTCAGCGGCACGGAGTTTGTTTTTAAGGCCTTCACGGCCCCATTCTTTAGACTTTTTATCTGTCTCAAGCTTCGCTTTCTCCTCATCAAAGGCGGCCTTCGACCGCTCAAAAGCTTTCACCTGCTTTAGCAACCGCTCGCGATACTTCTCCCATTCATCCCTCTCCCTAACCATTGTTCGCCAATCGCGAACTATCTGATGGTTAGCAGCGCGAGTGTTGGCTTCACCAACAACATATGCATGATAGAGCGCGCTGTGGGTTCGCTCCCTTTGACGGTTCACCTCACCAGGAGGGATGGAGTTAAGAAGCCAATCGCGGCAAGGAGCGAATTCCAGGAAAGTGTCCTTCTGTTTTAGGCTCCAAGGAGGTTGATGAAGCGCTTCACCTCGGCTTTCTTCAGTATATGACTTATAATAAACGTCTCCCAAAGTGTCCATCGGACCTATAGGAGAGTGAAGCGACTCACCTCGGCTCCCAGCACCAGCTTGACCAGCAGCAAAGCCAGCGCTACCTCCAGCAGCAGCAGTAACCTGTTCCGTAACCGCCGGACCGGTTTGGACATGGGCAGCAGCCGGAGAAGGCTCAACAGGTTTCTCCACCTCCGAGGTTTTCTCCTTCTCAGTAATGGGCTGCTCATGCTCAGTGACAGGAGTGGGCCCCGACCCTTGCGCCGAACCAGTTGTAATGGGGGCAGTAACCTCAGGCCCCCTCGGCCTAGTAGGAGGCTTCTCAACAATCTTCTCCTTGTCAACAACTCTCTCTCTCTCGCAACCTCTTTTTCCCGTACAGGCTTCTCAGGCCCCTTCTGTTTCCCCTTGTCAACAAACTGGGAAGAAGTATACGGCTTGATAGTAACCTTGGTAGCCCGAGGCCTTTTCTGGGCTGGCTCCAAAGGCTCGGTGATGGAAATGCCCTTTTCAGGTTTCTTCTTTTCAGCCTCTACAAGGATGGAATATTAGAAAAGAGGATATTACAAGTACAAGTAAACAAAATACTAACCAGGGGAGAATTTGTAGAGTGAGCGCAAGTTGCTCTTCTTCCCAATCAAAGGAGCTTCGCCCGTTTTCGGCAATACAGTGGCCCCAAGCGCGGCCTCTCGGCTCCTTTTTCTTATCAACTGCACTGCAGGCTCTTCTGGCGCTTCTTCTTCATCATCCCCCTCTTGCGCAGCAGACGACAGGGTAGCCCCAGCATCCGGGTTATGGGAACCCGCGCTCCCTGAACTCTTGGAGCCTCCTGCTCTGGTTCTTTTCTCTCCTATACGTGATAAACCCTCGAGTGAATCACTGATAATAACATAGTCTTCAAGGTTACTTTGACGAAGGCGGAAAGTACCTTTGTCAGTAGCAGCAGCAGTTGCGCGACTACTCCCAGCTCCCTTGCTGATCACCTTAGGATCTAGCGTAATAACCTTCTTCTTTTTCCCAGGTTTCTTCTTCTTCTCTTCAGGGTCTATCCCCAAATCGCGCAACACACCTGCAAAGATTTGAGACCATGGACTTAACTCTCCATTTGATGATCCCACGGACTCCTCGCTGGAAACATAAACAACTTCTTTCCCAGCAGAAGTCACGGAGCACAAGGGTCGAGGGTTAGGTATATGCGCACCTTCAGTTGCAGTGGGCAGCTCGGCGAAGGCATCAGCAGCTGGGTACATGAAATTGCTCCTTATCTGTTCATACCAGTATTCCTCCCCATCCCGGAGTGGGCGCACGCCCATAGACCCACCAAACGTAGCGATAGCAGCTTGATACAAGTGCGCCTCTACACATCAAAGAGTATGAATAAAACAAAGAATGAAGCATGAAACCAAAGAAATTAAGGAAATCACTGACCTTGATCACCAATCTTCAAGACAAGAACTTCCTCGCTATCAGGCGACCATCGGTCACTCATGCGCGCCGCAACGAGGACATTTTCTCCAAATACCCGGTTAGGGGTTGGGGTAAGTTGCTGATACCACCTTTCATGTTTTAGAATTGGAAGATCTTCTTTCAACACCGGCTCAGTCCAGTCCCGGAAAGGCATGGCGATAGGGAGCACCTCCTCGCGAATGAAGAAAAATTTAGGTTTCCAATCATGGAAACTTTTCGGTGGGTTCAGCAAGATCTTCCTCGCAGATCCACGGCTGGCAAAAGAAAAGAAACCCATAGTCCAGATGAGCTGATAAAATGCTCGGAACTTCTCTACAGTAGGCTCAATGCCATGGGCTCGAGATAAGAACTCGAAATGTCGAACCTTAACCATCCCAGGAGGGCTCATCTGAGAAACATGGAAGTTGTAAAAATGCAGAATGTTCCCCATAAAGTTCGTCGCCGGCAGCCGGAAATTCCCCTGAAGGAAGAAATCTTCAAATAACGTAATATAACCCGACGGCGCGTCGGTGGCCATTTGATTCTGGGCCGGATATCTTGCATCCCACTCCGGTGGAAACCGGAAACTCCTGACGATCTGTTCAAATAAACCTAAATCCCACCGGAGAACCGGGACAGGCCTTTCCTCTCTGGGATTGTCTTCAGTATGTTCTTCAGCCATCGTTGTTCCTGAAGATATGAAAAACTTGAAGATCTGCTACAAGAACTCGAAGATATGAAGAACTTGAAGATCTGCTACAAGATTTGAAGATGTGAAGAAGAGATGAAGATTAGAGAGAAACGAGTAGAAAGAGCATAAGATGAGTTCGTTCCTCTCACCTCTATCGAGTATATATACCTATCGCATTTAATGCGATGGGTAAACGTGCCGCATCCGCCGTTCAGCTGACCAACGGGAAGATGCCACGTAATGCGTAAAAGCAGGGGTGACGGTTACCACGCACGCGTGGGCCTCACTCTCCTGACAAAAAGTGGAACCGTTACAGACGGCATGATGACATCCGTGCCAGGAGTCAACTCAAGCGTCACAATCAGAGACTTATCTCACCAAACCATCAGAATTCAAATTTCGAGGAATTTCCCGCCCAAAATCCACAACACTTACCAAAGAAGTCACATATGGGCGCGACATTTACCTTGTATACAAGATACCCGCGCATCCTTATTAGGTAACAATCACCCAACAGACAATATAGTCGCGCCGTAATAATCGTCAACTCCTATACGCGCGCGTCTGCAAGGTCAAAACAAGTAACCTCTATACTTTTCTTTTTCTAAGTCCATGTCTCCAACCACTTGCCCTGCGCATGGTGCAGCACTGGACTGGGGGGACTTGAAGGGGTATGGCCCCAACAAAGCCGTGCAAACCTTCATCAAGGCTGCGCAAAGGGCCATACTCCTTAATCAGCATTTTCTCTTGCTAAGGCAATCTCGCGCGATTACCGCCACATCCCACGAAGAGGCGCGAGTGCCAATCAGAAGAGACCAATTACGATACTTAGCAATCTGATAAGAACCTTCATTACCTGTAAACCCGCGCAACTCACAGAAAGGTTGCGGCGCGAGACCAGGGTAGGAAGGTACAAAGGGTACAAGTGGCAGAGAAAAGGAGCCAATGAACATCCAGCAGGCTCTGTTCAATCGTGCGCCACGATCGTCTGACGTACAGAGAGCGAGAAGTACTTAAGGACGCCTACGTGGCACCAATCAGAGGACGGAGACATCTGTCCCACGATCTCCACTTGTCTGCTGATGGCAGAAGGACGACAGGGCCGACAACAATGACACATGGCTCCAATCAGGGCGCGCCAGCGCCGGAGAACTTCTAGAAGTCATTAACGGTCGACACCAGTGAGACAAAGAGCATATCCATTATGTTGTCGATTACCGGCCCAAGGCCCATCAGCCCATATCCTCTTACACCTCTCCGGCTATAAATAGAGACCTCACTCCACAGGTTAAACATTCCGTTCCCTCTACTCTCACTCTTAATACTTAATTATCCTCCAAAGCAGTCGCTTATTCTCACGCCGGAGCCCGTTAAGAGGGAAACCCCCACATTCCCCTCTTAACGAGTAACGGTGTTCTGTTTTGCAGGATTAGTGATTCAAGAAGAAGCTCAGATAAGTCATTAGAAGATTAACCATCATGATAGAAACATAAACCAAACTGATTATCCTCATAATTAGTTCAGTGTTTCTTCAGGATGGAAAGGGCGTTAATTTGGGATGGAACCCGAAAGCACAATCAACCATTAGTCTTGGATCCACCAGAGCCGGGATTCGAAGACGTGATGAATTGGCTTAGAAGCTGCAAGATTAGATTTGTCGTCCAAGTAAACCCTATCATTTACAACACTCACATTGGTGAATTCTGGACCTCTTGAAAGGTATCAACTATAAACAAAGATAAAACCAACTCCATGACCATTCGAAACAAGCCAGTTTATATCACTGAAGCAAGAGTTAGAAACGTGTTGAAGCTTCAAGTTAAACCAACGATCCGATGAGAACGAAGAAAGAAGACTTTCTCGACGGCTTCAAAATAATGAAATACGACGGAGATTTTAAAAGCCGGAATGGCTGTGGAAGATGACTTAGGAGGAGAAAGAAGAAAAGAAGCTTAAGGTCGAGGCAGCGGCTAAGAAGAAAAAGCTGGTAGGAATGGCTGTGGAAGATGACTTAGGAGGAGAAAGCGAAGAAGAGAAAGTTGATAGAGACGAGATGCCACCCGGGTTTGTGGAATGGGTGCTTGAAGAAGATGTTGTGTACGAAGCTGAAGATGGCGAAGTGTTCTCGCTTGAATATCTAGAATGGTTCTGAACAGAAAGAGAAAGACTTCCCCACTTCCACCAGATAGTGAAGGTTCACAAAACGGAAGAGTTAGATAAAATAATAGGGTGGAAGTACTGCAGCTGGAAGGGAATGTTTATCGTGAAAAGAAATGGTGGAGTAATTCAATACTTCCGAAACAAGATAATCAATCTCTACCAACGTGGGATGCTCGTCAGCAGGGGCGGACCCAAAGCCACGGGTGGGGTGTGGGCGCACCCCTTGGAAAAAAAATATTTAGTATTATACAGACATTAAAATCTTGAGCGCCCCCCATGAAATTTTGACACCGCACCCCATGAAATCTTAAAACTTGACAAAGTGTGAAAGAAACTTAAGGAGAAAAACTAGAAATGGAGTTCACCGGAATTCCGGCCAGACAGTGGCGGAGGAAGTGATGGACGACGGGTGATGAAGAAGATAAGTTTGTATGTTAAAAGAAAAGAAAGAGAAATGATAGTTTTCTTCCACTTTTTTCAAACTCTTTTTTTAAGTTTGCTGACAAGAAATGATAGGGTCACCCTGTCAAGATAGAGAGGTTATAGGTGTCATCAGGTATACTAGAGTGCAAGATACAAGATACAAGAATAAGCAAACATATAATAACATCTTTCAATTACTTTACTTTTTTTTAAAGTAAATTAAAATTTAAATAATACTTGTATAGTAAAATTCTAAAATGTGAGATGAAGTTATTTTTCTAATTTTATAACATGTTTATAGCTTTAACTGTTTAATGTTGTTTTATGAATTTATGGATTGATTTATATGGAGAAAGACTTGCTTAGGAAGGTTTCTCTAGATGATGTTTTGAATATATTTCAAAAAATAAAAACGTGTAGGACCCAATTTTAAATATGTTTGTAATGACATTTGACATTTTGATGAGCTTTTGATGAATATTTAAATTTTAGTTTGATGTTCTTTTGTTTTACATGACCCGACCCGACTCGTTATGAACCGAATTTTTTTGTATAGTTAGGGGCCCAAAATCTTTGAAAATATTCCGCACCCCCAGAAAAAAATTTCTAGGTCCGCCACTGCTCGTCAGCTGGGAAAGTTGGACCAAATAAACCCAAAAAACTACAGCATTGGTACTTGTTTTGAGAGACTCCTCATACGTGAGTGCGTAAGAGGTTTCAATGTTTTCAAGCCCAAGCGAGCAAGAAGAAGAGTCTCTAAAACCACTGTTGATCCTATCACCGGAAAGGGAAAAGTTACATGGGTTATTGATCCTACTAAGGTGGTTACAAGGGTAAAGATCCCCCCCCCCCCCCCCCCCCCAGCAACCAGTCATGTTAACGGAGTTCAAGAAGTGGTTCTACGATGGAAAGACTGGAGAAGCAGTAATCCAACTAAATGACAACACTGATTTCAGAATCTTTGATCCGATGGATGTCTTTATGTTCTGCTTATAAGTTATAAGACTTAAACAAACTGTACGGGCTCAAGATCCATGTGGGTGCCGGAAATGAATATCAAGGTGATTCTAGGATGTGATTGGTGGTTTGGGCATTTAGGTCTAAAGATAACATGTTTCAATATGACTAAGTCATGTCTTATATGCTAAGAAACCGGAAGTTTAGTTTTAGGGAATTTCAGAGCTATTTTGATTGGAGATAAAGATGACATGTTTTAATGAAACAGTTAACCTTTTTTTTATGGTAAAAGGTGGTTCATTCTGTTAGTCAATGGGCTATCTTGATTGTGTTTTGCAATAGCTTTGAATTGTGAAATATGTATGTTATGTTGTGGGAAAACGGGGTACATACGAATGGGTTTATGATGTACATGAAATGAAAAATATACCTATTGTTTTTTATTATATATGCGTGTGAGGGGTCATGCTATGAGAATTTGATATGATAAAGTGCTATGTGAAAGTCATATGTGATCATAGTTTGGGCTTTGAAAGTATTATCTTGGCATGAATATGTGAATGGGCCGTGACAAGTTTACATGCACTTGATTGTGCAAATGGACTTGTATGAGGACCTTCTTTCTAGTGAGGACACGTGGGTTAGTTTTGGTGAATACTGAATAGGTTGTTGAATTTGTTTCAATAACATGTCTATGTAAACGAGCTTAGGTGGACAAGTTTGAATAAACAGGTTCTACTAAGTTTATATGGTTAGATATCAATGAATGAAATCCAAAAGAAGTGGTGCATACCTAGGTTAAAGGAAAGTCCTATCGGTTACAGTTAAGGTTATGAAGGGTAAGGGTGATTAATGAATGAATTAATTATAGACAATTCATGAATAATGGATTTTAATGAAAAAGGTTTATGGGCTAGGGATTGGTTGGTGGTTAGTTCAATGTTTGGGGGGGGGGGGGGGGGGGGGAGGGGGGGGGGTTGGAAATGGGCTATCAAGATGAGAGTTATGAGATGTAGAGCACATGCCGATCCCTAGTGCAACAATTTGGTGGAGTAGTGATAGGCGAGGGATATGAACTATGCAAAATCTGAATCAGAGGATTGAGAAGGGGGCCAGGGCGGTCCAGGCCAAGTAATGCTTGGAATCGGAGATGAGTGTACTGAGAGGGTAATGAAATTGAAAAGAGAAAGAGCCTTTAGGTTTTTTTTTTTTTTTTTTTTTTTTTTTTTTTTTTTTTTTACAATTTTGTTTTTCAAAACTTAGACCGTAAATGTGTGATTAGGCCTATTAATTCTATGTTATAGATAAAAGTAGAAAAAATATTGTTTTTGCACATTTGTTTTTTGATTCCGTTAACGTACCACACACACTCGTTGGTAATCCAAGATACATCATTGAGGCATCATTCTTTTTTTTAAATGAAAAATAATCTTATGTGTAAACTCACCCTACTTGGGGCTACGTGCCTACGTCCAAGGTCAACTTCTCGACCGCCATGAGACCGTGTCCCCCTGATGCACGGGAACCGGATAGAATCCATAAACCCCCGCCTTGGTCAGGTTCGAACCCAGGATTACAGCACCGATTCATGCCTTCACCCATATGTCCATCGACAATGGGCCAAGCGGAACCACTAGGGAGGGCAGACGATTCAACCACTGAACCAAATTCCCAAAACAGAGGCATCATTCTAACTTAAAAGTTGGGATCTATAAAAGCTAATAATATTAATATTTTTTATAATAACATATTTAATAACATGGGCTTTATAGATTCTTCTTTCATTTTCTCATGAATTGAGCTTTAGTCCATATTAAAAGTCAACAAGACAACATCTTAATCAATGTTGTGTTCGGCCCAGCATCTTACCACAAGCATATGTAAGCCCAAATTTCCACTTTTAAATTAAGCCTCTTTTACTTAATTGTTAGGCCCACAAAACTTCTAGATTACAAGATTTTAGAGAGACGGGCTGACGGGGTGATCAATAGATAACAGGAAATAATATGGGTTGATAGTTAATATAATGGATTAATTTCTCAAAGGTTTTAGCAGTTTTCATCTTAATTCTTTTGTTTATCCGTTTGCAATGTTATTATTCTGAACATTGAGTTGAGCTATTAAAAGAAGATCCTTTATTTGAGTGTGGTGTATTTTTTTCTATGTTGAAATTATCCGTAGAAAAAAAAAATATGAAACTTGTATATTTTGAAAATATCAGATAAAATCAATCCCTAAAGGACAAAAGACCACTTTTAAATGCATTGAGTTCATAATGGCTAGAAAGTGGTATTCACTGACACTAGCTAAGTTTGGGGTTAAGACTTGGGTTTTATAGGCAAAAGGACATTCGTGGGCAGATATTCATTAGGCGTAGAATGGGGTTTAGAACCAAATTGGTGAAAGATTATACGGCCCGCATTTGATACTTGGATAACTTGATAGTTTTAGACACTTTTATTTTGGGGTGTACTTGTACAACTAACACGACCAGGATCGGGACATATGTATGTCCCAATTTTGGCATTTAAATATGTCTGGATATTATGCTTTATGCTCTGTCTTATTAGTATTAGTATGTTTACATTAATTAGCCTGGTTTCTATGGAAAAACTTCACACTAATAAAGGAAAGTAAAGGAAAGAAAGAAAGTATAGGGAGGAAAGAAAGTTTATACATGTTGAGAGTAAGAAACTAGGGTAGCGTTTGATATGAAGGAATGAAAGGTGGAATGGAATGGATTATTCTAATGGAATGAAAATAAACATGTTTGGTTATCATGTGGTAATGGAATGGAGCATTCCAAGGGAATGTAACTCCTTCCAAATATAATAATTTCCATTCCTTGGTATGTAGGTGTTTTTTTTCCATTCCCTCAAGGAATGGAAAGAAATATGTTGTTGTTGTTGTTGTTATTATTATTATTATTATTATTATTATTATACTTTTATTTGTATTTATATTTATATTTATATTTATTAATATTCATACTAATATTAATATATATGAAAAATCTATTACTAATTTTTTATCATTAATATATTATTATTATTATTATTATTATTATTATTATTATTATTATTATTATTATTATTATTATTGAGTCAATTATATTTTTGTCGTTTTTAATACAGTTGTGTTTCGTTACTTCATCTTTTTTTTGTTTATCAAATTGTACAAAGTAATAGTTCATTCTATTCACATATGAGTAACCAAACATCACAATGGAATGGAATGATCCATTTCATTCCGTTGTCCATTCCATTACCTCGTCCATTCCATTCTCTCATCTATTCCATTAACCCATACCAAACAGACCCTAGTAATTTGCATAAAAATAATTATAAGGAAATTAGGATTTTCTCCCCCGCACAAAACATCTCCTTTAGAAAATCCATTTGAGTTATAGCCTTTCATTTCTATTCCCATTCAAAACTTTTGTGAGATTATTAGGTGTTGGTTAAACCACTCGAAGAATCCTAAACCAATGAAGTGAGGACATATCACATCATTAGGTCTTAGGGAAAATGCTAAAGAAGAAAAAGAAATTATCGATAAAGGAAACTAATTTATGGTTTTGTAGAAAATATATATATTGGATTAAAAATCTTAATGATTGAATACGTGCAATCTAGAAGGTGAGTGTCTTTGGGTTTTTTGTCTAAGGAAAGAGTGTTAATCCATAAACGGACACGTCACACTTTCCTGGGAATTCTCGGAGTGACTGCTCACCCATAGACTAAAGCATGTCTTCACTGAACATCATTTGGGTCTGATTTCCTCTATATTAACAAAATGGTCCGACAAATAATCCCTTCTACCAAGATTAGTACTTTTAGGCAAACAGTCGGCCGAACGATTCCCAGAACAGAAACCAAATAAAGTTGGTCTTTTACCAGAGAGACCTAAAAGAACTAGAATTATGCCTTTTTCACTTTTATTTACCGTCTTTCTCACTTTTTTTCTCAAAAGCTCAAAACACATCCTTTTAATTTTCATTTGCTTTCTTCTATTCACTTTGCAAAGCCTGAATTGCCACCCAATCGTAGAGAATTGATTTTCCTCAAAACCATCTATGTGAGGAAATAGTGGCACCAATAAGAGCAAATGCTACCTAATTGTGGGTTGTCAAAACTCCAAAAGATACGAAAAATGTGTCAAGTGTGGAAATTGGTCACATGAAGGAAAATGTGGTAAGAACCAAACATACTCCCAATTCTGGTATACACGTCTAATTCAAGTAGGTGCTATTAGGTTCCAAGCCGAACAAACCGCAAGAAAGGGAAGCAATGTGTACTACGCCATGAAGGAAGAATTATCAATGTTCAAATAAAAGTTTGTAAAAGCATTCACCCGAATGTCGTTGGAAGAATCAAGTAGCCGAGACTACTACTAGACTTCAAGAAGTTTGCAATACCTTCCCAATAATTTACTTTAGTTTTCTCAACAAAAAAATTTGAGTCTCCCTTCTCTTTAACCCTTATAAGAAGTCCTCTTGATTCATGAATTTTACTTAGTTACTAGGTGGAAATTTGATTTGCATACAAACCTATAATTAATGAGTATGTCGGGTTGAACTTGAGCGTACACTTAAACTCATGATACACATGAACACAAGCCAAAGGGAGTTGAGTGATCATTATGAGAAATATGATTTTATACATCATCAAAGCTTGAGTAGGCGTGTCATGTTTGTCTAGTTTTTCACCAAAAATATATACTAGAGTAACTCATTGATTAAAATCTTTCTATTACCAATTACATTGATTTAAAGCATGGTTTGCTTGAGGAAAAACAAAGTTTAAGTGTGGGGTTTATGATGTGCCATCAATTACACATGTTTATTATGCATATTTACCCCCATTAATAGGTACTTTTAGAGCATTTTTATATGAGAACACTACTTAAATCATTCTTTTTTGATTTCTGTACAATTTGAAGGCTTAAAACTAAAAGGAAGTGAAAAATGAAAAACGAACAAAAAATTCAAGTTTCCAGAATGCACACCCATGCAACCCAAGGTGCACGGCCATGCACAAACGCCTCAACCCGACTATCGGAGAAATTAGCAAAGGTCAATAAGCGTGGCGGGCTAAAAAGAAAAGTACGAGGCATGGTCGTGAATGCCCATGCACGTTCATGCCTCCATTAACGACAAATCAGAAGAGACAAATTGCCCGTAAACCCCTGACCTTTGGCTCCCTAATAAATAGAGGTTTCATTTACTCATTTAAATATGTTGTTCTTTGCTCTCTCGTTCCTTGGTTCACTACAGCCCGAATGAGAAGGCTCTAGTCCCTTAGAGAAGTGTGGATGATCTATGGATCTTGGTTCATCAATAGTTAGTGCACATTTCGTATGTCCATAGCTTTAAAATGGTGTACATGTAATGAATCTTGAGTCTGTATGTTTAAGGATAGAGTTTCGGTAGGTATTGGTGAGTATCAGAGAGATTAAGGTGTTTGACTATGCCAGAGCGCATGACCAAGTGCATAGCACATGAGTCATGTGTAAGCACATGACTCGTGTGTTATGGGTCATGCTCAACAATTTGTCATGCACCAGGTTTTGTTTGGTGTGCAATAATAATGCGCATGTTCATGTGATGCGTTAAATGTTCTATAAATACATCATGAGATGCGCATTTTATGTAGATCTTTCACTTGGGTTGCTTTGTAAAGGAGAGCTAGGTATAACGAAACTTTGTTCGATTGTTATTAGAATTGAGCAAAACATTGATATTTACATCTTGTGCACGATTACAAGCTTTGTTTTTTGGATTCCGCACTTAAACAAGGTTAAACGTAGAATTCGGTGTATTCAAGATCCGAAAACAAGACTTTCAAGTGGTATCGGAGCATTGGAGAGTTATACAAGTGATCTTGGTGAACAATTGGATGAGTTCGTGGTGAATTTGGACATTTTCAAACATTTTGAACATTTACGTACATTTTGAATGGTTAAAATTGGCTGAAAATTGAATATTATCATCATAATATCAATACAAACCTAAATTGATAAAAAAAACCAAAAAAACTACACATCCAAAACTTCAAAAACGTGAAAACGACATGAAAATGTACGAAAACAACAGCTCTAGAGCATCACTTATGTGCTAATAAGTGACAACGCATCACGTTGAAGTGCGCATATCATTAACCAGTTTGATTTTTCAAGTGTCATGCGCTGCTAAGTTGACTTTGGTTTGTGATACGCTATTTTGTTTTGAAAGTTGTTATATGCAATTGAAGACTGAAATTGTCAAAGTGGTTAAAGATTTGGTTAAATGGACGAGTTTGAAGTTTTGAGAGCAAATTTAATGGGAATAGGTTTAGATATTGAATATGCAAAGGTGGATGGAAAGTATTACGATAAAGAGTATTATGAAAGTGTAATAAAGGTGCTGAACAAATGAGTTAGAGAATCTGAAACATAAACTACTGATGCTTCGTGTTCTGAACCAGTTTGCCCCTATTATGTTGAAGTGGTAAAGAGGTATCAGGAGGATAATGCCAAACTATTAAGGGATTTGGGAAGTTTGGCATCAGAAAAAAAATTAAAAGAAAATGAAACGGATTTTGAAAATAAAATAAAAGTTATAGAAAATGAAAAATCAGATTCAAATAAAGTTGTTTGGTGAAAACAAGCAATAAACTCATATCTCGATGGAAGAACTCAGCTGAAAAAAGAAATAATCATTGTTAAAATGAAGCTAAGAGTGTGAATCAGAAGTTGCCAAGTTATAGCATATTCTAAATCACATTATCCCAAAGAAAAAAAAGGAGACGAATATGAGGAAACTGATAAAAGTGGAATCGGCTATAATCGTTGTCCACCCCCTATGAAACAGAATTATACAACACCACCAAAAGATGTTGAATCCATTTTAGATATCAAGATTTTAACACCACCAGGGGTTGATCTGACAACAGTGGCACCTGAAACAAGTGGAGTTAAAACTCCCATAATCGAGATTCCAATAAATGACAATGTCATAGATTATGATACTGTCATAATCAAAGATTGTGATGATATTGACAATGATATTAACAATGGTGAAATATTTTTGCAAATAAAAGAAACAGCTTTTGATAGATGACTGTCATTTACAGATAAAAGTGAGGTTACAAATCAAAATGATTGTCAGCAAAATGAGGTCCAAACACCAAAACAAAATGTTAAAAATTCTGAAAAATTTTAAAACAAAAAGTTTTTTGATAAAAATATATCATCATCGTCAAAATCATCCAATCGTTATAAAAACTCATAAAAAAGTTCAGTATAAGTGGTGTAGGTTAGATCACATGGGATACGCTACAAAGTCAACTCAGTACGGAGGAATGAATGATATAAGTTTTTGGGATGAATGATACAACGGATCAAATCATTATAACGGAGGATGGTATGGTAGAAAGAAATGGTGCGATAACAGGATGCGTTACAATTGTGGTATAATAGGACACATCGTTGTGTATTGTATATGTAAGTTCAAAATCCCAGATATATAACGATACTAGTGGTGTTTCTTAACAAGATTCAGATCTGAAACAACAATTAGTTTTATGTTTGATCCGAAAAATGATAGAAAACTATATTAAACCGTTTAAGAACAAAGTAGAACAAGATTATAAACGTAATAGAAGATTCGATTGGTAGTCGATAATGATTTACAATAACAGTGTAGCTTTGCTAGTTTAAGCTAAAAAAACGCAAACATAATAAAAATATCTATCAAAAGCCTAACCTAAGAAGGAGAAACAACAACTATTTATAAGCAAACGATTAGGGTTCAACAGTGGCTTACTGGCTTACTGATGCCCTGCTTGTTGCCGACGTTGCAACCATCAAGTGACGGCTGCAACTATCATTACAAGATCTAAATCACTGAACAACTAAACAAAACACTCATTAATAGGTTCCACTCTAGTGACGCCATGAGTGGCGCCTGGAACAAAAATTCTATTATTCAATCTATGAGATTTCCACATTGTATAGTATGCGACAGTCTTATAGGTTCCAACAATCTCCCCCGAGACTCCTACATATCGATCTTCAATCATTCTTGCTGCGGTGGACCTGATAGTTGGTCAATAGGAATAACTAGCACATGAACAGAAGCTAGTGGAGTAATTATTAATTAGACTAAACACACACAATAGGTAATTGCACCTATTGTATGTAGTGAAGTTTATGTAAGAAATAAGTATCGAATCCAAAGGATACGACTTTTACTACTCAACTTTAGATTACCAACTAGTTGATTAATTATCTTTTGATTACTTGTTAATTTATATTTAAAACTAGAAAAGAAAAGCAAGTGATAGAGAATTAGTAGACTAAACACACACAATAGGTAATTGTACCTCTTGTATGTAGTAAAGTTTATGTAAGAACCAAGTATCGAATCCAAATGATATGACTTTTACTACTCAACTTTAGATTACCAACTAGTTGATTAATTATCTTTTGTTTATTTATTAATTTATATTTAAAACTAGAAAAGAAAAGCAAGTGATAGAGAATTAGTAGAGAATATCAAGTGCACGAAGAGTGTTTCTTTGGATTTTCAACTCCACTTGGGATGAATTATGGTTAGGATACAGTCAAGCGGTGTGATGGTTTTAAGAAAACGTCCCTATTAAGGCTTTGCTTTAAAGTTACAAATTATGAAATTGAGGTTAAAATAGAATTAGAGCTAATTCAAAGTAAATCCATTACCCTTGCTTAGAAGAAGACTCATTTTCAAAAAGAAATCAACTAAGTTTGGTTTTAAGACTTCCAACTACTCTTCTTCTTATTCTTCTACAACACTATACTTTGCAATCCTTCTAGTGATGATCCATCTTATCGGACCATCAAGGATATATATAGGTGTTTCGTATAGGTGCTGATAACATTTGTGATTGGTTGAGGTGATGGATCTTTATTTAACGGGTGATGTTATAATAATAAAATATATAGAGTAAACTTCCGTTTTGCTCCCTGTGGTTTGGTCATTTTAACGGTTTTGCTCCAATAGTTTAAAAATAGCCATTTTCCTCCCTGATCTTTCGAGTTTGTCGCCAGTTTGCTCCCCAATCTTTCGAGTTTGTCGCCAGTTTCCTCCCTGATGGAGTTAGAGGATGGGAGCAAAATGAAGATAAGTTGGAAAAATCAGGGAGGAAAATGGCTATTTTTAAACTATTGGAGCAAAACCGTTAAAATGACCAAACCACAGGGAGCAAAACGGAAGTTTACTCAAATATATATAAAGAGGTAAAGATTTTAACATGGGTTCCCCAACTCTTGGTCTGCGCCAAGCGTAACATATAGATTGTGTTATACAAGTAGCATAACCAAGTTTTGGCTTATCATTGAAACCTAGCATATAGACCGTGCAGGCAAACAATGATATCCTTGATAAGTGAGGGTTGATCACAAGATGTGTTTCCAGCGTCAACCTCTACCCAAAATGGGATCCTTCTACTAGTATACGGGTTATCATACACCATGAGTTTACTAATAGGCAACATACCACCAAAATTATCAAGAACACCCACAAGATCAAAGACCAAAACTGGCTCACAAGCCCCATTAACAAAGAAGAAGGGTAAAAGATTTATCAAAGACATAATACACCATTTTGCCAAAGTTTAAACATCTAATTCATACCAAGTTTCATTTACAACCCAAACAACACTAGAAGATTATCCAAGAATGGCCATAGTAACTTGTCCACATGCAATGATCATGGTGAATCAAGTGGAAGAATCAAACAGCTAGATGAAGGTTGTTGATTACAAGTTCTCTCTCTAAAACATTGCTATACAAGTGTTTTCTTGGAGTGATCCTAAACTCCTTGTGACCTCTCAAGACCAGAGAGTATGTGTGTGAAAAGAGGGAGAAGAATGGTTGGAATGTGTGACATCCCGTACTTTCAGGTTAACGCCATTAACTCTCTCAGTTAAATCTTTACGATTTACAAAACACTCATAAACACAACTATATTATACGTGCAATTATATTATGCATGCAAGTTATAACTTATGGGATTAATCTAAACGATGAGGGTTAATCCCGTACATACACTTAAAGTTAACTTAATTAACTTCCTTTGCGATATTTGAGAAACTTTTGAACACCAGGGGCTTTTTTGGCTTAAAACGCAAAGTTATATGTATAAATTTCTACCCAAGTTTGGGTTTTGAAAACCTAAGGGGTTAGAAGGGTTTTGGTAGAAACATGAGGGACCACATGTATAACTTTGTTTTAAAATAAATAAATAAAAACAAACCCAACCCTAGATCGCCCCCCCCCCATATCATCAGACGACCAAAACCTTCTCCTTCCCAAACTCACGATCACTCACCGGCTTCATATCTTCTCTTGACCTCTTCCCTCTCTCCCAGCCTCTATATCTCTCTCGATAACATATCTTTGCCTTGTTTGTAGTTCATGTTCACATATATATGAGTTCTTGGCTTTGATTTGTTGAATACATGATTACATGAATGCATGAAAAACTAGGGTTTGCTTAGAATCAAGTTCTTGATGATTTAGGTGAATTGTCAATTTATATTTTACGTATATGTGCATGTTTAGGGCTAGGGTTTTGATTTGGTACTATGATCTTGATTAGAAACTTGATGTTAAATCTAATGTATTTGATGTTATACCTACTATAGTAGCCGAAAAGTTTGATAAAATCATCATAACACGTTTTGACTAAGAGCAGTAAGATTTCAGGTTCTTTCCAGATTTTTGTGTTGACTTGTAACGGTTGTTTCTTGGTCAAAACATGACGAAATCGAATGGTTCTTGAGTCTAAAATCAAATTTAAAGAATTTCCTATCAAACACCACTTTATTCGTATTTTTCCGACAAGTTTTGGTCAGTTAAAAGATTTAAATAAATCAAAGGTCAAAGCTACGTTTTTCTGCAGAAATTGCAGTCCATTACGAGAGTCATAACTTGGGTAATAGTCGGAGTTAATAACTGAAACTTTTACTATAGATAAAAATAAGAGATTATGAAATGCTCCAACTGGAATTGCGTCTATCGGGTGGACGAGGATTTTTATATAAATTTAAACCGTAAACTATCATCAGATCAGAAGATAGAAGATGATAGTTTTGACCTTTATGTGTTACGTAATTTTTAGTGATTTTTGTGTGCACATTTAAGACTTGAGAAAAATATACAAGTTGAAAAGGACTAGTTGACATGTCTCATAAATTATTGGTAATTTTTCTGACCCATTTGCTAGTATTTATAATATCCTCAAACAAGCTTAAAAACTAAAGTAAAGCTGAAATTCTCTGAACTTTGTGTTATTGTTTGTGAATGCATCTAATTGGTTACATAAAATGTTCTTGGGGTGTCTAACATGAATAAATGTCGTTTAGTATGTATGTGTGTCTTCATTTTACGTGTATGCATGAACTTTCCATGATCCTTGATGTAGAATGTCTATACGATAGTATACATGAAACCACAATGTGTTGTCCAAATCATTTAACTAATAACAACATGTAAACGTATCAAGATGTGGTTAACTCTAACAACTCATAGTCACATAATTCTAACCGAGCAAAACTAAGGTGAGTTCACACACTATTCTCTTTTAAAAATTATTTAAACACATGGGGTGAAAACATGCACAAAATTATGGTAAAGTAATGTACAGTTAAATTAGAATTTTTGTTATATTATTATGGTCACTAGAGTGCAACATAATCACAAATTAAGCCCTTACATTCTCGGACCGTTAGTATTGGATAGCGAGGAAGTTTTTGGTAGTACTACTGGGCCCGACAAGGCCCACTCGAGTTAGTCGCGCTAACCCGACCGGTAAAGGTCGAAGAGGTGTAAAATTTGCCTAACACTCTGGCATGGTCAGTGATAGACCTGGTACAAAGGCAAACAACGCATAAACAGTCAGCTTCAATTGCGAACATTTAGTGACATAATACCTAGGTTAGCTACCTATAAATATGACAAAAAAACTGCTAATAACTATTATAAATCTCAAACAGTGAAACAAATATTATTTGACAAACCTGTGAACTCACTCATCATTGTTGACACTTTTCTTGCATGTGTTTCTCAGGTCACTAAGGTATCTCTCACGGCTAGGTTGCACGCATGGATGTCAAAACTATATTTTACATTTTGCATGGTTTTACAATTAAATTTTGTTGGTTTATTTTACCTATTTGTTTTATGCACATACCTTAGTTTACATTTTACTTTACGCTTCCGTATTGTACTTAATGGTTTGAAAATGTATTTTCATTCATATAGAGATCAATCTATATGACTGGTGTCTTAGATCCTTGTTTGTCACGCGTCTCGCGGTCAAACCTTGCAAGTGGAAATTGAGAGTGTGACAGAATGGGATGAGAAAAATGAGCAACCAAGGGCCTCTATTTATTGGCTGGAGGAGTGTAGGGGTGCATGGACAGGTGTCCATACAGGGCTTGAACATGTGTCATTCTTGTTGGATATCGAAGCTTCCATTAGTTGTTTTATTCATGCACGGGCGTGCATAGGTGTGCACGACCATGCCTCCGCATATCGTGGACTTTTGTTGACCATTCTTGGGTTGATTTGTTGACTTTGTATTACTAGGTATCATGCAAGGCCATGCCTATAGCCTGGAACGGTCATGCCTATATGGCAACTTAATGATTTTCTTGGAATCTTAGATTTTTGCCTCGTTTTTGCTTATTCTTCACTTCTTTTCATCTAGAGACCTTAAAAACCTACAATTACCATATAGGAATAATTTAGGTAGTATTTTCAACAATAAAGTTATAAAAAATACCTTAAAATAGGGGTAATTATGCACTAATAATATGTATAATTGATGGCACGTCACATTCTCACTCTAAATATTGCGTTCTCTCTCTTTCTCTAGAAGAACAAAACTTATTCTCACGTTGTCAGATGGTTGTTACGAGAAGAACCTCCACCCCTTTTTCTCGTAATGAGTCTCACGGTGTTGCTAGTTTTGCAGGTCATATTTCCTTGGATTTGAGCTCACGGTGACCAAAAGGTAAACCCTCCAGTCAAGACATTTTTGGTCTATCCCCTGCGGATTAGACTAGTGTTTCTTCGTAAGCCAAATGCAAATACAAGTATGGACTCCCCTTCCTCCTAGCTAGATAAGTTGTCATTGTATAAGCATATTCCATATGTTACTGTAAATTTTTATTTACACAAATTATTGCAGATATTGTAAATTTTAATTTCCGTAAACTATGGTATACTTTATTTTTAGAAAACTGTAAATTCAATTTTTTATTTCAAAAAAAAAATACTGAATGATTTGTGATTGGCGGCGGTCGGTGACCTGTTAGTGAAGCAAGCGACAAAATATTGTCGGTAATTTTTCGGTGATAAGTCTCTTAGTAATATGCCAGCAATGTGTCTACTAGCCATCCATCAATGAAGATGTCATCGTTGGTCCATCACTAACACATCATACGTGATTTATTAGTGATATTTGTCTTTGTACCGGGGGTGTTTATAGCCGTTGATGAAGTTTCCATTGGTGATCCATGGGTTATAACACCATTGATATGTTTGTGAACTCTTACAATGCCTGGCGTCCAAAGAATCTTCACCAACATATCCCGAGGAGGGTAACTTTAGCAAGGGACAACTAACATGTTCATCTGACGATGAAAATACTCTCATTTGTCGTGTCTTTTCATCTCTCCCTTTTTATCTGACCAGTGCAACGTACACTTGCATATGCCCATATTTTTTTAATCAGGTTGTTCGATCTAACCCATCAGACTGAGAACCGCTTGCACCACTAGTCAAGTTTTCATACTATGGAGCACTGCCATTTGTTTCGACTCGTTTTGTGTTATGTCAGTTAATCATACAAACAACATTACATGTCGAACTGATCTATTTTGGTTTCTACCGAATTAAGTGGGTAGACTTTTTTCGATTGGAGAATTAGGGTCATCTGTGCCCAGTGTGTTCCACGATTCCATCCTTCTTGCGAGCTGTGAGTCCAAAGGTGGATGTTAATGGTGGCCCAGGGGTGCCCCGGCCCCCACCGGTTTTTCGCTCGTAGTGTTAATTTTACCGAAAATTTTCGAATTTTTTTGCAGTGTAAAATATTGGATTTTTAATAGTCTGTCCCCCACCGATTTGGATTTGATAGTCCGGCTCTCACTGAGTTTTCATTCAATCTTCGCCACTGGCCGTGACCAAGAATAAGCCATGATTCACGACAATTGTGGTCAAGTGTAGACAATGATGCGGATGAAGTCTTTTCACTTGTGAGTCGTGACATAGGGGAAAAATAATAGATACCCCATTAATCAAATCATACACCTAACCAACGTTGGACTATCTAATTATATTAGAACGTCAAGAGAGTAATAATTATTTAATTATAATATTTAGAAAAGTAATGTTTTTATAATGTAAATTAGGTATGTTTATATCTTTTAAAAACTTTATATTACTTATAACTTTATCCAGCTTGTAATACCAGATCAAATGGTCTGACTAGTAACTAATTAAATGATCCGTTTAATTAAGGTATAGTTTTCAAAACATTGTTACATGTGATTCTACGATATTTGGTGATATATAAAAGACGCTTGAAATAGATATGAAAAAAATATATATATGATAACCGCATCCTTAATCAATAAGTTTTAGAAAATAAACAAGAAGAAAGCAAATGTGAAATGAATTGGGAAAGAGCTAAGAAGTTATTTGACAAAGAGGATAGGAAACTTCCACGTTGACCATCTAAAGTCCACATGTTTCATATTTTAAAATACACCACATTATATTCCATCATTTTATAACTTATCTTAGAATTTAAGTTTTATTGTATAGAAATAAACATTTCTTTAATCAACTTTATCCCTTTTTAAATTGGACCCCCTAACATAGAGTGGAAAGCAAACTCACACAACCATACACATTTAAGTTTTGTGTTTTCAATAGGCACTAAACAAATATTATGTTAAATTGTTGTGATGTCTAAGGTGTTAAACTCGATGACTTTATAATTTCACAACCAAATAACCATTTAAATATTTCCATGATGAGTAGTTGGGTACTAGACTCTACACAAGAGAGGGGGGGGGGATTGAACGTTAAAGAAAAAGGGATTATATACATGTGTCATGGTATATAATTTCTTTTATATTAACAATATCTCTATGTATTGAACAATCAACAATGGTGCAATGATACAATATTTACAGATCTAATATCCAAATTGTTAGTCTTAAACCTAAAACATGAAAGACTCGTGATACACGAAGCGATTGGGTCAAATCCTTAGCAAAAGTCCTTAGCAAAAGTGATTAGCGACAAAATTATTAGCTAAGGACCGAATCCGTAACAAAAGAATGTTTCCTACAGATTTGGTCGTAGCAAAAGGTTGTTTGCTATGGATATAGTTGTAGCAAATACAGGTTTTTGTAGTAGTGAACGATGAGATACATAAAGACCCTTAAAAGAAATGGTGCAGTCTAAGGTTGATAAGAGTATGGGCGAGATGAGTATGTGTTCAAACCAATGAAACTAAGATGCTCAAGAGTAGACGACAATTTTGAAATAAAAATCCCTTGAGATCGCGAGCCCAATCTGCTGAGACTTTTAGAAGAGAAACCTCAAAATATAGTGTGCTTGATAATTACGTCAAATATTTCATCATAAGCAATAAGTGATGCATATGGTGAACCTTTAGACACGAGTCATGTTGTATGTGCAAGAGTAGCACCAAGCGTGTATCACTTGAACCTATACCCACCTCCAAAATACAAAATTCATATATTTTGAGTAACTAGGGGCCATATAATTTCAACGTGATGCCTATAAGTTGTAAAACAGGATAAACTTGTTAGTGGGTGATTCTAAAGTATAGGTGGTGTGACTGATGGTATCATGAGTTCTGTTTTGGATTTATACAAAGTGTTGTATGGTGACAATGAGTTCAAGGAGGAAGAATGTATCCTAAAATGACACATTGGGGGACCGAAATTCTACTATGTGAGCATTATATGATCGAATGAATGTAAATTTAGCATTTGTGAAGTAATATAACATCCTAGTTTTTTTAAAAACATTACAAGAACCTGTAAGGCCATTCTCAAAAAAACAATAGAATCAAAAGCCATATGATTATATATGTTTCTCTACATAGACATATGGTCATGACTCATGATTGGATAAATTCCATAAAGTGTTATAAAATACAATATGTAATATTTGTTGCATGAATTGTAGAAATATTTATTTATAATGAATAGAGATCTATAGTATTCCTAAACGAACTTTAAATGGTCACAAATACTCTTTTATGATCGGATTCGGTGGTTGCTTAAAGCCTGATGGAAACTCACTTTTGTGATCAAAATATTGTTGTGAATGATATTGCGACCGAACGTTAGCTAACAAAACCATTATCCACCAATTTTGTGACCTGGTTAGTTGTGTTTACCGAGCAACCAAGCCACCAAGGTACGTTTCAGCCTGCGATCGCCACTTCGGTCACAAATAGTTATGTTAACTTTTTCTGTATTTCATTATTCAAAATTCTAATACCCAGGATCAAATAGCTAAATAAATACAAAATATTAGTACTAATATATAAAAATATCCAAACATACAAAAATAAATATTACCCATACATCCCAACATAAAAAAACTAAGTATTATCCGAATATCCAAAAATAAGTATGATAACCAATATCCAAACATACATAAGATAACAAATATGTGAATTGACCATCTTTACCAAAGAAAACAATAACAATAGTGATTTTATACACATTTAGTTAGGGATATTTTTTTCATATGTTTTTAATACCTTCACATTGGAACCTCTATATTCCTACATTCTATATATATTCACACATCCTATATAATATAGACGAAGAAACAGAGAAAACAATAAAAACACCACTACATTGGAATCTTACAGAGAAAATTTTATAGAAACTAAAGTGCAACTGCAATATTTAGGGTGTAAGGGGTGCTCACCTAATAGGTGAGTCCCCCATCTTACACATAGCCAATCACATGGTGCCACGTCAACTCACCTAATACACTCCCCTAATACCTTGTTTTGATGGCGGCACTCACCTATTAGGTGAGTTGTTTTTTTTTTTTTTTTTTTTATTCTCTAAAATAATGCATGTTTTATAAATTAAAAAAAGATTAGTAAAAATAAAAATTAAATAAAAGACATTTCATTAAATTAAAAAAAACATTCGAACTAGAAAAAAAGATACATTCAACCTAAAAAAATATAAAAACAAACTACTCCTCGTCCGAATCAACTTCAAGGTGAGGCAAATCTAAACTTCCGAGATGCTCAACGAGATCGTGTTTTAGCCTCCAATGCGTGTCTTCGTCAATGAGCTCCGTATAGGCTGTATCATCGAAGACGGGTTCGACTGGAGGATCTTGAATATGAACCGGTGCTATCGCCCTTCCGTCGTCTTTTATAATCATGTTGTGTAAAATAAGGCACGTATACACGATGGACCTTATTTTTTTCACCGTTTTCGAACGCATTGGACGATTTAGTATTCCCCACTTCGACTTTAACACACCAAACGCCCGTTCCACATCTTTTCTTGCGGCCTCGTGTTGCCTCTTGAATTTTTTTTTCGTTCGGGTCGTGTGGATATGGAAAAGACTTCACAAACACGGACCAAGTAGGGTAGATCCCATCAGTAAGATAATACCCGCGTTTGTATAAATGGTTGTTCACTTGAAATGGACAATTTGGCGCCGTTCCATTTCGTTGAGCAAGAAATAACGGAGATTGTTGCAGCACGTTGATATCGTTTTGTGAACCCGCTGGCCCACAAAAAGCATGCCAAATCCACAAATCTTGAGACGCTACCGCTTCTAACATAACCGTCGGGTATTGATGATCGCCTCTCATGTATTGTCCACGCAATTCTGTGGGGCACATTCTCCAGACAAAGTGTGTACAATCGAGACTCCCTAACATGCCAGGTAGGTGATGCCTATCCTCATGAGCCTGATACAATAGCGCGATGTCGTGGCTCGTTGGTCTACGTAGGAATTCACCGCCATACCTTTTAAAAATAAAAATTAAATAAAAGACATTTCATTAAATTAAAAATAAAAACATTCGAACTAGAAAAAAAAATACATTCGAACTAGAAAAAAAAATACATTCACCGCCATACCTTTTACATACCGTCTCGCAGAAATATTCAAGGCACTCACGAGAGGTCCTTTCAGACATATTTAAATACTCGTCCCCCTCGTCTGGTGGGTTACCGGTTGCAAGTTGTTTAATTGCCGAAGTAACCTTTTGTAATGGTGTAAAGCTTTTCTTCATTCTACCGTCTAAGCCTTCTTGAAACCACTCGTCATACGCTTCCACGTCACTAACAATTTTTAGGAACAACGACTTGGACATACGAAACCTGTGACGAAAAGTATCTTCACTAAATTTTGGATTTTCAACGAAATAATCGGCCATGAGTGTCTCGTGGCCCCCCACACGATCCCGACGGACATATTTTTTTTTACTAGACGATGCCGTGTCTAGTAGCTCCGCTTGCTGGATGAGATTTTGGAAGAAAACTAAGCTACTATCGCTTGACGACGCATCGTCATCGTCGGGAAATTCGGGTAAGGTAGAAAGAAACGGGAACTTGGAATCCATTTTGTGTTTAAAAGATATAAAAGTTTTAGAGTTTTGGTGTGGGTTTGTTGTGAATGTGGTAAAAAATGAATTAGGTTTGGTTAGTATATATATTGTTTTAAAAAAAATTGATTTTTTTTTTTTTAAAAAAACGACCGTTGGCAACGGTCAAATCTCGTTCATCGTGCCATTTCCAAGCGGTAACCCCACACCCAAACCACACCCCGATTCGGGACCCCGCGGGGATGGCGGCGGTGTTCCCGATCGGGGAAATGGTTCACCGAGCCCCTCCCCGATTGCGCCCCGTATACCCTTAGAGGCTCATATTCACCCTCTGTATTTTATTATGAGCGTATAGGAAAGAGAAAAATTAATAACATAAGTGTTGTACCGCTTCGCATTTTCCGTACCTTCCTTATTTAGAAAGTGTATTGGTAACTCTATTTTCGGAAACTTATAATCATATCCCATTCGTACTCTCTTCCCAATCTTGTAATTCAAGGCTTTGATCATAATAGAATTCTTTTTTATACTTATACATGTTACATACTTGTGTTATGAGCTACAAACTCGAATACATGTTTATACGCAAAAAACCGACACTTGAAATACTTGAAATTATCAATTATACATGCATTATACTCATACGTTACTTTGATACACTTGAAATACCTAAAAACATTCTTAATTATGAGTTTCTAGCATAACATAATGGAATTATCAAACTCTATGGGTCAAACTGCAATTCTAGAAAGTTTAGTAAATTCTGCAGGTAGTGCACGACCATGCAACTGAGGCGCACGGCCATGCACACTGCGATCCGCATGACCGCGCACCTGAAGTGAACCACTCTGCGATCCGCCATCCGCACAACCGTGCACTTGATTTGCACGACCGTGCAAAATGACCAGATCTGGCATAAGCTTTTAAAATACGCGAATTTTGTCTCCATTTCTCTTTTTCCAACTCCCAACCACCACCAACTTCTTTAGTTACCTAAACCCTAATCCCCCATTATAATAGGAGCCTCCTACACCTCATTTTCACTTTCCAAACATTTAATCACTCTCACAACACTTCAAAATCATCCATAAATTCTGATTTTTGGGCAGAATATCTTTGAAGTTCAAAGTGAGTTCTAACTCACTTCTATTACTTTTTCTTTGAGTTTTCTTGCTTCAAAGCACTTGGACAACATCAAGGTTTGTTACCCAATGTTCACCAAGGTGTAACAAGGTGGTAAAACTCCGATTTTGGTGTCCAAAGTGGGTTTAATTTTCTACTTTCACTAAACTTTATATATGTTCAGCTTATAGTTCATTCCTTGTGAAAAACATTCTACCCACTTTGTCCTCAATCAAACCCATGATTATGGGGCTTGTGTGTGGTTGTTCTCCATCAAGTTTAAGGTCCAAGAACCTCCTAAGCTTTCTGTTTTGGAAGTTATGTTGCAAACTTTTGAAAAACTTAACTTTCTTACATGAATCTTGTGCCTAACTTGTTCCTAAACCCATCTATGATTATGGGACTTGTTTAAGGTTGATTCTTATAAGTTTAGATGTGCAAATTCTGTTTTGACAAGGTTTAGACAAGCTACAAGTGTAGTGACCATCCAAGCTCACCATTGTTCATATGGTGAATCTTGCATGCGTCTAAATGTGTGAACCATGGAAGCTTGGGCTTTCCAAACTTGTTCCACTACCTCACTTGATGTTTTATCATATTATTCCAAGTAGTTTCCTAGACCTAAAGTAACACAACCCCGCCGCATCTCCAACATTTTCCATGATGGGTATGAAACATTCGGGTTGCTCTTACTTGGCTACTTGATTAACTAGATAGATTAGTTGTATTTTTCTTTTTATTTATGACCAACCGGGTCATCAACTAAGTTGATGACTTTGTGCTTTGGTGAATTATAGAAAGAGGTATACATATCTCCATGCTTGACTTACATGATTTCTATTTCTATGATTATACATGATGGACTAAATAAACAAACTATAATATATTCTATATAAAATATAATATACTTAACCGGATTCTTGATGTTAACCGGGTTATGGTTATATGTAGGGGTGTAAACAAGCCCAGAGGCTCGAGAGCTACTCGTGATCGGCTCGGTTAAAAGCTCGAACGAGCTGAGCTTTAACGAGCCCGAGCCCGAGCTCGAGCCTGAAATAGAGCTCGTTTTGTTATCGAGCCCGAGCTCGAGCCTGAAATACAAAGCTTGTCTAGGCTCGCGAGCCTAAACGAGCCCATACAGAATTTTAAATTTTATATATATAATATATTAATAATGATGATAACATTGATGAGCCGAGCGAGAGCCGAGCTTTGGCTCGTTTAAGCGATGTTGAAGTGAGCTCGAGCCGAGCTTTTAGCTCGTTTAAGGTTGTTCTCAAAATAATTCGAGCCGAGTCGAGCCGAGATCGAGCTTTGGGTTTTACTCGCGAGCGAAACTCTAGCTCAAAGAAGTAGGCTCGAATTGAGCTGAGTTCGAGCTCGAGCTTCATAAAAACCCAATGAGCCGAGCTCGAGCCTGGTTGAGCTCGGGCTCGGCCCCGCTCGTTTACACCCCTAGTTATATGTCATGAATGTAGGTTATATTATATTTGTTCTTTATTCCTCGTTTACGATTCTAATGGGCGCGTTAGGACCCATGAAAACACATTAAAAACTTAGTGTCCAAACAAGTGTATAGACGAGATATAATTTTTGCATACATACACTTTTGTACTTAAATTTAAATCCGAACTTCCTACAACTCCAAATACTTACACGCCTTCGTTTCACCCATGTAGGGTAACTTCAGTGTTCCCATCTCAACAACTCATCAACTCTAGGTTTATTCGGAAGCTTTACAAAACCGTGAGTGTACATGACCCTTTTTATTTAACACTTTTGGGTGCAATACGTATACATTATCAAACTCACACAATCACATACTTTATGCTTAAAACGCAAATAAACAATCCAATATACATGCTTAATACGTTATGCTTGAATTCGTATATGCTTTATATTTGTCATTAACTTCGTACAAGCCTCCCTTAACATGTACAGCGCTATAGGAGTAACGCACCGCCCGTATTCTTGAGGTCATGTTAAGTTAAACAAAACGGTCTTATCGTTTCTACGATAAGATTACGCTAGCGGGAATCTTTGGGCTGACATTTATAGTTGCATGCTAGTATTGATGTTAGTTCTGGATAACCATTATTCCATGTGGATTCGTTTAAGATTTTATACATATGCTAGTACTCAAACGTGTATGCTCATCAATACTTTATGTGTTGACATGTACTTTAATATGTATTGTAGGAAATTGATAATGATGATGACGAAGGGAACTTAGTAGGATGAACTAGAAACTCATCTTAATTTTTGTACTTGTTGTTGTATTTGTCCTTTTGATTAAATTGTTGTATTTTGCTTCAAAACATTGTACTTGATTTTATAATGAAATGAAATTTTGATTATTAAATACTTGTCACAAATTAGCATTATGAAGTATCGAGCAATCTATTTCGTCCCGCCCCGATGTTCCCGTCATCGGTTGGGGTGTGACAGATTGGTATCAGAGCTATAACTATAGGGAATTAGGAAAAGTTGCCGTGCTTTTGACCTAGTCTATAGTTAAGCACCTTATTTGACCATTTTCTATTAATATGCTAAATTCCTTAAAAGTCTTCTTACGAGCTCATATCTACTTTTTAATTCAAAACATATGCCTTTCCTAAGGCAACATTACATGACCATGTGAAGGTACAAAACACTCATATCATACAAACGAGATGATTGCACCAAAATAGGCGTGAAACCCTCACTTTGATAAAGGACTCTCAATCCGCACTCTCTATTTACACGAAATTACACATCAAGTTAGGAGTGACATCCTTACCTTGATGGAAATTTCACTAAGCTCATTCTAGTGGACCCTTACCAATGAGTCGGATTTAGTTCCTTATTTCGTTTGGGAAGTACCAACCACACCTAGGGAACGACGTTATCAAGTTATAGGTGATACCCGCATCTTGGTAACCAGTCTCACTACTCGATTTTCAAATCCTGCCAAAGTCTTGAACTTTCTATTAACTAGGGACATGTAGTAACCGGGAGGCTAAATACCGTTAACCAAAATTTCGGCGAGAGTATTCTACTTATTAGGCCAAAGCATGTTTCCCAAACTCAAAAGAACTTTTGATCACTTTGGTTTAGTCAAAGTTTTGTTCCGGAACAATCCAAGTTTTGATTAAACCATCACTATCCTAGTATCGATCTTATGTATAAAATGATTCAACTTTCCTTCTCTTTTTAAATTCAAATTATTTTCACTACGATTATCTATACATATCATAAAATCCCTTCGAAAATTTTACACACCATTTATGCGTACAATCTCAAAATGTCACCAACAAGGGAGACACTATTCATATTCCCAAAAATGGAAGTATTATCATCAAGATAGGAGTGATTCCCTTACCTTGACGATTAACTAAGCTCTTCCCTATCTTACAACGACTTCACCAACGAGCTAGGGGTGATTTCCTTACCTCGGTGATCGTTACCAGTTCTCCTTTCTCGAAGAAACTTTATCCTTGAGTTAGGAGTGATGTCTACATCTCAATGGAAATTTAACTCGCAACTCGACCAACTCCATGTTAACCACTTGATTAAATCTTATACTTAAACCCTTTATCATTGCGTCAAATTTTCTACTTATGCAAAAATCTCAAATCTCATTGTTTTACCAAACATATTTTAACTCTACAATCTATTTACGTAAACCACATGTGTAGTAATCCCTTTCATGCCTTAAAGATTTTCTTACCCGATTTTCTAAAAGTCTCCTAATATGCTATCTATCAACTTAGTCGGTCTAATTAATCTCTTGCCCACGAATTTCATATTCGACCCAATCGCTGAAACACTCACATTATACTATTGTACTAAAGACATTTTGTTCCTAATAGGGAACCAAAGAAAACTTTCTCTCACATACATATAATCCTTATAGATGTCGCTTCGTTAACCTCGCTTAGATGGTAAAACATAATCAACCCATAGTCAACCTAACCGATGAACGCAAATAGCTGACTTATACACCCTCGAGACTTCGATTCACAACAATAGATCCCAACTTAGAGCTAGCTCTCCTATCGGTAAATCCATCAACACCTTAGAACGAGGATAACTCTTACAAACCTCGCCTATATTCACAACCTAAGAAACCCGGTAAGAACCGCACCTAGGGAACCTCCCAACACCCATGGTCGATAACTACCTCGTACACCGTGTCGTGTGCACTAAGCATCGAACCTATAGACATTTAGTCAGAACCCAACACCATACCATCAAACTACCATACAATCAACCTACCACAACCATCTCATCGGTCAACCTAACTCCCCATACATACCCTAGACATAGTAACCCTAAACCTACACGCCTATACCAACAAAGCTTGACTATCTATAAGTCCATTTTGCTAAAATACTTTTCAAGACCAAGTTTCCACGAAAATTTCTAAGCACAACTTTTCGCATCTTGATATAAAATATTTTCAATGAAGCAAGCATACTACTCAAAACCGCTAATACGCAATTCTGAATCTAAACACGTGGGCAAGAAAATTTCATAAGATCGGACAATCTACGACGTGCACGAATCCAAATTTTTAAACGAAAGTAGCGCTCTTTTTACAAACTACATATTTCATCGCAAATTAATACTTTCTCGCAATATTCTCTCGACATTCATAAGTTTGATTCTCCATTCCTGACGGACCGATCCATTCGGTTCGACAAACCCAATGATTTGTTCAAACAACTATATACACATGCATATCCGTTATACATGTTTCAACTTATACAATCAATATCTCGTGGCAAACTTACACATACCATTATTCGCACTTTGATTTACACACTCGAAATTGTATGCTAGACTGATATATGCTTAACCTCATTTATACTACAACTTATACGCTCGATACTACATGCTAATCTTATACCTGTTTGTCATCAATCATTCTCAAATTCATACATACTCGCTACATGGTAGTTATACTTGAAATCTATAAATGGGCACACCCAAGTGGTTTGCCTACGTTAGACACGCACATACCTAAATATGATCATATATGCATGCTTAATTTTTCATACACTATCACACACACATCATCACTTGTAATGCTAAATATTCCCTTGACCCATACACTACTAGTACAAACTATGTGGATCATGCAATGACCAGGATAATCGCGGATGCACACGGGATTATAATGGTAGGCGCATGAAAACCATAGTAGGTTCTACTATGTGTCATAACACGGAACGTAACATGACTCTGAATAGCAAAACGGACGTAACATGGTTAGAACATGGTGGATACGCCGGTGGTACTTCCTATATATAAGTGTTCCTATCATTTTAACAAACTTTCGTAAAACGTGCCATGTGAAATTTGGTGGTATTCGGACCTTAGTAAATACGATCATCTAATTACAAACTATGACGCCTTACAATCCTTCCCACGGTTGTACCCAAACTCGCTTTGAAACACTTGATACTTGGTTGTCCATAACAAAATTTCATTCCCATAATCATTAGTCGTAACGGTTGCAACTTGTCACACCCCAACCGATGGCGGAAACATCGGGGCGCGGCACTGAGCGAAACAGATTGTCCAAGAGAAATCCATAAAAACAACTAAAATTACCGGATATTAATCATTATGTCCCATACCATAATATATCAAATAAAAGCAGTTATTACAAACATTGTTTTCTCAAAGACAGATCAAATGTTCCGACAACTCAGATTTTATTAGATTTGTTTCTAGACTCCATCCTAGCTTGATTCCAGCAAATAACAAGCAAGCATCCTAAACACCTATCACATACATTAAAATAAATGTCAATACACATAGTGTAAAGGTGAGCATACAAGTTTAATAGTAATATAGATAGCGAAATCGTTTACGCATAACCAACATGTAACATGTAGAATGGTGAAGCATGTAGGTTATCGACAATGAAATATGCACAGACGTGACTGCGAGTTGTAGAATGCGCAACACATATACCCACTGGGACACGTGAAGTAAAGCCCTTAACAACCCCTATCCACGATAGGTGCTGAGTCCAAACCATAGTACTATCGTTACTAAGGTGTCAGGCAATAATCACTGTGTAAACATAACATACAAGCATTCATCGAGTAACACGTATAACATGCAATATCGGTCAGCGTATAAAAGTGTTTGCGTTGTGTGTCGATTGTGATTTGAATAAGTATCGTATGTAACACCCGAAAGTGCGTAACGCAAAAAAGGATCGAGTATACTCACAGATAGCGTTTAATAACTAAACACCGTCTTGGATTGAAGGGAGCGCTGGAAAGTTAGCCTGATTACAGAACGATAGCATAAGCAAAGAACGGCGCGTTAAACGGTGCAAGTGAGCTGAGAGACGAATGGTCATCCGATCGGGTGACAATCCGTACGAATGGCCATTCGATCGAATGACAATCCGGACGGATGGTCATCCGGTCGGATGGCCATTCGGTCAAATTAACATTCGTTTGGGATGGATGTGTTTCTGTATGATGGCTTTGAAGTTTTCGTTGTAGCATTTTAAACTCAAAGAAGTATCTCTACCGTTCAGGTCGTCTGGTCGAACGGTCATTCGATCGGATGGCGATCCGTCCAGCGAGGTATTTCCCAGAGAACAAGTTCACAGCAGGATGTTCATTCGATCGGATGGTCTTCCGATCGGATGGCAATCCGTTAGAACTGATGATCTTTGAAAAATATAAAAAAATGATTTAGGTGTTGAAGACCAAATGTCATCCGATCGGATTGTCATTCGATCGGATGGCAATCCGATCGGACCATAATCCGTTCGACCACCTTATCATTTGCAGTTTGAAATATTTGCTAAGTTTTGGAACGTTTGCGGTTTGACCGAGACGGTATGATAATGCGTTAAACAACGAGAACCCCACCATGACCCAAGTTATCCGTGTCACACCCTGACTTTTGCGGAAGCGTGATTATGGTGTGACTTGCTTAATATCATTGCATTCAACCATAACAAACAACTATATGATAAATCCAAGATGTTCATCCATTGATTAAGTTTTGAAACATTACAACAACATTGATTTAACCCCAAAAACAAGACTTCATATTCAGAATACAACACCAACGGGCTTTAAGTTCCATAAGGACTTTTCAAAAGACACTAATGATAACCAAGCTTTGAAACATGTATCCTATCCAAGATAGGATACACACTCTAAACCATTCGACACCGGATGACATCTTTTATTCCAGACAACACTTGAAACTTTAACACCCGCCAGATCCATACTTAGTTTCCTGAAATACATGTAGTTTGAAAACATCAACAAAAGTTGAGCGAGTTCATGTGTGTGTTTATGAATAAACCTTTGTAAGTGTGTTTGTATGTACTTGAAATCCCAGTATGAAAGCAACAAGGAAACAGATCAATTAATGTGTAGCTAATACATTAATAAACGTGACATGGTGCAGGAAGACTCAAACTTAACAGACTTAGTCAATAAGACATAGTCATCACATGGCTCTTTCGGGGGGCGCATGGGTGGGGCTCGCTACACCCGAATAGATCTATCACTCATGTCCCTCGGTCCTACAACGAGGATTAATGGCCTTAAGAGTGCGCCTACCCATTCACATGATCTACTATACTTTCCAAAGCTAACCATACCAATTGTAATTGTATGTAAACATTTTGTAGCATGTACTTCACCACCAAAGTTATAAAACAAAACAGCTAAGAGAATAGGGGGACATGAACTCACAGTTTTGCGTTCCTTGTATCCGATGTAACTCAAAGCTTCCTCTAGAACGCACGACTACCTACATGCGTACTATGGTCCATTAGACGAGCGGGTCGTGCCTTGCCTTAGTATTGATTAGTTTCTTTGAGTTACGTTTCAAAGTGTCTTCATTATTATTCCAAGTCGTAATTATTTGTTAAAATAATTAATATTTTAACTTAAATTATATTTATTCAATTTTGGAATAATTGTTAAAACAATATATATTTAACTTAATACTTCTCAAGTATTTATACTTGTATTTCCTTCCCAAGGATGGGTGTACTTGTATTCGTATTCTTATGCTTGTATATTTTTTCCATGTTTTGGGGTCGTATTCCGGTGTGTATTCATACGTATGAAAACACGCATTTCTTGTAATTATTAAGTATTCTTATACTTAATTTTATATTAATTATTCCGGAATATTATCCTTAATAAGAGTCCACCAATATATATTTCCAAAATATATATTGTAATAAATATTATTAAGAAAAATTATTTATAATTTTTCTTTTGGCAAAAACATTTGTATTCTCTTATAAGTTTTAAAAATTGATATATTTTCATGCTTATATTAGAAAATATATAAACTCATTTTCTCCAAAAATAACATACTTCATATTTATTTGAGAAAATATATCTTTCACCTCAAAATATTGTATTTTGTGTGTGTGTAAGAAAATATATATTTCTTAAAAATAATATATCTTCTAAAAATTTCTAGAAAATATATATTCATACATGCCAAAAATAATATATTTTTCCCTTGTCAAAATATGATATATTCTTGTAGTAATCATGAAAATCTCATTTTCATTCCCTTGATGTCCAAAATATTATTTACCAAAATATACACATGAATAATATTTCCGGAATATTTTGTGTGTTATATTCCTTTGTTCGGTTCTATCGGTATTTTGGGTATTCTTTGTATATTTATTCCTTGGAATTTTGGTAATATTTCGGATTGTAATTTTTGGTATTTTGATGAGATATATTATTTCAAGCACCAAAATAATATAACTAATACACATAATATACAAGTAATCACACATGTGTGTCTTCAATGAATATATATATTCTAAATATATATATTTACCCACTTTTATTTATAAAAACCAACCTCCAACACTTATATTTTTGTAACAAAAATTATGGCAAAGTTTATATGGAAAACTCATGGTTAAAATACACTTGTAAATATTTGTTTTAAAATATTTTTCTAAGTGTTAATATTTTTAGAAAATTTTGCCATAGTTTCCCCTAAAAATGGAGGTTCCCATGCTTTCAAGCATATCATTTTCTTTTGTAAAAATCATCACAATCAATTTACAATTATCAACAAACAACCTTTACTTATCAATCTTGCCTAAATCATGCATATTTCACTACTTCATGAACTTGAGTATTTGTAAAAATTTGTAGTAACTTGGTAGTGTGTTTAGTAAGTTTAGTTACCCTTTAAAGTGTGGTTGTTTATATAAAAATACCATTCTTGAATGATTTAGATGTTCACAACTTGTAATCATATTTTTCAAAAATATTTCTTTATATATTCTTCTTGTTACACAAGTGTTTCTACACTTGTTTAACCACTAAAAATAAGATTTGTTTATGTAAGAACCATGTTTTAGCAAAACTTATATTTTTAGCTTGGTTTCTTTAGAAATCCTCCATAAATCTTTAGATATATAAGTATTATTACTCACATTAATCATTATTTTTCAAGAAAACAATATATTCTCTCAAGTTTATGTCTTGCATGAGGATGATTTATAAATCTCTAACATTTCCATCCTCTCATCTTGCTAGATTATGTTTTTAATAATGATCTAGCAAGATCATATAACAATCTACATCATTTACACAAGCAACAACAATCGTCAAGTATAACATCACATAAATAATATGATTTCTTCATGATTTCTTATAATTTTAAGCTTATGTTCAAGTTTACTTCTCATGATTCTTAGTGTTCTTCAAGATTATCATCTTATATCATCTTTTAACCACCTAAAATAGATGTAAAATGAAGAGATCATGGTTCTTACCACTAGCACAAGGCTAGGGATGATCAATAGGAGGAAACAAGTGGATAAAATCAAACGGTGAAGGTCCTTCAACTTCCAAAAGCCCCAAGCTTCCTAATATACCTTCTTACACCTTTGTACTTATGTGGAATGGATGGAAATGGTTGATGATGATGTTAGTGTTGTTGTTGTTCTTGGCCGTGAGTAGGCAAGGGAAGAAGAGGAGAAGTGGTGTGTGTTTAAGTGTGTGAAGTTATGAAGAACATGGCACTTAGGTTACATATATAATCCATGTTCACCCTTTAACTTATGTATAATATGTCTAATTGAAGGAAAGATAATCTTATATTAAATTGAAAGAAAATCAAGGAGTGGGGCCATGTTGGCCGATTTCATAGGTGGGGGGGGGGGGGGGTATGTAGACTAGGTTGTAAACATAAGTTAGTTATTAGTTAAATTTCAAGTATGTAGTTAGGTACTTAGTTACTTGATATTTTATAGGGTGTCCTGATGTTCGGGGACCATAACTAGCTTGGTAATGTTAAAACAATGCTTTTAGTAAGAATTTGATGTTTCGAGTAGCGTCCGGTTGTTCGTTTCGTTATTGTTCGTTAAAGCGCTAAACTTCGCAGTTTAATGTGCTTTATGTTACTTTTTGTGACACTTTCAATTCCCAACACTTAGGAAAGCATTCAAGACCATTTAATCATATTTCTGCATAATTCTGCAGTTTATGTAAGTTTTAAGCACTTTCCGGCACTTAAACTATCGCTAGGAAGGCAGTTCTATGATCCTTACTCTCCTACACATTATACTAGTGTAAGACTTGGTTTCTGGCTCATTCTGTGTCTCAATACAAAGTCTGTCTATCTGCTGAACTCTGTCAGCATTTTTCTGATTTGTCTGATAACTGTGCTAACTGTGTTTCATGCATCGTCTAAGTCAATAAAGTCCTTATGCAGTAATGACATAACATTAAGCAACATGTGATGCACATGTATGTATCTGGCAGCAATCAGAAAGCAATTCAAGTCATAAATTCTAAATCAGCACAGTCATTAATCATTAATTATTGTCTAATTAATTGTATGGATGCATGCAAATTTGGCAGATGTCACATTCTCCCCCTGTTAAGAAAATTTCGTCCTCAAAATTTATACTATCTTAACTCCTTAGGGTTACATTATGAGTGTATGTATATGAATAATATTGAGGTAGATAACCACAAAACCGAATCAAATCTTATTCACATCAAGTGAATCCAAGAATATATTACAACAACAAGAACCCAATGGTTAAAAGGTATGTGTTCTAGCAATTGATGTCAAAGGACACGAGATGTATAGATGTATAATCTAGTGTAACTTAGTTAACAGGGCTGCAACAAAGGAGTTTTGACCAATGGATTTTCAAACAATCGGTCACAATATGCCAATGAGTTTTCAAAAACCGTAGCATCCGCTATATGAATCTCTAAGTCAACAACTCGAATATGATAGTAACATGAAAATGATCGGTCAACTTTCGAGTAAGAAATGGTAAGGATTAATGTGTTGACATTCTTGAATTGCGAAAATACACTGAATGAAATACAAGCGAATCTGGTGTATCATAGTCTTAATTCGTAGTTGCATTAGGAATGTTTAAATGACAAGTCAAACAAAAGTATGTGTAGTTTTGTGTGAAATGGTTGACCATGATTAGCACAAGCTACAAACTTGTAATGACACCACAAGGTGTCGTAATTGACATATTTCAATAATAGCGGTGACCGAACAAGTTCACCATGCTTGAGATCAAATGAAAGTAAAATGAAACAATCCTAAGTATTTGATTCAACCGGCATTATAGGACCTTTCAATTGAATATAGAACATCAAAGAGCCACTGTTTTCGATCGAAGATGAAAAAGTAATAAGTACCGCAAGGCATTCGATCGACAATGAAAGAATCGTTAGGAGATACACCGTGATATAAAATGAGTCTATGTACCATTGTCTTAACACACAACTGTGATAAGACCACTTTAATCGTGATAACCAAAACGGATTTAGAACAAGTCAATAAATAAACAATTAAATCCGTGTATGAGGTGCGTAACCAAATTAGCGCAAGCTTAAATTTTGTGAAAGCATCACCACAAAGTGTCGAAACCAACAAACGACTTAGTGGAGTCGTAGACCAAACAAGTCTACTATGACTCGAAACAAAAGAACTTTGGCAAAAATAAATTTGAACATGATGCTCTCAATACATCATATGGCGTCCTGAATTGAATATGCGAAATGGACAAGTTCAAGCGATTGAACCTGGTTTCAGCGCAACCTGACAATAAACATATGTGTCGACAAGGGAATCTCAGCATGGTTACGAAGATAAACCATGAATGTAACTTGAAAGAAAAGAAGTTTCAAGAAAGTGTGTTGACTTGATAGAAAAGGACCAACAATTACAACAATGTAGGTCATTCGAATCAGAAATCGATAATTAGCTTTAGCAATTAATATTTGAACATTGACGAAATGCTTTTTCCTTAACGAAACCACATGCGTATCAAATGGTGCACGCGTGACATATGAATTCCAAGGAATGAAACAATGAGTATTTGCTATAATGAAGGAATGATCAAGTATCGAGGCAAAGAAGTGTTTGCTTTAATGAAGAAAACTGTTATGATGCAACCTTCATTAGGAGAAGTAGAGATGCAAAATTCTACTTGTTAGAAGCAAAAGTGGAAGTTTCAATAGAAATTTGAGTGCTTTATCTGTTTGGTTAATTGAAATAGTATATATGTCAGAAATATGGGGTTTGCTCTAGTTAATAGACGTAGTTTCCATGTGATAACCTATAATGAGTTTTGACCTCAGTTCCCAAAGGTCCTAAGTACATGTTTTCTAGGTTCTCAAAGTTTTGCACTCTGTGTATAACTGTTTCGTGCACCGTGTAGAAAACACACAATATTAGTGTAGGTTCAAAACAAGTTGTCGGCTCACTATATTTCAGTATACTTTGTTCCTGAATTCACAACTAATGATACTCGATCAATGATCCATCTCAAAGTTTTGGAACGTTTGCGATTTGACCGAGACGGTATGACAACGCGTTAAACAACGAGAACCCCACCATGACCCAAGTTATCCGATCGAACGGGAATCACCCCAATCCGATCAGTCAACTGTTCGTGACGGTTGTTCATGTCCAACCCGCTAAGTCGGTGATCTCGTTGATAGGAATTAGATCTCAGACCGACACTTCACTACGAAACGAGTAAAAGGCCTAAACGAGCTCCGATTCTATCGGTTTTGAGTGCATGAGTGTAAAAGAGTTGAAAGAAAGTTATGAAAGCATCTCTCAATCCTTCTAACTCTGAAAAATGTTTTGATTTATTGCGAAATCAGTGTTTAAACATGTTGAAATCCTTTAGATCTGAGTTGTTCTTGGTGGAATGAGCCAAATCTTGAAGTTCATAAGAACTCCATGATGACATCATCCTAGAACACCTCAAATCAGTTGATTTCATGGTGAAAAGTTAAGATTCAAAGGTGAAAATGATGAAGAAGTGTGTGTAGATGATAGAAGTACAAGATTTGAGGAAGAAACTTACAAGAATCGCGAGAAATCGAGAGAAAAGAGGGCTGGAGGCGCTGGTCGAACGAGAGAGCTGTCACATCACTGTTTGTGATGTGACAGGGGGTATTTATAGGTTGCCAAAAGAGGAAAGGTGTGCACAAGCGACGGATCAGATGGCAACCCAATCGGATGGTCATCCGTACGGATGGCCATTCGATCGAATGGTCATTCGATCGAAGGTTGCCGCGAGTTGGTTTTCGTGTGTTCGTTTTGTGCATTGAGCATTGCGATGCGTTTAAGCGAGTGTCGATTAAGCGATGTGATAGATTAAATTAATAGTCACACAAATACTATATCTAACATACAATCAACGTAAGTGACTCGCGTTTAGCGTTTGCGATTAGATTGCGTTGCGGTAGAGTTGCGATTACGTTTCGATTAATCATTACCAACATAAAGTAAACATGCACAAGTAACACCTAAGTAGCACACACGTAAAACAATATATAGAATCTATTAATCAAGTTGCGAATGCAATTGCGATGCGATTAGCGATAAGTCGATAAATATATTAGCGATAAATGTCAATTAAACTGGGATTATTATAGATATTCCACATAATACATGTAAAGCAAACAAATAATAGAATTTGATTACAAGTCAAGGTGTACAATCAGTAGTTAAGCAAGGAGTGACAGATCGCAATTACCAATCTTTTCTTCCTTTGGCTTTGACTTTGACTTGTACTTTGACTTTCAAAACACGGGGTGTTACAGCCTCCCATTCTTTAGGGAATTTCGTCCCGAAATTAAGGCGCAGGCGTAACAAAAAGTTGAGGGTACTTCGCCTTCATGTCACTTTCGAGTTCCCAGGTGAACTTTGCGCCCCGTTTGCCTTCCCAGCGAACCTTCACAATGGGAACGCGTGAGCGCCTGAGCTTCTTGGTTTCTCGATCCAGGATCTCGATAGGCTTCTCCACGAAGTGTAATGTTTCGGCCACTTATAGATCCTCAAGTGGCACTTGCAAATCCTGCTCGGCCAGACACTTTCTGAGGTTCGAAACGTGGAAAGTCGGGTGGACGTTGCTAAGTTTCTCCGATAGTTCGAGTCTGTAGGCCACCTGGCCGATCCTTTCCAGAATCTTAAAGGGTCCAACATATCGAGGCGCGAGCTTTCCTTTCTTGCCGAATCTGATCACGCCCTTCCAAGGTGATACCTTTAGTAGTACGTGATCGCCAACGTCAAATTCAAGGGGCTTGCGGCGTCTATCGGCGTAACTTTTCTGACGACTCTGAGCTTTCAGAAGATTGTCTCGAATTTGGAAGATTTTGTCAGTCGTTTCTTGCAACAGCTCAGGACCGGTAATTTGGGCATCCCTGATCTCGTGCCATACAATAGGCGATCGACATTTTCTTCTGTATAATGCCTCAAATGGTGCCATTTGGATGCTAGAATGATAACTTTTATTCTACGAGAATTCGACCAAAGGTAAGTGCGCGTCCCAATTACCACCGAAATCTATGACACACGAGAGTAGCATGTCTTCTAGGGTACGAATCGTTCTTTCAGTCTTACCATCGGTTTGGGGATGAAGGCAGTACTTAGATTAAGAGTAGTACCGAGAGCAGATTGAAACGTTTCCCAAAGACGCGAGTTAATCCGACCATCGCGGTCAGATATGATATCACGAGGCGTCCCGTGTCGACAGATGATCTCGTCGGTGTAGATTCGGGCTATTTTTTCTACCTTAAAGTCTTCTCGTATCGGCAGAAAATGAGCAGATTTAGTCAAACGGTCAACGACGACCCAGATGTTGTCGTGACCTGATGGCGTGCACGGAAGTTTCGTTATAAAGTCCATGGCTATGATCTCCCATTTCCAAATCGGGATCTCGAGTTGCACGAGCAAGCCAGAGGGTCTTTGTTGCTCGACCTTGACCTTTGAGCAAGTCAGGCACTTCGAAACATAGATAGCGATATCTTTCTTCATGCTCTGCCACCAGTACTTGTAGCGAATGTCCTGGTACATTTTGTCGGCACCGGGATGAATAGAATATCGAGACTTGTGGGCTTCGTCCAGCAGAATTTGTCGTAAGTTGGTGCGCTTGGGGATCCAAATTCGGTCTAGATAATGGAATATACCATTCGATTTATTCACTAACTGATCGTCATTATTGAGAATCATTTACTTCTTCAAAGTGCGTTTGGTAAAACAAGCATGCTGAGCGTCACGGATAAGAGCTTCGAGATTATGCTGGGCTTGGATATTACGAACGCTATGCAAATAGCTTCGTCTGCTGAGAGCATCGGCAACGACATTTGCTTTGCCAGGATGATAACGAATCTCACTGTCGTAATCATTAAGAAGTTCAACCCATCGGCGTTGGCGCATATTTAGTTCCTTTTGACCAAGATGTGTTGTAGGCTCTTATGGTCGGTGAAGACCGTACATTTGGTACCATACAGGTAGTGTCGCCAAATCTTTAATGCAAAAATAACTGCGCCAAGCTCGAGGTCATGGGTTGTATAGTTCTTCTCGTGGATCTTGAGCTGACGAGATGCGTAAGCGAAAACCTTGTCCCGTTGCATGAGGACACAACCAAGGCAGTGGTTCGAGGCATCGCAATAGACAACGAAGTCATCGTTTCCGTCGGGTAAAGCGAGTACAACAGCATTGCAGAGCATATGCTTCAGAATTCGAAAGGCAGCCTCTTGTTCAGTTCCCCAAACAAAAGGCTTGTCTTTATGCATGAGAGAAGTAAGCGGGACAGCGATTTTAGAGAATCCTTCGATAAATCGGCGATAATAACCGGCTAGTCCGAGGAAAGAACGGACTTCAGACGGGTTCTTGGGTGTAACCCAACTCTTAACAGCTTCAATCTTCGCGGGATCGACGTGAATACCTTGACTATTAACGATGTGACCGAGGAATTGAACCTCCTCCAGCCAAAATTCACTCTTGGAGAACTTGGTATAGAGTCGATTCCCTTGGAGTAGCTCGAGAACCAAATGTAGATGTTGCGCGTGTTCGGTTTTCGACTTCGAATAGATAAGGATGTCGTCGATGAATACGATGAAGAAGCGGTCAAGAAATGGTTTGCACACACGGTTCATCAAATCCATGAAAACCGTAGGTGCATTGGTTAAACCAAATGGCATTACGACGAATTCATAATGGCCGTATCGGGTTCGGAATGCGGTTTTCGGTATATCTTCCTCCTGGATACATAACTGGTGATAGCCTGAGCGTAAATCAATCTTCGAGAAACACGTAGCACCTTGCAATTGGTCAAATAAATCATCGATTCAAGGCAGGGGATAGCGATTGTTGATGGTCAGCTTATTCAACTCCCTATAGTCGATGCACATCCGGAACGATCCGTCCTTCTTTTTGATGAAAAGGACAGGCGCGCCCCATGGAGAGGTGCTAGGGCGAATAAAGCCTTTGTCAAGTAATTCCTGGAGTCATCTCGAAAGTTCGCGCATCTCGGACGGAGCGAGACGATAAGGAGATTTAGCAACAGGATTTGCTCCAGGAATGAGATCAATACGGAAGTCGATATCACGACTCGGAGGTAAACCAGGTAAATCATCAGGAAATACATTAAGAAATTCGCAAACAACAGGGACATCTTTCACTAGCGTCTTCCCTTCCTTTTCCTCCGCTACTACGATGTGTGCCAAGAAAGCTTTGTATTCCTTGCGGAGATACTTGCTCGCTTGGATACACGACATAAGTTGGAGATTCTTCGATGTGACTTCACCGTAAACACACAATTGATCACCATTAGCGAGCGAGAAACGGATCATTTTGTCGAAGCAAACGACTTCAGTATGATTTTCGCGAAGAAAATCCATGCCTACTATGACGTCAAAACTACCGAGCTGCATCGGAATAAGGTCGATAGGGAAGACGTGATTGTTGAGCTCAAGAGTACAATCACATAGAACTAAATTGACAGCGACGGTTCTTCCAGTGGCAACTTCAACGTTGAACGTCGAGGGGAGATGGGCGCACTTACGATTAAGGTGCATTTCATGTGTTGACTTCGTCTTGGATCGAGTCATATTTTTAGAGTGTTAGATCAAGGCACGACTTATGAGAAAATAGTATATTGTATAGGAGATTAGAGGGAGATTTGCTCAAATGGCACTTAACAGGTTCGCTTATATGTCATGTGGCAGGTCCGCTTATTCGCCCAAAGGTGGTCCGCTTATACGGACATGTTCCTTTGGAGCGAACCTGCACTCCTATAAATAGCCTTAGAGCGAATCATTTGAAACAGTTGACTGAAACTCTAACCGAGGTGCTGCCGGATCGAGACTTGCCTGTAATCTGTTATATCTTAATGCAAAAGGTGTTTAAAGTGAAGTACTAGCTGTTCCTACGTTGATTGCTTGTTTTCCGCACCTGTAATTGACGAAAACTCCTCTGAACGACTCAATCGGGTCAAAACACGATCCTACAATTGGTATCAGAGCATCAGGAGGAGGAGTTCTGCAGGAAATAGTTGAATTTCATCAAGTTTTCTCTCTTCTACACCTTATTTCTTCATTTCAGACACTTTCATCGGTCAAAAACGGCTCAAAGTTTCAAGGATTGTGCGCGATACTATAGTAACAAACCCTGGAAAGTTTGGTGTCAAAATTCGATCTAAAAGTGGGTCAAAAGTAGTTCCGATTGAGGTCCGCTTTTCTGGATTGTTTAAAGGTTCGCTCCATCGTACAATACAGATCCGCTTATTGATACAAAATTCAGTAGATCCGCTCCAAAATTCTGTTAGTGGTTCGCTCATAAGTCACTTGATAGATCCGCTCATGTGAACAATTCAGGAGATCCGCTCAAAAGTTCAAGTCTGGTCCGCTTTTGTGTCCGCTCTGCAATCTGGTTCGCTCTTTCATACAGTTTTGGAGATCCGCTCGGTTGAACGTTATCAGGTCCGCTCGTGTAGAATATTTTGGTCCGCTCGTTTGTCATTTTATAGATTCGCTTCAGTGAAAAAGTTTTGTTCGCTTTTACGGCTGTTGTAAAATTTTTGAAAAAGTTGGAAATGGACGAGGAATTTTTCAACGCGTTCGCTACCCCGGTAACCCCAATCACTTTCGCACAAAATACGATGCTCGAAAACGAAACGGGCACCATGCAAAAACCGCCTAGATTAATGAACATAGAAGAATACAAAGGTTGGGAACGTCGTTTTGAGAATTGGGTGCAAGCTAACTATCTAGATGCTTGGGAATGCGTGGAGACGAAGTATGTTCAACCTTTGAATGATGATGAAGAACCCGTTCCAATCAAAGATCTATCTGATGATGCTAGGAAGAAGTACAAAGATGAGAAAATGATGCTAAGTCTTCTTCAACAGGCAGTGAAAGAGGATATCATGGTTCTTTTGCAACACAATGGAACTTCTTATTCGATTTGGAAAGCATTACGATCAAAATTTAGAGGAAGTGAAGAGATGGTTAAAAGCAAAAAGTCGCTTCTAAAGAAAGAATTTGATCTTTTCCGAGGGTTAAAAAATGAAAGTACATGAGAGATTATTGAACGATATTGTAATTTGCTTACCAACATGAAAAGGTTGAGTATTGAAAAAAGTACTGATGAGTTGATAGAGAAACTTGCTGATGCATTGCCCTATGAGACTTGGGGCACATACCTTATGATGCTTAGAAACAAGAAGGGTTTTAGAAATCTGACGCTCAGTAAGTTCATTGAGAAAATTGAAGCTCAGGAGATGGAACAACGGAAAGTTATCAGAATGAAAGATTTCGATGGTGAACAAGACATAGGGTTATATTATAAGGCTGGGATAAATGAGAAGAAATCTTCAAATCTATCTCCGAAGGTTGAAACTGCCTATAGTGCCAAGAATTCTTCTGGAAGTCCATCATCTGGGTCCAACAGCAAAAACAGCTTTACTTCATTTCCATCTTTCGATCCAAACATCTCTGCAACTAAGAATGGGAGAAAATTACAATGCAACATTGTGTTAAATCTTGAAAATGATCAAGATTATTCTGAGGAAGTTGCCAAAAACCAAATGTCTTTGTTAGGAATGGTTTTGGAATCTTACACTTGTTTTGTTGCAGGTCGTATCGGGAATCCAATGTTAACCAAGGAAGATTACGACCAGATAGATGCTAAAGAGATGGAGCTAATGGACATAAAGTGGTGTTTGGCTAGTGTTTTACGGAGAGCTGAGAAATTTAAACAAATCACGGGGAGAGATGATCTTTGTGATGCGAATGTTTCTACTTTAGGTTTTGATAAATCTAAAGTCACTTGTTTTCGATGCAGGGAAAAAGGACACTTCAAGAGGGAGTGCACTAACCGAGAAGCAAGTGGGGCTCAAAATCCGTTCAACAACAATAATGATTACTATCGTAAAGCCATCTATCACCAAGTTGGTCAACAATCATCATCTCAACAACATAAACATCAAGCTCAAACTGCACATGGAAGAGATGTGATTGAAGACACTGGAAAGAGGGCTTGTGTGAGTAGTTATGATTGTGGAAAAAGAAGAGACGGTAGTGCTTTGATAATTGATTATATTCACTTGGGATGATTATATTCCTGATCAAACTACAGCTTACACTGCTTTTACAGCAAAGATTGTAGATGATAGTGATGATGATACGGAATATTGGGCAAGAAAATACAAAGAAGATATGAAGCTGCTTGCTGAGAGTGATAGCAAAGACGAAAAAGTCAAGAAGAAAAAGAAAAAGATCAAGACACCGGTGAGCAGTGATGATGAAGAGGTACCGGTGGTGAGAAGACAAAAGGTGAAAGAAGTGCCTAAATTCAAGGTAGAAGAAGAAGTTGATGCGAAAAAGATTCCAGTAAAATGTGAGAATTGTGAAGTTGTGAAGAAGTAGAATAGCACATTGATTTACAACTTGAACAGTCTGAAGGAGTCTTATGATGTGCTGAACAAAACGATGAATCAGTACAATCAAACGAGTGAAGAACAAGCTGTAGCAATGAAGACTCTTCAGGGAGCGTTTATGACGAAACAGAAAGTTGTAAACAATTACATTGAAAAATGTGCTGCTTTGGAACAAAAGCTTGAGCTGCAAAGAATTGAAACTGAAAGAGTTAATCGTTTGTTAAAAAGTTACTCATGTACTTCCTATGTTATTGACAGGATTTATCCGACGGTTGAAAGCATGAAGGTATGGGAAGACAATGAAGTAACTGTAGAGAAAGCAGCTGGAGCAGGCGTTGATGAAAAGATTACTGATAAGAAGAAGAATGACAAGAAAAAAGAGACTGAAAAGACGGCATCTGGTAAGAAGAAAGATGTCAGTTATAACAAGTGTCCACCCCCACTGGAAAATGGATATTTGCCTAGATATCCTAACGATGAAAGAGTCAAAAAGGCAACAAATTTACAGTGGGAGTCAGAGTCGTCGGTCAATCTTCCAGAAAGTATTGATATTGTGTTTACATCGTCTGACACTGATCAACAGTCTCAATTGTTGAAGAAAGTAGTGGATCATGTGTTAGAGAGTGATGATATTGAGGAGTCTGCGTCAGAGTCAAAGTCTAGGTCAAGCACAAAGTGTCATGCAGAAAAACAGGGAAAATTAGTTTATGATAGAAAATTTCTATTGTCAAAATCTAATTTGGATGATGGATTGTTTAAAGTTGCTTACACTTTGAATGATTCTGACAAATTATATTCTGACGAAGAATTTCCAATAAGAGGTGTCAAAACTGAATTGATAAATAAGGTTTTCAAACTCACAGAAATTAATATTTCTGAAATAAAAGACTTATGTCTTAATGAAAAACCTAAAAAATACACCTCAAGAGTACAACAAAGATTAAACAAGAAAAATAATTACTATTCTGGTTCTGGTTTCCAAAAGAAATCAAACCATAATGATAATCTCAAAAAGAAAGGTTTAGGCTTTATTCCTACAGATAAACAGAAAACAGAAAAATACGTTCGTGATTTTAAATCCAAAATGTCATTTGTTTCAGGTACGTCATCTGAGGAAGAAGAAAAGAAAAGTTTTTGGAGGGAATCAAACAATGAATTTCTTGCAAAGAAGCAAGATGAATCGAAGAAGATAGCTGAGCAGAAGAGAGACTCAAGAACTTGTTTCAAATGCAACAATGTTAGACATATTGCCAAAGATTGTTCTAAGGCAATACAATCAAAACAGGGAGTATCTCGTAAACTCAAGGAAAGAGTAGTTGAGTTCGAACCACCAATTGATCGAACCAAACTGTTTAAAAATTCTATTTTTGAAATTGGTGAGAGTTCGAACAAGTTTTACAAGAAGAGAGCCAAATCTGACAACCAGAAATGGGTTGTTAAGAAGGTTGGTGAAAGCTCTAGCGATGATTCTGATGGATCAAAATCAGAGGAGCTATCTTCGAGCGATGAAAGTGATTCCACAAAGTCAGTTGAGCCACAAGTTGTTTCAAAATGTGAAGCTAAAGTAAAAGTTGATAACTCAGTTCCGATTGTGAATGATGAGGAGTTTCCATTACTTCGGGCTGAAAATTATAAAAAGAAAATTGGTAAAATTGAAATTTCTAACCAATTTTATAATGATGAACAGGATTTTGATGCTGAGAAAGTCTTTAACCCCAAGGTAAAACATATCTTTGGCAAAATGATTGATCGAAAAGTCAAAGGGGTTAAGGAATTTTATGAGAAGAAAACAAGGAAAGAAAAGGTTGAACCATCCCTGGTTTGTGACTGGGATGGTACATATTATGAACAGTAAGTCTCAGGACTTGCCGGAGCTCCCAGGTTGGTAAGCGTGGAGCATGAATCGGCATTTTTCTTAAGTCGTATTCGGTAACGTCAATCATACAAACGGTAAAAAGGTTTGTTTGTGTATTTCTTACAAATGGTATTAGACGAGTTTATGTTCTACAATTGGTACAGAGGTTTTTGAACTACAAATGGTAAATCAAGGACATTAATTTGTACTTGTATTTTCCTACTTTTGGTTGGAAGACAAGATGATGAACCACATCCCCGAACATTTGTTTAATAAATCTACAAGTGGTAAAATCAATCAAACTTATTTTCCGGAAAAACCATTTTGATTAAAACAAACTTAAGTGTTTTGAAATCTAAATGGGAAAATAGTTTGTTGATAGGGGGAGTTCTGATTGTTTATGCCAAGCGAATGGCGAATTGAGGTGATTTGATATCGGTTGTCATGTTTCTGTATAGTTTGTTTTCATATTTTCGTTAATGTGTTTGCATTTTAGGGGGAGTAAGAAAATTTCAGAAAATCCAAAAACATTAGAAAATTTGAAAAAGCCAAAAACATGATAAAATCAAAAATGAGTTTTTGTTGTGAAAAAGAGGAAATGATAGTACATCAGTGGACTATCACAACATGCTAAAGAATTGGAAAGTTTAAAAGTGATAAACAATCTTACTGCGGATGTGTCAGTAGATTTTCGCACATTTAGTAAATTGAAACGAGATATAAACCTAAATCAAACTTGCTTGATTCGTGGGTAACTATTCTTGAATATATGGGTAACCCCCGAAATCTTGTTTAAAAGGTCCCATATTCTGAGATACTAGGTCTTTATACTCAGTGATATCAGGGGTATTCTCCCGGGACTTCTGCTGAATGGAAGTTCTGACCTAGTCCCCGGATAATACTTTCTGCAAATGCTTGAAAAAGCGCCGCCCTCAGCAAATCGATGAAACAATAAAGTTGATAGTAATTGCTGTTGTAAAAAAGATCCTCTAAAGGGGACCCACCAAAAGTCGAGCCGTCATCTCTCTGCTGAACGGAAGTTCTGACCTGAGCTCTCATGGTTTCACATCTACCCCTTTACAGATATCATCTATGGTATACTCACCTATAAGACTGAATATTTGGGATCTGGATACGAGAGTATATTCGAGTGGAGTGATACACAATTAAGTTTCAGTTTCTAAAACATTAATATCGTATCTCGAATCGATTAAAGTCTGTGTGAAAATTTAAGTGGACAAACATACTGACAATCTAGGTAAATTGTTTAGAACTAAGAATGTTTAAAGCTTAACGGTGTTGGTGATATGTCTCATTAACTGATATGATCCTCTTGCACAAACTCACAAAAATATTGTCTGTAAATAGTTTATTTCTGCATTTTATTTTCTTTCAGAAAAATCCAAAAAGATTATTAGTGTGTTTTAGCATAAATTTTTGAAAAGTCAAAAAGATTTTCGACAACTGATATTGAAAATCTGATTTTCAAAATTTGCAGTGCTAAACATGATGAAAAATTGGTTTGGGTGATTGTTGTTAGTTTTGATAGAAAAATGTCACAATTCCAAGTGGTTCATCAGTATCTGATTGGTTGATTAGTCTGTAATTGATGATGATTATGTGCTTAAATGTTTGTCATAAAATTTATGTTTTGTGGTAGAGTTTATGCAGGAAAAATCAACATCTGAGGGAGAATATGTAACATCTGAGGGGGAGTTCAATTTGGATTCGATAAACTCAAAAATGTCAACATCGTAGTGAATGGGAGTCTGTTGATGATAAAAGAGAAAGAGATAGAGATAGAGAGAGAAGCCCAGTGACTGATCAAGACTGAAGATGTGAAGACGCAACAGTGTGGAGGCTCGATGGTCGACTCCGTCAACATCTGAGGGGGAGTCTGTTGGTGCATTTCATCTGTTGAATTCGTCTTGGATCGAGTCATATTTTTAGAGTGTTAGATCAAGGCACGATTTACGAGAAAATAGTATATTGTATAGGAGATTAGAGGGAGATTCGCTCATATGGCACTTAACAGGTTCGCTTATATGTCATGTGGCAGGTCCGCTTATTCGTCCAACGGTGGTCCGCTTATACGGACATGTTCCTTTGGAGCGAACCTGCACTCCTATAAATAGCCTTAGAGCGAATCATTTGAAACAGTTGACTGAAACTCGAACCGAGGTGCTGCCGGATCGAGACTTGCCTGTAATCTGTTATATCTTAATGCAAAAGGTGTTTAAAGTGAAGTACTAGCTGTTCCTACGTTGATTGCTTGTTTTCCGCACCTGTAATTGACGAAAACTCATCTGAACGACTCAATCGGGTCAAAACACGATCCTACACTTCTCGAATTCAAACGATACAAAACAGTTATCTGCTCCAGTATCAAACAAACACGAAGCATATATACCATTCACAAGGAATGTACCATTAACCACGATGTTGTCTGCTTGAGCCTGGCGGGCGTTGATGTTGAAAGCACGTCCGCGAGCTACTGGTTGCTGCTGTTGATGTTGTTGCAGTTGCTGTTGTGGCTCTTGCTTCACCAATCTGTTGGGGCACATGTTTGCAAAGTGGTTGTGATCACCACATGCAAAGCAAGCTCTAGCATGAGCAGCGGGTGCAGGAGCTGCTTGTTGGCCCTGAGGAGCGGGAATGAGAGCTTGTGGTGCAGGAGCTTGACCTTGAGCTGGAGCTTGGCGTGGACCGGTAAGACAATTGGCAGTAAAGTGGTCGTACAGGTTGCAGTGGACACAGAATCTGCAAGCAATTCCAGTAGGATGATGGTAAGTGCAGGTAGGGCAGAGCGGGTGAGGACCAGTATATGCACGCTTGGCAGGAGGTGCATTGGTCACTGGGGCCGCTACTTAGCGGTTCTGGGGTTGCGGTTGAGCAGTGACGGCTTGGAGCAGGGCAGCGGTAACAGCACAATTCTTGCTACTGTTGTTGTTGTTGTTCTTTCTCTTGCGGCGGGAGGACTTTGAAGCTTGCGGTGCTGTGGCGGTTTCAGCGGTGGGAGCAGCGGTAACTTGGTGAAGATTCTTGGAGGCTTTATCAAAGTAACTAGCCCGAACTCACTTGTCATTAATCTTGGCAGCGAGCAGGAAGGTTTCCTCAATAGTTGTCGTCTTCGCGGTTTGCACGAAATCAGCCACACAATCCGGTAAAGCACGGATGTATTTCTTGATGGTGACTTCAGGGGTAGTAACTTGGCCCAGACAAATGATACTCAGCTGCTTGAAGCGGACAGTTAAACCAGCGTTGTCACCACCCTCTTTTTTGATGTGCCATTACTCGTCCTCCAGCTTCTGAAGCTCGTGGGGAGGGCAGAACTCCTTCATCATGATGTCCTTCAACTCATCCCACGTAAGCCCATAGGCTACATCATTTCCACGCTTGTTTCTTTCGGCAGTCCACCAGTCCAGAGCCCTGGACTGGAAAACGCCAGTGGCGTTAACAGTGCGGATTTTATCAGGACAACAGCTTTGGCGTAGGGTGACTTCAATAGAATCAAACCTTTGGAACATGGCAGTAGGTCCATCTTCTCTGGTGAATTCCTTGGGTCCGCAGGCTTTAAACTGCTTGAAGCTAAAAGTAACTCGGGGAGAATCAGTCCTAGACTCGTCAGAGGACTTGGTAGCGTTTTCATTCAGCTCACTGACAATTTACGGGATGACCTTAGCCATCTACTTAGCGACGAGAGCAGCGATGCGTTTGTCCTCATGGTTACGTTGGGCGGAGCGAGCAGTGTGCGATCCAAATGACGACATTTTATGCAATAGACATCGCCACAGGATTCAGACACTATATGTCGAATCTCACCTCACAACATACTTAAAACCACTAAAGCTCAGTAACACGTCTACACGTAAGTACGTAATCAAGTGGGCCCATAACCCACAGGTCCCAGGATCGAAACCTGGCTCTGATACCAATCTGTCACACCCCAACCAATGGCGGAAACATCGGGGCACGACACTGAGCGAAACAGATTGTACAAAAGAAATCCATAACAACTAAAATTACCGGATATTAATCATTATGTCCCATGCCATAATATATCAAATAAAAGCAGTTATTACAGACATTGTTTTCTCAAAGACAGAACAAATGTTCCGACAACCCATATTTTATTAAATTTGTTTCTAGACTCCATCCTAGCTTGATTCCAGCAAATAACAAGCAAGCATCCTAAACACCTGTCACATACGTTAAAATAAATGTCAATACACATAGTGTAAAGGTGAGCATACAAGTTTAGTAGTAATATAGATAGGGAAATCGTTTACGCATAACCAGCATGTGATATGTAGAATGGTGAAGCATGTAGGTTATGGACAATGAAATATGCACAGACGTGACTGCGAGTTGTAGAATGCGCAACACATATCCTCACTGGGACACGTGAAGTAAAGCCCTTAACAACCCCTGTCCACGACAGGTGCTGAATCCAAACTATAGTACTATCGTTGCTAAGGTATCAGGCAACAATCACTGTGTAAACATAACATACAAGCATTCATCGAGTAACACGTATAACATGCAATATCGGTCAGCGTATAAAAGTGTTTGCATTGTGTGTCGATTGTGATTTGAATAACGTATGTAACACCCAAAAGTGCGTAAAGCAAAAAGGGATGGAGTATACTCACAGATAGCGTTTAATAACTAAACACTGTCTTGGATTGAAGGGAGCGGTGGAAAGTTAGCCTGATTACAGAACGATAGCATAAGCGAAGAATGGCGCGTTAAACGGTGCAAGTGAGCTGAGAGACGAATGGTCATCCGATCGGATGACAATCCGTAAGGATGGTCATTCGATCGAATGACCATCCATACGGATTGTCATCCGGTCGGATGGCCATTCGGTCAGATTGACATTCGTTTGGGATGGATGTGTTTGTATATGATGGCTTTGAAGTTTTTGTTGTAGCATTTTAAAATCAGAGAAGTATCTCTACCGTTCAGGTCGTCCGGTCGAACGGTCGTTTGATCGGATGGCGATCCGTCCAGCGAGGTATTTCACAGAGAACAAGTTCACAGCAGGATGGTCATTCGAACGGATGGTCTTTCGATCGGATGGCAATCCGTTAGAACTGATGATCTTTGAAAAATATATAAAAAAAATGATTTAAGTGTTGAAGACCAAATGTCATCTGATCGGATTGTCGTTCGATCGAATGGCAATCTGATCGGACGGCAATCCATTCGACCACCTGATCGTTTGAAGTTTGAAATATTTGCTAAGTTTTAGAACGTTTTCGATTTGACCAAGACGGTACGACAACGCGTTAAACAACGAGAACCCCACCATGACCCAAGTTATCCGATCGAACGGGAATCACCCAATCCGATCAGTCAACTGTTCATGACGGTTGTTCATGTCCAACCCGCTAAGTCGGTCATCTCGTTGATAGGAATTAGATCTCAGACCGACACTTCACTAAGAAACGAGTAGAAGGCCTGAACGAGCTCCGATTCTATCAGTTTTGAGTGCATGAGTGTAAAAGAGTTGAAAGAAAGTTATGAAAGCATTTCTCAATCCTTCTAACTCTGAAAAATGTTTAGATTTATTGTGAAATCAGTGTTTAAACATGTTGAAATCCTTTAGATCTGAGTTGTTCTTGGTGGAATGAGCCAAATCTTGAAGTTCATAAGAACCCCATGATGACATCATCCTAGAACACCTCAAATCAGTTGATTTCATGGTGAAAAGTTAAGATTCAAAGGTGAAAATGATGAAGAAGTGTGTGTAGTTGATAGAAGTACAAGATTTGAGGAAGAAACTTACAAGAATCGCGAAAAATCGAGAGAAAAAAGGGCTGGAGGCGCTGGTCGAAAGAGAGAGCTGTCACATCACTGTTTGTGATGTAACAGGGGTATTTATAGGTTGCCAAAAGAGGAAAGGTGTGCACAAGTGACGGATCAGATGGCAACCCGATCTGATGGCCATCCGATCGGATGGCCATTCGATCGAAGGTTGTCGCGAGTTGGTTTTCGTGTGTTTGTTTTGTGCGTTGAGCGTTGCGGTGCCTTTAAGCGAGTGTCGATTAAGTGATGCGATAGATTAAATTAATAGTCACACAAATACTATATCTAACATACAATCAACATAAGTGACTCGCGTTTAGCGTTTGCGATTAGATTGCGTTGCGGTAGAGTTGCGATTGCGTTTCGATTGATCATTACCAACATAAAGTTAACATGCACAAGTAACACCTAAGTAGCACACACACGTAAAACAATATACAGAACCTATTAATCAAGTTGCGAATGCGATTGCGATGCGATTAGCGATAAGGCGATAAATAGATTAGCGATAAACGTCGATTAAACTGCGATTATTATAGATACTCCACATAATACAACTAAAGCAAACAAATAATAGAATTCGGTTACAAGTCAAGGTGTACAATCAGTAGTTAAGCAAGGAGTGACAGATCGCAATTAGCAATCTTTTCTTCCTTTGACTTTGACTTGTACTTTGACTTTCAAAACACGGGGTGTTACACATCTATCACTAACATCCTTCAACGCTTTACGTTCACGTTTCATCTTATATTTTTGCTATTTTAACCTCTCGCGTATAGCCATTAAATCGCTCATTCACTCCTATGCCAGAATCATCCTCAACTATTCACTCAACGTTCCGTCTAAATCTTATCTTTAGTAATTCGGCCTAAACACTCAAATCCATGTTAGCGAATATCCTCACAAACTCGATTCATCCAAAGATATTTTGGAAATTTTATTTCATTCTTTATTACACTCGACCACCAACTAGTCGGCCCATTTACCACCAAAAGCTTTAAAAAATCATACCATCCTATTTTCTCACCAATAAACATTTTTCCTACGACTCGTGATTTACTAATATGTCTTAGAACCGATAAGACTTTTCTTACAAACTACGTTGCGGGCCGCCACATTACATCAAATTACATCTTTATTCAACCTAAAACTTTTTCACTCCTTAGGTCAGCTTCGCATCGCCTATATACACACATACACTTTCTACTTTTTTTTACACTTACTTACATTTGATGTCCCAATCCGCCTAGTCAAAAAGAGTTTTTTTTTTACAAATTTATCCTTTATCACTCAAAATTATCTACGTACGCCCAATCAACTATAAACTGCCAATTTAACCAAAACTTACGAACCGTACATTTTTAATACACTTATACTCAAACTCCGCATAAACACTAGACTTCAAATTTTCTTCCTCTAAGACCCCCCGTAATGGGGCGTTTTTTTTTAAATTCTTTTTTTAAATTCAAAAAAAATGCCAAATAACGCCTAAGACCCATTACACCCCGGCGTTTTTTAGCGTTTTTTTTTTGAAAAAAAAAATTCGCTTCGCGTTTTTTAAACAACGCTTGATTTTGTATTAGGGGGAGATATGACCGTTGACAAACGGTCATTTCTTTAATTTTTTTTAATTCCCATATTAACCTACTATATATATTTACCCACTTTCCCATATTTTTTATAAAAAACGCAAACATTCTCAATCTTTCTCTCCTACTTCTTCTATATTTTATACAAACATGCATCCATTCCGACCCCCCTTGGGTGTCCCCGCAAGACCCATGAACCCGAACACAACCCAACCGCAACACCTGTTTAACCTTCAAGACATGGACCCGAGCATCTTAAAGTATGCGGCTTACTTGAGTGGCGCCACTCCGTTCGTGCCTCCCACCTTCGGCTTTGGTCAAGCCGGCGAGTCGCGACCTTCACAACAACAAGCCGAACCCGATGTCGATGTCGTGCCGGAGACGCAACCTGAACCGGTGCCAGAGAAATCGAAACGCAGCAGAAGGTCGCATAAGAAGAAGTAAGCGAATGAACCTCGACGTAAAAATACTTACCTTAATTGAACGAAGGAGGAGGAATTCACGTTGGCTCGGGCGTGGCTTGACGTTTCGGAGGACCACGAAATTGGTAACTTTTATATTTTTTTTACTTACTTTTTACTTATATTTTTACTTTTATTTTTATCATACAACTTATATTTTACCTTTATTTTTTCAATTTGTAGCAAACTTTCAAACGGGCCCCAATTTTTGGGATAGGGTTCGTGGACTCTTTTATAGCACGTGGGGTCAAGGCGAGCATCGGGACAAAGATTCCATTTCTAGCAAATGGACCGACATCAACAACAAGTGTCATTCCTTCCAAGAAGTGTACCAACGTAACTACGATAATCGCCCGAGCGGAGAAGGTGACGTCGGGGTTTTAACGAAGCCTTTGGAAGAGTACGAGAAAACGAAATGCCCTTTCCCGTACTATAAGTGTTGGGATCTACTACGAAAAAGTCCAAAGTGGGCGCTAGTAGGTACCATGACGTCTAGTAGTAGACGTCGAGCTAAACGGTCAAAAACATCATCCTCCGTTGACCCTGAAACACCGACATCGGATGCTCGCAATGTCGATCTAAATGAGGTGGTGGACGTTGATGAGGAACTTGAAGAAGAGTTGACCCGACCGCCCGGTAGAAGAAAGGATAAGCGAACCGGGAAAAAACAGTGGAGTCGTCTTCCGATCTCGAGTTGAAGGAAGATTTCGAGGAGATGAACTGTCGTCTCCAAGACATTCGCGACCTCGGCCACCAACATTGTGAGATTATGAAAGAACGAGTGGCCGAAACCAAAAAGTTTAACGAGATGCAAGAGGCGAGGCAAATGGAAAAGGACATTGAGTTTTTGTCCAAGCCGATCGACCACCTCCAAGGCGACGCGTTGATCCTTGCGCAAATGGATCGCCAAAAAATTCAGGAAAATATGGACTTTAGATCATCTTCTTTTTTTTAACTTTATTTTTCTTCGGTTTTTTATATTCTGTTTTTTTTTTCGGTTTTTTTTATTTCAAGTAGTGTAATTTTTTTTAAATTAATGAAGACTTTTATGTTTTCAATTAAAAATAATAATTGTGAAATGATTGCATGGGCGTTTTTGGGCATTATTCCCACTACGGCACTTTTGCAATAATCCCCAATAATGTCCCATGCTGACTGGACTGTCACGTGTCGCAAAACGCCCCATGAGGGGGGATTATTGAGCTAAACCACTACACATGGTCTAATAAAGTTTTGTGGTTAAAAAAACTATAAAGATGTTTATTTTAAGAAATTTTCCAAATCATATAATTGAAAATTTACATCTTTGAAGATGCAAATCACAATAAGTGTTGTAAGTTGTAACAAATGCATTATTATTATTATTATTTCAATTATGAGGTTGGTGACAGTAACCACAAGGACCTTCTTTATAGGAAATAAAGGGTCCTTTGTTGAGATTCCGATAAACATCTCTCATGTTGCAACTTATTCATGTTCGACAAGAAAGTGAAAAGTACCCAAAAATTGATGTCTTGAAAAGTAACTTCTTTATAAAAAGGATAAGGGAAAGTAAACAGGAGTAGATTTGAAGAAGACCAAGAAAAAAAAATACAAAGATGATGCCTTAACGCACTAAAAATCTTGATCATATCTTCAACAGGAGTCAACAAGGCAACAAAATCACAACAAATGAGGTATCCATCACAAATCCTTGAGTTCTAGCAACAAGCATTTTAAACTATCTGTGAAAACTAACTTACCGTCAATGAAAGTTATTTTTTATTTTTTAAATATATATGTATGTATATGCAGGGTAGGGATACTGTACATTAATCCAAAAGTGTGAGAAGTGTATTATAACACTATATATAACAATATATAACACCATATAAACACCGTATAACACTATGTTAACACCATATAACACTATGTAACACTATATAACACTATATAACAAATATAACACTATATTTTGTCTGATAGCATGTCTATGATAGATGTATAGTGTTATATATTGTTATATAGTATTATATGGTGTTATATGGTGTTACATGGTGTTATACGGTGTTTATATGGTGTTATATAGTGCTATATATAGTGTTATAATACACTTCTCACACTTCTAAATTAATGTATATGATCCTCTATCTGTATATGCATACTATTAAAAAATAATAACCTTTCAGCTTTATTAGTTTTTTATTTTTTTACTTTCTAAATATATATGTATAAGCATACTATTCAAAAAAATTAAATTTTTAATAGAAAAAAACAGTTCCAAATGCCCAAACTGGCAAACCAAACAATTTTGGCATGTTTGTTTGAGCATCAAGTCATCAACCAACCTGCATGTTAATATTATCGATTTTTTATACAACGGTGGCGGTTTCGTCTAGACTTTTAATCTTAAAACCTAATAAATTGGACCATGAAACCCTATCTTGATTATGAGGGTGTAAGGGGTGCTCACCTAAGAGGTGAGTCCCCTCTCTTACGCCCAACCAATCCTCGTGTGCCACGTCAACTCCCCTCTTAAACTCCCCTAACACCCTAAATTGATGGCGGCACTCCCCTCTTAGGTGACTTGGTTTTTATTAAATAAAAAAAAAAAAAAAGCATTGATTGGTCCCCTCTCCCTCTCTCCTCCCCCTCTCTTCGGTGAGCCGCCACCGGTTTGTTGCCTCTCTCTTGGTCACCGAAATGTTGGCGGTGCATTCACTCATCGGCAAGAGGGGTCACCGATGGGAAATCGGTGAGCACCCCGTTCAGCCTGATGAACTTTTCTTGTATTAATCCCATTATTATTGTTTGGCACCAATATCTCTCAAAAACAGAAACAAAAAATCACATCTATCGAAAACACAACATTCACTGATTGATTGGAAATGGGCACCGATGATGGGATTCAATATCAACAAAGATCCACAAGTCGACCCACTTTGGATCTTTTGGTCCCATAAAACCTATATATAATTACATCTGGAAGATGTGCTTGGCTGTCCAAATGGATATTCTTCTCCACAAGTTCCTTCCATGTTATGTTACAGGTGATTTATATATTTTGTTTGTGTGTCGTATTATTTACAATGTTTCCTTATATCAAATGGTCAACAGGATCCATACAAATCTTTACGTTTATATAAATTGAATAAATGTTAGATCTTAAATAATATATATCACTTACACACACATGTATATATTATTTCCTTTGAGAATCTTACTAGAAAACTCACGATATGTATTAATATCTTGCTAATCAATGAGATCAATTAAAACTCAATTAGAGGTTAAAAATAGAAAACAATAGAATTTGAATGCGATTGTGAGACAAAATGGATTCATACACGTTATATACTTTAAAAGGTTTCATATTTTTGCATATATATGTAACACACACAAAAGTAATGTATTCACCATTTAAACTCAACTTTGAATTATCATAGCTAACCCATTTTTAACTACTATTATATTCTTATTTTTCTCCGCTCTCATGGAAGTCTTATATTTACCATTCAATCATCACTTGCACAAAAGTCATTATCATATTCTTTTAATAATAAAAATATTTAAAATCAGAAGGAAACACAAAACAATTGACAAGTCACTGTCCCTTCTAAAAATCTTAAGGAGGTGATTTGTCCGTATGTACTTGTTATATGAAATGAATATACATAGCAAATGATGATAATAGCATAACATATAAATACGTATTATATTCTTTTAAGTATAAAAAATGTATATAATTTATTTTGATGTTAAGTCGGTAAAATATGATATATATAGGGGTTAGTTAACATACAATACAATTTGTCTTAACGTACGATGTGTACAAGATGCAGTTACAACATGCGGATTTTGGTTCATAACATGTGGATTGTTCGTGCGTCGTAGTTTACAAAACATGCGGATTTGTTTCTTTACAACATGCGGATCTTTTTTTTACAACATGCAAGGTTTCGTTATGGGTGTTACAGTGTGCAGAATTCACATCGCGTACGCTCATACGTTAAGGTCAATTGTACAATACACTTTCTCTCTCTCTCTCTCCTTATAAATATGTATATAGAGCAAGAGTTGGGTAGAAAGTGAGTTTTTCCTAGAAAGTCTAGGAAGCAATCAGAATGCAACAAGTGGCATTGAAGATTTTTAACTAGAAGGGCAATTGTGTACTTTCACATTCTATTTTTATTTTTGGAATTTATCTTCATTAACTAACTATCCATGTCCATATTTGTAACGATTTTCTGAATAACTTGTTTTCGAAATTTAAACCAATCGCACATTCCATTGTTCAGAAGATAAGATTACTGGAAACTATCAGCATGTTCTTGATGTTGTGTTTTAACATTTTACAGGGCTAAAGTCAATTTTTTATAGATCCCATAATATAAAGGTGGTTTTGTAATAGGCAGATTACTGTTTTTTTAGATAATGTTGTTGTGTTTTTAACTTCCATCATCATGTTTTTCTTCAAAGTTAACTAGTTATCAGTCTAGAAACCTTCAGCATGTTCTTGGTGCTGTGTTTTAACAATCAGAGTGCTAAAGTCAATGTTTTTTATAGATCCCATAATATAAATGATTGTCTGATCTTCCTGGCCGCTGGATGCCCAACATTTTCCAAATACACTGACAAAGCATCGCCCTGCATGATAAACATTCATATATGATAAAATTTAAACTCAATGAACAGTGTTTACTATTATATTAAAATTAAATTAGATTTAGAATTATTTAGAATTAGAGATGAACAAATGGTATCGGGTATAGGTACCGGTCTCAAATTTACCAAACCGGTGTATTTTTGGTACCGGTTCTGTACAGTTATTCACCGGTTTTTACCAAACAGTGTATTTTCGGTAACGGTATTTTCGGTACCGGTTGATACCGAGCTCATCAAATCCTGTAGCAACGCATCAATGCAAGTACTTGCACCATTTAGATTACTTTTCATACACACAGTAAGTAAACTGTATTTCGTTTGAATGAGGTTTTATATACACAACAACTTATTTTGCTTTTTTTTGTCTTTTTCTGTAATGAATGAATTGTACCATGTAAAATTAACTTGGATATTTAGAATATTGATGAGCAAATCGTATCAAATCCTGTAAACGAACCGGCATCGTATCGGTACCAAATTTACTATACCAAATCATTTTCGTTACCAATTTGGTACCCACCTTTTGGCGTTTTCAGAATCGTTACTTTCGGTTCGACACCGGTCTAGCACCATACCTGTATTTATTGATTTTTACCTTCAAATACCATATCGTATTGTACCGAGCATTTTCGGTGCCGGTACCTAATTTCGATGATTTTCTGGATTGGTACTTTTGCTGCCGTTACTGGTACCGAGTTCATCCATATTTTAACGTGTTACGTAATAACTGAACTGAAAACAACCGAATTTCCAACGTGTAGGACGTGTGGGTCCTATTATTATATATTATGTTATTTAAAATCGTTTTTTATGACGGAGTGACTATTCTTACCACGTCATTTTATTTATGTTTTGATATTCGCTATCTATTTGCCGTTGCTGACACGCCTTTTATAGTCATTGGGTCCCGCCGCAACGCGCGGGCAGAAAATAACTAGTTTTCATTAGATTGTGTTTTATTTTGATGTACCACCCTAGATTATCCAGATTGTGTTTTAATTTGAATTGTGTTTTAAGTACACAATAGTGGTGATGAGCAATCATGTATTATCACATTAACCTGGGTTTTAAGTTATTAATAGTAGACATAAGGTATCATTCAGTATGCATTGTGTTTTAAGCTCATAACTTTATACACAGAGGACTTCATGAAGTATCAAATCAAATTGTGTTTTAAGTTATTAACAGAGGGCATATGATTTGTAAAACACACCCACATAAACACTTTAGGCTTCAAATGTACCCAACTCCAGTATGATTGTAAAACACACCAACATAAACACACCGTAAAACACATTTACCTTAAACACAACTACAAGTCATTGTAAAACAGTTATGATGGTATAACACATCAACATCAACACATTATAAAACCTCATCTTACCGTAACCCTAACTACATTTTTCAGATAAAACACATACCTCCAACATTTGCGACCTTCGTTCAGCTTCGATCAACTCCGATCGTTTTCTCCATACCCTCCAAAGTGTTCTGCTTCTTGAATTTCTTGCCTGCACACAGTATATACCGTCAATAAGAGGAAGCAAACACCAATCAACGTCGTATAAAACACATAACACAATGTCAGATCCTCTTACGTTTATAAAACAAGTGAAATTTCTTATCTTCTTCCATGATTGTAGGTATTTTTGTTAGGGATTGGGGTTTCGAAGATGGGTTTGGAGAGAGAGAGGGAAAATCGCATGAAAGTAGGGACTGGGGTTTGATTGACAGTTATCTAATTGATTTAAAACACGGTATATTGCAAAATTGCCCCTAGTCTTTTAAAACAATGAATTAAATAAACTAAAAAATTACAAGATTGTCATTGACTTCATCTCAACCATTAAACACACCCATTGAATGGCCTAGATCGCTTCCTAAACTTTCTAGGAAAAACACACTTTCCGTAGGATCCCTACTATATATATATATATATACATATACATATATATATATATATATATATATATATGTATATATAAACTAGTGTATTTGTGGACTGAGTGAATAAATCTTGGCAATTGATTTACACTTGTGTATTGGTAATCAAGGGTTAGGATTAGTTCACTAGTGTTCACAATCAAGGGAGTTGTTCACAAATGAACCTAACCCTATATATAGGGTTATGATCGTGTGAGAAGTAGTAGGCTAGTTGAGAAACTAGAGAAGCATTCTGGACCACACATTTTCCGTAAGCAAAAATGAAAAAAATGTAAAAAAACGCAAAAAAAAATAATTAGACAACTCAGAGCTTTTTCTATAAGGTTTGTTTTTATGGATTTATACACATGTGTGTATTGTTAATCTTTTAATATGTGCATATTGTCAATCTTTTAACTATACATATATGTATATACATGTTTAAAAATTGAAAAATAAGTGTTGTAAATCTATAATTAAGATGAATGATTTAGTTTTAGCTTTAGGGAATAGCATTAGTATTTAGGGTTTAGCATTAAGGGTTAGTTTTAGTGCTTAGTATTAGTATTTAGGGTTTAGTTTTAGTGTTTAGTATTAGTATTTAGGGTTTAGGGTTTAGTTTTTAGGTTTTAGTATAGGGTTTAGCCTTAAGGTTTAGGGTTTATCTTTAGTGTTTAGGGTTTAGCGATTTTTGGTTATTGTTAAATTAGTCGCTCCCAATGCCGCTAGAATGAGTTCCATCAAAATTCGTTTGACCTAGTTTCCTACACTTCTTGGGTTAAGGATATATATTTTTCATAATATACACATATGTATAGTTTAAAAATTACCTATATACATATGTGTATAATTCAAAATCGACAATATACATATATGTATATATGCAAAAAAAAAAAAAAAAAAACCTTTTTTTTTTGTCTTGGAGAAATGTGTGGTAAAAAATGTTTCTCAAGTTTCTCAAATATGGTGTTCATCTCTTAGGATCCCTACCATATATATATAGTTTAAAAAACATATAACTTTACGTAGGGTAAAAATGATGATATAAAGCTCAAAAATTATACCTCAAATTCATACCTACATAAACGTGAATTGCAAGTTTTGCCATTTATCTTTATACCAAATTTCAGAAAGTTTGTTTTATCTTTAAAATTTATGAGTTTTGTACTAAATGTTTTAAAATGTTACACGCTTTGCTCTTTGGCCCTAACCCAATTAATATTTTTTTTTATTAAATCTAGTCATGTGCTTTGCACATGAGGGCAATTTTGTCATTTCACCGTTTTAGACTATATATATAACTCTTTCTCATTATCATCTCTTTACCCCTATCCCTACCTATCTGGTGTCTATAGCCACCACCAAACACTACACCATTAACCATTGCTACCACCAACCACTACCGCCATTCTAGCCATCTCCGAAAACAACCGCCACCACTACCTCGAACCTGACCTAATGCCACCTCAAGCAATCTGAATAGTTTGAATCTAGAATCAAAAAGCAACCTTGTAGAATCCGGTCAGATCTTGGAGAAAACCTAGATCTTTGAAACCACATGACCATCAACTATTAGTCGTAATTTTTCAAGCAATCAAGACGCAAATTTTCAAGCAATCAAAAAGCAAATTTTCAATTCTGGTCGTAGAGGGATTTGGGGATTTTTGGTTGTCGAGTGGATTCAGGGGAATTTTTGGTTGTTCAGATAATTTGGGGGATCTAGGGATTTTTGGTTGTTTAGGGGTGTTTGGATTAGCTTATTTTGGAGCAACTTATGACTTATTGACTTATAAAAGTTAATAAGTTGTTTTTTGAGTGTTTGGGTTAGCTTATTTTGAGGGGTTTTGTGTGTTGAAAAGTCATTTTTGAGAAGTCAGAATTTCTAACTTCTCACTTATGACTTTGATGTGTGCAAAATGCAACATATAAATTAAATCAAATGTGGTATAAAACTAACCCTTTTTTAGTACTAATGTTGGAAAAAGTGTGCTTTTGTCTTCCTTTTGTATTTTCAGGGTTAGAAGAGCTTAAATGAACAAAAGAAGCAAAAATGCAGCCAAATCTAACAATAATACAAGAAAAGGAATAAACGTGGCATGCCCGACCCCTCGACAGCATCTTCCCAAGCAAAAACAAAAGAACAGAAGGCTGAACACGCCCCGTGCTCATTGAGCACGAGGGCGTGCCCAAGTGTCTGCAGAAAAGACAAAGTTGTAGAAGCTTCTATCACCAACCACGGGGGCGTGCCCAGCGGACACGGGGTCGTGGTCAACGCTAAGATTCGCAGAATCCAAGCAAATCTTGATAGTACAGATACGCTTCTGCACACGGGGTCGTGCCCAGCAGACATGGGGGCGTGGTCAACTAACGCAGACAAACTGCATTTAATGAAGAAAGAGAAGATGGGTGGACACGGGGTCGTGCCCAATGGACATGGGGCCGTGTCCAGGCTTCTGTGCAGACTATAAATAGGGGTGCTTGGCTCACTTGCAAATCATCCCTTGGCAAACCACCTCTCTCACACTTCACCCACCCACCACCACCATCACAACCCACATCCACCACCATCCTCCATCATCCATCACAGAGTGTGTGTAGTAGTCTCGGGATCCAAGATTGATCGTAAGAGTTCTTGACAATCAAAGGCCATGTTTGCCTTAGTCTCTTACATCACTTGGTGAAGACAAGCATTTAGTGTAATACTTTTTATTTTTAATCTTTTCGCACTTTTTATTTGGTTATGTATTAATGACTTTAATAACTAGTTTCTCATGTTGAAGGTGAAACTTCCTAATCATTTGTCCGTGGTGTCTTGGCGTTATTTTACTGTCTATATAAAATAAAAGATTTACACCGTTCATATCTCCACGGTCTATATGGAGATATGTTGGCTACCTGGTTGTGGGTTAAGGGAATGGTTTGGTAAGCGTCTCAGTGTATAGATCCTGCAAGGACCTGGGTCAAGCTTAGTAGGACCTCCTTCAATACCCACTGGTATTGGATGGCGGGGGTTCGAATTTCTTGATCACCTCATATGTAAACTACTATTAAAACATTAACCCAGCTACTTAGGATTGTATCCCTGCTGACTCAAACTACTTAGCCGAGGGTAACGTCACCTTCAAAAGAGGGGCCTACCACATTACGCATTAATAACTTAATTAATTATCTTTCAATAATCCAACCCTTTAGGATTGTTTCCTTGCTGACTCAAACTACTGGGTTGAGGGTAATGTCACCTTCAAAAGAGGGGCCTACTACTGCAACTAAGATAATCTCTTAAAAAGTGCAAAAATGCGGAAATAATCAAAGGTTACACTAAAGGCGAGTCGGATCCAAGTGATTCATCTTGTCTATCTGTTTTTTTTTATTTTTTTTTTCAGCATTTTTAGTTTTTATTTTCTAGTTTAAAACCTTTTTCTAAAATTTTGATTTGATTAGACGTTGAGGATAAACCGGTACTAAAAGCTCTTGTGTCCTTGGACGACCTCGGTATCTTACCAACACTATACTACGCTCACGATGGGTGCACTTGCCCATATGTGTGTTTGGTGTTAGTAAAATATTGTGTTTTATAAATTTAAAACTTGAGTAAATTGTTAAAAAGGGCTAAAAATATACATAAAAATATATCACACCGCACGCACATCAAGTTTTTGGCGCCGTTGCCGGGGACACAAGGATTTTAAGAAAGTTAGGAATCAACGGCCTAATTGGTTTTTTTTCTGTTTTTTTTTTTAGGATTTTTCTTAAATTTTCAGCTTCTGCAGAACTCAGCACGAGCCGTGCAAGGTCGGACACGGGCCGTGCCCAGCATTGTTACTGGCAGTTTTTATTTTCCGAGTTACAGAGAGTTGAGCACGGGGTCGTGTCGGTGCAACATGGGACCGTGTCGAGCTCCCAGTAACAGGGATCCATAAAACCATTACTGTATCTCCGACCACGGGCCGTGTTCATCTGAGCACGGGGCCGTGGTGAAACTTCTGACCAATGTTCTTTTTTGTTTTTATTGAAGGACTTGGAACCCAGGCGCCACATCTGAATTTTCTACGCAGTGTATGAGCTCCAGTTCTAGTAGAGACATAAAAGAACCTCTAGACGAACCCGAACGCTTTCTAAGAAAAAGACTTAAAGCTAAAAACCAAGAGAAAGTTTCGGGGGACCCACTTCCAATGGCGGATCAACGTACCCTCATGGATTACTTACGTCCCACTGTAGGTAATCTCGACGCCGCTATCAATGCACCGAATGTCGAGGCCAACAACTTCGATGGGCTTGCGGACGAAGATCCCCATTTACATATTACTAACTTCTTGGAAATATGTGATACTTTTCGGATCAATGGAGCATCAAATGACGCCATCCGCCTTCGAATGTTTCCATTTTCACTAAGAGACTGAGCTAAGGCTTGGCTCAATACCTTCCCAGTTGGCTCGGTAAACACCTGGGATCAACTAGCCCAAAATTTTTTATATAAGTATTTCCCTCCTGCTAAAACGGTTAAATTAATGACTGAAATTAACACATATTCACAAGAGGACGGGGAATCGTTATATGAAACTTGGGAAAGGTTCAAGGAGCTACTAAGAAAGTGTCCTCATCATGGTCTTGCGGTATGGCAACAAGTATCCACTTTCTATAATGGGTTGTTGCCACACACAAGACAAACACTTGACTCTAGCTCCGGGGGACTTTTAAGTAATCGCCGCCTAAATGAAATTTATAATCAAATTGAGGAAATTGCTCAAACCAATTTTCATTGGCACACACCCTGAGGCACGAAATCTATTGCCCCGGGCGCCCATAAGGTTGATGAAAGCACCTCTTTGCAAGCCCAAATCGAGGCCCTTTCTTAAAAATTCAAAAAGTTAGAAATGGCAAAAACGACCTCGGTTATGGCTTGTGAAGGGTGTGGTGGGCCACATGAAAATTGGAGTTGTATGAAAGAAATGGATAATCAAATAGAAACGGTAAACTACATTGATAATATACCCAGGCCGTTGGGTCCTCCAACGGGTACCTACAACCATGGATGGCGTAACCACCCTAACCTTGGTTGGAGAGAACCCGGCAATAGTAGTAACCAACAAAATCTAAACCAACGAACAAACTTTCAACAACCAAGAAACGAGTCACAAAATTTCTCTCAACAACAAGGGGGACGAGAAAGGCTTGAAGATACCGTATCTCGCCTCATCTCTGACACCGAAAAGAAAAACTCGGATCGATTTCAACAACTGGAATCGAACTTTAGAAATCAACAAGCTAGTATTCAAAACATTGAAAAACAAATAAATCAACTAGCTCAAAATTTCTCCGAGAGACCACAAGGCGCGTTACCAAGCAATACCGAAACCAACCCAAAGGCGCAAGTGCATCTCATCACATTGAGAAACTGTACCGTGGGTCCCGAGGAGGCTCCATTACCTCCAGCAAAAAAGAGCCGATCTAGCCAAACCACAACTCCACCGACGCCCCAACAAGAGACGGCTCCTCCACCAAATCATGAGCCCACCAAGAATCCTCTGATTCTGTACCCCGGTCGGTTAATTCGCCAAAAGACCGATGAGCAATTCACAAAGTTCGTAAATTTACTAAAACAATTGCATGTTAATATTCCATTTGTTGAAGTCCTAACCCAAATGCCTAAATATTCAAAATTTATGAGGGACTTCCTCACTCACAAAAGGAAAATTGAATCATTGCAATTAGTTAATTTAAGCGAAGAATGCTCCGCCTTGCTACTCAACAAACTCCCGCAAAAGAAGATCGATCCTGGAAGCTTCACAATCCCTTGTTCAATTGGGGAATCTCCTATTCGCAATGCACTAGCCGACCTCGGGGCTAGCATCAACCTCATGCCCACATCAATGTTCGCCCGACTCGGCCTAGGGAAAACAAGCCCTACAAAAATGAGCATACAACTTGCCGATAGGTCCGTCAAATATCCACAAGGTGTCGCTGAAAATCTATTGGTTAAAGTAGGCGAATTTGTCTTCCCAGCCGACTTTTTCATACTAGATATGGGGGAAGATACCGAAGTGCCACTCGTCTTAGGGAGGCCATTCCTAGCTACGGCCACACAGTGGTAGACATGAATGGTGGAACACTAACATTGAGGGTTGGGGACAAGGAAATGAAGTTCGGAGTTGGTAAGAGAGTAGAAGACCATGACCCGGTCAATTACATTAAGGTCATAGACTCAAGTTTGGATGATGCTCTCCGACGGTGCAACATGGGATGCAAAACATCCCACTTGGGTAACATATGACTGGCTTTGGGTCTAGCCAAGGACCTTTATAAACGTGGCGCACCACGGAGGCATTCCGCGGTACTATCCTTAGTTTAGTTTAGATTAATTATTTTTTATGTTTTCTAGTCTAGCTTTAATTTTCAGGAATAAAACACACTCGAGATGGTGAAGGATACTAAGGGAAACTTGAACCAACACCCCATGCACAAAAACAGAGCCTCCCGACAATTTTTCTTCATTACAGCAAGATCGGCACGGGTCGTGCCCAGCCAACACGGCCCCGTGCTGAACAGTCTGCAGAAAATCGCCCAGTTCAGGTAACTGGACACGAGGCGTGTTCGCTGAACACGCCCCCGTGCCCAGGCTTCTGTTACTTTCTAATACTTTCTGTTACTGGCAACCTGAGCACGGGGTCGTGCCCGGACACCACGGACCCGTGTCCAGCTGCCCAGTAACATAAAATTTTGTTTTTAACACACCTTTTACACATTCAATCAACCTAAAAACTTATTTTTGAGACACATTCAGGACAATGTGTAATTTAAGTGTGGAGGGACGCTAAAACCTTGAATTTTGCAAGTCCTAATTACAAGCCTTACACAAAATTCTATTGGAACCGCTAAACACCCCAAATTTTTTCAAAAAATTTACATTTTTTTTACTTATCTTGGTTTAATTTGGGAATAACTAGTTTTAAAAAGGTTATATTTTTACAAATTTACAACCGATAGCGCCGTGATAAAAAGAACCAACAAAAGAAAATTATGAAACGGCATGACAAATCTAGTTAAAATTTGATTATATATACTTGATCACATAAAAACTCGTTCCCACAAAAAGTGAGTTTTGAGCCTTTATTGAGCATACAAATACACATCTTTAAACTAAATGCTCATTTTTCGTTTCTTGTGCGAATAGCCGCTTGGTTTCTTACGATTCTAGAACTTGCCATGACGATACATTCCCGGTCCTTACCAACTTAAACCCAAGTAAGTAAATGATGGAGGCATTAGGACTAACCCTTTTTTTCTTTCAACACCATTATTTTTCTTTTTTTACCACCTACCCAAAATCCCGCTAGTTAACCCCTTTGAGCCTAAACCTTTTTATTTCTTAACCCACAAAACAAACACCCTTTACCCACCAAAACCCTTTTTCATTTTAAACCCTTTATTTTAGTAAAAAGCTCAATTTTTCATATGACATTCCTTATGAAAAAAATGAAATGATGATGAAGTCAAGAAATAAACAAACAAGTTCATCAAAAAGAACTTTGTTTGAAGATTTGCTTCATTAAAATAAAAAGTTACAAAAATAAAAAGTCTTACGAAAACCGACGCTTTTTACGCCTTTCGCCCTTTTCTACTAACCACTAACCCAACCACCTACCTTTAGCCCAAGCCTACCCCTTCCCCCAAAGTCCTCTTGATATTTACAAAGGTGTATAGTTAAAAAAGGAGGAGGATTGATTGCTTGGCAAGCATATGGTAGAAGTAAGTTCCATGCCGCTCTCGAGTGTTTCACAAAAATAAGTCTTCGGCCGAGTGTTGAGTGATCTCCCGTGAGGTATGTGAACTTGTATATAAATGGAATTTTAAAAAGGCATTTTATGGCCAAACAAATAATTTCTCATATGTAAAGTTCTAAATAAATCATGAAAAATAGGACTGTAAATAACATAAAAATAAAACCTAATAAAAATCTTGGAATCCCGACACTCAAGACAAGCCCAAAAACCTTCTCTTCTACCCATTCCATTTGGGAGTGTAAGCCACATTATAAAGTGTTTTGCTTGAGGACAAGCAAAGATTCAAGTGTGGGGGTATTTGATGTGTGCAAAATGCAACATATAAATTACATCAAATGTGGCATAAAACTAACCCTTTTTAGTATTAATGTTGGAAAAAGTGTGCTTTTCTCTCCCATTTGTATTTTCAGGGTTAAAAGAGCTTAAATGAACAAAAGAAGAAAAAATGCAGCCAAATCTAACAATAATACAAGAAAAGGAATAAACGTGGCATGCCAGACCCCTCGACAGCATCTTCCCAATCATAAACAAAAGGACAGAAGGCTGAACACGCCCCGTGCTCATTGAGCACGGGGGCGTGCCCAAGTGTCTGCAGAAAAGACAAAGTTGTAGAAGCTTCTATCACCCACCACGGGGGCGTGCCCAGCGGACACGGAGGCGTGGTCAACTAATGCAGACAAACTGCATTTAATGAAGAAAGAGAATATGGGTGGACTCGGGGCCGTACGCAATGGACACGGGTCCGTGTCCGGGCTTCTGTGAAGACTATAAATAGGGGTTCTTGGCTCACTTGCAAATCATCCCTTGTCAAACCACCTCTCTCACACTTCACCCACCCACCACCACCATCACAACCCACATCCACCACCATTATCCATCATCCATCATCCATCATAGAGTGTGTGTAGTAGTCTCGGGATCCAAGATTGATCGTAAGAGTTCTTGACAATCAAAGGCCATGTTTGCGTAAGTCTCTTACATCACTTGGTGAAGACAAGCATTTAGTTTAATACTTTTTATTTTTAATCTTTTCGCACTTTTTATTTGGTTATGTATTATTGACTTTAATAACTAGTTTCTTATGTTGAAGGTGAAACTTCCTTATCATTTGTCCGTGGTGTCTTAGCGTTATTTTACTGTCTATATAAAATAAATGATTTACACCATTCATATCTCCACGGTCTATATAGAGATATGTTGGCTACCTGGTCAGGGGTTAACGGAATGGTTTGGTAAGCGTCTTGCCTTGTTCAGTGTATAGATCCTGCAAGGACCTGGGTCAAGCTTAGTAGGACCTCCTTCAATACTCACTGGTATTGGATGGCGGGGGTTCGAATTTCTTGATCCCCTCATATGTAAACTACTATTAAAACATTAACCCGGCTACTTAGGATTGTATCCCTGTTGACTCAAACTACTTAGCCGAGGGTAACGTCACCTTCAAAAGAGGGCCTACCACATTACGCATTAATAACTTAATTAATTATCTTTCAATAATCCAACCCTTTAGGATTGTATCCTTGCTGACTCAAACTACTGGGTTGAGGGTAACGACAACTTCAAAAGAGGGGCCTACTACTGTAACTAAGATAACCTCTTAAAAAGTGCAAAAGTGCGGAAATAATCAAAGGTTACACTAAAGGCGAGTCAGATCCAAGTGATTCATCTTGTCTATCTGTTTTTTTTATTTTTATTTTCGGCATTTTTAGTTTTTATTTTCTAGTTTAAAACCTTTTTCTAAAATTTTGATTTGATTAGACGTTGAGGATAAACCGATACTAAAAGCTCTTGTGTCCTTGGACGACCTCGGTATCTTACCAACACTATACTACGCTCACGATGGGTGCACTTGCCCATATGTGTGTTTGTGTTAGTAAAATATCGTGTTTTATAAATTTAAAACTTGAGTAAAGTGTTAAAAAGGGCTAAAAATATACATAAAAATATATCACAGCGCACGCACATCAGACTTATATAAGTCAATAAGTCATTTTTGAGAAGGAATCCCAAACACGCACTTAGTTGATTTGGAGATTATGGTGGTGGAAATAGCACGAGTGGCGGGGTGTGTTAGTGCATTTATGTCTATCGCCTCCGTCAATAAAGACCGTAGCGAGAAACTGATTTAACTAGCCTTATATTGTAATATTTAGATAAGAAAGGCAAGGTGGCATTATTGTAAATAAGGAGAACCTCCTTATATCCTTTGCCTATACATAGAACCCTTAGGGTTAGCTTTAGGAACTTTTGCCATTTGGAGATTTGGAGAGCTTGGAGCTAGAGAGAGAAACTAGAGAGAGAAAGTGGCAATGTGATTCGTGGTGCTTTGTACGTTTTCAGATTATCAATAGAATCACATTTAGAGTTCGTCATGTGTGTTCGGCCACGTTCATGTACGGATTCCGCACGTTACACGAGTCGGTTCGCAATCGTTACGCAGTCGAAAACCGATCCTACAAGTGGTATCAGAGCAGGAGCTCGATTGCGCAGATCAAACGCACAGAATCGTTCAAGAATTGATCAGAATCAGATCCAAAAATATCCAGATTTGTCAAATTTCTCATATTTTTCTTGTTCTTCACGTTTTATAACGAAAAATGCAAAATTAACATGGCTTTTAGGGTTCAAATTGGCTGATTTTTTGATATGTTGTGCGAAAACAGTTGATCTACAAGCCTACAAAATTTCAGATCTTAATTCTAAACGGTTTGAGAGAAAACGTTATTTTTCTGTTCGAAAATGATGAGTATTCTCGTTGCTGTTCATATTAATGGTCACCGATCGGATGACCATCCGATCCAAAGCATCTTATTTGTTTCTGTTGTATTAGTGCAGTTGACGAAGGCTTATTTGGTCAACGAACTCTTATCAGCTTTGACGAACCCTTTAGTTGCTTGGAGACAATTATTATCGACGAACACTTGCTTTGAAATGTTGTCATTCACCGATCGGATTATCCGATCAGATGACCATCCGATCCCCTACCTCTATTGTCAAGTGTCAGCTATCGAGTGGTGACTCGATCGGATCACCATTCGATACTTATCATTCTGTGACAATCGTCGGATCACCACCCGATCGAGCGGTGATTCGATCGACGAACTCTCAAGTCTTGTTGACGAACCCTTCAAGTCCTTGACGAACCTTTACTTGTTCAATGAACCATTAAGTTTTGCCTCGGGCCTATACATCACATGAACAAAGTGTCAGTCCACTAAATAAACGGTTCAATACGATTACATTGAGAATCAAACTTGCCGGCCATATTGTTTTGCCACGAGTTGTTATTGCTTGTTAATAAAAGTGAAAGTCAAATCGTCGATTGGTGACTGGATTGGATCACCATCTGATCCACGAGCACTTTGTTTGGTTTGTGAAAGGTAAAGTGTCGAGTGACCACTCGATCGGGTCACTCACTCGATCGGGTCACACCTCACTCGATCGGGTCACACCTCACTCGATCGAGTCACACGTCACTCGATCGGATACCCATCCGATCCAACTGTTTGTTAGTTTTAAACTGATCGTTTATTTGATCGTTTGCAGGTGATTTACAAGGTGCGAATATTAAGAAGTAGATTGAAAATGTCAGGAGGTGGTGAAGAATTTTACAACACATTTTATAATGCATTCACTTCAGAATCTTCCGAAAGAAGAACATAAACAAGAGATTTTTCAAAAGAGATTTCAGACAGTTTGAAGTACGACAATATGTACGGAAACCAACAGAAACCACCAAAATTAATGAGTGTTGAAGATTATAACTGGTGGAAGAATCGGTTTGAGGGTTGGGTAAAAGCTTTTGCACATGAAAGTTGGTCAAAATTAAAATACGGATATAATGAACCAACGAAAGAAGGAGGAGTTTTATTAACTGATGCAGAGCTCACAGATAAAGAAATAAAACATATTGTTGTTGAACAAAGAATGATTACATTGTTATATTAATCAGCTCGAGAAGATATTATTTCACTACTTGAACATGAGAAAACGTCAAAAGGTTTGTGGGAGGCGTTAGAAAGAAAATGTACTGGTAGTGAGGAGATTATCAAAAACAAACGTTCGTTATTGAAAAAAGAATTTGATTTATTTGCATGTATGAAAGGTGAAACTGTACCACAAATGATTGAAAGATTCTGTCACCTTAAACTTGAAATGGAGTAAGATAATGAAGAGATCATTGATAGGTTGATAGAAGTTGTTCCGAATGAAGACGAGTGGTTACATTATGTCATGATTCTTAAAAACAGCAATGATATGAGCAAGGTGACCATGGACTGGCTGATTGAGAAGCTTGAGGGGCATGATTTAGAAATCAAGAAACAAAACAAAATAGGAAGCCAACTGTATAAACAAAATGTCGATCTATACTACAAAGGAAACATGATTGATCAAAAGTCAAAAACGGCATTTAGTGTAGGAAGTTCAAAGGATTCATCTCAACACAACTCTTCAAAAGATCCGGGTTATCATTCATTTGCGTCAAATACGAACATAGTCCAGTGCAATATCGCCATAGATCCGAAAAACTCTCAAAGTCTGAATGCAGAAGCTGCCAAGCAACAAATGGTGTTTTTAGCATCTGTCCTGGAATCGTACGAAAGTCTGATCGTGGGTAAGGTTGGAAACTCGAATATGACAAAGGAAGATTATGATTAGATCGATCCAGAGGAGATGGAGCTGATAGACATAAAATGGTGCATGGCTAGCGCAATGAGGAGAGCACAACGCTTCATGGAGATCACTGGAAGATCGTGTTTGGGATCTGCTGATTCGAAATTGGGATTTGATAAGGCAAAAGTTACCTATTTCAGGTGCAAACATAAAGGGCACTTCAAGAGAGAATGTACAAACAGGCAAACTGATGAAGTTGTTAATCCATTCAAAGATGATTATTATCAGAAAGCAATTTATCATCGCAACAGTGGATCATCAAATGAAAATCAAAAACAGATCGGTGAAGGGTCGTCAAAGGAAAGATCAAGGGCGATGGTGGTTACTCAAGAAGACGAAGGTTATGACTGGAGTCAAGTTCTTCCAGAAGAAGATTATGTCGGATCTGCATTTGTTGCCGAAGTGGTTCAAGATAAACGATGGCAAAGAGATAGTGCGAGATATGAGATTAGAAAATTGAATGCTTCATTCAAAGAAGCTCAGAAAGCCAAAAGATGGAATGCTGAATTGGAATGTTATATGGATACACAGGGTAATCCAGTGGTTGATCCTTCTAAGGTGAATTTTGATGCAGTGACAAATCTTTTTCTAGATCAGGACACTTATCATACAAGAAGGTTATCTGAAAAAGGTTGTGAAGCTTATCTGATGAACAAATTGAAAGAAATTTTTGAAGCAAGTCTACCAAAGGTGGTGGAAATGAAAAAGAGGAAAGAAGAAGAGCTGGAAAAGCTGATAGAGGAGGTGAAGATAATGGCAGAGGATGCTGATGAGGAAGAACAGAAGAAAGAAGAAGATCAGAAGGAGAAAACAGAAGAATCACAGGTGCCGAATGAAACTGAGGTAAATGAATCTTCTGAATTATTGAATGTTGAAAATGCTAATGAAAATGAAAACAAGTGCAGGAATCGCATAGAAATGTGCAAAGTCTGTACCGAAAAAGATGAAAAGATAAAAATAAAAGAAATCGAAATAAATAAAATTGAAATTTCTTTTAAAATAAAATGTAAAGATATGATGGAAAATGAAGAAATTTTGAAACAAAAGATTGAAAAGCTGACATTGAAATGTCAAGATTTTGAGATGGAAAATGAAATTTTAAGACAAATGCGTACTGCAAATGTGAAGGTTGTGTTGAAAAAGACAATAAGTTTCAAGATTTTCAAAAGGAGTATGATAATTTGAAATGGTCAAGTCAGGGGGTACAAGAAGCTTATGATACTTTGAAGAAACAAGTCAAATGTTTTGATGATAGATTGTCTGAAACTTTAACAACCAAAAGAATTTATGAGAGAAAGTTTGAAGAAATGCAACAAGAATTAAACAAATATATTGATGAAGTTGCTAAACTCAAACAAGTTTTGGTTGAAAAAGAAAAAGTTGTTACAAAACTTCAAAGTTATCATAATTCTTCGTACATTCTCGAACGCATCTTCAACATCACAACAGATGACAAAGATTCTGACAAGAATAAAAAAGGTATTGGTTCAGAATATCATCAGGTACCACCACCATTGAGAGATAATTATACTTTTTATGACGAGGAAAAGGTGGCAAAAGGTCTGAATATAGTTGACCAATTACTGAAAATATCGATGTGACTTACACCAAATCTGATGATGCTGATGATTCAGAGGTGGTGAGTAAGGTTGTTGAAAGCGTTTTGAAAGATGAATCTACCAAAGGTGAGTCTGAATCACAGGATGATTAAATGAGCTCAAATAAACAAAAGAAGCAAAAAGGCAGCTAAATCTAACACAAATACAAGAAAAGGAACAAACGTTGCATGCCCGGCCTCCCGACAGCATCTTCCCAAGCAAAACAAGGAAACAGAGGGCTGAACACACCCCGTGCTCAGTGAGCACGGGGGCGTGCCCAAGTGTCAGCAGAAAAGACAAAGTTGTAGAAGCTTCCATCGCTCACCACGGGGCCGTGCTCAGCGGACACGGGGCCGTGTTCAACTATAAGATTCGCGGAATCCAGGCAAATCTTGATAGTACAGATATGCTTCTGCACACGGGGTCGTGCTCAGCGGACACGGGGGCGTGGTCAACTAATGCAGACAAACTGCATTTAATGAAGAAAGAGAGGAGGATGGACACGGGGTCGTGCCCAATGGACACGGGGCCGTGCCTGAGCTTCTGTTCAGCCTATAAATAGGAGTGCTTGGAGCTCTTACAACTCATCCCTTTGCACACCACCTCTCCCACACTTCACCCACCACCCACCACCATCACAACACCATCATCCACCACCATCATCCATTGTCCATCATAGAGTGTGTGAGTCGTCTCGGGATCCAAGATTGATCGTGAGAGTTCTTGACAATCAAAGGCCATGTTTGCCTAAGTCTCTTACATCACTTGGTGAAGACAAGTGTTTAGTGTAATACTTTTTATTTTTAATCTTTTGCACTTTTTAATTGGTTATGTATTAATGACTTTAATAACTAGTTTCTTATGTTGAAGGTGATTCTTCCTTATCGTTTGTCCGTGGTGTCTTGGCATTATTTTACTGTCTATATAAAATAAAAGATTTTCACCATTCATATCTCCACGGTCTATATGGAGGTATGTTGGCTACCTAGTCAGGGGTTAAGGGAACGGTTTGGTAAGAGTCTTGCCATTGTTCAGTGTATAGATCCTGCAAAGGACCTGGGTCAAATTTAGTAGGACCTCCTTCAATACCCAACGGTATTGGATGGCGGGGGGGCAAACTCTTTGACCCCCTCATAAGTTAAACTACTATTAAAACTTTAACCCGGCTACTTAGGACTGTATCCCTCCTGACTCAGACTAGTTAGCCTAGGGTAACGTCGCCTTCAAAAGAGGGGCCTACCACATTATGCATTAATAACTTAATTAATTATCTTTCAATAATCCGATCCGTTAGGATTGTATCCTTGCTGACTCAAACTACTGGGTTGAGGGTAACGTCAACTTCAAAAGAGGGGCCTACTGCAATAACTAAGATAATCTCTTAAACAAGTGTAAAAGTGAGGAAATAATCAAAGGTTACACTACACACGAGTCGGATCCAAGTGATTCATCTTGTCTATCTGTTTATACTTTTATTTTACTTTTCAGCATTTTTAGTTTTATTTTTCTAGTTTAAAAAACCTTTTTTCTAATTTTTGATTTGATTAGACGTTGAGGATAAACCGGTACTAAAAGCTCTTGTGTCCTTGGACGACCTCGGTATCTTACCAACACTATACTACGTCCACGATGGGTGCACTTGCCCATATGTGTGTTTAGTGTTAGTAAATATCGTGTTTTATAAATTTAAAACTTGGCTAAAAAAAGTGTAAAAAGGGCTTAAAATATACATCTAAATTATATTACACCTAACACGCATCATGTTTAAACTGGTAAAGATCGAAAATTCAGAAATTTCAAAATTTGCTGGAAAGAGCAAGAGAGCTTTTTATAACAAACCTAGTTACAAAAAGAAGAATATGAAGGCAGGGTTGGGTTATAAAAAGAAACAGAATCAAGATAAAAAGTCTGAAAAGCAAAATTTTCAAAAGAAAATGAATTTCGTTCACGGGAAAAGTTCGAAAGAAGAGAAAGAACTCCAATTCAGATGACAGTCTAATGAAGAGTTCTATGCTCAGAAAAAGCAACAACAACAGGCTAAAGATGTTTCAAGAAAAACTTGTTTTAAATGTGATCAAACTGGACAACTTGCACGAAAGTGTCCAAACCCAAAGCCTGTTGATGTTGAAAAACAGAAATCTAAGGATGTGAAACAAAGGTCTACCAGATTTGATTCAAAACAAACTTGGAGGTACAACACAAACAAGTTTGCTTCGAATCAAACTTGGAAATCAAACCAGACTAGGCTTGTGTCACGGCCCCCGTGCCTGGTTTGACCCGGTCCAGGAGCCGCGGGACAGAAAACCCGTGGTATTCATTTTCACAGCGGAAGTCTTAACATGATCGTTTAAACTTTAAAATGCCCGAGTATTATTTATTTATAATTCGGGATAAACCCCGTAATTTACAGTGGAGAAATTTCATAATTTCTTTATTTTACAAACACGTTTATTCACTACTTTAAGCTTCGGAGTGCTCCTGAGCACTTGTACTTGATTCAAAGTAAGTCACCTGAAACATGTTGTAAAAATATTTTGTCAGCGGGGAAATACTGAGTGAATCATTCATTTTGAATAAAAAGACACGTTGTTATAATTCACAGTATTAAGGGAGATTACAATGTTTCTATCAACCAATTACCCCAAATCGGTATTTGTCACTCGACTCGTTTCTGTGACTATGGTCAGATCACCCATTGGCTAACTCGTTGTCCAATGGTGGCGGGAAATAAGTAATGTATACAAAACCCCACATACCGGCAGTAATTGAAGATTACATAAACTTAATCCCTGTAAGTATAACTTTGAAATAAATAATGTTTTGGAAAGCAGTTTGATAAAAAGAGAATGACTCACATTGCAAGTTTAGACGGGCAGTACTTAGCCTACTGATAAGCCGAATAACCTAGTTTAAACAATAATGCACACGACCCAGGTTAGTAACTAATACAACAGTTACGACAATTCACGAGATTAAACCCTCACAACGATTGACAAAGTGCGATACTTAAATATCCAACGGATTTGCAACGAATAACAGAGCATAGCCCGAATTTGGGCAATACCCAAATATCCTGTCGGAATCACGACGAATAACAAAGTATAAACCCAGATTGAGCAGCACTTAAACACTCGTTGGATAGTTTCAATCGATCGGATGTTGAATCGTAATAGCGATCGAGTTATTACCCGGTATTGTGGCAGCACCCCACTATATGAAAATATAATTTTTGACAGTATTTCTGTGTTTGTATACGATTTCGTCGACACCAGAATGAAGTCCCATGCACTGGCTATTTATAGCCTGAAAACAGGCTTTACGCGGCCCGCGTAAAGTCATAAACAACTTTTACGCGGCCCGCCTAGCCGCCTAGTCTAGGCGTAGGCTTGGCCAGTCATGGGCCTAGGCTTGCCAGTTGGTTAATACGTGGCCCAAAACTGTTTCCGGATAATCTTCAAGTTAACGCGACCCGCGTAAAGTTAGGGTGTCCTTTACGCGGCCCGCCTAAAACCCAAGAATCTTGTTTTTCTTGATTTTTTCACGCAGGTTAGGGTTTTAGGGGTCCGGGTTTTCATGTATGGGTATATTAGAGACATTTTTGAAGGTCCTTATAGCTTGACTCAAGACGAACCTAGAATTCTCACACACCCAGATTCAGAACAACACAAAGTTGGCAAACATCGGTTGATATGACAAAGCCAAACCAGTTTTGGAAATAAAAAATTGTTGTTCAAAATCAAAATAATCAAAATGAGTCACGATTTTACAAAAGAAGTGCTTCTAAAGGTCAAACATGGTCTGTTAAGAAATAAATCGCTTCGGTAAATGATGAAAAAGTTGAAGTCAAAATTGACAAAGTCTTTGTACAAAATGACAAAGATTTTCTGCAGTTAAATGATGCATTTTGTGTTGAAGTGCCTAAGGTTAAACAGACCTGGGCAAAATTGTTCAAATAATTCAATAGTTGAATGTGCAGGTGCTCAAGAAAATTGAAGACTGTGAGAATGAAAAGCAGAGCAGCCTGGCACAAGGAGAGGAGAAGGCTGTTGGTCCCTGCGATTGTTAAACAGGGAATTTGTGTTTCTGTACATAAATCAAAACCCTAAAAATTGAAAAATTTAAAAACGAAAAATATGTTTTTTCAAATTTATTTTGACAAGCTAATCGAAGGGCAATCCAATCGGATGATCATCCGATCGGAGAGCTATCCGATCTGAATGTTTGAGTATTGGTTTTTCTTGTCTGATCGAATGACAATCCGATCGGATGACCATCCGATCGGATATAATGACAAAACTGTTCTTCAACTATGATATCTGTTTGTCACATGGATCGAGTGACAATCCGATCGGATGGCAATCCGATCGGATCACCATCCGATCCAAATGCACATGACAGTAGGTTCTATATTTCAATGTTGATGGTTCATCGGATCGGATGGCAATCCGATCGGATGACCATCCGATCCTGTGCACACACATGAATACACATGCTTGAATGCTCACTGCTTGTCTGCTCTTGTTTGATTTGTTTTTTTTTTTTTTGTCAAAAATCAAAAACAAAAAAAATACAAAAATATGTTGATTGAATATGTCGAAACCCTCACAGCTGAACAAACATGATTAATTTCACAAGATTGAAAACGGTTTTCAAACTGTAAAATATCAATGTGTTGTAAATCATGGGGGTACCTTATATTTTCTGCAAAACAGAGCATGAGAAGCAGAAAGTTGATGGCGAGACAAAGCTATCTATATCGGTTTGTCAAATTTTCTTTAAATGTTTTGAATTTTAGGGGGGGTAAGAAATTGTCAGAAAATCCAAAAACATTAGAAAATTTGAAAAAGCCAAAAACATGATAAAATAAAAAAGAGTTTTGTATAAAAAGAGGAAATGATAGTACATCAGTAGACAATCACAGTACGCTAAAGAAATGGAAGGTCAAATGTGATAAACGGTCTCACTGATAATATGTCAGTAGGTTTTTACACGCTTAGTAGTTTGTTTTCAAGATATAAACCTAAATATCAAATACTTGCTTATCTCGTGGGGAACATCTCTCGGATTGTAACACCCCGTCTTTTCGAATGTCAGAGTCAAAGTCAAAGTCCAAGTCAACTTTGACCTTCTTTGACTGTAAATAGTCTATTTTATGTTTTAGTTGTATTATGTGGAGTAAGTGTTGTATCCAGCAAGAATCGAAGTAATCGAATGTTTTAATGCGAACCGATCCACGACTGTGAATGATAGGAAGTAACAATGTGATAAAGCTAATCAATCAGTAATCAAGCTAATCAATCAATCAATCAAACTCGAGACTTGAATTATGCGAATTTTGGTATTGTTATACGTGTGTGTGTGCCTTATGTGTTACTTGTGCGTGTTTACTTTACGTTTGGTGTGGTATTCAAGCGAATCAATCAAACAAAAATCGAAACTCGAAAAGCAATCGAACTCAATCGAAATCGACATCGAAGATTGTATGTTAGATATAGTGGTTGGGATTAAAAGTAATTTGACTAGGAACTCTATCGTATTCGTATCATCGTCCATTGAAATCGAGATATCGAAAATCGTCGCAAATACTCAAAGCGTGTCGCGGATCGAACAGGAGGCATCCTGATCGAACAGGCCAGCCGATCGGCTAGCATCTTGCCAGCCGATCGAGCAGCCCACTCGATCGGAGCTCCTGGCCGATCGGCTGCCACTTTCCTCTTTTGGAGCCTATAGATAGGGCTGTCATTGTCATACTTTCCATTTTTGGAAGGCTCTGACCGAACCAGCTATCTTCTTCACCTTTTCTCAGATTTCTCTCAATCCCGGTAAGTTTCCACTCTAAATCTTGTACGTTTTTTATCATTACTTGATTCTACACCATTCTATCTTTCAAAACTTGGAATCTAACCGTGAAATCATCAAGATCTAGGTATTCTTGGATGATGTCATCATGGTGTTCTTCAAGAACATCATATGTTGGCCTCATTTAACCGTGAATGGCTTAGATCTAACCGATTTCCACATAAACAAGTTAAGATCTATCAAAGATCTAAACATCCACAAGTTGTGAAGGATTGGAAGAAGGAAATCCCAACTTTCTTTCAACTCTTTTACACTCAATGCCTTCAAACCGCTAGAAACAGAGCTTGAACCGGCTAACTAATCATTCTAACAAGTTAAAAGGTTCAAGATTCGGGTTCTATCTACAAGGTTCACCGATTTCGGGTTAAACTCTGAACCGACATTCCGAACCGTTCACCGGCCGAACTTGGGTGATTCCTGTTCGAGCCAAGGAAACAAGTAGGAACGGAGGTTATTATAGTTCAACACGTTGTCAAGATACCTTGAAAGAATGACAAATAAACAAACAGCCAAGTGTTAGACGAAAGGCCGATCAGGTCAGAAATGCTGGCCGAACGGCTAGGCTGTTCGAACAGCCCAGCCGATCGGACATGCCAGCCGATCGACCGGGCCAGCCGATCGGCTAGCACATGGCGTCTCACTTTTCCAAACTTTGAAGTATAGTATTGACGAAGTAATGTTCGATCGAATAGGTCACTCGATTGGTAAACATTACTGTTCGGATCATGAGATACTATGCTTCAACACTCAACCATTTTCACAACTCGTTCGTAGTAGGGAATGCCAGCCGATCGAACAGACTGTTCGATCGAGTGACATTCAGTTGAGGACAAATTCTGAAGTTCTAGCCGATCGAGTGAGCTAGCCGATCGAACGAACCGTTCGATCAAACGACTTGAAAGGTAGGAACACTTCAGTGTTCTCAAATACTGCAACAAAAACTTCAAAAGTTCAAATCCTCTAACACAAACACACCAGAGGAAGAAACAATCCACTCGAATGGCCCAGCCGATCGACCCTGTCGGCCGATCGAATAGGACTGTCCAACCGAACATACCAGCCGACCGAACAGCCCGTTCGATCAAACCTACCGTTCGATCGACCAGCCCATTCGATTCATCCATACTTGTTACTTTTCCGCGTTACTTATCGTTATGCTATCGAACTATTCAGGCTAATCTTACTCTCAGCGCTCCCTTCAATCCACAATCAATCACTGTGAGTATACTCTATCCCTTTTTGCTTTTAGCACTTTTGGGTGTTACATACGTTACCTATCAAATCACAATCAAACACAAACTATTTGAACGCTAACCGATTGCATGTGCTATTTGACTAAATGAATGCTGTTTATTATATTTACACGTGGAGTGCTATCAACCTGCCTTAGCAACATAGTACTATAGTTTGGACTCAGCACCCGTTCGGGGGTTGTTAAGGACAATTACTTGCATGGATTACAGTGGTAATCATGTATTGCGAACCGTCTCGGACGGTCAACCCGCAGTCGTTGGTATCGATGGTCCCATGTCGATAATTAACATGCATCGTTTTCCTCTGTGTACGTGCCTGGTTATGCGTAAACTATTCGAACTCTATATGCTATTATCAAACTTGTATGCTCACCTTTACATTTTATGTATTGACTTTATTTTAACGTATGTGACAGGTGTTTAAGGTATTAGCTTGCTAGGAAAGCGAGGCAACAATAAAGCTTTAGAGCCCAACAAATAGTTGTCGGTAGAGGTCTACCTAGGGGTCTCTAAAAGCAAATAAACAATTGCCATGGAGCCGTTGGAGTTGTCCGATCAAGGGTCTATGGCATTAGCTATCTGTAGATCTTGTCCGGATAGGTCTTAATGACTTCAAGCAATACTTTTATTCATTTGGTTTGTAATAATTAAATCTGAGTTGTCGGAACGGAATTTATTTGCCTAGTTGCTTTCTATGATAACTTGTTTATTTATTTGGGATACGGTATGGGACATATCATTTAACTGAATTTGTAATAATAGTTGTTGTGGAAATTTCTGGACAATCTGTTTCGCTCAGTGCCGCGCCCCGAGGATTCCACCATCGGTTGGGGTGTGACAGATTGGTATCAGAGCCATAACTATAGGGAATTAGGTTTGACACGACCTAGTCCGGGTCGCTGTCTTAGAGACCTAGACTATAGTTAGGAACCATCAGACCAAGTTTATGTGCTTATTTTGTAATTCTTCACTATCACTGAACTCAAATTTTTAACTAACGTCAGGTGATTCAGTCAGGAATAGGTGTGAAAACCGCAAACTCCCGACTAAATTTCCTGACTTATGGGGATTTTACTCCTTCATCTCGATATTTTCGCCAACAAACGAGGGGAATTATACCAAATCAGTTGTGAAACCCCCATTTTGAGGAAAATTCTTCTCGATTTTACTAAAACAAGGAAGAAATTGCTAAGCCAAGGGGTGAAACCCTAACCTTAGCAGTTTGTTCTGAATTTATTTCATCTCACCAAGGCTCCGACGGACTCCAACGACCTGAACTCACAAGTATGACCTAGGGAACGCGTGTGGAATGCCCAAGAATCGAGGCAGAAACACGACCTCTAGAGTCGAAAGTGATGACAAGTTTACTGTGAATAGTCGAGTTGCCTTGGGTAGTCGATGTCTAGTAGCCGCAGACAATCTACCTCTCGATTTCTATGTGTTTCGATTCTGAGAACCGCAGTCGCCACTCTGATGACTGGATGATTTTATGTGTTTATGTGTACTTTCTCCGTTTTGTGTTTATATTTGCTTTCTCTGTTTTATTTTGGGATGATATTCAATTATGCTATCATTTTGATCAACACACACGACTCGCATTTGCTGATCTATCTTTAATCGATCCCCAGTTATCGCAATTCTAGGCAGTATCATACTATGCTATGCTATACGACTAAGTCAAACTATACTATACGGTGCTATTCAACATACTATACGAACGAAAGCGAACTTTGAAGGATAGGTTTCTGTTTTCTGACTGCTTCAGTGATTAAGTGCTTAGGTATTTACGTGTTTTTGTGTTTCGCGCTCTAGCTACTTATGTGCTTATGTGCTTCTCTGCTTCTGTGATTCTGTGTTCTATGATTATGTGTATCTGTGATTATGTGCCTGTATGATGCGAAATATGTGATTCGACGTGATTCTAAGCTTTAGTTAGTAGTAAACATGTGAGGTGAGATTCGATTTCGTTGTGTTGAGTCTCGTGACGATGTCGTCGTATGGATCCCGACACCATTTGACTCGCCAAGAAAAGAGAGACCGACACCTCGCTGCTATCATCTCCAAAACCGTGGCGAAAGCTGTGAGTGAGGTGTATGAAAACGCTAGCAAATCGTCAGAAGAATCCCGAACTGAAATCTCTAAGGATTCAAGAAAGGCTGCTTTCAGCTTCAAGCAGTTCAAAGCATGCGGACCAAAAGAGTTCACTGGCGAAGATGGTCCTACAGCCATGTTTCACTGGTTCGACTCGGTCGAAGTCACTCTGCGCCAGAGCGGATGTCCCAAACATCTCCGCACCCTCAATGCTACAGGCGTCTTCCAGTCCCGTTCTCTAGACTGGTGGACAGCCGAACGAAACAAGCACGGAAATAATGCAGCTTACGGGCTATCATGGAAGGAGTTAAAGGCAATTATGATCGAGGAATTCTGCCCTCCTCATGAACGCCAAAAGCTGGAGGATGAGTTCTGGGGAATCAAGCAGAAGGATGGAGACAACGCTGCTCTCACTGCTCGCTTCGAGCAGCTTAGCATCATCTGTCCTGATCAAGTCAAGACCTCCGATCAAGCCATCAAGAAGTATATCCGAGCTCTACCTGACTGTGTAGCCGACTTTGTTCACGCCGCCAAGCCAGCAACGATCGAGGAAACCTACCTACTCGCCGCTGAGATCAATGACAAGCGAGTAAAGGCTGGTTTCTGGGATAAGCCAACCAAGTCTCTGCATCAAGCCACTGCAACACCCACCGACTCATCTGCTCAATCCTCCAAGCCTTCGAGAAGGAAGAAGAAGAACAACAACAGCTCCAGCAACAAGAGTTGTGCTGCCGCAACCACTGCTACTCCTCTACAAGCTGTACCAGCTCAACAGCAGCAGCACCAGCGCTCAGCCCTAGTGATCAATGCACCGCCAGCAAAACGTGCATACACAGGCCCTCACCCGCTCTGCCCGACATGTTCGTATCATCATCCAGTGGGTCTAGCTTGTCGTTTTGTGCTCACTGCAACCTTTACGGTCATTTCACTGTGAACTGTCGCTATGGTCCTCGTCAAGCCCCAGTTCAAGCTACTGTCAACCAGGCTCTACTCCCTGCCCCTCAAGGCCAACAAGCAGCTCAAGCCCCTGCAGTCAATGCTCGAGTCTGCTTTGCATGTGGTGACCCTAACCACTTTGCAAACAGGTGCCCGAACAGGGTGGTTAAACAAGAGCCCCAGCAGCAACAACAGCAGCAGCAACAGCAGCCCCAGCAACAGCAGCAAGCAGCCCATGCCCGAACCTTCAACATCAATGCTCGTCAGGTTCAAACGGATAACAACGTGGTTAATGGTACGTTCCTTGTGAATGGTATTTATGCATCATGTTTGTTTGATACTGGAGCCGATAACTGCTTTGTGTCATTTGAATTCGAGAAGCTCCTTCGTCGTAAGCGCTCTTATCTGTCCTCGTCATTCGAAGTCGAAGTCGCTACGGGAAGAACTATTGCTGTTAATTCAGTACTCCGTGATTGTACTCTCGAACTCAACAATCACATCTTCCCCATTGACCTTATTCCAATGCAACTCGGAAGCTTTGACGTCATAATAGGCATGGACTTTCTTCGTGAAAACCATGCTAAAGTTGTGTGCTTCGAAAAGATGATTCGATTCTCGCTCGCGAATGGTGATCTATTGTGTGTATACGGTGAAACAACGTCGAAAGGTCTCAAGCTTATGTCGTGTATTCAAGCCAGCAAGTATCTCCGCAAGGAATACCGAGCCTTCTTGGACAACATTGTAGTAGCGGAGAAGGGAAAGAAAAAGAAAGTTGAAGTTAAAGATGTTCCAGTGGTTCGTGAATTTCCTCAGGTGTTCCCTGATGATCTTCCCGGACTACCACCTAGTCGTGATATCGACTTTCGTATCGACCTCATTCCTGGAGCTAGCCCCGTTGCCAAAGCCCCTTATCGACTCGCTCCATCTGAAATGAGGGAACTCTCGTTCCAACTCCAGGAATTACTCGAAAAAGGCTTTATTCGCCCAAGCACCTCTCCTTGGGGCGCGCCAGTCCTTTTTGTCAAAAAGAAGGATGGATCGTTCCGGATGTGCATCGACTATCGGGAGTTGAATAAGCTAACCATTAAGAACCGATACCCCTTGCCACGAATTGATGATTTGTTTGATCAGCTACAAGGTGCAGCATGCTTCTCTAAGATCGACCTATGTTCAGGATATCATCAACTACGGATTCAAGAGGAAGACATTCCCAAAACTGCTTTTCGAACCCGTTATGGCCATTACGAATTTGTTGTCATGCCCTTTGGTCTAACCAACGCACCCGCGGTTTTTATGGACCTCATGAATCGCGTGTGTAAGCCTTATCTTGACCGTTTCGTCATCGTGTTCATCGACGATGTCTTGATTTATTCCAAACCGAAAGCCGAACACGCGCAACATCTACGTTTGGTTCTCGAGTTACTTCAGGGGAACCAACTCTATGCCAAGTTCTCCAAGTGTGAATTCTGGTTAGAGGAGGTTCAATTTCTGGGTCACATAGTGAATAGTCGGGGTATCCATGTCGATCTTGCGAAGATTGAAGCTGTCAAAAGCTGGATTACGCCTAAGAACCCGTCTGAAGTTCGTTCTTTTCTCGGACTAGCGGGCTATTATCGACAGTTCATTGAGGGATTCTCTAAGATCGCTGTGCCGCTTACTGCTCTTACGCATAAGGACAAGCCTTTTGTGTGGGGAGACGCACAAGAGACTGCCTTTCAAACTCTCAAACATATGCTGTGCAACGCACCGATTCTTATGCTGCCCGACGGAAGCGACAACTTCATTGTCTACTGTGATGCTTCTAACCTTGGTCTCGGCTGTGTTCTCATGCAGCGAGACAAGGTTATAGCCTACGCATCTCGTCAGCTCAAGATCCACGAGAAGAACTATACAACCCATGACCTCGAGCTAGGCGCGGTTGTCTTTGCATTGAAGATTTGGCGACACTACCTGTATGGCACTAAGTGCACAATCTACACCGATCACAGGAGTTTACAACACATCTTTAATCAGAGAGAGCTTAATATGCGTCAACGCCGATGGGTAGAACTTCTCAACGATTACGACTGTGAGATTCGTTATCACCCAGGCAAGGCGAATGTGGTTGCCGACGCGCTCAGCAGAAAGAGTTACGTGCTCAGTACCCGAAACATCCAAGCCCAGCACAATCTCGAAACCCTCATCCGAGAAGCCCAACATGCTTGCTTTAACGAGCGTACATTGAAGAGAGAGAGGATCTATCACGATGGAGCTCAGCTAGTAAGCAAGTCAGATGGGATATTCTATTATCTGGACCGAATTTGGATCCCTAAGCGGACCGATTTGCGAAAGATTATCATGAACGAAGCCCACAAATCCCGGTATTCTATTCATCCCGGAGCAGACAAGATGTACCAGGATCTTCGTTATAAGTACTGGTGGCCGGGTATGAAAAGGGATATCGCTCTTTACGTTGGAAGTTGTTTAACTTGCGCAAGAGTCAAGGCTGAACATCAAAGACCTTCTGGCTCACTCGAACAACCGCCGATACCTATATGGAAGTGGGAGAGTATAGCTATGGATTTCATAACGAAACTCCCGCCCACGCCATCAGGTCACGACAGTATTTGGGTCATAGTCGATCGTCTAACGAAATCAGCCCACTTTCTGCCGATACGAGAAGACTATAAGGTGGAGCGACTAGCCCAAATCTACACCGACGAGATCATTTGTAATCATGGTACGCCTCGTGACATCATTTCAGATCGTGACGCTCGGTTCACTTCGCGATTGTGGGAAACGTTTCAAGCGGCCCTTGGTACGTCGCTTAATCTGAGTACTGCATTCCATCCCCAGACCGACGGACAAACTGAAAGAACGATCCGTACTCTTGAAGACATGCTCCGAGCGTGTGTCATAGATTTTGGTGGAAGTTGGAACAAACACCTGCCACTAGTCGAATTCTCGTACAATAACAGCTATCATGCCAGCATTCAAATGGTACCTTTCGAGGCTTTGTATGGTAGAAGATGTCGATCGCCTATTGTGTGGCACGAGATTGGTCACTCGCAACTAACCGGTCCCGAGATTCTACAAGAAACGACTGACAAAATCCACCAGATAAGAGACAACTTGGTAAAAGCTCGGAACAGACAGAAAAGTTACGCCGATAAAAGAAGCAAGCCCCTGGAATTCGCCGTTGGTGACTACGTACTCCTAAAGGTATCACCTTGGAAGGGTGTTTCGATTCGGCAAGAAAGGGAAACTAGCGCCTCGATATGTTGGACCTTTTAGGATTCTGGAAAGAATCGGAAAAGTCGCCTACAGACTCGAACTACCGGAGGAACTCAGTAACGTCCACCCGACTTTCCACGTCTCTAACCTCCGAAAATGCCTTGCTGATCATGATCTAATCGTACTGCTCGACGATCTTCAGGTCAATGTAACGTTACACTTCGTGGAAAAGCCTGTCGAAATCATGGATCGCCAAACTAAGCAACTCAGGCGCTCTCGCATCCCGATCGTGAAGGTCCGATGGGAAGGCAAACGAGGCGCGGAGTTCACTTGGGAACTCGAAAGCGACATGAAGGCCAAGTACCCGCAGCTGTTTAAATAAATAGATCTGAAGCATCAAATTGGTAAATCACGGCGTTGTGTAGCCTTCGAGCCTAATTTCGGGACGAAATTCCCTAAACAAGGGGAGGCTGTAACACCCCGTCTTTTCGAATGTCAGAGTCAAAGTCAAAGTCCAAGTCAACTTTGACCTTCTTTGACTGTAAATAGTCTATTTTATGTTTTAGTTGTATTATGTGGAGTAAGTGTTGTATCCAGCAAGAATCGAAGTAATCGAATGTTTTAATGCGAACCGATCCACGACTGTGAATGATAGGAAGTAACAATGCGATAAAGCTAATCAATCAATCAATCAAACTCGATACTCGAATTATGTGAATTTTGGTATTGTTATACGTGTGTGTGTGCCTTATGTGTTACTTGTGCGTGTTTACTTTACGTTTGGTGTGGTATTCAAGCGAATCAACCAAAAAAAAATCGAAACTCAAAAAGCAATCGAACTCAATCAAAATCGACATTGAAGATTGTATGTTAGATATAGTGGTTGGGATTAAAAGTAATTTGACTAGGAACTCTATCGCATTCGTATCATCGTCCATCGAAATCGAGACATCGAAAATCGTCGCAAAATACTCAAAGCGTGTCGCGGATTGAACAGGAGGCATCCTGATCGAACAGGCCAGCCGATCGGCTATCATCTTGCCAGCCGATCGAGCAGCCCACTCGATCGGAGCTCCTGGCCGATCGGCTGCCACTTTCCTCTTTTGGAGCCTATAAATAGGGCTGTCATTGTCATACTTTCCATTTTTGGAAGGCTCTGACCGAACTAGCTATCTTCTTCACCTTTTCTCAGATTTCTCTCAATCCCGGTAAGTTTCCACTCTAAATCTTGTACGTTTTTTACCATTACTTGATTCTACACCATTCTATCTTTCAAAACTTGGAATCTAACCGTGAAATCATCAAGATCTAGGTATTCTTGGATGATGTCATCATGGTGTTCTTCAAGAATATCATATGTTGGCCTCATTCAACCGTGAATGGCTTAGATCTAACCGATTTCCACATAAACAAGTTAAGATCTATCAAAGATCTAAACATCCACAAGTTGTGAAGGATTGGAAAAAGGAAATCCTAACTTTCTTTCAACTCTTTTACACTCAATGCCTTCAAACCGCTAGAAACGGAGCTTGAACCGGCTAAATAATCATTCTAACAAGTTAAAAGGTTCAAGATTCGGGTTCTATCTACGAGGTTCACCGATTTCGGGTTAAACTCTGAACCGACATTCCGAACCGTTCACCGGCCGGACTTGGGTGATTCCTGTTCGAGCCAAGGAAACAAGTAGGAATGGAGGTTATTATAGTTCAACACGTTGTCAAGATACCTTGAAAGAATGACAAATAAACAAACAGCCAAGTGTTAGACGAAAGGCCGATCAGGTCAGAAATGTTGGCCGAACGGCTAGGCTGTTCGAACAGCCCAGCCGATCGGACATGCCAGCCGATCGACCGGGCCAGCCGATCGGCTAGCACATGGCGTCTCACTTTTCCAAACTTTGAAGTATAGTATTGACGAAGTAATGTTCGATCGAATAGGTCACTCGATTGGTAAACATTACTCTTCGGATCATGAGATACTATGCTTCAACACTCAACCATTTTCACAACTCGTTCGTAGTAGGGAATGCCAGCCGATCGAACAGACTGTTCGATCGAGTGACATTCAGTTGAGGACAAATTCTGAAGTTCTAGCCGATCGAGTGAGCTAGCCGATTGAGTGAGCTAGCCGATCGAACAAACCGTTTGATCAAACGACTTGAAAGGTAGGAACACTTCAGTGTTCTCAAATACTGCAACAAAAACTTCAAAAGTTCAAATCCTCTAACACAAACACACCAGAGGAAGAAACAATCCACTCGAATGGCCCAGCCGATCGAGCCTGCCGGCCGATCGAACAGGACTGTCCAACCGAACATAACAGCCGACCGAACAGCCTGTTCGATCGAACCTGCCGTTCGATCGACCAGCCCATTCGATCCATCCATACTTGTTACTTTTCCGCGTTACTTATCGTTATGCTATCAAACTATTCAGGCTAATCTTACTCTCAGCGCTCCCTTCAATCCACAATCAATCACTGTGAGTATACTCGATCCCTTTTTGCTTTTAGCACTTTTGGGTGTTACATACATTACCTATCAAATCACAATCAAACACAAACTATTTGAATGCTAACCGATTGTATGTGCTATTTGACTAAATGAATGCTGTTTATTATGTTTACACGTGGAGTGCTATCAACCTGCCTTAGCAACATAGTACTATAGTTTGGACTCAGCACCCGTTCACACGGGGGTTGTTAAGGACAATTACTTGCATGGATTATGATGGTAATCATGTATTGCGAACCGTCTCGGACGGTCAACCCGCAGTCGTTGGTATCGATGGTCCCATGTCGATAATTAACATGCATCGTTTTCCTCTGTGTACGTGCCTGGTTATGCGTAAACTATTCGAACTCTATATGCTATTATCAAACTTGTATGCTCACCTTTACATTTTATGTATTGACTTTATTTTAACGTATGTGACAGGTGTTTAAGGTGTTAGCTTGCTAGGAAAGCGAGGTAATAATAAAGCTTTAGAGCCCAACAAATAGTTGTCGGTAGAGGTCTACCTAGGGGTCTCTAAAAGCAAATAAACAATTGCCATGGAGCCGTTGGAGTTGTCCGATCAAGGGTCTATGGCATTAGATATCTGTAGATCTTGTCCGGATAGGTCTTAATGACTTCAAGCAATACTTTTATTCATTTGGTTTGTAATAATTAAATCTGAGTTGTCGGAACGGAATTTATTTGCCTAGTTGCTTTCTATGATAACTTGTTTATTTATTTGGGATACGGTATGGGACGTATCATTTAACTGAATTTGTAATAATAGTTGTTGTGGAAACTTCTGGACAATCTGTTTCGCTCAGTGCCGCGCCCCGAGGATTCCGCCATCGGTTGGGGTGTGACACGGATATATGGGTAACCCCCAAAATATTGTTTGAGAGATTGCCTGATTATGAGATACTAGGTCTTTATACTGTTTGATATCTGGGGTATTATACCTGGTCTTTTGATATTGCGAAAGCAATGGCCTAGACCTCGTATAATACTTTACGCGCTTTAAAAGCTTACCCTCGGCACAAAAATTGAAAAATATCGAAAGATATGAATCAATTGCAGTTGAAGAAAAGATTCCCTAAAGGGAACACACCTAAAGTCGAGCCTTCATCTCTTTGACTGAACGGAAGTTCATACCTGAGCTCTCAAAGGTCTCGCACTAACCCAGATACAGATATTAAATTGGTATACTCACCTGTAAGACTGAATCTAGGGAATTTTGATACGAGAGTATATTCTGAGGTGGGACACACGAATAAGTTTAATTCCTTAAAACACTAATTCGTATCTCGAATCAATTGAACTTTGTGTAAAAATTTAAGTGGATCAGTATACTGACAATCTAAGTGAATCGTTTAGAACTTAAAGTGTTTAAAAGCTCAACGGTGCTAGTGATTTCTCATAAACTGATATGATCTTCTGACACGAACTCAAATAAAAATATTGTCTGTAAATATGTTTGTAAATATTTCTTTACTGCTTTATGTTTCAGAAAAATACAAAAAGATTTTGATTCCACTTTATTTTCGACAACCGATGTCCGAGAGCTGAGTTGCAAAATCTAAGTATGCTGATCGTGTTTCTAAAAATAAACAAGTTCATTAATTTGAAATTTGATGGTTTTTAAAATCAAAATCAAAAACAGTTTGTGAAATCTCCAAGGTCATTAAGTTGGACTTGGATGATTAACTGTGAGGGATTTGGATGATCAAATTGTTAAAATCTGCTGTAAAGAGCTAGGTTTTGATCTTGGATTCTTAAATCGTCGAATCTTTAAAAGCAATTTGATAGGGGGAGTGAGTCAAGTATTCCTGGATATATTCATATTATTATATTTTAGAGCCAGGGTCTTGATTAAAAGTTTTAAAAGAGCCAGGTCACGATTCCTGGACAATCGAAAAAGCTTTTACTGTCGCATATTTGAAATATTTTAGCTTATGCTAAGAGAGAGCCAGGATCTTCAATCCTGGATGTTCAAAACATTTTCACTTATAAATGTTTGATAATTGCAGATGTTGTACCAGATTACGATCCCGATAGCCGAGTCTAAGGGGGAGTCTGAAGACGAGCTCAACGCTAGGGGGAGCGTGCATTCAAGGAGCCAGGTAACTATCCTGAAGGAGCTTGTATCCGAAAAGCCAGGTGTCGATCCCAAAACACGGAAGCTTGACGAAAGGGGGAGCCTGAAGAAAGAGTGTACTGAAAGGGGGAGCAGCTGAAGCTGAAGAAAGTTCCACAGGATTCTGTTCAAGAAAGAGGGAGTACGTGTTTACTAAAAACGTCAAACTTTCAAGAAGACTCAAAGAGAGAGAGAAAGACAAGACTCTACGAGATTGACTGCGGCAATATCCAAGGGGGAGTCTGTTAGTGCATTTATGTCTATTGCCTTCGTCAATACAGACCGTAGTGAGAAACTGATCTAACTAGCCTTATATTGTAATATTTAGATAAGAAAGGCAAGGTGGCATTATTGTAAATAAGGAAAACCTCCGCCTATAAATAGAACCCTTAGGGTTAGCTTTAGGAACTTTTGCCATTTGGAGATTTGGAGAGCTTGGAGCTAGAGAGAGAAACTAGAGAGAGAAAGTGGCAAAGGTGATTCGTGGTGCTTTGTACGTTTTCAGATTATCAATAGAATCACGTTTATAATACGTCGTGTGTGTTCGGTCACGTTCGTGTACGGATTCCGCACGTTACACGAGTCGGAACGCAATCGTTACGGAGTCGAAAACCGATCCTACAGGGTGGTTGGTGGTGGTGGAGAGAAGTAGAGGGATGTATAGAGTGACAGAGATTTTATATACATAGATATACAAACACAATATACATATATATTATATTAATTTTTTAATAAATTTATTTTTTAATATAATTTAAAATAAATAGATAAAAAGACTAAAATACACTTTTGTTATATGATTTAACAAAAAAAAATTATCTAGGTTAGGGTCAAAACGTGTAGCATTTGGAAACATTAAGTACAAAATTCATCAATTTTAAAGACTATGGACACCGCCTGAAATTTGATATAAAGATAAAGGACAAAACTTGCAATTCACTCCCCACAGAAATAGGTAAATTGAGGAGTGAAGGGGAAACCCCACATATATGTTTTCATCAATATTCGGTCTGTTAATGAATGGAGAACCTAAGGTCCAGAGGACACATGGTATATGTGTGCTTCATATAAAAGGAAAACAATAAATTTAGTAAAACTAGTGGTAAGATTCTGCACGTAACACGAGTCGGATCGCAATCGTTACGGAGTCGAAAACCGATCCTACAGGGTGGTTGGTGGTGGTGGAGAGAAGTAGAGGGATGTGTAGAGTGACAGAGATTTTATATACATAGATATACACACACAATATACATATATATTATATTAATTTTTTAATAAATTTATTTTTTAATATAATTTAAAATAAATAGGTAAAAAGACTAAAATACACTCGTGTTATATGATTTAACAAAAAAAAATTATCTAGGTTAGGGTCAAAACGTGTAGCATTTGGAAACATTAAGTACAAAATTCATCAATTTTAAAGACTATGGACACCGCCTGAAATTTGATATAAAGATAAAGGACAAAACTTGCAATTCACTCCCCACAGAAATAGGTAAATTGAGGAGTGAAGGGGAAACCCCACATATATGTTTTCATCAATATTCGGTCTGTTAATGAATGGAGAACCTAAGGTCCAGAGGACACATCGTATATGTGTGCTTCATATAAAAGGAAAACAATAAATTTAGTAAAACTAGTGGTAAAGCAAATGTCATGGGATGCTAACATATAAGACCAACTGAAATAAGGACCAACGGGAGGCACGTTTGACATTGTCATATCTGACGTTCATAGGTTGCAAGGTCGTCATATCCCACGTTACGACAAGTTGAGAAGGTAATATGACCATTTACGACTAAACAATCTAAAGGAGCTTACCATTTAACCACCTCTCCATCGTGGGAGTAAACACAATGTATAATGCATCAACTCCTTTAAGATTTACTACCCCCCTCTCCCCCATCATTCCCTTTCTCTCTCCCTCTCAGTTTCTCTCTAAACACAATATTATTTCTCATGTCGGAACCTGGTCTTGAGGAGATTATTTCTCTTTCATGACAATTCTAATGGTGCTTTCTTATGCACATAACAGAGGAAGATGACGTGGATTCGACAAACTCATCCTAAAGCAATGCTAATACGATCTTATACAAGCTAGTTAGATCTTTCTACATGGTAAAAATAAACTAAAATGTCAGAACAATGTAGTTCTATATGTTTTCATGTTGTGCAAGTGCCTCTCCCGGTTTTTATATTATTTGTAGAGTTCCGACTATGAATGTGCCGCCCCATTACAACGATGTGCTATAATGATGCGTCTAACTTAGGTATATTGATCCCAAAAACTTGCTTACTTAAATGGTCACAAGTACGTTCGTCTTAAAGTCATGCACATACACATATCGCACCAATATTCTCTTATATTTGTTTTTTAAGAATAAACCATAAGGAAAGTTCATGCGACATGTCTATATTATGGTTTGGTTCCTAGGTCTAAGGATTTCCACCTTTGGTCCTTAGTGTTCACTAACGGATAACACATGTGGTTCTTTTTGCTAGCATGCATCAAAAAGTTTGTTTGACATAATGATCTATGTAACCCGTTATTGTTAAAACCTCAAAGTAAACAACCGTCCCCTATGTACCTTTTGGGTTTTATTAGTGAGGTGAAGTGGCCAACAATGCACCCTCCCAGTCGTTGACGCCGCTATCATCCCATCTTTCGCCTTGTAAAACTAAACATCATCACCAATCCTTCTTCCTTGTCTCCCCCCTTCTCCGATCAAGAATTGTCGTATGCCATGAACAATCATCTTCTACTATTTTTTTTTTTGAAAGGTGTAAATTATTCGCGAATGTCGGGAGGTCTAGCATACGTTGTCTTAACCGGGTCCGCGATAGAAAGGCCCCTCACACAATAGATCCCCAATTTAAACAACTCGATGAGAAACCCTTATCACCCAGACTCGAACTTGAGACCTTGTCGGGGGGGGGGGGGGGGGGACTCACTAAGGCCCACCATAGGTGAAACTTAAATACTCGTGGCCACCACTAGAGCACTAGTGATGGTTATCATCTTCTAATATTGATTTATGTTTCTTTAATCAAGCTAATCATAAAAATATTAATGAAGATGCAAATGAAGCGACATAGTTGTGTTTTTCCTAATTTGAAGTGTCTCATTGGTCTTTTCCGACAATTTAGTCAAACAAATTGTTTTTTTTTTTTTAAAGTAAACTTCATTAAAACAAACCTTCCACCTAAACGGGTAAAAGGTCAAACAAAACACATCCCCAACCCAAACGGGCAAAGGACAGACAATTACCACATATACAACAAATATTTACATCAGTCCTCCCATCTAATATATTTACATGAAGATCTATTTTTAGCCCATCCAAAACCCCTCGACTTTATCTCCCCTAAAATATCCTCCGGGCCACGTTTAAACTGATTGAAAATCATCTTGTTCCTTCCTTTCCATAGGCACTAGCATGATATAATCACCAGACCGTGAATGATCTTCTTCGCTACTCAACTGAGAGAAAGTGTGGATGTCTAAAACGTCTTTAAAATCGAATAGGTAAATAGGAGGGATGTTGCACCAAGCACTGAACCCCAACCAAACCCAGTTAGCCACCTCGCACGCTGTGAAAAGATGATCCACCGTTTCCTCGTAATTATCGCAGAAAGGGTAGATAACCGATGGGATGTTAATGTTCCTTTTTCTTAAGTTAACTCTCGTAGCTAATCTGTCTAGATTTCCTCTCCAAGCCATAATATTGCATTTAAGAGGCACCCATTTACACCAGACAAAATTCGGGAGATGGCTATCGCCTCTATTCGCAACCAACGCCTTTTTAACTTCCTTCACTGTAAAACCATCAGAATCACCACCATCCCACTTCCAGGAGTCATTATCGTTGGAGAGCGTAACCAGATTTAGAACTTTTATGCACTCTTGCCACTCCCTGTGCTCAGTGACCGACTCAAGCTGTCTAGACTAGTTCCAAAAAAACCCGCCATTTACTTGATCCATAGTAAGTCTTTCCGCCACCCTGCACGTTATTTCAATTAAGTTGTGAAGGGGTATGGTCCCAAAAAGCCGCGCAAATCTCCTCTCAGGTTGCGCGTGAGACCATACTCCTTATTTCAGAAAACTTATTAATAAGGTCCTCGCGCGCCACACTCCACGTTCTGATCTACCCCGCGCGAGGCACGGCCCTCAAGAGGCTCAGATATCAGCACTTAGCATGAAACGTTGGAACAAATGAGCATACTAACCCCGCACGCGGTTAGTTTGCTGTCCAACAAGAACCACACAGTAAGGAAGCGCACGGCTACCTACAGTGGTACACAAGGTACAAGTGGCAGTAAAAGGAGCCAACGAGCGTCCAGCAGGCTCTGGTCAATCGTGCGCCACGATCGTCTGACGAGAAGTACACAAGGACGCCTACGTGGCACCAATCAGAGGACGGAGACAACTGTCCCACGATCTCCACTTGTCTGCTGATGACAGAAGGACGACAAGGCCGACAGCAGTGACACGTGGCTCCAATCAAGGTGCGCCAGCACCGAGGAACGTCTAGAAGCCACTAAGCGGTCGACGCCAGTGAGACAAAGAGCATATCCGTTTCGTTGTCCGCTTCCGGCCCAAGGCCCGTCAGCCCATAACCCCTTACACCTTTCCGGCTATAAATAGAGACCTCATTCCACAGGTTAAACATTCTATTCCCTCTACTCTCACTCTTAGCTCTTAATTACTCTCAAAGCAGTCGCTTATTCTCACGCCGGAGCCTGGTTAAGAGGGAAACCCCCACATTCCCCTCTTAACGAGTAACGGTGTTCTGTTTTGCAGGATCGATTATCAAGTCGGAGCTCAAATATCCATAAGAAGATTAACCATTATGAAAGGAACATAAACCAATCTAATTGACTCCCTAATTAGATCAGTGTTTCTTCATTGGCGCCCACCGATTTTTTCTATAACCACCCTCATCTTCTTTTATTTGAGCCTTTGACATCTTTTTCATCCTTCGACTATGACTGGTCAAGGAACCATTCCAGAGTTCGGTTTCGGAACCAACTCTAACACGGCGTTGGGTGAAGGAATCCAAAACTTCCAAGCCCAACAGATCGAAGAAATCGGCGAAGTTGAAATCACCAATACTGGGGGTCCGCGCGGGAGCATCAACCGCATCACCCAAGTGGTCACCCCAGGGAACAACAGAGAAGGACCTTCGAACACAGTGCCACCTCAAAATGTATCTGCATTACTAGGCTTACCAGAAGGCGAAACCCCAGCCTCGTGGTATGCCAAGAACATCGCCACCATCAATGCAGCATACCAATCGCTGATCGCGCAGCAAGCAATTTTGACGGCAGAACCGTCCTTGGTCACCCCTCAGAGTCAGGGGGTACGCCAAATGCCCCCGCCAGCCAATCTACAAGGCAGAATCAACAGGCCTCCCCTACAAGACGTTTAAGCGTACAAGACACGCGCGATACAAGAGGGGAAACAGATAGTTACTACGACTATCCGTCGAACCTTCAACGAGGTCCTGTTCATAGCCGGCTCACGCCGCGCAACATGAACAATGAATGGGAAGAAACAGACCCGAATGATCCAACCTGGGAAGACGACGAAGGATCGTCAGTCTTTAATCGCTTGCCAAAAAACCATGAGTACTACAAACCGAGACACCACATCGGTTACACAGAAGAAGCTGAAAGAGATTTCCGCCTGGCATACCGGCCAGCGGAAGCTGCGGAACACTCCAAGTTCATCCCGAAAATCGCACTCGCGCCGCTTTCACGAGAAAAGTTACCTCCGACTGTCGGGAAGTTCAACGGCTTGACTGATCCAGACGATCACGTCAGAACATTCACAAGTGTAGGCTGCATGGGAGGTTGGAACATGCCCATGTGGTGTCACTTGTTTATTCAAACTCTTACCGGGGCGGCTCGCGCCTGGTTCGATAGCCTCCCGCCTGGGAAGATTAAATCATGGGTAGATTTCAAGACGCAGTTTTTGAGCTACTTCAGCCAGCAACGTCGCTACCAGCGCGACACAACTGAAGTCGAGGATATCTGGCGAAGAGATGGTGAAGGATTGGAGGACTTCATCACCCGGTTTAACAAGGAATGTTTGGAGATAGGCGGCGTCAGTGAGCAGCTCATGCGCTGTCATTTCAAAAAAGCCATCCGATGTGATAGTCTCATCAGAACTATCACAGGCAAAGATGGAATGCCAAAGGAGTGGGACAAACTAATGGAGGCTGCAAAAATCGTCGCACAAACAGAAGAATCCCTAAGTGGGTACAAATCTGGTTATGATGCTAAAGAGCACCACTCATCTCATCATTACTCAAGGGATTACTCGCGCGACTATAGCAGACACGAGAAAAGGAAGAGATACTCCGACTGGAGTTCAAGATCAAGTAAGGACAGGAGCAGGCATTGGGAAGACACACGCACAGCAAGCGACAAAGCACGATACACAAGGTCAGACAAAGAAGACCACCAAGAAAGAAAGTGGACTCAGCTAACAAAGACACCCCTCGAAGTTCTCAACACGGAGAAATTGGATCTCAAAGATCCACTACCAATGCGTAGCAAGAAAGGCCAAGACACCAACCTGTTTTGCGAGTTTCACAAAGACACAGGCCACCTGACTAACGACTGCATCCAAATGCGCATAGAAATCGAGAAAGCCCTGAAGATTGGTAAGCTGGAGCACTTACTGAAGAGTGTGCGCAAGGACATCAAGAAGATCCAGAGAAACGGGTGATCGTTGGTCTCGCCACATCACCTATCCAGAATAAACACCGGAACACCATCACGCTTGACGGCAGTCAACGTGCAGGTGGCCTAACACCGCGAAGAATTAAAATTCCACCACACTAGACAGCAGTCAGTGTTACCAGGTGGTGTGCGCAAGAAAAACATGTATTCAACTACCGCTGTAAACAGGGGCCACATGCCTAAAAAACTGCTAATACAAGCATTCTTTACATGTTAAATCCTTTTACTCTCTAGAGTTTCCTAGTTACAAATGCATGTCAAACTTTTGATTAGCACGAAAACACTTCAGTAAATCGTGAGCTATAATGCATGCCTTCAAGGTTCTTTGCAAATATAACGCAAAACCGGGCATTTACACCCAACAAGAGGAATCACACTTCCGTTCATTCGCGCTAACTTAACCAAAGTTTCTAGCCACAATGCAACTATTGTAACTAGAAAAACGAAAGGCAAAATAAAAAAGATCATATTTCAAAAGCGCAAAAACGCAATCAGTACAAAGCATATTCATTCATACATGCGCAACAGCGCAGCATTTACAGTCAAGTTGCAAAAGACAATTACAAGGCACAAACGCCTATCAACAACCTATTCAACAACCTATTCTATTCATCGCGTCGATCACCATCATCATCTCCGTCATCTTCACCATCGTCATCGTTGCCATCATCATCACCATCTCCACCGTCATCACCAGCTGGTTCTTCATCGGATAATTCGACGGTAACTGGTGGATCGAGGACTGCTTTAAGACGCTGACACCAGTCGTCTTTCTTCAAAGATTCCACAACCAGATCCATGATAGGCAAGGTAAGGTTGTCATACGAGTTTTCAGCATGTGCTAGCGCAGCATCAGCATGTTCAGTCACCGAGCAATGGCTTACATCAAATTCTTGCCCTAGCATCTGCTCAACATGACTGGCACATTCCAAATAACCTCCTCGATGACCCACCGCACGCACCGCATCCGTGAGAGCAGCGACGGCGCGATCTAGCTCGCTAGCATTTAAGATGGAGTTGGCAACCTTCAACAAAAGAAAAGCATTAAGGACAACCCTTAGCAAGATGGAAACATAAAAAACAGAAGTACAAACTTACCAGCACTACTCCACGAGTGCGCATCCATTCAGCCTCCGAGACAAGCGTATCAACGATGCCTTGGGCCTCGGAGTAGTTGGTCTGAGCCACGTTAAGTGCGGCAGTGCTAACAGCACGCGCCTCCTCAGCTGTAGCAGCCTTAACCTTCTCGGCCTCCAGGTCGATCTCCAACGACTCACATCTGTCGATTTGCTCGTTCAAGCGACGTTTGAGCTCCGCAATCTCAGCGTCCTTGGCATGGAGATCTCTGTCCTTGCTGGACAGCTGCACCTTGGCCTCAGCTAACTCAACCTGGAAATCGACAAAACAACTTAGGCCAGTTTGTTAACAACATAGCAAGAATAAATGAAAAACGAATAAACTAACCTCCATCTGCTGCTTGGCAGTTTTCTCTCCATGCGCCTCCTCTACCTTCGATGTCAAATCAGCAACTTTAGCCTCAAGATCAACAATCTTCTGTCGAGCCGCGTAGGCGCGCTCGTTGTCCTGGGCGCAGATACATTTGAACTCGGCCTTCTCCTTGGCCAGTTGTTCCTCAACATTGTGGAGTTTCTTTTGCAGGCCCTCGCGGCCCCATTCTTCGGCCTTCTTATCGGCTTCAAATTTGGCTCTCTCCTCACCAAAAGCAGCCTTGGACTTTTCAAACTCAGCAATGCGTTTTAACGTGCGCTCACGATAACCCTCCCAGTCGGCGCGCTCTCTAACCATGGTTCGCCATTCGCGAACTATCTGGTGATTGGCAGCACGAGCGTTGGCCTCTCCAAGTATAAAGGTGTGATATAACAATTCATGGGACTTCGCCCTTTGCCGATTGACCTCTGCAGGAGTAAACGAGTTCAAGAACCACTCGCGGCAAGGGCCGAACTCATGGAAGGTATCTTTCTGTTTTAAGCTCCAGGGGGCTTGATGAGGAGCATCACCGCGTTCTTCTTCACTATAAGTTTTATAATAGATATCACCAATGGTGTCCTTCGCCCCAATCACATTTGGGTTATAACCCCCAGCTCCACCAGAGCTCGCGCTGCTAGAGGTGAAACGACCTGACCCCTTAGAAGTAATGACTTGCGCGGAGTGGGTAGGTTTTGTGACCTCAGGCCCTTGAACATTAACAGGCTGATCCATAGCCTTCTTCTTTTCTAACTCCTTCTCCAGGGCCCTCTTCTTCGCCGCTTCGGCCACCCTCTCCTCCTCCGCCTTCCTTTTTCTCTCCTCCTCCGCCTTCCTCTCTCTCTCTCTTCTTCACCCTTCCTCCTCTTCTCCTCCTCAATCTTCTTCTTCTTTTCTTCTTCTCTCCTCTGATTCTCCTCCGCCTTTCGCTGCGCCTCAGCGGCCTTCGCGGCGTCCTGAGCAGCAATATCAGAGGACTTGATGGTAATCTTCGGCCTCTTCGACGCAGCCTCACTGAACGTGACACCCTTCTCAGGGGTCTTCTTCTTGATCTCTGCAAAAATAATGCAAGTACATTTAAGCAAAGAGAAATATTAAGAAGAGAAACAAAGAACATACCCGGAGAAAATTTATACAACGAGCGCAAGTTGCTCGTTTTCCCAACCACGGGAAGCACAACAGCAGTAGGCGCGGAAGCCACACCAGCCGTGGTTTCGCTCCTACCTCTCTTCCTGCCAATCAACTGGGCAGCAGCATCTTCTTCTTCAGCCTCATCATCGTCGGGCATAGATGGGGTCGCGCCAGCATCTGGGTTACGAGAACCCGCGCTCCCAGAGCTTTTTGAGCCACCCGCTCCAGTTTTTGTTTTAGCTGTGCGCGGTAAGCCTTCAAGTGAGTCACTGACTATAACAAAATCGTCTAAGTCACTTTGTCGGAGGCGAAGAGTACCTTTATCAGCAGCAGCGGTTGCGCGACTAGGGCCAGTCCCCTTGCTGGTCACTTCAGCATCTACCTTCTTCTTCTTCTTCGAGGGTTTCTTCTTCTTCTCTTCTGGGTCAATCCCCAGGTCGCGCAACACACCTGCAAAGATGTTAGACCACGAACTTAGCTTGCCGCTGGAAGACCCTACTGACTCCTCGCTGGAAAGATAGAGAATCTCTTTCCCAGCAGAAGTCACAGAGCGCAAAGGACGAGGTTTAGGAAATTACGCACCTTCAGTCGTGGTTGGCGGCGAAGCAAAGGCACCATCAACCGGATACATGAAGTTGGCCTTGATCTGGTCATACCAGCTCTCCTCGTCATCGCGCAATGGGCGCACGCCCATCGACCCACCAAACGTGGTGAAGGCAGCTTGATACAGTTGCGCCTCTACACGTAAATATACATAAGGAACAATTACAATGAATACATGAAAGAAGGAAAAGGAGATAACTAACCTTGATCGCCGATCTTCAGCACCGGAACCTCCTTGCTGTTGGATGACCACTGGTCACTCATCTTGGCTGCCACCAACACGTTTTCCCCAAACACCCGATTTGGGGTTGGGTTCAACTGTTGGTACCACCGAGCATTCTTAGGGATCGGAAGGTCTTCTTTCGGTATCGCTTCAGTCCAATCCCTGAAGGGCATGGCGATCGGCAACACTTCCTCACGGATGAAGAAGAATTTAGGTTTCCAGTCATGGAAACTCTTTGGAGGGTTTAGTAGAATTTTCTTCGCCGCACCACGGCTTGCAAAGGAAAAGAAACCCATCGTCCTCTGCAACTGGTAGAAGGCTCGGAACTTCTCCACCGTTGGCTCAATGCCATGAGACTGGCACAAGAACTCGAAATGACGAACCCTAACCATCCCAGGTGGGCTCATCTGTGACAGATGGAAGTTGTAATGATGAAGAATATGCCCCATGAAGTTTGTAGCCGGCAACCTAAAATTACCCTGAAGAAAGAAATCTTCATATAGGGTGATATAACCCGGTGGTGCATCAGCCGCGGTCTGGCCCTGAGCCGGATACCGGGCGTCCCACTCCGGTGGGAATCGGAAACTCCGACAATCTGTTCGAAGAGCCCTAGATCCCATTTGAGGACTGGAACTGGACCTTCCTCAGTAGCAGCAACTTCTTGATGTTCTTCACTCATTATATCGAAAAAGAAATCTGGAAAAACTTGAAAATCTTGAAGATTTAAAGAAAATCTTGAAGATGTGAAGAACTCTGAAGATTCAAAGAAGTTTGAGAGAAAGCAACGAAGAGAAGTGAGGATCTCTCACATCTCTTCGGATATATATACCCATCGCATTTAATGCGATGGGTAACCGTGCCGCTTTCGCCGCTAGGCTAACCAACGAGAGGCTGCCACGTCATGCGGAAATCCAGGGGTGACGGTTACCACGCGCGCGTGGGCCTCACTCTCCTGACACGAAGTGCAACCGCCGCAGACGGCATGATGACACCCGTGCCAGAGGTCAACTCAAACGTCGCACTCAACGACTTATCCTACCAACTTGTCAGAGTTCAAATTTCGAAGTTTTCCCGCCATGAAAATTACAAGTAACTTTAGGCAAAAGCTACATGAGCCGCGCAAGCTAAACGCCACTCTCAATAACCTTGCGCGCCTGATCGGACAAACAATAAATCCCTCAAAACCTGCCTTGGTAGCTGCGCAATTGGAAACAACAATTTCCACATGCGCCACACTAACCAAGATCAAAAGCACATTTTCTCCTTACTCTTGTTTTCATTAAGTCCAGAGCTCCAACCACTTGCGTTGCGCATGGTGCAGCACTGGACTGGGGGGACTTGAAGGGGTATGGTCCCAAAAAGCCGCGCAAATCTCCTCTCAGGTTGCGCGTGAGACCATACTCCTTATTTCAGAAACCTTATTAATAAGGTCCTCGCGCGCCACACTCCACGTTCTGATCTACCCCGCGCGAGGCACGGCCCTCAAGAGGCTCAGATATCAGCACTTAGCATGAAACGTTGGAACAAATGAGCATACTAACCCCGCGCGCGGTTAGTTTGCTGTCCAACAAGAACCACACAGTAAGGAAGCGCACGGCTACCTACAGTGGTACACAAGGTACAAGTGGCAGTAAAAGGAGCCAACGAGCGTCCAGCAGGCTCTGGTCAATCGTGCGCCACGATCGTCTGACGAGAAGTACACAAGGACGCCTACGTGGCACCAATCAGAGGACGGAGACAACTGTCCCACGATCTCCACTTGTCTGCTGATGACAGAAGGACGACAAGGCCGACAGCAGTGACACGTGGCTCCAATCAAGGTGCGCCAGCACCGAGGAACGTCTAGAAGCCACTAAGCGGTCGACGCCAGTGAGACAAAGAGCATATCCGTTTCGTTGTCCGCTTCCGGCCCAAGGCCCGTCAGCCCATAACCCCTTACACCTCTCCGGCTATAAATAGAGACCTCATTCCACAGGTTAAACATTCTATTCCCTCTACTCTCACTCTTAGCTCTTAATTACTCTCAAAGCAGTCGCTTATTCTCACGCCGGAGCCTGGTTAAGAGGGAAACCCCCACATTCCCCTCTTAACGAGTAACGGTGTTCTGTTTTGCAGGATCGATTATCAAGTCTGTGACACCCCAGGAAAACCAGTGAACGACGTAACTTACCTAGCTTCCTCAGTGAGTGCGTACCAAATTTCGGGACGAAATTTCTTTTAAGTTGGGGATAATGTGACAACTCGAGTTTCTGACTTTCACTTTCGCACTTGATGCGCGTTGACTTTGACTGTTTAGTTGTTTGTATTGTGAATTGGAAGTTGTACGTGTTGTGTTTTAATGAAACGATTGTCATTTGGCCTATATGTGATTACTTGCTGTGGTAGAAAATAATGTTAGGATTATTATTAAAACACTTAGTCTAGATCGGAACATGTCATACAGTTCGAAGGATTCGAAGGACCACGAAGGATGACCTTCGATTCGAAGACCCCGAAACATATCTTTCGAGCACGAAACATATCCTTCGAGCACGAAACATATCCTTCGATATGTTTCGGCCCAGTCTTTCCAATGGGCTTGGCCCATTACTGTGATACGTATATATGGGAGTGCATGTAAACTGATGGTTATTTTCTAAGAAAAACCCTAGTTCCTTTGTGTGTGTGCGACGGCAAAGCAGACTTAGTCCCTGTTCGAAGGATTTTATTTCCGCAACCCCGATTTCCGGTTAGTGTGTGTGTTGTTGTTTATGATGTATGATTTCATGATTGATCAATGGTCTTGCAATATGTTGTTTATATGTTGTCATGAATCGGATAAGCTAGGTTTAGCAAATATAATTGGATTGAATAGTCATGATTACTAGGATGTTGTTGTTGATCGGTTAGCAAATCGGTCAAACTTGTTTGATTAATCGGCCGGATTGTTTGTATACGAATTGGATATGTATGTTAATCAGGTTGATAGTCGGCTGAATATGGTAATCGGACATGTTTATGTAATCGACACATATGTGTAAATCGGATAGTTTGAATGATCTTGTTATTCAGATTAGGGTTCTTGATAAACATGAGAATTATGCTTGTTTGATCTTGTGGGTGTTAGCAGAATTGTGAAATTGGTGTTAATTGATAGACGGGTAAACTTGGAAACTTGGAATAAACGTAACTGTTATTTGCCGAAAGATGTTAGTTACCCGAAACATAGCTGTTGACCGAAGGATAGCTTTGACCGAACCATAGTAGCTATGACCGAAAGATATTAGTAGGTCGAAACATAGTTGTGACCGAAAGATAGTTTGGTCGAAAGATGACATATGGTTCGAAGCATAACAATTGGCCCGAAAGACAACTGTTATAACTTGTATGCCGAAAGATAAGAGTGGATCGAAAGATATATGGTTAAAAACCTACTTTGAATGATGGAATGTATGCTTGATCTATTTGACATGCCATGCTTGGTGATGAATGTTAACATTTGTATGCGTGTACACTAGCTGATGATTAAATGTGAAATGATACGTGTTGTGCCGATATGCAAATTGACTGTATGTGAACATTAGATTGCATGCGTATCATTGTGAACATGAACTGATTTGTTATACGTGCATACGATAGGACTTGATTAATTACTTGTGAGTGCATACCCTAGCATACCGAGCAAACCAAGGTGAGTTCACACTCTTACCAAGGCATGGGATTCCCGGGGTGTTGGGAATGGGATTGAAAGGTTGATTAGATACTCTATTGACACAATGACTAGACTACCACATCACTATCCTCGGTTGTGAAGGATACCTACAGTTACGAGTAGTCTAGTGGTTAAGTAACGTGGAACACCACCACAAGTAACGTGGAACACCACCACAAGTAACGTGGAACACCACCACAAGTAACGTGGAACACCACCACAAGTAACGTGGAACACCACCACAAGTAACGTGGAACACCACCACAAGTAACGTGGAACACCACCACAAGTAACGTGGAACACCACCACCATTAAAACATGAAATCGGCCCAGTAGAGCCACCTGTTACAAACGAACTTACTTTTACGCATTACTTTTCCTGTGAACTCGCTCAACTAGTTTGTTGATCATTCTGTTACATGCCTTGCAGATCGCTAGGTACATTGGAGCTTGCACTGGAGAAGCGGGTCGTTGTGGACAAGGATCGTGGCTTTTCCGTTGAACTATTAAGACACTTAAACTGTTAACTATTACTGGTTTATTTACTATGCTTCCGCTACATGTTGAAATGATGAATTTGGTTAATCACCTTTTGTATTGAATGGATGGTTTTCATTTCTTTTACTTAATATTAAATGCATGTTCAATATGATTGGTGGCTTGATCCTGGTCAGTCACGCTCCCAAGCGGTGATACTCCGCAGGTGGATTTTGGGGGTGTGACAGATTGGTATCAGAGCCATTGGTTATAGAGAACTTGGTTTTAATATGGAAAAACGTTTTTATTAAAACCAGACTATAACCAGAACAGTGCTCTCAACGATCCACAACGACGCTTCGCTCCACGTGCAAGACTCAACTTCCTAGGTAATAAGGTTTATGTTTATTGCCTACATGCTAGAATTAGCATAGGACTTTGCTCGTAGTATGCTTACATTACTTGCTCACAACTTGACATTGCATGAGAATACTTATGTGCTTACACTCTTCTGTCATCGCACTATTCGCGAACCTTTCTCACTTATGTTGCCTTTGATGTGAAGATCAATGGCCGCACGAATTACCATGACTCAAGCCCAGCTAGAGGCTCTCGTTGCTGCGGCAGTTGCAGCCGCCCAAGCAGGTAGTATACCCTGCAGTATAGACACTAGGATCTTTAGATCCTACATTAATTCTCGTACTTAACTTTGCCCTATTCGTACACAATAGGTCAACCCGCTCAGCAACAACCTGGGTGCACATTCAAAAATTTCATGGACTGTCGTCCTAGCTCGTTCAGTGGCACGGAGGGGGCAGTTGGACTCCTCCACTGGTTTGAAAAGCTCGAGTCGGTTTTTGAAATGTGTGAATGCCCTGAGGCTCGCAGGGTGAAGTTCGCCACTGGCACACTTGAAGGGATTGCGCTCACTTGGTGGAACGCACAAGTGCAGATCTTAGGGTTGGCAGCTGCTAACGCCACACCCTGGAATGAATTCAAAGAACTGATCAAGAGGGAATACTGCACTAGAGAAGACATTCACAAGTTGGAGGACGAGTTGTATAACTTGAAGATGGTTGGTTCGGAAATCGAAGCTTACACCAAGAGATCGAATGAGTTGGCTGTGTTATGTCCAACTATGGTGGACCCTCCATACAAGCGTATTGAGTTGTATCTCAAAGGTTTGGTGCCAGAAATACAGAGCCACGTTACCTCAGCTAACCTCAACAACATCCAGGAAATACAGCGTCTCGCTCATCGCATCACTGATCAGGCAGTGGATCAGAATAAACTGCCAAAGCGTGTCGGCGCTACTGCTACAGCTGCTACTTCAGTCACTCCAACTGCTGCTACTTCTGCCACACCCAGCGAGAATAAAAGAAAGTGGGACGGGGATTCCAGCAGGGGATCAGCGTCTGTTCAGTCCCAAACTCAACAACGTCGCACCAACGATTACCAGAGTCCGAGTCAGCAATCATCGGGCAGTCAGGGACATAGTGGTTATAAAGGAAATCACCCGTGGTGTAACAGGTGCAACAAACACCACAGTGGAAGATGTCGCAGGAGTCAATGTCAAAGATGTCACAAGCCGGGTCATGAGGCTAAAGATTGTAGAAGCTCGCGTCCAGCAAACCAGCACCAGCAACTTCCACCGCCAGCTCCACAGAATCAGCAGCAGCAGCCACAGCGTGGAAACCGGGGGTGTTTCCAGTGTGGGGCTGAAGGTCACTACAAACGCGATTGCCCACAGTTGAACCAGAACCGCAACAACAACCATCAGGGCAACGGGAACCATAACAACAATAATGGGGGCAACAACAACAACAACAACGGCAATGAAGCTCGTGGTCGAGCATTTGTGTTGGGTCGAGGAGATGCAGTGAATGATCCTAACGTAGTTATGGGTAAGTTCCTTCTCGACGATATTTACGTTACTGTCTTATTTGATTCGGGTGCTGATACAAGTTATATGTCCATGAAAATGAGTAACTTATTAAAACGTACACCAACACCTCTAGACACTAAACACGTCGTAGAACTAGCAAATGGTAAAAGTGTAGAAGCCGCTCATGTAGTCAAGGGTTGTAGCATTGTTCTAGCGGGTCAGACTTTCACGATTGATCTTATACCCATAGTCTTGGGTAGTTTCGACGTCGTCATCGGTATGGATTGGTTATCCCAACATCATGCGGAAATCTTATGCAAGGAAAAAGTTATTCGTATTCCTCGCTCCAGTCAAGAACCTCTCGAAGTACAAGGTGACAAGAGTGGTGCTGTGGTTGGCATCATCTCTTACTTAAAGGCGCAGAAATGTTTACGAAAGGGACATACTGCCATTCTGGCACTTGTCACTGACGCATCAACAAAGGAAAAGAAGCTGGAGGATATACCAGTTGTGCGTGATTTTCCTCAAGTGTTTCCTGAAGATTTACCTGGTTTACCTCCTCATCGTCAAGTCGAGTTTCAGATTGAATTAGCTCCAGGAGCAGCACCAATAGCCCGCGCACCGTATCGTTTAGCTCCAACCGAACTGGAAGAACTGTCGAAACAGCTGCAAGAGCTCTTGGAAAAGGGCTTTATTCGTCCAAGCTCTTCGCCTTGGGGAGCTCCAGTGTTATTTGTGAAGAAGAAAGACGGTACGTTCAGAATGTGTATAGACTACCGGGAACTCAACAAGGTGACGGTGAAGAACCGTTATCCTCTTCCGCGCATCGACGACTTATTCGACCAGTTGCAAGGGTCGTGTTACTATTCCAAGATTGATTTAAGGTCAGGTTATCATCAGCTGAGAGTCCGGGATGAGGACGTCTCCAAAACCGCTTTCAGAACTCGCTACGGTCATTACGAGTTTCTTGTCATGCCATTCGGGCTTACGAACGCGCCAGCAGTCTTCATGGATCTTATGAACAGGGTGTGTAAACCCTATCTAGACAAGTTCGTCATTGTCTTCATCGACGACATCCTGATTTACTCCAAGAGTCAGGAGGAGCACGAGCAGCACTTACGTCTTATCTTGGAACTTCTTCGAAAGGAGCAACTGTACGCAAAGTTTTCAAAATGCGACTTCTGGCTTCGTGAAGTCCACTTCTTAGGCCATGTGGTAAACAGGGATGGGATTCATGTTGATCCATCCAAGGTTGATTCGATCAGAAACTGGCCAGCACCACGTACACCGACAGAAATACGCCAATTCTTGGGTTTGGCGGGTTACTACAGGCGATTTATTAAAGACTTCTCCAAGATCGCGCAACCACTTACTATGCTAACACAGAAAGGTGTCGTTTACAGATGGGGTAATGCGCAAGAGACCGCTTTTCAGTACTTAAAGGATAGGCTTTGCAGCGCACCTATTCTTTCATTGCCAGAGGGCACGGATGACTTCGTGGTATACTGTGATGCATCCATCCAGGGTCTTGGATGTGTGTTGATGCAACGTGATAAAGTGATAGCCTACGCTTCTCGGCAACTCAAGGTTCATGAACGGAACTACACGACGCACGATTTAGAGCTGGGAGCTGTTGTTTTCGCGCTTAAGATATGGCGACACTACCTGTACGGTACCAGGTGCACGATTTACACCGATCACAGGAGTCTCGAGCATATTCTTAAGCAAAAGGATTTGAATATGCGTCAACGGAGATGGGTTGAACTTCTGAACGACTACGAATGCGCCATCAAGTATCATCCAGGCATGGCCAATGTTGTGGCTGATGCCCTCAGTCGGAAAGACACTCTACCTAAGCGCGTGCGAGCGCTACAACTTACTATTCAGTCCAGTCTTCCTGCACAGATACGAACTGCTCAGTTAGAAGCACTGAAACCCGAAAACGTCAAAGCTGAAGCCTTACGCGGCTCAAGGCAACGCATGGAACAAAAGGAAGACGGCGCCTACTATGTAACGGGGCGTATTTGGGTCCCACTTTATGGAGGTTTACGCGAACTTGTAATGGATGAAGCTCACAAGTCTCGCTATTCGGTACATCCAGGGTCGGATAAAATGTACCACGACATCAGCACTACTTACTGGTGGCCTAGTATGAAAGCCCACATCGCTACCTATGTTGGCAAGTGTTTAACCTGTGCGAGAGTCAAGGTTGAATATCAGAAACCAGCAGGTCTACTTCAGCAGCCCAAGATACCGCAGTGGAAATGGGAAGAAATTTCCATGGATTTCGTTACGGGCTTACCTAGATCTCAGCGTGGGAATGACACTATTTGGGTGATCGTTGATCGACTCACAAAGTCTGCTCACTTCTTGGCTATCAAAGAAACGGATAAGTTTTCTACCCTAGCAGACATCTACTTGAAAGAAGTTGTTTCGAGGCACGGAGTGCCCACCTCTATTATTTCGGATCGCGATGCACGATTCACGTCAGAGCTATGGCAAGCAATGCACAAATCCTTCGGCTCACGATTAGACATGAGCACAGCATATCATCCTCAGACGGATGGGCAGTCTGAGCGAACCATCCAAACTCTAGAAGACATGCTTCGAGCGTGCGTTATCGATTTCGGCAACGGCTGGGAAAAGCACCTCCCTTTAGTGGAGTTTTCATACAATAACAGCTATCATACAAGCATTCAAGCCGCTCCATTCGAGGCATTGTACGGACGAAAATGCCGGTCACCTCTCTGTTGGGCAGAGGTGGGGGATAGTCAAATTACGGGTCCAGACATTGTAGTGGACGCCACAGAAAAGATAGCACAGATACGGCAACGCATGGCGGCAGCACGCGACCGTCAGAAAGCCTACGCGGACAAGCGTAGAAAACCATTGGAATTTGAGGTCGGGGACCGGGTTTTATTGAAAGTTTCACCCTGGAAGGGTGTGGTACGATTTGGCAAAAGGGGCAAACTGAATCCGCGGTACGTCGGACCATTCGAAATCTTAGAAAAGATTGGCAAAGTAGCCTACAGATTAAAACTACCAGCTGAACTCGGTGCAGTTCACAATGTATTTCACGTGTCGAATCTGAAGAAATGCCTATCAGATGAGACCCTTATAGTTCCTTTTAAGGAACTCACTATCGACGAGCGGTTGCAGTTCGTCGAGGAACCAGTTGAAATCACGGACCGGGATGTTAAGGTCCTCAAACACAAGAGGATCCCTCTTGTTCGAGTTCGTTGGAACTCTCAGCGTGGCCCAGAGTATACCTGGGAACGCGAAGACCAGATGAAAGAAAAGTATCCCCAGTTATTCGAAACCAATGCATCCACTTCTGAGGCTGAAGCTACTACTACTGAATTTCGGGACGAAATTCCAAATCAACGGGGGGATGATGTGACACCCCAGGAAAACCAGTGAACGACGTAACTTACCTAGCTTCCTCAGTGAGTGCGTACCAAATTTCGGGACGAAATTTCTTTTAAGTTGGGGATAATGTGACAACTCGAGTTTCTGACTTTCACTTTCGCACTTGATGCGCGTTGACTTTGACTGTTTAGTTGTTTGTATTGTGAATTGGAAGTTGTACGTGTTGTGTTTTAATGAAACGATTGTCATTTGGCCTATATGTGATTACTTGCTGTGGTAGAAAATAATGTTAGGATTATTATTAAAACACTTAGTCTAGATCGGAACATGTCATACAGTTCGAAGGATTCGAAGGACCACGAAGGATGACCTTCGATTCGAAGACCCCGAAACATATCTTTCGAGCACGAAACATATCCTTCGAGCACGAAACATATCCTTCGATATGTTTCGGCCCAGTCTTTCCAATGGGCTTGGCCCATTACTGTGATACGTATATATGGGAGTGCATGTAAACTGATGGTTATTTTCTAAGAAAAACCCTAGTTCCTTTGTGTGTGTGCGACGGCAAAGCAGACTTAGTCCCTGTTCGAAGGATTTTATTTCCGCAACCCCGATTTCCGGTTAGTGTGTGTGTTGTTGTTTATGATGTATGATTTCATGATTGATCAATGGTCTTGCAATATGTTGTTTATATGTTGTCATGAATCGGATAAGCTAGGTTTAGCAAATATAATTGGATTGAATAGTCATGATTACTAGGATGTTGTTGTTGATCGGTTAGCAAATCGGTCAAACTTGTTTGATTAATCGGCCGGATTGTTTGTATACGAATTGGATATGTATGTTAATCAGGTTGATAGTCGGCTGAATATGGTAATCGGACATGTTTATGTAATCGACACATATGTGTAAATCGGATAGTTTGAATGATCTTGTTATTCAGATTAGGGTTCTTGATAAACATGAGAATTATGCTTGTTTGATCTTGTGGGTGTTAGCAGAATTGTGAAATTGGTGTTAATTGATAGACGGGTAAACTTGGAAACTTGGAATAAACGTAACTGTTATTTGCCGAAAGATGTTAGTTACCCGAAACATAGCTGTTGACCGAAGGATAGCTTTGACCGAACCATAGTAGCTATGACCGAAAGATATTAGTAGGTCGAAACATAGTTGTGACCGAAAGATAGTTTGGTCGAAAGATGACATATGGTTCGAAGCATAACAATTGGCCCGAAAGACAACTGTTATAACTTGTATGCCGAAAGATAAGAGTGGATCGAAAGATATATGGTTAAAAACCTACTTTGAATGATGGAATGTATGCTTGATCTATTTGACATGCCATGCTTGGTGATGAATGTTAACATTTGTATGCGTGTACACTAGCTGATGATTAAATGTGAAATGATACGTGTTGTGCCGATATGCAAATTGACTGTATGTGAACATTAGATTGCATGCGTATCATTGTGAACATGAACTGATTTGTTATACGTGCATACGATAGGACTTGATTAATTACTTGTGAGTGCATACCCTAGCATACCGAGCAAACCAAGGTGAGTTCACACTCTTACCAAGGCATGGGATTCCCGGGGTGTTGGGAATGGGATTGAAAGGTTGATTAGATACTCTATTGACACAATGACTAGACTACCACATCACTATCCTCGGTTGTGAAGGATACCTACAGTTACGAGTAGTCTAGTGGTTAAGTAACGTGGAACACCACCACAAGTAACGTGGAACACCACCACAAGTAACGTGGAACACCACCACAAGTAACGTGGAACACCACCACAAGTAACGTGGAACACCACCACAAGTAACGTGGAACACCACCACAAGTAACGTGGAACACCACCACAAGTAACGTGGAACACCACCACCATTAAAACATGAAATCGGCCCAGTAGAGCCACCTGTTACAAACGAACTTACTTTTACGCATTACTTTTCCTGTGAACTCGCTCAACTAGTTTGTTGATCATTCTGTTACATGCCTTGCAGATCGCTAGGTACATTGGAGCTTGCACTGGAGAAGCGGGTCGTTGTGGACAAGGATCGTGGCTTTTCCGTTGAACTATTAAGACACTTAAACTGTTAACTATTACTGGTTTATTTACTATGCTTCCGCTACATGTTGAAATGATGAATTTGGTTAATCACCTTTTGTATTGAATGGATGGTTTTCATTTCTTTTACTTAATATTAAATGCATGTTCAATATGATTGGTGGCTTGATCCTGGTCAGTCACGCTCCCAAGCGGTGATACTCCGCAGGTGGATTTTGGGGGTGTGACAAAGTCGGAGCTCAAATATCCATAAGAAGATTAACCATTATGAAAGGAACATAAACCAATCTAATTGACTCCCTAATTAGATCAGTGTTTCTTCAAGTTGTAACAAAAAAAAAAAAAAGATATGATAGTGTAGTTCTAGGTGATTAACTTACCGATGTTTTGAAACTTCAATTTGGGGAGATCTATGTCAGTCTTGCAGTTCTACACCTTATATGTTTTTATGGAGTCCAAACTAAAACAATTTGAGTTTTAATTTAGTGAGTTTCCGCCACCATCACCACAAGCTATGAAGATACCACATTACTGTTCACGGGCGATGAGAGCATTTACAATGGCTTCTCTATTTAAATTCATATAATTTAGTTAAAAAGATCTTGATGTCTTAATTCTGTTTGTCTTTTATAAATATTCTCATTCTTCACATCTATCTATATATTTTTTGAACGGTAAATTTGGATCACTGGCGGAGCACTGGAGTATTATTGTGCCACCAGCAGAACCATCCGATCATATCCATCTCCACTAGGCATAATGCCTATACACCAATTCAGGAGGAAACCCAATAAATATGAGAAAACCCCCTTGTGAGAATCAAACCAAGAACCTATTAGACCATGTGTAGTGGTAGAAGCTTATAATGCCCCCACCATGGGGCATTATACGACACGTGGCGTCCTAGTCAGTAAGGGGGCATTATAGCAAAAGTGGTGTAGTGGGTATAATGCCCCATAATGCCCCATTCAATCATTTTACAATCATTTCACAATTATTTTTTTAATTTAAAACATAAAATAACCTTCATTAATTTAAAAATAAAATTACATTACTTGAAAAAAAAATAAAAAAAAAACAGAAAAAAAAAATCGAAAATAAAAAAAAGCAGAAAATAAAAAAAAAACAGAAAAAAAGCTGAAAAAAATAAAAAAAAAACATAAAAAATAACATGATCTAGAGTCCATATTTTTCTCTAATTTTTTGGCGACGCATTTGCGCAAGGATCAACGCATCGCCTTGTAGGTGGTCGATAGGTTTGGACAAAAACTCGATGTCCTTTTCCATTTGCCTCGCCTCTTGCATCTCGTTAAATTTTTTTGTTTCGGCCACTCGTTCCTTCATAATCTCATAACGTTGGTGGTCGAGATCTCGAATGTCTTGGAGACGACGGTTCATCTCCTCGAAATCATCCTTTAACTCGAGATCGGAAGACGACTCGACCGTTTTTTTCCCGGTTCCCTTTCTTCTACCGGTGGGTCGGACCAACTCTTCTTGAATGCCCTCGTCCACCGCCTCATTTAAATCAACATTGCGGGCATCCGATGTTGGAGTTGACGGGTCAACGGATGATGATGTTTTTGACCTTTTAGCCCGACGTCTACTACTAGACGTCATTGGGTTAACTACCGCCCACTTTGGACTTTTTCGTAGTAGCTCCCAACACTTGTAGTACGTGAAAGGGCATTTTGTTCTCTCGAACTCCTCCAAACTCTTCGTTAAAACCCCCACGTCACCTTCACCGCTCGGCCGATTATCGTAGTTACGTTGAAAACATTCTTGGAACGCATGGCACTTGTTGTTGATGTCGGTCCATTTGCTAGAAATGGAGTCTTTGTCCCAATGTTCGCCTTGACCCCACGTGCTAAAGAAGAGTGCACGAACCCTATCCCAAAAAACCGGGCCCGTTTGAAAGTTTGCTACAAAAAAAAATAAATAAATAAGTTGTTTGTTAAAAAATAAATTAACAAAATAAGTAAAATAATATTTATATAAAATAGTTACCGGTCTCTTCGTCCTCCGAAATGTCGACATACGCCCGAGTCAACGCGTATTCCTCTTCCTTCGTCCATTTGATTATATTTTTTGTACGCCGCGGTGCGTCCTTATCTTTCTTTTTATGCGACCTTTTGCCGCGTTTCGATGTTTCTTGCACCGGTTCGGGTTGCGTCTCCGGTACGACTTCCACATCGGGTTCGGCTTCGGGTTGTGACGGTTGAGACCCGCCGGCTTGACCATAGCCGAAAGTGGGAGGAACAAACGGAGGGGCGCCACTCAAGTAAGCCGCGTAAGTTAAAAAGCTCGGGTCCATGTCTTGAAGGTTGTATGGGGTTTGCGGTTGGGTTGTGTTCGGGTTTGCGGGTCTAGCGGGGACACCAAAAGGAGGGCGGAATGGATGCATGATTGTATAAAAATTAGAAGAAAGTGGGTTTTTTTTTTATAAAAGTTGGAAGAAAGTGGGAGAAATAGTGAGTTTTTGTATAAAAAATGGTGTGAATGTGGGGTAAATATATATAGTGGGGATTATTTTAAATTAAAAAAAAATAAAAGAATTTGACCGTTTGAAAACGGTCGAAAATGGTGGCCCCCACACGATTTAAGCGTTATATTAAAAACGCCGGAGGGGATTTTTTTCGAAAATAACGCCGTAAAACGCCCCCTGTAATGGGGGGTTAGGCGTTTTCGGGCGTTTTCGCGCAATTTTTTTTAAAAAAAAAACGCCCCATTACGCTTGGTCTTAGTTCTATGTTCTAATGTCTTATCACACCTTTTAGATGCAACTAGGCTATAAAGCCATGTACACATCTATCTATATGTAATTAAATAAAATTTTATTTATTATTTTAATATTTTCTTTTCTCTTTCTTTCACCTAGAGATGCAATTATAAATCATTAAAACATGGTCGTTCTAGGATTGATGCTACACACTAATTTATATTAAGGACTACATACTATATATTCTCGTGTCACATGGAGTGGTCGACCAAGAGACTATGAATATTTTAGTGCTCGTTTATCATGTATCTTCTACTAAGTGATTTTTTAAAGCATGATATCGTTTTTGAAGGGTGAAATCAATTGTGTGTCGCGAGGGAGTTTTAACCCACTCTTTTATATAAATAAAATAATCTGAAAAGAAATCCAACCTATCAAATTGACAAATACCCATTCTATATCTTTATGTTAACGTCATACACTACAAGCTTTTTTTCCCCTTTTGTTCATACACACAAGAAAAAGCCAAAAATAAAACAAGTATTTCATTAACCAATTTACAAGAGCAACTGCGGCAAACATAGATTTACAGATTTAAAAAAAAAAAAAAAAAAAAAAAAAAAAAAAAAAAAACCCTCTCCATTTTATATTTAAAAAGCACTTTGTTTTAAAGTTTTTGGTCTGCAGCGCAGAAAATCTTAATCCGATGAATCGGAGCTGGATGCAACGTTGTTGCCGGATCTCGGTCGCCGGAGAAGTTCAATCAGTTGCTCCGCCTGTCCATCAGTCAAATAATTCAACATTAGACCCACAACGTAACAAATAACTATCATTTCAGTTCCAATATTTTTTTCTATAAAATAATACATTAACTATCATTTCAGTTCCAATATTTTTTTCTATAAAATAATATATTAAATAACAATTATAATTAATTATTTCCTTCAATAGAAACATTCCTACATTCTAATTTAAGTTTCTGTCACAAAAGATGATAATATAAAAAGGTAACCACCATATACTCAAATAAATGCAACCTTGTCGTCACCATGTTAGGTTTTACTTTTTCAACTCTAAAATAATTGGTCCATTACTCTTTAAGTCATTTTAATTTAATTCAATAACTCTTTTAATAAATCCCAAAACTGCACAAAGAGGGGTCCGAAGTTCTAATGACTATCATACCGGCCAATATTTATATTATTAAGGGGTTGTTTGTTTACCTCTTGAGGCTCTTAATGGTTCAGACATTTTACTGGTTTAACACTTAATGGTTTAGACTGTTTGTTTCACAAGCAAATGTCTGAATGGTTCAAACATTTGTCTCTAAAAGATTAAGCATTATACAGAGTTTGAATGGTTAAGACCTCTAATCTGAATTTGTCAGACATTTGTCTCTGAACGATTACGCATAATACAGGTTTTTAATGGTTCAGACATCTTACTAGTTCAGCACTAAATGGTTCAGATCTCTTACTGATTCAACACTTAACCATTCAGATGTTGCCAAACAGCCCCTAAAGGTATTAAAATGGTCAAAATTACTATAACTTGAGCTCGAAATTGAAGTAAATGATACTTTAATTATGACATTAAGTTGAAAAGATCCACAACACAGTCTCATATATCATTGTTTTGAAATGTTCAATATACATGACACGTCTAGAATTGGTCTTAGGCAAGTCTTTTGACTGTGATGGCTGGTTAGTAAAAGTGGAGGTCAATATAAGTGTATTGGAACCCTATCATTTTCAGAAGTGACACAACAACAAATCTAGTAAAAATATTAAATATCTAAAAATTTTCTTTAATAATATCAATGAAATATCAATGTTCTCTGCATATCATCTCACTTTTTTAAATGCTAATTAATATCTATTGTTGTCCGTGGCTCCATCAACGGTTAAAACATTTAGCGTACAAAGTGTACGAACTAAAGATAATGTGCGAAGCGTTAGAACTAAAAATAAAAAGGACCCATTGATATTTTCGTAATTATGATAATCAAACAATTCAGTAAATAATTACTCTACAACAAAATAACAAAATAAGCTAAATTAATAACAGTTACGCTACTTGTAAGTGTAGCGTAGTTATTATTAGTCTAGCACAATTTTATTGGTGTAATTATGAAATTACGTACGCTTTGCACCGTAGAACTAATTTATTTGTATTTGTATTTGTATTTGATCCTAACACGTATGGAATAACGCTTACCTTTTGTTTAGCACGCTTGGTCCCGGCCTGCGACAACGCAACAAGCGGCGGAATAGCTCCTTCGCGCGCGACCATATTCCGGTACACCACACTACCATCACACAACTGCAACAAAATAACCACCGCAATCTCCTTCTGCCGCTGAGACCCAACCTCCACAATCTCCACCAGCACCGGCACACCTCCCTCCTCTACCAACGCCGCCCTAGCCTCCGGTAACGACACCAAAACACTCACCACAAATGCCGATTTATCCACCATATTTGACTCGAAATCCGCCATCAATTCTACCAACGGCTTCATTATCCCAGCCTCAACTGCTCGAATTTTATTTTCCTTCAATGAACACAACGAATACAACGCCGTTGACGCATCTTTCTTGCCGCGAAAGTTACCGGTTTCGAGTAAATCAACTAGCAACGGAATCGCTCCGGACCGTCCGATTACAGATTTGTTTTCTTCTAGTTGCGATAACCGGAGTAACGCACACGCAGCGTTCTCCTTTCCGGTCGGTGTTCCGATTTTCAAAGCCCTAACTAACGGCCGGATTGCACCGGAAGAAGCTAAGAGCTCTTTATTCTCATCACACAACGATAAATTCAATATCGCCGTTACACCGTGCTCTTGTAATTCAGGATCCGAACACGAAATCAGCGAAATCAACGGTTTAATCGCTCCGGATTTCGCGATTTTAACTCGATTCTCCGGTTTGTTCTTCGCGAGCAATCGTAACTCCATCGCCGCTTGTTTTCGATCTTCGATCGAATCGGATTCCAGATCGGACACCAGTTGTTGAATCAGATCGTCGGATTTTTCAGTCGCGCACGCGAGAATCAGCCGCTTGCTATGCAGCGACGTCGTCGGGAACTCGCCTGAGCGGTCGCTGTTGCAGTCGCTGAACGCAGTGGAATCTTCGTTTAAACTGATGTTGCTGAAGTTGCGATTCATGTATGTGTAATTGGAGTGAATTTCAGCCTCCATGATGATGGTGATGATCGGAAGGATTTGAAATGGAATATTCCGGTGAGGGGATGGAGGAGTGGGGGTGGGGGTGTGGGTGTTGATATAGAAAAGGAAAGAGGGGGGACACGTGGAGGACCGTATCGGATTGATGGTCAGAGGGCACGTGGGAAAGGGGGTGGCGTGCGAAGAAGGTCCGTTTTTCCTACTTTAACTGCCGTGGTGACCTTTTTCTTTTTTTCTTTTTTATTTCTCTTTATTTGATGCATAGTTAGTTGGTAAAGTTGTTTTGGTGTAGGAACCCAACGCTTGCTACTTTTTTTCTTGTTTGTTTCCTAATTGTTTTTTTTTATATTAACTTTGTTGCATTTTGAGTGGTTTGACTAGTGTTGTTTAAGTGCACGAATTGGTGATATGATATAAATTCCAACATAAGTGTACTTCAAATGACTTGAATGCAACCTTTATTTAAATGAGTTAAATAGATTGAGAAGTTATAAATGAGGTGTAATTAAGTTATAAATGAGTTACATGGGTTGAAGGATTGTAATAAGGCTACTCGGTATGGTGCCGGAGCCGAGCACGTCGCCGGAGCAAGACCGACGGGGGCGGCGTGGGAGGACGGCGTCGCCGAGGGGGAGGCCCACATCTTTGGTCCGTCTCAAACGGCTAAAGTCGGACGGCGACGACGGGACGGAGCGGGACGGTGGGGCGGCGGCATGGGACGACGGTGGTGATGTGGCGGCGAAGTCGGAGGACGAACCTCGCGACGGTTCCATACCGTATGGCCTAAGTAACTCAAATGGAATAGCGGTTTAGACTTTATGAAATGCGTATCTACATTGTTTAACTTTTAATGAGTCACAACAAGGGTGAAAGATTTCTCATTTGACCCATGTGCTATGCTCTAGTGATCCGTCTCTTACCCATTGCTAGGATTCTTACATCGACTTTGCATTATATTATGTTTTTCATTTTTCGTGTCTGGTATATATATGACATTGGGAGGATAAATTGTCAAGATGTAACAATTTTAAATAATTTTTTTATTTATGATTTTCTTTTAGTAAGAGTTAATCACACAAATAGTCATGTCTTTGGCCTAATGGTCATTAGTGGCAGCGAAAAGTTCGTTAAAACATCAAGTATTGATTACATTTTCTTTAAACAAAATATTGAATAACATAGTCGGTCAACTAAGGTCGATAAACTGTCTGTCTAATAGTAGGGGAGCCTTCGGTCCATGATAAGGACTTCCTATCAAGGGTCAACTTGTACAACCTAACATGCAAGCTTAAAAACTCAGCTACACTGAGTGAGTTGTAGTTTTAATAAAACATGGAATTAATACTTTATATAAGATGTTTAGCCATTTCATCAAAACACATTTTAATATCAAATATGCTCATCAATACCGTTTGAGGTAGCATGCATATGAGTCAAACGCAACATGTTCCTTCTTCTCCTCAACGCAGCGCGACCCGACCAAGAAAACGAACCCGACCAGACATTAATTCACCCGTTACACGACGCCACACTTCCGAATTGGTAGCAAACAACTCACAACTTCAACAAAATTGAATTATCATCATCTTATCACTCTTATTTACCTTATAATTGATCAATTAAGTTTCTGTTCATATCACCATTAAACTCGAGTTTTTTCCCAAATAGGTGCAAGTGGAAAAATATTTACTAAAATAGGTGATTTGAAAAATATTTACCAAAATGAGTGTTTTTCTTTATTTTCTTTTTTTTTTACTAATTATATTATAAATTTTATTTTTTAGTTCAATCAACCTGTTATCACTTTTATACTCTTTTTCTTCAATCAACTCATTATATTTTTTATATAATTTATATATATATATATATATATATATAATTTATTAAAAAGAAATCTTATTTTATGATCGAACCATGTTAAAATAAACTGAAATTGTTGAGAAAGACCTCTCACCTACTTTTTTTTTGAGGTAATATTTCATTTACTATTTGGTTTGTGTAAATAATTAACAATTCAATACTTTTGTTAATTTTAATTTTATGAAATTAATAATGAAGCGAGAAACTTTATATTTGAATTATTTAACTTACATAAATATAAAGGAAATAGAACAAAAAAAACCTTAAAAAGAAAAAAAGAAAAGAGATATAATAAGTTAGTTAAAAGTAAAATAAAAAGCATTTTGAGTTGTTTGAAAAAAGTGATATCGAATAAAAAACAAAATTAAAAAAAACAATATATTTGTTTAAATTAATAAAACAAATAAAAATACTCATTTTTGTAAATATTTTTTCTAAATCACCTAGTTTGGTAAATATTTTTTTCCACCACTATTATTTTGGGAAAAAAAAACTTAAAAAACACCTATTTTAGTAAATATTTTTCGAATCACCCATTTTAGTAAATATTCTTTCCACCACCACCCTTTTAGGAAAAAAAAAAAACTCATTAAACTCCCATAAAAGCACTAAGAAACCTAAATAATTTTTGTTTAGTTGGTGAACCATAGCTTATGATTTTGGTATCAAACGAAACCTCTGATCTTTTCCTACAATTCCCCACTCCCAAAACCGGCCAACAACCAACGTATTTCGTGAATTCAAGAAAAGAAGAAGCTAGGGCTCATAACTTGTTAGTGTGATATTTCTCTCAATTCTTAATCAAATCAGGTAATTCCAAAGCCTAATCTCATTTATTTTTCATGCTCTACAAAAGCCATTTATCCATTTTTGTGATAGAGGGCATAAAAATTCAGATTTGCTTCCATGCTAGATTAGGGTTCTTAAACTTTTAAATTTGAGAATTTTGACCTTAGAAACTTGTTATAATGTAATTGAAATTATGTTATTGCTTATGATTATGTTAGATTAGATTGTAGAAATTTTGGTGTTTAATGGACATCATATGGATTTTTCATTGATTAATCATGTTTATATATATTAGGAAAATCATGTTAAAATACCAATTTAACAAGGTATTATATAACAAATATTAAATCTGTTTTTTTAGAAAATAAGATATTATAAATTTTCATAATAACTATTATAACAAATTATCAATAAATGGATTTATTAGATTATAAACCCCAATTTAATCTTTTTAGGAATTTAACTATTTTACACATAATTGCAAGATACTTAAAATTGTCTAGTTTATAAACCCAATAAATGAACTATCTATAATTTGTTTAACATTTTACGTCTAGTTTATAAACCCAATAGATGAATTATCTATAATTTGTTTAACATTTTACAATTTACAATATGTATATATATAGGGTTAGGTTAACGTACAAATGCCCTTATCGTACATTACGTACGCTACAATCTCAGCCGTCCGATTATCTTCCCGCATTGAATTCGCATGTTGTTTTTTACCACATGCGAAATTATTACAAAAAACAACATGCTATTTCATCAAAATTATCACATGCGAAATTGGTACAAAAAACAACATGCGAATTCATAAAAAATTATCACATGCGAAATTGCTATAAAAAAAACAACATGCTATTTCATCAAAATTATCACATGCGAAATTGGTACAAAAAAACAACATGCGAATTCATAAAAAAATTATCACATGCGAAATTGCTATAAAAAAAACAACATGCGATTTTAAAATGCGGGAAGATGATCTGACGGCTGAGATTGAAGCGTACGTAATGTACGATAAGCAATATTGTACAGTACACTTTACCTATATATATATATATATATATATAGGGAGCCGTTAAAATGAAAACCACCTCTAGTTGTAAGAACCGTGAGAACCATTTTCAACCAATCAGATTAAGCCAACGTAAAGGGTATTTTGGTCATTTACCCCAAATGTCAAATCTCTTCTTCTCTCTCCATTTATTGCATCCAGTATTTAATATCCTTCTCTCTCCATTTATTGCATCAAAACTTTTAAAAACCTTTCACCTCTTTCTCTTCCTTCAACAATATCATCCCTGCTCTCTCTTTCACTCTTGCAAACCCTAACCCAAACACCTCTCTCTTCCTCAAGATCCTTCCCTCACCCCTCCGATGAACAGGTAGCCGGCAACCCCCCACCCTCGTCTTTCTGATCGGCGATCTCCCCCTCTCGTTTTCAGCCCAGAAACCACACGGAGGAGCTGGCTATGGCTGGTTTTTCCCCGTCGTTTGATGATGTTGATACAGACAATGTTGATGATGAATATGACGGCGGCACGCGGCGGCGGTAGCTCCTGCCGACACGTTTTTCCTGTGGCGGTGGTGTCTCCGGTGCGCCGCCTCGTCTCACCTTTTTTCGGTGGCGGTGGTGTCTCCAGTTGATGTTGTTTCAGTCGGGGTTGGAGTATTCTGATTGTGGGTGGGTGGAGATGGCCGGCGGCGGCGATGGTGGTTGAGCCAGGGAAGGCGCTGGCTGAGCCGGTGAAGCCCGATACAGGTTTGAGTTGGGGATGATTTGTGTTTCTTTGATTCTGATTGTGTGAGCTGTTTTTTAACACAAATTATGTTTGAGGTTTTGAGATTTTGGCAGTGATAGTCTTTTAATTTGTGTTTTTGAACACAAATTATGATTTGTGTGTTTTGATTATGTCGGTATTGTGTTTGCATAAGTGATTTATTGTTGATTTGTAGCACATAGTTTCTTGGGGGTTGATCTGTGTTGATTCCTTTTTTGATGTTTGGGGGTTGATATTAGTTGATACAGGTTTGAATCTGTTTGAATGATGTTCTTGTTCCTTTTGAATGTTTAAATCAGTTGAATCAGGTGCCTTATTGAATCGGCGGTGCTGATGCAAAAAAAATGACGATGGCGCGGCAAGGATGGTGGAGGGTAGGTTTTTGAACCTGCAACCCCACTTTGCAGCCTCTGATTATCGGAAAATCTGAGCCAAAACTTCGTTTTTTTCAAGAATTCACTCGTTCTTTTGATTTTTGTTTGTTGGGGTTTTTTTTTTTTTGAGGCGTCGATGATGATAGCAAACTATCTGAGACACCTCCCGAGTGTGCGATTTTCTGGGTGCGTTCGGTTTTGCGTAAAAACGGTTTTGTAAAAAAAAGTTAAACCGTAAACTTTTTAACGTAAAACGTTTTTCGGAAATCGTAAAAAGTTTTAGGTAAAACGTAAATCGTAAATTTTTTTTTAGTAAAACGTAAAAAGTTTTACGTAAAACGTAAAAAACTGGCGCGTAAAACGTAAAAACGTAAAAAATGTTATCGTAAAAAACCGGCGCGTAAAACGTAAAAAAACGTTAACGTAAAAAACCGGCGCGTAAAACGTAAATAACGTTAACGTAAAAACGGCGTTAAAAAAGTTAACGTAAAAACCGGGCGCGTAAAACGTAAAAAAACCGGGCGCGTAAAACGTAAAAAAAAGCGGGCGCGTAAAAAACCGGCGTGTAAAACGTAAAAAAACGTTAACGTAAAAAAACGGCGCGTAAAACCTAAATAACGTTAACGTAAAAACCGGGCGTAAAAAAACGGCTCTTCAAAACGTTTTTTTTGAACAAATCTTAAAAAAATTATCATAAAAATCTGATTTCAAAAAATTATTTAACAAAAAAATCTATTTCTTAATAAAAAATAAATTAAGCCTTTGGTAATTAATGAATAGGACAAAAAAAAGACAATTAAAAATAATATATATAAAAAGACAAAAAAAAGCAATTTTACTTATATACCCTTTTGAATTAAAATATTAAAGACATAATAAGACAAAATATATTTAATATTAATTTTAACTACTTTTAATCTTGTCCATCCATCTTCTTGATCTAATGGCTAGAAAGTGGTTCTCGTAGTTCTTACAACTGGATGTGGTTTTCATTTTAGCGGTCCCCTATATATATATATATATATATATATATATATAGGGCTTGGCTATATAAGAAACTCTATCTTCTTTAAAAAAACTATGCAAACCCATTGTCACTCATTGATTAACTTTCATCTAACTTGATCAATGGCTCTCATAATTTTGGTAACAATTAGATTTAAAAGAAATGTTATAATACACATTAGTCAACTAGAAGGGCATTTTCGGAAGTAAATTCCTTCTCTCTCCACTATCCAATCATATCATCTCTCTTTAATGCACTAATCTTTCTCTCTCTTCATATCCATTTCAAAATCACAATCTCATCTCAACTCTCTCAATTCCCTCTCTCTAAAATCACATATCTCATTTTCTCCTCCCCAAATCAAAACCCTAGCCCCCATGACTTTCCCTTCTCTCTACACAACACTTACAACCTGCAAAACCTAGAGAGAGAGTGAGAGCCGTGAGGGAGAGTACCAGAGAAATCGAAAGAGAAAGAGAGGTCCAGAGAAATCGAACGAGAGAGAGAAAACTGGTGGGTTTCCAGCCACCCACGGCAGCAGCAGCGCTGTGGCGATGGTGTTGTTGACCGTTATGGTTGGGGCAGGGGAGGCGGTAGATGCACGATGAGTGAGGCACGATGGTGGTTGCAGATCTGGTGGTTGGTGGAAGGTGGTGGCTGGTTCATTCTGGGTTGTTGGTAGTTGATAGCGGCGACAGTGGATGGTTGTAGAAGGTGGTGGAGGGTGGGTGGTTGGTGGCGCCGGAGTTCGGAACGTCGTCGGAGTCAAGATCTAGTAATGGTTAATGTTCTCTCTCTCTCTCTCTCCTCTCCTCTGTCTTCAATCAAGATCTAGTAATGGTTAATATTCATGTATTTTAAATAAATCGAAAACTTTAGGATGAGATTTTGAACGAGATTTTTTGTTGGTTTGGTTGCTTGTTTGGGGATTTTGATCTTAACAATAATTGTTTTTTTGTTGGTTTGGTTGCTGGTTTGGGCTTTTGATCTGAACAGTAAGTGTTTCTTTTTTGTTGGGTTGTTTGATTTACAGAAACAGACCCATAACATGTGTTAAGCACCTGTTAGAATGATATATAACGTGTGTTGATTTACAGAAACAGATCCATAAAGATATTCAATTGTCAAGCTGGATGGATGTAGGCGACGTTAATGCGGGGACATTGAATAAGTCAAATCTTTAGGGAAAGAAGTTTTCATTCGTTTATAACATGTGTTAGTGGTTCATGCTGTAACACAATACCATGATGTAACCTGACATGTGTTCATGTATAACATGTGTTAAGCCCCTGTTAGAATGATATATAACGTGGGAAAGAACTCTTCGTTCGTTTATAACATGTGTTTGTTTTGCATAATTTGGAATGTATAACATGTGTTAAGCCTCTGTTATAATCTTTTTGTAACTTGACATGTATTCATGTATAAGCTAGTGTTTTACAAAACACCATGATGTGTATATACTGATCTAACATGTGTTACAATTTGTCTGTTCGGAAAATGAAATTGATTAACATGTGACAAGGGTGAAAACAGTCGACGGGGGCGATGAGTTTAATGGTGAGCTTAGTTAATATCGTAATCTTGTTGTAACCCCACTTGTATACATATGATAACATGTAAGCATCCATTATAACCCGACTTGCATTCATGTATATCAAAAGTGGTTTGCAAAACACCATGATGTGTATATACTGATCGTAACACGTGTACAAGTTAATATGGAACATACAAGTTAATATTGTAACACCGTATACCTGGGATAACATGTGTTAAGCCTCTGTTATAATCTTGGTTTAACCCAACATGGTGTCATGTATAAGCTAGTGGTTTCCAAAACACCATGATTTGTATATATTATAACAACATAGTATACCTGATATAACGTGTGTTAAGCGTCTATTATAACGTGTGTTAAGACTTCCAGAATGTGTTAAGTCCATACCGTTTTAACATCATCTACTAGACAAAACAATAAGAGTTTCAAATTACATGTAGTTGCTTAACATGTGATAAGGTTGAAAACAGTTGACGGAGGCGATGGGTTTAATGGTGAGTTTAGTTAATATCGTAATGTTGTAACCCCACTTGTATACATATGATAACATGTGTTAAGCATCCATTATAATGTTGTTGTCACCCGAGTTATATTCATGTATATGAAAGTGGTTTGCAAAACACTATGATGTGCATATACTGATCGTAACACGTGAACAAGTTAATATGGAACATACAAGTTAATATCGTAACACCGTATACCTGGGATAAAATGTGTTAACCCTTTGTTATAATCTTGGTTTAACCTAACATTGTGTCATGTATAAGCTATTGGTTTCCAAAACACCATGATGTGTATATACATACTGTAACATGTGTTAAGCGACTGAAATGTATAACGTGTGTTAAGCATCTATTATAACGTGTGTAAAGACTTCCATGTCACACCCCGATATTTCCACGTTTCACCGGTGGGCCCGGTGGGGGATTATCGTGACGAAGTTGGTAACATTACAGTCAAACAACACAATATTTAAATGCACAGCGGAAGCAAAAGTTAGATATATTTCAACAGAATATAATTGTAATATCAAGTATCACAACAGTTGAAATTAATCCACAGGTGGATCAAAAATAAATAGGAAACATTGTTCAACAGTTTTGACATCCAAGCTTGCGAGACTTATTGTGGACGCTAGGAAAAAGCCAGCCTAGTTCGCGTAGTACCTGCACTTAACCTTTTTGGGAAAATACGTCAGTTTACACTGGTAAATACATTCAACCGACTCATTTGAAAAGTTTAATAAAATTGATTTGAATGCACGTAGCACAAACTTTTTATAACTTGGGATAATTATTTGAATATAATCTTGTAAAAGAATTACATGTTCTTATGCATTCAGTAGCCCGATCCATAGACCGGGTTAAAGATCAATAGACACACCACATTATTTATTTATGCACTGACGGGTGTACGCCTACACCCCGTGCTCAGGTCGTGGCCATCTCGTAAGATGATGCCAAGGATATCCGGGACATGGTCATTAACCCCCCAAAGGCTTTAAGCAACAAAACATTTCAAAACGGAGCACATCAATGATTTAACCTCTATTCGGTTAAAGATTCAACGCCGGACCAAGCGGTATTTTATATACCGTACCCCAAGCCCGTAAAAGGGAAGATAAGTTAAAAGTATTTACCTTTGCAAGTATCAATCACAAATAGCAAGTGCGTGTAGCTTTTACCGGGTCTCCTATTCTGGAACGAAGGTTTATAATAACCTATTAGAATCCTAACGGGTCTTTAATTAAGCCTAAACTTAGACCGGTTAGTTTTAACGAAAGATACGGTTCGAATGCACGATTAGGCGAAGACCGGAATAGAATGTGTTTTAGTCCCGACAAGTTTAAAGACTTGTATAATATGGGTGAACTAAACACCTTCTGGATTTTGAGATAAAAACGATAAGGTTTGACCCGTTTCGGCTAATTTATGTAAACTAGTTGCATAAACCGAACCGAACGCGCAGGAAGCGTAACGGGTAACCATAAGAGTCATTTACAGGTTTCCTAAGTTAACATGCCTTAATTAGGTTGTGATATCAGTAGGATACCTTCCATTATGCCCAAAACGAGTTTAATCTCAATATAAGCCCCGTAGGGGTATTTTGGTCATTTAAAAGGTTGTAAAAGAGATTAATTTAAATTCTAAGACTCGGGTCCAAAATAATCAGAGAAATATCTTAATTTATCAGGTTATTTCGGTTGGTGATAAGTCTTATTTGACAAAATGGTTTTAAACCCATACTAGGTGTTTAATACGCGTAAAAGCCGTTTTAAGCGATTTCCGGGTTATACCAGAAATCTGAGTTTTCTGATCAGGTTATAAAGTTCAAAATACACATTTATTATATAAGATCAGTAGCAATTGGATTGGTGTCAAAATACTATGTAGAACTCATTTTATAATCAAAAAGGGTATAATCGGTATTTACCGAACCGACGCCATAACCTTGGGTTATGAGCAGGTTAAAAATAATTAAAAATCTTCATAATTTCTAAAATATTATATTATATCAGTGGGTAAAAGGTTTGGTGCCAAAAGTTGGGTTTAGATAGGCTTTATGCTAAGTGCGCCGTTTAATTAACAAAAGTTTCTTAATTGCGCTATTTAGCATAACTCCTATTCTGGACCTCGAACTGTTATGAAACTTTAGGGACATGTTTATAAATTAGTAACAAAGATTTTTGCTCTCTCACATTTCCAAAATTCTCGTTTTATGGTCAAAAGGGCATATTGGTTAACATTAGGCGTTTAACGGAACCGTGTAAACGAATCGAGCAAACAACGAACCAAACACAGAGGGTTATTCCAACATGTAACTTGGTCCTAGTGAAGCTCTAAGGCATTTCTAAATCATACTAAATCGGGTCAGAACTGAAGTCAAAGCAAAAGTCAAAGTTTTGCGACTTTCGGTTCCGAACCGGATTAAAACAGAAAATTGTCGGATCAACAAGCTTAGACCAGTTATAATACTTATTACCAAGTTATATGAGTAATAAAATAAGTTACATGTCTTCCACATTGTTAATTAGGCGTTAATTCGAAGATTAGCATTCTGTTGACTTTTTAATATAAACTTTGACCCGACATTTGATCTAGTTAGAACGGGAATCAGAGGGTGCCCTTTTAAGGGTTTATTACCCACATAATTACCAACTTATAACTACCTTTAATTCGACTAATCACTGGACCATTAATGATTAATCGCTAAGTCAAACGTTAATTACGACGGTTTCACTTTTAAGCTAATAACTAAGTAAAACTCAACTAGGGAAGGTTAAGCATACTTACAGAAGTCCTATGCACGATTAAGGATGACTTGGGTCTGCTTTGGAACTCCAGAAGTCTTCACAAATGCAGAAGGAATGAATGCAAGAATGTTGCAAACATTGTGGCTTTATATAGTGATTTCAATTGCTTGTGATCTTGACACACAAGTCTAGCATTGTTCCCAGATCATTCACAAGTGCTCCTAGGGTCTAAAAGCATGTAGGGGTCGTCCAAGAAGTAAAAATATCTTAACTAAGTCGGTTAAAACGTTCATAACAGCCAACTGCCAACTTTCTGTCGCTGTGCATGCCTTACAGACCGTAAGGCTTGACCCTTACGGTCCGTAAGCTTATTCTAGAAGACAAAAACTCTTGCCCCTTCAAGCTTCGAACAGGTAACATGTTTATTACGAATTTTGGACTTCTATTTTTCAGAATGGGGCCTCATGACCATGCCTTGTACAGTTTAGATCACCTTTAATGATGTACAATTGTCTTGGACTTTAATGAAAAGTCATGAACGAAGGGTTGTCGTGTATTTCTTCGTAGGATTCCATTCTTGAAATTTTGAATCAATTATTGTTAGTATTTACCGGATTTGAGTATACCATATGTTTATCATATACATTAGGGTCTTGGGATTTACAATGAGGTCGTTCAGAGGTATTAATTAACATGACGACACTTTTAAATCCTGCCATACATCTTTAACTAGATCCGGGTTTATAATACTTTTTGTCTTACACGACACGTGTCGTTATTTCATTTGACGAAAAATTTCAAGGTGTTACATTCCATAATGGATGAATAAACTCCAATAGTAACTTAATAACAATAGAGTAAACCTGATATAACGTGTGTTAAGCATCTATTATAACATGTGTTAGGACTTCCAGAATGGATGCATAAACTTCAGTAGTAACTGTAACAGTAGAGGTACAAATATGGGCGCCTCCAACAGAAAATGTGTTAAGTCTAGACCATTTTAACATCGTGTACTAGAGAAAACAACAAGAGTCTCACATTACATATTACTAGTAAACAAAAATACATAGCACTAACACGTGTTACGTTGTACATGGGTTTCACGTCACATGTAACACATGCATGTCCTGAAGCTCAAACTATAACACGTGTTAGTTGTGTTGTGCTGTAACCTAAACATGGTCATGATCCTTAAGCATCTGATCCACGTTTGACGAAACCAACGGTCCCGAGAATTGGATCTTGTTTCCCTCGTACCCATCACCATCCTAATAACAAAAAGATAAGATAACCGTTAAGTCGTTAACCAGACATAACTATTAACTATTAACTATTATACTTGGTGTTTGTGTTTCAAAACCCATATTCTATAATCGGCTGAAAAGAAAAAAAAGTGAAATGGGTAAAATGAAATTGAACGATTCAAACTATTCAAGCATGTAAGGTATAATATGAAATTGGCCATTTATGTACTTGAAATTTAGTATGTAACGTGTAATATGAAACGAGCCATTTACAATTTACATATCATAATCTTAACATAATAAACTTTCCCAACGCATCCAAAAGCATTTATCCATGACTCAAACATCCACACAGTCCCCAAGCTCAAAATTTCAATCATCTAACAATATTACCCTCGCACATAAAAAAAAACCCCCAAAATTAATCCAAACAAATCTTAAATCAAAAAACAAACAATTAAACCTTTGTAGTTGATATGAGTTCAACATTCGGATGGAGATCATTCCCCCAAATATAATCTTTGGATGGAGAACATTCGGGTTCAGATTGATACGATCTCAAGAGCTCGTCAACATCGGTGACCTTTGAGCAGTAGTTGATGATGGCAACATTCAGATTTGGTGTCATTTTGAGGATGCTACGGACCCACATGGTTCTTCATGGAATAAAGTATAGCCATTTGGGTTGAATATATTCAGTTCCACATTTGAATATATGGGTTGGGGGTTGGGGGATGGCGGTGGTGGAGGGGCAGTAGTGGCAGTGGTGGAGGTTGTGCAGCGGGGGTTGGCCGACGGTGGTAAAGGTGCAACAGTGGTGGGGGTTATGCAACAGGGTTGGAGGTGTTTACGGTGGTGCCGGAGGTACAATACTGATGGTGGTGCGGTGGTGATGATGGTGGTGGTGCGGTGGTATGTAGGTGAAGATGTTAAAGGAGATATGAGGGACGAGATCTAGAAATTTTGGCTTTTAAAAATGAAATAATCTATAAATGGGGGGTGTTGTGATTTGTGAGGTGATGGGCATTAATGCTACTGTCAAATCAAATGGGGAAGAGTTCTTGGGTTAGGTGGATAGATGTATAATTACTAATATACCCTTAGAGGCAATAAGCATAATGAGTTGACTTGGATGACGTGGATAAATGTAGGCCACATGTTAAGTTTGCAAAGTTTTCTAAAAATTAAGGGTTTCTTATAGAGCATTGCCATATATATATATATATATATATATATATATATATATATATATATATATATATATAGGGTAAGGTTATTGTAAAAAAGGTTAAAAATGTGAGAAAGGTGAGAAATATTGTGGAGATGACATGTGTCCTAAATCTAAATTAATTCAAAAGGGTAGACAAGTAATTTTATCATTAATTCAATTAATTAAAAACTTCCCATAACCGACACCTTAATTATAGGAATTGGATTTTTTTTTTAAATATCTCTATAAACACCATTCAGCAAGTATATAACACCATTCAGTAAGTATATAATACCATTCAGCAAGTATATAACATATTAACACCATTCAATACGTATATAACACCATTCAGCAAGTATATAACACCATTCAGTAAGTATATAACACCCTTCATGGACTAAACATCTGATCGAAACATATTTTCTTCTCTATATAAGTATAGCAATATGGTACTCATATTAAAGATAAAAAAAAAACGTTCGTTATTATGGTGTAATTTTTTTTTGAGTAAACTGCAATTTTACCCCCTGAGGTTAGGGGTCATTGGCATACTTACCCCCCCCCCCCAAGGAAATAATTGCAATTTTACCCCTCACTGTTGCTGTTATGTTGCAACCTTACCCCCGGCCTCAAATTTGTTGACTAATCTGTTGACTATAACTTGAAATGACTAGAATGCCCTTTCATATTACCCCCTGTGTTTTGTGCACTCCTGTGATATTTCCCCCTGCCACCACTGCCACCGCCATTCACCACCACAACCACCACTGCCACCTCCAGCCACCACCACAACTTAATATCCCTTTCATGTATACCACCACCACTACTTCCGTCACCGGAAACCTGCAACTCCGGTCATCTTCTCCAACGACTGCCACCACTGCCACCTCCAGCCACCACCACAACTACCACTGCCACCTCCAGCCACCACCACAGCCACCACTGCCACCTCCATTCCCCACCACAACCACAGTTCCGAGTCCGAGGGAACCACAGAGTGCAAACCGTCGCCGAAAACCTGCAACTTCGGGGACCGCAAACGATACCAGCAGTATATGAATTAGGACAGAGTTCCATCAATATCACTCGAATAAAATAAATGTAAGCTTTCTTTTATATTTATCTATGATTTGATTAGGTTTTTATTGGTGATCTGGATTTGTAAAACAGAATGATTCGACTACATCTGTTATCATCAGACTATTGGATGGATCAATGAAGCTTTTGTGATCTGATCGAATCCAATCTTCAAATTAAACACAATAAACACAAATCAAAGGAAATCAAAAACTTAAGCAAAACGAATAAGAAACACAATAAAACAAACGCACATGTACTCTTTCGTTAGTGCTCGTCGCCCTATTGGGCTGGTCGATGGTTATGGTTTCGACGCCTGTTAATTCTGAACGCGAGGGAGGAAGAAATCAAATCGCACCGGAATCAGAAATATAATCAAACAAACGCACCTGTATGATCGTCTCTGGTTACCGTTGTTAACAATGGGCATCGCCGTTGCCATAGGTATAATCATGTTGTTTGTTGTTATGTTTCAAATGGATATGCATAGTTTTACTAATCTAAGTTTTATAAATTTTTTAGTGATGTTTAACGTTTTTGATGAATTTGGTGTTGGGTTTTGTTAAAGATTTGATTTTGATTGTGAATGATTATATATTTTTTAGTTTATGTGAGCTTGTTGGCAGAAGGAAGGTGGTGGTGGTGGTGGTGGTGGCTGGAGGTGGCAGTGGTGGTTGTGGTGGTGAATGGCGGTGGCAGTGGTGGCAGGGGGTAATATCACAGAGTGCACAAAACACAGGGGGGTAATATGAAAGGGCATTATAGTCATTTCAGGTGGTAGTTAACAGATTAGTCAACAAATTTGAGGCCGGGGGGTAAGGTTGCAACATAACAGCAAGCAGTGGGGGGTAAAATTGCAATTATTTCCTTAGAGGGGGTAAGGGTGCCAATCACCCCTAACCACAGGGTGTAAAATTGCAGTTTACTCTTTTTTTTTAAAAAAGTACGTATAAAAAGTTATTGACGTTTAAAAAAGACGGGGAAAGTTACATGTGCATTAATGTTAGTTTCTTAATTTAAAAATGTTAAATTTACCTATATACCCTTAATCTAGAAAATTAATATGTTTAATAGTAAACATTATTTACAATTTGGCCATTATGATTTCAACCATTAAATCAAAGATCTAATGGTGTAGATTCTTTCTTACCTTTCTCACAAAAAACCTTTTTTTTACAGGAACCTCTACCTATATATATATATATATATATATATATATATATATATATATATATATATATATATATATATAGGGTAGGGATATGGTAAAAAGTGTCCAAAGTGTAAGAAGTGTAAGAAGTGTTTTAAACCATTGGATCTTTGATCTAATGGTTGAGATCAAAAGGGTATTAAAATGTAAATTGTGTTTTAATTAGAAGGGGCTTTTGTAAAATTGAAGGGCAATAGTGTCTTTTCCATTCTTTCAAATATGGTAACCGTTTCAAACACAACCATCAAACTCCTAAAAATCAGCGAATTATATGTAACCGCCATCAATCTCCAAAAAAAAATCAGCGAATTTCTTCATACTTTAAAACATTCCCAGATTTTTAAAACGTAATCGCAGATTCAAGTCATGGTGTTTTATCTGGAGACATTGTTGATGGCGTGGTGTTTTATCTGGAGACATTGTTCGTGGCGTAGTGTTTTATAAATACAAAACATTCCCAGATTTTAAAACACCAAGACTAGGATTCAAGTCATGGTGTTTTATCTGGAGACCTTGTTCATAGTGTGGTGTTTTAAAACATCTATGATTCAAGTCATGGTGTTTTATCATGAGACATTATTCATGGCGTGGTGTTTTATCTGGAGACATTGTTCATATCGTGGTGTTTTATCTGGAGACATTGTTCATGGTGTGGTGTTTTATCTGGAGACATTATTCATGCCGTGGTGTTTTATCTGGAGACATTGTTCATGGCGTGGTGTTTTGTCTCCAGATGTTTAAAACACTATGCCATGAACAATGTCACCAGATAAAACACCACGCCATGATTCAAGTCATGGTGTTTTATCTGGAATCCCCAGCAACCTTCTATATAAAACACCATGACCAACATCATAGTCAATTTATCCAGTTGTTTTAAAACACCACGCCATGAATCTGATTATAGATCTATTTATGATAAAGTATGAAGAAATTCGTTGATTTTTTGGAGATTGATGACGGTTACCATATAATTCGCTGGTTACCATATAATTCGCTGATATTTGAATTAAATGACAAAATGTACAATTACAAAACTACCCTTTTGAATTAATTAAAAGGATGGACACTTGTCATTCCAGGAATATTTCTTACACTTCTTACAAATTAAGCACTTTGTACAGGATCCTAAACCTATATATATATATATATATAGGGAGAGGATCATGAGAAAACTACATATAAATTAGAAAACTAGAAAACTAACTAAAAAAACCTAAAAAAAGCTAAAAAAACATACCAATTTTTTTTACAATTTTTATAAAAAAAATCGCTAGTTTTTATATATAAAAAAATTTCAAAAAAAAATTTTGTTGTACAGCACATGTGCATTATATGTGTACTACACATGTGCACTATATCCGTAATAGTGCACATGTGCAATACAACAAAAAAATTTTTTTTTTTGAAAATTTTTTTCCACGCATAAAAAGCTGCGATTTTTTTATAAAAAATTAAAAAAAAATTTGGTATGTGTGTGATACATATATATATATATATATAGGACAAAGATCCGTTAGGAACCACCCTTTATTGCGAGAACCGCGAGAACCAATATGAACACAACCAAAAATGCCTAAAAATAGCTAAAAAACACTCAAAAAAAATTTTTTTTTAATATTTTTTATAAAAAAATCGCTATTTTCAGTAGCAAAAAAAATTTTTTTTGGCTACTAAAAGTAGCGATTTTAACATAGAAAATATTTAAAAAAAATTAGATTTTTTTATGTTTTTAGATTTTTTTTAGATTTTTTAGGTTTTTTGGGGGTTTAGTTTTTAGCATTTTAGCTTGAGGGGGGGGGGGGGGGGGTTAGGTTTTGGGAGGGGGGTTTAGGTTTCTTTTTTTTTGGGGGGGGGGGGGGGTTAGGTTTTTTTAGGTTTTTTTAGCTATTTTAGGTTGTGTTCACATTGGTTCTCGCGGTTCTCGCAATAAAGGTGGTTCTCGCATGAACTTTACCCTATATATATATATATAGAGTTAGGATCCTGTAAAAAAGGCCCAAAGTGTGAGAAAGGTAAGAAAGAATCTCAGCCATTAGATCTTTTGATCTAATGGTTGAGATCAATAGGGACCAAATTGAAAAATATTTTTGTTAATTTGGACTGAATTGAAATTTATAGGGGCAATTGTGTCTTTTTATCTTCATTTGTAAATCAAATCCCTGCAATTTCGTTCTCTCTCTCATACGATCATAATTTCTCTCTCTCTTTTCTTCTTCCATGTTCAATCAATTGGAAGATCAAAAACGACAGCGGCAGCGGCGGTGGTGCTGGTGCGAGCGGCAGCGGCGGTGGTGCTGGTGCAAGCGGCAGCGGCGGTGGTGGTGGTTCGAGCGGCAGCGGCGGTGGTGGTGCTAGATCGGCAGTGGTGGTGCGGCGGTGGTGGTGCCGGAAGTGGCTGTGGTGGTGGTCGTGCGATCTCTCTCTCTACATCGAACGGTGTCGGAAGTGGAGAAGATGATACAGAGGTGTTATATTTCTTTCATTAATGGTGTATATCCATCATTATTTGTAGTTCTCTAAAGGAGGATGTAAAGAACCTTTTTCTTGTTGTTTAACACATAACCAAGTGCGGAATCCTTGTTTATGTGCAAATCTTAGCAAAGAACACAAGCAAACACAAGCAAGATATAACTGTTAAAGCTCAAAGGTTTGATTTCAGCAGAGTAACATTACAAATGTTCACAACCTCTCTGAAAGTGCTCTCTCTTGTCTGAAACGGAGTGTGTCTGCTGCTATTTATACCACAAAGCATCAGACTTACAACGAAATACAAGTTCATATCGAAATATAAACGAAACAGATGAATGGACATCGAAATAGACATGAGCACATCGAAATAGACATGAGCACATCGAAATACATGTTATTAAAAGGTGCTCCTATTTGGAAACGCCTTGTAAGATCGAAATAGACCATCTCTATTTCGATATTCATCTTCAGTAACATATTAAAGCCTATTTCGATGACAATGTTTAAGCTCTATTTCGATGAGAACTAATTACTTCTATTTTGATTGCTTTGTTGTTTCAGTATATTATCTTCACTCACATATTTAACAGGAGGATTGTTGGGGAATTGGTTTGGAGGCCCGATCAAGGGAGGGCGGCCGACCCTAGCTTTGAGTCGGCCCACACGTCTTTATTTGGCTATTAAATTAGAGTTTTAATTTAGCCGGCTCTAGTTATCTCTATGTGGGCTTGGGCCTAACTTGGGGATCAAGTTTCCTAACCCTAGATTAGTCTCTATATATTGATATCATTGTACTTGTAATTCCCTTAGCACCTCAATAATAAAGAAACCCTAGTTGGAGCACAATGGACGTAGGTCAGCTGACCGAACCACTTTAAATCTTCGTGTCGTTTACTGCTTTCATGTGTGTGTGTGTGTGTTCAGTTCGTGTGTGTGTTCAATCCTAACAACTGGTATCAAAGCTTTGGCTCTTGATTGGGATTACACGAGAACCGCCACCTTCAGTTCTTTCGCCGTCAGCCACCCAGTCAACCGCTGTCGCCATCCTAGCACCGCTAGGGTTCCGCCGCCGCTATTGGGATTTCTGCCATCGTCGCAGAAGGAGTTTTGGGTTCTGTTTTTTTTTCGAAAGCTTTAACAACCAGTCCCGTATCAGCCGAAACTAGAGATCTATTTTGCAAAAGAATAGTTTTGTTGAATGAAAGAAACTGACTACAGAAACCTAGAACCAGGGTCAACCACGTTTGTCAGGTTTTATTGTTTCAGTTAAAGTTTCAGTTTTGATTATCAAATTCGTTATTCCGTTGCGTATTAAATAGATTGATTTGTTACGTTTTGTCTCTGTTTATCCATAACCAGCGTTCGTTTAGTCATTGCCATGGCTGTAGACGACAAGGTTATAATAGAGAAGTTTGATGAATAAGTTTGGTTGATGGAAGATGCAGATTGAGGCACTACTTTGTAAGAAAGACTTAGATGTAGTGCTTGAGGGTGAGAAGCCAAAAGTTATGTCACACGCAGATTGGTTAAAGTTGGATAAGAAAGCCAGAGCAGTGATAACGCGTTCTCTGTCAGAGAATGTTGCCTATAACATCCAGAGTGAGACCTCAGCTAAAGGTATGATGGAAGCATTATCTAATATGTATGAGAAGCCTTCTATAGCAAATAAGGTTTATCTTATTCGAGAGCTTGTGAATACCATGATGAAGGAGGGTGACTCGGGAACAAATTTTTTTTTATCTTGTCTTACTTAGTGTCTATCGATATTAAGTTTGATGATGAGGTTCAAGCTCTACTATTATTATCCTCATTGCCTAATAGTTGGTCCAGAACCGTAACTGCTGTTACTAGCACTTCGGAATCGAGTATATTCACGTTTGCGAAGACGTAGGATCTTATTTTAGGAGAGGATGCTCGACGTCGTGGTTTAGGTGAGTCTTCGAGTTCTTTGTTGAGTACAAAGGCCAGAGGAAGAAAAAATCAACGAGAAAGTCATCTGAGCAAGAGGAGGAGTGTGTCTATGGCTCAGAAGGATGTGGTATGTTAGAATTGCAATGAAGTAGGACACTTTAGGAATCAGTTTTCGAAACAGAAGAAAGAAATAAACTTTGCAGGAGACCACAGTGATGATGATGCGTTAGTCTGTAGTGTGGAGAGCAGTGTGGATTCCTGGGTCATGGATTCTGGTGCTTCATTTCACGCTACCCACAACAGTGAAGCACTGTAGAATCTGAAAGAATGTGACTTTGGAAAGGTAAAACTGGCGAAGGATGAGGTACTTGATATTATGGGCAGGGTGACATTGTTTTGAAGACTTCAGTCGGTTTGTGCACTTTAAGAGATGTCAGGGTTATTCCAGGTCTGAAGAGGTTGTTGATTTCAATTGGCCAGTTGGATGATCAGGGACATGAAGTTAAGTTTGGGAATGGACAATGGAAGGTCGTCAAATGGAATATGGTCATGGCTCGTGGAAAGAAAAGAGGCTCATTATACATGGTCAGTATACCATCAGAAGGAAGTGACGTTCTAGTTCTGAAGAAAAACAAAGTCGAGTTCACAGAATCTCAGGGACAGAAGAGGGTTTCCTTTTCAAGAGAGTTCATGCTTGTTTCCTTGCCTCCTCTTGACCCCTTAGCCCCCCCCCCCCCCGACATGATTCATATCCTTTCATGTCATCACGTTGACATCATTATTAGCATACATGATCATTCATATTATCAATCATATCTAACCCCAATGTCACATACAAAAGAAAAAGGTTCACTACCATATTGTTCTTAATTCAAGCAATTCAACTTATTATCATGTATGACATATAAACAATCTAATATGTATCACATAGTCTGCCTAATCTCACCATGTTATTGCTACATCCGTTGACTTTCTAGAAAGTCAACTATCAAGTATACAAACTTTTAGTTTAGAAACATATGTCCATATTGATATACTAGACCATATCAATTAGATCATATGCATCACATTCGATGTCATATGACACACATAAATATATGGTCACTTAGGTACATGCTTTTTTATCTAACAATGTATTCAACTAAGCTAACCCACATGGTTATCACTTATCACATATCTTTAGCACGTCGGTCTATAATCAATTTCATAACATAACCAACTTGCTTCATGAAGTGATTAACATTCCGTTCATATTAGTCAAGTTCTTGAATACGAATTCCCACATGGTCATCATTTAGACATTTCATCAAACACTTGGTGTGCATACCACATATAAGGCACAATGTACAAGTAAGTTACGTAGTTCTTCCCTTAATTCAACGATCTTGATCAAACTTATGATTTGGTGGATCTAAGTTACCATAAAAACTTTCATAACCACTACTGAATAACAATCAACATTAATGAATCTGTTAAACATGGATCATTATCCTAGCTATATGAAATTTTTATCATCTTCAAGCACCAACATAACCCCATGAAAACTTTAAAATGAACTTGAGGTCTAGACATGATCTAACTACATATAACTACTCAATCACATAGACTACAATATTACAACAATTCCTTAACTAATTAGGTCTACTTTCAAAATCAAACAAGAAAACCAATTTCAATCATAAAGGTAACATGTAAAACATCTATAGTTCATGATATCATCATCAATATCAGATTTTCTGAATCATGATTGATCACCAATAAATCTCCTAATGAAGTGATATCATCATCTAGGGTTAAAACTCATGCTTCATGATGAAATACACTTAATTATTATCACTAAAATTCCTTTAGGCAAGGTTTCAATTGAGAAATCAAGCATCAATTGACTCATCCCTCCCTTGCTTCTTTATTATGTCGCCACCTCCCCACACCCAACCTTTTTCTGATTTTGACTTTCCATTTACTTTATTTCATCTAGTATTCAATTTCCTTGACTAAAGCAATTTGGTCCCAAAAACGTAAGTGCATGATTGCATATATCATTTATATCATATATAATCAGGAAGATACTAATTATAGTCTTACAATCGCATACATTTCTATCGTAAGTAAAATTAACTGGGTTAATCAAAGCTAGTTAAATAAATTTATGCAATAAAATAAGTGAACATATGTGTTTCATTATGTGTGTAGAATTCAGGTTTTGGGGTGTTACACATTTATCACCACCGACTTTACCAATGTATTGATATGCGGTCGACGATGGACAATGGACATTACGGTGATTGATGGCCAACGATGCCAAAGACTAAAGTGGCTAAGCTTGTGTCTGGCCTCAAAATTAAGATTACGGTTTCTTTTTTTTTTTGTTTGGGGGAGAGAAAGACAGAAGGATCGTATTTATTTTTCACCCTAAAATGCACCTATGTGTTTTCCAACACTAATTTACTTATAAAATATAGGTTAAATCCTAGCCCTTTATATTTTTTTCTAAACATCCTTAAAGGGGTTCCTCGATTCCTCACTTTTTTGACATTCCCCAAATTAATCTCCCACCATTTTACATCCTATTTCTAAAATAACAAAGATGTGCCAGTGTGGGGTTAGCCCACTTGGTAGAGCCATGTGCTTCTTAGAGGAGAAGTCCAAAGTTCAAACCTAGACAATGGTGATTAATATAGAATTATCGATGTAATAGAGTTGGAATAAGCATTTTCATTAAATAATCGTAACACCTTGGAAATTCTAATCAAATAATATGGAAACACGTGTCCCATCAACTATAAAATATGCCAAATTATTTGGACGAGAAGGACTATATACGTAAAAATGTGAAAGTTTGGATGTGGAGGGGTCATTTGTGATAAAATGCCAAATTTTGGCTTCTGAAGGTTCCTTACGGACCGCAAGGCATATGCCTTACGGACCGTAAGGCAATTGTTATTAATTTGTTTCTAATAGTTCATTACGGACCGTAAGGCTTATGCCTTACGGACTCTAAGGTATTTGAATACTGTTGGCGCGCTGAGGTCCTTACGGACCGTAAGCCACCACCCCTTACGGTCCGTAAGGGGTGCGCCGGCAGTTGCAGCTGCATTCTCTGCCACTTTGGTCACGAATTTGGCCACTTCTCTTCTCCATGGGACACCTAGGGTGCCACTAATCCTTCCCTAAACACCTTAGGGATCACTTGGCAAGATTTGAGGGCTTGGGTTCAAGTATAAGTAGCCATGCCTTTGGTTCACTTGAACTTGCACCTTCACAAATCTTTCTCTCTATCTCCTGGAGTGTTTCTGATCTATTGAAGCTTCCTAGTTGAAGCTTAGTCTTCCTTGAACACTTGTAAGTGTTCTCCTTCAGTCTTATTTCATTTATAGGCTAGATGTTAGCCGAAAGTCAAGCAAATTAACTTTTACTTTGACTTTCGATTATGACCATTTCGGTCATGACCATTTCGGTCAAGCAAATGTTCGAACCGAACATGGCTACGTGATCGTAATAATGTAGGAGTTAATCCCCTATGAGCGCACCTTCTGAAGATCACGTTTTGGTCAAATGACAGGTCAACGTTTTATTAAATAAAAGTCAAAACACAGATTTTCGTAAATTATGTTAAATCAACTTCTAAGTACCGAAACATCAATTTTTAACATAAGTAGTTTTATACACAATGCCGCGTTGCGGCACACTCAACCAAATCATTCTTGATGTGATAGTTAAGACCATTGGAGCATCTCCAGTGCACACAACTAAAACCTCCATAGTTATCTCACACATAGCAATGATTACAAACTTTCCCATGAACTTTTTCTAATTGATCATTTCATCCCACAAAAATCCTTACATTTCATATAAAGAAAAAGAAAAAAAGTACTGTTACAGGAAAAACAATAAAAAAAACACTCAACCAACAGATAAGAAGTAAACCTTGATCTTCATGGATTTCTTGTTGATTGCAAATTGACTGCTTGCAATTACCACGGACAGTTGATCACAAAGATCAAACACTTGGTCTAAGCTTCAACTATTATAGCCTTACCAATTTTATTAATCATTAGTTTTTATGTTCATCAAAGTTTAATATTTAGTATATGATAACGCCCGACACCCGAACCCATACCGACCCAAAACCTGTGTTGACCTGAACCAAAGCAACCCATTTTTTAGTCGACCCGTTATGACACAAACACATAATGACTTGAACACGTTCATATGCGTGTAACCAAATCCAATTAAAACTCGTTTCGACCTGAGCCGCATTGATACCAAATCTGTACAGACCCAAAAGAAAGTGTACATGCTTTCAGTTCAAAACAGGGCACTTTGACAAAAGTGATGATTTTGACCCGTTCACTAAGAACTGTTTTTGACCCATTTACTAAAAATATTAACTCTCATAATTTTGCTGCAGTATTATAAAAATGCATAACTACTGATCCGTTGACTATGTATTGTGTTCTGCCCCAAAAGAGGTAATTCTAACTTGTTAGCTAAAATTTATCTTTACGGGTTCGAGTTAGGACACCTTGTATTAGAAAATTTTCATTTTGTTAACGGTCATAATAGGCTTGGGCATAATAGATATGGGTCGAGATGTACTCAGAATGAAACTTGGAACATACTTCATTGTCAGCATCTTGGTAGCGGTATATCTTAGAATACCTGCTGGAAACTAAGCTGCATTGAGAAACACATATGATAACATCGAAGTGAACTTAAAGTACTATATGTAAAAGCAAAAACTAAATAAGAGATAGGGATCTCACGCTTAAATTCAGACTTGACGTCTTTTCAGAAGCCTCCTACAAAAAAAAAAACATGTTGCTAAAACAAAGGGAATAGTGATTAAACTTCCATTTGCAGAAAATGTGAATTGCTTAAAGGTTATGTCAACTTTTGAAAACTCATAAGAGGAGCATAACATGAATCCAATTTTTTTAGTCAAAAAGTATATGTGCCTGATGTAAACAATTTGATCAAATATTCCTTAAATTGTATAGCATCATTTATTACTTGCGAATGCAAATTGTATATCCATGTCATCTAACATTAACAGGAATTAGGATAACATTTAGCCAATACAACTGAATAATTGTTACTCTAGAGTTCTAGTTGATTCTACTATGTTCAAACATGCCCATAATGTCTCATGATATGGTCTTAAAATTCAACAATAATCAATGATTATATCCGTCTCGGCTAATAATCTTTATGAGGCAATATAGATAACATTTAACCACAGCATCGCGCATTGCGCGAGTGCAAAGTTGGTTACTATCTAGTAAATATAACATTTAATCAAAGTGTCGTGCGTTATGCGTTTCATAGGTCGTTCAAGTTTGTCATTGCTAAGGGTTTATACTAAGCCCGTAAGATATGGATTTTTTAGCACTTTCAAAAGTTACAACCTTTATCATGATGATCATATTCTCCATGAGTCCACCATTCTTTCTAGCTCAAAAGCCTATTGCTAAGATCAAAGTAGATCAATAAAAACATCTAAACATGTGATCCATACATGACAAATAATCACCAACTACTGAGCTTTATCAAAGGCTGAAGATTAAACATGTACAACCCACCACCAAGTTACCCAATCAACACGCGACAGGCAGGTGATAGAACTGTTCATTAAATATGTATATAAGCACTTAAAAAGAGTTAATTACATAGTTAGTCCCTGTGGTTTGCACAAAGTAACATACTTAGGTACTAATAGTTTAGAATCACATTCTAGGGTATTAACTTTTCATTTTGTAACGTTTGAAGGTATTAACGTTATTTTTAGGCTTAAAATCACATTCTATTAGTACCTAAATATGTTATTTTTTGCAAACCACAGGGACTAACTCTGTTAATACCCGAGAAGTTAATACCTCCAAACGTTACAAAATGAAAAGTTAATACCCTAGAAGGTGATTTTAAACTATTAGTACCTAAGTATGTTATTTTGTGCAAACCACAGGGACTAACTATGTAATTAACTCCACTTAAAAATATACAGATCTAAGCCGGTATTTCCGAACATCACCCCAACTATCATTACACAAACAACAGAACTAACCTTTGACCAAAAGTTATCTCCATCGTTATAATCGAATATACGTATAACCCGTGACTCGGTATAAACTTGTGTCTAGCCAGCTTTAACTCGACTCGTTTTGTAACACCCTTGTTATTATCCAACGTTTATCGTAAAATTTAATCTCATAACTATGTAATTATAGTCACAATTATACTGAAAATACGGGCTTGCTAAAAACTTTTACAATTTAAAGTGATACAACATAATGTGATTTTAATTCGCCGTTATAGAATAACGACGAAACAACATTGCGGAAGCTTCGTTTAACGTGTGTTCGGTTCTTGCTCGATGCTTGATCTTCATCCGGGACTATCGACATTCGCCTGTGATCAAAACCAACTTAAAGGTCAGTTTTGATAATTAAATAACCAATATAATAAGGAAATTAGGAAAAATCCAACATTGATATATTGATCCACAAACAATCAATTGAATTCTGGCCTCCACCGTAACTTACGTTGGTCACCGTAAGTTACGGTGGCCCCTGAATGTCAAATTCCCCCACCGTAAACCAGTGGTATTCTACCGTAAAGATTTTAGCTCCACCGTAACTTACGGTGGCACCGTAAGTTACGGTGGCACCTGCATCCAACCTTTCCATTTTTGCCGTTATTTGACACGAAAACTTTCGTATCTTTCAATCCGCTTGTCCGTTTTACGCGATTCTTTCTCCTACGCACTCGTAATTTAATTCTCCATCACATGGAGTTAAAATCCGACATTCAAACTAATAAAATTCTAGATTTCAAAGTATTCGGTTTATTGTTCAAAATTAACATTTTGACCCGTTTGTGTTTAAAACCACTAACTTGATTCTTAGACATTTAAAATACATACGCTAATGTATTTAACACACAAACTTTAGCCTAGCTTCATACTTTCTAATGAATTATGTATACACATAAAACCATTTTGACCCATTTAGAGAGTGTTAAGCACTTTAGTCTAAACCTTGCTCTTTTTCCTTTCACACCTCATAATTCTATATTCAAGGCATCTACTTATATCTCCTAATCGTAACGCAAGTTTCCAAACAACCCATATGGGTCGTTTGCCTAATATGCCCGTCAAGGACTCTTTGGTCAATTTTAGTCCCTCGATTTTCGACGAAGTACTTCTACTAATAATTGACCACAACACCACCTTTAATTTTAATTATAACTGTATGTACCTGGCTCGGGTCATAGCATTGACCCGTTTACCTACCTCTTGCTTTAAATTCTCTAATTAGAGCAACGCAACATATGTTATTTCCTGTAATCACAAAACTCAACAAGTAGTCGTCAGTTAATATTGTCAAATGGTATTAACATACCAATTGACCCATTTAGTCGATATGACCATTTATCAACGTATGATAGTATATTGATACCATCATGTCTTTTTGAACCTATTCCTGTTCGTATCGTGAGTTCTTACTACTAAAAAGGCATTTTCTTAAATTGTTCGACCCGTTATAATTCTTTTAATAAATGGTGTCTTTATTTTGATCATTTATTATTTTTAATTATCAATTTGACCCATTCGGTTGTCGAGTGAATTCCATCACCTCAACGACGTACCAACACAACCATTTTCTCTATTTCAATATCACACACATTTTACTATCTATTTTGACCCGTTTGGGTTGCCGAGTGAATTCCATCACTTCCTAGATTCATCAAGCGCAACTATTTTTACCATAGAAACATTAAACATATTTAAGACTAAGCTTGTCTACATAAATGTAACGAGACGATAAGTCGCGTACCTCAAAGTTTTTCCCTTCAAACTAGCGTCCGCACCGGCTTGACTTCCCGACGCCTCGCTTATGTTGCCTAAAATATACAAGCCACTTATCATTAGAACCTTCCGGCTCATAACTAAAGCTTGTTACTTTGTCAAACACCACAATTAGTGTCTATCAACGTCTTTTAGGCATTTTGTCGAGCACCTTATGTGCATGCTAGTTAATTAACCATTTTTATTCGATTAAACCTTGGTAAATCCAAGAATTTCATTCTTATTCAAGCTTCATTGCTCATCACAACCCATACCATCATACTAGTTCAACCATCCTAGATTATTACTCACATAGTTCATACCATATGTCGGGGTTTCTCATTCTAGATAGAAACCCACTTCATGATATGGCACATAGACACATTAACTCACAATTTATTACTCTTTTCACATGATTTCAGTTAGGTTTATGATCCTACACTCTAATCACGCGTCCTTTAATCAAAACATTACTTAATCATTCAAGAATTTCTACTAATCAAACTTTACCCAAAAATCAAACATCACCAAATCTGAAATTGCAACTTACCTAGTGTTAGACAAGTGTAGGTGATCAAGATTTTTGATTCATGCAGTGATTATATGCCCAACTCACCCTTCAATTGATCAATTTAGATGAAATAAGGGTTTGGGGGTTCTTCCCCTCTCCTGGTCGCTCCCACGCACGCAAACACTGATGTGTGTGTGTTTGATTTGTTTTATTTTTATAAAAATCAAGTTTGGCCATTTATACAAAATCAGCCCCTCAACTTTAGTTTGGTTTATAACTTGATATTTTGTTCCTTTTATTTAATTACAAGACTTGTACTAGGTTATTTATTTCCTAGTTACTTTATCTTGTTCACAACCCGTTTTACTTTAAGTCCCGTTAAATCTCGGGCCTTTTTACATACTTTGGTTTCTCAAAGTATTTCTCATCCTTTTATTAAATATTAGATTTATTTTTTTAAATTCTAAAATTTACCGGGTTAATTTTTACCACTAACGGTATTTTACCCGTCTTTTAGTATTAACGGGGTTTGATTACCAAACCCGTTTTCGGGGTGTTACAAGTCTACCCCCCTTAAAGAGGTTTCGTCCTCGAAACCTTTTCTTACATAATTCATTGAGTTTTCACTAAGTGTATTTGAGCTGAGAAATCTTTTAAACATTACTTATACTTTTAACCAATTGTTAGTGTTACCAGAAAAGTATGGTACATCTTTTTTGTTGCTAATTGTCTACGTATCTCATACGACGTAGTGCAACTTGAAATAACGTAATCTCGTTATTTCCACTAGTTCAGTTAACCTAGCGATATCCATCGTTTTCACATACTATCGAATTCTTTATGAATCCGTTATTTTGACCCGTTTAAAGATCTTTAGTGAAATCTTTCACTTTTAGCAACAATTTCTTTTGTTTTCAAATTTATTCATTCGGTTCGGTTATACATAATCCACCGCTTAAGAGCAAACCGAATTTCTTGATTTGAATTACTGACCTTAACCAGTCTCACTAACTAGACTTATTAGTTCAGTTACTTTTTACCGCTCGCTTTGATTATAATGTGATTCCGCTTCACATTACATTTCTTGACCATGACCTTGTCACATCATGTTAAATTTTATATCAACCTTTCATTTTCGAAAATATCACTTTTCGAATACATCGTCTTGCACCTATTGGTGTCAAGACTTGTATTTTTTACGCTTACTATTTAAATTCCTATCAGAATTCATATTTATAAAAACGTTATTTCTTACTAAAACCGAAGTTTTAGTTTAGCATCTTCTCTTTGACTTTTGTCAATTATCCCTACTAGGATATTGATAGTTCATAATTTATTCTTTTACAGTATTTGTTTTATGCGGGGATTCTCAGCTGATTCCCTCGCTTTGTCTAATTAACCCGTAGGTTTAATCACTTAGCCTCATGGGCTATTTCATTAGACTTTCACCTCATTAAGGCGAGGTCCTTATAATCTATTTCTTTCTAGTTATGACCCGTGGGTCATTTTAGTCCCGTAGACCCTTTTCACTCTCCATAACCCGAAGGTGATGATGATCTTGCAGATCATTCATTTTATTTTGGACATCATTTGTTTTCACATTTGAAATCCGTTTACCTTGACTGTAGTCCGTATCTACAATCGTTTTCTTCCAAGATAATTCTTCCGACTCTATGACTTCTCACGTCATTTCTGCTTCGGTTTGTCTTACGCTCACCGTTGCCCGGTTTATATATATATATATATGTATATATATATATATACATATACATATATATATATATATATACATATACATATATATATATATATACATATACATATACATATATATATATATATACATATATATATATATATACATATACATATATATATATATATATATATATATATATATATATATATATATATATATGTATATGTATATATATATATATATGTATATATATATATATATATATATATATATATATACTTATTTGACTATGTCCCATTACCAGGCTCCTTATTCTTTTACGTTTAACGCTACCCTTGCTTGGCTAGCGCTTATTTATGCCTTCCGGCATTATATTATATTTTACCCGTTTGACTCATTCATGTGAAATTTTATCATTTATGGATGTCAAACTTCATTCTTTGTTCTACCCGTTCAACCTTAAAGGAGTTGAACATAATTTATCAAAAATTTTTACTTACGTCATCTTGTCGTCTTTTAGCCATGACTCAAAATCCGAGTCTTTTGACTTTCCACCCGAGTTCCCGTTTCTCGGTCTACTCATGTGTTTAACTCCTTACCCACCAACCGGGTGTTTTACTGAAGTGGTTATTATTGCAACCCTTCCGGTATGCATTAAGACTTCGTTTCACTTTTATATTCCGACTTAGTCCTCAAGTTTGGCGTTTTACAAAAACGGCCCGTTAAGAGTCATATTTGCATTCTCCGGGTTCGAGTGTAAGTACACCCCCTCCCAATGCATATCTTAGTCATTTTATATGTTTGCATTCCCTGGGTTCGAGTGTAAGTACACCCCTCCCAATGCATATCTTAATTGTTTTACCTTAATCTTTGTCCCTTCACTCGGGCTCATTATCCTAATGTAATACGCTTCCGTCACCCGGCTGTGCGTTTACGTTTACCATCAAACATTTTATTTATTTGATTCCTTTGGGTACCATTTTAGTTAGTCTCATTCACCCCGCCCTTACTATATCGGACGTAAATGTGTCCGCTATAAGAAGTTCATGGTATCATATGCCACTACTTACTTGGCCAGAGTAAGCGATTAACACATGACACACATGACCTTTTTATAGTTTTCACATCACGCCCTATGTAAGTAACGTCTCTTATTTAGTTTTCTTGGGAATAATATCCTGGATAGGTATTCTATTCAGGTTTTCCAAGTTTCTAATTTACATATGCGACAATCATTCTTTAGATGCTTGTTGCATATTGCTAATTGCGCGATTATATTTAAAAGCACGCACCTGATAATGCTTGCCCCGACGGGCGTTTCTTGCCATTAGCCTTCTTCGCGGTCTTTACGCGATTTAGTCCTTAGTGAGCATGTTCTTCTTGTCATTCCTCGGACTGTTCCTCTATCACATCCTTAATTTGTTTAACCTTTGTCATCTTTAAACACAAGTGTCCTTCAATCAAGACATTCACAAAAGTTAGTAATGTCAACTTTACTAAATGCCCGTATCATAACACAAGACTTTTGTACTATATGTGTCAACGCACGAAATGTTGTTAACTATATCTATCATTTAATTGGGGTAACGTGTATTACACGATAACCCTATGTGTTGTTTACAACACTTTAATATACTAAACCATTAACATACATGCACTTACCGGAATTGCGATCAAGCCTCGAACCGAACACCAATATTTGTCAAGAGCATAAGGTTTAAGTCCAAGCATGGTTTTTTTCCCACCATACTTGAATCTCTTAAACCAAGGCTCTGATACCAACTTGTAACACCCTTGTTATTATCCAACGTTTATCGTAAAATTTAATCTCATAACTATGTAATTATAGTCACAATTATACTGAAAATACGGGCTTGCTAAAAACTTTTACAATTTAAAGTGATACAACATAATGTGATTTTAATTCGCCGTTATAGAATAACGACGAAACAACATTGCGGAAGCTTCGTTTAACGTGTGTTCGGTTCTTGCTCGATGCTTGATCTTCATCTGGGACTATCGACATTCGCCTGTGATCAAAACCAACTTAAAGGTCAGTTTTGATAATTAAATAACCAATATAATAAGGAAATTAGGAAAAATCCAACATTGATATATTGATCCACAAACAATCAATTGAATTCTAGCCTCCACCGTAACTTACGGTGGTCACCTTAAGTTACGGTGGCCCCTGAATGTCAAATTCCCCCACCGTAAACCAGGGGTATTCTACCGTAAAGATTTTAGCTCCACCGTAACTTACGGTGCCACCGTAAGTTACGGCGGCACCTGCATCCAACCTTTCCATTTTTGCCGTTATTTGACACGAAAACTTTCGTATCTTTCAATCCGCTTGTCCGTTTTACGCGATTCTTTCTCCTACGCACTCGTAATTTAAATCTCCATCGCATGGAGTTAAAATCCGACATTCAAACTAATAAAATTCTAGATTTCAAAGTATTCAGTTTATTGTTCAAAATTAACATTTTGACCCGTTTGTGTTTAAAACCACTAACTTGATTCTTAGACATTTAAAATACATACGCTAATGTATTTAACACACAAACCTTAGCCTAGCTTCATACTTTCTAATAAATTATGTATACACATAAAACCATTTTGACCCATTTAGAGAGTGTTAAGCACTTTAGTCTAAACCTTGCTCTTTTTCCTTTCACACCTCATAATTCTATATTCAAGGCATCTACTTATATCTCCTAATCGTAACGCAAGTTTCCAAACAACCCATATGGGTCGTTTGCCTAATATGCCCGTCAAGGACTCTTTGGTCAATTTTAGTCCCTCGATTTTCGATGAAGTACGTCTACTAATAATTGACCACAACACCACCTTTAATTTTAATTATAACTGTATGTACCTGGCTCGGGTCATAGCATTGACCCGTTTACATACCTCTTGCTTTAAATTCTCTAATTAGAGTAACGCAACATATGTTATTTCCTGTAATCACAAAACTCAACAAGTAGTCGTCAGTTAATATTGTCAAATGGTATTAACATACCAATTGACCCATTTAGTCGATATGACCATTTATCAACGTATGATAGTATATTGATACCATCATGTCTTTTTGAACCTATTCCTGTTCGTATCGTGAGTTCTTACTACTGAAAAGGCATTTTCTTAAATTGTTCGACCCGTTATAATTTTTTTACTAAATGGTGTCTTTATTTTGATCACTTATTATTTTTAATTATCAATTTGACCCATTCGGTTGTCGAGTGAATTCCATCACCTCAACGACGTACCAACACAACCATTTTCTCTATTTCAATATCACACACATTTTACTATCTATTTTGACCCGTTTGGGTTGCCGATTGAATTCCATCACTTCCTAGATTCATCAAGCGCAACTATTTTTACCATAGCAACATTAAACATATTTAAGACTAAGCTTGTCTACATAAATGTAACGAGACGATAAGTCGCGTACCTCAAAGTTTTTCCCTTCAAACTAGCGTCCGCACCGGCTTGACTTCCCGACGCCTCGCTTATGTTGCCTAAAATATACAAGCCACTTATCATTAGAACCTTCCGGCTCATAACTAAAGCTTGTTACTTTGTCAAACACCACAATTAGTGTCTATCAACGTCTTTTAGGCATTTTGTCGAGCACCTTATGTGCATGCTAGTTAATTAACCATTTTTATTCGATTAAACCTTGGTAAATCCAAGAATTTCATTCTTATTCAAGCTTCATTGCTCATCATAACCCATACCATCATACTAGTTCAACCATCCTAGATTATTACTCACATAGTTCATACCATATGTCGGGGTTTCTCATTCTAGATAGAAACCCACTTCATGATATGGCACATAGACACATTAACTCACAATTTATTACTCTTTTCACATGATTTCAGTTAGGTTTATGATCCTACACTCTAATCACGCGTCCTTGAATCAAAACATTACTTAATCATTCAAGAATTTCTACTAATCAAACTTTACCCAAAAATCAAACATCACCAAATCTGAAATTGCAACTTACCTAGTGTTAGACAAGTGTAGGTGATCAAGATTTTTGATTCATGCAGTGATTATATGCCCAACTCACCCTTCAATTGATCAATTTAGATGAAATAAGGGTTTGGGGGTTCTTCCCCTCTCCTGGTCGCTCCCACACACGCACACACTGATGTGTGTGTGTTTGATTTGTTTTATTTTTATAAAAATCAAGTTTGGCCATTTATACAAAATCAGCCCCTCAACTTTAGTTTGGTTTATAACTTGATATTTTGTTCCTTTTATTTAATTACAAGACTTGTACTAGGTTATTTATTTCCTAGTTACTTTATCTTGTTCACAACCCGTTTTACTTTAAGTCCCGTTAAATCTCGGGCCTTTTTACATACTTTGCTTTCTCAAAGTATTTCTCATCCTTTTATTAAATATTAGATTTATTTATTTAAATTCTAAAATTTACCGGGTTAATTTTTACCACTAACGGTATTTTACCCGTCTTTTAGTATTAACGGGGTTTGATTACCAAACCCGTTTTCGGGGTGTTACACGTTTGTTGACTGAGTTGAGTAAGTTTGACTATGTTGACTTGGTTGAGTCGCATATATGATCATCATCGATCAGTTCTGAAAGTGAATCTCACAACACTGTTCCCACTAATCCATCACCATTGCAACCATCACCGTGAACCGTCGTTGACCGACTTCGGTTCCAACCATCTGTTGGACTACTATGCCGCCGGTGACTACTCCAGTTACCAAGACACCGCCAACTTCTATTTAAACAAAAGTTTTTAAAATCAGACATGGGATTGGAATCAATGATCTAAAACAAAACTAAACGAACCAACTGTATCTATATACTGAAAACTAACTTTGGAATCCATTGGTTTGGTAAAAGAAAGAACATGTAGAAGTAAATCTGCTCACTGGTGCTTCGTTGGAGATCAAAGATCGTTAAATCTGGGTCACCGCCGGCGCCGGTTAGTCTTAGAACACACCAAGTCACCACCAACTTCCATTTTAACAAAAAAAATTTAACACCGGACACGGGATTGGATTCAAATGATCTAAAACAAAACTGAACGAACCGAGTGTATCTATATACTGAAAACATCAATAGTATGTATCAGTCAAATTCGTTTTCAAAGCCCCAAGTGTCAAACCATCACAATCTAATATTCATCCTATTATGAAAATCAATGGAATAGTTTGGTTACGACTGTCACTACCTACCTAGGCTTTCGTAACCATTACCGAAACCGACTTCAACAACTTCAAATCTTCACCAAGTTAAATCATCATGCTTTAAAGTATAAGCCGTCTAAGAATATCATTTGACTAATTGTTATTCTAGAAACAAAATACAAGAAAATTAAATCTTTTCTTAAAATCAAATATTCACACAACCACTTCAATCTAACTGATAAAAAGCCCTAACAATTAGGGGCATAGATTCAAACTGACCTTATGAAAACTGAAGTTTTGTGACATTAAAGTCATTCGCTTTCTCTAGGTGATCATCCGTGATTCCGGTGAACTTCACCAAACGGGTGTAACTGGAACTTCACAAGCTTGCCGATTTGACATATCCAACCCCAATTGCAACGTTGCCCTACTTCTCGTCATTGTCATTGTTTCTACACATTTAAACCTGACTACTTAATCGGAATTCACATATGTAGCCGGAAATAGTTCGTGGCTTACCTTATATGTAAAGTTGGCCTGGAGAGTTATGTATTCACTTGAAGAACTCCCGTACAGGCTTCAATCTGCTCACTGAATCTTCACCTTATTCTCCTTGCCGGTTTGCTCCCTATAACCCTAGTCGTACCTGCACCGGAACATTTGTGTTCACGGAATCAGCATATATGATTCTTTCAAGACTCGTTTTGAATGATCGTACAAAGAATGAAACATGCAGATGGTTTTGAATCTTATCGGAATCTGGTCTGACTTGGTTAGAATGCTAACCGTCGTGATGATCGCCCTCTATATAGCATTTGTCTTTTAAACTCTCAGTCTTTGTTCTTCATTTGGGGTCACAGACGCGTGGAAATCAGATGGCGACGCCGTCCTCCGCCGTGGCTCCGACACCAGGGGCGGCGGTCATTCGCCACTCCCAGACGAATCTCTCCCTCAGACTCTCTTTTCTCTTTGTAACATGTTCTTTGTATATCCAAGTGACAAGTGTGAATGGGTGAGATGAGGTGTCAAATAACCAACATGATGAAATGAATAGGTGCCACAGAGGTGTGTGCCACTATTCATTTCACTAGTGTTATTAATAGATAGTAATATCAGTTTGTATAACATATTAGGACATGTAAGATCATGTCCAACCCGTTATTTCCTGCTTAGAGCTCGGTTTGCAACCGAAAGTCAAACAGTTTGACTTCTGCTTTGACTTTCGATTCTGACCGTTTAAGTTAAGTTAGCTACTGATTTGAAGTTGTATTAAGATATTATTATTGTATGGAATAACCATCTGAGGTTATACCATTTGGTCATATCGTTTGTCGGGTTTTATACAAGTCCACACACTATGCCTAAATAATGACTAAATGCCCTTTTTGCGCATAGAACAATTTTGAAACATAATGGACATGTAAACTGAGTTTGAAACTGATGTAACATGATATTAAACATATTTTGACATATTGGAATTGACATAGACCCATCCGATCACCCGATGTCGCCTATGCGCGTACGATTGACTTGTAGAACCTAGTTTATATAAGTTAGCCGAATCGGGTCAAAACCTTTCCAAATCAGTTCTTATCAGAATGTATGATTGTTTGACCCGTGTTATACGAGTCATAATACTCGTGTGGGTGCAAAACACATTCTATCCAGTCTCCGCTTAATCTAGCGAACCATACCGATTTTACTATAAGTTAACCGGTCCAAGTCATATGACTTGAATAAGACCCGTTAACATTCTAACGGATCATAGTTCCGTCCATTCCAAACTAGGAGCCTCTAGTAAATTGCACATGTGTTAGTTATTGTGATTTAACGGGTGTGCTTTATATATCTTTGGATTGTAAAGATAAAGCTCAGGTAAATACTCTTAATCTATTTTCCCTATACGGCTTAGGATACTGTAAAATTATTTGCCGCTTGGTCGGGTATGGGATCAATGATCAATGTGTCCAAAATCCAAGTAACTCGTTTTAATTCGTTATGCTTGATAACTTAAACATTGGGGGTTAATTGTATTTACTAGTGAAAACTGACGTATTTTTAAATGACAAAGCGCATGTTAGCAAGTACGGAATAGGCTGGAGCCGCTCGGTAATTGCATATTGAAATTTGCGTCTTCATGTAAAAAACCTAGTAGTCTTTATGTAATCATTTTGTAAATTTCGATCCGCCTGTGGATCTTTAGTACACGTTCAGTCTATATATTATTTTTGAACTTTTGAACATTTGTATTTTGTAATAATTATTTTTAACTCCAAGACTTTCGCTGTGCTAAATGTGAATATCTTTATCAATCGACACGCATAAATCCCAAGTCCGGGACCACCGGAAATAGGGTGTTACAATAATAATAGCAATAACAACATATTCTGTTATTGAAAAGAAAACGAGAGGAAACGAAAAGAATCTAAGAAAAGATTGGCGCTTCCAACTTTAAAGATGGAAAAAGAAATTGGCATCAAAGAGAAATTACTTGTTATTTAAAATTTTAATAAGGATACTGTAATTGTTTGAACATCAGTAAAACACAAATCAATTTGCTCTCGGTTAATTCCACCGCTGGAAATCAAAACAGGTTATGAGTGTTCAAATTAAATTAAAGATAAAGAAGAATCATGTCATATTATAATACCAATAAAAAAACATATTATGGTGATTGAATTTGTTCAAATTAAACAAAACGGGATATATGATCTATTCCAATATAAAACAATTGCATACAATTCTTATTTCTTCATTAGTTTAAACTATTTTTTCCTTTGCCAACGTAACTGAGAATTGGTTGCAGATGATTTCTTTCATCATTAGCAAATCAAATCTGAATGATAAGCAACAAATAATCAAACTAAAAAACGAACATATAAAACCTGAATAAATCAAGGTGTAGAAAGTCTTTCACATTGAATGATCGTCCACTCCGAAATCATCCAATCATCGCCAGCAGCGAAAGCGAATGAAGCAAAATCGAACGATACAAAGTTTGAAATCGTCGGGTTTTGTAGGTCTTGGTTGACAACGGTTTCGATTTCAAAGATCAATTGTGCTCTTCTTGATTTAAGTTAGAAACAGTCAACTAATGATGGATTTCTTGCATCTGCATAGATGATAAGGAAACTCTACATTTTTTAACATCTTTAATTTCTTCACCCCTTGCATTGTCCAACGTATCTATATACTAATTTATTCATATGCGTACAACTCCTCACATGGTTCGCGTCGGTTTGTTACCTGAAAAACGGTGCGTCCAAATCGTGAGGTCTACCATCCCCACATACACAACAACCGACACAATTGTATTCTGAAATATAATGTAACCATTGCGTCTCTTCGTCTGAAACACACAGTTGAATTCAAATGAAGTGATATATCGGTTCGTGTAGATTATAGTGTAATGATCTATGAAGCGTTGATAATCGGTTCGTGCGAAATGAAAATTCTCAAATACCACCGCAGCCATTTTGAGTTTTGTGAGGATTATTTTATTATATACAAAACGTGATGTTGTTGCTAACTGTAAATTTGGTGGGTGCGTCGGTTTGTATATTTCTTTTGAATGCAACAACCGTTTTGAGCCTTGCCATTAAGTGCGTCGAATGAATATGAATGGCGCCGATACGGGATGAAAAATTTTGTTTTTTATTGCTAGGATGAATGTATTATAAACACTTGTTAATATTTTTTGGTTTATATATAAGTTGTTTGAATATTGGTCGTATAATACGTTTAAGTTTGTTTATATAATAGGTGTGTATAGTTCATTTAGTTTATTATTGCTTTTCGTTTTTAAACGACATGGCTTTCATTCACATCCTTTATATTATATGAATTATGATACTCACAATTAAAAAAAAACATGCTTTATGACAGGATGCGATGTTTGCATGGGGGATGCGATGGTTTGCATGCGGGTTATGTGTGTTACATTTAATTATTATATATAAATCATGGTAATATAGCATGATAATTGTTTGTTGTGAATATTTGTAAGGGTGTGATATATTTAAATGTTGTGACTTTTTGTAAGGGGTGTGATATATTTTAAAGTGGTTTGAAGGGTTGTGCCTTTTTGAAAGGGTGTGATATATTTAAAAGTTATGACTTTTTTGTAAGGGGTGTGATACATTTAAAAGTGGTTTGAAGGGTTGTGTCTTTTTGAAGGGGTGTGATTCAAACCATAGTGTTCTAAGTTGCTAATTGTATAAGGGTATAATTGGTAAAACAAAATACTCATAGGAGTCGTATGTTACGTGCTACCCTGAAATCGTCACATGCATATCCACGTTCAACATGTTTTGGTTTCTTTTTAGTTTTATGCGTCAAAGTAATTATTGGAAGTAGTGGTTTATTTAGGGTTATGCATTTCTTTTATTTCCTTTGTTTTGAAAGCTATTTATGCCATATGTATTGTTAGTTTTTGAGCATGAATGAAAAATTAGAGAGTATCTCAAATTTCGTATTTTTCTATTTTCTTTTGAGTTTGATCCACTCAATAGATTATCTATCAACCGATTGGTACATACTTTCTATTTTTGTTGTTATGAACCCACACACGCCTTGTTGTGAATTATTCCTTTATCTAGATGACATATTGACATTCATGTGGTTGTTTAGTTTATGTAGCATATATGTTATTGATGTGTCAATAAAAAAACAAAAGTTTTAGAGTAAATTGCGCCGATGACAATTGGTAAAGTCAAATTTTGTATTGATTTTAAATTAAACATTCGATTCTTTCAAGTGTTTACTCTTGATTTTGTTTCCTTCACTATGTGACGTTAAAATAATTACTAAGGGGATGTTTGTGTAGTTTTTAATAAGACTTTTAATGTTTTAGACATTTTACTGGTTCAACACTTAAAGGTTTAATTTTTTATTTATTTATTTATTTTTTTTTTTGCGAGCAGATGTCTGAATGATTCAGACATTTGGCTCTGAATGCTTAAGTATTATACTGAATCTAAATGGTTAAGATCTCTTATATGAATTGTTCAGACATTTGCCTCTGAATGGTTAAGCATTATACTGGCTCTTAATGGTTTAGACATCTTACTGGTTTAGCACTTAATGGTTCAGACCTTTTACTGGTTCAACACTTACCATTCAGAAGTTCCCAAACAGCTTCTTACTTGTAATTTTTTGAATTAATTACATTGTTAGTACCCGTGGTTACCTATTTTGTCATTTCTTATATCTATTTTTTTTTTTTTTTGAAAATTACACAATTGGTACCAATTTTTACAAATTTTTTTAATATTTAATAAAACGACTATTATACCTTTACTATGTTTTTTTGAACGGTGAGAATCTTTAACTTGTAGTGGGAGAGATCTCACACACTCCTAAACAGAGGGCCCTAACCCTACTTTGGTCAGACTATGTTGTCTTAACCGGGTCCATGCTAGCGTCAGAGTTTGGCTAACGGTGTTCCCTGGGAAACTATATCACCCACTGCAAGTGGCTAGGGGGTGAGCATAAATAGGTCCGACCCGAATAGAACCGAGAACCGAACCGAAAAGTACCCGGAACCGACCCTAATATAGCATGTAGGGTAGTTGTTCGGTTCTTGTAAATCTAGTATATTGGGTATCAGGTCGGGTCGGGTAAGGAACAACAAAGAACCGAAGCCAGATATGTTGGAACCGAGACAAATATAGTGATTCTGTACAAACAACTAATCTGGGCCAAAGCCCATCGTCATTACTTAACCTAATCGAATTATAACAAACAGAAAGTAACATATATCAGAACTAAATGCAATTCTTCAATAAATCTTCAATAATTTTCATCAATTTTGGAAGTGTTGCTGCTTCACGAGGTTGAGGTACGTGGTTCCCTGAAACTCTGCATTAATGATTCAGCAATTAGTTTATAAATCAATACAATGATTAATTTCGAATATAACAAACAAATAACATGCTGTCATCAGAATTATATTAGTTTTTATTGCTACTTAAACTTAGATGGCTAGAAGGAGAACAAGTGCGTTAAATTATAGAGTTTGGGATGATTTTGTGAAGTTTTCGGATGATCATGGCAATCAAAAGGCAAGATGCAAGCAATGTGCAATGATCGTTGCTGCAGATCGGGTAAAAAACGGAATAACCGCATTGATAAGGCATCTTAATAGATGTCGCCAACGTCCTGATAGTTACATTACATGATCGAACCAATTTACTTGTTTACTTTACGTTATCCGTTTATGCTATATAATGAAAATCAATTATACTGTGACAAAAGAAAATGTTCGAGCTAAACTAATTACTACTACTACTTTATATTGCCATAATCAGTTTTAACTTTTAAATGTCCAGAGTAAAATTAATTCTAATGTAAATTTTCTTATAATTAGAGACCAAAAAACCAGATTCAGAGCTGAATAGTTCGAACACAGATCATACACATTCTTCTATAAACTTCTACTAGATTTCCTTTCGCAAACTTCATGTGATCACTTGCAGTATTTCACTTCGACATTTTATCGAACACGTGGTGTGCATAAAGTTCAACCTTAGATACAAGACTATTTCAATGAAGCATAACCAAACAATCAATTTCATATTCGATCAAACGTTAAACATCAATATCATAACAATCAAAATAATACATCAATTTCATAACAATCAAAACAATTTCATACGAAAATCGAAATCAAGAGGATTACCTTGGAATCGAGAATCATGTAATCAGCTGGAAGTTCATCATAAACATCCAAGAGGATTTTGTATAACAGGTTCATGTAATCAGCTAGAATTTGATCAGATATGGAAACTTTATCAGCAGTGAGTATCGGGTTCGGGTAGTACCAAGGAATCGAGAAGACCGATCAATGTAAGAACCGATACCCGGTTATCATATAGGGTACAAGATTCGGTTCCAATTTTAGGATGACATCGGTTATCGGGTCGGGTCGGTTAAATCTCGAGTCGGTCTGGTTCCTGTCAAACGCTCAGCCCTACAAGTGGCAGGGGCTTGCGCCGTCACTAGAGAGAATCTCTTTGATGTAACGCACGGTGGACTAAAACCCGGGGTGGCTCGGGCTCGAACTCTTGACCTAAGGTTTGGGAGAACTAGCCTTCATTGCCTTTATCCACCAAATATGGCAATAGTGGGGATTGAACTTAGGTCTCCAAGGAGAACCCAAGTCTTTCCAAACACTAGACTCCAAGCACCATTCTCATTTCCCTTTCTTCTCCGTCACAATTGCTTCCGCTCCGCGATATCTACCGTGAATTCTCTAGTTTCCCTCTTTGTGGCTATATTGGCAACCCGATTCGCTGAGTCTTTCTCTTCTCAACGACCTTCAATGATCCAACCACCATTGTTGCCCTGCTTGTTTTCTTTTTATTCGTTGATGTTATTTCTCGTACCTTCACTTCCAACGAATAATTTGCTCGGCCTAAGGGTGTACGGGGTGGAAGCGACAAAGGGTGCGACAAGTCCCTTTGCCGCTCGAGGAACACCGCCGCCACTTAATTATGTCACGCGGGGAGGGTTGGATCGAGGAAAGGTTGCCGCATGCGGGGAGAAGGTTGGTGGGCTTGATTTGACCATTGGAACTTGATTTCAAACGGCTATATAGCCGTTAAAATTAAAAAAAAGGTTTTTTTTATAATTAAACTATATAAACCTGTACCCATTTTAAACAAATTCACACCAACCACTTCCTCATTTCTCCAAAACTATAACTCCTATTTTATTTAAAAATTGTGGAAGAAATACCAGTGTTTTTCCCATCCGATAGCAGTGATTCATCCGATAGTTTTTTTTTCTTCCAAAAACTCATCGACGAAGCCGAGCTACAAGACACGGGCACATCAAGTAAGAAACGTTTTCTTCGTCGTGGTCGTGAGAGTGGCCATGAAATTCTTATGGTGGATTATTTTGTCGAGGAACCGAAATATAACGAAGAAATTTTTCGTCACCAGTTCCGTATGTCAAAAAGTTTGTTTCTAAAAATTGTGACCGACGTGGAAACGAATAACCTGTGGTTTGAAGAGGGCGTAGATGTGAGAATAAAGAAGTGTTTTACACCTTTGCAAAAAGTTACATCGGCTATTAAACACTTGCAACCGGTAACACTCCAGTCGAGAACGACGAGTATTTACATATGGCCGAAAGGACTTCCCGCGAGTATTTAGAATATTTTTGCGAAACGGTATGTAAAATATACGCTCCTGAGTTCTCACGTAAGCCAACAAGCCACGACATGGCGCATTTGTACCAAGCTCATGATAATAAACATCACCTTCCTGATATGGTAGGTAGCCTTGATTGCACCCATTTCGTATGGTGAATGTGTCCCACAGAGTTTCGAGGCCAATATATGAGAGGAGATCATTGTTTCTCTACGGTTATGCTCGAACCGGTGACCTCTCAAGATTTGTGAGTTTGGCATGCTTTTTGCGGTCTACCAGGTGCACAAACGACATTAATGTGCTTCAACAATCTCCATTATTTCAAACTGAACGAAATGGAACGGCCCCAAAATGTCCATTTTACGTTAACAACCACTTATACAAATGTGGTTACTATCTCGTGGATGGAATCTCATACATGGTCCGTGTTTGTCAAATCATTTTCATATCCTCACCAACTTGACGAAAAAAAGTTCAAAAAGCAACACGAGGAGGCAAGAAAAGACGTGTAACGAGGTTTTGGTGTTTTAAAGTCAAAATGGGTATAATGAATTGGCCAATGCGTGCTAAGAATGTGAAAAAAATTAGGTACGTGGTGTTTACGTGTATTATTTTACATAACATGATTTTAAAAGACGACGGAAACGCGATAACACCGGTACACATTCGGGATCCTCCAGTCGAGCTCGCGCTCGATGACAGTGTGTTAAACGAGCTTATGGATGAAGATACGCATTGGAGACGAAAACATGATATCATTGAGCCTCTCGGAAGAATGGATTTACCCCACCTATTGGTGGAATCCGACGAAGAGTAATAAATTTAGTTAGTTTAATCTAGTTTATTTTAAGTATTTTTAATTAATGTAATTTTTTTATTTTATTTTTAATTTAATATATTGTCCTTTTATTTTTAATGTAATGGTTTTATTTAATTTATTGTACTTTTATTAATTAAGTATTTTAAAAAAAATTAGTTTACCTCCATGGTATGAGGGGAAACCACCCCTTATGTTTTTTTGGGCAAGATGGGAGAATAAGAGAGAAAATGACATGACACAATATGATTGGATGAGTGGAAACTTTGCCTCATCTCATGAGGGGTGCACCTCTTATACCCTAAGAAATCCATCCACACAATATGATTCATTTCCAAAATTGACTTATCAACTTATATAAGTCATAAGTGAGAAGTTTGAAATTCTGTCTTCTCAAAAATGACTTCTCAACACACAAAATCCTCCAAAAATAAGCTAACCCAAACACTCAAAAAAACAACTTATTAACTTTTATAAGTCAATAACTCATAAGTTGCTCCAAAATAAGCTAACCCAAACACCACTTTAATATTCTTTTTTCTGTCTTTAATGGCTTATGTAGCTTCAATTACTTTTAGATTTCCAAAAAAAAAAAAAAAATGTTCCATGATATAAAAATATCAGGCAATGGAGCTTTTATCTCCGGTGATGATGGAATCTTAGTGACCCAGACCGTTATCGTCTTGATTCGAACAGGTTAGCAGGTCGAGCAACCTACATTGGACTGCTTTATGCTTTTATTTGTTAAGTCTAAATATGGTTTAGCGTTTTAACATACGGGAAAGAGTTACAACTTTGATTAATTGTTAATCTAACACGCACAGTCGCATACTAGAAATGTTTTCCATGAGTGTCAGAAATTTTTAGTGATCGGATATCTATCACTCGATTTCAGTATTTTTGGGTCTGTCAGGTTGGGTCACATAATAAAATAATGCGTGAATTGTCATAAAAAATATATTTTCAGTAAAATTCAATTTATATTTCTTTTGTAAACATTATACTATATTGATATAGTGGAGAGTTCAAATGAGAATAATTTTTTTGTAAGAACAAAAAAGAACAAATTTCAACCAATAAGAATGTTTTCTTTTACTTCATTTAATATAAGTATTTAATATTACTACAAGGGTAGATTGGTAAATCTACATAGGTCATTAATTTGTAGTCTTCCTCTTTAATAGCTAATACATTAATTTTTTTGTAACTTATCTTCAAAATATATATTTTTTTCAAAAAAATAAAATAAAATAATTTAAAGTGTAAGATAAATTACGAGTTGTGTAGGACAAATTACGAGTTGTATAGGATAAATTTCAACGTGTAGGATGAATTTCGAAATATGTAGGATAACTTTTAATGAGTGTAAGCAAAAAAAAGTTAGTGTGGAGGATAATAGTATTTATGACTAATTAATTAGTAAAAAATGATAATAAATGAGATAAGTGAAAAAACTATTTAATGTTTTACAAAATTACTCTTTATTCTTTTTCTTCTCAAATGAACCTTCCCCTATTGATATATTTGTTATTTTCTAACATTTGTTTATTATTTATTATTCCACTAGTTTAGAACCCCGTGTATTACACGGGTTGAATAAATTTTATTTTATATACTAAGTAATAAAATAGTTACATCTTTTAAAAACTCGTGTATTGCACGATTTGAATAAACACATGTCTTACACAAATAACGTAATCCATTAACACATTTAGTCATTAAGTGTGTTTTCTAACAAAATGAACTTTGAGATACTATTTACTGATTGTAACATCTCACTTTATTTTTTATTAGGTTAGAGAGTTGTGTATTACATGGTTTATAACATTTTACTTTATTTTTTTTAATTTATTATTAGGTAAAAAACTTACGTATTATTACCTGATGTTGGATAATCAACAGAAAAAAAAAGAAAAGAAATATTTTAGTAAAAAATATTAAATATATAACAGATAAGCTGGATATTATGATTTAATATTATTATTTTAGTGGAGTGTAAAACGGGATAATGAGATCCTTTATTAGAAGTAGGATTCTAAATATACCACATGTATAAAAAATATATAGAGTAAATTACAAGTTTTGTCCTTTATGTTTACGCCAAATTGCAGGCGCTGTCCTTTAGCGCAAAAGTTGACAAGTTCTGTACTTAATGTTTCAAAATCTTGCACGTTATGTCCTTTAGGCCAAACCCAGTTAGATATTTTAGTTAAATCTGGTCATGTGCCTTGCATATGAGGGCATTGTTGTCATTTCATCTCTTCAGGGACTATTGTGTAAAAAAAGTTATATTTAAGGACTAGTTTGTAATAACTTGAAACATCAAAGAAATATAACATCCTTCTCTCACAACTGAAAGTCCCCTCTCTCTCTCTCCTCTCTCTTCTCTAACATAATCTGAAGCTCATCTCCTCTCTCTTCTCTAACATAATCTGAAGCGACGATGGCAGTGAAGGGTGGTTGTTGTGGTGGGTTAGGGGCGGCGGTGGGTGATTTGGTGGTTTGGATTCCACGGTGCTGGTAGTGGGTGAAGGTGAAGAGGTGGATGTGGTGGTGGGTTAGGTGCGACAGCGTTTGGTGGTGGGTGGAACCGGAGGTAATTCTTCGATGTCGTCCTTCTTGCAAATCTCCGGCGAGTATGGCACCATCGCACCACAAGAGGAACCGGAGGAATAGACTGATTCTCCGACGTCGTGCCACAAGAGGAATCTCACCTGTATGGCATCTTCTCTTTCTGACGAATCATTCATCAGAGCTCTATCTTTAGAAGAATCCTCCCGCTTCGCCTCCCTGCGTCATTCCGATCTCCGTTCCACACTCCTCCAAATCTTAAATAGTCATCGATCGATATGTTTGAGTTCCATCAGAGTTGATTTCTAGGAATGTAATTGTGCTTAGGTTGATTTAATCTGTTCTTGTTGTCTTAGGTTGATTCTTCTTGAAAGATATGTTTGAGTTCCATCAGAGTTGATTTCTAGGTAATACTACTGTAATGAAAGAGTTGAGAGAGAGTGAAGAGAGAGAAAGAAGAGAGAGAGAAAGACTAAAGAAAGAGAGAGAGACATGGGGTATAATGTTTTATTTTTTTAATTAAATGAATAAAATTACAAAAGTACCCTCATTTGCCTTTTAAAATTACAAAAATACATTGACTTAACAGAAAAAATAACTGGGTTTGGCCTAAAGGACATAACATGCAAGATTTTGTAACATTAAGTACAGAACTTGTCAACTTTTGCGCTAAAGGACAGCGCCTGCAATTTAGCGTAAACGTAAAGGACAAAACTTGTAATTTACTCAAATATATATGTTCTACATGTATTGAATAAATCCTTTTAATGAAGCAGTTGATTAAAATAAATATTTTTATTTTAATATGTGATTATCGGTTATCATTGTCCTTATCATCAAAATATAAAAACAATTAAAACTATATCAATTAAATAAAATCTTTATCTTTATAAATATTTAAAACGCTAATATATTTTTTTAGATTTTAATAATTAATATATGATCATAATAATTAATATATTATTATCAGTTATCTTTGTCTTTATCATTATAATCTCTTATACAAATTTTAAATTTTAAATTTAATATTATCAATAATTGACTTTCCATAATAAATATTTAGAAAAATGAGAAAGCATAATGTACTTCAAGGCTTAACCTACATTAACATACATGACAAAAAATATAGCGTGCGTTATTATCATAGAACGTGCGTGATTATACTCCCATGCGTGATTATGTGGTCCCATGCGTGATTATGTGGTCCCATGCGTGATTATACCCCTAATCCAACGGTTACCATTGTCTCCTACGTGATGTATGATAAGGCTTTTTGTATGTTAACCTTACTCTAGAAAAATAATTAAGACCGCCTCATAGAACGCCTTGTGTCCTAAACATGGTTTCTTTTATTATATAGTATAGATTACTTGGTTTATTCGATAATTGCTGAAGTCATTTATTCTAATATGAAATTATACTACGTTTCTTATTTGAAATAGAAATTAACGCATTTCTGAGACCATTAGAGTTACAATTTATACTTCCTTTCAAACTAGTTTAGATATAGGGTTATTGGATTTTAATAATAAAAACTTTGACTAATTTGCTGACAAGAATCTCAACTTAAAAATCTCTATTGTAGTCCTAACTTGCAAACTATTTTCCTCCACCAATCTTTTTCTAATTGGGTTCCCAGATAGTTTATGTTGATGTGGACAATGATGTGAAAAAAAAACTATAATTTTTAGAAAAAGACCTTTGTATATTCTTGAACCATGGATTTCAAAAATCATGGATAGAGAGAGAGAGAAATTTGAGATACAGAGAGAGTGGGGATGATGGTGGTTGAGACTCACCGAATCTGATATTTCCGGTGATGGAATTTAGAAAATGTAGCGGTGGCTAGCGTGTTGAGGGAGATGTTCACAGCTGCTATGCAGGATAGGGTTCAGACCTGAAACGGTGGACAGAGATGTGGGATTTTGAGTCAAGAGGTGGCTAGGGTTCCATCTGAACTATAAACACCGATTCAACACACCAATAACAGCTCCCGTGATGACAGTGAGTAATCATACCACAAATCAAGTGTTACATGCTCTGGTGATTATTGTAGGGACGTCCCTAGCGAAGGTGATGCAGTGGTGGTTTGATAATCGTGTAGGTGCTCATGGTGGTTTAGGAATTGTAGTGGTGGCGTTATGGTTATTGGGTGGTTGTGATGGTAACGAGTTTTGATAAGGGAATCGTGAAGGCGGTGGTCGGTGGAGGTGATGGATGGTGGTTGGTGGTGGTGGAGGAGGTAGAGAGAGAAAGGGGAGAGAGAGATCCACATCATTATCCACGCCATCGCATATCCACATCATCGTCCACCTCAGCATAAACTAACGGGGTTAGAACCCAGCTAGAAAAGGATCGGTAGAGGAAAACAGTTTGCAATTTGGGACTGGTATGAGAAATTTTTTAAGTTGGGATTATTGCTGGCCAATTGGTCAAAGTTTGGATTATTAAAATTCAATAACGCTTAGTTATTATATGATAGAGTAAACTTCCGTTTTTCTCCCTGTGGTTTGGCCGTTTTAACGGTTTTGCCCCAATCCTTTAAAAATAGCCATTTTACTCCATGATCTTTCTAACTTATCATCATTTTGCTCCCCGCCTTTAACCCCGTCTAAAATGTATGTTACAAGTAAGGGTATGTTGGTAATTTACAGATAAGTATTTTAATAATTTATTATTAATTTCTAAAATCCATTTTTAAGTTTTTTATTGATATTAAAATAAAGATTGATTTATATATATAAAATAAAAAAACTCGTCTCTCTCTAACTCACCACATCCCCCTCTCTTCCTATACATTCTCTGCAACCAGTCACCACCACCACCACTGCCAGCTGCCGCCACCATTAGCTAGTCGTCACCACTTGCCGACCACCACTAGCAAGTGGGTGTGCAAAATTTGGAAAATTCAACAATTTGTTCAAAAATTCTCATATTTTTTTCCAAATCAAACAAACTGTACAAAATATCACAATTAAGACCATAAATAAACAGGAAATTTGATCATACAATGGAATTAATCTAATTTAGTATTCTAATTCGGGGAAAATTGAATTCACAGGGTGAAAGTGTTGATTGTTTTGGATGAATTTACCTTTGCGAGATTGACGTAAAAGAAAAGAGGCTTTTTGGTGTTGCAAACTTGAATTCGGTTTTTCCGGTTGATGTGTGTAAAATGCAACATATAAATTACATCAAATAAGGCATAAAACTAACCCTTTTTAAGTACTAATGTTGGAAAAAGAGTGTTTTTGTCTTCCTTTTGTATTTTCGGGATGAAATGAGCTCAAATTCACAAAAGAAGCAAAAAGACAGCTAATTCTAACATAAATACAAGAAAAGGAATAAAAGTAGACTGCCCGAACCCTCAACGGCATCCTCCCAAGCAAAGAAGAGAAAACAGAAGCCTGAACACGCCCCGTGCTCAGCCAGCACGGGGCCGTGCCCAAGAAGCAGCAGAAAAGACAAACCTGTAGAAGCTTCTATTGCCCACCACGGGGCCGTGTCCAATGAGCACGGGGGCGTGGCGAAAGTACAGCGGGCGCATTAATTGTAATTGCGAATTACAATTAATGAAGAGAGAGAGTGTCAGAGGGGCACGGGGGCGTGTCCAGCGGACACGGGGCCGTGCCCAGCCTTCTGTTCAGCCTATAAATAGGAGTGCTTGGTTTCATTCCAACTCATCCCTTGGCACACCACCTCTCTCACACTTCATCCACCACCCACCACCACCATAACACCATCATCCACCACCATCATCCATTGTCCATCGTAGAGTGTGTGAGTCGTCTCGGGATCCAAGATTGATAGTAAGAGTTCTTGACAATCAAGGCCATGTTTGCATAAGTCTCTTACATCACTTGGTGAAGACAAGTGTTTAGTATAATACTTTTTATTTTTAATCTTTTGCACTTTTTATTTGGTTTTGTATTAATGACTTTAATAACTAGTTGCTTATGTTGAAGGTGATCTTTCCTTATCGTTTGTCCGCGGTGTCTTGGCATTATTTTACTGTCTATATAAAATAAAAGATTTTCACCATTCATATCTCCACGGTCTATATGGAGGTATGTTGGCTACCTGGTCGGGGGTTAAGGGAACGGTTTGGTAAGGGTCTTGCCCTTGTTCAGCGTTTAGAGGTCCTGCAAGGGACCTGGGTCAAATTTAGTAGGATCTCCTTCAATGCCCATAGGTATTGGATGGCGGGGATCCAAACTCTTTGACCCCCTCATAAGTTAACTACTATTAATACTATAATCCGGCTATTTAGGACTGTATCCCTGCTGACTCAGACTACTTAGCCGAGGGTAACGTCACCGCCAAAAGCGGGGCCTACCATAATTTGCATTAATAACTTAATTCATTATCTTCCAATAATCCAACCCTTTAGGATTGTATCCTTGCTGACTCAAACTACTGGGTTGAGGGTAACGTCGCCTTCAAAAGAGGGGCCTACTACAATAACTAAGATAATCTCTTAAACAAGTGCAAAAGTGCGAAAATAATCAAAGGTTATACTAATACACGAGTCGGATCCAAGTGATTCATCTTGTCTATCTGTTTTATTTTATTTTTATTTTTTTTCAGCATTTAGTTAGTTTTTATTTTATTAGTTTAAAAACATTTTTCTAACTTTTTGATTTGATTAGACGTTGAGGATAAACCGGTACTAAAAGCTCTTGTGTCCTTGGACGACCTCGGTATCTTACCAACACTATACTACGTCCACGATGGGTGCACTTGCCCATATGTGTGTTTAGTGTTAGTGAATATCGTGTTTTATAAATTTAAAACTTGGCTAAAGGTGTAAAAAGGGCTTAATTATATATCTAAATTATATACACACCGACACACATCAAGTTTTTGGCGCCGCTGCCGGGGACACAAGGATTTTAAGAAAGTTAGGAATCAACGGCATAATCATACTTTTATTTTTCTTTTTAATATTTTAGGATTTTCTTAGTTTTTCGGCTTCTGCAGAGCTCAGCACGGGCCGTGCCTGGTCGGACACGGGCCGTGCCCAGCATCGTTACTGGCAGTTTTTAGTTTTCCAAGTTACAGAAGGCTGACCACGGGGCCGTGTCGGTGCAACACGGGGCCGTGTCCAACTTCCAGTAACTGGGATCTGGAAAACAATCACTGTAACTCCGACCACGGGCCGTGTTCACTGAACACGGGGCCGTGGTGAACCTTCTGACCAGCATTCTTTTCTGTTTTTATTGCAGGACTTGGAACCAGACGCCAATCTTACATAGTGTATGAGCTCCAGTTCTAATAAGGACATAAAAGAACCTCTAGAAGAACCCGAACGCTTTCTCAGAAAAAGATTAAAAGCTAAAAACCAAGAGAAAGTTTCGGGTGATCCACCTCCAATGGCGGACCAACGTACCCTCATGGATTATCTACGACCCACCGTAGGTAACCTAGGCGCCGCTATCAATGCTCCGAATGTTGAAGCTAATAACTTCGAACTTCGGCCGCATCTGATACAAATGCTCCAAAACTCCGCAACCTTCCATGGGCTTGCGGACGAGGATCCCCATCTACATATCACTAATTTCTTAGAAATATGTGATACCTTTCGGATCAACGGAGCATCAAATGATGCCATCCGCCTCCGAATGTTTCCTTTCTCACTAAAAGACCGAGCGAAAGCTTGGCTCAACGCCCTCCCAGCTGGATCGGTAAACACCTGGGATGAACTAGCCCAAAAATTTCTATATAAGTATTTCCCTCCCGCTAAAACGGCTAAATTAATGACTGAAATTAATACATATTCACAAGAGGACGGGGAATCCTTATATGAAACTTGGGAAAGGTTCAAGGAGTTATTACGCAAGTGTCCACATCATGGTCTTGCGATATGGCAACAAGTATCCACTTTCTATAATGGACTGTTGCCACACACAAGGCAGACACTTGATTCTAGCTCTGGGGGACTTTTAGGTAATCGACGCCCGCATGAAATATATAACCAAATTGAGGAAATTGCTCAAACCAATTTTCAATGGCACACCCCCCGAGGCAATAAAACTATTGCCCCGGGCGCCCATAAGGTCGATGAAAGCACTTCTTTACAAGCCCAAATCGAGGCCCTTTCTTCAAAAATAAAAAAATTAGAAATGACAAAAACAGTCTCGGTTATGGCTTGTGAAAGGTGTGGTGGGCCACATGAAAATTGGAGTTGTATGAAAGAAACGGACGATCAACAGGAATCGGTAAGCTACCTTGATAATAGACCTAGGCCGTCAGGTCCTCCAACGGGCACTTACAACCAAGGATGGCGAAATCACCCAAACCTTGGTTGGAGAGACCCCGGCAATGGTAGTAACCAACAAACCCAACGAACAAACTTTCAACAACCAAGAAATGAGTCACAAAATTTCACTCAACAACCAAGTAGACGAGAAAGTGTAACACCCCAAAAATATTTATTATGCATAAGCTAAAATGTAGCAATAAAAGGGTGGTGCTAAAATTAAAGTTGTGATGGAAATAGAGGGACTAAAGCTGTAAATACCTAAAAATAAGATTAATAAAAATGATTAATAATAAAAACCCACACACAGTACGTGTGTGGGGTTCTGTACGATCGAACAAGGGCCAAGGGGGGAAAGAAACCCTAGCTTCATCTAATTCACAAGGAAAACTATAAAGATTCAAGGAAATTGAAAGCATAATCAGGAAATTGCAAGCTCTTAACTTGTCCATTGAAAGGGTAAGTTCAATTTTGTGATTTAACAAATTGTAGAAAGTGGGTTTTGATCTAATCTTGAATGCATGATATGAAATTTATGAAATTTAGTTAAGGTTATGATGTAGGATCAGGATTATGTCTGAATTTTAAAAAAATTTGTGGTTAATAGCCGAAACCCAAGTTGATGAGAAGTTGCTAGGGTTAAATTGATCAAGTTTTGATATGTGTGTGTGTGTTGTTGAGGAATAACCTTGTTTATGATGAATAATCACTAGATAATCTGATTTAGAGTAAAGCTTAATTGAATGTTATTGAATGATTAAAGAAATTAGCTTAGTAATATATGTTAGTTAAATGAGTAAATGTCCCAAAAATGCGAAACCCGCCATGTGTTTGATGAAATGCTTGAATGAACAACTATGTGAAATATTGAATTTAATGGAATGAAATTCCGGGTACTAAACAAATGAACGGATGTGTTAATATAGGCGTAAAGGAAGAGGGCTCAGGTTCTAAGAAGTCGGAAAGCTCACAAGACAAAGGTATGTTTCGTGACGTACAAAACTTTACTTAAATTTTTGTTAGTAACTGTGTCGAGCAATTTGTGTTATAATGATTATTTCTTGCTATAATGGATACGGTGATTAGTAAATAAATAGCAAATCCCTTGCGGATTTGGCTAAGCTAATGAAGGTTAGGCTATGATAAGCAAATCGACCGGTTCGAGTAACTAGGTCGAGTAATGATATGATACCATCCGTCTTGAACGGGTGGTTTTGAATGCTATAACGAATGCTAGAAGCTTAATCCGTTATACGGATGGAAAGAAGAATTTATGTTGAAAGCAAATAACCCAATCAAACGGGTCGAACGTGTATGCTTAACTCTCATTGAGAGTGTTTATGCTATACCCAAGTTTTTGGGTAGTCGAATGCGTAAAATGGTTAAAAGTTCATATACGGATGGAACTAAAATGAAAGAATTATGATTTAGCGAGCGTGATAACTAACCTTTAAAATTTCTTGTTAATGTAGGTAAATCCTCATCTTAGACTATTTGGCGAGTTGAAGCGAGCACGTGATCACCACTTAACATATCAAGCGCTTCCGCTAGTTGCTTTAATGTTTTGGGTCAAATAATTGTGAAGATTTGTCTAAACTTGCTAGTAGATGTATTGGTCAAAATTTATGTTTTCTTTGGATTTTCATTGCGTCTAGTCGTAAGGGTCATGGAATATTTTGTATGAAAGTTGTATGAAACAGGGGTATGCTCATTGTACGAATGGGTCATGTCCGATTTTTGTCAAAAATATGAATTTAACTTTTTATTTCAAGTCTTAAAATTATCCTCGTAAATGGTTTTATAAGAACTAAATATGCGGGTCTTACAAGTTGGTATCAGAGCCAAGGTTTGAGGGATTCGAGCTTTTAACGCGATGCTTGAACTCAAACCAATGGCTCGTTCGAAAGTGTGCTCGCTCCAGGATCGCCAATGAGGTAATAATGTACGTTTTCGATAAATGCTAATGTATGTTATGAGTTTAAAATGTAAGGATGAGTTAAATATGTGAAGTAACAATTATGGGTAGCAAAGCAAGAAATTCCGGAACCCGAGCAGCTGGTAATGGACCTGGAAATGGGTTAAAATATAAAAAAAAATAAAGTTACAGCGAAATGATCAGGGAAAGGCCGTCGCCGACGCCCTACACGTCCGTCGCCGACGCCTTAGTTTGGCCGACGGCCTAAGTTCCTGTCTACGGAGAATTTCACCCGACGCACATTTTTAAGAACCGTCGCCGACGGCTAACGTAGGTTCAGTTTGGTGATTTGTTTGTTTTTCACATTCTAAGTTTCCGTATTATTTGAAAGCCTACTAAATTGTTATGTGAAGTCCATATAAGGCTTCATAGATGTGGGGAACCACAAATAGTAATTATAAAGGGATGGACTCGGAGGAGTCGAAGGTGATGAGTCGAATGATAAAAATTTTAAAAGCGAGTAAAGTTTAAAATGTGGGAATGCGGATGAAGTAAACATGGATCAAAGAACTATGATGTAATGAAAGCTTGTTATTTGTATTAAATATAATTATGACAATGTGTAGATGGCTGACGCAAGAAACGTCAATGAGGATGATGACCCGGCCCGTCAAGAAGCCTTTAACAACAGGGTCACTGAGGTGGCGGAAGGGGTTATGCAAGCCCATCTTCCGCGATTAGCTCAAGAGGTAGAAAGCCGGGTTTTGGGAGTCGTAGACACTATGATGACTAGCAAGATCGAGGAATTGAAAGAACTGATTGAGGGGTCTAGAAGAAAAGGCAAGGAACGACGATGCACGTATAAAGACTTCATGGCGTGCAATCCTGCAACGTATGATGGTAAAATTGATCCGATCGCATGCCAAAGATGGATTTCAAACATGGAGGCGGTGTTTATACGAAGCCGGTGTGATAGAGAAGATCAAGTGATGTTTGCCACGGGTCAACTCACCCTTCAGGCGAAAGATTGGTGGGATGCGCATAGCAAGGAAATAGGCGAAGAAAGGCTCCAAACGATGACCTGGCAAGAGTTTAAGGATCCTTTTATGAAATATCACTGCCCTCAGTCAGCCATTGATAAGATTCAAGAGGATTTCTTACGCCTCCGACAGAAAAACGAAACGATAAATGAGATATCGAACATTTTCTTGGATAAGATGAAGTTTTGTGGAGAGTTTGTGCAAACTGAAAGGATGAAGATTAATCGCTTTTATGGGGTATTAAAGGCAGAATTTAGGGAGTTCATCACTCCCTCGAAGTGTGAGACTCTTGATGAGCTAATCAATCTAGCGCGGGATAGAGAAATCGAAATCAAGAGGCAAGAAGAACGTGGAGAAAAGAGACCAAATGAAAAAGGTGGAAGTTCGACCCCGACCAAAAAGGGGAAGTATCAAGAGCAAGGAAGAAAAGATAAGTCGAAGAGTGGTATTATGCCGTGCAAGACTTGTGGAAAACTTCATACGGGGGAATGCTTGTTAGGCAAGAAAGGGTGTTATAAATGTGGTAAGGAAGGGCATTCGTCTTATCAGTGTCCCAACAACCCGAAGACTTGCTTTCATTGTTTTGAAAAAGGGCATGTTAAATCGGAATGCCCAAAACTTCAGCAAGAGTCAAAGAAAGAAGATAAGAAGCAAGAGGGTTCTAGAGCGAAAGGGAGGGTGTTCCAAATTACATCCGAAGAAGCCAAGTCTCACCCGAATGTGATTTCAGGTATCTTTTTACTAAACTCCATACCGGTTTATGTTCTATTCGATACTGGAGCTACCATGTCATTTATTTCGAATGAAATTATACAACATCCGTCCTTTAAGATCGAACGAATGCCAATGCCTCTAGAAGTAGAAATAGCCGATAGTAAGATCTATATGTTACACGAGGTGTGTAGAAACTGCAAATTCATTATAGAAGATGAGGAATTTGACATCGACCTCATACCTATGGTTTTGGGGGAATTTAAAATGATTGTGGGGATGGATTGGCTGGCGCGGCACCATGCGGAGATTGATTGTGAAAATAAGGTAATGCTCATCCAAGCTCCAAGTGGAAGAAAATTGAGTATTCAAGGAGAGAGAAATGTAGAAACCAAGTTGTGCACCTTGGTCCAAGCTTTCAAATACGTACTTAACGGGAGTAGAGCATACCTAGCTTATGTAGTAGATGCCAGACAAACCCTCCCGAAGCTTGAAGACGTTGAGATTGTGAATGAATTTCCGGAAGAATTCCCGGGACTCCCACCAGAGAGAGAGAGATAGAGTTTCGCATCGAAGTAAATCCGGGTGCGAAACCCGATGCAAAGGCCCCCTATAGACTTGCTCCCACTGAGATGCGCGAATTAATGACACAACTACAAGATTTTCTAGACAAGGGTTTCATACGCCCGAGTGTGTCGCCTTGGGGAGCACCTGTCTTATTTGTTAAGAAGAAAGACGGGTCGATGCGCATGTGTATCGACTATAGAGAGCTAAATAAGCTGACCATAAAGAACCGCTACCCTTTACCTAGAATTGACGACCTTTTTGATCAATTACAAGGGGCGAGTTGGTTCTCTAAGATAGACCTGCGTTCGGGGTACCATCAAGTTAGAGTACGGGAAGAAGATATTCCAAAGACTGCATTTAGAACCCGTTATGGGCACTATGAATTTCTAGTCATGTCGTTTGGATTGACTAACGCGCCAGCTGCGTTTATGGATCTTATGAACCGGGTATGCCGACCCATGTTAGACAAATCGGTAATAGTGTTCATAGATGATATCTTAGTCTATTCGTGAAGCAAAGCTGAGCATGCAAAGCATTTGCGTGAAGTACTTGAAATTCTCCGTAAGGAGAAACTCTACGCAAAATTCTCAAAATGCGCCTTTTGGCTCAGAGAGGTGCAATTTCTGGGGCATGTGATCAACTCGGAGGGTGTTTTAGTTGATCCTTCAAAGATTGATGCTGTAATGAAGTGGGTTTCTCCGAAGAACCCAACAGAGATAAGAAGTTTTCTGGGCCTTGCCGGGTACTATAGAAGGTTCATACAGGATTTTTCGAAGATAGCCTTACCCTTAACAAAACTGACAAGAAAGAAAGAGAAGTTTGTGTGGGGTAAAGATCAGGAGGAGGCTTTTCAAATGTTAAAGGAGAAACTATCCCGTCCTCCGGTCCTAACATTACCGGATGGAACTGAAGACCTGGTGGTCTATTCAGACGCTTCACACCAGGGATTAGGCTGCGTCTTGATGCAAAGGGGAAGAGTCATCGCTTATGCTTCAAGACAATTGAAGCCGCATGAAGTAAACTACCCGACTCACGATCTAGAATTGGCAGCGGTAGTGTTCGCCTTAAAGATTTGGAGACATTATTTGTATGGCACGAGATGCACTATTTACTCAGATCATAAAAGCCTCAAGTATCTTTTCGAGCAGAAAGATTTAAATATGAGGCAACGGAGATGACTGGAACTTATCAAAGATTATCATTGTGATATCCTTTATCACCCGGGAAAAGCAAACGTGGTAGCCGATGCGTTAAGCCGAAGAGAGTATCCGTCTCCTCTTCGTGTAAAGTCCATGAAGATGATTGTTACGCCACGATTACTTGAAATGATACGTGAATCTCAAATAAAGTCGCTTGGAGCGGAAGACTTAAAGAAGGAAAGACTAAAAGGTGTAATCGATAAATTAGAAGAAAATTCGACCGGACTCAAGACGCGATTCGGTCGAATTTGGATACCCCGATTCTGTGAAGTCAAGGCTGCTCTACTCGACGAGGCACATAAGTCACGATATTCGGTCCACCCTGGGGCTACAAAGATGTATCGGGACTTGAAGGCCAATTATTGGTGGCCGGGCATGAAACGCGACATAGTCAAATATGTCGCGAAATGCTTAACATGTTCCCAAGTGAAAACCGAGCATCAAAAGCCATACGGGGAATTACAACCCTTGGAGATACCGCAATGGAAGTGGGAGGAATTAACGATGGATTTGGTAACCAAGCTTCCTAGAACGAAAAAGGGGCATGATGCGATATGGGTAATCGTGGACCGACTTACGAAAAGCGCTCATTTTCTACCCATTAAAGAAGCCTACTCTTCCGAGAAAATGGCGGAAATTTACATGAACGAGATTATATCTCGACACGGCGTGCCCGTGTCAATTGTCTCGGATCGGGACACTAGATTTACTTCTCGTTACTGGCAAAAGTTTCACGAGAGTGTGGGTACGAAATTACACATAAGTACCGCCTACCACCCTCAAACTGACGGCCAGTCAGAAAGAACCATTCAAACACTTGTTGATATGCTGAGGGCGTGTGCCCTAGATTTTGGGGGAAGTTGGGATGACCATTTACCACTAGTGGAATTTTCCTATAATAATAGTTACCATAGTGGTATCCAAATGGCTCCGTATGAATTACTGTACGGGAGGAAATGTAGAACTCCCGTATGCTGGGGAGAAGTAGGGCAAAGAGAGCTTGCGCCAAGTGATTTAATAGCATTAACGAATGAAAAGATTAAGTTGGTTAGAGCTCGACTGAAAGCAGCCCAGGATCGACAAAAGGCTTATTCAGATAAAAGAAGACGTCCCATTGAATTTCAAGTCGGAGACTTGGTTCTGCTGAAAGTGTCCCCATGGAAGGGTATAATCCGCTTTCGCAAACGTGGTAAGTTGGGTCCTCGTTATATTGGGCCGTTTAAAATCTTGGCTCGTGTTGGAAGGGTTGCATATCGATTAGAATTACCGCTTGCTCTAGACGGAATTCACAATACCTTCCACGTGTCGCAATTGAGAAAGTGTCTTGCGGATGAAACCGCGTTAGTACCACTTGATGACATTGAGTTAGACGAGGGGTTGAATTATGTCGAAAGACCAATGGCCATTAAAGATGTCAAGGTGAAGAAGCTGCGCAACAAGGTTGTCCGACAAGTGTTGGTGCAATGGCAGCACCGAAAGGGGTCGGAACTTACATGGGAAGCGGAAGACGAGATGAAGAAGCACTACCCGTTCCTTTTTGGTACGTACACACTTAAAAATATGTTTGTGCCAGGTTTCGGGGACGAAACCTCTTTAAGGGGGGTAGACTTGTAACACCCCAAAAATATTTATTATGCATAAGCTAAAATGTAGCAATAAAAGGGTGGTGCTAAAATTAAAGTTGTGATGGAAATAGAGGGACTAAAGCTGTAAATACCTAAAAATAAGATTAATAAAAATGATTAATAATAAAAACCCACACACAGTATGTGTGTGGGGTTCTGTACGATCGAACAAGGGCCAAGGGGGGAAAGAAACCCTAGCTTCATCTAATTCACAAGGAAAACTATAAAGATTCAAGGAAATTGAATGCATAATCAGGAAATTGCAAGCTCTTAACTTGTCCATTGAAAGGGTAAGTTCAATTTTGTGATTTAACAAATTGTAGAAAGTGGGTTTTGATCTAATCTTGAATGCATGATATGAAATTTATGAAATTTAGTTAAGGTTATGATGTAGGATCAGGATTATGTCTGAATTTTAAAAAAATTTGTGGTGAATAGCCGAAACCCAAGTTGATGAGAAGTTGCTAGGGTTAAATTGATCAAGTTTTGATATGTGTGTGTGTGTTGTTGAGGAATAACCTTGTTTATGATGAATAATCACTAGATAATCTGATTTAGAGTAAAGCTTAATTGAATGTTATTGAATGATTAAAGAAATTAGCTTAGTAATATATGTTAGTTAAATGAGTAAATGTCCCAAAAATGCGAAACCCGCCATGTGTTTGATGAAATGCTTGAATGAACAACTATGTGAAATATTGAATGTAATGGAATGAAATTCCGGGTACTAAACAAATGAACGGATGTGTTAATATAGGCGTAAAGGAAGAGGGCTCAGGTTCTAAGAAGTCGGAAAGCTCACAAGACAAAGGTATGTTTCGTGATGTACAAAACTTTACTTAAATTTTTGTTAGTATCTGTGTCGAGCAATTTGTGTTATAATGATTATTTCTTGCTATAATGGATACGGTGATTAGTAAATAAATAGCAAATCCCTTGCGGATTTGGCTAAGCTAATGAAGGTTAAGCTATGATAAGCAAATCGACCGGTTCGAGTAACTAGGTCGAGTAATGATATGATACCATCCGTCTTGAACGGGTGGTTTTGAATGCTATAACGAATGCTAGAAGCTTAATCCGTTATACGGATGGAAAGAAGAATTTATGTTGAAAGCAAATAACCCAATCAAACGGGTCGAACGTGTATGCTTAACTCTCATTGAGAGTGTTTATGCTATACCCAAGTTTTTGGGTAGTCGAATGCGTAAAATGGTTAAAAGTTCATATACGGATGGAACTAAAATGAAAGAATTATGATTTAGCGAGCGTGATAACTAACCTTTAAAATTTCTTGTTAATGTAGGTAAATCCTCATCTTAGACTATTTGGCGAGTTGAAGCGAGCACGTGATCACCACTTAACATATCAAGCGCTTCCGCTAGTTGCTTTAATGTTTTGGGTCAAATAATTGTGAAGATTTGTCTAAACTTGCTAGTAGATGTATTGGTCAAAATTTATGTTTTCTTTGGATTTTCATTGCGTCTAGTCGTAAGGGTCATGGAATATTTTGTATGAAAGTTGTATGAAACAGGGGTATGCTCATTGTACGAATGGGTCATGTCCGATTTTTGTCAAAAATATGAATTTAACTTGTTATTTCAAGTCTTAAAATTATCCTCGTAAATGGTTTTATAAGAACTAAATATGCGGGTCTTACAGAAAGGCTTGAAGATACTATATCTCGCCTAGTCTCCGACACTGAAAAGAAAAACTCGGAAAGATTTCTACAATTAGAATCAAATTTTAGAAATCAACAAGCTAGTATTCAAAACATAGAAAAACAATTGAATCAAATAGCTCAAAATTTTGCCGAGAGACCACAAGGTGCATTACCTAGCAATACCGAAACAAACCCAAAAGCGCAAGTTCACCTCATCACGCTACGAAACCGCACCGTAGGGCCTGCAGAAGCGCCGCCACCAACAGAAGAAACGGTACCCACACCTCTGCAGGAAAAGAACTCCCCTCCGTCACCAGAGCCTACCAAAGCTCCTCGAGTTCCGTACCCGGTAGGTTAATTCGTCAAAAGACCAATGAGCAATTCGCGAAGTTCGAAAGTCTATTAAAGCAATTGCATGTCAATATTCCTTTTATTGAGGTCCTAACCCAAATGCCCAAATACTCTAAGTTCATGAGGGACTTCCTCACTCATAAAAAGAAAATTGAAAATTTGCAATTAGTCAATTTAGGCGAAGAATGCTCTGCCCTCGTACTCAATAAACTTCCCCAAAAGAAAATCGATCCCGGAAGCTTCACGATTCCCTGCTCAACAGGGGAGTCCCCCGTTCGTAATGCCCTAGCCGACCTTGGGGCTAGCATTAACCTCATGCCCTCATCAATGTTTAAAAGACTCGGCCTGGGAACCACGAGTCCTACAAAAATGAGCATACAACTCGCTGATCGACCCGTCAAATTCCCACAATGTGTCATTGAAAATGTCTTGGTAAAGGTAAGCAGATTCGTCTATCCAGCCGACTTTGTCATACTCGATATGGAGAAAGACACCGAGGTCAACCTCATACTAGGGAGACCATTTCTTGCCACCGCACAAGCGGTGGTAGATATGAATGACGGAACACTCACCTTGAGGTATGGGGATGATGAAGTAAAATTCGGAGTTGGGAAGAGAATAGAGGACGACGACCCGGTCAACTACATGAAGGTTATTGATTCGAGCTTGGATGATGCTCTCCGACGGTGTAACATGGGACGCCAAGCATCCCACTCATATATAACCTCACATTGGGTCTAGCCAAGGACCCTTATAAACGTGGCGCACCACGGAGGCATTCCGCGGAACTATCCTTAGTTTAGTTTAATCTTTTAGTTTTAATTTGCAGGAATAAAACACACTCGTGGTGATAATGGATGAAACAGGGAACGAGAAAAATGGCCCCATGCACAAAGAACGAAGCAACCCGACACAAATCTCCATTACAGAAGGCTCAACACGGGTCGTGCTTAACCAACACGGCCCCGTGCTGAACCACCTGCAGAAAAAAAAACGCCCAGTTCAGGTAACTGGACACGGGCCGTGTTCACCAGACACGCCCCCGTGTCCAGGCTTCTGTCTCATTTCTTTAATTTCTGTTACTGGCACCTGAACACGGGGCCATGTCCGGTCCCCACGGGGCCGTGTCCATACTGCCAGTAACATAAATCTTTGCTTTTTAACACCACATTACACATCCAATCAACCTAAAAATTTATTTTTGGGACACATTGAGGACAATGTGTAATTTAAGTGTGGGGGGGAAGCTAACACTTTGAAATTTTGCAAGTCCTAACAACAAGCCTTACACAAAACTCTATTGGAACCGCTAAACACCCCAAATTTTTTCAAAAAATTTTTTCATTGTTTTTACTTGTCTGAAGTTTAAGTTAGGAATCCCAAGATTAATAAGGTTATATTTTTATAAAATTTACAACCGAGAGTGTCGTGATAACAAGAACCAACATAAGAAAATTATGAAACGGCATAACAAGTCTAGTTAAAATTTGATTATATATACTTGATCACATTAAAAACCCATTCCCACAAAAGTGAGTTTTGAGCCTTTATAGAGCATACAAATTTACATCTTTAGACTAAATGCTCATTTTTCGTTTCTTGTGTGAATAGCCGCTTGGTTCTTACAACTCTAGAACTTGCCACGACGATTCATTCCCGGTCCTTACCAACTTAAACCCAAGTAAGTAAATGATGGAGGCATTAGGACTAACCATTTTTCTTTCTACACCATTATTTTTCAATTTTTTTTACCACCTACCTAAAATCCCCCTAGTTAACCCCTTTGAGCCTAAACCTTTCGTTTCTTTACCCTAAACCCTTTTTACCCACCAAAAAACCCTTTTTATTTTTCACCCTTTATTTTAGTAACAAGCTCGGTTTTTCGCAAGCTCGTTCTTTTATGTGACTAAAAAAAATGATGATGAAGTTAAAAACAAACAAAGCTATGCAAACAAAAGCTTGTTTGGAGAAATACTTCAAAATAAAAAGTCACTAAAAACAAAATGTGTTACGAAAACCGACGCTTTTTACGCTTTTCGCCCTTTTACTAACCACTAACCCAACCACCCACCTTTAGCCCAAGCCTAACCCTTCACCCAAAAAGTCCTCTTGATATTTACAAAGGTATAAAGTTAAAAAGGAGGAGGTTTGATTGCTTGGCAAGCCTATGGAAGGCGTAAGTTCCATGCCGCTCTCGAGTGATTCACAAAAAAATACACCTTCGGCCGAGTGTTGAGTGATTTATCCCGTGAGGTATGTGAACTTGTATATAAATGAAATTTTAAAAAGGCATGTTATGCCCAAATAAGTAATTTATCCTATGAAACGTTCTAAATAAATCATAACGAATAGGATTGTAAATAAATAAAAATAAAACCCAAAAAGATCTTGGATTCCCGACACTCTATGACAAGCCAAAAACCTTCTCTTCTACCCATTCCATTTGGGAGTGTAAGCCACATTTAAAGAGTTTTGCTTGAGGACAAGCAAAAGTTCAAGTGTGGGGGTATTTGATGTGTGTAAAATGCAACATATAAATTACATCAAATAAGGCATAAAACTAACCCTTTTTAAGTACTAATGTTGGAAAAAGAGTGTTTTTGTCTTCCTTTTGTATTTTCAGGATGAAATGAGCTCAAATTCAGAAAAGAAGCAAAAAGACAGCTAATTCTAACATAAATACAAGAAAAGGAATAAAAGTAGACTGCCCGAACCCTCAACGGCATCCTCCCAAGCAAAGAAGAGAAAACAAAAGCCTGAACACGCCCCGTGCTCAGCCAGCACGGGGCCGTGCCCAAGAAGCAGCAGAAAAGACAAACCTGTAGAAGCTTCTATTGCCCACCACGGGGCCGTGTCCAGTGAGCACGGGGGCGTGGCGAAAGTACAGCAGGCGCATTAATTGTAATTGCGAATTACAATTAATGAAGAGAGAGAGTGTCAGAGGGGCACGGGGGCGTGTCCAGCGGACACGGGGCCGTGCCCAGCCTTCTGTTCAGCCTATAAATATGAGTGCTTGGTTTCATTCCAACTCATCCCTTGGCACACCACCTCTCTCACACTTCATCCACCACCCACCACCACCATAACACCATCATCCACCACCATCATCCATTGTCCATCGTAGAGTGTGTGAGTCGTCTCGGGATCCAAGATTGATAGTAAGAGTTCTTGACAATCAAGGCCATGTTTGCATAAGTCTCTTACATCACTTGGTGAAGACAAGTGTTTAGTATAATACTTTTTATTTTTAATCTTTTGCACTTTTTATTTGGTTTTGTATTAATGACTTTAATAACTAGTTGCTTATGTTGAAGGTGATCTTTCCTTATCGTTTGTCTGTGGTGTCTTGACATTATTTTACTGTCTATATAAAATAAAAGATTTTCACCATTCATATATCCACGGTCTATATGGAGGTATGTTGGCTACCTGGTCGGGGGTTAAGGGAACGGTTTGGTAAGGGTCTTGCCCTTGTTCAGCGTTTAGAGGTCCTGCAAGGGACCTGGGTCAAATTTAGTAGGATCTCCTTCAATGCCCATAGGTATTGGATGGCGGGGATCCAAACTCTTTGACCCCCTCATAAGTTAACTACTATTAATACTATAATCCGGCTATTTAGGACTGTATCCCTGCTGACTCAGACTACTTAGCCGAGGGTAACGTCACCGCCAAAAGCGGGGCCTACCATAATTTGCATTAATAACTTAATTCATTATCTTCCAATAATCCAACCCTTTAGGATTGTATCCTTGCTGACTCAAACTACTGGGTTGAGGGTAACGTCGCCTTCAAAAGAGGGGCCTACTACAATAACTAAGATAATCTCTTAAACAAGTGCAAAAGTGCGAAAATAATCAAAGGTTATACTAATACACGAGTCGGATCCAAGTGATTCATCTTGTCTATCTGTTTTATTTTATTTTTATTTTTTTTTTCAGCATTTAGTTAGTTTTTATTTTATTAGTTTAAAAACATTTTTCTAACTTTTTGATTTGATTAGACGTTGAGGATAAACCGGTACTAAAAGCTCTTGTGTCCTTGGACGACCTCGGTATCTTACCAACACTATACTACGTCCACGATGGGTGCACTTGCCCATATGTGTGTTTAGTGTTAGTGAATATCGTGTTTTATAAATTTAAAACTTGGCTAAAGGTGTAAAAAGGGCTTAATTATATATCTAAATTATATACACACCGACACACATCACCGGTAAGAATCGTTGGAGATATTTATGTTGTTTAATCCCTCTGTAACCTCTTCCATCTTCTTCGATTGGTTCGAGCTCTGGAAACCCTAGCTCCCGATGTTGTGTGTGCGGATGGGTCAAGTGTGAGAATGAAGAAGCCTATAGCGGCGATGCAAGATAACCGACCCGGATCCAAACCCATCTCGATTAAACCCAATCAAAGATAGGTGATGACGGTTTTTTCAGTGTCGGTGCGGCTGGCGGAGGAAGAGTCTTGAACCGGTTTTGCCGGTTTTTTCAGTGTTGGTGCGGCCGATAGAGGAGGTAGGTGATGATGGCTGGATTGGAGTTGCGGTGGTGACGGTTGGATTTGGGGTTGCGGTTGCGAAGGGGTTCGTTTTTCAGGTGAGGTGGTGGTGTTTGATAATGCTGGTGAGATGGTGGTAGTGGTGTTTGATGGTGTTGGTGATGACTTGTGGTTGTTACAAAAAGAGAGAATGAGAGAGATACAGAGTGAGAGGAGGGTGATGAAGTTAGGAATGTTTTTTTAATGATTATATAATTATAAACAATTAAATTCTTTTTGTAAAGTTACTAAAACGCCCTTCTCATTATATGTAAAATTACCAATTTGCTTTATTTTTGGCAAACATTTTTGATGACGTTAGAGGCGGGGAGTGAAATAGAGATAAGCTTCATAGATCAGAGAGTAAAATGACTATAAACCACAGGGAGCAAAACAGAAGTTTACTCTATATGATATTTTACTTTGTTGGACCCATATATTGTAGTAGAACTGGTTAAATAATTTTTCTTTAATTTATTTCTTAAAAGTGAATTGAATATTAGGGTGAGGTTCGGTTACAAAGTCCAAATTTCCTAAAAAATGTAAAAAGTTATAAAATACTATAGTTTCAGCCATAAAACACACCTAAAACCCACAAATAATAGAGTGAAGATTACTAAAACACCATATATAAACCCTAATAGTCTATAAAAACTTCAAACACACCATCGTAGAACTATGAATATATAACACAACATGCTAATCAACATAAAACACAGTATTGTTTATCATTCTATAATCAGAGCCTTATTATCCAAAACACAACACAAAACCTACATATATAATATTTTAGTAAGGGTAAATTACACTTTTCATCCTTTATGTTTGTAAAAGATTGCAACGGATAGCTTTTAACTTCAATAATTACAGTAACAATCCTTTATTTGTAAAACCCGTTACACTGTACGTCCTTTAGCACTAACCTGGTTAAATTTTTTTGTTAAATTTATTCACTTAAGGTATTATCGTAAATCCATACCTTTATTTAAATGTTTAATAATAAAATAAATAAAATACATAAAGACATCATCTTCCCCAATTTCCTAACCCTAAAACCCTAACCACTACATCTTGCCACTACCACCACCTCATCACACAACAATTCTAACATATACAAAGGTTAGATGACAGACCAGCAAATGCTTCTCCTTCTTCCTCTCATTCCGCTTAGCGGATTTGGTTTTGGGTTTACTAACATCCACTTCAGGATCATAACTAGGGGCATAGTCTCCAGTACTCCTTCAACAGTCCATCATCACCACCAATCACACCAATTTCAAATTACAATAATTAATAAAAGGTTACATACGAGAGCTCCTTTGGATTTGTAAATGGCGACTTCATCCTGAAGCGTGTAACCAGCCTTGATCGGAATGGGTTTGCGCAGGGTTTCGTCGGGTCTACGGGTCGGGCTAACGAGTCGTTCTCCTTCTTTTAGGGTTTTGGTGAGCTCAACAACCATTTCTTTGGCTTCATCTTCTCCTCCACCACTGCGCACCATCCAAAGATTATGAATTCAACAACAGAGCAGAAGGTATAGAGGTTGGATAGGGGGAGTAGCAGGTTGGGGGCAGGATGAGGTGGTGGTGGTGGCGGGATGAGGTGGTGGTGGTGGTGGCTAGATCTGGTGGTTAAGGTTTTAGGGTTAGAAAATTTGGGAAGATAATGGTATGTATTTTTTTTCTTGTTTTATTTATTAACCATTTAAGTAAAAGTATGAATTTACCATAATACCCTTAAGTGAATAAACTTAACAAAAACATTTAAGCAGGTTAGTGCTAAAGGACGTACAGTGTAACGGGTTTTGCAAATAAAGGATTGTGACTGTAATTATTGAAGTTAAAGACTATCCGTTGCAATTTGTTACAAACATAAAGGACGAAAAGTGTATTTTACCCTTTTAGTAAAATTCATTATGTTATTTGTGGTTTTTTTTTTTTTGTGTTTTATGGTTGACATTATGGTGTTTTATGACTTTTTACACTTTTTAGGAAATTTAGATTTTGTAGCCAACTCCTAACCTTGAATATTATTCTTTTACTTTTTTACTTGAGTAAACTATATTAGATATACTATTCTGTTTGATTCAGTTAAGAATAGAAATTAGTGCTTTTATGAGATAATTGATTACAATTTTTACCTCGTTTGTAAGTCATATAGTTATAACATGAAATTCTACTTTAAAGCTGAATTGGTTAAATAACTTCACGCATTATTAATTACAATTTATACCTAGTTTGTAAGTCGTTTAGTTATAGGGTTATTGGATTTTATCACCATCAACTATCGGCCTTTGGCCGTTGCCACCCCAACTAACACTTTGACACCCGGCATCCCCAACTTGACTTTTAGTTGGTGCTGACACCACTCAGTTAAATCTTTACTAACTGAGTTTGTTTCTGATCCTATGTGGCACAACTTAGCTTACGTGGACAGATGATATGGAGATTACATGGCAATCTCTCTCTCTTTGCTCTGCACCTCATTAAACAAAGCATCCCAATTCATCCAACAAACACACATCCCAATCCTATACTAACGTACAAACCCTAAATTACAACAACACCTCTTAACAACCTAATTAACTCACAAATTCACGTTATTCACCAAGTTAACTTCATCTGAACTCCTGAATCGACCTCAGCATCAACTGCAAATTAAACCTTCCAATCGACACTAAACCATCACCAAACGCCACCGTTCGGAGGAAGAGACCTAAACTCCTGAATCGTAACCATAGACGTCCGGCGAGTGCTCCGGCGATGGCATCGTTTCCAATAATCCCATTAGCCGTAGTCGCCGTCGTTTTTTTACGGTGGTTTGTGGGGTGATGCTATTTGTGTTGGGGTTGATATCTTTTTTTACTTATCATGGTGCTTCTGATCTTGAGTGGTGTTCACAAAGTTTGTTAAACGAAGATTCTTGAAGAAAAAAGTGGTAAACTCTCTCTTGCTCTTTCTTGCTCTCAGTTTGGTTTCTCAGTTTCTCTCTTGTTTTTCTTTCTCATCAGTTGAGTTTGGTATCTTTGACACGTAGGCACATAATCCTGTCCCATCTCATTAAGTGTGTGCCACATAGGATCAGAAACAAACCCAGTTAGTAAAGATTTAACTGAGTGGTGCCAGCACAAACTAAAAGTCAAGTTGGGGGTGCCAGGTGTCAAAGTGTTAGTTGGGGGTGGCAACGACCAAAGGCCGATAGTTGAGGGTGATAAAATCCAATAACCCTTAGTTATAATATGAAATTCTACTTTGTTGGAACCATATATTATGATTGTATTGGTTAATAAACTTTTCCCTACTTGAGTAAATGTACTATTCGATTTGTTTCAGTAAAGATTGTTGGAAATTTCAAATTAAAAGAGTTCCCTTTGCGTGCAAGGCAAGGAACCATGGAATGGATAATTATTAGAATATTTAAACGTGTTTGGGTTTAATTATTTAGTGATAATTATCATGTCCAAAATAATAGGTTTATTAGCAATCCTAGTTATAATCTAATAGGAGTGTTTAGATTATAAATACCATGCTTTGGGTATTAGTGATTGTAATTCAAGTTTTGAGTCAGATTCTTGAATAATAATAAATGTTTGGTTGTTAGCCAAATACTTTGTAATTTCCGATTTCAATTTCCGTTCATACCGATTCGTCTTGAATTGGTATCAGAGCGACCTGGGAGATATCACGTACCTGCGATTGAGTCTGGGATCAAGGGTAACTCGCCGGAAGTTTGAGTTCAAGATCGGCAGGTTGGAAACTGTTCGAGCAACCGTTGATTGTCCTGACGTCCGATCGAAAGCAGGTTGGAAGCAGTTCTCTGAACTGCTAATTGTCCTGCGCGAATCGATCTGGAACCAAGCTATTGGCCGGCCAGAATTTGTGATAAATCGGAGAGAGCGCGATCTGCAGCGTGAAGTTGGCTGTTGTTGGCTTGATCCGAACAGGGGTTTAACGGGATCTGGTTTGTGTGGCAAAGAAGAAGGTGGAACGGAGGAACGGTGCTTTACCAGATTTGTTATTGTTTCTCTAGTGTGAATTCCCATAAACGATTGATTAACAATTAATTGTTTTCTTCTTGCTGCTAGTGTATTCCCAGAAGCACAACACTTTAAAGTGTGAATTTTGACTTTGAAGTGTAAAGGTGCATATGACGTATACTTTGGAATTATTTTCAAAGTTTCAACGTAAATAGTTTTTTTACGTAAATTGGGTTTAAACGTGATTAAGGTTTAAACGCGTTTTAGTCAGACTAGTTTTATTCGTGTAGACTGGAAGAAACTGAACCAGTTACACCGGGCTCGTTTAATCTTACGTATAGTCGACGAAAGAAAAATATGTCTGGAAGCGATGGCAGTAGCGGCTCGAATACCGAGAAATCAGTTCCAAATTCAACATCACTTCAATGCCCGATGTTGAATAAAGTTAATTATACAGTTTGGGCGTTGCGTATTCGCGTGATTTTAACGTTCATGGCGTGTAGGAGGCCATTGAACCCGGAACTGAAACCGATGTAAAGAAAAACAATATGGCGATTGCTTTGTTGTTTCAATCCATACCGGAAGAACAGATCTTGCAAGTTGGTAATCTGAAGACGGCAAAAGAGATGTGGGATGCACTAAAAGCGCGCCATCTGGGAGCCGATCGGGTACGTGAAGCAAGACTACAGACACTCATGTCAGAATTTGAGGCGTTGAAGATGAAGGATTCTAGTACAATGGATGAGTTTTCTAGCCAGTTAACAAGAATGTCTTCAAAAGCGGCGTCTCTCGGTTCTATAATAGAGGAACAAAGGATCGTGAAAAAGTTTCTCAGTGGTTTACCAAGGCGGTTCATCCATATGGTAGCCTCAGTTGAGCAACTCGGGGATCTAAAAACAGTTGCATTCGACGATGTTGTTGGTCGAATAAAGGCGTATGAAGAACGCATAAAAGATGAAAAATTGTTGTCGGATAATCAAGGTACTCAAACAAAACTAATGTTTAATAATTATAATGCCTCTTCAAGTTCTAGACAAACTTCACGCGATTCGAGTAAGGGACGCGGGAAAGGCTCGAACCGTGGACGTGGTGGTGGTGGACGCGGTCGAAACCAATCTGGTCAAAACCGCGGGTCACAAGGCGGGTCCAACGAAGAGGATAAACAACAAGGAAAGAAGGATTATTCGAAGGTTCAATGCTTTCGATGCGACAAGTTCGGTCACTTTCTTTCGAGATGTCCAGAGCGAAAGAAAGAGAAACAAGCAAACTTGATCGATGCGGAAGAAATTGACCCGTCTTTGTTTATGGTGCAAGATGTTCAAGAAATTGTTTACTTGAATGAAGAAAAGGTCATTCCAAAAAATTACGAGAACGGTTCGGAAGAAAATGACTTGTGGTATTTGGATAATGGCACGAGCAACCATATAACGGGTAATATATCTTTTTTCTCTGAATTAAATAAGCGTGTTGGTGGCAACGTTAAATTTGGGGATGGTTCTCAAGTCGAAATATGCGGGAAAGGGTCTATATTACTATTGGGTAAAACGGGGGAGCAAAGGTTAATGACCAATATTTATTATATCCCTAGTTTACGTAGTAATATAATTAGTCTCGGTCAAGCAACGGAGTGTAGATGTGATATTCGTATGAAAGACGATTATTTATTAATGCGTGACACTCAAGGCAAGGTATTAATGAATGTTACTCGATCTAAAAATCGTCTTTATACGATTAAATTAAAAGTTGGAAAACCTGTTGTTTGAAAGCTCGGATTGATAATGAAAATTGGTTATGGCACGCGAGACTTGGTCACCTAAATTTCGCGTCCATGAAACAAATGGTGAATAAAGATATAATCGTGGGGATGCCAAAAATCAATCATGAAAATCAAATATGTGATTCGTGCTTAGTCGGGAAGCATACGAGACAATCTTTTCCGAAGACGGCGATGTTTCGGGCAACGCATGCCTTGGAACTTATTCATGGAGACTTATGCGGTCCAATTTCTCCAAGCACAATAGCGGGAAATAGGTATGTATTTGTCTTATTGATGATTTTTCACGTTTCATGTGGACTTTTCTTTTGAAGGAAAAAAGTGATGTGTTTGAAACCTTCAAAAAGTGTAAAGTCATGGTGAAAGTGGAAGTTAGTAGAAAAATCAAGATGTTTCGAACCGATCGAGGGGGAGAATTTACGTCTCATGAGTTCAATCGGTTCTGTGAAAACGAAGGGATTATTCGACACTTAACCACTCCATATTCACCTCAACAAAACGAGGTTGTGGAGAGGCGAAACCGTACCTTAATGGAGATGACTCGAAGTATATTAAAAGCGCAACAAGTTCCTAATTTTATGTGGGGGGAGGCGGTGAGGCACTCAACCAATTTAATAAATAAAACTCCAACAAGAGCGTTACACGAAGACAAAACACCGTACGAGATGTTAAAAGGAAAGAAACCGGATCTTCAATTTCTTAAGGTTTTCGGATGTGCCGCCTATTTGAAAATTGTTGGCGGGCATCTTCCAAAATTAGACGATCGTTCGACTCGCCTAGTTTATCTTGGAAGCGAAAAAGGTTCTGGGGCGTATCGTTTATACAATCCAACGACTCGAAGAATTGTTGTGGGTCGAGACGGGGATACGGAGTTTGAAGAAACGCGTGTTTGGAATTGGGGAAAAATATTGTTTTTAATGACGAAGAGTCTCGCGAACCGGGTATGTTTTGGGTAGACTTTGGTGGCGTAATTGACACCAGAGATGGAACCGTAAATACTGAACTTGGTGGGTCCACTTCTGGAACTGATGTAAGCTCGGAAAATTTTAATGATGAGATTGGGACTGAGTCAACTGGTCCGTTGACTAGCAGCTCAGAAGAACTCATTAGCAGTAGTTCAGCACATATACATAGTCACAGCCCATTAACTATGACATCTAGCTCATTAGGCCCAACTAACAATAGAGTGAATATTGGGTCACGTGATTTGTTGCTGCAAACTCCAACAACTACTAATATTTTCATTCAATTCATTCAATTCATTCATTCATTCATTCAATACATACAAAAGTAAGTGGCCGGCGGGAACAGTACAAGCACGTGGCGGCCATTTTGGTTGTTTTTTTTTTTTTCATATAATAGCTATTTATAGGTTCTGTCAAATTACAGTTTTATCCTAAGTTTAAAATTATGATTTTGCCTCCCGTCCAAAATAAAATTTTGGTTTTGTCCCTTACTTAAATTTATGATTTTGCCCTCAGTTAAAAAAATGTGATTTTGCCCCAAGTTCAAATAAAATTATGGTTTTGCCCCCAGCTAGAGTCCTGCCAAATTACGATTTGGTTTCCAGTTCAAAATTACGATTTGGCCCCCAGTTCAAAATAAAACTTTGCTTTTGCCCAAAGCTAAAAATTATGATTCCCCTCCCCCAATTCAAAATAAAATATTTTTTTCCCTCAGTTAAAAATATTATTTTACCTCCATTAAAAATTTACGATCTTACCTCAGCTAAAAATTGCACTCTTGCCATCGTTTTTTTTTTTTTGGGCAAAACCATGGTAGTGTTTTATTTTACTTGGTTGACTCAATTTTGTTTTTATTCGTGCCAAACAGCTGCCTAGCACTCGCTAATTGGTCCTGACAAATTATTCTTTTGCCCCAACTCTAAATTACACGTTTGTCACCGTTTTGGTTATTTTTTTTATCATAACTATGGTATTGTTTTTCTTTAATTGGTTGATGTATATTTTTTGATATCGTGCTATAAATAGCATGTATAACTAACCGACATAAAGGCGCACATGTTATTAAACTAAGAAATATTTGGTCTAGCGCCCCGCAACGCGGGCGGCGCATAACCAAGTTATTTCACAAAAGTCAAATAGGAATAATGGATCACATGGCTCAAATCATGAATGCAGTACAGTTGGGCGTGAATGTCAAGGATATATTAACTCTAGTTTTGTGAACAGTAATGCACAACAAAATAATTTTATGACGCCCAAGCCAATTGTTCGTAGATCGAATCGCGCTACGGTTACCCCGGTACGTTTTAACGACTATGTTTTAAATTCGAGTTCTATTGATGAAGAACATTTATTGCTTGCGGATGACGAACCGGCTTATTTTAATGATGTGAAAAATAAACCGGAGTGGATGAAAGCAATGCGCGCAGAAATCGAATCAATAAATAAAAACAATACGTGGTCGTTAACCGAGTTACCACGTGGTGCAAAAGCGATTGGTTTGAAGTGGGTTTTCAAGGTTAAAAGAAACGCGGATGACTCACTAAATAAACACAAGGCTAGACTCGTGGCGAAGGGTTATGTTCAACAACCCGGAGTAGATTTTGACGAAGTGTTCGCGCCAGTTGCTCGACTTGAAACAATTCGGTTACTTTTATCTCTCGCAGCGAATGAAGGTTGGGAATTACATCATCTAGATGTTAAATCCGCGTTCCTACATGGCGAATTAAAAGAAGAAGTTTATGTCGTTCAACCGGAAGGATTCGTTAAAGAAGGCGAAGAGCATAAAGTCTATAAATTATCGAAGGCGTTATACGGGTTAAGGCAAGCTCCACGTGCGTGGAATACGAAATTAAATAATATTTTATTAGATATGAAATTTCACCGGTGCTCGCAAGAACAAGCCGTATTCCGAAGAACCGTTGGAACGGACGTCTTATTAATCGGCGTGTACGTGGACGATTTAATTGTGACAGGTTCAAATTTGAAACTTATTATGGAGTTTAAGCGCGGGATGGCTAAAAACTTTGAAATGTCGGATTTGGGAAAGCTTACTTATTATCTTGGAATTGAAGTGTCGCAGAGCAAGGACGGGACAAAAATTAAGCAAGAGGCGTATGCAAAGAAAATACTGACGAAAGCCGGTATGATTAACCGCAATCCTACTAGTGTTCCCATAGACCCGAACGTGGAAGTTTCTAAATTTGAAGACGAAGAAGATTTTGATGCAACGAGATATCGAAAGATTGTCAGGTGTCTCTGGTACCTTTTACAGACTCGACCAGATTTGCCTTTTTCGGTCGGAGTAGCCAGTCGGTACATGCAATGCCTGAAGCAATCTCATGCAGCTCTCTTCAAGCAAATTCTTCGCTATTTAAAAGGTACTTTTAGTTATGGCATTACCTATACTCGAGGAGAAAATATGTTGGTCGGTTACAGTGATAGTAGTCACAACATAAATCCGGACGATGGAAGAAGTACTACGGGACACGTGTTTTATTTTGGGTCTTCCCCAATTAGTTGGTGGTCTCAAAAGCAAAGTACCGTTGCTTTATCATCGTGTGAGGCGGAGTATATGGTGGCTAGTGCAGCCGCGTGTCAGGCGGTTTGGCTAAAAGAATTAATTGGTGAATTACTCGACAAGAAAATTCAAGCGGCGTTGTTACGTGTTGATAATACATCGGCGATAGCTCTCGCGAGGAACCCGGTTTTCCACGGAAGAAGCAAACACATAAAATCCCGGTTTCACTACATTCGGGAATGTGTTGATCGTGAAGATATCGTGGTCGAGCAAGTTAGTGGCATTGATCAAAAGGCGGATATTTTGACGAAGGCTCTTTGGAAGATCAAGTTCAAGGAGATGACTGAAAAGCTTGGAGTTGAAGACTTGTCAGATACGAGTTCGAAATTCCGGGGGTGATTGTTGGAAATTTCGAATTAAAAGAGTTTCCTTTGCGTGCAAGGCAAGAAACCATGGAGTGGATAATTATTAGAAATGTGTTTGGGTTTAATTATTTAGTGATAATTATCATGTCCAAAATAATAGGTTTATTAGCAATCCTAGTTATAATCTATTAGGAGTGTTTAAATTATAAATACCATGCTTTGGGTATTAGTGATTGTAATTCAAGTTTTGAGTCAGTTTCTTGAATAATAATAAACGTTTGGGTGTTAGCCAAATACTTTGTAATTTCCGATTTCAATTTCCGTTCATACCAATTCGTCTTGAAAGATAACTACTAATAGTTTAAAACGACAGTGGCAAAGTTAGCCCCTTAATTTAGGGGTATCTCAAAAAAAAAAAAAAAAAAAAAAAAAAAAAATTGTCACCCATATTGAAAAAAAATTATGTTCGATAGTTCAGGTTCCACATTTTGTTTCCAGTTTCCGATTGTTGCCTATAATGAAAAATGTTTATTTTAATGTTTTGGGTCTTGGGCTAATCTTTGACATTTACTAATTGGGCTCATTTTAGTTATATTACTATTAATTTGGGCTTACTTTACAATTTCTTACTTTACAATTTCAGCTTAATTTATTCTACGACTTTTGGGTGGTAAATGGTTCGGCCCTATAAAAAAATTGAGATTTTAATAACATCAACTATCCTATATTTTTTTATTATTTATTTAGGGGTATCTCTTATATAAAACTGAAAAAATATACACTACAAATATGAGGTTGAGTTGTAGCTCGTGCTAACCCTGGTACTACATTGGCTCCGCCCCTGCCTAAAATCGGGGCTTTTTCAGGACTGGCCGGGACTTCAGACAAACTGTTCGAGAGCAGCAGACGTCGGCCAGAAGGTGGGAAGTGAGTGACTATTTGGGGTTTAAATTGATGGCTAGATGGTAGTGATTAGTGAATGGGGATTGTTTTGAGAATGACCGATGATTTGGAATGGGTGGTGGGCTAGTAGGGTTATTTGGTTTGGGTAATGGGCTTAAGATGAGTAGGCTTGATTCTTAAAGGATGGTTATTTATGGTGGGTAATGACTAATGATTTTGTAATGGGTTGATATTTGTTTACCCAATGCTTTATTTTTGTGAAAAAAAAAATTCAATAAATAAAAGTTTTTATACTTGAAAATTTTTAAAATGTTTTCCTTTTTCGTCAAAAAATAATCTTATGGGAGTCGTTAACAAAATACAAGCTTGGAATAAATTATTATACACAAAAAAAAATGACACTTATACACCCTTCTCTAAGCCGGTTAGTGATATTCTAACCGTATACCGTTAAAAAAAAAATAATAACAAGAACAATCTTAGTGTTTCCTTCTCGAATTTTAAAGATAATTTACCTTTATTGACATCTAGACTTGATTACACCATTGGTAAATGAACGAACACAAACAAACGTAAGTGAATCAATATCAACAAAGAAAATGAATGTGTTCTTGTTTGTACGTAAAACGTGGTTCAACCATTTGATTGGCCAAACAGGTTAATAAGTAATGGACCAATTAATTATAATATTAATAATAGCTAATAAACAAATTTAAATGGGTATGTAAACGAGCATAAACGAACAAAACTAAAGGAATGTTTACACATGTAAACGAGCGAAGAAAACATATGTTCATGTTTGATCATTCAACTAACTAAATAAACAAAATTTGTTTTTGTTCTTCAGTTCTTGTATGTACATTTATTAAATAAACGAATTTTTCCCAAATGGAACGATTGATGAAGAGTTTACTGAACGCCTGTTTGTTTGGATGCCATTAACAAAAGTGGAATTAGATGCTACTATAGAAACCATCCAGATAATTTACTGAAAAAGTTGTAAACAATATGCAATTTTTTTCTATTATAAACCCTTATATGATACATAATATGTTATTTTATAAAAAAATCTTTAAAAAACACAGTTTATAAGCAAGTACTATATCTAACATCTAACACAGTTTATAAGCAGTTGTCACTCGATCGAGTGGCTCCGACGAGTCGAGTGCGATGTTTCGTTTCGTGCGTTGAGTTTTACGATGCGATAGAGTTTCCTATTAATCCCAACTACTATATCTAACATACAATCATCCTAAATGACTTGCGTTTAGCGTTTGCGATTCGATTGCGATTGCGTTTCGATTAATCACCACAACATAAACATAAATAAGCACGCACAAGTAACACATAATTTAGCACACACACATAAAACAATATCCAGAACGCGTAATTCGGGTTGCGAATGCGATTGTGATGCGATAAGCGATAAAACATGCGACAAGTATTGATTAAACCTCGATTATTAACAAGTACTCCACATAATACAACTAACGTGACAAGGTAAATAGACTATCTACAAGTCAAAGAAGTCAAAACAGGAGTTGAGCAAGGAGTGATTGATCGCAGTTAGCAATCTTTTCTTCCTTTGACTTCAATCTTGACTTTAACTTTGACTTTCGAAACACGGGGTGTTACAGCCTCCCCTTCTTAAGGGAATTTCGTCCCGAAATTAGGCCAAAGCCATAACAAACAACTGCGGGTACTTCGCCTTCATGTCGCTTTCGAGTTCCCAAGTGAACTATGCGCCTCGTTTGCCTTCCCATCGGACCTTCACAATAGGAATGTGCGAGCGTCTGAGCTGCTTGGTTTGACGGTCCATGATCTCGACAGGCTTCTCCACGAAGTGTAATGTTTCGTTCAGTTGAAGATCCTCTAGGGGAACGTGTAAATCATGCTCAGTCAGACACTTTCTGAGGCTCGAAACGTGGAAAGTCGGGTGAACGTTGCTAAGTTCCTTCGCTAGTTCGAGTCTGTAGGCCATTTTTCCGATCCTTTCCAGAATCTTAAAGGGTCCAACATATCGAGGCGCGAGTTTCCCTTTCTTGCCGAATCTGACCACACCCTTCCAAGGTGATACCTTTAGAAGTACGTAGTCGCCAACGTCAAATTCAAGGGGCTTGCGTCGTCTATCAGCGTAACTTTTCTGACGACTCCGAGCTTTCAGCAGATTGTCTCGAATTTGGAGGATTTTGTCAGTCGTTTCTTGCAATAGCTCAGGACCGGTTATTTGTGAGTCTCCGATCTCGTGCCATACAAAGGCGATCGACATCTTCTTCCGTATAATGCCTCAAATGGTGCCATTTGAATGCTGGAATGATAATTGTTATTATACGAGAATTCGACTAAAGGTAAGTATGCGTCCCAATTACCACCGAAATTTATGACACACGAACAAAGCATGTCTTCAAGGGTACGAATCGTTCTTTCAGTCTGACCGTCGGTTTGGTGATGAAAAGCGGTACTTAGATTAAGCGTAGTACCGAGGACGGATTGAAACGTTTCCCAAAGATGCGAGATAAACCGAGCATCGCGGTTAGAGATGATGTCGCGAGGCGTCCCATGTCGACAAATGATCTCTTTGGTGTAGATTCAGGCTAATTTTTCTACCTTGTAGTCTTCTCGTATCGGCAGAAAATGAGCAGATTTAGTCAAACGGTCAACGACAACCCAGATGTTGTCGTGACCTGATGGCATGCGCGAAAGTTTGGTTATAAAGTCCATAGCTATACTCTCTCATTTCCACACAGGGATCTCAGGTTGGACGAGTAAGCCAGAGGGCCTTTGATGTTCAGTCTTGACTTTCGAGCAAGTCAGGCACTTTGAAACATAGATAGCGATATCCTTCTTCATGCCCGGCCACCAGTACTTGTAGCGAAGGTCCTGGTACATTTTATCATCACCGGGATGAATAGAATATCGAGACTTGTGGGCTTCGTCCATCAAAATCTGTCGTAAATCGGTCCGTTTAGGGATCCAGATTCGGTTCAGATAATGGAATATCCCATCCGACTTACTCACTAGCTGGGCTCCATCGTTGAGAAACCTTTCCTTCTTCAGAGTGCGTTCGGTAAAACAAGGATGTTGGGCTTCGCGGATAAGGGTTTCGAGATGATGCTGGGCTGGAATATTACGAGCGCTATGCAAGTAGCTTCGTCGGCAACGACATTTGCTTTGCCAGGATGATAACAGATCTCACAGTTGTAATCGTTGAGAAGTTCAACCCATCGGCGTTGGCGCATATTGAGTTCTTTCTGGCTGAAGATCTGTTGTAGGCTCCTATGATCTGTGAAGATCGTACACTTGGTACCGTAAAGGTAGTGTCGCCAAATCTTCAGCGCAAAAACAACTGCACCTAGCTCGAGATCGTGGGTTGTGTAGTTCCTCTCGTGGATCTTGAGCTGACAAGATGCGTAAGCGATAAGCTTGTCCTGTTGCATGAGAACACAAACAAAACCAAGGTTCGAGGCATCGCAGTAGACGATAAAGTCGTCGTTTCCGTCGGGTAACGTAAGAACGGGAGCATTGCAAAGCACATGTTTGAGGGTTTGAAAGGAAGTCTTGTCACACCCCGATCTCCACGTGTCACCGGTGGGCCCGGTGTGGGGTACGTGACGTGGTTGGCGTCGTCATAGACAAACAACACAACATAATAATGCACAGCGGAAGCAGAAACAGATTCATTTCAACTTTAATTAAAATGTAATAATAAATATCACAAGTAGTTGAAACGGATCCACAGGCGGATCAAATAAAATAAGATAATTGTTCAACAGTTTATTTGTCGTCCGAGCTTGCGAGACTATCGTGGACGCTCTAGGAGACAGCCAGCCTAGTTCGTATAGTACCTGCACTTAACCTTTTGGGAAAATACGTCAGTTTACACTGGTAAATACAAATTAACTGACTCATTTTAAAAATGATTGAAAATTGATTTAAATGCACATGGCATAAATATTTTTATAACTTGGGATAATTATACAATATAAACTTGTGAATGAATTACATGCTACTCGTACGTTTGGTAGCCCGGGATCTTGTCCGGGTTAAAGATTAATTGACACACCACATTAAAGAGTTATACACGACGGGTGTACGCCTACACCCCGTGCTCTGGTCGTGGCCATTTCGTAAGATAATGCCAAGGATATCCGGGACACGGTCATTAACCCCCCAAAGGCTTAAAGTAAAACAAGACTGTTTAAACGAGCCGAACAAACTATTCCAATTGCATACCCAAGGGTGCAAGATTTGTGCGCTCGATCAAGCGGTATTCTATATACCGTACCCCAAGCCCTTATAGGGAAAATAAGTCAAAATGTATTTACCTGAGTAAGTATGAAACACAATTGGTAAGTGTAGGTAGCTTTTACTGGGCCTCCTAATCTGGAACAAAGGTTTATAATAACCTATTAGATTCCTAACGGGTCTTTTATTTAAGCCTAAGCTTAGACCGGTTAGTTTTAAGGACGATACGGTACAAGCGCACGATTAAGCGAAAGATCGGATAGAATGTGATTTAGACCCGACAAGTTTAAATACTTGTATAATATGGGTATACTAAATACATTCTGGATTTTGAGATAAAAATGATAACGTTTGACCCGTTTCGGTCAATTTACGCAAACTAGTTACGTAAACCGAATCGAACGCAAAAAGGGCGTTACGGGTAACCAAAAGAGTCATATGCAAGTTCCCTGAGATAATATGCTTTAAATATTATATAATATCAGCAAGTTATGTCCTATTATGCCCCGAATGTATTTAAACTCAATTTACGCCTCATAAGGGCATTTTGGTCATTTAAAAGATTATAAAAGAGTTAAATTAGAAATCTGAGTTACAGATCTGATTTATACAGTAAATATACTTAGTTTGACATGTTATAACAGTAGGGTATGACGCGTATACAAAACTTATCATTTAAAAATCAAACTATGCACCGTAGGGGTATTTTAGTAATTTCACAAGGGCTAAAAATGCCAAAACTGGAAATCTGAGTTCAAACATTTATACTTACTGTTATTATATGAAAATATGCTAAATACATCAGTAGGTATGAATCCTATATGTTTAATATGAGTATAACGCTTACTATGCGCAAAAAACGCTTAAAAATGCGATTTAGAGCCGTTTCCGGGTTTTCAAAAGAAAGCTGAGATTTTTATATTTCTAGAATGCTCAAAATAATTTATTTAACAAATAAAATCAGTAGAAAAAGGTTTGGGGTCAAAAGGATTTATAAAACTCATTTTATGGCTTAAACGGTCAAAACCGGCATTAACCGAATCGACTTAGCGACGTATGATCCGATCAGCCAAAAATTAAATAAAAATCTTCAAAAATCCCAGAATATTATATAACATCAGTGGGTAAAAAGTTTTATATCAAAAAGTGGCCTTAAATAGGTTATACGCTAAATGCGCCGTTTATTTAACATAAAGATATAGTTTTACGCTATCGGCCATAACTCAAAATCTGGACCACCAACTGATCTCAAATTTTCGGTGCAAGTTTATAAATTAATAATAAAGATTTCTACTCTTTCACTTTTCCAAAAATCAAGTTTTATATCAAAAAGGGCAAAATAGTCGACTTTTAAGCATAATCGGAAACATGCATATGAATCGGTTAAGCATAGACTCAAGATGTAAAAATTCCAGAAAGTTATACATAAATAAAAAATGGTCAAAAATAAACTCCAATACAGATCTCAAACATGCATGCATGGATCCGAATCGAGAGTCAACGAAAAAGTCGTTTTATAAGACTTTCGGTTCCGATCCGAGTTTATACTAAAGATTGTCGAGTTGATTATGATGAAACACATTCTTATATTCATTATAAAGTTATTTTTGATGATCAAACTGATTGCATGTCATCTACATTGCTATTTATGCTATATTTCGCAAAAACGATTTCTGTTGACTTTTTAAGAACATCTTTGACTCGACAAATAGCATGCTTAGAGTGGGAATCAGAGAATACCCTTTTGAGGGTTTGTTTCCCACATAAATACCAACTTATAAGTGGTTTCAATTTGAGAAATGACAGAGCCAATTTCGTTTAATCGAAAAGTCAAACTATATGAACAACGGATTGACTTTTTGCTAATAATCAAAGCTATAACGAATTAGAGGATGATATGAATGCTTACAAAGGTCCTAATGAAGCCTAGAAAGCACTTGGAGGCTGCCTTGTCGATCAGATTGCTCCTGGAAAGCCTTGAGAGTTCTTGCAAGTTTGTATGTGTTCTTGTTTACAATTCAAGTGCCTCAAAATGTGAAGTTTGATCAGATTATAAGGTGTTTCAGAGGTTATGAGAGGTTCACAAGTGTCCCATATTGCATGTCCACCCATTGGTGAGTTTTAGAGGTGCTCACAGCTGTTACACACTCAAAATTTGGACCCAAAATGACTTAATTCGCGAATTCTGCATCTGGCAGGGGCATGCGGCCCGCATTAGGCAGCCCAGGCGGGCCGCCTGGGGTCTGCAGTACCCAAACATCTTTCAAACTTGGCAGCTTTGGTCCCTGTCTTCACACGCGAGGTTTCGGCTACTTATTTTGACTCGTAAACCCCCAAACTTGGTTTTTAGGAACCTTGGGACATTTACCAACATGGTAATGTCCTCGGATAACTTTGCGCTCAACCGAAAAGCCATGAAATTCGACGTTGACGCTTTTAACCCCTCAAGTACGGTTTTGGCCATAACTTTCTCATACGATAACGAAACTTCATGAAATTTTTACCACATATTCTAGTGAGTATATTTTAGCATTACAAGGCTTCGGGTCTGCCAAAAGTTCACTCAGAGGTATAAATTCAACATGTTGACACTTTTAGCCCCTATAGTTTGTAATTCCTCACTTTTGTGCAATTTCCGCTTCGTATGATCCATGATCCATCCGTTTAAGGTTATAAACATTATGTAGGGTTATTATGGAGTCTATTTAGCCATTGTTGACACTTTGGACCCTTACGTTCCATAGTTTTCACCGTTTGTCAACTTTAGTCCCTCTAAAGTTTGTTTTTGCATACCGGAAGTCTATGACACGTGTCAATGCATTATTGGACGTAATTTTTCGAGGTGTTACATCCTCACCCCCTTAAAAGAAATCTCGACCTCGAGATTTACTGAAACAAATGAGGGTATTTTTCCTTCATCGTGGATTCCACTTCCCACGTGTATTCGGGACCTCTACGGGCATCCCACTTGACCTTAACAATAGGTATGTACTTTCTTCGGAGCTTCTTAACCTGTCGATCCTCAATCGACAACGGTTTTTCCACGAACTTCAAACTCTCATCTATGTGTATATCCGTATGCGGTATAACCAGTGATTCATCAGCGAAACACTTCTTCAAATTACAGATGTGGAACACATTATGAATAGCGCTAAGTTCTTCAGGCAAGTTTAACTTGTAAGCAACTGACCCGACACGTTCGACAATCTCGAAAGGTCCTATATATCTCGGGCTTAGCTTGCCTTTCTTACCAAATCGCATCACCCCCTTCCAGGGTGATACTTTAAGCAACACTTTATCACCTACATCGAAGTGAAAATCTTTGCGCTTAGGATCCGCATAACTCTTCTGCCTATCCCTGGCAGCTTTCAAACGATCTCGAATCTGCACGATCTTGTCCGTCGTCTCAAAAACGATATCTGGTCCTGATAGCTGGACATCTCCAACTTCTGCCCAACAGATGAGCGATCTACACTTTCTACCGTATAATGCCTCAAAAGGCGCAGCTTTTATGCTGGAATGGTAGCTATTGTTGTAGGAGAATTCGATCAGTGGTAGGTTCTTATCCCAACTACCACCCAAGTCGATCGCACATGCACGCAGCATGTCTTCCAAAGTTTGAATAGTACGCTCACTCTGACCATCGGTCTGAGGATGATAAGCCGTACTAAAATTCAAACGAGTGCCCAATGATTGTTGGAAACTCTTCCAAAAATGCGACGTATATCTAGTATCTCTATCGGAGATAATAGATACAGGTATACCATGTAGCGCTACAATCTTATCAACGTATAACTGAGCTAACATATCGGAGCTATACGTCTCCTTGATGGGTAGAAAATGAGCTGACTTCGTCAGTCTATCTACTATGACCCATATAGTATCATTTCCCTTTCTCGTCTTTGGTAACTTGGTGATGAAATCCATTGTCACCATTTCCCATTTCCACTTGGGAATTTCAGGTTGTTGAAGCAAACCTGACGGCTTCTGATGCTCAGCCTTGACTTGCGCACAAGTCAAACATTTAGCTACATGCTCAGCTACTGACTTTTTCAAACCAATCCACCAGTAGTTTGCTTTTAGATCCTGGTACATCTTATCAGCTCCGGGATGAATGGAATATTTAGAGCTGTGGGCTTCCTGGAGGATAACATCCCGAAGTCCTCCATAAACTGGAACCCATATTCGTCCGTTTAGTCTTAGCATTCCATCTTTGTCGTAGGATAACTGCTCCTCAGTTACTCCTAACTTCTCTTCAGGATAGTTAGCTTCCAACACAGCTTCCTTCTGTGCAGCTAACACCCTTTCGTTTAAATTATTCCTTATCTCAATGCGCTTGGCATTGATTCTGATCGGTTTCACCCTTTCCTTTCTGCTTAAGGCGTCGGCAACTACATTGGCCTTGCCTGGATGGTATCTTATCTCACAGTCATAATCATTTAGAGTTTCCATCCATCGCCTTTGTCGCATGTTCAATTCCTTCTGATTGAACAAGTGTTGAAGACTCTTGTGATCCGAATAAATTATACACTTGGTTCCATACAAGTAGTGTCTCCATAGCTTCAATGCAAATACAACAACACCCAATTCCAAATCGTGGGTGGTGTAGTTCTTCTCGTGTACCTTTAACTGTCGAGAAGCGTAGGCAATGACTTTGCCTCTCTGCATGAGTACACAGCCCATACCAGTGTGTGATGCATCACAATACACCACGAATTCTTCTATACCATCGGGCAATGTCAACACTGGCGCATTGCTTAACTTTTTCTTCAAAATGTCGAAGGCTTCCTGCTGCTTAGGGCCCCAATCAAACTTAATCTTCTTACGAGTCAACGAAGTTAGGGGCGCAGCAATCCTCGAAAAGTTCTCAATGAATCGCCTATAGTATTCTGCTAATCCAAGGAAACTGCGAATCTCTGTAGGAGTCTTCGGCTCCTGCCAGTTCATGACTGCTTCTACCTTAGCGGGATCTACTTGGATACCACGCTCGCTTACCACATGTCCAAGAAATTGGACTTCTCGAAGCCAAAATTCGCACTTCGAAATTTGGCATAAAGTTTCTCCTGATGCAGAAGTTTGAGAATACAACGAAGGTGTTTCTCATGGTCAGCTTGGTTCTTCGAGTAGATAAGGATGTCGTCAATAAAGACGATGACGAATTTATCTAGATAAGGCTTGCAGACACGATTCATGAGATCCATGAATGCGGCCGGTGCGTTAGTGAGCCCAAATGGCATCACTAGGAACTCGTAATGTCCATAACGAGTCCTAAACGCTGTCTTGTGCACGTCTTCATCCTTGACCTTCAACTGATGATAACCTGACCTCAGGTCGATCTTTGAGAAATAGCTTGCTCCTTGCAACTGATCGAACAGATCGTCGATCCTGGGTAACGGATATCTATTCTTGATAGTGACTTTGTTAAGCTCACGGTAATCGATGCACAGACGCATCGATCCATCCTTCTTTTTAACGAACAAGATTGGCGCTCCCCAAGGAGACGAGCTAGGTCTAATAAAACCCTTAGCTAACAGATCATCCAATTGCGTCCTCAACTCCTTCATCTCCGTTGGTGCCAACCTATATGGTGCTCTCGCTACAGGCGCTGCACCTGGAATGATGTCTATTCGAAACTCCACTTACCTATCCGGTGGCAAACCGGGGAGTTCTTCAGGAAATACTTCAGGGTATTCTGAGATAACAGGGATATCTTCGATCTTCGGCTTTGGCTCATCAATAGTAACTTGTGCCATATAAATGACACATCCCTTCTGTAGACATCTGGATGCCTTGAGCATGGACACTTGCTCCGGCAATCCATGCTGGGTATCTCCTTGGATAGTAAGTGACTCACCAGACGGAGTCTTAACTACCACTTGCTTTCTGTTGCACAGAATCTGGGCTTGGTTATGCGATAACCAATCCATGCCTATCACTATATCGAATCCAGCTAGCTTAAAGGGAAGCAAGGATAATGGGAAGGAATGATTCCTAATGGATATAACACATCCATCTAGAACAGTCGAGGCGGTTTCTATGGTTCCATCGGCTAATTCCACCTCATACTTCACACTTAAGGTTTTAACAGGTAGGTCTAACAATTTACAGAACTTATCATCTACAAATGACTTATCAGCTCCTGAATCAAATAGAACTCTAGCAAAAACATCATTTACAAGAAAAGTACCTGTAATGACGTTGTCGTCCTGAACTGCTTCCTTGGCGTCCATTCTGAAGACTCTCGCATTGGTCTTCTTTCCCTCATCGGCTTTCTTTGCATTCTTTGGGCAATTAGGTCGGATGTGACCTTTCTCATTGCAACCATAACAAGTTGCATCCTTTAACCTCTTGCAATCCAATGCCTTATGATCCGGGGACTTACAGATCCCACATAATTTCTGCTGAGATTGAGATCTAGACTCCTGCCTGCATCTCCCAAAATGATGCTTCCTACAAACCTTACACCTGGGTTTCTCACCCGACTGATGATCTCCCTTCTTGAATCCCGACCCTTTCCTGTGGTCGTTGTTTCCTCGGTGTCTTTTCTCCGATCTTCGTGAGGTGTCGTCCTCACGTTTCCTCTTATTTTCCTCTGAGCTTTTAAGGGCTCTCAATCTGACTACATCCTGAGTGAGGGAGAGGGATAGATCAGCTACTGATCTGAATGTCGTAGGCCTTGATGCCTTAACGCTCGCCTTGATCTCTGGTGCCAGACCCCCAATAAAACGGGCGATCCTTCTTGGCTCTGGGTTACCAGATATGGCACTAATCGAGATAGAGTGTTGAAGGTAGTAAGGTATGCCTGACAGTTGAGGTTCTTCATTACCAGGGATACGAAATCTGATTCGATCCTTTCGACTTCGTGTTGCGGGCAGAAATTTTCTTTGATCAGAGCTACAAACTGATCCCATGTCATACCGTACAGTGTGGCCTTACCGGCATCTTATAGGAGCGATTTCCACCATGCTAGAGCATCTCCTTTAAATGACTGGGACACGTACTTCACTACGTCCCGATCAGCACACCCGCTGATATCAACAACCGTATCCATCTCATCTATCCACGTCATGCAGTCGACTGCTCCTTTCTTCCCAGTAAAATCTCTGGGTTTGCATGAGACGAAATATTTGTACGTACAGGACTTGCTGTGCGTTTCATGCTTCTGCTTGATCTCCTGTTTCGGGATACTGCTGTGGTTGGAGGAGTGATTATCCTCATCATTCTTCTTCGGCTCATCTTTCTTTGATACATCATTCTTAGAGGGCGGCTTGCTATGAGCCTCTGAATGATTCTTGGATTTGGAACGTTGTACGGTTCGGGTCCTACTTCGAGTCCCGCTCGATTCTCTGAATTGCCTATCAATAGCTTTGGCAACAGCATTTTCAACTAGTGCTTGCAGTTCCGCACCAGTTACGTGAATCTTTGTGTTATCTGGGTGTTCCCCTGAACGACTGTTTGTTTCTTCCGATTTTGCCATGTAGCTTTAAAAGCTACGATAAAGTAAAGACAAGGTCTATTTAGAAACCTAACAGTATTATCGTTCTTGACGATTTATTAACCATGGTAATAATAACCATAATAGTTAATTTATTTAATTTCATTCAGCATTTTAACAGCATTTATCATAGAATGAAATATATATATTGGCACAATAGGCCTAGTCACTTCGGACAACTTCTAAATTTTAAATTTAGATTTTTATAGGATTAAAATTTGTATAATTAAACAGATAATCCTTTACTTGGCAGGGAGTCATAAACCACAACTGCCTTTTTGTTTTATATGACATAGTCATAACCCGTAGGTATCAAGTCATTACCAGACTTGTATACAGATATAATCTGTAGATAATTTATTAAAAAAAAGTGGCTTGTGTGATTCTACAAATCACGCTTGGCCAAGAATGTTAACATGTTTACAGATGTTAACAGAGATTTGAATCTTTTTAACCAGGTTTTACCATATTGGCCAGGCCTTTTAATAAGACATTCAAGCTAGGTTTTACCTTTTTAAGATTCTTATTATAATGGTAAATCAAATAATAATTGATATTTTTCATTTATTTGTATATTATGTTCCTGCACATAGATAAAATGAAAAATTTAAATTAACCATTTTAAATAAAGTAAACTAGTACAACTTTTGCCCTAAACGGGACTTTAACTCAAATAACATGCCCACGCAGGGGCTAAACCAAATAACAAAACAAACAATCAAACAAAACAAACCCACGCAGGGGTTAACAGAAACAACATACCCACGCAGGGGTAGAACAAGAGAAATATACCCACGCAGGGGTAGAATACAGGAATAAATGTCCTCGCAGGGACATGAGTAATTGAGCTAACAAACAAAGGATTTAATAATCCTTCTTACCCTTACCCTTGATCAAGTCAACCATCTTCTTAAACATTCCGCGGTTATGGCGGCGATCCTCCCGCATTTCATGACGCAATTCACGTCGCACATCGTTTATCCCTTGCAGGATTTCCTGGACTTGCGGTGGCGACATCATCGGCGCCGGCGGCGGTGGCTGATACTGCGGTGGCTGAGGAGGCTGCGGCTGCTGGTAGCCATGCGGTGGGTATCCAAAAGCTGATTGTCCCGTAGCCCAGGGACCTCCAAAAGCACTCTCCTGATTGAGAGGGTTGTAGCCTGAAGCTAACCAGTAAGGATCCCCTGTGTAGTCATATCCTGGGGGAAAAGTCGGCTCGAAAGGGTTGAACTGTGCTGCGCTAGCATACGCAGGGATTGGCTCTCCAAAGTTCTGCGGTGGCGGTGGCGCAATAGGCGCGGAAGTAACCTCTGAGACAGGATGCTGAGATTCTCCCATCTCTGACTCCTCGTGAAGCGGCGAGTAGCGGCTGCTACCTGAATGTCAAGGGGTGCCAATGCGTATCCCTCCTCGCGTAGACATACGGGCGTTCCTCCTTGGCCTCTGAGGCGGAGGAGGCAAAACCGGAGGTGGTGGCGGCGGCGGAGTGACTACGTCGCGCCAGAAACCCTCTGAAGGATCCTGCTGCTGAGGCTGCTGCTGAAGCTGCTGCTGCTGGGAGTGATGCTGCGAGTGCACGTGGGAGCTGTGGTAGGACTGGTGCATGGGAGAGTTATGGTAACTAGGGGTAAAAACCCAGTCGTGCTGCTTGAACCTCTCCTCGTAGCTGTCAACACCATTGTAAGGTGATCCCCCGAACGGTGACCCATCAGATATCTCAATGGGGTGGTTCGGCGTGCCGGACGGTGGCATGGAGGGATCGGTGTCCTCATCGACCTCCATCTCATTGCCACCCGAGAAGTGGTCTTCAGGTCCGAGTGGGTTATGACCCACTGGTTCTACCAAGTAGGCATCAGGGTTGTACAGGCCCTGATAAACGGGTGCTGGGTAGTCATAAGGTGACTGGGGTAGAGGAATGAAGGATCCATGGGAGTCGTGGGGCCCATTTTCAGAGTGAGGCCCAAATGAGTGGGGTAGGGAAGGTGAGGTACTCAGTGACACTGAGTGCCTGGCTGGTTCAGCGAATGATCTCCAAAGATCTCGGGCAGCAGTGTTATGGGATGCTGATGGGGCTCGCCTATGCGAAGGCCCTGCTTCATGATCATGAGAGGTGGCGAATGCTCCTCGTCCCCTTCCTCGTACACGTGGCGGCATCTTGAACCTGTCAAAAATCAAACAAGTGGCACAACAAATATATACATAAGACAAAGTTAGAAAATAAAAGAAAATATGAACATTTCCTAAGTTCTTTGTCTAGACTCGAAAATCGAGGAATGTGCAATTGTGTAACTGAGATTAAACACAAAAGACTAGCGTTTAATTCACTCAGCGTTGGCTCTGATACCAACCTGTCACACCCCGATCTCCACGTGTCACCGGTGGGCCCGGTGTGGGGTACGTGACGTGGTTGGCGTCGTCATAGACAAACAACACAACATAATAATGCACAGCGGAAGCAGAAACAGATTCATTTCAACTTTAATTAAAATGTAATAATAAATATCACAAGTAGTTGAAACGGATCAACAGGTGGATCAAATAAAATAAGATAATTGTTCAACAGTTTATTTGTCGTCCGAGCTTGCGAGACTATCGTGGACGCTCTAGGAGACAGCCAGCCTAGTTCGTATAGTACCTGCACTTAACCTTTTGGGAAAATACGTCAGTTTACACTGGTAAATACAAATTAACTGACTCATTTTAAAAATGATTGAAAATTGATTTAAATGCACATGGCATAAATATTTTTATAACTTGGGATAATTATACAATATAAACTTGTGAACGAATTACATGCTACTCGTACGTTTGGTAGCCCGGGATCTTGTCCGGGTTAAAGATTAATTGACACACCACATTAAAGAGTTATACACGACGGGTGTACGCCTACACCCCGTGCTCTGGTCGTGGCCATCTCGTAAGATAATGCCAAGGATATCCGGGACACGGTCATTAACCCCCCAAAGGCTTAAAGTAAAACAAGACTGTTTAAACGAGCCGAACAAACTATTCCAATTGCATACCCAAGGGTGCAAGATTTGTGCGCTCGATCAAGCGGTATTCTATATACCATACCCCAAGCCCTTATAGGGAAAATAAGTCAAAATGTATTTACCTGAGTAAGTATGAATCACAATTGGTGAGTGTAGGTAGCTTTTACTGGGCCTCCTAATCTGGAACAAAGGTTTATAATAACCTATTAGATTCCTAACGGGTCTTTTATTTAAGCCTAAGCTTAGACCGGTTAGTTTTAAGGACGATACGGTACAAGCGCACGATTAAGCGAAAGATCGGATAGAATGTGATTTAGACCCGACAAGTTTAAATACTTGTATAATATGGGTATACTAAATACATTCTGGATTTTGAGATAAAAATGATAACGTTTGACCCGTTTCGGTCAATTTACGCAAACTAGTTACGTAAACCGAATCGAACGCAAAAAGGGCGTTACGGGTAACCAAAAGAGTCATATGCAAGTTCCCTGAGATAATATGCTTTAAATATTATATAATATCAGCAAGTTATGTCCTATTATGCCCCGAATGTATTTAAACTCAATTTACGCCTCATAAGGGCATTTTGGTCATTTAAAAGATTATAAAAGAGTTAAATTAGAAATCTGAGTTACAGGTCTGATTTATACAGTAAATATACTTAGTTTGACATGTTATAACAGTAGGGTATGACCCGTATACAAAACTTATCATTTAAAAATCAAACTATGCACCGTAGGGGTATTTTAGTAATTTCACAAGGGCTAAAAATGCCAAAACTGGAAATCTGAGTTCAAACATTTATACTTACTGTTATTATATGAAAATATGCTAAATACATCAGTAGGTATGAATCCTATATGTTTAATATGAGTATAACGCTTACTATGCGCTAAAAACGCTTAAAAATGCGATTTAGAGCCGTTTCCGGGTTTTCAAAAGAAAGCTGAGATTTTTATATTTCCAAAATGCTCAAAATAATTTATTTAACAAATAAAATCAGTAGAAAAAGGTTTGGGGTCAAAAGGATTTATAAAACTCATTTTATGGCTTAAACGGTCAAAACCGGCATTAACCGAATCGACTTAGCGACGTATGATCCGATCAGCCAAAAATTAAATAAAAATCTTCAAAAATCCCAGAATATTATATAACATCAGTGGGTAAAAAGTTTTATATCAAAAAGTGACCTTAAATAGGTTATACGCTAAATGCGCCGTTTATTTAACATAAAGATATAGTTTTACGCTATCGGCCATAACTCAAAATCTGGACCACCAACTGATCTCAAATTTTCGGTGCAAGTTTATAAATTAATAATAAAGATTTCTACTCTTTCACTTTTCCAAAAATCACGTTTTATATCAAAAAGGGCAAAATAGTCGACTTTTAAGCATAATCGGAAACATGCATATGAATCGGTTAAGCATAGACTCAAGATGTAAAAATTCCAGAAAGTTATACATAAATAAAAAATGGTCAAAAATAAACTCCAATACAGATCTCAAACATGCATGCATGGATCCGAATCGAGAGTCAACGAAAAAGTCGTTTTATAAGACTTTCGGTTCCGATCCGAGTTTATACTAAAGATTGTCGAGTTGATTATGATGAAACACATTCTTATATTCATTATAAAGTTATTTTTGATGATCAAACTGATTGCATGTCATCTACATTACTATTTATGCTATATTTCGCAAAAACGATTTCTGTTGACTTTTTAAGAACATCTTTGACTCGACAAATAGCATGCTTAGAGTGGGAATCAGAGAATACCCTTTTGAGGGTTTGTTTCCCACATAAATACCAACTTATAAGTGGTTTCAATTTGAGAAATGACAGAGCCAATTTCGTTTAATCGAAAAGTCAAACTATATGAACAACGGATTGACTTTTTGCTAATAATCAAAGCTATAACGAATTAGAGGATGATATGAATGCTTACAAAGGTCCTAATGAAGCCTAGAAAGCACTTGGAGGCTGCCTTGTCGATCAGATTGCTCCTGGAAAGCCTTGAGAGTTCTTGCAAGTTTGTATGTGTTCTTGTTTACAATGTGAAGTTTGATCAGATTATAAGGTGTTTCAGAGGTTATGAGAGGTTCACAAGTGTCCCATATTGCATGTCCACCCATTGGTGAGTTTTAGAGGTGCTCACAGCTGTTACACACTCAAAATTTGGACCCAAAATGACTTAATTCGCGAATTCTACATCTGGCAGGGGCATGCGGCCCGCATTAGGCAGCCCAGGCGGGCCGCCTGGGGTCTGCAGTACCCAAACATCTTTCAAACTTGGCAGCTTTGGTCCCTGTCTTCACACGCGAGGTTTCGGCTACTTATTTTGACTCGTAAACCCCCAAACTTGGTTTTTAGGAACCTTGGGACATTTACCAACATGGTAATGTCCTCGGATAACTTTGCGCTCAACCGAAAAGCCATGAAATTCGACGTTGACGCTTTTAACCCCTCAAGTACGGTTTTGGCCATAACTTTCTCATACGATAACGAAACTTCATGAAATTTTTACCACATATTCTAGTGAGTAAATTTTAGCATTACAAGGCTTCGGGTCTGCCAAAAGTTCACTCAGAGGTATAAATTCAACATGTTGACACTTTTAGCCCCTATAGTTTGTAATTCCTCACTTTTGTGCAATTTCCGCTTCGTATGATCCATGATCCATCCGTTTAAGGTTATAAACATTATGTAGGGTTATTATGGAGTCTATTTAGCCATTGTTGACACTTTGGACCCTTACGTTCCATAGTTTTCACCGTTTGTCAACTTTAGTCCCTCTAAAGTTTGTTTTTGCATACCGGAAGTCTATGACACGTGTCAATGCATTATTGGACGTAATTTTTCGAGGTGTTACTACAATGTTTTCCAAGAAAGCTTTGTATTCCTTACGGAGATACTTGCTAGCTTGGACACATGACATGAGTTTGAGATCCTTCGAAAGGGTTTCACGATAAACACAAAGTTGATCACCATTCGCGAGCGAGAATTGAATCATCTTGTCGAAGCAAACAATTTCAGCATGGTTTTCGCGAAGAAAGTCCATGCCTACTATGACATCAAAACTGCCGAGTTGCATCGGAATAAGGTCGATGGGAAAGATGTGATTGTTGAGTTCGAGAGTACAATCACAAAGAACAAAATTAACGGCGACGGTTCTTCCGGTGGCAACTTCAACATCGAACTTCGAGGGGAGCTGGGCGCGCTTACGATTAAGGAGCTTCTCGAATTCAAATGATACAAAACAGTTATCTGCTGCAGTATCAAACAAGCACGAAGCATTAATACCATTCACAAGAAACGTACCATTAACCACATTGTTGTCAGCCTGAGCCTGGCGCACCTTGATGTTGAAAGTTCGGGCATGAGCTGCTTATTGTTGTTGCAGTTGTGGCTCTTGCTTCACAACTCGGTTCGGGCACATGTTTGCGAAGTAGTTGGGATCACCACACGCAAAGCAGAATCTAGCGTTGATCGCGGGTGCCGGAGCCGCTTGTTGGCCTTGCGGAGCAGGAAGTAGAGCTTGTTGAGCAGTAGCTTGAACTGGACGTGGACCTGTACCGCAGTTGGCGGTGAAGTGGCCGTACATGTTGCAATGCACATAAAATCTGCAGTCGATTCCCACTGGGTGATGATAGGTACATGTTCGGCAAGCAGGGTGAGGGCCAGTATAAGCACGCTTTGCCGGCGGTGCTTGGGTAACTGGTGCTGCAGCTAAACGGTGTTGAGGTTGCTGTGGAGCTGGTACCGCTTGGAGTAGGGAAACGGTAGTGACAACACAGTTCTTGTTGCTGGAGTTGTTGTTCTTCCTCTTGCGACGAGAGGACTTTGAAGATTGAGAAGCGGCGACGGTTTCAGCAGTTGCACCGGTAGTAACTTGATGCAAATTCTTCGAGGCTTTGTCCCAGACATCAGCCTTGACTCGCTTGTCGTTTATCTCAGCAGCGAGCAGATAAGTTTCCTCGATTGTTGCTGGTTTTGCAGCTCGCGCAAAATCTGCGACACAATCCCGCAGAGCTCGAATATACTTCTTGATCGTCACATCAGGAGTCTTCACCTGATCTGGACAGATTATACTGAGCTGCTTGAAGCGAGCAGTTAAAGCAGCATTGTTACTATCCTTCTGCTTAATGTGCCAGAATTCGTCCTCCAACTTTTGGCGCTCGTGGGGATGGCAGAACTCTTCCAATATGACGTCCTTCAACTCATCCCACGTCAAACCATAAGCTGCATCATTTCCGCGTTTGTTTCTCTCGGCCGTCCACCAGTCTAAAGCGCGGGACTGGAAGATGCAGGTAGCATTCACAGTGCGGAGATTATCAGGACAACCACTCTAGCGCAGGGTCATCTCGATCGAATCAAACCATTGAAACAGAGCCGTAGGCCCATCTTCGCCAGTAAATTCTTTCAGGACGCAAGCTTTGAACTGCTTGAAGCTGAAAGCAGCTTTAGGAGTTTCAGTCATGGACTCTTCAGAGGACTTGCTAGCATTCTCGTGTAGGTCGCTAACGATCTGGGGAATGACTTTCGCTATCTGCTTAGCGACGAGAGCAGCAAGAAATTTGTCTTTCTGGTTTCGGCGAGCGGTGCGCGAGTGACGGGATCCAGATGACGACATTGTCTGCAACAGACATCGCCATAGGACTCAGACACAACAGAATCGAATCTCACCTCACACGCCTAACACTACTAAAGCTCAGGAACACAGTCATACAACACATAAACACATAGGCACACAATCATAGAAGCACAGAATCACATAGGCACGTAGGGACACATAAGCACATAGAAGCGGTCAGAATACAGCAACCTATCATTCAAAGTTCGCGCGCGTTCGAGAATAGCGATTGCGATTAGCGAGTACACAGCAAGTAATATAACATGCGTCTAACCACCAATAGTATCGATTTGTTAACGTTTTGAGGTAGATGTGCAGTGCGGGTCGTGTGTGTCGATCAAAGCGATAGTGAAAAGTGAATAAACCACCAAATATCGAAACTCATAACAAATAAATCACATAAAACACATAAAATCCACATAAAAGCGACGAGTTATCAGAGTCGGCAGTTGCGAGCTCAGAATCGAAACACATAAAAAAATCGAGAATGGATTGTCTGCGGCTGATAGACGTCGACTACCCAAAGTGGTTCGACTATTCTCAAGGACTTTTGGTACATACTTTGGCTTTCGGGGTTGTGCTCTCGCCTCGAATCTGGGCGAATGGCTCGCATCCTTCCAGTCATAGTGTGACTTCAAGTCGTTGGAGTCCATCGAGACTTTGGTGAGAGTTTTATAAAACCAAAATAGAGGTCGGAACAAGTCGTCAAGGTTCGGGTTTCACCCCTGACTTAACAACTTCGTCCCTATTTTGATAAAATAGGGAGGAATTATGCGTTAAAGTATGGATTTCACTCATGGTTCGACGCAAATTTCCTCGTTTGTAGATAAAATGCGGGTCGAACAAGTAATCTAGTCGAGAGTTTGCGGTTTTCACACCTAATCTCGACCTAATCACTCGTTCATCTTAGAAAAATTAGAGTGTAGTGATAGTGTAGTGCAAGCGAGAATAGCGAGAAATAGCAAGTAAGCTCGTACATAACCCCTACAGGGTACGCACAAGTCGGTCTGTTTGTACTTAACTATAGGCTAGGTTGTTTCTAAGACATCGACCTGGACTAGGTCGAGTCTTGCCTAATTCCCTATAGTTATGGCTCTGATACCAATCTGTCACACCCCAACCGATGGCGGAAACATCGGGGCGCGGCACTGAGTGAAACAGATTGTTCAAGAGAAATTCCATAACAACTACATTACCGGATAGTTAACATCACGTCCCATACCGTAACCCATCAAGCAAAATAAGTTATTACAGACAGCGAGATCTCAAAAACAAATGACATGTTCCGACAACTCAGATTTAAATAAATAAAATAAATTGTCTTTGTTTGTTTCTAAACTCCATCCTACTTGATTCCACAAAAGCAGGTAAAACACAGAGTCCTAGCAGGTAGTATCCTAAACACCTGTCGCATACGTTAAAGTAAAGGTCAATACACATAGTGTAAAGGTGAGCATACAAGTTTAATAGATATAATAGAGTTCGAAATCGTTTACGCATAACCAACATGTAACATGTATAAAGTGAAGGCAAGTAGGTTATCGACAGAGAAATATGCATGGACGTGACTGTGAGTTGTAGAATGCACAACACATGTCCCCACTGGAACACGTGAAGTAAAGCCCTTAACAACCCCTGTCCACGACAGGTGCTGAGTCCAAACTATAGTACTATCGTTGCTAAGGTGTCAGGCAACAACCACTGTGTTAACATAACATACAAGCATTCATCGAATAACACGTAGCATGCAATAACGGTTAGTGTATAAATAGTGTTTGCGTTGTGTGTTGATTGTGATTTAGAATAGGTAACGTATGTAACACCAAAAAGTGCATAAAGCAAAAAGGGATCGAGTATACTCACAGATAGCGTTTAACAATAAACACTACCTTGGATTAAAGGGAGCGCTGGAAGAGATTAGCCTGAACAGTTAACGATAGCATAAATGGTAAGCGGCGCGTAACACGGTGCAAAGGGTGATAGTGTCGGATGGCAATCCGATCGGATGGCCATTCGATTGGATTGTCATCTCGTTTGGTGAGGATGTGTTTGTGTATGATGGTTTGCCTTTTGAAGTTTTCGTTGTAGCATTTTGAAAACAGAGAAGTATCTCTAACTTTCAGGTCGATCGATCGAACGGCGGTTCGATCGAGTGATGATCCGTGCGGCGAGGTATTTCTCAGAGAACAAGTTCACAGCAGTGTTGTCATTCGATCGGATAGTCTACCGATCGGGTGGCAATCCATTAGAACTGGAAATGCATTGAACATGTCGAAAATTGTTTAAGTGTTGAAGTCCAAACATCACATGGTCGGATGGTAGCTCGATCGGATGGTAATCCGATCGGACGGTAATCCGTTCGACGTTCAGATCCTCAAACGTTGAAACAAAGTCTAAGTGTTGGACCAAGGTGCTAGCCGATCGGATGGCAATCCGATCGGACGGCAATCCGATCAGACGGCAATCCGTCCTGATAGCCTGATCGTCTTGACACTTGGTTGCATTGGAAGTTTGCAATTTTGATCGAGACGATGTGATAACGTGTTAAGCAAAAGAACCTCGTCATGACCCCGGTGATCCGATCGGACAGGAATCACCCTAGTCCGGTCAGTTAGTGGTTCGAGTTAGTGGTTCATACTTGACCCGAAACCGATTATCTCTTTGATAGAAACCAGATCTAGAACCAATACATCACTAAGAATGAGTAGAAGATCAGAACTAGCTCCGCTTCTATCGGTTTTGAGTGCATTGAGTGTAAAAGAGTTGAAAGAAAGTTAGAAAACCATCTTTCAATCCTTTTCACCATGAATATATTCAGATCTATGCAAGATCTCTGTTTATCCATTTGGAAATCATCCAGATCTCAGTTGTTCTTGGTGGATTGAAGCCAAAACATGAAGTTCATAAGAACCCCATAATGACATCATCCTAGAACACCTCAAATCCATTGATTTCACGGTTAAAAGTTAAGATTCAAAAGATAGAAAGGTGGAGGAGTGCGTATAGATCAAGAAAGTACAAGATTTAGGCTGAAAACTTACAAGAATTGCAAGAAATCGAGAGAAAGAAGCTTGAGAGCGGCCGGGTCGAGTGAGAGGCTGTCACATCAAGTGATGTGACATATGGAGGGTATTTATAGGGTTTCCCAAAAAGGAAAGTGCAGTGGATCGAGTGGTCACCGATCGGGTGGCTGTCCGATCGGGTGGCAATCCGATCGGATGGCCATCCGATCGAGTTGTCCCTCGATCGAGTGGATCCGACGAGTCGAGTGCGATGTTTCGTTTCATACGTTGAGTTTTACGATGCGATAGAGTTTCCCATTAATCCCAACTACTATATTAACATACAATCATCCTAAATGACTTGCGTTTAGCGTTTACGATTCGATTGCGATAGCGTTGCGATTGCGTTTCGATTAATCACCACAACATAAACATAAATAAGCACGCCCAAGTAACACATAAATAGCACACACACGTAAAACAATATCCAGAACGCGTAATTCAGGTTGCGAATGCGATTGCGATAAGCGATAAAACATGCGACAAGTATCGATTAAACCTCGATTATTAACAAGTACTCCACATAATACAACTAACGTAACAAGGTAAATAGACTATCTACAAGTCAAAGAAGTCAAAACAGGAGTTGAGCAAGGAGTGACAGATCGCAATTAGCAATCTTTTCTTCCTTTGACTTCAATCTTAACTTTGACTTTGACTTTCGAAACACGGGGTGTTACAGATGGGCCGCCCCAAGTTTGATTTATTGCATTTTGGCCCCTGAACTTTGATTCCTTCATTATTTTATGCAATAACCTGTGTTTTGGAATGTTTTTAAGCACGGAACGCATATGTAAGTATAAATTAAGTGTCGAGAATGTATGTGTGAATAATTGTACATATAATAAGTGTTTCTTTGCGGATAAACACGTATTTAAACGGTCGAATTTCCAAATAACAAGTATGTATAAAGTATGAGTTTCATTATGATTAAAATCTCGAATTATGTAACTGGCAGTGGAATACGAACATGATACGAATACAAGTTTCCATAGATAGGAATACGATTAAACTTTCTAAATAAGGAAAGTACAAAATGCGAAACGTTACGTTGCTTCTAGGCAGAAGACTTTGCAGTAAAATACCCATAGGCTCAATAGTAACCCTTGATAAACATAAACACCATCACCGTAGGTATCACCCCTCTACCCACTGGTTTATTCAAACCTAGATATCCCCAAATCTAGTTACTTCCCGTAAATAATCATCACTCATATCCCCCCAAATCTAATATACCCTGACCAAAGTTGCCACTATAATTAGTCTCGTATGGATTCTCATCTCATATACAGGACCATTAACCTGATTAAAACCTAAATCAAAACATAACATTGACTTTTAGATAAAGATAATGTGTACTAGAAGCTTGATGCGTGATTTGTGGTGTTAGTGGTGAAGGGTGGTGTGATCCGTGTGAAGGTGTAATTTAACTATTAGATGGAGATTGATGGTGTGAAATCAACTTTAAGGTTTTGAGGGCGACTGTGACAAATGAGAGAGAGCGAGTGATTTTATTTATATTATCCTGTTTTGCTGCTTGCGTGAGGCCATTAAACCCCATAAATTATTCGTTATTAAGCCAAAGGATCGTTTAGGAGAACAAAAAATGGACCCAATCAATGAAAATTGTGTCCCGAGAAACTAGATCTGTAATTTGACTTGGTAACGAAAACTATCAACTAGATATGTAATTTGAATAGAATTGAATTCCTACCCATGGCTTTGTAGCCTAGTGGCATCTTGGGGGTGGGATAAGGCTTTGGGACCAATAGGTCCTGGGTTCGATTCCCACAAGGAGGTTTACGATGATACTCCAGTAGTTCGTCAGTGATCCAAATTTACCGTTAAAAAAAATAGAATTGAATTCCAATTGTTTATTTGTTTATTAAAAAGGTCATCTTTTTGGATAAAGGAAGTTTGTTTTTCCACATGGATGACGAATAATGGTCCAACAAACTGACAAAGAGGATGGATGCTTCCATATACAAAGTCAAAATATAGCAACTCATTGACACTTTATCCCGTCAAACTTTTTTTAAACTTCCAAAGTCATTGAATCCCCGTCAAACTATTTAATACCCACAGCATTCACATCTCTTCCCCTGTTTTTATATCACAGAATTTTGTATATCATGAAAAGTGGTTATAAGGGGGTGGGGGTGGTCACTAGTGATAGAATTCTATCACTCACAAGCATTTAATCAAGTTCCGCCATGTCATCAACCATTTTTCCATCACTCACAACCTTTTTTGGTGGCAATGGTCATCACTCACCACCACACCCAATAATTTCCCCCAACCAACAATTCCTCTCATAAAATCAAATCATCACGCGTTGATATTTTCACGCATTATACTTGCAGCCATTGTTTCACGCGTTATACTTGCAGCCATTGTTCCACGCGTTATCAACTGATGGTGGCGGTGGAGTTTTGCCATTTTCCACGCGTGATAGAAAACTATCACGGAGAACAAGTCTCCCGCCCCCAGTGGCCTAAGGGAGTGTGAGTTGAGGAGATAGAAAATGTTATTGTTCATCGATAAATTTGAGAGACACTGTTCACCCCTATTATTTTTTTAATATTTTTTAAAAGTGATTGTGTGTGAAAGGAAGAGAAAATGTAATAATAAAGGTAGAAAAAAAGTATTAATTTAATTGAAAGAAAGAGAGAAAATGTAGTTGTTTTTCGTGTAATAGGAATGAAGACAGGGGAAGGGATGTGAATGCTCCAAAACCTCTTTAATTTTTAAAAATATATAACTATCCATTCCACCATTTTTTTACTCTAAATTACACTAAAATACACTATATTTTCTCTCTCATTTTCAATTAAATAATACATACCTGTATCATTATCTTTTCTCTCAACTCCACTCACAAGCACTTTCAAAATATATTAAAAAATTATAGGGTGTGAACAGTGTCTCTTCAAATATACAGATAAACACTAACATTTTATCTCTCCTTCACTCACAACCACTTTTTATACTCTTCATATTATAAAAACTCCATTCACACAATTTGGTAGAATGAATGTGAATGCTCTAAATATCATCAAAACATCTTTATTATTTAAAATTTTTAATAAAATTTAAATATGTTACTAAAATAAAATGAAAAAAAAAACCATAAAAACCAAACTCTTAACCTTAACCCTTAGAGCATCTACATCGGTGGTTTGAGCACGCAGTTCGTTGCTGAGGTGGAGGGAGCGGACAAGAAGTCGGCAATCTAGATTGATATGAGGTAGGTCCGCATCTAGACTGCGGACAATGGTTTAGACGTGGTTGTTGTAGAGTTTTGTTGTTGTGAGAAAAAATAAATGTTTTTTAGGAGGTTTGAAATCTGACATGGCAGCTAAGATGAATGTTTGAGTTAACCGATTCCAACCAACTCCGCTGGTTTAATATACAGTTATCCAAAATCGTAGTTAATCGTTCAACCTAAATTTCTCGTTAACAAAACCCCACAACATCTCTCTCCCATTCTAGCCTCTATTCATCAAAAATATAAAAAAAAAAAAACCGGTTCTACCTCAACAAAATCTGTACAACCAAGAACTCAAAATACAACAAACAAACCACAAATTACAAGACACCAAACCAAAACCCCTAAACCAAACCATACAGCTGAGGAACAAACGAAAACCACTTGAACCCACAACTCCACTTATTCGGAAGAGACGGACACTGTGGCAACCAATGCCAAGTCCTTCTCGACACCTTATAGTACAAAACCTCAGGCCATGTGTAACAACACACGCATATCATACCTTCATGCCAAAAACAATAAATATGCTCATAATTATGGTAACAAACCGATCCAAATTTCCTGCACATCATCTCCGGCACACTCTCAATCTCACTCCATCTCCGCTCATCTTCATCCAGTTGCCATATCTTCATCGATTTCGATATTCCGTTTCTTCCCGTTCCACCAAACATGTACAGTCTGTTACCATTTCCACCGCTGTTAGCACCGTTTCCGGCTGTATCCGCGGCTAACCGGACGAAAGTGAGCTCCTCGGGCAGATCTACATCCAAAATCTTCCAATTTCCTGTAACGAGGTCAAAATTAACAACTTGAAACGGCTCGCGAGTGGCGAAAAACAACGATCCGTTGAAAAACACGCCTTGTTGATGAAAACTATCACCTAACGTCCGGTGAATCCCGTTAAATCTGGTCCAGTTACGAGATCTGGAATCGTAGACGTAGGCGTAACTGTTCAAACACGATCCAGACGATAAACAGAACAGTTTATAACCATTGTCGTTAGTAATAATCGTCAAGTGCTCAAACGCGAACGGAAATTCAGGAAACCTAACGGTTCTGGAACATCTAGAGAGAATATTGTGAACAAGAAAGGATGAGTTTGAAGAATCCGGTACGGCGGAGAAGCAGAGGAGGCAGGTGGCGGTGGCGAGGAGCGGGGTGAAGGAGAGGGATCGGGGTAAAGGAAGGCCGTATGTTTTCCACGTGTTGAAAACGGTGTCGTATAGGAGGTAGGTTGGGGATTGAGGATGGGAGAGTAAGAGAAAGGAGGATATGGAGGAGGATGGAGATGAAGGGGAATTGGTGTGTTTGGAGATAAAGAGGGGAGAGAAGATTAAGGAGCGGAAGTATTTGCAGGTGGATCGGAGAGATAAGAAGGTTTTGAGAGGGAGTAAAGAGAGGATGCGTTCGAGGAGTTCGACGGGGAGTTTGGACCAGATTTTCCGGTCCATTGGTGGTGGTGGTGGGGGTTGACGGTGGTGGTGGTGGTGGTTGTTGACGGTGGTGGTGAGGTCCATTGGGTGAAGTAGGAAGAGAAGGGAAGTCACAGGTTTTAAATTTTAATCGTTGCAACTAACGTGTTGTTTGTTTTGAAGTGTGGAGTGGGGAAAAGTATGCATATTTTGTTTGATTGGGGTTAGACCGTGGGGTGTGGTTGGGCATGGGTTGACACGTGGACTGTGAGCCATTCCTCCGTTGGTGAGTGACATGTTGGGTCAGTATGTCGGGGCATGGCTAGCCCGTGTGAGTTGGCCGGTTTTATAAAAATTAAAAAAAAAAAGCCTAAAATTATTAATAAAATTTCCTAAAGTTTACAAAATTCTACAAAAAAAAAAATTACAAAATAAAAAAAAAGCCTAAAGCGTTAGGTAGATTTCGAACAGGGCGAGCTTGTCAAATGGCTTCCGCTCCTTGCCCTGGAACTCGATGTTGGCCACCGCCACCCGGTATTCGTGACTTATATCACCGCCCGGGACGCTGTCGTAGTAGGCTTTAAAACGGTCGTAGCTCGTGCCACTTGTGTTGGCACGCGTTTAAATTGTGCCGGTCGTTCCCCACGTTGTGCCTGTAGCTAGCGAAAGCTTCCGGCCAGTAACGGGTCTCACCGGGTTGGCGGCCCTTCATCGCGTCCACGACGCTCGTGACAAGTGCTAGCTCTTTCTCGTGCGTCCAAGAGGCAATTTATCAAGTGTGTGTGGGTAGCGGGTTCGGATAGGTGGAGTGAAGGGTTGGGGTAGCGATGTGGACAGGCGGTGAGGTTGGGGGGTTTCATAGTGACTTGGGTGAACCGTTTGGCTTGGCCAAATGGTTATTTTTTAAATTTTGAACATAGCCGCTATGACCTAGCCCACCCAGCCAATGAGAGCCCGCCACGGAAGACCACTAGGCATGCCCAACGCCCGGACCGAAACCCCGCCCAAGGGGCCACGCTGAAACCCAAGCCCACCCGGGGTGGTGACTTGGGCGTTTGTACCTAACCCACGCCCCAACCCCCGCCCCACACCCCATAGTCTTAGGGGCGGTAATTTTCGACGCGTACATGAATACACGATACGAACCTATGCGAAGTTAACAAGTATCGTATATGGTCTTAACAGGTACTAAAAAGGTAGACACGAAAATATCTGTTAATTTTTGTGTCTAAACAGGTAAAATACATGTTTACCTGCTTAGTACCTGTTAATACATGTTAACAATTTTAATATAATAAAAAATATAATTTAGTGTGACCATATGATTTGAAAACCTGATATTATCACTAATCCCTATAGTTCCCTAACCTTTCCCGTTCCCATTCCAATGAACTTTACATTGTTTTGAATGGATGTTATGATTAATTTAAACCTTTTGTGATTTGTCATTTATGAAATTTCTTTCAAACTTGTTACGGATTATGCGTTTATGCATTATTTAAGCCTATTGTGAACTTTTGGCAACTTTTGTTTCACTAAACAGGTTCCTAATTATGTAACTGTTGAAACATTCCTAAACGGGTATTTACAGGTAATTATCATGTATATCTGTTAAAAAAATTTCCTGTTCGTGTATGGAAAACTGGACACGAAACCTTATCGTGTCGTGTTCGTGTGTGGGATTTCGTGTATCATGTATTATCGTGTTTGTGTATTATCGTGTACAGGTATACATAATATGTCAGCCCTAATTGGGATAGTTTAGGTTTAAATTAAGTGGATATAGTAAAAAAATAGATACGAATCGGGTTAACGTGTCATTTAGACCACACGGTGTGGAGGGGCTTGAAAACAAAAAATTATGAGATACGTGGATCAAACCCTATAACATGGCGTGGTGTTTAAACCGACAGTGTGACACACGATGTTGATGTTTGGCGTTTTCCGACATGTGGCACAACCTTTGTGCTTATTTTATAATTCAAACTATATAAAATCTATTAAAATTTTATAAAAAACAAAACTAGAAATTAAACTAATAACATTAATATATAAACATTGCATAACATTAAATTAAAAAAACATTACATAATATTAAAACTAAAAAACACACAAAATAAACATTACATAATATAAAAATTAAAAACACATAATTTATATATAAAACCTGGTTGGGGATATTGTAAAAACTAAAAATGGTCTAAAGTGTGAGAAATGTAAGAAGTGTTTTAAATCATTAGATCTTTGATCTAATGGTTGAGATCAATATTGACCAAATTGTAAATTGTGGTTTAATTATTTAGACTGATTTGAAAATCGTAGGGGTAGTAGTGTCTTTTTATATGTTTCAAATAAGGTAACCTCTCCTAAATTCTAGCGATCCTTGTTCATCCTTATTCTACGAATCCGGACATGTGTAACTGCTACCAGAAAATTATAACACTATGTAACACTATATAAACATTATATAACACTATACAAAAGTATACAACTATATAACACTATGTAACACTATATAACATTATTATATAACACTCTACATCCATCATAGACCTGCTGCCAGAAAATATAACACTATAACACTATATAATACTATATAACACTATATAACACTATACATCCATTATAGAACTGCTACCAGAAAATATAACACTATAACACTGTATAAAAATCTTCATTCTACATCCATCACTATATAACACTCTATAAAACCTTCATTCTGCGATATTCAGAAATTATAATTGATGAACGATAACTCACAGAATCTTAATGGATCTTACAAAAAATACAAATTCGTATTCCTATAATTACTGGTGGCGGTTATGGAAGGTTATCAATTAATTGAATCAATGAGAAAATTACTTGTTTACCCTTTTGAATTAATTTAGATTGAGGACAATGTCATCTCCACAATATTTCTCACACTTCTCACACTTTGGGCCCTTTGTATAGGATCTTTACTCTAAAAAACCTAATGATTTGCCACTCCGAAACGTGTTTGAATTCACGTTCAACCTCGTGTCGATAGTTGATGAGAGTGACTTGTATGGCGTCATCCTCCCCGAGGTTACCCCCTGGTGCTCCACGGCGGTATGGAGTTGCTCGAATCTTTCACAATCCATACGGATTGTCCTAAAACGAGAAGATAGGGCGTCGACGGTTCGTGTCACACCCTGGCTTTTGCGGAAGCGTGGATTTATTTGGTGTGACTTCTTAATACCATAGCAACAATCACAACAATGCCATATAATAAAAATACGTGATGTTCATCCATTAAAATAGTTTAGAAAATGCATAACATATTGTCTTTAAAGACATCAACCACAAAATACATTACAAACCATGACTTGTTTAAAATGAGTTCATAAGACTCAACGAAAGACTACCAACAAAACGAGGATAAGAGACATGCAACTCGTCCAGGAAGGAGTTACACTTCCCAAACCCTACAACTCTGGATGACATCCTTATTTAGTACGCAGCTTGACTGACATGCAACACTTGCCAGATCCGATTAATTCCCTGAAATACATGTAGTTTGAAAAGTCAACAAAAAGTTGAGCGAGTTCATGTGTATGTGAGTCTGTATAAACCTTTGAAATGCGTCTGTATGTATGAAAACCCTGGTATGTAGCAATTAAGGAAACATAAAATAAAAGAGATCGCCAATGGGTTGCAAAGCCACTGGTATGTGTGAAACGGTGCAGGAAGTACTCAAACCTAGCAAATTTATACCGGGCCTCCGGCTGTAAGACACAGTCACCACTATGGGCCTCCCTGGCCTCATGGGTGTGAGCTCGCTATACCCAAATAGATCTATCACTCATGTCCCTCGGTCCAACGAAGAAGATTAATGGCCTTAAGTGTTGTACCCACCTTTCACATGATCTAAGCGTCTAAACCCTCCTTAAGCTAACCATACCATTTATATAAGCGTCTGTAAATTGTAACATGTATTCCACCCCGAAGTATAAAGCTAAAAATAGTTAAGAGAAAAGGGGGACATGAACTCACAGTAGTGCGTCTTGAATCGAATCTCAAACTCTGTCTGCTACACGACAACCTACAACGTACTAATGTCTATTAGACGAACGGCCGTGCCTTGGCTTAGAGTTTAGTATTTTGAGTCACATTTCTTATATTGTTCCGCGTGATAATTATTTGTCAAAATAGTTAATATTTTAACTTAATCATATGTCATGTTGGGATATTTGTTCGTTCAATGTTCTAGTAACTCACGTCTAGTAAATATTTACTAAGTGTTGGATTTTTGGAAAATTTCGCCATGGTCTCCTTTGTAAATGGAGGTGTCCATGCTTAATAGCTTATCATTTTCTTTTACATATATCCCGTAGATCATTCTCAAATAACCAACCCGACATTTAGACATGCAAAGCATTACTTATGTTGTTTCAGCTTTATTAATCAAAACTGGACTGTTTTAGAGGATTTTTATAAAATAGTTAACCTTTTCCAAAAATTCCCAAATTTTTACAGAATGTCTCACACATCCAAATTTTATTATGTAAAAATATCGGGGTCCAGTTCATCACCAATATTTTATAGAAATTCATTTACCCGACTGCAATTAGATTTGTTACTTTCTAATTGCAGTCTACGGAATAATTCACTAAAAATTAATCGTACGTCCAATTGACAAGATTCCAGTTGGAGGATCACGGCGACAACAGTGACCACCTACAGTAAAAATCCTATGAGCTGATTCTACTCAGGTTTCAAGTTATGACTCCGAATACAACACACTTTTTCTGCAGTAAAAACACAGCTTGAGCTGCTGTCCAAAAACAGTCCTTTAAAAATAGTAAACGACCTCGAAAAATTACGATTCCAGTGCCATTTGATCGGTTGTTCAAAAATACATAATTTAGGCTTCAGAAAATCAGTTTTTTGATTTATAAAGGTCCAGTTACAGCCTGTTGAAGTCGGCTAAAAATGTAAATCAACATGTTTATTTATAGTTTAATCCACTCAATGTTCTTGTAAATAGCATTATACTACAACTTTTAACTTCAAAACAAGATGATCAAAGGTTTAGCAAGGACTTACTACTAGCTTAAAGCTAGGGATGAATCTCTAGTGAGAAAAATGTTGAGAAAAGATGATAAAAAAGCTAGAACAAGCTCCTTTGAATGCTCTTCAAGAGGCAACCTTCATGGATCCTTCAAAGCTTTGAATGGAACTTGAATATGAAGAAGATGGTGATGTTAAAATGGTGGTGATGGTGGCTGCTATGGGGGAGCCGAAAATGAGAGAGAGAGGAGTGAGGTGAGAGAGTGAATGAAGGTGGTGATGATATAGAGTGCATTGGAACTCATAAGCCACTCTAACTAACCTAGAGAAATGATTATCTAGATTTTTGGCCAACCAAAATTAAGGGAATAAAAATAAAATCCAAACAAAATATATGGTAATGATGAGGGCCGAAATTTGTTAGGGGGGGGGGTAAATTGTAAAATTTGATAATTAGTGGGTAAATAATTAGGAGGTTAAGGGTATTTTCTAGAATAGTGACTGTATGTCATGTTTCTATAGTGTGTGGGGATTTTTGTGACCATAATTATTTAAGAATAATGAAGTAATGTTTTTGACAAAATTTTGGTGTCCCGGGTAGTGTCCGGTTGTTCGGTTAAGTATCGTTCCGTTAAAGCGTTAAATTGTACCGCATTGTGTCTTTTATGCATCTTTTTGTAACGAATTTAATTTCCAACACTTAGGAAAGTGTTCAGGACCATTTAGTCAATTCTCTATATAATACGAGTATGTTAAAAGCTGAATTGTTGCTGAAAATGCAGAATTCTGCACTCAAAATGGGTTTTAGGCACTTTCCGGCACTCAAACTATCACCTAGTGACACAGTCTTATGGTCCTCACTTCCCTACACTCCATACTCGTGTAGTACTTTGTCCCTGGCCCATACTGGCCTCAATATAGTGTCTGTCTATGTGCTGGCATTGTCAGCACGCGTCTGAGTTATCCGCTCACTGTGCTAACTGTGCTTTGTGCATCAGGTTTGTCACTAAGAGTCTGTATGAATAAATGGAGTGACTGTATGTAAAGGGATGCACATGTATGTATGTAACATAAATCAGTAAGCAGTTTAAAGTGTCAGTTGTAATCAAGCACAGTCATTAAGCACATAATTAAAGTTAATTAATTTGTACAGTACCTGTAATTGTGAGGGTTGTCACAGAGTGTGATCACCACTATGGACCGAGAAGTGTTGTAAAGTTCTCCCCCAAAACGGGCTGCTTTACCGACTGCGTGGCGTGTAGTAGCTTAAAGCTTCGACCCACGACTCGCAAAGTGCGATGTCTTCTTTTTGCGTCCACGGGATGGCTGCTATCGTGTTGGTTTTTGGGTGTGGAGGTGTAGGGTTTTATAAAAAGTTTAGGTGTAACGCCTTGCTTTTTAGAACTTCATTTATTTAGAAAGCTCGCCTTGGATTATATTAATGGAAACTCGTATTCTTTGTAATCATATTCTGTTGTCGATCAATATAATCCGATGCTTTAATCGTAATAAAAACTTGGTCATTTTACTTAAATTATGCATTTACTATACATACTCATCCCACATTCAACTTACATACATGTTGATATACTTTCATCTCACGCGTAAACTCATATTTGATTTACTTACAATCGATTGTAAATACGTGTTTTGATACTTATTATACGTACAAATACATAATCCTATATTTGCTATATTCGACTTATGCTTTTAGATGTGTTTTATACTAAATAATATGTTAATTATACAAGACATAACTTTTTATATGAAAAACATTGAAATACTAAAGTCTAGGGGCTGTTTGTGACAAAAAAACAAAAAATGACTGGTGATACTCGGCCGCGACCCGTGATAGAACTCACCTCGGCTTCCGTGACGCGCGGGGCAGACTCAATCCGCACAGCCCACTTCTAGCTCGATTATTGGCTCGTTTTTGCACCTCAACTCCCACCTAAATGCCTTTATTACTCACCTAACTTACAATTAACACTAACCCTAACCTCCACACTATAAATACAAGTCTTTCACACTATCTTAATCCTTTACACACTCTTAATTCACTCTCAAATCCTCTCAAATTAATCCAAATTTCCATTGTTGGCAGATTCATACCTTTGCTCAAAACAGTGAGTTTTGAGCACTTTCCTTCTACTTTTCTTGTGTTTTCTTGTACCAATCTACTTGGACGACCTTCAAGGATGTTATCCAGGCTTCACCAAGTGTTATAACATGATACATCACTTACATAAGGCTCCAAAGTCAGATTTACTTTTTGATTTATATAAACTTATGTAAACTTACTTTTCTTCAACTTCTCTTCATCATTTCTTCTCTTACAAATCTTGGAACACCTCTAGGAATGTTTCCACAGGTTTACTGTGAATACATATGTCTATTGCTTGCGTCAATCACGTATCGTAGCTGAAACAAATCAGACAAGACTGGTGCTGAACAGAGAAAGTCATGAAGGCTATTGAGGAAATGTGTCTTCGTTCGAAGGGAGCTTCGTATTAAGCCAAGATGTCTTTCAAGTGTGCCTTCTACGAAGGCTGATGGCTTCGTTCGAAGCCAATCTGTTCTTATGCGAAGCCAGGAAGGCTATAAATAGGTGTCTTGTCTAGTTCATTTGTAACTTTTGGGTATTCTTGAAGCGAAGTTCTGCCCAACTGATTTCGTGGTTTTGTACTGTTAAAGTCTTAATAGAAATCAACATTAATTACATTTTCATGTTCTCATCCACGTACGTGATTGGATTCCGCACATATCACGTGTCGGTACGTATTCATCGATTGAAGATTCAATCTAGGGAACAAATTCACAAGTGGTATCAGAGCGGGTGATTGTTTGCAAGGATCAGAGACACGAAGATTGAAGTTTCTACATCAGAATCAGAGCAAAATTATCATATCTTCTTCTACACTTCTTCTTCTACTTTTCTTTTAAAACTTAAAAGTCAGATTCATGAAGTTTTAACAGTTAAAAACGACTGATTTTTTAGTATGTTGTGTGAAAACTGTTTTTGAATAAGCCTACAAATTTTCAGATCAAAATTCAAACAAAATCGTGATCAAATCAGTGAAAAACCATGAAAAACGTAACAATGTTCATCGCAGAGTAGCTTCGAACGAAGCCATATACTAGCTTCGTACGAAGGCAGTTAACATTTGAAATTTTTGAACAGCTTGGCTTGGTACGAACCCACCTTCGTACGAACCTAGCAGTATAGCTTCGAACATACCAGCTTCGTACGAAAGCATGGTATTTGGTGTTTGATTTTCAGTTTTGATCAAGTATTTGATTGTATTTGCAGGTTATCATGGCAGAAGAGTTTTATAACACGTTCTACAAAGCTTATACTTCAGAGTCTTCCGAAACATCAACTGTCGCACCAAAAAGCATTTCGAAAGCTATTATTGAAAATATTAATCATGATAATTTTTACGGAACTAACTCAAAACCACCAAAACTTGATAGTATTGAAGATTATACTTGGTGGAAAGAAAGATTTATTAACTGGGCAAAAGCTTATGCGCATGAGAGTTGGTTTTGTATGGAATTTGGGTATAGCAGACCGGTAAACGATAAAAATGAAGAAATTCCACTTAAAAGCTTATCGATTGAAGATAAAAAGAATTTTTCTTATGCACAAAGAATGATTGCCTTAATCCAACAGTCGATTAGAGATGACATCTTTGCATTGCTTAATCACTATGGGTCATCAAAGTCTGTGTGGGAAGCATTAAGAGTGAAAGCTGATGGTGGAAAGCAGATTAAAAAGAATAAAATATCATTGCTTAAAAAAGAATTTGATTTGTTTGATGGCATAAAAGGTGAATCCGTAAGACAAATAATTGAAAGATTTTGTCACCTTAAAATTGAACTTGATAGATTTGGAATAACAAAAACCCGTGAAGAAATTATTGATAAAATCATTGAAGCTTTACCACGTGCTGATCAGTGGCAAACATTTGTGTTTATTTTGAAAAATGATATGTTGTTTGATGAGATTACTTTGGATGCTTTGATCGAGAAAATTAGGGGTGCAAATGAGCCGAGCTACTCGCGAGCTACTCGAGCTCGGCTTGAAAAAAACTCTAACGAGCGAGCTAAAACGAGCTCGAGCCTAAGCTTCGCTTATCGAGCTCGAGCCGGCTCGCGAGCCTTAACGAGCTTTCTTTTTCTTTATTTTTTATTAATATACTAGGTTAGAGACCCGTGTGCTACACGGGTTGAACAAAAGATAAAATATTAAGTAAAAGATGTGCATAATATAATATAACCCATATGTGATATTAGCAAAGAAAAAACAAACATGAACTTAAATGTCGCTAAATACTACACTATTGTGTGTCCACAAATAATGTTTTACATATTCGGTTCCACCATCTTGAATGCGCTTTGATAAGTATTCGGTTCCTACTTTAATGAAAGCATGAAGGTTTGACCTGCAAAATTGATGGAAGTTAGATGACCCATTGTGACCCATACCAAAACCATCCCATTTCAGTTCAAATTTGTTATGAGGTGTTTCCTAACTCAACCCATCTTACTCTCCTTTACCCACGAAAGTAGGGGCAGAACTGTGAACTCCTTCATGTCCCGACCACCGGGCACTAACTTCTCTTGCAACTCCATCGAGGTCAATATATCCAAATAATGAAGACTTCATTTTAAAAACAAAAATAAAATAGAAATTACTCACCAATGGGTTGGTCTTCTTAGAGTCTCCACCAAGCTTGCTCATGGCATTTTCCATACTGGCAAGGTCAACCACAACTGGAATACCAGCAAGACCTAGAGAAATATCAAGTTATTAAAGGTGAACAAACGTCGGAGCGATTTTATTCCCACCCAGCTACCATGTTTCTGGCTGCAACTTAATATCATTGGAATAAACTCCAGCAATCATAGAAGAGAGACTCTAGCTGCAATTCAGTTAACCCAATTATAGTTCAAGTGACAAACAAAATGTAATCCAATATTTATCCCTTCAATAATCGGGTGAAAAAGAAGCAAAAATTGCTTAGTCAAATATGATTACGACGACTAGAAATTTGTAAAAATCAGATTATAAGTTCGAAAACCCAAATAAAAACACGAACTTAACTTATGTATATACGGTGCTATAGAATGTCAAATTTGATAAACAACAAATTCCTATATTTTAAAAGCTCTTTTTATACTTACTGGATGTAGATGAACAACTTTATTATTATGCATTGCAATTCCGAATATCATGATAATTAGAGCATCATCCGGACTGTAAGTCTCATCGGTTAATTCTTTTTCTGCAATGTGGCTTTTATAACCGTTGGTTAATCCACCTACAGAAAAAAAAACATAACATCACTTTAAACTTTATAACATAAGTCAAGATTGTGAATTAAATATATAATTACAAAAATTACATTAAAATCATTGGTTAAAAATAGCAATAAATTGTAAAATGGCCTCGTTAGCTACAAAGATCAGTTTATTAAACATTATAATAGCAATTCATGTTGATAAAAACCAACTAATTCAAGAACCATCATATGTACACACATTATGCGTGTCACAGTTTTCAAGATGTTTCTCCTAAAATAACATTAACAACGCTTAAATAGTGTAAAATATGCCACTAATCAAGTACATGTAAAAGTGATTTGATTTTAGGACTCTTTTTTGTGGACATGCAACTACTAATGCTTTTATTTGCCCAAAAAAGACTCGTCTTTATAGTAATGACATTGAGTTTCATCAAGTCTTACCAAGTCTAGCCCTACATTAAGTTTCATCAACTACAAAGTCGATCAACAAAAAGAAAAATGAGACCCCAAGTAAAGCTACTATAAACACATCATTTTTACTTCTCACGACAACGCCTACATTTATATTGATAACATGTGCTAAGATCATATATTAAAAGAAACAATTTCGCTACCTAAATTGATTCCTTTTTCGACTTATTGAGTTTTTTAGTTACGCTAATCACCTTTGTTTAAGTTGTAAATCTACAAATCTTAGAGAAAATCATTACACACAAAAAAAGATTATCATTCATTCTTTACCGGAGTAAAATTGTAATATTAGTCATAGAACAGTAATCAAATCACAACACCTATATTTACTCATATGGTAGATTGCAAGATGCAATATAATGTTAAATAGAATAGAATTTTGATTTGTAAATAAAATCATGTTGCCGTTGATCACCAATACTAAAGTAGATATGATATAAACATATAAGTGGTTAACTAAGTTAAATCTTTAAGTTGAATAAATAATATTACCAGTATGCATAAAGCAATATCTTTTACCGGTGAGTGATTTCGACAAAGAAGGAATATTATCAAAATCAAGCAGAAATACACCATTAATAAAGTGAATCACATCAGAGAGAGAAGCTGGATTAAGACATATGAAAATAAGATTTACATATAGTCAAGATTCCAGATTCAACATCATTATTCTCTAGTCATAAAGAACATTTAAAAACACGTCCATCCTTAAACCCTAAAATTAGCCAAATAACCATACAATTTTCTATTCACGTAAAACAAATCAAAGAAAACTTACCAATATCAGCCGCATTTTTGTGTTTTTGTATAGAGCACTTCGAATGGAGACATAACTTCTCACACAATCAGCGATCTTGGGGTGTCTTCAATGTCGTTTCATCAATCAACAGGAGATCGGATATTAAAAAGGTATTCATGGGAAGACTGTGGCGTCTTCAATCTTATCGGGAATTCAATCTTGTGGCGTCTCCATGGGGATTGTGTTCAGGGTTTTAGTTTGAGGAAACAGAAAAGAGAGAAGATAGCAAAAATAAAAGCATAGGTTGTATTGTGGTGGGCCGGGTCCTGTTAAAAATGGGTCCAATCAATTGAGCGGGAAACCCACCAAAACAATGGCATGAGAATTTGACACTTGTCCCACAATGAGTTTTATTTATTATATAAAAGATTAAACATATATTTAATTTACCATTTATATAAATATAAAAAATAACTAAATTATATGTATAACAATAATTATAATTAATAAATACTAAGCGAGTCGAGCCCGAGCCGAGCTCGAGCTTGAAAAATTACCTTCGAGTCGAGCTTGAGCTTTAGAAATAAAGCTCGAATCGAGCCGAGCTCGAGCTCGAGCTTTCATATGTTAAACGAGCTCGAGCTCGAGCCTGGTCGAGCTCGGGCTAGGCTCGGCTCGTTTGCACCCCTAGAGAAAATTGAGAGTCATGATCTTGAATTGCAAAAACATTGCAAAATGAGCAGTTCTTTATATAAGCAAAATATGGGTCTTTACTACAGGGGAACTGTACCTTGAGTGCAGACTAATCAGTCACCAAAAATTGGTACAACTTTCAGTGTTGAAAAGTCGACAGACTCACAGAAAAGCTCGTCAAGTTACAATCCAGGGTTTCATTCGTCTTCAACAGCTTCAAACTCAGAAGAACCTGATGAGATTCTCTGCAACATTGCTTTAAAGCTGAAAAAATCTCCAACAATGAGCATCAATGCAGCTAAACAACAAATGAGTTTTCTAGCTTCAATTCTGGAATCGTACGAGAGTCTAGTAGCCGGGAGAATTGGAAATCCCGAGTTAACAAAAGAAGATTATGACCAGATAGATCCAGAGGAGATGGAACTTATTGATATTAGATGGTGTTTAGCGAGTGGTATTAGAAGGGCACAACATTTTATGGAGATAACAAGAAGACAGGATCTGGGAGGGTTGTTAAGCACAAAGCTTGGATTTGACAAGTCTAAAGTCACATGTTTTAGATGTAAGCAGAAGGGTCACTTCAAAAGGGAGTGTGTTAACCGAGAAGTAGCTGATCATGGTAATCCTTTCCATGATGACTACTATAAAAAGGCAATTTATCATAAAACCGGTGAGCATACTTCTGGAGAGAGTCTAAAGTGGATTGCTGGAAGTTCATCAAAAGAAAAATCACAAGCAATTTAACAATTCGTGACAGTAGTTCTAGACCCAGGGCAGTTCATGATGATGAAGGTTTTGATTGGAGAAAATATATGCCGGAAGATGATAAAATAGCATTGATTGCTGAAGTGAAAGAGAATGCATTTGTATCTGTGGTGAAAGAGAAAACGAAAGAAGAGATTCTACAGGAGAAAACATAAAAAGAAAGATGTATTGTTGATTACAGAATTGAAGAAATGGAGAAAGAGTATGAGGAAGCTAGGAATTATGGAAGATGGGATAAGAAACGTGAGTGTTATGTCAATAGCAAAAGAGAACCAGTTGTCCATCCAAGCAAAGTGGTGTATAACGGCGTTCTTGCAGTAATCCCTCTGTCCGGCGAATACTATTCAAATGTTGAGAAAGACAAAAATTATGTTAAAAAGCTAGATAAGATCATCAAAGATGTCATGACAGTAAGTCTGAAACAGAGAGATGAAGAAAGGATGAAGAAAAATGTTGAAAATCTGGTGGATGAATTGAAGAAGGTTGCAGAAGAAGAGAAAGAGGTAGTGGAAAAAGAAGAAGAAGCTGGTGAAGAAAAACAAAAATCAGTAGAAGAAGCTGTTACTAAAAAACAGCAGAATGAAGAAATTTGAAGAAGATAAAAGAAGTTGAAGAGGAAAAAATAGGAGAAAGATGATGAGAAGTTGGTTGATGTAGCTGATGCTGGGGAAGCTGTTGTTGAGGAACAACAGGAGAAGGAAGCTGACCAGAAGCAGACGGCAAAAAAAGCCGAGGTGCCAACTACTGAGGTAAATATTTCAACTGAATCTTCTAATGTGTTAAATAAAACTGTTAAACAGTGCAAGAAATGCATGGAAACATGCAGTGCTTGTACTGAAAAAGATGAAAAATTCAAAATAAAAGATATTGAATTTTCTAAAATCGAAAGAGTTTTCAAAGACAAATGTAAACAAATGTTTGAAAATGAAAAGATGTTAAAAGATAATGATGAAAAGCTGACACAAAATTGTAAGATTTTAGAAGAAGAAAATGAGATTTTGAAAGAAAAGTGTTCAGCAATGACAGAAGAATGTTTGCAAAAAGAAAATTCATTTCAAGAAATGAAAAAAGAATATGATTCAATAAAACTTGCATATCATATTACAAAAGAGTCATATGAAGATGTGAAAAGTCAAATGAAACTTGTTCAATCGAGATTGAAACATTGTTCTGAAACATCAGATACGCTTAAGCGACAGTATGAAATAAAGCAACAAGTTGGAAATTCTTATTTTGAAGATGTTGTTAAGCTTAAACGTAAAATAGCTGATTTAGAACAAGATAATAACAAGTTGCATAGTTATCACACTTCATCATATGTTCTTGAACGTATTTTCAATCTAAAACCGGATGATAAAGATTCTTAACAAAACAAGAAAGGAATTGACTCAGAATATCCTTCGAATTATTCTTTCGACTCTATGACTTCTTCCGTCATTTACACGTCGGTTTGTCCCACTCTTATCGTTATTCAGTTTACGCCTCTATTTACTTTCGAACCGTTACCCGGGTTCTTGATCTTATTGTTTTTAACACTCCAGTTTCACTGGTTTGCGTTTTCCTTTCTATACTCTTTTACTACCTATCACATAGGTTCATTAATATTCCGCGCTTTCATTATTCAGCTTGCGCTTACTTTCATTTTCCAGCGTTATTCTTTATTTATCTCGTTTGACTTGTTTGAGTGAAACTTCGTCACTTATGAACGTCAAACTTCGTTCTTTGTTCGACCCGTTTACTTTAAAATAGTTGAACGTAATTATCAAAAATTTCTGTTTGTAAAATCTTATCGTCTTTTAGTCATGGCCCATAATCCGAGTCTTTTGACTTTCTAATCCGCGTTCCCGTCTCTTGGTTTACGCATATTCTTAAAATCCTACCCATCTATCGGGTATCTTACCAAAGTCATTATTAAAGCAACCGTCCCGGAATGTATTAAGACTTTGTTTTAATTTATTTGGTCATCTTAGAGAAATATATCACTTTTATTCAATCAAGTCCTTTATTCTTTATTTATTTCGTTTGACTTGTCCGTGTGAATTTCATCACTTGTGACATTCAAACTTTTATCTCTATGCCTTAGCATTCCTATTAGTCGGTCTGTATTTTCATTTACTTTGTTCCTTGTCCCTTCTCCCGGGTTCGTTATTCTAACGTAATACGCTTCCGTCATCCGACTTGCATTTACATTTATCATCAAACATTTTGCTTATTTGATTCATTTGGGTATCTTTTTAATTTATCTCATTCACCCCGTCCTTACTACATCGAATGTAAGTATGTCCATCATAAAAGTTCATGGTACCACGTGTTTACTACTTACTTGGCCAGAGTAAGCGTTCAACACTTGATATACATGCCCTTTTATAATTTTCACATTACATCCCATGTAAGTAACGCCTCTATTTAGTTTTCTTGGAAATAATATCCTAGATAGGTATTCTATTCAGGCTTTTTCCAAGTTTTTAATTACATATGCAACGATCAGTCTCTACGTATTTGTTGCATATTACTATTCGTGCAATAAATTTAAAATGTGCACCTGTAAATGTTTGCCCTATCGGGCTTTCCATGCCATTAACCTTGTTCGCGATCGTCACGCGATTTAGTTCCTTGATGAGTATGCTCTGCTTGTCATACCTCGGACCGTTCCACCGTCATATCCACAATTCGTTCAACTCTCGTCATCTTCAGATGCGAGTAACCTTCAAGTAAACATTTACAAAAGTTAGTAATTTCAACATTAATAAATGCACGTATTGTAATACAAGGCTTTTTACTGCACGTGATTTCGTTAATTATACTAATCATTTTCGTTGGTGTAACGTGTATTACACAATACCCTATGTGTTGTTCACAACACTTTAATCCTACTAAACTATTAACATACATGTACTTACCAAATTTGCGATCAAGCCTCGAACCGAACACACTTTATTCTTTAACCATGAGCTCTGATTACCAACTTGTAACACCCTTGCTATTATTTAACGATTTTCGTATAATTTAAGTCCATAATCATGTAATTACGGTTACAATTACAATGAAAAATACGGGTTTATTAAAAACTTTTACAATTTAAAGTAATACAACATAATGTGATTTAATTCATCGTTTTAGAATAACTACGAAACAACTTGCGGAAGCTTCATTTTTCGTGTGTTCCGTCCTTTGCCATCGCTTGATCTCCATCCAGGTACACTTGATATCACCTATGATCAAAACCAACGTAAAAGTTAGTTTTGATAACCTAAATATAAGTTTAAACAAGTTCTACGCATCAAATAATCAACAAAATATTTATTTCCAACTTTGATGTCTCTCGCGTGTCGCGCGAGACTCGTCTCAACGTGTCGCGTGTCGCGACGTCTGTCGCGTGTCGCGCCCGAAACAACGTTATCCGTCGCGTGGTGCAGGGGAAACCCTTTTCTAGCGATTCCAGGTCTGGGAGCTGCATATCTGCCCAGCTATGGTTTTAGTCGAAAAACGAACTTTAAAAGGGCATAACTTTCATTCTACTTACCCGTTTTGCGTGATTCTTTTTCCTACGCGTCCGTAATTTAATTACGGACCCGTTTATCTTCTTTGTTCATATCAAATTCAGATTTATAAGCGTAAGGCTTATAAATCCATTTTTATGATTATTCGACCCGCTTATGTTAAAATCACAAACTTGTTTCTAGTTAACCGTAATTCATACGCCCAAGTATTCGGCTCAAGATCTTTATCACGGGTTCATAAACTTTTGAGAATTTCACAGCCAATACCCCAGTTATGCGCGAAACTCGTTTTGACCCGTTTAGAGAATTTGAACTTTTAAGTTTAAATTTCACTCATTCATTTCACCCATCCTTTTCCCACATTTGTATTATCTACTTACATTCCACCACAACTATTCTTGTGGTGGACTTAGCATATTTGGACAAATTTTCGGATTCTACACTTCAGTTGGTTGTTTTACGAAAAAGACCCGTTTCTAGGCATTTAACCCAAAAGACCTATGTTTAAAACCTTTATACTTATTAAAAGCTCACCTAATTATAATACATATTCCTAAACGACCTCTAAGGGTCGTCGTCCAATTTACCCTTCAAGGGCGTTTTGGTCAACTTTAGTCCCTCCTTTTACGACGAAGGACTTTAACTAATTATTTAACCAAAAATTGCACTTTTAACTATAAGTCTATTTATGCGTACCTGGCCCGGGTCAACAAATAGACCCGATTTATACCTCGCTTTAATCATCACACAATCTATGGCGACGCAGTTATCTGATTTGTTAATCGCTCCCGTCAATATAAGACTTGACAACCACATTAGTCGCTATTGTCAAATGGCGTTGTCACCACCATTCGACCTATTTGGCATAGATGCCCAATATTACCCCTTTTTACCATTCATTATGGTTTTCATCACTTTCGCTTATTCCGACCCATTTCAATTTACGTCGGAACATCATATTTCAAATATTAGCTTATCATTTCCATAACCTTTAAAATCATTACGCATTCTAAAATAAAAGGGTGTAAGATTCACTTACCTTGCATCCATACCACGCTTTTCTTCCATACTCGCTCCGTTTGACCCGCTTCATCCACAAGCTTCCACCTAGCTTGTTAAGCGCCAAACTATTATCCAATGTTCACAAGGTGGTTAGATTAACCATAATTTAATATGATCTTCCACCTTACACATTTCTATGCATTCATCCGAATGCTTAATATAATCATGTTTTACACACAACCAAGTAGACCGCAATTTCATTTAGGCATTTCATATCACTGAAAATGGGCTGTTTTTGGTGACTTGTTTAACCTGTTTACAGGTCTTCAAAAATAATGATTTTTTTATGTGGCGTACCTCTCGGAGGGTTAGGCCTTGTGTTAAAATTTCAAGATCTAACTCTTTAACAAAAATTCGTAAAAATTCATTTACTAAGCTGCAATCAGATTCGTCACTTCTGACTGCAGGTTACGGAAAAATTCCTTTAAAATTCCTCGTTTATCCGATTGACGAAATTCCAATTGGCGATTTTTGTAATCACTTAAAACTATCTACAGTAAAAATTTGAGATCATAAATAAAATCCTAAATTGAGTTATGACATTCGTAATGGGATGCAAATTCTGCTAGAAAACGCAGCTTGAACCTTCGATACGGAAAAATTCATAAAACGCTCAATTTTCGTCGAAAAAATGCGATTCCAGTGGGGTTTTAAAGATATTTCCTGAAATTACAAAATTTAGACTCTAGAAACACATGTTTTTGTCACGTTTTGTCCAGGTTACAGCCAATACAAGTCGGCTGTAAATTCTGATCAGGAGCTGTTTGAATTCAGCTTTCAATTAAAACATGTTCTTGAGATCATAACACTATTTTTTAGCAATGAAAACCCTAAAAACATCTCATACATGAATTTGGATCAACAAAATCTGAATTTACTTGAGCTAAGCATGATTTCAATATATACTTGTCTAGGGTTTACTCCTAAACACTACAATGTTCCTATTTCATCCATATAACAAGCATGCATCAAAATTTTTTGAATTCTCTAGGTTTACTCAGAAATTCAACTAGAGATTTCTCATTAAATTTACATACCTTGTGACTCCTTTTTCAGTGGAGATCACTAATTCGTGCTTAGATTTTGATTTGGGATTGATTTGGACCTTTAATTTGAGAAATTTTGTAGATTAGGGTTAGCTTAAAGAACCTTGTTCGTTGCCCCCTGTTGTCTGCGACCAGAACACACACCAAGTGTGTGTTTTGGGTTTTTAAGTTTTAATTAATAAAAACCATTTTCAATTTTCTCACTTTTGGCCCCTCAACTTTTCCCAAGTTTCATTTAGGGTGTTTTAATCAAGTTTCCTTATTACTACAACACTTGTGATTAACTAGGTCATTTATTCCTAGTTATTTCATCTCATTTATATCTGACATCAAATTTATAATATAAAGATTTATATTTTCGGCTACGACCCAGTTTATTCTAAGTCCCGTTATCTCGGGCTGTTTATAAACTTTTATTTCTTCAAAAGTTTTCGTTCAACTTTTATTTAATATTAGGTTTATTTGTTTAAATTCTAATATTTACCGGGTTAATTTCACCACTAACGGTATTTTACCCATTTATAAATGTTAACGTGGTTTGATTACCAAACTCGTTTTTGGGGTGTTACAGATTTGAAAAAACAAATTATCAGAAGACGAACTTTGTTCACGGAACAAGTTCCGAGGAAGAGAAAGAACTTCAATTTAGACGACAGTCTAATGAAGAATTTATGCTCAGAAAAAGCAACAACAACATGCCAAAGATGTTTCAAATAAAACGTGTTTCAAATGTAATCAAATTGGACATGTTGGTCGATAATGTCCAAATATGAAACCTGTTGGTGTTGAACAAAAGAAACAGCAGACTGAGGCTGTTAAACAGAAGTCAACCAAGTTTGAATCACAACAAACTTGGAAACCAAAATCGAAAACACCCAGAGTTGAATCTAAACAGATTTGGAAACAAAAGGCTGATTTTCAAAAGCAAAAACAAACTTGGGAACCAAAAACATCCAAGTTTGAACCAAAACAAATCTGGAAACCAAAAATTGATCCAAGATTTTATCAAAGACAAGTTTCAAAAGGTGGAGAAGAAACAGACTTCTGTGAGTGATAACAAAAGTGAAAATGTTTTTGAAAAGAATGATAGGAATTATCCAGTTCTACCTGGAAAGATAAACATTCAGCTACCTGAGTCAAAGCAGGCTTGGGTTGCATTGTTTAAATAAATGAGTTAGTTGAATGTGCAGGTGCTCCCGAAGACATCTGACTGTCAACAAGAGGAGTATCGGAGCAGCCTGGCATAAGAGGAGGAGGCTGCTGATCCCTGCATCTGATAACAGGGAGTTTATTCGTTTTTGTACATAAATAAACCATATTTCAAAAACCCTACAAATCGAAAATTTAAAAACCAAAAATATGTTTTTATTTGGGTAAAAACTGAAAATGAAAAAAAAATGTATTTGTGTTTTTAAATTTTGTCAAAAATAAAAAATTTACAAAAAATATGTTGATTGATTACGCCGAAACCCTCATGGCTGAACACACATGATTACTTCACAAATGAAAATGGTTTTAACATTGTTAAAAATCAGTGGGTTGTATATCATGGGGGTATGTTCTGCAAAACAGAGCATGTGAAGTAGAAAACGGATGGCGAGATAAAGCTATCCACATCGGTTTGTCAAATTTTCTTAAATGTTTTGAATTTTAGGGGGAGTAAGAAAATTTTCAGAAAATACAAAAACATTTGAAAATTTGAAAAAGCCAAAAACATGATAAAACTCAAAAAGAGTTTTGTGTAAAAAGAGGAAATGATAGTACATCAGTAGACAATTACAGTACGCTAAAGAAATGGAAAGTTAAATGTGATAAACGGTCTCTCTGATGATATGCCAGTAGGTTTTTACACATTTAGTAGATTGTATTCGAGATATAAACCTAAATATCAATAACTTGCTTATCTCGTGGGGAACATCTCTCGGATATATGGGTAACCCCTAAAATCTTGTTTGAGAGATTGCCTGATTCTGAGATACTAGGTTTTTATACTGTTTGATATCTGGGGTATTATACCTGGTCTTCTGATATTGCGGAAGCAATGGCCTAGACTTCGTATAATACATTATGCACTTAAAGCTTACCCTCTGCATAAAATTGAAAAATATCGAAAGATATGAATCAAATGCAGTTGTAAAGAAGATCCCTAAGTGGGACACACCTAAAGTCGAGCCCTCATCTCTTTGACTGAACGATAGTTCATACCTGAGCTCTCAAGGTCTTGCACTAACCCAGAGTACATATATTAATATAGTATATTCACCTGTAAGACTGAATTTGGGGAATCTTGATTCAGGAGTATATTTTGAGGTGGAACACGCGAATAAGTTAAGTCCTAAAACACTAAATCTCGTATCTCGAATCAGTTGAACTTTGTGTGAAAATTTAAGTGGATCAGTATTCTGACAAACTAAGTGAATCGTTTAGAACTTAAAGTGTTCAAAGCTCAATGGTGCTAGTGATTTGTCATAAACTGATATGATCATCTAACGCGAACTCAAATAAAAATATTGTCTGTAAATATTTCTTCACTGCTTTATGATTAAACTCTGAAAAATACAAAAAAAAAAAATTGTTTCTACATTATTTTCGACAACCGATGTCTGAGAGCTGAATTTCAAAATCTAAGTATGCTGAACATGTTTCTGTAAAATAAACAAGTTCATTAATTTGAAACTTGGGGTTTTTAAATTGAAAAATTTCAAAAATAGTTTGTGAAAATTTCCAAGGTCATTAAGTTGGACTTGGATGATAAATTGTGAGGAGTTTGGATGCTTAAAGTGTCAAATATAGAGTTTATTTAATAGGGGGAGTGAGCTAGGTCATCGATTCTGGAAAACCTAAATCGCTTTCATTATTAAATATAGATTCCAGATTTCTGTGAACAAACGATGTCATGTGCAGTCACATACTTGAAATGCTCCAGCTTATTCATGTTATATGTTTAGAGCTAGATTGATTCTTATATTGTTATAATCTTATAAATGGTTTGAGAGTTTTTCAGGTGTGAGAGCCAGATTACAATGAGTTTAAGGGGGAGTCTGAAGACAAGCTTGCAAACAAAGAGCAAGGTGACTATCCTGGAGGAAAGTGTGAAGCTTGTAGACAGGTGTTAATCCTAGAAGCTGAAAGCACGGGAGCTTAAAGCAAGGGGGAGCCTGAAGATAGAGTTGAATGAAAGGGGGAGCAGCTGAAGTTGAAAACAGATCCACGGGGATTCTGTTAGATCAAGGGGAGTCTGTGTTGCTAAAATTGTCAACATTTTTGAAAGACTCAGAGAGAGGCATAAAGCTACGAGATTGACTGCAGCAATATCCAAGGGGGAGTCTGTGAATGCATATGTCTATCGCTTGCGTCAATCACGTACCGTAGCTGAAACAAATGAGACAAGACTGGTGCTGAAAAGTGAAAAGTATGAAGGCTATTGAGGAAATGTGTCTTCGTTCGAAGGGAGCTTCGTACAAAGCCAAGATGTCTTTCAAGTGTGCCTTCGTACGAAGGCTGATGGCTTCGTATGAAGCCAGTCTATTCTTGTGCGAAGCCAGGAAGTCTATAAATAGGTGTCTTATCTAGTTCATTTGTAACTTTTGGGTATTCTTGAGGCGAAGCTCTGCCCAACTAATTTCGTGGTTTTGTACTGTTAAAGTCTTAACAGAAATCAACATTAAGTACATTTTCGTGTTCTCATCCACGTACGTGATTGGATTCTGTACATATCACGTGTTGGTACGCATTCATCGGTTGAAGATTCGATCTAGGGAACGAATTCACATTTACCATGGTAAACCAAGGTGGACCAACACCATTTTGAGGTCCAAACTTTCTGTTTTGGAAGAATACTTGTTATGCTTTCATAAAACACGTTTTCTTGATGTTATCTCGTGCCTACTTGTGCTTGAACCTATCTAAGGTTATGAGACTTGTTAGGAATAGATGCTTATGAGTTTAAGAGATGCAAACACCTCTAAACTTTCTGTTTTTGTTCAATGTTCATGTGCTTTTTGTTTCTTTGCTAAAATTTGGTGGAATCTTGAAAACCACCAAGCTCATAACTTAGTCTATAGTTGTGGGTTTGTGTTGAGGTGATTTCCATCAAGTTATGAGTTCAAAACTCTTTATTTTTCAGTTATACATATCATAATCCAAGTGTTGAAAGCAAGCATGATTCATCATCATCCATAGGATGAACTTGTGACTTGTGAAGTGTGGACCGTGGGAGCTTGGGCTTTCCAATCTAGTTCCACTACCTCACTTGTGAACCTTGTGTATGAACACCCAAGCGATTTTTTAGAATCAAAGTAACATAACCCCGTCTAGCCTCTGACACTTAGTTAACTCTTTTCATGTCGTGGTGGTTCACCCGGGTTAGGATTTACTTGGTCACTTGAGCATACAATAGTTAGTTTTAATTCTTGTTATTCATAACCCTCCGAATAATCCTTGTGATTATTTGTGTAGTGGTGAATCATATAATAAGGTAAATCCCCCATGCTTGACTTCTATGACAATCTATGATGGACTTAGTTTTAGGATTATTTAATATAACTATATAAATATACATATATACATATATATATATATATAAGAACATGGCCAAGTTTGTGATAATAGTCGGTTTATGGTTATTCATCATAAACTAGGGCTAACTTATCTATAATTCTAAGTCACTCGTTGTCAATTCTAATGGGAAAACTAGGATCCATGAAATCACATACAACTTAGTGTCACTACGAGTACTTAGATTAGATAATACTTTTGTGAATACATACCTTTTGTACTTTAAATTCTAAATCCTGAATCTAGCCACTCCATAAACATCATGTAATCTTACCATTTACTCCTTATTCATAAACAACTCGTCACTCATGGATAATCGGAAAGCTTTGCAATATTGTGAGTATACTTGACCCTTTTTACGCTTTAATGCGCTTTTGGGTGTAATATGTTTTCACTATCAAAATTCACAATACACAAAATCAAACATATTCAATCACTCAATTCGCCAAACATGCTATTTGTTATGCTTAGGTTGTTTATGCTAGAATACTTTCATGCACTGTATTTGTCATTAACTTAGCTAGCCCACCTTAACAATTATAGCGCTATAGAGGTAGCACACCACCCGTCGGGGTATTGTTAAGTTAACATATTTTACGGTCTCGATTACTTTAGTGTCGGGGGATGCTCATTATACTTATGGTCTTGTTCACTTCGGTGACGAGGGATGCACATTATTCTCGTGGACACTCGGGTTTGGCCTATAGTTATGCATGCTAGCTTCAACTTTGTCTATAAATTGCCATGTTGGATTTGAGAAAATCTTTTATACTTATATGCTAGTATTCCAAAACTTGTATACTCGCCAATACTTTTGTATTGAACTATACTTTAAAACATGTTGTAGGATTATGATGATGATGATGCACGGAACTTAGTAGGATGCCTAGAAACGCATTTTAAACTTTAAATACTTGATGTAATGTAATTCATTTTGTTTCAACTTGTTGTATTCAATTTCAAACAATGTAATTTGATTCTGGTAGCAATGAAATTAAATTTATTATTAAATACCTGTCACAATTTAGTGTTATGAAATCTCGAGCAATCTATTTCGTCTCACTCCGATGTTTCCGCCATTGGTTGAGGTGTGACAGATTGGTATCAGAGCCATAACTATAGGGAATTAGGAAAATTGCCATACTTTTGACCTAGTCTATAGTTAAGCACCATACTTGACCATACTTGATATATGTGCTAATTTCTTGAAACATCTTCTATGTGCTAATTCCTTGAAACATATTTTATGTGCTCATGTCTATTTTATATTTCATAACATACGCCTTTCCTAAGGCATTTTTCACGATCGTGTTAAATTAAAAAACACTCGCATTATACAAACGAGACGACTTCACCAAAATATGCGTGAAACCCACAATTTGGTGAACGACTCTCAATCCACTTATTCTTTTGTACAAAATTTGCCATCAAGTTAGGAGTGAAATCCTCACCTTGATGGAGAATTTCCATTTCAAATCTATTGTACGCTCTTCAACGTGTCGGAATTAACTTTCTTGACCAGATGAGTACTAACCACACCTAGGGTACGACGTTGTCAAGTTAGGGGTGAAACCCTGACAAAGTCAACTAGTCCTACTCCTCGATTTTCAAAATCCCGCCAAGTCTCGAACTTTCAATTGATTAGGGACATGTAGTAACCGGAAGGGTGAATACCATTAACCGAAATTTCGGCGAGAGTATTCCACCTATTAGGCAAAGCATGCTTCCCAAACTCAAAAGAACTTTCGACTACTTTGGTTTAGTCAAAAGTTCCGTTTTGGAACAATCCAAGTTTTAAATCAAATTTCCATTTTAATAATATCACTTTTTCGCTTATCACGATTCAAACTTTCCTTTCCAAACATACAAATTATTTTCAAGATGGTTACACACACATCATACTAAATCTTTTCATACACGTATACGTTACTCACATGCATCATTTCAAAAACGTCCACAACAAGATTTACATTACTCGTAAACCCAAAATGAAGGCTTATCCTCAAGATAGGAGTGATTTCTTTACCTTGACGATTAGCTCCGCTCCTTCCCTTCTTAAAAACGACCTCGCCAACAGGTTAGGGGTGATTCCCTTACCTTGGTGATCATTACCAAACTTTCTTTTTAAAGAGACTTTAATGCCAACCACACGATCAAGTTTTATACCTGAATCGTTTATCATCCCTACTTAGGCAAAATTTCAAAATTCATTGTTTTATCAAACGTAATTCTTACCCTATAATCTATTTTACATAAATCCCATATACGAAATTCCTAATCATACCTTAAATGTTTTATTACCCGATTTTCAAAATTTTATGAAATTCTACCTATCAACTTAATCGGTCTAATGAATCTCCTGTCTACGAACTTCATACTCGACCTAATCACTAAAACACGGCTTACACTATCATTATACTAAAGACATTTGTTCTCAATCGGAAACCAAACCAACTTTTCTCATATATCATTATATCTATCTATACTATATAATAAGGTAAACCTATGAGGACATATCTCGTATTTCTATGAATCATCATAATTGTTTTATTGCCCTTTCTTTCCTCTTATTTAGTTATTATCCTTCTCATAAACTTTTATTTCTAGATAAGTAATTCTTATCTATATTAGATTAATAATTAACAATATCTAATCTACTTTAACTATATCCATATGAACGGGTTTGTTTAATTTTATATTAGATTAGATTAGATCAATAGCTAGGGTAAGGATCAAATAGGAAGTTTCATTTTGCTAGGAAGGACAGGAAGCTATCTTAGCCTTACATGTGGCAAGGTAAAAAACAAGGAGGAAGGGTATTTTGGTCCACCCCTCATCTTCTTCATCCTTCTTGATCGTCTAACCCACTGCTGATCAACAAAGTTCATCACCATCACTTCTTCTCTACTACTTCTTCTTTACTATAATCCCCACCAACAACCACCCCTTCTCATCCCTCTGTAACACAATCAAACCGCTCTCATAACCACCAGATCCACAACCCTCAACTATCAACACCACCGTAACCCACCTCTATCGTCGTAACCTGTGACGTCACCCCCGCCGTCTCCGTCACCGGACACCATTTCTGACTCTCACAACCATCATCATCGTCGTCATTGTGTTCACCTCTTCGATGCAGCTTAGCGTTGGAACACAACACCACTGATTGAATCAGATGAAAGGATTTAGTGTTTTTTAAATCGGAAAACAATTGCGGTGTTGTTGATTCATGCTTGTTTGGAGGATTAAATGGTTTGTTTGTTTGGATTTTATTTTTTTAGTTCCTTTTGGACGTGATCCGATATAATGCAATAAAGTGGAAGAATTTCTTTTGTTGCGTTTTATTCTTTATATTGTGCCTTTTTTTTGAACGGCCAACAAACATTTATTAATAAACATGGAGTAACAAACTAGTTAGACCAAAAAAGCACCACACAACAGATTACAAAAGCATATTAGCAAAATCGAACCGAACCCATTGTTCCCATGTCAAAACCCATGCCTTGGCTCTACTTTTTACCCACAAAAAACTAAAGTGCCTAATCTCCTCTTTCATTGCACGAATACAAGGGTCTTTGTGGTTAAACACCTTTGCGTTTCGAGTCTTCCAAATGGTCCAGATTGTCACTTGAATCACCCCATAAACCAACTTTTTCCACTTTTGTGATCCCCTGAGCACTTTCCAGCTTCCTAAGAGGTCTTTGACCTGGAAAATTATGAACATGGGTATCCTACACCACTGTGTTATAAACTCCCACATTTCTTGTGCCACTTCACAAGCCACGAACAAGTGTTCTGCGGTTTCAGACGCATCACCGCAGAAAACGCAGCACAGGGAATCGAGTTGCATGTTACGTCTGGCGAGGGCCACCTTGGTGGCAACCCGGTCAAGCGCTAATTTCCACATTAAGAAATTTACCTTCATTGGTATCCAATTGTTCCAGACAAAGTTTAACTCCATGTCATCGAACCGAATGTTTTCTAAATGGGCCTTTAGGCTCCGGACCGTATACTCTCCAGACGGGTCAAGCGACCACTTCCAACCATCCTCCCCCCACCCGATATTTACCTGCATCAACCCTTCTATCAGATCTTCCAGCTCCTCCCTTTCAGCGTCTGACCCCGGTTCGCGTCTCCAAAAAAAACGGGTGGACAAAATCCCATCGATCCACATTAAGCGACTAGCCACAGTGACATTTTTGGCCTGTTCAAGGTCAAACAAAGCTGGGAACCTGATGCACAGAGGAACAGACATCAACCAACAGTCTTTCCAGAAGGAGACTGACCGGCCATGGCCCAGAGTCGCCCTGAACAAAACGCCCAACTCGACACCATAATTTTTTAAGTCGTCGCCAATTTTAACCACCTGTTTCCATGGGCCTGCATTCGAAAGTCTACCTGGTATATAATTCCAAGTTCTCGAACTGTGATGCAAGCACCAGATGACCCTTCTCCATAAGCTCATTGTATCGGTTTTGAACCGCCACCACCACTTTGCCATCATGGCCAGATTCGTCTCCTTTAAGGACCCAATGCCCAACCCACCTCGGATTTTCGGACCCATAACATTCATCCACGCCACCCAATTCATCTTAGAATGCTCGGGTGTGGACCCCCATAAAAAATCTCTATGAATACGTTCAAGTTGGTCAATAACCTGTTGGGGCGCTCGAAATAGTGAAAAATAGTATGTCGGGAGCGCGTTTAGAACCGACTTTACAAGTGTAATTCTCCCACCCACCGAGAGGACGTTTGCTTTCCAAGCCGATAACCTTTTTCTGAAAGTCTCGACAACGGGCTTCCAGTTTTTAACCAAGTTCATGTTAGCTCCAACCTGTAACCCCAAATGAATAAATGGGAACGAACCCGCTTTGCACCCGAGGATGTTTGCCATGGTTTGTACTTGGCCCGCTCCCACCCCACACCAAACAAGCAGCTTTTTCCCAAGTTAACTTTTAAACCCGACACAAGAAAGAAACACCGAAGTATCCTATTAAGGTTTCTTGCATTCATCTCTGACCATTCCCCAACAAAAACTGCGTCATCCGCGAATAAAAAATGTGTCAAGGTCAACCCGCTATTTGCAAACCCCACCCCGTTATACAACCCAATTGTACACGCATTCTTAATCACACAAGATAAAGCTTCCATTGCGATTATAAATAGGAAAGGCGACAACGGGTCACCCTGTCGAAGCCCCCTATAACAATTAAACTCCTGCGTAGGCGAGCCGTTTACTAGGACCGAAGCCCGTGCCGTTGTAACAGTCGCCATTACCCAATTTATCCAAACTGGCGGGAAGTTCATTTGGCTTAACATAGATTTTAGAAAATCCCAGTTAAGTGAGTCATATGCCTTCTCAATGTCTACTTTAAAGACCATACCCGCCTTTTTATTCCTATTCATCCAAGGAATAATTTCATTAAGAATCAACGGCCCATCCAAAATACTCCTTCTTGCCAGAAACGCGGTTTGTTCTTCCGAAATGAGACTTGGATGACCGTTTTCAGCCGATTTGCCAACACCTTTGAAATAACCTTGTTGACACACCCGATGTGGCTTATTGGGCGATAGTCGCCAAGGCCTCCCGGGTCACTACACTTCGGGATGAGAGCAAGGAAGGACGATGTGCAGCCTTGACTAATATTGGCATTCAGGTAAAACTCCTCAAACACTTTATGAAAATCAGCTTGCACCCAAGCCCAACACCTCTTAAGAAAGCTGAAATTCACCCCGTCCAGCCCCGGGGCTTGATCCCCACCGCAATCCCATACCGCGTTTTTAATTTCAAGGCTCGAAAAAGGGACGATTAACCTTGCTGCTGCCTCATGCGATAAGGTCGCTAGGTTCGGACAAACAAGGCCAGGCCTATTCACAACCGGCTCCTTAAATTTTTCAGCAAAAAAAGAGCATACCGTATCTTTAATAAGAGGCGGATTCGTCTCCCAAACCCCATTTATCAACAGCCCATTCAGCCTATTATTACTCGTATTAGCGTTCACAACTCCATGAAAAAAAGCCGTGTTTTCGTCCCCCTCTACCGCCCACCGAACCCTCGACTTTTGCTTTAAATCCATGACTTTTTGCCTATCCACTTCCATGATAAACTTTCTACAATCCGCCCTTGTTTCCAATTCTTGCTGTGACAGAACCCTCTCCTCCGCCTCCACTTCCAACGCCTCAAGCTGATGGACTTTCGCTACATAATCAGATTCCCTTTCAGCTTTAAAGTTTTCTACCCAATGTTTAATTTTAAACTTAACCCACTTCAGTTTTATTGCCAGCCCCAAGTCAGCTCTCCCTTCGAACCTGAACAGAGAACACCACTCCTCTACACACTCTAATAACCCAGGCAATTCCAACAACGAATTAAAAATCCTACAAGGAATTGAGCCGAAATCCGATGGCGTAACAGATAACAACAATGGGCAGTGGTCGGAAACTACATTCGATAGGGCCACCAAATATGCCAGTGGCCAAGAATTCATGAATTCGTTACATACAAGGACCCTATCCAACTTACTCATGTTCGCGCCGTTGTCCGAGTGGTAAGTGAACTTTCTACCGCCCATTTGGTACTCGAGCAACCCTGCCATCTCAATGAACTGATTAAAAAAGGCCGCGTTTAAGGCAACAAACTCAGAATTAAACCTCTCCGATGGTTCTCTCACATCGTTGAAATCCCCAACAAAGACCCACAACCCAGCTAACGCTCGCCTTATACCAAGCAAATCCCTCCACAAGCCCCTGCGTTGAATACAATCATTGCATGCATAAACATTAACTATATTAATCAGCACACCCAACTGCCTCAGTTTCCCAGTGATGACCATAAACCGTTGCCTCTTGATGACATGTAGGCATTCGAAAACAGAAGGATTCCATAGGCACAGAAGGCCTCCTGACCGACCTCCCGCCCTGATTTCTTCCGACTCAAAAATTGATTTGCCCCACAAGCTGCTAACCATAAAATTCGCCAGACCCCCTAACTTCGTTTCATGAATTGCTAGAAAGTGAACTCCGTGAGACGTTTTAAGACCCCGAATCCAATCCACCTTCCTCTGGTCCCTGACCCCCCCTTAAATTAACTGACAAAAAATTCATTGAGAATCATCTTGACCCCCCTTAATATAAACATTAACTATATTGTGCCTTTTGTTTGGTTAGTTTGTTCTTTTGTTGCTTTTATTCTATATGTGGTTTTGGATTTTAAAATGGTTGACCATATCAACAGTGGGGTTGAATTTGTAAAATGATTGTTTACGTTATTTTGATTTAGAAAACTAGTAATATTTAATCTATTTTTGATGATTTTAGGTAATTTTGATGTTTAAAAGAAGCATTATTTATGTACTGATTGATTTTTGCGAGTTAGTTAGTGTATTGTGTTTTTCAATTATGTTTTAAACAATGCTAAACTTTGTGTTTTAGTTTATTGCGTTTAAAAAAAAAAATACATTTTTTTTTTGTGTTTTTAAACCATTGTGTTTTAGAAAAAACACTTTCTTTTATGTTTTTTTTTCTATTGCGTTTTAGGAAAAACACATTTTTATGTGTTTTTAGTCCATTGAGTTTTAGAAAAAACACTTTCTTTTGTGTTTTTAGACCATTGCGTTTTAGAAAAAAGACATTTTTATGTGTTTTTTGGTCTATTGCGTTTTATGAAAACACATTTTGAAGTGTTTTTAATCCATTGCGTTTTAGGTAAAACACATTTTTATGTGTTTTCGGTCCATTGCATTTTAGAAAGAACACTTTCTTTTATGTTTTTAGGCCATTGCGTTTTAGAAAAAAAAGACATTTTTATGTGTTTTTTGGTCCATTGCGTTTTTAGAAAAACACATTTTGAAGTGTTTTTAGTCCATTGCGTTTTAGGTAAAACACATTTTTATGTGTTTTCAGTCCATTGCGTTTTAGAAATTACACTTTTTTTTTATGTTTTTAGGCTATTGCGTTTTAGAAATAACACATTTCTTTGTGTTTTCTGGCAATTGCGTTTTACAAATAAGACATTTCTTTGTGTTTTTGTGCATTGCGTTTTAGAAAAATGTCATTTTTTTGGTTTTTTTTCCATTGCGTTTTACGCAACTGGGTTTTCAAAATTTTTTTTCGAAAATATAGCAATAGTATACTCGTTTTAAAGATGAAAAAACGCTCTTTTTTTGGTGCAATTTTTATAAAAAAAATAATGTCGTATGAAAGAGTTATTAACGTTTAAAAAATGGATGGAATTGGAGAAAAGAGAAACTATTGACTTGGATTGACTAGAATGTCCCTAAACAAACTCACGCGCCTCTTTTCTTCCCTTTAATTTCCATCATTTAATCTTAGCCCTTGATTAACTAAATGGATGGTCAAGATCACTTCCTAGCATTCTTAGCCAAATAAAATTTCTATTGTATCTCCACCCTCAATAGCTAATCTAGTATTTAATATAGTATTACTAGTATACCGTGATGATTTTTTTTACAAAGTTTATATTTATCCTAAAAAATACACTTTCTATATTTTTTATAGAGTTAATTGTCCGGATGGTCCCTGTGGTTTCATGTTTTTTCACGTTTAGTCCTCACCTTTTGGAAATAGCAGGTATGCTCCCTATGGTTTGTCATTTTGTTACTTGGATAGTCCCCTGACATTTACTCCGGGGACTATCTGAGTAATAAAATGACAAACCATAGGGAGCATACCTGCTATTTCCAAACTAACTGACATCTACTCCGGGGACTATCCGAGTAACAAAATAACATACCATAGAGAGCATACCTGCTATTTTCAAAAGGTGGGGATTAAACGTGAAACCACAAGAACCATCCGGGCCATTAACTCTTTTTTATATGGATGTAATTTAAATGCAATAATAATTAAGTTATTTTTCATTATTACGGTAAAATATATCTACATAGCTTCTTGAGTTTACATTTGACCGGTAACCAAAAAATAAAATTATTAAACTTCAGGGTATAAACGTTGTTTAAGATTTAGCAACACTAACATTTTTTTTCATTTATAGTTTTCAATTTCAAATTATTTATAATTCAAGTTTTTATGTATTTTTTGATACCAATGGTTATCTCTTATATATTGGTATCTTAAATTTATTTCAGTTTTGTTGCCTTCTAAATTTCAAAGAAATAAATTGATATTTTTTCGATTAAGCAACTTTTGTATAATATTAATTATCTTGTACTTACGTGAGATATTTCAGCCCATATAATACACGGGATATAACCTAGTATTAATATAGAGTTTAACTGAAATGAGATAAAGGGATAAAACTTTTACAAACGCCTTGCAGGCTGAAGCTGGCCACCCCCACGGGCCACGGCCCACCTACACACTGCACTTAAATTGTTTTTGTCCGAATTTGTTGCGAATAGATGGGCCGCCAACTAGGCCACATCCAGTGGCCTTGAAAGTCTAGCCCAACATCCATTCATAAATCAATACGAATTCTTTTTTCAAAATTTATATTACTATTTTTATAATGACATAGTATTTCATGAAATCTTTTTAAATCGAATACTTTTTTTTCTGATGTATATTGAACCATGAAGTTTGGGTACTATGAGTTAGCTACCAACGTACTCATCTTTGCATGATCTGTTTATATGTTCTAGTTTTACACGATTTATTTGATACGCAGAGGATTCGTCTCACCTGTCATTGTTTAGGTAGTTGGACTACCCATTCCCCATTACCCGAGCATACTTACGGAGGTTCCACAAGCACGTCATTATATGTGCTTTGAAAGTACATAGGCTCTTTATATTATAATTCAAAATCTATTTCCCATTGTTTTCATTCATGTAAAGCCAAATTACTTCCGCCATTAACAACTTAAGCTAAAATTGAAGGGAAATACGGAGAGAGGTGTTTTGGGGTATCAAGGGATGAGGGTGGGGTCCACAATTTAGGCTGGGTTTTATTAGTTTCACTTTCATTTAATTTCATCCATGGGACTATGTGAGTAACAGGTTGTCAAACCACAAAGAACATTCATTTAATTTTGAAAAATTTAAGATTAAAAGTGAAATTTCATCAAACCACAGGAACTATCCGGACATTTTACTTCAAAAACTATAAACAATATTTCAACAGAGATGTTATTTAATTTCGATACCAATAACAAATACATATTCATGTCCAGATACATATTCATATATTAGTTGAAAACACTTTCACATGTTTTTGATAGATTTCAAGCTCAAATCTTATAACTTAAAAAAACATATTTTTGTTACAAAATTATTCAAAACAGGTTTAACCACATGTTGTCTATAACCGGCAGGTTCAAAAAGAGTCGATTCAACTTACGCATGGTTGTCTTAGAGGGTATGCAAGCTGTGCCATCGTACATGGCCCTCAAAAAAATTCTCATTATATTTATATATAAAATATTTAAATTCCCAAATGAAATGTTAACATTGCTATAACTCTAATGATTCTGCACCCAAATGAGACATTATAATTGCTATATCTCTAATGGTTCTGCGCTTGATTGTAAATACACGGGTCATTGGTTTGAGACATGGCAACATTTTGTTTTCTCGAATATTTTTTGTTTTCATTTGTTCAAGCATGGGCCTTAAAACCTAAACATAAAGAAGAAGAAAAAGATTCTAAAAATATTAAGTTTGTAGCTAAATATATGGGTTGAGTTATAGTATAAAGGGTTAAAAATAAGAATGGTAAAAAACTATCATAGAGTGACAAGTGTTCAATGAGGAATCAAGTGAGAAAAATAATTTTGTCTAAGAGAAAAAAAACAAAGAATATGCACATGCAAGTTACATGCTATTTCGCCCCTATTTTTTAAACGTCTGTAACTTTTTTATACATCATTTGTTTTAAAAAAAAAAGTATACCATAAATTCGAGCGTCTTATGATCTTTAATACGAGTACCATATTGTTATACTTTCCAAAAAAATGAAAACACAGTTGTGTGTTACACAATGGACATAAGTAAAACACAATAAGTATCAAACTAAAAACACAATAGAAAGTAGACTAAAAACACAATCGATGAAAACAGATAAAAGACACAATGGACATAACATAAAACACAATAAGTATCAAACTAAAAACCCAATGGAAAATCGACTAAAAATACAATTGATGATAGCAAATAAAAAACACAATGGACAGCAGAGTAAAACACAATATAAACAACAGACTAGAAACACAATGAACTACAAACTAAAAACACAATGAACAATATACTAAAACACAATGGATCGGTGACAAAACAAAAACACAATGGACAATAGATTAAAATACAATGGATAGCAGACTAAACACAATAACCGGAACCTATAATACAATGTATAGAAAACCCACCCAGTTGAAAAACTCAATAATTAGAACCTATAACACAATGTATAGAATGTATAGAAAACCAATATAACCATATTCATTGTGTCATAAATTGTGTTATAGGTTCTAATAAAAATGGAATGTACATAACTCAAATTAACAATGTGTTATAAGTTTTAATAATAACAGAATGTATAGAAACCCTAGTAAATGTAATGACCAAAACCCAATCGAAAAACACATTTTTTTGACCGGCCAACGAATCCTCCAAATGGGCTACTAGCGAAATTCATCACATCGGGATACACTCGCTTCCGAACTGGGGAAAACCCTCCAAATGGGCTACTGCCGAAGCCCGTGAACACTCGCCTGATGTAACAACCCGACTTTCCGAGGAAAGTCAAAGTACAAGTCAAAGTCAACGTCAGGTTTTACCCAGATCTGACATTTCTTGCTTAATTATTGCCTTGTAATCTCGAACTTCGATAACCGATGTATTATAGTTAACGCTATTTTAAAACTCCGATTTATTACTATGTGAAGTAACAATGCGATAAATGCAATTACAAGCTATTATACTAAACGCTATCACATCGCCATCGCTATCGCATCGCAACTCGAAACGCAGTTATTGGTATTGTGTGTGTTATTATGTGCTTTACTTGTGTATGCTTATTTATGTTTTGGAATGTTATTCGCAAACGCAATCGCAACTCTATCGCAACGCAATCTCATCACAAACTCTAAACGCAAATTTACTTACTTTTATGCTGTTATATGTTAGTTATGTTATTTGTGTAACTATTGTTTAATACTATCGCATCGCTTACTTGCAATGCAACGCAACGCTCAACGAACGAAAATTGGAAAACTAAACCGCGCGAGCAAACCGATCGAACGACCATTCGATCGAATGGACATCCGACCGTATGACCATCCGATCAGATGGCCATCCGATCGAACGGTCGTCCGACCCACGTAACTTGCACCGCCTTTCTCACCTCTCACACTATAAATACTCACATATCACATCAACTGTTCATTGATGTGACATCCTTATCCGACCAGCGCACTCTCAAGCCCTTTTCTCTCGATTCCTCGTGATTCTTGTAAGTTTTCTTCCTAAATCTTGTACTTCCATCTTCATTACACACTTTCTCATCATCTTCTCCATCAAATCATACATTTTCACCGTGAAATCACCTGATTTGGGCTGTTTTAGGATGATGTCACCTTGGGTTCTTATGAACATTGAAGTGTGACCTCATCTCATCAAGAACAATCCAGATCTAAAGGATTTCCACATGATTTTACACAAAACTAAGCTAGATCTAAACACTTTTCAACTGATTCAAACTTTCTTTCAACTCTTTTACACTCTTTCATGCAAAACCGATGAAATCTAGGCTCGTTCAGGTTCTCTACTCATTCTCTAGTGAAGAACCGATCTGAGGATTGTTGGACCCAGTTTGGCCTTAACAACTTCTTTTTACGTAATATGGCAAGTGATTTCAGTATATGTGAAAAAGATGTGCGGAAATGGAAATCAGACTTTCAAGAAACAAGACCTACAGAATTATCAAGTTTATATCACTTTGAAACAAAATAGTTTAACAAGGTGATTGTAAGATTATTATCTAATACAAATGAATCTTGAATTCTGTGGGTGAGAAGAGCAGTGGAGTTTGGGTGTTTGTATGTGAATGTTAAGCTTCAAACTCAATTATCTTCTGCCTCTCGAGCCTTCTATTTATAGACGGCTGTGTACATGAATAAACAATTGTTTATTCATGCAATAAGTCCTGCATAAAGTAGCAATTTGACATATTCATTGAATCCATCATTCAAGTTGCATTTGTAATCATGATAACCAATAATGTCATGCTTCGGTCATTGGTGGCAGGATAGAGTTGTGATTTTAGACAAGTAGGGTTTTCATCAGAATTTCTGATAAACCACTTCATCAGAAATTCTGGTGAACATATCATCAGAAAGTCTGATAATCAGAATCGTCAGAAACTAATGATATTTCATCAGAAATATCATCAGATCCATCAGAAATTACCTTCTCTGATAATACAAATTAAATCTTGATCAACTTGTGATTCTTTGAAGTAGATGCTTTGCATTTCGGTTGTCCCATCTGATCTTCTTCTTCTTGTTGTGATCTTCAGGACTGTTATCTCTTCAGAGATCCAGTTGATTGAGATTTTCTTCAATACTTACAAATAAAGTTTACTAACAGTTTCCCCCTAAGTATTGTAAGAAAATGAACTACCTATATCCAATGTAAACAAATTTTAACTAATTCTTGAAAAGAAAAATCAAGCAACTAAGTTTCAAAAACATAAAACATAATTAAGCTAACCACTCTTCAAAACAAAAAAAAACAAACTTTAAATATTGTTCAAAAATAGCAATATCTCATCAATTCATTAATTGATCTTCACTCCACCTCTGTATTTGTCTCCTGGTTTCAGCTTTTTCTTGTGATCATTTGCTTTTTGAGTTTCCTTGTACATTGACTTATACCATCCTCTTGCTTCCATCCAGTTTTCAATTACAATCTTCAATTGTTTTTCTCAGCTGTTCATTGTTCTTTCCCTTCTTCTTGAGCTGCTCTTGCTTCTCATTTATGCAGTTTCTTATATATTTTAAAGTTTGGTTTGAATACCTGCAAATTTCACTAATTTTGAATAAAGCTTTCTCTTCATTAACATCTTTGAAGACTGCACATATTTCTGGTGTATCAAAGATTGCTCCAGTTCTTGCTCATTTCGAAAGAATTTCAGCTGGATTTGATGTGTTGGGAGGAGGTATTAACACTTTGGTGCTATACTCAAAATTGATACATAGATCAAAGTCTGCCAGTGCTGCTCTTTTGTATACTTTTGCTCCTGCACTTTTAAGACTATTAAGGGCTCTTCTGATCACCACTGAACTACTTTTCCATTCATCAATGATATTCTTCATTTTGACTATATCCATTGGATGAACATCATCAGCCAGATCTGCATCAGTAACCTTTTAAACATTTTTATCTTTTCTGATCAGGGTATACTTGTTTTGACTTTCATTTCCTAATATGCCTCCTCCAGTGGTCAAAGTATCAATTCTTTCAATAGATACTATTGGATTGGCCAAGTGTTTGTGCAACATTACCCAGCTGCCATTGTTTCTTTCTTTAATAATATTCTTACTCATTGGTGAGGGTGGCCTTGTTGGGTTGTCTTCTGGACTTTTCTAATAGTAGTGCTTTAGATGTTCTTCAGGATACATAATTGTGTGTAGATCACCTTCCAGCACCATTGATTCTTTGATGTTGCCTTCTGAATCTTCTCTCATTATTTTTCTTGGCCTTTTTGAAGAGGTTACTTCATGTTCCATTCTTCTATGGTTGTAGAAGATGGTTGAACTGGAACACGTTCTTTCTGTTGGATCTTTGAAGTGTCTGACTTTGGGACATTTGTGTGGACCCATAAGTACAGAAAGTTTTTCTGGAAAGAAATATATACTAGTAATAGTTGATGATTTTTCCAGATATACATGGGTTAAATTTTTGAGAAAGAAAAGTGAAACACCTGATCTGATCATTAATTTTATCAAGAAAATTGAAAACCTGTTAAAACTAACAGTCAGAAGAATCAGATCAGACAATGGGACAGAATTAAAAATTCAAAAATTGAGAGCTTTCTTGTGAGTAAAGGAATCTCTCATGATTTTTCAGCTCCCAGAACCCCTCAACAAAATAGGGTTGTTGAAAGAAAAAATAGAACCTTAGTAGAAGCTGCCAGAACAATGCTTGCCTATGCCAAAATGCCCACTCACTTTTGGGCAGAAGCAATTGCAAATGCGTGTTTTACTCAAAACAGAACCCTTATCAACAAAAGGCTAAACAAAACACCTTACAACATTATAAATGGAAGGATTCCAAGTGTAAAATTTTTACACACATTTGGTTGTAGATGCTTTGTTTTCAATGATTTTGAAAGCCTTGAAAAATTTGACAGAAAAGCAGAAAAATGTATTTTTCTTGGATATTCTTTGTCCTCAAAAGCTTATAGAATATTTATTCTTAACATAAGGACAATCAGAGAAAGTTTATATGTCTCATTTGATGACTCATCAGAAACTGAGGTTTCTGATGAATACATGAAAGAAATAAATTTTTCTGACAAACAAGAAAATTATGAGCATCTCTTTGAAATGATATCAGAAGATTTTCTAGAACATGATAAATCTCTCACATATAAAGCATCAGAAATATCATGTACTAACCCTGCAGAACAAGTCAATAGCACATCAGAAAATCAAAATTCTGGTGAATTACATCCAACAGAGGCAACTGAACAAGGGGAAACTTCAAATCCATCAGAACCAACAATTGTTCACAACAAGTTAAGATGGATCAAAGGGCATGTTCATTCTGATATCATCGGCAATCCAGCTGATGGTGTGAGAACAAGATCTGCAACTGCACATGAATGTGCATATGTTGGGTTCTTGAGCAAAATAGATCCCAAATCTGCCAAAGAAGCTCTAAATGACCCAGACTGGATACAAGCTATGCAAGAAGAGCTGGATCAATTCGAAAAGAGCAAGGTATGGGATCTGGTACCCAAGCCTAAAGACAAATCTGTCATAGGCTCAAAATGGGTATACAGGAATAAATCTGATGAGAATAGCATAATCACCAGGAACAAAGCAAGGTTAGTGGTCAAAGGTTACTGTCAACAAGAAGGTATTGATTATGATGAAACTTTTGCACCAGTAGCTAGATTAGAAGCTGTAATAATTTTTCTTGCTTATGCTGCATCTAAGGATTTCAAAGTTTATCAAATGGATGTAAAATCAGCTTTCCTGAACGGTAAAATTGAAGAAGAAGTTTATGTGCAACAACCAGAAGGCTTTGTTGATCCAAAATTTCAAAATCATGTTTATAGATTAAACAAAGCCTTATATGGATTGAAGCAAGGTCCTAGAGCCTGGTATGAAACATTATCAAACTTCTTAATCAATTCTGGATTTACCAAAGGTACTATTGACACCACACTTTTTCTCAAAACACACAAAGGTCATACCTTGTTGGTTCAGATATATATTGATGACATTATATTTGGATCAACAAATGAAAAATTTTGCAAAAAGTTTCAAAAATTGATGACCAGCCATTTTGAAATGAGTATGATGGGTGAATTAACCTTTTTCTTAGGGTTACAAGTCAAACAAAGAATTGATGGAATATTTTTGAGTCAATCAAAATATGTGAAAACAATTCTACAAAAATATTCACTTGAAAACTGCTCTGTTTCAAAAACTCCCATTGCAACAGGGAACAAATTAGATTCTGATAAAGATGGAATGAGTGTAGATATTAAAACCTATAGAGGAATGATAGGGTCATTGCTATATTTGACTGCAAGCAGACCAGATATCATGTTTGCTACATGCTTTCTAGCCAGATATCAATGTGATCCTAAAGAATCCCACTTAAAAGCTGTAAAAAGGGTTTTCAAATATCTAAAAGGCTCTTCAGAACTTGGTCTCTGGTATCCAAAGGATACAAACCTTGAATTAATTGCATACACAGATGCAGATTATGCAGGGTGTAAGATTGACAGAAAAAGCACATCTGGTGCTTGTCAAATATTGGGGGAAAAATTGGCATGTTGGGCAAGCAAGAAGCAAAACTGTGTTGCCACATCAACAACAGAATCAGAATATGTTGCAGCAGCAAGTTGCTGTTCACAAGTGCTGTGGATGCAAACTCAACTGAAGGATTATGGAGTAAATCTGACACAAATCCCAATTTTATATGATTCAAAGAGTGCAATTGCAATAACAGAAAATCCAGTTCATCACTCAAGAACCAAACACATAGATGTCAGATATCACTTCATAAAAGATCATGTGGAGAAAGGTAACATTGAAATGTATTTTGTTCCAACTAAAAACCAAATTGCTGATATCTTTACAAAACCTCTTGATGAAAAGAGACATAACTTTTTGATCAGCAAACTGGGCATGGTTAACTTAAAAGATGAAAATTTTTCAGAAATAAAAGCAACACAAAATGAAAACCAAATTGATGATCATCAAAAGAACAATAATAAAAGGACAATTAAACAAAGTTCTGATGAAGAAACCCATCTATCTGGTGGAACATCAGAAGGTCTAATAGATCATCAATGAATGTGATGATTTATCAAAAATTCTGAAGAAATATCAAAAAGCTTTGATGAAAACATCAGAAATTTTGATACTCATCAGAAATTTTGTTTAAACTGCAGAACGATCATTAATCATCAAGGGTCTATATGTTCATACATATTCCATTTGTAGAAATTCATAGTTGTACTTAGTTTAATTTTGGTTGTTTTTTTTTGTATTTTATTAAAAAAAGGGGTAATGTGTGCATGAAGATAAAATTAAATCCAGAAAATTCAATCGTCACAATTTTTTTTCAGAAAAATTAATTTTTATCTTACATTTTCAACTCATGCAACGTCATTTTGTCATAAGGAGTTTAAGAGTAACACGTAAGCACCAAAATGATTAGGAGCTATAAAAGTAGCCGCCTAGCTATTGAATGCTTACTCACATAAAGAGCTTGGTAGACTGTCATATTCACTGCAATAGATATCGTCTTAAATGGATAGATGAAAAGAAAAACCTTTTTAAAATGTTAATATGAAACTATCACTTTCATCTATAAATATTAACAACCTGAAAAAGACATTCTTCACAACAAAATCATCTCTTCAAAAGCCTGTCATCAGAAAACTTCTTATTTCAAATGGGTCACCCAAAATCAATGGAAACTAACCAATTCCCTCTCAACCTTCACAAAAATCATAATCTCAGACTAAGATCTAACTTGGAAGGACCTGCATTGGAGGACTGCAGGTTTGTATATAATATGATCATGCGAAGTCCATTGGCCTTTGCTGTATCAACACATGTCACTATATATCCAGAACTTCTTCAAGAGTTCTGGTGGAATGCTTAAATCGTTATGAGTGGCACTTCCATGTGGATAAATAGTGAGGTTATGGAGGTAAAAATCACACTAAAGGAGGAAACACTCAGAGATGTCCTCCGATTGGGTGTTGATCAAGAAGTCACCATACTGGATAAGGCAGAGGTGCAACGAACCTTGATAGAAATGGGTTATCATTCAAACAACGTGTCAAGGCAAGTTTGCAAATCTGGGTTTATACCACCTTTCCAGTATCTGTTAACACAGCTAAGTGTTTGCTTTTCTAAAAAGACTTGACACTTTAACGAGCTGTCTCATAGGATGATGGAAGTGGTTCACGCTGTTGTACAGGAAAAACCTTACAACTATGCTAAGTTTCTCATGAGAGACTTAGAAGCAAACGTCCATGACCGTAACCCTTTTCTGATCTTCCCCCGCTTTGTAACCAAGGTGATCACAAGTCAGCTGGACTTTGGAGGAGTAAGAAGCTGTTATACAAGAGCTGAGCTGGCACTTCAAGAAAACTTAAGAGTTGCTTCCCTGATTCCATCAACCAATCACACAGGAAGGATAACCAGTCTCTGGTTATATGTGAAGTGTATGTATAACATGTTGGATGAGGAGGATGAGTAGTTAGTGTTTACTTGTTTTTGTTTTACTTGTGTGTGTTTAACTGTCTTTTGTTTAGTAATATATTAAGTTTGTCTTAAGTACATGTTACTTATATATGTCAATAGGTCTAGGGGGAACTAAGAAATCGTGTCTGATAAAAACAAGGAAAATCTGGTAAAAATCAAATGAAATCTGATAGAATTTAGTAAATCACCAGAATCTGATAGGATTTATCAGAAACCTCATAAACCATCAGAATCTGTTCAAATCATCAGATAACTTGAAAATTTGATGAATACATCAAAAGAAAATTTCTTTTGACAAACTGGAAAGTTTGATTGTTCAAACAGAAAAGAAACATGACTTTAACCAGATACAAAGGAATTTATAAAACATCTAAATTATTTTTAGATAAGTTTCTTTCAAATTTTTTTTTTCTGAGGATTGGAACAAGCTATATGACAAAGACTTTCTGACACATCAGAACAAAGTTGTGGAGTTCACAAATTCAAGGTAAGTAAAAATTCTTCAAACTCTACTCATTCCCTCTCATCTTAAAAGAAAAAAAAATGTTGATTCAAAATTCTATAAATGAATCAAATGCTTTCTGATGATATATATAAGAAATTCAACTCTCCAAGAATTACTTAAAGACTTTCTAATATATATCATTGAAAGGACAACATGGGAAGGTACATAATTGAAGAAAAGGTTTCGACTGGACCTTTTTAAACAAAAGGGGTCCCACATGAAGAAAAGGTGCAAGTTGGATACTAGTGTTTATCCATTCAAATCGTTGGAATCTCTAATTATCCTTAAAAAAAAGAAGGGATATACATTAAATTAGAGATAAACCAAAAGTTTTTTTTAACGGTTGGCTCTTTAAAAGATTAAAACATCATTAAGGTGTCATAAACCACCTTGAATACAAACAACCCACGAAAAACACTCAAAAATCTCTGTCCCTATTCACTTTAAATACATCATTCGAAAAACAGAGAAATCCATCTTTAACCTTCAAACCCGAAGCCCTAAAACCCTTTTTCGAAACAAAAACCCAGATTGTCAATGGCTGCTACCAACATCAACACCCCTCCAACTGAACACTTTGTTCCTTTAATCACTGAAGCTGAATATCTTCCATTAAAGATCAACAATGAAGCAATGAATGCTAACATTGAACAATATGATGTAAAGTGTCAGATTCTCATTGAATTTCTGATCAGAAGCCCAATAGCTCATGCTCTTACAAAGACCAGAGAGGTACCAAAAAGAATTCTACAACAAGTTGTGAAAACTCTCACAATATCAAATCAAATGGAGCTGACAACACATGTGTGGGAAAATATCTTCATTACAATCTCACCGGAGAAAATAAGGGAATGCTTGGAACTACCCTTAAATCAAGACTATGAAGAAGCACCAGAAAAAGAAGACATGTTCGAATAACTTGATGCTGTAATGGGCTGCAAGGCAAAGATTTCAAAGATCAATGAATTCAAGAGAAACAAGCTACCTGCCTTCTGGCAAGTGTTAATGGAGATACTGAACAAATTTTTATCATCAAAGATTGGAGGTACAGATCAGATAAATATGAATATTCTGACAATCATGTTCAGCCTCATAACTGGGTTGAATATTGATTTTGGAACAGAAATATTTAATCTGATCAAAAGATCAATTCTGACTAAAACTGGAAAGATAGATTCACATCTACCATTCCCCAGATTTCTGTCAATCATAATTTCTGATGATTTTTCTGAAAGAGACTTACAAGTTCCAAAGTCAAAAATTATGTGGAAAACAGAAATTATGAGACCTTGGAGTGCTGCAGGGTCTTGGAAGTCAGATTTTGATGTACCTATTCTGTCAGAAAGTATGATGCTTCTGATACCAGAAGACTCACCATACAGAGCAGAATATCTGAAGATGTTAAGCAAACAGACAGAAAACAAAGAAGGTTTTGAAAATGTATCCCCCATGGAGCATGATGCACAAGAGTCAAGCACACCGAGAATGGAGCAGCAGGGTGAATCTGATCCTCATCCAGCTAATAAAGATGTGAATATGAGTCCTGTGGCAGAAGAACATCATGCTGAAGACTCACAAATGGGAGAAACAGGTGAACAACACTCCAAACTGATCTTATTTCATTTTTCTGAGAGTGATTATGATGAATCAATTCAAGGAAAATATGAAATTTTACATAAAGGTACTGTTTCCACAAAACAATATGTGAGTCAATCCAAAGACCCATTTTCTGAATTAGATTCTGAGGAGGAAAATGTGGTTGCAACAGGTGGAGATCAGTCTACTGATCAAGGAAACCTGGATGAGAAAAATAAGAGTTTCTCAACAACTCATGGAGAACCTGAAAGGGTTCAAGGATATGAGGAAAAACAGGACTTGAATTTGTTTCAATTTTCTGGTGAGGGAACAGAGAATTTGGATTCTTCCAATCCTCTTAACCTCAGAACATCAGAAAATGTGTTTTCTGCTGGTGTTAGAAGAGAAACATCTGTTGTTTCTCCTATTTCCCAAGGACATCAATCTATGTCCCCTAAACAACTTCACAAGGAACTTGAAGACATAACTGCTACTGTGAAAACAGCCACGGAAGAAAAACTTGATCTGATACTGAAAGAAATCAGAAATTAGAAATCAAGGTTTTATCAGAAACTGTCAAAACTGTGTAGAAACAAACAGAAGAAAATAATGCAGCTCTCAAAACAATTCAAAAGTCTGTAGAAAACAAAGAGAGCTCATCAGAAATTGAGAAAGCTCTTAAAGAACTGCGTGATATCAAGAAAAAGATGACTGAGGTTGCAACTGTAGGAGAAAGTTCAAGTTCAGGAAAGATTCTTGAAGAAATACAGTTTCTCAGAGCCAACAACAACAGCATGACTGAGGCTTTTGAGAAACTATTAATGGAATTGACTGCACAAAGAAATAAGGAAAGTCAGGAGTTTCAGAAGATGAAGAAGCAAAAAAGAAACAAATACTCAAGCTCTTACTAATATCCACTTATTAGTAAAAAGATTGCAGTACAATGTTGCCACACTGTCAAAAGTTGATCTTCATGAACTAAAAGCTCCAATTCCACAAGAAAAACAAGCAAAAGGATTAGAAACTCATAAAACAGAAACCATTCATGAAAAACAAACCAAACAAACAGAAACTTCAACAGCTCAAAAACAGAAGCAGACCATGGGTCCACCTGCAGATAAACAAAAGTTACCCATGGGTCCTCCACCAAATGTCCCAAAGTCAGACACTTCAAAGATCCAACAGAAAGAACGTGTTCCAGTTCAACCATCTTCTACAACCATCACTGGAGAAACAGAATTAAGCATAAGGATGGATACAAAAGAGAAGAGAAGAATGGAACATGAAGTGACCTCTTCAAAAGGGCCAAGAAAAATAATGAGAGAAGATTCAGAAGGCAACATCAAAGAATCAATGGTGCTGGAAGGTGATCTACACTCAATCATGTATCCGGAAGAACATCTAAAGCACTACTATTGGAAAAGTCCAGAAGACAACCCAACAAGGCCACCCTCACCAATGAGTAAGAATATTATTAAAGAAAGAAACAGTGGCAGCTGGGTAATGTTGCACAAACACTTGACCAATCCAATAGTATCTATTGAAAGAATTGATACTTTGACCACTGGAGGAGGCATATTAGGAAATGAAAGTCAAAACAAGTATACCCTGATCGGAAAAGATAAAAATGTTCAAAAGGTTACTGATGCAGATCTGGCTGATGATGTTCACCCGATGGATATAGTCAAAATGAAGAATATCATTGATGAAAGGAAAAGTAGTTCAGTGGTGATCAGAAAAGCTCTTGATAGTCTTAAAAGTGCAGGAGCAAAAGTACACAAAAGAGTAGCACTGGCAGACTTTGATCTATGTATAAATTTTGAGTATAGCACCAATGTGTTAATACCTCCTCCCAACACATCAATTCCAGCTATAAAGTAGCAATTTGACATATTCATTGAATCCATCATTCAAGTTGCATTTGTAATCATGATAACCAATAATGTCATGCTTCGGTCATTGGTGGCAGGATAGAGTTGTGATTTTAGACAAGTGGGGTTTTCATCAGAATTTATGATAAACCACTTCATCAGAAATTCTGGTGAACATATCATCAGAAAGTCTGATGATCAGAATCATCAGAAACTGATGATATTTCATCAGAAATATCATCAGATCCATCAGAAATGACATTATCTGATAATCCAAATTAACTCTTGATCAACTTGTGATTCTTTGAAGTAGATGCTTTGCATTTCGGTTGTCCCGTCTGATCTTCTTCTTCTTGTTGTTGTGATCTTCAGGACCGTTATCTCTTCAGAGATCCAGTTGATTGAGATTTTCTTCAATACTTACAAATAAAGTTTCCTAAAAAGGATGGATTTCCACCGAAGAGACGACCGATTATCGGGTTGGACATGAAACTTCACCTTGAACAGTTGAGTCAGATCGACTAGGGTGATTCCCGTCCGATCGACTGAGTTGGATTTGGTACGGTTTCCGTTGTTTAACACGTCATCATACCGTCTCGGTTAAACCGTAAAACTTTTCAACTTAGCTGATTTTACAAAGTTCTCAAACGAACAGTTGCTCGATCGAACGACTATTCGACCAAGTGACTTGTAAGTTCTACACTTAAGCAATTTTGCAAAACTTCAAAGAATACCAGCTTTTCAATCGAATAGCCCTCCGATCGAACGGCCATCCGTCCGGATGACCATCCGGTCGATTGACTTTATTTATACTACAACGAAAACTTCAAAAGTTCAAACATTTTACAAATACACTTCCTCAATCGGATACCAACCGACCGAATGGTCATCCGTCCGGATGACCATCCGACCGGATGATCGTCCGATCGAACCAACATCCGATCACTCATCATATTTGACACGCTGTTCAATGCTTACACTATCGTTCTGTGATCAGGCTAATCTCCCACGCGCTCCCTTCAATCCAAGATAGTGTTTATTTACTAAACACGCTCTGTGAGTATACTCAAACCCTTTTTGCTTTACGCACTTTTGGATGTTATATACGTTACCTATATCAAATCACATCGACACACAACGCAAACACTTTTACACGCTAACCGCTCTGCATGTTATACATGTTTTCGATGAATGCTTGTATGTTATGTTTACACAGTGATTGTTGCCTGACACCTTAGCAACGATAGTACTATAGTTTGGACTCAGCACCTATCGTGGACAGAGGTGTTAAGGGTTTTACTTCACATGGTCACAGTGGTGATAATGTGTTATGCATTCTACAACTCGTAGTCATGTCGGTTGCATATTTCATTGTCGATAGATTACTTGCTTCACATTTCTACGTGTTACATGCTGGTTATGAGTAAACCGCTTTCGCTATACTATATGCTATTAAACTTGTGTACTCACCTTTACACTATGTGTATTGACCTTATTTTAACGTATGTGACAGGTGTCTAGGATGCTAGGATTGCTGAACTTTTGTGGAATCAAGTTAAGTGGTCTAGAAACCCACGAATAAAAATCTGAGTTGTCAGAACTGCTATTTGTCTTTAAGAACAATATCTGTAATAACTGTTTTTACATTATATGTTGATGGTATGGGGCGTTAACACTTAATTATATTGTCATCAATAGTTGTTGTGGATTCTCTTGGACAATCTGTTTCGCTCAGTGCCTCACCCCGATGTTTCCGCCATCAGTTGGGGTGTGACAGATTGGTATCAGAGCCATAACTATAGGGAATTAGGAAAGACTCGACCTAGTCCGGGGTGATGTCTTAAAAATGACCTAGTCTATAGTCTAAGTCCCAACAGACCGCCTTGTGCGAACCCAGTAGGGGTTCTGCACGAGCCTATTTCTGTTACTCTCTCGGACTCATTCTTGCACAAACACCGCATACTACAGTTTCGTGCAGGATCGGCCTTTCCTAAGGTCGAACACTACCACTTAGCCTTTCCTAAGGCTAGCGACACACACGATTTTTTGAAAACACTCGCATAAACGAGTGATTTGGTCGGGATTAGGTGTGAAAACCGCAAACTCTCAATTAGATCGCCCGCTCAACACGCATTTTTACTATAAACACGAGAATTTGGGTTGAGCCAGGAGTGAAATCCATATCTCGATGAAATTCTCCCTCTCTATCTCGTGATTCTATCACACAAACAGGAATAAAGTTGTTAAGTCAGGGGTGAAACCCGCATCTTAATGACTTATTCCACTCTCTATTTTGGTTTTACAAAACTCTCACCAAAGTCTCGATGGATTCCAACGATTTGGGTTACGTAGCAGCCGAAGGGATGCGTGTCGTACACCGTAGAACGGTGAGAGAGCACAGTCTACTAGGCCAAAACGTGTGCTCGAAGTCGTTGTGGATAGTCAAACCACTTTGGGTGATAGGCATGTTTCGATAGAACCCAGGACAATTTATTTTCGATTTCAAACCCGCAATCGCTGATTTTATGCTTTATCGCTTTTATGTGTGATTTTATGTGTTTTATGGGGTTTTAAAATGGCTATGTGTTTCGATTTTAGAGACTTATTCACTTTTCGCTCACCGTTCAATTAAAGGCGCACAACTCGCACTGCACTATTAGCTCAAAACGCTAACAAATCGCAGACTCTCGCACACTATGCTACTCGTTATCTATCATCGCATTTACGGAGGTGTGAGATCCATACACTGTAATACGCAACACCACGCTTGACTCTCGAACAAGTTTCGCAAACTTGAATGATAGGTGAATATGTGCAAAATATGTAGGTGAATACGTGCAAAATATAGCTGAATGTGTGCTTACGTGGACTACGTGTTTCTGTGCTTATGTGCTTACGTGCTTATGTGCCTATGTGAATTATGTGCCTACGTGACTATGCGCCTATATGTGGACGTGTTCCTGCGCTTTACATAAAGGAGTGTTTTACGATACGCTAGACTATACGTGATATGATCGAAACTCAAACCATGTGACGATGTCTGCTGTAGACAATGTCGTCATTTACCTTCCACACTTCTCGAACTACCCGCCGCAACCACGCTAACAAACGCATCGCTTCGCTAGTCGCCTAGGAAATGGCCAAGGTCATTCCACAGATCGTCAGCGAGATCAACGAGGTGAAGAGCAGCTCCTCCGTTGATTCAAAAAGTGACTCTCCGAAAGCTTCTTTTCGCTTCTAGCAATTCAAGGCCTGTGGCCCCAAAGACTTCACTGGTGAAGACGGGCCCAACACCATGTTTCAGTGGTTTGACTCGATTGAAGTCACTCTTCGTCAAAGCGGATGCCCAGACAACCCCCGCACTGTTAACGCAACTGGAGTCTTTCAGTCCAGGGCTCTGGATTGGTGGACTGACGCAGCCTATGGACTTTCTTGGGAGGAACTAAAGGAAATCATGATGAAAGAATTCTGCCCCCCACATGAGCTCCAGAAGCTGGAGAACGAGTTTTGGAATATCAAACAAGAAGGTGGCGACAATGCTGGTCTAACTGCTCGCTTTAAGCAGCTAAGCATCATCTGTCCTGGACAAGTCTCAACTCCGGACATCACAATCTAGAAATACATTTGCGCTCTACCTGATTGTGTTGCCGATTTTGTTCAAGCAGCCAAGACTACTACCATCGAAGAGACTTATCAACTCGCCGCTGAAATCAATGATAAGCAAGTTTTGGCTAGTTATTCAAGAACACCACCAAAAGTCTCCATCAAGTCACCGCTACTCCCGCTCCTAACACCGCCCCATCTCAAGGATCGAAATCTTCACGCCGCAAGTGCAAGAGCAACAACAACAACAAGAACTGTGCTCTCACTGCCGCTCCTCTCAATGTTGTTCTTGCCCAACCTCAGAACCAGAACCGCCAAGTAGCAGCACCCGTGACCAATGCACCGCCTACAAAGCGTGCATACACTGGTCCTCACCCTCTGTGCCCTACCTGTACTTACCATCACCCAGTTGGGATCGCTTGCCCTTTTTGTGTCCACTGCAATCTCTACGGACACTTTACAACTAACTGTCGCACTAGTCCTCATCAGCAAGCTCAAGCTCCTGCTGCACTGCCAGCTCCACTCCCCGCTCCTCAGGGTAACCAAGCAGCTCCTGCTCCCGCTGCTCATGCACGAGCCTGCTTCGCATGTGGTGATCCTAACCACTTCACAAATGTCTGCCCGAACCGAGTGGTGAAGCAAGAGCCGCAGCAACAAACAGCATAGCAACAACATCAACATCAACAGCAGCAGCCTCAGCAGCAGCAACAGCCAGCTCAACAAGCAGCCCGCGGAAGAGCATTCAACATCAATGTCCGTCAGGCCCAAACTGACAACAACGTTGTCAATGGTACGTTCCTTGTCAACGGTATTTATGCTTCGTGCTTATTTGATACTAGAGTCGATAACTGTTTTGTGTCATTAGAATTCGAAAAGCTACTAAACCGTAAACGCGCTAACCTCCCAACAACGTTCGACGTAGAAATTGCCACTGGAAGAACCGTCACCGTTAGTTCTGTTCTCCGTGATTGTACTTTTGAACTCAACAATCACATTTTCCCGATCGATCTTATCCCGATGCAGCTTGGTAGTTTCGATATCATAGTAGACATGGATTTTCTTCATGAAAATCGTGCTGAAGTTGTTTGTTTTGATAAAATGATTCGTTTCTCTCTTGCTAATGGCGACCAAATCTGTGTTTATGGCGAAGTATCATCGAAGGATCTAAAACTCATGTCGTGCATTCAAGCGAGCAAGTATCTCCGAAAAGAATACAAAGCTTTTTTGGCACACTTCGTAGTAGCGGAGGAAAAGGAAAAGAAGCCGATGGAAAAGGTACTCGTGGTTCGTGATTTTCCTGCTGTCTTTCCTGACGATTTACCTGGTTTACCCCCAAGTCGTGATATTGATTTTCGTATCGACCTCATTCTTGGAGCTAACCCTGTTGCTAAAGCTCCTTATCGCCTTGCTCCGTCTGAAATGCGTGAACTTTCGAGTCAACTCCAGGAATTGCTTGATAAAGGCTTCATTCGCCCTAGCATATCTCCTTGGGGCGCACCTGTCCTTTTCGTAAAAAAGGACGGATCATTCCGAATGTGCATCGATTATGGCGAACTCAATAAGCTTACTATCAAGAATCGCTATCCTTTGCCCCGTATCGATGATTTGTTTGATCAATTGCAAGACGCTACGTGTTTCTCAAAGATCGATTTACGCTCTGGTTATCATCAGTTACGAATTTAGGAGTAAGATATCCCTAGAACTGCTTTTCGTACTCGTTACGGCCATTATGAATTCATCGTTATGCCCTTTGGACTTACCAATGCACCAACGGTTTTCATGGATTTGATGAATCGCGTGTGTGAACCCTTTCTCGACCGCTTCATCATCGTGTTTATTGATGATATCCTTATCTATCCGAAGTCGAAAGCCGAACATGCGCAACATCTTCGTTTGGTTCTCGAGCTTCTCCAGGGGAATCGCCTCTACGCCAAGTTCTCCAAGTGTGAATTTTGGCTTGAGGAGGTTCAATTCCTCGGTCACGTCATCAATAGTAATGGTATTCACGTCGATCCCGCGTTGAAGCAGTTAAGAGTTGGATTACACCAAAAACCCCGTCCGAAGTTCGTTCGTTTCTAGGATTGGCGGGTTACTACAGTCGATTTATCGCTGATTTCTCAAAGATCGCTGTCCCGCTCACCTCTCTTACGCATAAAGACAAACCTTTTGTTTGGGGAACTAAACAAGAGGAAGCCTTTCAAACCCTCAAGTGTATGCTCTGCAATGCTCCTATCCTCGCATTACCCGATGGAAACGACGACTTCGTAGTCTATTGCGATGCCTCTAACCTCGGTCTTGGTTATGTTCTTATGCAACGGGACAAGGTTATCGTGTACGCCTCTCGTCAGTTCAAAATCCATGAGTAGAACTATACAACCCACGATCTCGAACTGTAGGATCGTTTGCACGACCAAACGAGTCGTTTAGAAGAGATCTAGATCAATACGAGAGGTGGAAACAAACGTATCGACTTTGAATCAGCTTGATTTACACACATAATCACTTTAATTGTCTTGTATATTGATATAACACGGTTACAGATCAAATGACACTTCAGCAGCACTTCGGCTCTGGAATCAGCAACTGTTGCAAACGAAATGCAAGCTCAGGTATATATGGGGGATCCATTTCGCATGAAATGGACAAGTTCCATTTCGTGCGAAATGGACAATGTCCATCTCGTGCGAAATGAACTCTTCCATTTCATGCGGAATGGTCCAACATCACAAAAACCCTATTATCTAGCCTACCGAGCTCCATTATATCTAATCTAGACCCAAGACTCGATACAAGACGAAGTCGACAGACATATGCACCAACAGACTCCCCCTTGGATGTTGACGAAGTCTTCTGTGTCGAGTCTTCAGTTTGACACGTCTTCAGTCTTGATCAGTCTTCATGCTCTTTCCAAAGTATCTAATAGTGTAAGCATCCTTCAATCTTATCTCTTCTTCTCTCTCTCTTTTCCAGGATCTCAACCTGGCTTTCAACCATTCATACTGCCCTTTGCTAGCAGACTCCCCCTTAAGTCGTACCGGGATCGCAATCTGACTTAGCTCTTGCTCTAAGATCATAACCTGGCTCAAACTCTGCTCAGGCTTTATGCGGAAGTCTTCGAGAATCGAAACCTGGTTAACCTGCATAGTCTCTACCTCAAAACAAATTTCACAAATTTAACAATTTGACAAATTTATATATCATTTGTAGGTATCGATCAAAAATGATTTAACATTTAAAAACTTTGATGATCACTTGTAAGAATACCATTTTTCTTATTTCAAAAACACACTCTTCCAAGCCCTATTCATCATGTTTAGCACTCGGAATTTTGAAAATCAGCTCTTCAACATCAGTTGTCAAAAATCTTTTTGTATTTTTCAAAATTTTATGCTAAAACACTCCAAAAATCTTTTTGGATTTTTGTTTTTAATGAAACGCAGTAAAGAAATATTTACAAACAATATTTTTGTGAGTTTGTGTAAGAGGATCATATCAGTTTATGAGACAAATCACTAGCACCGTCAAGCTTTAAACATTTTAAGTTCTAAACGATTCACTTAGATTGTCAGTATACCGATCCACTTAAATTTTCACACAAAGTTCAACTGTTTCGAGATACGAGATTAGTGTTTTAAGAACTTAAACTTATTCGCGTGTACCACCTCAGAATATACACCTTTATCCAGATTTCTATATTCAGTCTTACAGGTGAATGTACACTAATGATATCTGTAAACGGGTAATGTGAGTCCATGAGAGCTTGGGTTAGAACTTCCGTTCAGACAAAGAGATGATGGCTCGTCTTTAAGGTGTGTCATGTTTAGGGATCTTTTCTTCAACAGCACATGATTAGCATTTTTCAATGTTTCATCATTTTTATGCTGAGGGTAGGCTTTAATATTAAAGCAGTGCAGAACATTATACGAGGACTAGGCTATTGCTCCCGCAAAATCAGAAGTCCTTGTATAATACCCCAGATATCACCACGCACAAAGACCTAGTATGTCAGAAATAGAAAGTCTTTCAAACAAGATTTCGGCGGTTACCCATATATCCGAGAGATGTTCCCCACAAGATAAGTAAGTATTTGATTTATGTTTATATCTCGAAAACAATCTACTGAATGAGTAAAAACCTACTGGCATATCATCCGTGAGACTGTTTATCACATTTTGACTTTCCAATTCTTTAGCGTGTTGTGATAGTCCACTGATGTACTATCATTTCCTCTTTTTCACAACAAAACTCTTTTTCATTTTTTCATGTTTTTGGATTTTTCAAATTTCTAAAATTTTTACTCCCCCTAAAATCAAAAATATGTTTCAATTTTTGATTTTCAAGGAAAATTTGAAAACAAACTATACAAATAAAGTGACAACTGTTGTGTACTGCATCAATTCGCCATCCACTTTGGCATAAACAATCAGAACTCCCCCTGACAACAAACTATTTTCCCATTATGATTTCAAAACACTTAAGTTTGTTTTAATCGAAATGGTTTTTCCGGAAAATTAGTTTTGTTGAAATCACTTGTAAGATCGGGGATTAATTCATCACATTGTTTATTCTTAAACCATTTGCATGAAAGTTAAGTCAAGTTCAACTTAATGACCTTGATTAACCACTTGTAGGTGAAAACCCATTTTTCAACCACTTGTTGGTTCACTTAACAACCATACCATTTGTAAATTGAAATATGACAATTTTAAGAATACTACTACTTGTAGGTTGAAATATCATTGAACAACCACCATTTACGAAAGTGATATTTCTCAAGAAAGATGCCGATTCATGCTCCACGATTACCAACTTGGGAGCTCCGGCAAGTCAGGATTTTAAGTAGAGAATGCTGTCACCCAAGCCTGACCAGCCTTGGTGATTGTGGCTCATCTTTAACCCACCATCTTTTTGATTTATAAAACTCTTTTGCCCCTTTCACCTTTCCGTCAACCATCTTCCCAAAAATATGTTTTACTTTTCCATTAAACGCTTTTTCAGCATCAAATTCTTCCTTACCTAAGAAGAATTTATCTGAAATCTCAATCTTTCCAACTTTTGATTTCAAATTATCTTTTGACAATAGCGGAAAGTTTTCATCATTCATCTCTAGAATGGAATTCCCATCATTTTCACAACAAATGACTCCTCTGACTTTGACGAGTCAAATTCATTGTCAGAACTTTCTGAACTTTTAACAACCCATTTTTGCTTGTTCAAATTGACTTTCCTTTTGTAAAAACGTTTTGAACTTTCACCAGCTTCGAAAGTCGAATTTTTGAACACTTTGAATTTTTCTATTGGTTGTTCAGTTTTATCAACACATCTTTCTTTCATCTTTAAGTTAGAAGAAACTCCCTGTTTTGTGTTGTTAGGCTTTGGGCAGTTCCAAGCAATGTGTCCAACTTCTTGACATTTGAAACAGGTTCTTCTGTCAACTCTTGGTGCAGATTTGTTCACCATATTCTTTTTGTTCTCAGCAAGAAACTCTTTATTTGACTGTCTCCAGATTGGTTTCTTCTCTTCTTCTTCTGAACTTGTTCCTGAAACAAATTTAGTTTTTGTTTTATAAGTTTTCTCATTTCTATAATTTTCTGGTGAAATAAAACCTAAACCTTTCTTTTTGAAATTACTGTTATGGTTTGGTTTCTTTTGACAACCAGCACCAGAACTGTAACCTTTTTTCTTGTTCAATCTCTGTTGAACTCTTGAAGTGTATCTTTTAGATTTTTCAGTAAGATTTACATTTTTTATTTCAGAAATATTAATTTCTGTTAATTTGAAAACCTTGTTAATCATTTCAGTTTTAACACTTCTTATTGGAAATTCTTCATCAAAAAATAATTTGTCAGAATCTTTCAAAGTATATGCTACTTTGAATATTTCATCATTCAAAGTATTTTTCGACATCAGAAATTCTTTATTGTAAACCCGTTTGACCGGTGAACTCGGACTCTTGTCTGATGAACTTGAACTTTCAGATTTAGACTCCGACTTTGACTCTTCATCCATATCCAACACCTGATCGACCACTTTCTTTAATAACTCAGACTCATGATCAGTGTCAGACGCTGTGAATGTGACGTCAATGTTATCTGGTAACTCATCAATGGTTTCACACTTTAACTTTATACTGACTGCCTTTTTTAATTGTTCCTCATTTGGCTTTCTAGGAGAATAATTTTCCCAGATCGGAGGTGGACACTTGTTATACTTGACACCTTGTTTCTTACCAGTATCCATATCTTTCGTCTTTTTATCTTGAAAAGCTTCAAGACCTGCAACAGTAGGATAAACTCTATCAATCAAATAATCAGAACTTGAATAACTTTGCAGCAATCGTCTGATTCTTTCATTCTTAATCCTTTCAGTCTCCAACTCCTGATTCAGCTTTGCACAATCTTCAATATACTCATTGATGACCTTCTGCTTAGTCATTAATGTGGAACTCATCATCGTTTCAGCAGCTCCCATTTCTAGGTTTGTCTTGTTCAAACTATCAACCGTTCTGTTCAGCACATCATATGATTCTTTTACATACTTCACATCAAACAACAATTTTTCTTTCAACTCTTCTAGCTCACTATACTTCTTGTCTTTCTCCTCACAATCTTTACATGGTTCCAAACATTTTAGACAAGGTTTAGTGACCTCGACAATCTTTTCAACTTCAACGATTTTTTCAACTACTTTCTCAACCTTAATATTTTAGACAAGGTTTAGTGACCTCGACAATCTTTTCAACTTCAACGATTTTTTCAACTACTTTCTCAACCTCAATTAATTTTTCAACCTCGACTATTTTCTCCACCACCTTTTCAATCACCTTTTCAGTCATCGGTTCTTCATCAAATTCTATTTTTACTTCACTCTCTTCAACTTCTGCTTTCTCTGTTGATTTTTCTTCAACTTTTGCTTTCTCGGCTTCTATTTGTGCCTTTTCTTCAGCAATCCTTCTTGCTTCCAGTTCTCTCTTCAATCTAGCAGCCTTCTTCTCATTCAACATCTCGATCTTATCTGCAAAAAACAAATTAAAACTGAATGAGTCTAAACTTATTCTAGCATTATTAATGTACTCTTCCTCATCGTCAGTATCTTCATCACTTTCTGATGATCTGAAAATATTCATTCTTTTTGGCTTAGATTTGACTGCTTCTTCTTCCAAGATTTGAGCAACAAATGCTGAATCAGCCGGAACGTATTTGTCCCAGCTAAATCCTTCTGCCATTCTTTCATCATCCTGATTTACAAGATAAGCTTTCTTCTTTCCATCTTCAATAGCACGGGATGATGAAGATTGTTGAGCAATCTGATGATAAATCGCTTTTCGATGATAATCGTTGTTTCCAAACGAATCTTGTCTTCCAGTTGCTTCTTTGTTTGTACACTCTCATTTAAAATGCCCCTTTTCTCGGCAACGAAAACAAGTAACCTTTGATTTATCAAACCCTAACGGAGATGTAGCAGCATCACGAAGATCATCTCTACCCATGATTTGTTTGAATTTTTCTGCTCTTCTTACAGCACTGGCTAAACACCACTTGATGTCCATCAACTCAAGTTCCTCAGAATCAATCTGGTCATAATCCTCTTTAGTAAGCATTGGATTTCCGATTCTTCCAGAAACTAAGCTTTCATAAGACTCTAACATAGTAACAAGTGATGCCATGTGTTGCTTAGCTATTTCTGGAGTGAGATTTTGACCATTTTGAATATTCAATGTAACATTGCATTGCAGATTTGTTGAACTCTGTCGTTGTGAACTTGATGTTGAAAAATTCGGATCAAAACTTGAATAAGATGAAGAATATCCACCACTCTGAGTTGTCGTGCTAATATTAGTTCCTGAAGTTCCATCAACACTGAAAGCAGTCTTAATCTTCGGACTCGGAGTGGTCTCAAATTTGCTTCCTCTATAGTATAGACTAACATCTTGTTGAGCATTTGGATTATTCATGATAGCAGTTTTCTGAACATCTAATTCATGTTCTTCAATCTTCTGAATGAACTTACTCAAATTCATACTTTCAGATTTTCTCATATGTTTCAAAATCAACAAATATGTTCCCAATTTATTCTGTGGTAAAGCATCAGCAAGCTTATCAACCCATTCATTGTCTTCTTTCTTGATCTCCAATCTTCTCATTTCTAGAACAAGATGACAATATCTATCGATTGTCTTCTTAGTCGTTTCACCTTTACCAGCTGTAAACAAATCAAAAGATTTCTTTAGTAAAGCACGTTTATTTTTTATCATATCAGCACTTCCCTTAAATTTTTGAAGCAATGCCAACCAAATTGATCTAGCAGTGTTCTCATGTTGAAGCAAAACAAAGATATCTTCTTTTACCGCTTGTTGGAGAATGCTAATCATCATTTTCTCACTGGTGTATTTTAACTTCTCATTCGCTGAATAGTCACTTAAAGGTTTTTCATTACCACGGTCATCTTTCGGTTTTTCGTAATCTTTGTCCAATGAAACTCATGCATCAAACTTATAAGCTTGCACCCAAGTTTCAAAACGGTTTTGCCATCCTTTAAAATCCTCGATGTACATAAGCTTTGGAGGCTTTTGAGACGTTCCCGTATCATTTTCGATTTCAAGAGTTTCGGCAACTGTGATTGGAGCAGCTGGAGCGGTAGCAAACACATTATAAAACTCTTCTTCCATGTTTCGGTAACAAGTTTCACAAGTTTACAAAGTTCAAGCGAAATAGAATCTCAAACGAACTGACTTTGGTGCGAAATGGTTCTTTGATGCGAACTGGAGTCAATAAAACCCAATTCGTGCGAAATGGAGTTCTCTTTCAAACGAAATGGCAACTTTCAAGCGGAATGGGTCCAATCCGTGCGAAATGAAGGTCTCAAGATGCAATTCATGCGAAATGAGATGTACAATGTCCAATCCGTGCAAAATGAAGGTCTGTTTCACACGAAATGGCCCATTTCGTATGAAATGATGATGACGTCACACGATCGGGTATGATTTTGGCACAATTGATCAAGATTTAGTTCGATTTTAGCTCTGATTCTTTCAAGGGTTTGATAAAACAATGTTTCGCACGTTATAAGTTAAAATCAGTCCATTTTAACCGTAAAAACACCGTTAATTTTGAAAAATGTGAAGAAAGAAGGTGTAGAAATCAGAATTTTGATGAAATCAAGCTGAATTCAGTAAGAACTCCTCCTCATGAGCTCTAATACCACTTGTAGGATCGTTTGCATGACCAAACGAGTCGTTCAGAAGAGATCTAGATCAATAAGAGAGGCGGTAACAAACGTATCGACTTTGAATCAGCTTGATTTACACACAGAATCACTTTAATTGTCTTGTATATTGATATAACACGGTTACAGATCAAATGACACTTCAGCAGCACTTCGGCTTTGGAATCAGCAACTGTTGCAAACGAAATGCAAGCTCAGGTATATATAGGGGATCCATTTCGCATGAAATGGACAAGTTCCATTTCGTGTGAAATGGACAATGTCCATCTCGTGCGAAATGAACTCTTCCATTTCATGCGGAATGGTCCAATGTCACTAAAACCCTATTATCTAGCCTACCGAGCTCCATTATATCTAATCTAGACACAAGACTCAATACAAGACGAAGTCGACAGACATATGCACCAACACGAACTAGGTGCAGTTGTTTTTGCGTTAAAGATTTGGTGACACTACCTTTACGGTACCAAGTGTACGGTCTTCACCGACCATAAGAGCCTACAACACATCTTGAACCAGAAAGAGCTGAATATGCGCCAACGCAGATGGGTTGAACTTCTCAACGATTACAACTGTGAGATACGTTACCACCCAGGCAAAGCAAATGTTGTTGCTGACGCTCTTAGCCGACGAAACTATTTGTATAGTGTTCATAATGTCCAAGCCCAGCACAACCTCAAAGCTCTAATTCATGACGCTCAGCACGCTTGTTTCATTGAGAACACCTTAAAAGAGGAAATGAAGAAGTGTGGTGCTGAAATCCAACTTGTCACCAAATCGAACGGTATCTATTACTATCTCGATGGCATTTGGATCCCCGGTCGCAATAACCTTTGGGAGATATTGTTGACTAAAGCCCACAAGTCTCGATATTCCATTCATCCCAGTGCCGACAAGATGTACCACGACCTTCGTCTTCGGTATTGGTGGCCTGGAATGATGAAGGATATTGCCATCTATGTTTCGAAATGCCTGACTTGTTAGAAGGTCAAGGCTGAACAACAAAGACCTTCTGGCTTACTCGTACAACCCGATATTCCTATGTGTAAATGGGAGAGTAGAGCTATGGATTTCATTATGAAGCTTCCGCGCACGCCATCAGGTCACGATAGCATTTGGGTTATCTTTGATCGTCTTATGAAATCTGCTCATTTTCTACCGATACGAGAAGACTATAAGGTAGAACGATTAACACAAATCTATACCGATGAAGTTATTTGTCGACATGGGACACCTCGTGATATCATCTCTGACCGCGATGGTCGATTTACCTCGCGCCTTTGGGAAACTTTTCAATTCGCTCTCGGTACTACTCTTAATCTAAGTACCGCTTTCCATCCCCAGACCGACGGTCAGACTGAGCGCACGATTCGCACCCTTGAAGACATGCTTCGTTCGTGCGTTATAGATTTTGGTGGTAATTGGGATTCGCATTTGCCTTTAGTCGAATTCTCGTACAACAACAGTCATCACTCTAGCATTCAAATGGCACCAATTGAGGCATTATATGGAAGAAAATGTCGATCGCCTATTGTATGGCACGAGATCAGAGATGCGCAAATTACCGGTCCTGAGTTATTATAAGAAATGACTGACAAGATCCTCCAGATACGAGACAATCTCTTGAAAGCTTGGAGTCGTCAAAGGAGTTACGCCGATAAACGCCGCAAGCCCCTTGAGTTTGAGGTTTGTGATTACGTACTCCTAAAGGTTTCACCTTGGAAGGGGGTGATCCGATTCGGCAAGAAAGGAAAGCTCGCGCCTCGATACGTTGGACCCTTTAAGATTCTGGAAAGAATTGGCAAAGTGGCCTACCGACTCGAATTACCGGAGGAACTTAGCAACATACATCCGAATTTCCACGTCTCGAACCTCAAAAAGTGTCTAGCCGAGCAGAATTTACATGTTCCTCTTGAGGATCTACAAGTGGACGAAACATTACACTTCGTGGAAAATCCAGTTGAGATCATGGACCGAGAGATCAAGAAACACCGACGCTCACGCATTCCTATAGTGAAGGTTAGCTGGGAAGGCAAACGCGGCACCGAGTTCACCTGGGAACTCGAGAGTGATATGAAGGCTAAGTATCCACAACTATTCGTTACTCCTGCGCCTTAATTTCGGGACGAAATTCCCTAAAGTAGGGAAGGCTGTAACAACCCGACTTTTCGAGGAAAGTCAAAGTACAAGAAAGTCAAAGTCAACGTAAGGTTTTACCCAGATCTGACATTTCTTGCTTAATTATTGCCTTGTAATCTCGAACTTCGATAATTGATGTATTTTAGTTAATGCAATTTTAAAACTCCGATTTATTACTATGTGAAGTAACAATGCGATAAACGCAATTAAACACTATTATACTAAACACTATCACATCGCCATCGCTATCGCATCGCAACTCGAAACGCAGTTATTGGTATTGTGTGTGTTATTATGTGTTTTACTTGTGCATGCTTGTATATGTTTTGAAATGTTATTCCCAAACACAATCGCAACTCTATCGCAACACAATCTCATCGCAAACTCTAAATGCAAATTTACTTACTTTTATGTTGTTATGTGTTAGTTATGTTATTTGTGTAACTAGTGTTTAATACTATCGCATCGCTTACTCGTAACGCAATGCAACGCTCAACGCACGAAATGAAAATTGGAAAATTAACTCGCGCGAGCCAATCGATCGAAGGACCATGCGATCGAATGGACATCCGACCGGATGACCATCCGATCGGATGGCCATCCATCCGATCGAACGGCCGTCCGACCCACATAACTTGCACCGCCTTTCTCACCTCTTACACTATAAATACTCACATGTCACATCAACTGTTCATTGATGTGACAGCCTTATCTGACCAGCGCACTCTCAAGCCATTTTCTCTCGATTCCTCGCGATTCTTGTAAGTTTTCTTCCTAAATCATATACTTCCATCTTCATTACACATTTTCTCATAATCTTCTCCATCAAATCCTACATTTTCACTGTGAAATCACCTGATTTGGGCTGTTTTAGGATGACGTCACCTTGGGTTCTTATGAACATTGAAGTGTGACCTCATCCCATCAAGAACGGTCCAGATCTAAAGGATTTCCACATGATTTTACACAAAACTAAGCTAGATCTAAACACTTTTCAACTGATTTAAACTATCTTTCAACTCTTTTACACTCTTCCCTGCAAAACCGATGAAATCTAGGCTCGTTCAGGTTCTCTACTCATTCTCTAGTGAAGAACCGGTCTGAGGATGGATTTCCACAGCAGAGACGACCGATTATCGGGTTGGACATGAAACTTCACCTTGAACAGTTGAGTCGGATCGAACGGGGTGATTCCCGTCCGATCGACTGAGTTGGACTTGTTATGGTTTCCGTTGTTTAACACGTCATCATACCGTCTCGGTTAAACCGCAAAACTTTTCAACTTAGCTGAGTTTACAAAGTTCTCAAACAAACAGTTGCTCGATCGAATAGCCGTACGATCGGATGACCATCCGATCGAACGACTATTCGACCAGGTGACTTGTAAGTTCTACACTTAAGCAATTTTTCAAAACTTCAAAGAATACCATCTTTTCAATCGAATAGCCCTCTGATCGAACGGCCATCCATCCGGATGACCATCCGATCGAATGACTTTATTTATACTACAACGAAAACTTCAAAAGTTCAAACATTTTACAAATACACTTCCTAAATCGGATGACCAACCGACCGAATGGTCATCCTTCCGGATGACCATCCGACCGGACGATCGTCCGATCGAACCAACATCCGATCACTCATTACATTTGACACGTTGTTCAACGCTTACACTATAGTTCTGTGATCAGGCTAATCTCCCACGATCTCCCTTCAATCCAAGATAGTGTTTATTTACTAAACACGCTCTGTGAGTATACTCGAACCCTTTTTTCTTTACGCACTTCTGGGTGTTATATACGTTACCTATATCAAATCAAATCGACACACAATGCAAACACTTTTACACGCTAACCGCTCTGCATGTTATATATGTTTTCGATGAATGCTTGTATGTTATGTTTACACAGTGATCGTTGCCTGACACCTTAGCAACGATAGTACTATAGTTTGGACTCAGCACCTGTCGTGGACAGGGGTTGTTAAAGGTTTTACTTCACATGGTCACAGTGGTGATAATGTGTTGCGCATTCTACAACTCGCAGTCATGTCGGTTGCATATCTCATTGTCGATAGCTTACTTGCTTCATATTTCTATGCGTTACATGCTGGTTATGCGTAAATCGCTTTTGCTATACTATATGCTATTAAGCTTGTGTACTCACATTTACACTATGTGTATTGATCTTATTTTAACGTATGTGACAGGTGTCTAGGATGCTAGGATTGCTGAACTTTTATGGAATCAAGTTAAGTGGTCTAGAGACCCACGAATAAAAATCTGAGTTGCCAGAACTGTTATTTGTCTTTGAGAACAATATCTGTAATAACTGTTTTTACATTATATGTTGATGGTATGGGACGTTAACACTTAATTATAATTTCATCAATAGTTGTTGTGGATTCTCTTGGACAATCTGTTTCGCTCAGTGCCTCACCCCGATGTTTCTGCCATCGGTTGTGGTGTGACACCTGAAGGCACAATAGTGCGGGGAGGTAAAGCCCGCTCAGTTCACTGATCGAACTAGTGATCTCCACCTATTCGCCCAGTCTCCCATCATCACTAGGTGCCGCAGAAAATAATGGGGAGGGCAAGAATTGAACTTGGGTCCCTTAGAACACCAAGTGTAACGCCTCGCTTTTTGCAGCTTTTCGTTTTTAGAAAGATTATGTCGGTATTTATATTTTCAGAAACTCGTTTCCTTTGTAATCGTACTTCGTTTCAAGCCATTGTAAATCCGAGACTGTAATCGTAATGAAATGAATCTTTTATATGAAATGTACATCGTTTATACATGCTTATACATTGATACATGCATTCGTTTGATACATGATTCATAATTCTCATAAACGTAAGTTTAACTCGTAAACAATTATCGTATATTCGTAATCCTTGAATTTCCATACATTCCAACGCTTGATTATCCAATTACAAGACTAAGTTATATGTATTTCACTTGGTTATACCTAACTATAAAACATACATACTTGTTACATTTGATATGTTATACATACCTACTTTATCACACTTTTTGCTTAATTAGAACATGTTATTTATACATTTTGGACCTTGTTACAAGTTAGATACTTAATAAACATCTTGTAACACATTAAATAACAATAAGCACATGTCTTATAATGTCAAAAAAAATAAAAATAAAAAGTTTAGGGCTGTTAACAGCCTTGCATCAGCCTTAAATCTTTTTTTAATGCTCAAACAGCCCACTAAACACATCCAAAGCCCAACTCATTAAAACCCTAATCCCTTCCTATATAAGGAACACTTCCCCATCCTTTTTCCCACTTTTTGCAACACTTAAACACTCTCAGACACTCCCTAAACACATTTGAGTTTTAGCAACAACATCAGAAACTTTCAGCCCTTTTCAGGTGAGTTTAACTCACTTCTTCTTCTACTTCTTCCTTGTTCTTTCTTTTAAAACACTTGGATAACCTCTAGGAAGGTTTTCACAAGTTTTCTTGGGCAAACTAAGGTGAAACCTCACCATTTTTAAGGTCCAAAGTGCATATAAAATTATGCTCATTTTCATCTTTTTAAATCTTCGTGTTTTGGTAGAGAACTTGATGGAATCTTGTTCCCACCAAGCTCACAACTTAGTCTATGGTTGTGGGTTTGTGTTTAGGGGATTTCCATCAAAGTTTTGGGTTCAAACACCCATTAAAATTCTGTTTATACTTGTTAAATTAAGCTTGAATTAGTTAGTCTCATTCCCCTAACATTCATGACCCTCCGAATCATCACTTTGATGATTTATGTAGTGGTGAATCCTTATTATTCATGACCCTCCAATCACCCTTATGGTGATTTGTGTAGTGGTGAATCCTTGATGTTCATGACCCTCCGAATCATCCTTGTGATGGTTTGTGTAGTGGTGAATTTACAAGAGGTTAAACCTCCATACTTGACATATATGATAACCTATGTTGGGACTTAGTTTAGGATGTTATTATTATTATATAACCTATGTATAATTATATAAAAACATAGCTGAGTTTGTGGTGTTAATCAAACCATGATTAACCATCATAAACCTAAGATATCTGTTAGGATCTGAGTTTGGATTGATTGTGATTTGTGTTTGAATTTAGATGGACAAATGAAAGAGTAGTGCAGCGGAATTTAATGGAACCAAACTTTTCACAATCAAACAGAAGAAATGCTATCAATCATACATTTTCTAACACTGAATCAAATGATTAAATTTATTTTTAAACTCTGATTACAATGTGTGTATGATATGCAAACTCCCCCTCAGCCTAAGCTCAGTGTTTGTTCGTGCAGAAAGAAGATGGTGAATGAGCTAAACAGAACAGTACAGAGTACTGTTTTATTTATAGGCACTTGCAAACCTCTGAGCATCTAAGCTGACGTCACCATGAAAGTGACATCTAACCTCCTAACAAACTCTAACAACTGATCTATACAAATACTGCTTATGCTAACTACTGATATTACATTACAATGCATAAACCAAATATAAACTGCTGCTGCATCCTTCCACTGCTGTGAGCCCAGCAGATGTTGTCATGATCAGCAGTGCTTGATCCAAGGCAGTAGATTGAGCAGCAGAGCTTTAGTTCTTCTATCAGACTTTGTCTTGGTCAGTAGTTGTAGGTCAGCAGATTGCATGATCAGCGGATAGGAGGTCAGCAGATGTTGAAACCACTTTCAAGGGGAGAGACTTGCAACCAAACATCTGTTTATTTTGAATCTACTGTTGTGATCCAGTTTTGGCTTTTATTATCTGTTCCTTTGGTAGGGTTCAATCCCAACAATCTCCCCCTTGAACAGATAATGCCAAAACTCTCCATTATTGTAGATTTTTATTGCCTCAACAACAGTTCCCTTATTTGCCCTTTGAATTGTAGTTCGAAGGTTAAGGCATCTGTATCATCTTCATCCCTGCTAAGTGGAAGATCAAGGAGATCCTGCAAATTTTCAAGTCTTAGGCCAAGAGCTTGTTCCCTTGTAAATTTCTTCACTTCGCCATCTGCCCTGACCATAGTCAATACGTGGTTCTGTTTGTCAGTTTTCCACTCTTGTATTTTTAGGTGAGATGGGTTTCTTGGGAGATTTTTATTTGTTGAGGAGTTTGGTGAGGCTGGCCTATTCATAACTGGCTGAGCAATATGTGCAGATTTTTCCAGTTCAAATTCTTCTTTCAACATTACCAACGCGCCCGTTTGCACAATGGCTTTTCCAGTAAGAATTTCTTGAACTGTTTCAGAACCTAACTGGCTTTGTCTCCTTCTTTTGTAGATGGCAGTACCAGCAGGAGTAGTGGTTCTTTTGAGATGTGGCTTTGATGTTCCTTTCGAAACCTCTGCTTTAGAGTAGTCAGGATTTTGTGGAGCTTTTGGATCTTTCTTCCTTAGCTCTTCCAAACTCTTGTAGGTGGCCCTGACCCTCGCTTCTCCCCACTTAGACACAGAGTTCTTTGACCCATATTCAGCAATTATCAGCTCCTCTTTCATTCTCTTCAGCTCTAAAGCTTTATCAGCTTCAACCCTTTTGAATTTTTCTGGGGGAGTCTGCTTGACTTTATTTTTTATCATTTCATGAATTCTGGCTACTTCCTTTTCAAGCTCAGGAATAGTCAAGTTTCTGAACATGTGCTTCTCCCCCTTGTATGTCTTGTAGGTCATGATGTTTTCAATGTAGTCTTTTCTCAAGGACTCATCTGCCTTTTCTGAGATAAGCTGACATACATTCTTTGCAAACTGTTCCAAAGCTTTGACCTGTGTAAGTAGAAACTGATAGTTTTGTTGATACTCTCTATCAGATTTCCCTTGTTTGTTTTTGATTGAGATATCCTTTGCTTGCTTGGCCTTGATTTTCAAATATTCTTCAATATTGGTTGGCCTGGGATATCCTTCAATCGATGGCAAACTCCTTTTGGCAGGGTCATCCTCATAGTAGAAGGACTTAATCTCTTCTCTGACTGTTACAAGTTCAAGAGGAAATTGAACACCTACAGGAGGTAAGGGATTGTATAGTTGAGCTGAAGAGAGAGGAATGGGTTTTGAAACTGTGACAAGTGCTTGGGATTTTGAAGCTTTTGGTGGTGGAGATGGAGAATCATCATCTGATATGACAACCCTTTTCCTTTTTATTTTAGGAAGGGCAGATGATGTTTTAGGTGGATCAGTGGTTTGTGTTTGACTAACAGCTGTTGAAACAACTGGTGTTTCAACCACTATTGTCATTACAGCAGATGTTTTGTCATCTGCTGTCTTCTGCTTTAGGGCAGGGACAGATGGTGATGGTAAGGCAGTGGTGGTGGTGTGTGTTGAAGTGGTATGTGTTTGAATAGGAGCAGTTGTTGTAACAACTGTTTGGGTGGAGGTTTGATGTAGGTGGCTTTTGGACAGTGTTTTTGGAGAGTGCTTTGAAAGGCTGGATGGTGTGGATTTGGGTTTCCTTACTTTTCTAGTAAGCTTTCCTTTTGGAATCGGATTTTGATCATCCTTTTCACCAGAATAACCCTGCGCATTCAGCTTCATGAAAGCTTTCTTCTCCTCATTCCACCTTGACAAGGCCTTTGCCATTCTATCCCTTTTTACACTTATGACAGCATCATCAAGTGCATTTCGGGTAACATCAACCTTTTTACTACCATCTGGCAAAGGAATATCTCTGAGCATTGCACCTGTTGTTGTATCAAGATACAGCCCATTATCAATCCCCTTCTTTATCCACTCCTTAATTTTCTCCCCCTTTTTGGCATTATCTGCAGGGAGGTCATCAATATAAAGTACAGTCGGAGGAGCAGTGCAAGTGGTTGTTAGCAATTGGGCCTTAAGAGCCATGATGTCATCATTTGCATCCCGGAACCTAGACTCCATTGCCTTTTTGAGCTCTTGAACATGTTTTTCATGTTGTTGCTCGGCCAATTGAAATTGTTGATGGAGAAAAGGTTGAAAGAGGTTCCAGAGCTCATTTGTAACATCTGCTGGTGGTGGAGCAGGTGTTTGAGATGGAACAACAGTGGATGGTACCTTTTGAATTGTTAACAACTGTTGCAGCATTTCTTTAATTTCTGCAACAGATGTGTCCAATTTTTCAACACGTGCCGTCAATTCTTGGTACTTTAAACCATCACCCAATTTAATGGGATCATCTGATTTCCCACTAGCAGTGGTTTTATCAGAAGTTGAGGGAGGGAGTGTACTCCAAAATCAACAACTGATGCCCCTTTTTCTTGGTACTGGGGTCTTCTTCCTTCAACACTTGATAATCTTTTGATGTTACCAGTGGTTAGTACAAACTTACTGGCAGATAACAGGGGTGTTATAGAAGGAATTGCCTCCAAGGAAGTCTTATTGATGTAACCACTGTCCAAGTGTAAACCTGTAGGTTCAACATTTGTAGTGGCTGCTTCGCTTGGAATACCACCAAGAGTTACTTGTAACTCAAGGGGTGTAACCTCCTCAGGTTGTGTTGGTGGGTTAGCAAAGATTGATACATCAAGCCCAGTCTCTTGTTGAGGTATTTTCTCATAAATAGGTGATTGAGAAGGACTGGTTTGTGCTAGGTTCAAATCAATTGCATCCTACAATAGTTTGGTGTTTGGTGGAAATGGGGATGTGAGGGTAGGCTTAGAAAGCAGAATTGCCCCGGGTATTGGGCTGTGGAGGATGGAAACGAGTGCTTCCAGAGCCTCATGATGTGGTGACCCTGTTTGTACAACCTGTTCTTTTTGTGAAGAGACAGGAGGAGTTTCAGGTATGGGTGGACATATTTCTACCAACTGCTGTGAGGAAGTAGCAGCAGTGGTTTGTTGTGATTTTTGTGCAATCACAGGCAGTTGCTCTGGTATCTCATCCTCCAGAGTTGCCTTATTGATGGGTTTGGTGGGTTTTTGATTTTTCTTTTTCTGTGGCTGTTTGGTGATTTTAGGTGTGGGTTTCAAGATAGTTGTTTGACTGCCTTGATCACCTTGAGCAGTGGGCTCAGCAGCAGATACCTGAGGAGCAGTGTTTACTGCTAAAATCTGCTCAGGCACCTCTGCTCGTGTTTTACAAGTTGTTGACATTCTTGAAAAAGTTTTAGCAGTTAAGCTGTTCATTTGAAAAGAGTCACCTTGGTTTATTACCGCAATATCATCCTTACTGAACTTTTTCTCAAAATAATTACTTAAAAATCTTGGGAACAGTAAGAATGATTTTGTTTCAACATTTTTAACCAAATCATTGAAAATTACCTTGGAGTAGTTAAGATTTTCGCCTTGTAAAATAGCATACCCCAAGTTTTGAATTTTCATTGGTATTTCATTAAAAGAAGTGGTTTTGTTTGAAACACACATGAGAAGGGTATGAAATAAAAATCTGGTTGCAGAAGGGAAGAAACCTTTTTCTAAGGTATCCCTCCGCATCATTGTGTCTGCATACCCTCTCTCAATGAAGTCAATTTTTAACTCGTTTTTAGGGAAAGAGTCTTTACCTTGCAGATCATCGAGTTGAAAGACTTCAGATATGGATTGCGGTGTTATTCGGACTGCTTTCTTCTGCAGAGAAGAGTTAATGGCTATGACATCTTTTCCTTGTTTTTCAAGGATGCAATTTGTCCAAAACTCTCTCTGAGTTTGCAGGTAAATTGGTGCATCAGCGGTCAACAAAGTTTTGTACTTTGAAGCGTTGATAATGTCGAGGATAGAATCAAATGTATCGATATTGCCGGGTTTTGTGAGAAGACCCAGTAGATTGTGAGATGGTTTGTGTGGGATGTCGGTGGAGGTAGCCTTTGGAGAGGCACCTTTTGAAGCGGAAGATTTCGATTTTGTCATTTTGAAGATGAAGATCGAAGATGAGATTGTAGAGTGATTTGAAGAAATGTGATGAAAACTGCTTTGAGAAGAGAATTTTTGAGAATTCAATTCGACAGTGAAACCTTGTTTGGGTGTAGAAAGGGGGTTTTATAGAGGAAGAGTGAATGCTGACGTGGCAGCAGTTACAAAAGGTCTAACCACTAAGTACTGTCCGCAAGCGATCCCCTGGTGAAGTGAAGGACGGTACTTTTGAACAGTACATTTTGTGAAAACAACTGGTGAAAGCAGTAGTTACAATGGGAATGGAGGACAGTGGATGCTTTTCACTATCAGTAGGTAGCTCAGCAATGGATGCAACACTGATTATGATCATCAGTGCTTATCAAGGAAAAAATGAGAACAGGGGATGACTTGCAGCAGTGGACAGACTTTTGTAGTAGCACAGACTTTTGAACCCAATCAGTGGTTATGGCAGACTTTTAGGATTTTAATGAAAAATTCATTTTTAGCTATTTTTAAGGATGGATTTTTGATTTTCTGAAAACATTTTGATGCTTTTATTCATAGAAAAACAGGATTTTGCCTGTTATTCCATGTTGAGCATACCAATTCTAGAGATCAAGCTTTCAAAGGTAGATGTGTCTAATGCTTTGGTTAGCACATCTGCCAGCTGATCCTTAGTTGGAACATGATGCAGAGAAATCAAACCTTTTTCATAGCAATCCCTCACAAAGTGATGTCTGATGTCGGTATGTTTGGTGGTTGAATGGGAAACTGGATTTTTGATGATATTTTCTGCTGCCTGGCTGTCCAACATGAGTGGTGTCTTCAAGGCAGTGATACCAAAATCCAATAACTGATTCTGAAGCCAGAGCAGTTGGGCTGTACAGCTTGCAGCAGCTATGTATTCTGCCTCAGCAGTGGATGTGGAAACAGCTGCTTGCTTTTTGCTTTGCCAAGATACTAAGCAATTGCCTAGGAATTGGCACCCTCCTGAAGTGGACTTCCTTAATTTATCACATCCAGCAAAGTCACTATCTGAAAAACCTAAAAGCTCAATTTTACCATCAGCTGGATACCAGATACCAAGTATGGGAGCACCTTTGAGGTATCTGAATATCCTTTTTACAGCAATAAGGTTGGACTTTCTAGGGGCTGATTGAGATCTTGCACAGACACATGTTGCAAACATGATATCTGGTCTAGATGCAGTTAGGTACAATAAAGACCCAATCATGCTTCTATATAAGGTCTGATCAACCAAATCATCCTTGTCTTCAGACATGACCAATTTATTGGTTGCAATGGGTGTACTACATGGCTTACAATCATCCATATCAAATTTCTTTAAGAGCTCTTTGGCATATTTTCCTTGATGGATGAAAGTTCCATTTTGCAGCTGCCTTACTTGGAGACCAAGAAAGCACTGAAGTTCACCCACTGCACTCATTTCAAACTCAGCTGTCATGAGTTGTCTGAACTCTTCACACATTTTATTACATGTGCTTCCAAAAAGGTTGTCATCCACATAAATCTGGACAATCATCAAATCCTTCCCTCTTCATTTTAAAAACAGTGTTTTATCAATCCTGCCTCTGGTGAAACCAATGGAAAGTAAAAAGGTGGAAAGAGTTTCATACCAGGCTCTAAGTGCTTGTTTCAAGCCATACAAAGCTTTGTTTAGCTTGTAGACATGATCTGGATAAAATGGATCCTCAAAACCTGGAGGTTGACAGACATATACCTCTTCTTGAATCTTACCATAGAGGAATGCACATTTTATATCCATTTGATACACCTTGATATTGTGGTTGACAGCAAAGGCCAGAAAGAGTCTGATTGCTTCAAGCCTTGCAACAAGAGCAAAAGTTTCATCATAATCAATTCCCTCTTCTTGTCTGTAGCCTTGAACCACAAGCCTGGCTTTGTTCTTGACAACAATACCCCTTTCATCAGTTTTGTTTTTGAAGACCCACTTTGTGCCAATAGGACTTACATTCTATGGCAGTGGTACAAGCTCCCATACTTGTTGTCTTCTAAACTGTTGGAGTTCTTCTTGCATGGCCTCTACCCAGCTGTTGTCTTTCAGTGCCTCTTGGTACTTGACTGGCTGATGGAGTGATAGAAAGCCAGCAAAAAGACAAATGTTTTGGGACTGCTTTCTTGTGAGCACCCCTTCATTGATGTTGCCAATGATTTGATCTGATGGATGAGATTTCAAGAAGATTAGCTCTCCTTGGTAGGGAATGATGGCATTTTGTGGTGAAGGCTGCAGATGTGTATCATCTGAGCTAACCACTGCTGGTGACTTTGATGACCCAGCAGTGGCTTCAAAAGGTGGAGGCATTGGAGGTAAAGGTGTGAACATCTGCTGACTTTGATCCACTGTTTGAGGACTTTTGTCAGCAGTGTTTGACGAGGTGGAAGCAGTGGTTAAGGGGCTACTTTGGTCAACAACTGTTGAGGTAGCAGTGGTTGAGCTTTGACAACTGTTTTGAACAACCGATGCTCCCCCTCTTGAGGCAGACTTTTGAGGAATGATGATTTCATATCCATAGTCTGGTGATGAATCCTCTGATGGACCTGCAGTGTTAGTCTTGACAACAGTATTTTCAAAGGTGAATTTTTCAAGATCAAACAATTCTGCAGGATTTGCAGGGATTTTCAGTGATGAAAGTTCATTGAACTTTACATTCAAAGTCTCTTCCACTGCTTTGGTGTCACACCCCCAAAATCCACACGCGGAGTACCACCGCTTGGAGGCGTGACGTGACCAGGATCAAGCCATCAATCATATTGAACATAGTGTATAATAATTAAAGTAGTTCGTAAAACCCAATTCAATACAATTGATGTTCAAACCAAACAAAACATAATTTGAGTAGTGGAAGCATAAGTATGTAAACCCAATGTAAATCATAAGTTCAATTGTTTAAACGTTTAACATGGCATCCACGATCCATACTCCACAACGACCTGCTCCTTCCTGTGCAAGCTCCATAAGTACCTAAGGTCCTGCAAAGCATGCAGCAGAGAGTCAACAACTAGTTGAGCGAGTTCACAGTGTACAGTTCAGTAATTGTAATAGTATGAGTAGCATTATGTTCGTTCGTTTAGTCATGTATCGTATTAGTTTCCATCGCGGGCCCTCTCGGCATGTATGCGAAGATTTGGGGAAATACTCCAAAATATCCTAGACTATGTATATTTGTATCGCGGCCACCCTGGCATTACTTGCGAAGTTTTAGTATCTATAGTTCGCGGCCTTCCCAAGGCATGTGTGCGAATGATTAGTCATAATATCGCGGCCAACCCTTGGCGTGTATGCGAAGATCAGTTCAATCGGTATACTAGTCTAGCCGTATCTTATCACTTCTCTTCCTCACCCGAGGACCATATCATTAGGTTCTATTAATTAAGTATGTACGAATAAATCATCAAAATCCCATTCCCACCCTGGGAACCCCATGCCTTGGCTGTGTGAACTCACCTTGGTTTGCTCGGTATGCTAGGTTATGCACTCACAAGTAATCAGTCAAGACCTATTGTATGCACGTGTAATAAATCAGTTCATGTTCGTAAAGATTCACATGCAATCTATGTCATAACATGTACTTAAGAAATTATCACGTATCACGTAAGCAGATAAACAAAGTCGTGCAATTCATGTTTCATGCAAGTGTCATTTACAGTTTGCACTATCATGGTTATTCGTAACATACTTGACAGGGTTAACATACTTAACGGGAATAATAAACTAACAGAGTTAGTTAGCTAACAACGTTCACAACCCATTAGAGTTACATGCTTAACGGAGTTACACCAATTTAACACAGTTAGTAAGGTTAACAGAGTTAACAAACTTACTCAGTTAATGAACTAAACAATGTTACTGTTGTCACACACATTAGATGAAATCACTATATACAAAAGCACTTGTGCCGAAATCCTATTTTGGGCGAAAACCCATTTCTATGCATAACAACCTTAAAGGTCGGACAATGAATATCATCTAAAAGAAATCGGACATCATGCACCCCCCACAAAACTCGGACCCCTTACACATTCATAAAGTTCGGACATGGCACTAAGCATTTAAAAGTCGGACCAAGCCTTACAAAAACCCTGACTTTCCATTTCCTTCTCACAAATTCAGACAAGAGGGGGGGCTTCCCTGTTTAAAAGTTCGGACAAGAGGGAAGGGGGCTTCCTTACTTAAAAACTCGGACAACACAAGTGTAATGAAACTCGGACCATGCATTTCATGAAGAACTTCGGACAAGCATCTTATATATAAAAGTCGGACTCTTATAATTTGCATATAATTCGGACTATACACAATCCAAAAGGTCGGACATTGTTCATCTCTTAAAACTCAGATTATTTCTTTAAGCAAACAAGGTCGGACTATATCATCAAGTTTCTTATTACCTTTAATCTAATTATACACATACAAGACATCACATGATACTGACAACCCCATGCACAAATGAACCTAGCCTATGATTTTACTTATTTGGCTGCACATGCATCACATCACAAATGGTCAAATAGGGTTTAAATAGGATGGCCGACAAGTTTATATTGTTGTCATGTTGCTATTTGACCAAAACATATAGTGGCTGCAAGTCTCCATGTTAATGGACCGATCACCCAACAGATTTATTCATCGATTCCCTAGAAATATGATTACTACACATGCTTTTATAATTAACAAAATCATCATTCAGTTTCATATCATCAGATTGCAACGATCACTAACATACAAACAATTCAATTTACATGATCACATAACAGTTTACAATCACTATGAAACAATCATCTTATATGCGTAACAACAATCCAATTACCGAGATGATGTACTAACCAAAAGACTAGCAACGTAGCAACGGTTCCCAAAGAGCTAGAACTTGCCGTCGGGTTCAAAGGTAGTGAGAGAGAGGAGGTGTGATTAGGGTTTACCGAATGATGGTCTCACGTAAATGTTGGAAATCAAAAAAAAACATATAACCGATCGTACTGGGCCTAAGGCCCCATTGGTTTTCACTGGCCAATGCTTGGACAAAAACACTCTTGTGTTTTTGGCTAAGTGGGATTTCATGGCTCCAATTTTTGTGTTGTTCTTAACACACAAACACATCATCAATACAAGCATGTTATTTACACATCAACATATATAAGAACACACTATGATGCACACCAATCTAAATCATACCAATCACAATACGATGTAGCATATTAGAAACGTGTATCGTCGTGAAACAAACAAGTCGTGTAAACAAACCACCTAAACTATTAACGTGCACTGAATGCGAAGGTGGAAATCTTGGAAACTCGAGTTGTCACATTATCCCCAACTTGAAAGAAATTTCGTCCCGAAATTTAGCACGTGGTTACTAAGGAAGCTAGTTGTGTTGTGTAGTTTACTGGTTTTCCTGGGGTGTCACATCATCCCCCCGTTGATTTGGAATTGCGTCCAGAAATTCTGCAGTAGTAGCTTCAGCCTCAGTAGTGGTTGCACGGTTTTCGAATAACTGGGGATACTTGAGTTCCATTTGATCTTCTCGTTCCCAGGTGAACTCCGGGCCACGACGGGAGTTCCAACGAACTCGAACAAGAGGTATTCTGGTGTGCTTGAGGACCTTAACATCCCGGTCCGTTATTTCAACTGGTTCCTCGACAAACTGCAACCGTTCGTCGATAGTGAGTTCCTTAAAAGGAACTATGAGGGTCTCATCTGACAGACACTTCTTCAGATTCGACACGTGGAATACGTTGTGAACTGCACCGAGTTCAGCTGGTAGGTTTAGTCTGTAAGCTACCTTGCCTATTCTTTCTGTGATTTCAAACGGTCCAACATACCGCGGATTGAGCTTGCCTCGTTTACCAAAACGAACCACACCCTTCCAGGGTGAGACTTTGAGTAGCACTCGATCCCCAACTTGGAACTCGAGCGGTTTTCTGCGTTTATCAGCGTAGCTTTTCTGGCGATCACGAGCTTCCGCCATGCGTTGTCGTATCTGTGCAATTCGTTCAGTAGCGTCAACTACCATTTCTGGACCTGTAATCTGACTATCCCCCACCTCTGCCCAACAGAGAGGTGACCGGCATTTACGTCCGTACAATGCCTCGAATGGAGCGGCTTGTATGCTGGTGTGGTAACTGTTATTGTACGAAAACTCCACTAACGGGAGATGTTTTTTTTTCCAGCTGTTGCCGAAATCAATAACACATGCCCGAAGCATGTCTTCTAGGGTTTGAATCGTGCGCTCAGACTGCCCATCTGTCTGAGGGCGATAAGCTGTGCTCATGTCTAATCGAGAGCCAAAAGCTTTGTGCATAGCTTGCCATAGTTCTGACGTGAATCGTGCATCGCGATCCGAAATGATAGAGGTGGGCACCCCGTGCTTCGAGACCACTTCTTTCAAGTAGACTTCTTTCATGCTAGGCCACTAATAAGTAGTTCTGATGTCGTGATACATTTTATCCGAACCTGGATGTACCGAGTAGCGAGACTTATGAGCTTCATCCATCACAAGTTCTCGTAAACCGCCATACAGTCGGACCCAAATACGTCCTGTTACATAGTAGGCGCCGTCTTCCTTTTGTTCCATTCGTTGCCTTGAGTCGCGTAAGGCTTCTGCCTTGACGTTTTCGGGTTTCAATGCTTCTATCTGAGCAGTTCGTATCTGTGCAGGAAGACTGGACTGAATGGTGAGTTGCAAAGCTCGTACCCGCCTAGGTGTAGTATCTTTCCGACTGAGGGCATCAGCCACAACATTGGCCTTGTTCGTTGACGCATGTTCAAATCCTTTTGCTTAAGGATATGCTCGAGACTCCTGTGATCGGTGTAAATTATGCACTTGGTACCGTACAGGTAGTGTCGCCATATCTTAAGCGCGAAAACAACAGCTCCCAGCTCTAGATCGTGCGTTGTGTAGTTTCATTCATGAACCTTGAGTTGGCGAGAAGCGTATGCAATAACTTTATCTCGTTGCGTCAATACACAACCCAAACCCTGTATCGATGCGTCACAGTAGACCACAAAATCATCTGTGCCCTCTGGCAATGAGAGAATAGGTGCGCTGCAAAGCCTATCCTTTAAGTACTAAAAAGCGGTTTCCTGGGAATCTCCCCAACGGTAGGTGACACCCTTCTGTGTCAGTATGGTAAGCGGCTGTGCGATCTTTGAGAAGTCTTTGATAAATCGCCTGTAGTAACCCGCCAAACCCAAGAATTGGCGTATTTCCGTTGGTGTACGCGGTGCAGGCCAGTTCCTGATCGAATCTACCTTGGATAGATCGACATGAATCCCATCCCTGTTCACCACATGGCCTAAGAAGTGGACTTCACGAAGCCAGAAGTCGCATTTTGAAAACTTGGCGTACAGTTGTTCCTTTCGAAGAAGTTCCAAGATAAGACGTAAGTGCTGCTCGTGTTCCTCCTGACTCTTGGAGTAGATTAGAATGTCGTCGATAAAAACTATCACAAATTTGTCTAAGTAGGGCTTGCATACCCTGTTCATAAGATCCATGAAAACTGCAGGCGCGTTCGTTAGCCCGAATGGCATGACTAGAAACTCGTAGTGACCGTAGCGAGTTCTGAATGCTGTCCTGGAGACGTCCTCATCCCGGACTCTCAGCTGATGATAACCTGACCTTGGATCAACCTTGGAGTAGTAACTCGACCCTTGCAACTGGTCGAATAAGTCATCTATACGAGGAAGAGGACAGCGGTTCTTCACTATGACCTTGTTTTGTTCGCGGTAATCAATGCACATCCTGAAGGTACCGTCCTTCTTTTTCACGAATAACACTGGAGCTCCCCAAGGCGAAGAGCTTGGACGAATAAAACCCTTATCCAAAAGCTCTTGTAATTGCTTTGACATTTCTTCCAGTTCAGTTGGAGCCAAACGATACGGTGTGCGAGCTATAGGTGCTGCTCCTTGAGCTAGCTATACTTGAAACTCGACCTGGCGATGAGGCGGTAGACCAGGTAAATCTTCAGGAAACACTTGAGGAAATTCGCGTACGACTGGAATATCCTCTATCCTTTTCTCTTTCGTCGATGCATCAGTAACAAGTGCCAAAATGGCAGTGTGACCCTTCGTAGACATTTCTGAGCCTTCAAGAAAGAGATGATGCCAACCACAGCACCACTCTTGTCACCTTGAACTTCGAGAGGTTCTTGACCAGAACGAGGATAAGATTACAACCCTGAACTATGTGTGAGGCCTCTAGACTTTTACCATTAGCTAATTCTACGACATGTTTGGTGTTTAAGGGAGTTGGTGTACGTTTTAACATTTGGCTAACTTTCAATGACACGTAACTTGTATCCGCACCCGAATCAAACAATACAGTAACATAAAAGTCGTCAAGAACAAACTTACCCATGACTACGTTGGGATCATTTCTAGCATCACCCTGCCCCAACATAAATGCACGACCCCTTGCTTCATTGCCGTTGTTGTTCCCACCATTGTTGTTGTTGTTGCCATTTCCCCGATTGTTGTTGTTGTTGCGATTCTGGTTCTGGTTTAACTGGGGGCAATCACGCTTGAAATGACCTTCAGCCCCACACTGAAAACATCCCCTGTTGCCCCGCTGTTGCTGCTGCTGATGCTGGTTCTGTGGAGCTGGTGGTGGGTGTTGCTGATTCTGATTTGCAGATCGCGAACTCCTGCAGTCTTTAGCTTCATGCCCTATCTTGAGGCATCTCTGACAACGCTCCTTACGACACCGTCCACTGTGGTGCCTATTGCACCTATTACACAATGGGTGAATTCCCCGATATCCACCCTGCCCCTGATTGCCTGAGGAATGCTGACTGGGACTCTGATAACTGTCAGTCTTTCGCTGCTGAACCTGTGACTGAACTGAAGCTGAACCTTTACTGGAATCCCCATCCCATTTTCTTTTGTTGTCACTGGGAGTAGCAGAAGTAGTAACAGCAGTAGTGGTAGCACTGATGCGTTTTGGCAGCTTGTTCTGTTCCACTGCCTGATCCGTAATACGATGAGCAAGGCGCTGAATAGCCTGGATGTTGTCAAGATTAGCCGATGTCACATGGCTCTGGATCTCTGGCGCTAACCCCTTGAGATACAACTCAATGCGCTTGATTGGAGGGTCCACCATAGTTGGACACAGCACGGCCAGCTCATTCGACCGTTTAGTATAAGCTTCGATTTCTGACCCAGTCATTTTCAAATGGTAAAACTCATCTTCCAATTTGTGGATGTCTTCCCGTGTGCAGTATTCACGTTTAATCAGTTCCTTGAAATCATTCCAAGGGGTGGCGTTAGCAGCTGCCAACCCTAGGATCTGTACTTGCGCGTTCCACCAAGTTAACGCGATTCCTTCCAAAGTACCAGTGGCGTACTTGACCCTGCGAGCCTCAGGGCATTCACACATTTCAAATACTGACTCTAGCTTCTCAAACCAATGGAGGAGTCCCACTGCCCCCTCGGTGCCACTGAAGGTGCTTGGACGACAGTCCATGAAGTTCTTGAAAGTACATACAGGCTGCTGAACGTGTTGACCTAATGTGTAAGAACAGAATGAGGTTAAACATAAGAGTTGGTGTAGGAACGTAGGATCTAAAGATCCTAGGATGAGTTACGACTGCAGGGTATACCTCCTGCGTTTGCAGCTGCAAGTGCCGCAGCAACTTGTTCATTGATAAGAGCCGTCAACTGGGCTTGAGTCATGTTAATGCATCCGACCATGATCTTCATAGCAAATGTAACGTAAGTGAGAGAGGTTCGCGAATAGTGCGATGACAGAAGAGTGTAAGCACACAAGTGTTCTCAAGCAATAACAAATAGTGAGCAATGTAATCTAAGCATACCACGAGCAAAGTTCTATGTAATTCTAGCAAGTAGGCAATAAACATAAACCTTATTACCTAGGATGTTGAGTCTTGCACGTGGAGCGAGGCGTCGTTTTGGATCGTTGAGCACTGTACTGGTTATAGTCTGGTTTTAATAAAAACGTTTTTCCATTATCAAAACCAAGTTCTCTATAACCAATGGCTCTGATACCAATCTGTCACACCCCCCAAATCCACACGCGGAGTACCAGTGCTTGGAGGCGTGACGTGACCAGGATCAAGCCATCAATCATATTGAACATAGTGTATAATAATTAAAGTAGTTCGTAAAACCCAATTCAATACAATTGATGTTCAAACCAAACAAAACATAATTTGAGTAGCGGAAGCATAAGTATGTAAACCCAATGTAAATCATAAGTTCAATTGTTTAAACGTTTAACATGGCATCCACGATCCATACTCCACAACGACCTGCTCCTTCCGGTGCAAGCTCCATAAGTACCTAAGGTCCTGCAAGGCATGCAGCAGAGAGTCAACAACTAGTTGAGCGAGTTCACAGTGTACAGTTCAGTAATTGTAATAGTATGAGTAGCATTATGTTCGTTCGTTTAGTCATGTATCGTATTAGTTTCCATCGCGGGCCCTCTCGGCATGTATGCGAAGATTTGGGGAAATACTCCCAAATATCCTAGACTATGTATATTTGTATCGCGGCCACCCTGGAATTACTTGCGAAGTTTTAGTATCTATAGTTCGGGGCCTTCCCAAGGCGTGTATGCAAAGATCAGTTCAATCGGTATACTAGTCTAGCCGTATCTTATCATTTCTCTTCCTCACCCAAGGACCATATCATTAGGTTCTATTAATTAAGTATGTACGAATAAATCATCAAAATCCCATTCCCACCCTGGGAACCCCATGCCTTGGCTGTGTGAACTCACCTTGGTTTGCTCGGTATGCTAGGTTATGCACTCACAAGTAATCAGTCAAGACCTATTGTATGCACGTGTAATAAATCAGTTAATGTTCGTAAAGATTCACAAGCAATCTATGTCATAACATGTACTTAAGCAATTATCACGTATCACGTAAGCAGATAAACAAAGTCGTGCAAATCATGTTTCATGCAAGTGTCATTTACAGTTTGCACTATCATGGTTATTTGTAATATACTTGACAGGGTTAACATACGTAACGGGAATAATAAACTAACAGAGTTAGTTAGCTAACAACGTTCACAACCCATTAGAGTTACATGCTTAACGGAGTTACACCAATTTAACACAGTTAGTAAGGTTAACAGAGTTAACAAACTTACTCAGTTAATGAACTAAACAATGTTACTGTTGTCACACACATTAGATGAAATCACTATATACAAAAGCACTTGTGCCGAAATCCTGTTTTGGGCGAAAACCCTTTTAAATTTCTATGCATAACAACCTTAAAGGTCGGACAATGAATATCATCTAAAAGAAATTGGACATCATGCACCCCCCACAAAACTCGGACCCCTTACACATTCATAAAGTTTGGACATGGCACTAAGCATTTAAAAGTCGGACCAAGCCTTACAAAAACCCTGACTTTCCATTTCCTTCTCACAAAGTCGGACAAGAGGGGGGGGCTTCCCTGTTTAAAAGTTCGGACAAGAGGGAAGGGGGCCTTCCCTACTTAAAAACTCGGACAACACAAGTGTAATGAAACTCGGACCATGCATTTCATGAAGAAGTTCGGACAAGCATCTTATATATAAAAGTCGGACTCTTATAATTTGCATATAATTCGGACTATACACAATCCAAAAGGTCGGACATTGTTCATCTCTTAAAACTCAGATTATTTCTTTAAGCAAACAAGGTCGGACTATATCATCAAGTTTCTTATTACCTTTAATCTAATTATACACATACAAGACATCACATGATACTGACAACCCCATGCACAAATGAACCTAGCCTATGATTTTACTTATTTGGCTGCACATGCATCACATCACAAATGGTCAAATAGGGTTTAAATAGGATGGCCGACAAGTTTATATTGTTGTCATGTTGCTATTTGACCAAAACATATAGTGGCTGCAAGTCTCCATGTTAATGGACCGATCACCCAACAGATTTATTCATCGATTCCCTAGAAATATGATTACTACACATGCTTTTATAATTAACAAAATCATCATTCAGTTTCATATCATCAGATTGCAACGATCACTAACATACAAACAATTCAATTTACATGATCACATAACAGTTTACAATCACTATGAAACAATCATCTTATATGCGTAACAACAATCCAATTACCGAGATGATGTACTAACCAAAAGACTAGCAACGTAGCAACGGTTCCCAAAGAGCTAGAACTTGCCGTCGGGTTCAAAGGTAGTGAGAGAGAGGAGGTGTGATTAGGGTTTACCGAATGATGGTCCCATGTAAATGTTGGAAATCAAAAAAAAAAAACACATAACCGATCGTACTGGGCCTAAGGCCCCATTGGTTTTCACTGGCCAATGCTTGGACGAAAACACTCTTGTGTTTTTGGCTAAGTGGGATTTCATGGCTCCAATTTTTGTGTTGTTCTTAACACACAAACACATCATCAATACAAGCATGTTATTTACACATCAACATATATAAGAACACACTATGATGCACACCAATCTAAATCATATCAATCACAATACGATGTAGCATATTAGAAACGTGTATCGTCGTGAAACAAACAAGTCGTGTAAACAAACCACCTAAACTATTAACGTGCACTGAATGCGAAGGTGGAAATCTTGGAAACTCGAGTTGTCACATTTGGTCCGTGTATTAAACACTTTGTAGGCCTTAGCAGTGGATGAGTATCCCAAGTGATATCCCATATCGATTTTGGCTGCAAATTTTGAGATAGAATCTTCTAAGTTCAAAATGAAACATGGGCAACCAAAAACTTTAAAATATGAGATTAATGGCTTTATTTTATACAGAAATTCATAAGCAGTCTTTTTGTGCCTGGAGTTGATTAACACTCTGTTTTGGACATAGCAAGCAGTGTTTACTGCCTCTGCCCAAAAAGTTAATGGCAAACCTGAATCTGCAAGCATGGTTCTGGCAACCTCAATCAATGTTCTGTTTTTTCTTTCAACAACTCCATTCTGCTCTGGTGTTCTAGGGATGCTGTACTGCCTTACAATCCCTTTCTTCACACAGAAGGCATCCAACTCCTTATTTTTGAATTCTGTGCCATTATCACTCCTGAAGACTTTTACTGGAAGGTCAAATTGCTTTTCAACCTGTATCACAAAGTCTTGCAAAATGCCTGCAGTCTCATCTTTAAAGTGTAAAAAGAAGGTCCATGTAAACCTAGAGAAGTCATCAACAATAACCAAACAATATCTTTTCTTTTTGAGACTCATGACTTGCACTGGGCCAAACAAATCCATGTGCAGCATCTGCAAGCACTAGGTTGTTTTGGACTCTTCAATGGACTTAAAAGAGCTCTTGTGTTGTTTTCCTTTTAAACAGGAAACACAGTGTTCAGGACATGAAAACATTTTTTGTGGCAAGCCTCTTACTAAGCCATTTTTTGAAATTTCATTGATTGTTTTGAGATTTGTGTGTCCCAGTCTTTTGTGCCATAGTTCTATCTCTTTGTTACAGGCAGCTGAGAACAGACAGGCATCAGCTTTGGGACACTCTCTTGACATGTAAACAACATAAACATTGCCACTTCTTTGAGCAACAAGTTTTGTTGAGCCTTTCTTGATTATTGCTTCAATCTTACTAACCATTTCTGGTCCAACAATCCTACAACAATCCTTTGTGAAGAATGATCCAAACCCTTTATCACTCATTTGAGACACACTCAGGAGGTTGAATTTCAGATTATCAATAAGATTGACATTTTCAAATTTTACATTTCCAGACTTTACAGTACCAGACCCCAGAACCTTTCCCTTACTATTATTACCAAAGGATATATCACCCCCTCCATGGATTTTGAAATCTTGAAGAAAGGCTTTACATCCTGTCATGTGCCTGGAGCCTCCACTATCTACATACCAAAGACTATCTAAGCATGCAGAAGCTCCCTACACATGAAGTAAAGGATTAGTTCAAAAAGGTTTCCAAAGCCAACAGGGCTTTGGATGGGGTCTCAACAGTGTCTGGGATGGAGGCAGATGCATGGACAGTGGTTAGCTCAGGGGTTTGTACATTTTTGGGAATGTATTTCTCTAACCACTGTTGGGGGTCTTGACCTATCATCTGTTGATAACCAAAAGGATGCCTGATCACTTTTGGTTTAGAGGGCTTTTTGTAAGTCTCATAAACGTGTGGAATCCTTTGGTATGATGCTTTTTCCTTGCCTTTTCTGAATTGATTGGCTGGAGGTGCATCTGTCACCTGTACATCCCTTTGAACAGATGTTTGGTTCAGCTGTTTTGTGACAGCAGTTTGGACAGGGATGAACAGTGGTTGTTTCTTGGTGAACTTAACAGATGATGCTGATGAACATAAGGATGTTTTTGCAGTGTACTCTTTCTTCTTTTCATCAAAGTTTTGAGATACACACATTCCTTAGTTTTGTGGTTATTTTTACCACAGATGGTGCAGCTGGCAGCAAGTGAAATGTTGCTTGTTTTGTTTATATCATATGCTTTTAGATGAAAACTATCTTTTGTTAGATGATTCTTCTTTTCACAGAATTCACAAAACAAGTTTTTGATCTTTTCTCTTTTCTTCCTTTTCTCAGATTCCTTTGCAACAGAGTTTTGAACCTCTGTTAGGATATCTTTGATAGGAATGACTCTTGCTTTTGGAGCTTTGACACCATCAGTGGTTGTGAAATCCATTGGTTTGAAATTTTCAAGGATATCACACTCATCAGACCATGTGGGTTTAAATTGGTATTTCTCAATTTCCTCAAAAGTTGAGGATCCCACAGATCTTTCCAGAGTAATTTTGTTACCAAGTTTGTCGGTTATTTTAACCTCTTGGCCATTTTTGTTGGTTGGTATGATTTCAGAAGAAACAGCTTGCATTGCAGCAGTGCCTGCAATGTCATCATATTTTCTATGACCTATACCAAACTTGACATTGCTTTTAAGCTGTTTCTCAAGCATAACCTCATACCCTTTGCAAGACTCCACCCTCCTTTCACAGGTGATCTGGGTAGACTCTAACTCCTTTTTGCAAACTTGGTATTTTTCTACCATAGTTTGGAGTTGAGTTTTGGTTATGCTTTGTTCTTCTTTCAAACTGCTGATCTCTTTATCTTTTTCAGTCAATTTGTTTTTCAGTTCTTTCAATGACTTTTCAAATTTGACCTCATCAGACAAAATTTTATCTCTAAGGTTTTCATTCACCTCTTTATTGTTAGCAAATGCAATAATACAGTTGTCTGAACACAGTTTTTCAAGAACTTGAGGTGATACCTTAGCAGCAGCCATCATGGCACAATCACATCGATGATTATCTTCTTCATCAGCTCTCTCTTCTTCATCACCAGCTTCCTTTGGTTCTTCTTCCTCTTTGTCTTCTTTGGACCAGGGGTCGGTCAGTGGTTCAATCAGGATTTCTGAATTTTCTTCCAGCAGTAGTTCACCAGCAACTGCAGTAACCACTGCTTCAGCAACTTCATCCACTGTTTCAGCACTTAGCTGTTCACCTTCAGCTTCATCCCCTTCTGATATTGACTCTAATGCCATCAAACAAAATTCATCATTACAAGCATCATTAGAAGCATATAGAGCAAAATTTTCATCACTAAGCTCCTCACGCATGCTGCTCCAATCAACAAAGCCTTGTGTGAAAAAGCTTTGCTGATCTGGTTGTGTCACAGTTGGAGCAGTTGTTTGAGGTGCAGCAGGTTGCACTTGTGCCTGAGGGATAGGGGCTTGAACATACTGAATTTGTTAACAGTGGTTTGAACATAATGCACCGGCATAGGGGTTGCAGCATAATGAGCAGTGTTAACATGTGCTGCAGGGGCATATTGGGTATAGTGCACAGTGTTTTGTTGTTGTGGTCTAGGATTTGTGCTAGGGTAAGTTATTATGGGACCAGTAGTTTGACTCCTACATTCTCTAGCAAAGTGACCTAGCCTACTACACTTGTAACACTTGATTTTAGATTTATCCAACCCCACCCTTAAATTTCCATGAAGCCCTGGAAATTTTCTCCCTGTTCTTTTATAGAACTTGCTTGTTCTTACACTAAGCAAGGCCAACTGATGCAATATGTCCATCTCCTCTAAGTCAGTGGGATCAAAATGTTGCAAATCATTCAGCTCAAAACACAAATTATCTGACATCTGGTTCTTAGTATTTGCTGTGAAAGCATAATTTGTAGAGTGAGAATCAGAGTTGACGAAGTTTCCCCCAGCTGTTATGTCAATAAAATGATCATAATTCTGATCCTTACTACTACTGCCAGATTCTTCCTGACCAAACAGAGTTGTGCTGCCGAATGAATAATCATCAGCAACTTTACCAGACTCTTGCAACCTCCTTTTTTGGTTCAACTCTCTTTCGTAGGTCAGGAGTCTACCATGGAGTTGGGTCAGGGTCAGATCTTTGAATTCAGCTGAATTCCTGGTGACAAAAACGATTGTGTCCCATTTTTCTGGTAGTGATCTAAGGAACCTGCTATTTTGGGTTGCATTTGGAAATGTAACCTTAACAAGCCTTAGTTCACTGATGAGACAGCTGAAACGTTCAAATTGTTGGGTTAGTGACTCCCCTTTGATGTGACAAAACGTTTCATACTGCTGATTCAGAATTTCCCTATTGTTTTCGATAACCTCCTCTTTTCCTCCGAACTGTTCCTTCAATGCATCCCACAATTCTTTTGCACTGTCACAATGTAACAGTCCAGCATAGATTTTGTGGGGAGTGCAGAGGCTATGATGCTAAACGCTTTGGCATCCAGTTCAAACTTCTGAAAATCCAATTCAGTGTAATTTTCAGATGGTTTAGGAACGGATTTTTTGGCGTCCTCTGCGCTTGGCACCATAGGAACATGAGGACCGAAAACGACAGACCTCCAACATCCAGTGTTTTGTTGAGCGAGGATGTGACGCATCCTTCGCTCCCAGATGTTGTACTCATTTCTTTTCAGCATAGGTGGTTTAAACAAAGAGCCAATGTTACTTTTATCATCTTGAGATTGCAACATCTTTCCGGTTGTTTTACAGGTACTGATTAATCAACTTTATCGGTGATTAAACCTTACTCTGTTTTTCAACACAACGAACAAACGATCAATATCAACAATTTCGAGCTAAACTATTTACGTCAAAATGATTGTTAGATCAAGTTTGACTGTCCTTGCTCTGATACCAATTGTTAGGATCTGAGTTTGGATTGATTGTGATTTGTGTTTGAATTTAGATGGACAAATGAAAGAGTAGTGCAGCGGAATTTAATGGAACCAAATTTTTCACAATCAAACAGAAGAAATGCTATCAATCATACATTTTCTAACACTGAATCAAATGATTAAATTTATTTTTAAACTCTGATTACAATGTGTGTATGATATGCAAACTCCCCCTCAGCCTGAGCTCAGTGTTTGTTCGTGCAGAAAGAAAATGGTAAATGAGCTAAACAGAACAGTACAGAGTACTGTTCTATTTATAGGCACTTGCAAACCTCTGAGCATCTAAGCTGACGTCACCATGAAAGTGACATCTAACCTCCTAACAAACTCTAACAACTGATCTATACAAATACTGCTTATGCTAACTACTGATATTACATTACAATGCATAAACCAAACATAAACTGTTGCTGCATCCTTCCACTGTTGTGAGCCCAGCAGATGTTGTCATGATCAGCAGTGCTTGATCCAAGGCAGTAGATTGAGCAGCAGGGCTTTAGTTCTTCTATCAGACTTTGTCTTGGTCAGTAGTTGTAGGTCAGCAGATTGCATGATCAGCGGATAGGAGGTCAGCAGATGTTGAAACCACTTTCAAGGGGAGAGACTTGCAACCAAACATCTGTTTATTTTGAATCTACTGTTGTGATCCAGTTTTGGCTTTTATTATCTGTTCCTTTGGTAGGGTTCAATCCCAACAATATCATGTCGAAGATTCTAGAATTTTGATTATGGTTCCAATGTGCAATCTGGGACCCATGAAACCACTAATTATGGTGTCATAAAAAAACTCTTAGGACTAGATATTACTTTCATATATACATACTTTCACTACTTTAAATTCCTAATTCCGATTCTAAACACCCCCATAAAATCCATCACCGAACACATTCATTATCCTATTCTCATTAACTCGTCAATACATGGATAATCGGAAGACTTAGCAATTTTGTGAGTACACTTGACCCTTTTTCGCTTTAACACACTTTGGGTGCAACATGTTTTACTTGTTAAAATGCACGATTCACACAAACATGCTTTATTCACTCAATCCGTTATACATGCTTTGTTATGCTTAGGTTCATGCTAGAATTCAAATTACTTGTTAGCCCGCCTTAACAATTATAACGCTATAGGAGTAGCACACCATCCGACAGGGTTTTGTTAAGTTATATTCTTTTAGTCTCGATTACTTCGATATCGAGGGACACATATTATTCATACTTAGTCTCGTTACTTTTTGGTGAGGGACACATAAAATTCTTGTGGACACTTAGGTTTGACTTTTACTTATGCATGATAGTTTGACCTTGTATATCAAATTGCTATGTTGGATTGAGAACTACTTTTTATACTTATGTCACGTGTCTAAAACTAGTGTACTCGCCAATAAGTTGTATTGAACTATGCTTTTTAAAACATGTTGCAGGTTTAATGATGATGTTGATGATGCATGGAACATAGTAGGATGCCTAGATACACATTTAAATTTTGTATACTTATTGTAGTGTAATTATTTTATTTCAAGTTGTATTTGATTTCAATCCTTGTAATTGACTTTTTAGAATTGAAATAAATTCATTATTCAAATACTTGTCGTAAATATTAGTGTTATGATGTCTCGAGCAATCTATTTCGTCTCAGTCCGATGTTTCCTCCATCGGTTGGGGTGTGACACCAAGTCTCTCCCTTACAGCTCCACCACAACCTCATTCGCAGTTGAAAGACACAATGACCAGAACATGTAACACAATGTAATGAAAACCTAGTAAAAATGAAATATTTTATTTATTTTTATATAGGAATATCATACTTAAAGATAAATAACACTCGTTATTATGGTCATTCTTTTTTTAAATGTCATATGAAAAAGTTATAGACGTTTTAAATTGATTGTGGGGGAGGAATTGACATGTGTCTTGCATATGGAAAGAGAAAATAAATAAATGTAGGATTCCATTTATGTCATTCCACTTTTTCTTTTCCCTAAAATTAATCTCAACCCTTTAAATCTAAGATAATGGATTAAAATCCTTCTTATTTATTTTACGTTTTGTATTTGATCATAATCCCTAAATACATATAGATATCTATATTCATTTGTAAGTTTCTTTTTTATTTGATTTCTTTATTGTTTTATTTATATTAAAGTGTTAATTTTATGTTTATATTAAATTGTTTAATCATTTGTTTATTATAATTTTCATAATATAAATTAGTAACAAGTTGTTGCATTATGATGTTGTACCTCAAGTATGGTTTTTTTTTAAATGTTTTTTTTTTCACTTTTAACCCAAATATTTTCATCTTTTGTATTTTAACCCTTAAAATTTTTTTTTTACTTTTAACCCAAAAATTTTCATCTTTTGTAATTTTAACACAATACTTTTTTATTTATAACTTTGGTCCCTCATACTTTTTATCTTTCGCAAGTTTTTCGTTTTCCGTTTCGTTCTAAATTTTGCGAGTTAACATGTCGCAACGTGCGTGTGGGGTTCAATGTTTTTGGTCTATTTTTCACATTTGACAGGTATGTCGCAACGTGTCTATTTCCCCCTTTGGCAAGTTCGTCGCAACGGGTGGGTCTTAGATCAACTTAGTTATTCTTTTCTACGTTTTACGTTTCTGTCTAATTTTTTCGTGTTAACACCGTAACGGGTGTGTGTGGTTCAATAATTTTACGTCTACTTTTCGCTCGGTGTAATTTTTCCATTTTATCTATTTTATTTTTATGAGTTTTTTCGATGTTGAGAGTTGCTGCCAGTGATGTGGCATTGGTGCTACTTGGCACGGTTTTACGAACGTCTTTAACCTGTTAACCTTTTTAGTAATATTTTGTTTCAGTTTACCCCTATACTTCTTTTACTTAAAAACTAATTTTTTACGTGCATATTTTATGTACGTGTAGGTATAAATATGATTTGCTCTATGTTTCGATGTAAACTTTTTCTAGAAATGAGTTAGGTAAAATATATTACGTTTTCGTTTAAAGAAACCATTTTTACTTGCATATTTAATGTATGTTTTGGTATAAGGGTGGGAGTTACAAAGTCCATTTTTTCTACAAAGTGTACAAAGTTATAAAACACCATAATTTCAACCATTAAACACATTCAAAACCCACAAATAACAAAGTGAAGATAACTAAAACACCATATTTGTGGGTTTTGTGTTGTGTTTTGGATTATTAGGCTTTGATTATCGAATGACTAATATTAGTGTGTTTTATGTTGATTATCATGTTGGGTTTTATATTCATAGTTCTACGATAGTGTGTTTGAAGTTTTTATGAACTATTAGGGTTTGGATATTATGTTTCAGTGATCTTCACTATGTTATTTGTGGGTTTTGAGTGTGTTTTATGGCTGAAATTGTTATGTTTTATGACTTTGTACACTTTGGAGGAAAAATGGACTTTGTAGCCGAACCCCACCCTTGGTATAAATTCGACTTGTTCTATGTTTTCGTCATAAACTTTTTTGAGAAATAAGTCAGGTCAAATATAATATGTTTTCATGCTTATTTTATGTATGTTTCGTAAATTTTGTTTCGAACCGAGTGGAGTCAAATTGTGGTTTCTTTTTTTCCTTTTTTTAAAAGCTCTAATTAATTCATTTTGATTACACGTGTTAGTTTTTTCTTTCATGCCTGTTATGTTTTCTATGTATGAGTCGGGTCACATATAATACGTTATGATTGCATGATATGAATTCCATTTACTTTATGTTTTGATCCAGTCGCAATGCTTATACAAGTTACATTAAGTTCTATCAGATACGTTGAAACGCGTGTTTTCATATGGTTAATGCAACACATAACGTTTAGACTAATCCATTAAATGTTTACAATGTACCCGCGCCGCAAGAGGCGCAAGTCTTATTGGTAGTTCATATTATTTGTTATTGAGGTTGACATGTAATTACATGAAAACTAAGAGGTCTACTTTTTCTATTCGCACAAGGCTCATAAGGGCCCTCAAGCTCTCGAAGACGACCCTGCACCCACGTCAACCAACTGTTTAGTTGTCAGGTTTCGGATCTAACCGATTGATCCCACTAGGTTTGATAGAATTTTAACTCCATGATTGCAGATCTAAGATCTAAACAAAAAAAAAAACGTTAATCACTTAAATTAATCATGATATCACTTCACCTTGTACAAAATTTTGATCAAAGATTATGTTTATTTTAAACCATGTTGACAATTTAATATTATTAATTAATACAACGTACAATAATGATATAGTTTCCCCGAAGAAATACAACGTACAAGGAAGAAAATTTGGTAGGTAATTAATAAACAAACCTTTGAATAGATAAGTACAGGAGGTGATAACTTTATTAACGTAAAATATATGTGTCTTCATTAGTTTTAAGTTACTTTATGCACAATTAACAGCGGCTAAAGGTGTCCCTGCTTCAAAATTTAGGGAAACTCCAAAAATATGAAACAAAAAAGCTTACTTATTTGATTCCATCTTCTTTTTATAAAATTAAACGTGCTCAGTATATATGTTTTTTTTTTTTTTTTTTGCATTTCCCAAAAGAGAGATCAAACTAATAGATAATCAAAAATTTAATTAAATGTAAACGAAATTTGAGGGTTTACTCTCTTAATAATAACAATAATAATATGGGCATTTTGGCTGTCTTTCCCATCGATATCGATAGTAACTCTAAGTTGGTGTTTGTTTTTTTTCAAAAAGATCTGTGCAAGCTCTTCTGTCTGCGCCACATAGACCATGCGCTGACATTGCTATCCACAGACTGTTTGTTTTTTCGAAGGCGTTTCATTAAAAAATGTCTGTGCGAGCTCTTCTTGTTGCAGACTTGGTCCAGCCACTTCTAGATTTTTCTAAGATCTGCAGAGGGTTAAACACCACCACCCACCACCACCATCTTGAACCATCAGCACTTGAAAGACCATGGGCCAACAAGGAAAAGAGAGACGAGCAGGGAGGATCTGATGAAAAGAGAGAGTGCTAAATCATTCTCTAGAGTTAGCCCTACATAGGATATGTCTTAGTACAAAAGTTTTTACAATTGATTACGTTATATCTATGTTTTCATAGTTAACTAAATCAAGAAATAAATTTTAAAAGATTGTTATTTATAAAAGAATTTTAAAGTTGAATTTATAGAATGGTAATATATGCAATGCTAGTTACATTTTCATCAAGTTTATCCAAAAATCAAATATGAACAACTTCAACGAGTAATATAATAGCTAGTAAAATACGAAATATATAGTATGTTTAACTTATTATATATCATCTTCAACCAACTTGTATATATAATGGTCAATGGTCAAAGTAGTATAATCCTATCCACCACTCTTTATGCCTTGTAGCATGTTACGAAATGTACAAACATGTCTACATCACTTTGTGTAATTAATAACGCACAAGGTCGCATGTGGCAATAATATATCAAAAGGAATAACAAAATAGATATATATCTTATCAATAATATAAGGATTTAATCAGGGGCGGGTATTATGGTGTGCGGGGAGGACTTTCGCACAAGACCCGTGATTTCGAGGGGCACGAGATTTTAAAAAAAATCGATATATATATGTTATTTAAAAAAAATTGTAAACACATACAAATCCAATATAGAGACCCAGTATCAAATACCTTTTTATGCTTTATAATTTACCCAACTTAACATTAGGTTTATTGGGCTCAACCCAATACTAATATGATTTTAAAAAATAAAAATAAAAAACAATTTTCGTTAAAGCATATGGGCACATTTTTCGAGCTCGAACAGGGTACTTGAATTCTCAGAGACGTCATTTGAATCTACAAACATAACTAACTAATTTAACAGTTATGTCGTTTGTTTATGTGTTCATATATTATATGAATGAAATGAAATATGGATAATGTTCTAAATAGTACTGTGTTAAAAAAAAAAAATTGGTATGTTTACACTTATGTTAATAATCAATTGAAAGTTAGTACTGATCTTGACTGTTGTAGTTTTCCTTGATGTAAAAGTTTAAACGTTTTTTGTCCTTGGCTATAAATTCGGTTTCATAGCTCCTTGCTGTGTGCCGGTTTTGTGATAGTCTTTGTTATTCAAAAAAAATTTATTGAAAAATATCTACAAATTCACATTCTATACCGATCAAAATGCTTTAATTAAGATGTTAACAAACACTTCATGAATAGAGATATAAAAGTGTGATTTCTTTAATCGGCTGATTTATCATTCAAATATTAGCCTAGTTCAATTCTTAATGTTTTTTTAAACCAGAAGTTCTTATTAGACCATGTGTAGTGGTATATATGAATAATGTCTCCACCCTTAGGCGTTTTGCGTCATGTGGAAGTTCAGTCAGCAATGGGGCATTATGGGGCGTTTTTCATAAATGGGTGTAGTGGGGATGTGGGCATTGTGGGGCATTGTATTAAAAGGGTATAATAGAATTAAATAAAAAAACAATCAAAAAATGTTATTGGACAAAAAACCATCAAATACCGGTGATTGGCCAACACACAACGAACACGGCGTGGAAAAAAGAACGCCAAAACAAAATTTTTTGAAGAAAAACGCACATAGGGACCGTTGGAAGACGTGTGGGGGCGTTTTTTGGGAAAAAACGCCCAAAAAACCCCACTATAGGTGGTCTTAGATTTTGATTATATACACGATTTAGATATAAACTGAGTTTCAAATCAAATAACTGAGTCTTAAAAGTGTTTACATATCAATCAACTATATTGTCAATGTCCCAAAGTATTATTTACAAACTATGTGGTGTTTGAAGGGAGTTTGTCACAGGCAAGGTATTAAACATCTAATCCTAAGGCTTCACTATTTTTGTCTCATTTTAGGATATTTTACCTGAAAGTATACAACAACATCCACTTATGTTCTCAATTTTAAATGAGCACATGTGTTTAAGCCAGTTGTCACGCAGTAAAAAATAAACTCACAGTTAAATTCCTAAATTCAGCTTTAGGGTCACCAAAAAGTTGACATAAAAGCTAAGATAAGGACACATCAAGCTTATGGTGGGTCATTGTAGGCGTACAATGATTCGATAACTAATCTCCACTCCTCTTTAGTTTATCAGTTACATGAAATTTGTCATTATTCGTTATATCTTAAATTTTCGTATTTACCAATGATTTATTTTGATGGCATGTGTGACAGCTTGAAAACCATATAATATAATATATATACATATATATGCGTGTGCTTGTGTATGTGCATGTAGAATGATACCACAAGATTATTCCCACTTTACTTCCAGTTCCATAATGGAAGTGGAAACTTATATTTTTTTTTTTGAAAGGTAAGCTTCATTAACGAAACAGTCGACCCGAGACGGGACGACAAAACAGAACTACACAGTAACTCACATATTTACAAAAGAACACCAATCACTCCACTCTATCCCCTTATACTTAGATCTATTCGAAAACCAAAGGAAACCCAAAGCTTTAACCTCACTCAAAATACTATCGATCTTAACTGGTTGATTAGAAAATCTAAGATTATTCCTAGCACGCCATAAACTCCAACAGGTGATGATGATAATGCCTTGAACCGCTACCTTTTTCTTCTCCGAGACTCTAAGCACCGAATGCAACTCTAGGAGATCTTTAATAGAGAAGGCGAAAATGTTAGGAATTTTACACCAAGAACTAATACCGTTCCAAACTGAAGAGGCTATAAAACACGAAATAAACAAGTGTTCCGTGGTTTCTTCATCCGACCTACACATAGGGCATAGGGAGTCTTCGATTTGAATGTTCCTTTTCCTTAGCGCTTCACCAGTTGGGACCTTGTCCATTTCCAATCTCCAAACATGTATGTTGCATTTAGTTGGTGTCCAATGACACTAATCCATAACATACCCATTAACTGCCTCGTAATCCGAATACAAAAGACGCTTTACCGCCTTAACCGAAAATTCTCCGCTAGAACCAGACAACCATTCCCATTTGTCAACCCGATCCGAGAGTTGGACGTTGTCCAGGAGCAACATAAGTTGCTGAAAGCTATTTGAAGCTTCCACGCTAGTCACCGGGGATCTCCAATTCCACATTAGCTCATTCCCGTGATCGAGAGACAGAATCCGATCGGCCACCAAACATTTTTTGTCGGCCTCTAGGTTGAACAAGACAGGAAATTTCTCTCTAAGGGGTTCATTCGTGATCCAAGGATCAAGCCAAAAACGAATTTCCTTGCCGTTTCCAATCGAGCCTTTGAAAAAACTCCGGATGTGGCGCCCATCTACCTTGGTTTTAGTGAAAACCTTAGCTATATTATTCCATGTACCACACAGAGTTTTCTTGAAAGGGATACATTCCCACCCCACCCTACTTGAATGAAAAGCGTCGATGACTTTCCTCCAAAGGTTATTCGGCTCCGTCTTGTATCGCCATCCCCATTTAACCAAGAGCGAGATGTTAACCTCTCTAAGCTTATTTAAACCAAGTCTGCCCTCCTTTTTATGGCGAGATACCCGATCCCAAGCTACCCAATGCATTTTGTTCTCCTCCGTGGATCCTCCCCATAAGAACTTTTTAATCATTGCCTCCAAATCCGATATCACCTTCTTGGGGGCTTTGTAAAGCGAGAAGAATTACGTCGGTAAGCTTTCCATCACCGATTTAATAATGACCACTCTACCTCCAATAGACAAAAGATGTGACTTCCACTTTGCTAAACAGTTCCTGAACGTGTCGTAAACCGGTTGCCAGTTATTAATTCTGTTCATGTTGGCTCCTACTTTAAGTCCAAGATAATTGAAAGGCGGTGCATCCGGCTTACAACCAACCTCCTTAACCATGTCTCCCGTCTCGACCAATCCCACTCCAATGCCAAATAAATTAGATTTCTCAATATTAATCTTTAAACCGGAACAAAGATAAAAGCATCTGAGAATTCTAACGATATTAACCACTTCCTCCTTAGACCATTCCCCCACAGCTATGGCATCATCCGCATAGAAGAGATGAGTAATAGCCGGCCCATTATTCGGGGTTGAGATCCCCTTAATAGATCCCGCTTCCTTCGCCGAATCAATCATGCAAGACAAGGCTTCCATCACCACCAGAAAAAGGAACAGAGAAAGCGGATCTCCTTTTCTCATCCCTTTTTCGCACTTAAATTGAAACGTAGGAGCCCCGTTCACCAGTACCGAAGATCTCGCCGATTTGAGAATTCCCGAAACCCAGCTGCACCACTTACTCGAAAAACCCATTTGGCGAAGAATATTAACCACAAAATCCCACCTTACATTGTTGTAAGCCTTTTCGAAGTCGATGTTAAGGAAAAAAGCCTTCGATTTCTTTTTCTTGATCCAAGAGATTAGCTCGTTAATGATGAGGGGCCCATCCAAAATAAATCTTCCTGACAGGAACGCCGATTGGGAGACCGAAATGATACCATCCAGCACCTTTCTCATTCTATTAGCTAAAACTTTTGAAATAACCTTGCTAATAACACCAACTAAAGTGATGGGTCTATAATTCTTGAGAGAAACCGGGTCTTTGACTTTAGGAATGAGCGCAATAAAAGAAGAACCACTACCGATACTAATCTCTCCCTTTGAATGGAACCAAGCAAAGATATTAGAGAAGTCCTCTTCAAATAATTCCCAGAAATGTTTCACGAACCTAAAGTTCATCCCGTCGGGCCCCGGAGCCCGCTCGTCCCCACACTCAAAAACTGCTTCCTTTATTTCTTGCTTAGAAAAAGGTTCAACTAACATATTACTATCAGCTTCGGAGATATTTTTAATGTTATTGCAAACCACCTCGAGAAGTGGAAACTTATTTGCATAGTAATTTTGTAATTTCATGAGAGATTCTTATATGGATACAATATTTATAGTTTTGATTAGTGGCGGATCCGGAATTTTTTTAAGGGGTTCTTTTTGCTAGATTCTCATTAATTCTCACTATTTTTTTCCAAATTATACAACGTTTCCACTAAATTTTTCTATTTTTTCTCAAACCGAGAAGGTTCCTGGGAATCACAGGAACCCCTGGATCCGCCACTGATTGTGATTCAAATAAGACTATGCTAATGGTTCTTATTGGTATACTAATTTGTGAAGGTCCAAGCCTTCAATTATATGTGTGAGGTTTATTAACATCACTTATGAAGATTATCCCTTTCAAGCATATGTATTAGTGAGTTTTGTTGACCATAGTTATGATGTATATTTACAAAATATAAATTATCAACATTTTGTTGCTCTACATTGTTGTAACTTATGTATTGGGTGTTTTTTAAAAAAGTTTTTGTATTTTTTATTTTTAACCCAATGAATTTTATCTTTTGCATTTAACCTCTTGACTTTTTTTTTTATTTTTAACCCAAAGCTTTTTATATTTTACAATTTAACCCCGACACTTTTTATTTTTGACTTTCTAACCCTCATACTTTTCATGTTTGGCAAGTTTTCATTTTACATTTCGTTCTAAATTTTGCGAATCTACACACCGCAACGTGCATGTGATATTCAACCGTTTTTCGTCTTTTTTTCCCGTTCGACAGACCAGTCACAACACTTCTATTTTTCTTCATTTAACAAGTTCGTTGCAATGCGGGGGTCCTAGATCGATTTAGTTATTATTTTCAACGTTTAATGTTTATGGCTAATTTCTTCGCATTAACACGTCGCAACAGGCGTGCGTGATTCAACGATTTTACGTCTGTTTTTCATTCGGTGTTATTTTTTTATTTTTATTTTATTTTTACGAGCTCTTCTAATGTTGGTGGTCGTTGTCAGTGGTGTGGCATTAGTGCTACTTGTCACCATTTTAAGAACGTATTTAACCTATTAGGTTATTACTAATAATTTGTTTCGAGTTTACCACTATACCCTTTTACTTAAGAAAAACTAATTTTTTTACGTGCATATTTTTTGTACGTGTCAGTATAAATTCGATTTGTTCTACATTTCGACGTAAACTTTTCCTGAAAATGATTCAGGTACGTTTTCATTTAACAAAAAAACCATTTTTTCGTGCATATTTTTATGCCGTTTCAGTATAAATTCGAGTTGGTGTATGTTTCGACATAAACTTTTTTGGGGAACGAGTCAGGTCAAATATAATATGTTTTCGTGATTATTTTATAAATGTTTTGTAAATTTTGTTTCGATCGGAGTGGAGTCAAATTGTGGTTTTTTTTCCCTTTTTTAAAAGCTTTAATTAATATGTACATTTTATATGTATGACTATGGTCACATGTAATACATTATGATTGTACGGTATAAATTTGATTTACTTTATGTTTTGATCCAATCACATTGTTTATATAGGTTACATTGAGTTGAATCGATTACTTCTAAATGCGTGTTTTTATATGGTTATCGCATCATATAACGTTTGGACTAATTCATTTGATGTTTGTGATGTACCCGCGCCGCAACGCACGTGAGTGTTATTACTAGTTAACATCACTTATGAAGATTATCCCTTTCAAGCATATGTATTAGTGAATTTTGTTCACCGTAGTTATGAAGCATGGACTATGAAGGTCCTTGCCTACAATTGAGTATCAGTGAGGTTTCAAGCATATGTATGTATTAGTGAGTTTTGTTGAGCTCATTTATGATGTATATGTTGCTTCTTGTCTACAAGTGAGTATCAATGAGGTTCGTTGACCTCAAATACGACATGTGAAGGTCACAACCTCTAATTATGCATATTTACATGCAATTAGCTAATAGCTACCGCATAGAACCCTTATTCTATCAAATAGAAAATGAACATATTATTATTCATATATAGTTCAATATACAAATCAAATAACCAAATTGGTTGATTGCATAATAACTTAATTATCCTTTAAATTGACAACTCTATATATCAACACTTAAATTATATTTACCTTCTCCAATGAATAACATTATTCTGGTTCTGGCCACCCACTACAAGAATATTTCTATGATACGTCGACTTTTCCCGACAACATGTCCTTGAGAAAGGTCGGTGTGACCACAGGGTGTCGTCGGGATAGTGTGGTCAGTAAGATTAAATATATTATTATTGTAATATTTAATCATGTAGCCATATAATCATTTATATAATATTTAGATCAAAATATATTATACCTATTATATAATTAGTTGGTAATTATTGATGGACCATATTACCCTTATTAACTAATTAGGTTTCCTTTTGAGTGTATATATATGAGGAAATAATTAGAGAGGTTAAAGTTTACACAATCTGGACTCTCATAACATCACTAAAATCGTCCTCCATCTCTCTCTCCATAACCATCCGAATTCTACCCTTTGATTCGGTCTCACCATCATCATCATACGCCCTAAGGAAGAACCAGATCAAGCTGACAATCATGTCAAACTCAATGGCTGCTTCTCTGACTGGATTCTCTGCTAGTCTGTCTGCTATTACAGGTATTTCTTATGTTTTCGATTATGTTCAAACAGAACTGATCAACATAGTCGTATCAGAGCAGATTTCTTGTAGTGACCGAAAAAAAAACCAATCAAAGGGCTATCCCTACCATATTTGTCGCCCTCGCTCTCCTTCTTATCCCAACCAACGCATGAACCTTCGAACACGTATGATTAAAGGTCTTTTGTTTTGGTTTTGTCCCATTAACATTAAATCATATGGTGGTTGTTGCCGGAGATATATGGTGGCTATTGTCCATCATCAACTAACTTGTTATCATATGCTAAATACATTAAAATATAAGTTTCTAGCATATGAAATCAGTAAAGTTATGTTTGTTAGTTTGATACACATAATATTAAGAATGTGTAAAGTTGAATGTATTTCCGTGTAGTTAATATATAACTTTTTGATTGATAATGCTCTCTCGACTCTCGACTCTCTCTCTCAACTAATAACTTTTTTCACAAACTTTATGATGATTTGATTAGTAACTATACCTTCCATGTTCTACTCACATTGGAGCATATGATCCAATATTTTTGGGACCAAAAATCTTCTACTGATTTGATTTAATAGAATATTGTTATTATTCTATTCATTAATTACAAATGAATGAAGATTACGTGAATCACCCGATTAAAAAAACCATATCAATATATTTAACTATGGTTGTAAAATAAGGTCTACAAGGCTGAGGACTCCCCGAGTAGTCGCTACAAGGTAGACTGCCAATACGACTTTCTTCAACTCCGCCTAATTACTAGAATCGATCAAACGCGGCCAACCTCAGCCAAAATCGGATCTAGTAGGTCAACACGGGCCGAGTTTGACTTTAAAAAAATAAAACATAATTTCTACGTCTATCGTATTAAAGAATGAATATCATTTTCTCGTATTTTGTTATAAATATTAGTAAATTTATGTTATTTGACATATATTTAATTTCCGAAAACTAATTTCTTTTTAATTTAACATGTCCGAGTATTCTCCGAATCTCCGCCTAGGCCGAGTACTCTCAATTCCCCGATCGACCGACTAGAGAGCGCCTAGCGACTTTTACAACCATGTATTTAACTATCAGAATATAAGAATTACTACATTCACAAACTACAAACTGGTATAATAATGATAAACACATGTTAAGTTTAGATTAATGCAAGAAACAAAAAGAAGTTAAATTACATTTTCAACTTGAGATCAACTAACATTGTTCCGAAAAGTGTCCAAACGACATGGAAATTCCAACTACTTCGTTAACATTCAAAACTCGTAAACTTTAAAGGGGTGATGCAGCGGTAAACACTAGATTCCTTGTACCATAGATTTTGCTTTAAATGGTTTCCAACAATAACCTCTTGAAAGACACATGTCTAGCACAAGCTATAGCTATGATCTACATAATCCCATGATCCCGTTGGTTTAACAAGACCGTGACGAGACCCCTTGAGTTTATATGTACAACATTGGAATTCCAACTTCTTCAACATTCAAACGTGTAAGTGTAACCAAAAAGGCAAAAAAAAAACAAAGAAATTAGTTATGTACATGGATCATCATCCACAAAATTCAAAAATGATACAAACAAACCCAAAAAAAATTCATAAAAAACATAATCTTCAAACCCAATCAAAAACTTTTTCGATGTGGTTGAGTATTCATTGGTCCACTGTTGAGTACACTACTTCTTGGAGATGTTACCATCTTCTCACTCAATTTTCTTGAATATTCTTTCCTCATGGTCTTCTTCACCCTCTTCGGGTTTTCCAACCACCCACGGTTCATCATGGGTACTAAATACCACCCAATAGAAGTGCACAATATCGCGAAAGACCGCCCGAAAAACACCAAGAAAACCAAGATCAAGATCACAAAAAGAGGCAAACAATACCAAGGCCTCCACCATTCACTAAACTTTCTTCTCACTTGACCAAAACCAACACTCTTTTTGCTAACAACATGTGGTTTTGCTAGTGGCACGACCTTATCACCACCACCCACCGGATGATGTTCAGGAGATAAAACCGGCGTTTTCGCCTCTTCTTCGAGTTTATGTTTCTGCTCCTTTTCTTGCTTTCTTTGATCTTTAACCTTGACAACAATTGGTTTCACATCATTTGCATTTGTATACACAAACCGAACCAATGATATATCTTCTGACCCCTTTTGTGTAAAGATCTTTTGTCTCTTCCCATCAAGATCCGCCAAAAGAGCTTCAAACTTGTCTAGCCCGCGACTCGAATACGGGTTCTTGTTATCTTTATTGCTTCTGATGCCAAAACTGTGTCTTCTTCTTGTTATTTTCCTTTGAGGGGTTGATGGAAGCATGCAAATATCTTCAAAGTTGTCTTCTTGGATGCCTGATCCACAAATGAAAGCCATGTATTATGTTGTTGAAAATTAGGGTTTTTGAATGATTATGTGAAGCTTTTGTGTGAAAGATATGATCCAACTGCTCATAATATTCAAAGAAAGAAGGTTTGAATTATATAGAACGGTTCTAAATGGGCGTGTTGACTTCTTGAGTTCTTGGAGAAGAGGTAAAGGATTGTGTATTAAAGAAGATGATAATGGGGATGTTTATAAAATATTTAAACATGGGTGACCCACATGGGATTTGTTAAGACTTTGATCTAGTCTATTTCTTCTAAAAGTATTTACACAAACACCCCCTACACTATGGTTGTTTATATATATATCCATATGTAAAGAAAATCAGAATATATTTCACTCACTGTGTGCAATATATGTCTAGCTAGGTATGTTTTCTTTGTCACCCATATATATTCTAAGCCGAAATAATTGGATCTAAAATGGACCTGTTGATCAAATTCTCTTCCTCCCAAGTCGAACAATAGCATATCGAAAAAAGAACAAATCAATGGAAAATATCTAACACATGTTGTATATGAAGTAACGTATATGCTAAAGTATAACCGGTAACACAACTATTGTAATATCAATGTACTATATACATGTAACTATAAATATTCACATACGTAATTACCAATACACATTATACAAAAATAAAGATAGTAAGAATAAAGATGTAGTAATAAAGGTTGTTTGTAACATATTTCAATTATATAGGGCACAAAGATGTATTTTGATAAAATATAGGGTAAACTATGTAATGTTTCTGTAATTTGTTATGTGGGTTAGATACAGGGTGTAATAATTAAGTTTTTTATATAAAAATATATCCATTAGTTCTAGATGAATTAGCTCCTCACGACACGCCTTCCGCAACCAATGACTTCAGCAAATAAATATATCCACCAAATCACCAAATATATCCATATAAATATAAATATAAATATATTTATAAATTAGATCACACTTTATATATAAAAAGAAATTTGTGTTTTAATATATTAAAATAAAATAACTAATTGATAATAATTTATGCTAGACAATTTGATCGACCAACGTCACTCCTAGCTTTCATTTTGTTGCGAAGAGCTATCTCACTTTAATGCCGAATTAATCATGTATGCCATTGATGACGTGGGTAGTTCAAGCTTAATAAACTAACTATAAGTGCAATATTGCTTAAAGGGTTAAAAGGTTAAATGATTCAAGTAAACGACCAGCTGTAGTAAACAACAAAAAGCATGGAACCATGTCACGTCCCATCACACTTTACGTGTGACTTCTCCCACTCGGCCGCAATAGGTGCACGTGAGAAGTGACATTCTTTTACCCGCAGGTCCGAAGCCTTCAACCTACCAAAAAGGGTAACCCCCTCACTGCATCACCGGATCACTAGTCAAAGGTTTCTACTCTTGGCTTACTCTTTCCCTATAAATGACCACCCTTGGTCATTCGGCCAAACATTCTGTAATCTTACTCTCTCTCCCTCTAGAACTTGTACTTTGCATGTCCTATTCTTCACACACAAAAACAATATCACATTGCATGCACCACTTCGGGATTGAATCTCTTTCAATTCTGAGTTCAAAGCAATTGATAGAAGAGTGATCCGACCCTACGTATTGCATACGTAGGGGGACCCCGCGACCTGTGGTGTGTGCAAAGCGTGATATACTTTTATTGATATTTTAAGCCTATTTTACACATTAGTCAAGTTTTAAATTTATAAAACACGATATTCTACTAACACTAAACACACATTTGGGCAAGTGCACCCATCATGAGTGTAGTATAGCGTTGGTAAGATATTGAGGTCGTCCAAGGACACAAGAGCTTTTAATACCGGTTTATCCTCAACGTCTAATCAATCTAATTTTTTTGGAAAAAGTTTTGAAATATGAAAATAAAAAACTAAAAATGCAAAGATAAATAAAATAAAAATAAATAGACAAGATAGAATCACTTGGATCCGACTCGCCTTTAATGTATCCTTTGATGATTTTCGCACTTTCGGACTTTTTAGGAGATTATCTTAGTTATAGTAGTAGGCCCCTCTTTTGAGGGTGACGTTACCCTCAACCCAGTGGTTTGAGTTAGTAGGGATACAATCCCAAAGGGTCGGAATATTGAAAGATAATTAAGTAAGTTATTAATGCGAAAAGTGGTAGGCCCCTCTTTTGAAGGTGACGTTACCCTCGGCTGAGTGGTTTGAGTCAGCAAGGATACAATCCCAAGAAGCCGGTTTAGTGTATTAATAGTAGTTTACATATGAGGGGTTCAAGCTATTCGCACCCCCGCCATCCAATACCAGTGGGTATTGAAGGAGGTCCTAGTAAGCTTGAACCAGGTCCTTTCAGGATTTATACACTGAACAAGACAAGAACCTTACCAAACCATTCCCCTAACCCCCGACCAGATAGTCAACATGCCATTATATAGACCGTAAAAACATGAATGACGCAATATTTTACTTTATATAGATAGTAAAGAAACGTCAAGACACCACGGAAAAATGATAGGAATAATTCACTTTCAACATAAGAAACTAGTTATTAAAGTCATTAATACAAACCCAAATAAAAAGTGCATAAAGAGTAAAAATAAAAAAGTAATACATAAAAGACCTGTCTTCACCAAGTGATGTAAGAGGCTTAACCAGACATGGCCTTTGATTGGCAAGAACTCTTACGATCAATCTTGGATCTCGAGACTACTACATACTCTAAAGATGGATGATGGATGATGGTGGTGGGTGTTGGTGTTGTAGTGTTGGTGTTGTGGTGGCAAAGTGGGAGAGTAGTGGTTTGCCAAGGGATGCCTTTGAAGTGAACCAAGCACCCCTATTTATAGCCTGCACAGAACTCTGGCCACGGCCCCGTGTCCAGCGGGCACGCCCCCGTGGCAAGCCCTTTTCTCTTCCTTCATTAATTGTAAGTGTCAGCAGAGGGCCCCACACGACCCCGTGTCTCCTGGGCACGGCCCTGTGGTCAACTTCGTATCTGTACTATCAAGATTTGGCAAGATTATGCGTATCTTTGCATTGATCACGCCTCGTGCTGGGCTGGGTACGCCCCCGTGGTGGGCGTGGAAGCTTCTGCAGGTTTGTCTTTTGTGCAGGTCCCTGACCACGCCCCGTGTTCAGCTGCGCACGACCTCGTGGTCAGTCTTCTGACTCCTTGTTTTTACTTTGGGGATGCTGCCGAGGGGTCAGGCATGTCACGTTTATTCCTTTTCTTTGTATTTATGTTGGTTTTGGCTGCTTATTTGCTCTTTTTGTTCGTTTAAGCTCATTTGGTCCTCCAAATTCAAAAGGAAGACAAAAAACACGCTTTTCCAACATTAGTACTAAAAAGGGTTAGTTTTATGCCTCATTTGATATAATTTATATGTTACATTTTGCACACATCAACCTGCAAATCAAGACTCTTGAACCCTTTTGCCTAACCAGTCCACTCACTATTCTTGGTCTCATATTGTTGTAGCAACAAGTTGGCGCCCACCGTGGGGCTACGCCACTAAGTTTATCTTTGAAGACTAGTAGTGTAGCTCCAACTTCGTTAAAACCATCATGTCTGAAAGCGAATCTTCGGGTGAGGTGAACCAAATACCACGTACTTCAACACCTAGTGCTAGCCAAACTCCACTGGCTATACCCACCTCGTTCTCAACTCCGGGGAACACCCCAACAGGAGCCACGTATCCTGAGTTCTCTTCCTTTCAGACTCCAACCCCATTTCGTTCAAGGGTTCCATCCCCTCACATCGGTGCAACAGGCACACCAACACGCATCAATTTAACACCTGAAGGGGTAGCAAGCAACTTTCTACAGTTGAGTTCTCTCCTTAACCAGTACGTGAGCGGAGAAAGGGATAAAGGAGTAAGAATCAGGCTAGATTATGACGAACCTGAGCCCTCATTGTCACCTGGGCCACCTCTACCTCCTTTTGTAAGCTCACAACCTACCACATCCAGAAACGAAGCTGGTCCTAGTCACCTTCCACCAAATCCAAGTCCGTATGCTGTTGCAAGGCCAGATCCAACCTCTTTCCCTTTGTTCATCTCCCAACCGGTTGCAACTCGTGCACCATTGGGACATGAGTTAACTTTGGATCAGTTATTACAGTCACCAGCTTTGAATCTTCTACCTCCTGTGTCTACGACATGGGAGCAAGCTTTGTCTATTCTTCCCTTGGCACGAAGTGCAGCCATGAGTGCCCCCATGAGGATGAACTACATGTCTACACCCGAAAGTAGGGCTGTAAACGAACCAAACGAACACGAACGAGGCCTTGTCCGTGTTCATCCGTTAAAGAAATAAATGTGTTCACGAACGGTTCATGAACACTTACCGAACGAGATTTTATGTTCGTGTTCGTTCATTAAGGAAATGAGCGTGTTCACGAACGGTTCATGAACACAAGCGAACACAAATAAATTTGGCGAACGCGATGAAGGATAAAGGTGGATGGTCCAGAGAGTAGCACTAGAACTTGAATCCCTTATTGTGGAACGGAGGTAGATCATATTCGTCGATGTAAATAATGAGAAAAGAAAGGGAAATGGTGCATAAATAAGGTGAAAGAGGGTTTCCTAGTTTAATTGTTAGGGTAATGATATAAATAAAAGTTTAATAGTATAAAAAGTATAAATAAAATATATGAAAGTTTAAAAATCTTTAATTAAAACACGAACATACGAACATAAACGAACGCAAATGAACGAATGTTCACGAACACCTTACCGAACGTTCACGAACACAATTGAACGAACGAGACCTTTGTTCATATTCGTTTGTTTAACTAATCGAACGGAATTTCTTGTTTATGTTCGTTCGTTTATTAAACGGACGAACATAAACTAACTTCCCGCCGAACAGTTCACGAACTATTCGCTGAACGTTCGGTTCGTTTACAGCCCTACCCGAAAGCCTTCAAGGCTTCAACCTTATGCCACAAATGATGGCTTAAATGATGGCACACTTCCCTTGGAAACACTTCATTAACCAAGTGTTGGCCATTCAAGGGAATGCAAACAACAATCCTGCCTCAAGAGCAGAAGAAGATTTTGCCAAACCATACAAGCCTAGCAATTTGTCCTGTTTTTCTCAACAAATTGGCAACTAAGATTTTCAAACCCAGATTAAGATGCCATCTCACATAAGAACGGAACCGAAGATCCCGAAGACCACATCGAAATCTTTACTAGGGCTGCAAGGATTGAGAAATGGTCCAATGTTGAGTGCTGCCTTATGTTCATGCAAACCCTTGTAGGGTCTGCCTAAATTTGGTTCAATGACTTGCCTGGCAGAAGCATTCGAACCTTCGACGATCTAAGCAAAGGTTTCTTGGCTAACTTTTCGCAGCAAAGGAGGTACGTCAAGGATGCAACAGTGATTTTCCAAATCAAGCAAAGGGATGATGAAAGCCTTGGTGATTTTATCGAAAGGTACAAGAAAGAAGGGTTAACATATGTAGGTGCTGACGAAAAGATGAGGGTTGCAGGCTTCATGAATGTAATTACCTCCAAGTACCTCACCAGGGATTTTAACAAGTGCCTACCCAAGACTCTTGAAGAGGCCCTTGAGAGGGCTAAAGCTCACATCCGGGGGGGTGTGGAAGCCGTTGATATCAAGGAACAAAGAAAAACGGGTCCTAGCTGGAAGAGTAACAGCCCCAATAGAAAAAGAAGCAACTATGGTTCTTATGATAAACATTCCAGAAACTCAAATCCACGAAGATCTGAAGGTAGGAACCCTTCAAGCAGGGAAAAGACTGTGAACTTCACAGCCTTAACCAAAACTCCAAAAGAAATCCTTACAACGGAAGAGGTAAAGCATAGCTTCCGATCGCCCCGATCCTTGCCTAAGAATAAGAGAACCGAAAACTCCACTCAATATTGTGAGTTTCGTGAAGAAAAAGGCTATCACACCAATGATCGTTTCCAGCTCAAGAAAAGAATTGGGGAAGCTATTAAGTCTGGGGAACTTGCCCACTTGGTCAAAGGGGTGAGAGACAAAATGGCTGAAGGAAAAGGTAAAGAGGTAAACATGGTGAACCTTGATGGAGAAACTTCCCACAAACGAGACACGCTTGGAGGCTTGGGAGCTTCAATGATAGAAGCCACTGTGGGAACCATCAAAAGAAGCAAAGCTTACATTGATACGGGGGTAGCAACCAAGATAATGTTCGAGAAGTGCTTCAACCGTCTAAGCAACGATGAGCGTTCAAGGCTTCAACCAGTTGAGTCTTCTATTAAAGGTATTGCTAACATTCCTATCAAGCCTTTGGGCCAATTAACGCTTGATGTTTGCTTCAGAGAAGGGAAATGGAAAGGACCAAGCCACTTACCTTTGTGATCATCAACATGCCTTCCAACTATGATGTCATTATAGGGAGGCCGAGGCAAAGTGAATTTGGCATGGCAGTCTCAGTTGGCCAAGGCACAGTCAAGTTTCCAACCGAAAGAGGGATTGCAACCCTTCAACCTACCTAGGAAGCCTTCCTGGTTGAAGGGGAAAGTTCAACAAAAAACGAAGAGGAAGAACAAGGTTGGATCATTAACCCAAACTATCCTCAACAAAGGATAAGGGTGAATACCAACCTCACCGAAGACACTCTCTCATATCTCAAGAAGCTGCTGCTACACAATATGGACATCTTTGCATGGTGTCCCGAAGACATGAGCGGTATCCCTCGAGATATTGCTGAACATGAGCTCAAAATCCCGTCCAATAACTTGTTATTTGGAAAAAACGAAGTTTGGCCCCAGACAGAAGCCTGGCAGCATGTAAAGAGGTTGAAGGGCTTGTACAAGCTGGCATTCTCTGAGAGGTGAAATATTGTCGCAACCCCCGCCCCCTATCTGTCCCGGGAACGGGCGGCCGCGAATAACAGTATTGGTGGTATCGGGGTTTATTAATTTGGCAGCGAAAATTTCATCAGGACCGTAGTTAGGAAATATTTTATCAGAGTAAAACACCACATTTTATATAAATAAACAATTGGGATAAAACCCAAGTTTTCATTACAAACTGATTTATAAGGATAAATCCCATTTTATTGAAATAATCGCCTTCTTTTATTTAGGTAACTTTTATAGCCACTTTTATAAGCCTTCAGTGCTGTCCAGCTGGCTTCTAATTGGCTTTCACATTGTGTCACCTAAAACGCGTTTTAAAAACATTTGTCAGTGGAAAATACTGGTGAGTGAATCCCAGTTTAATCAAGAAAAGTTAATTTAATTTAAACAGTATTGAGAGCGATCACAATGTTTATATCTACCCAATTACTCATTCAGTACTGTCAATCTTGACTGGTGGGTCATATTACACATTGGCTAACTCTTCGACCAATGGTAACGTGTTCGACATTTTGTATACAAAACCCCAATATACCGGCAGTAATTGTAGAATTACAAAGACTCAATCACTGCTAAATTGCATTGTAAAATGGTTAAGGTTTTGTAAAAACTGTTTACAAAAAGGAGATTACTCACATTGCTGTCTTAGGTTTTTCAGTAAGGATTTCCTGGGAATAATCTATAAATTACACAAATGCACACGTGTTAGTATAATAACCCATTTTAACATTAGTAATACCCTCCCCGAGACGGCATTCCAACGACTACGTCGGGCAGAACCACGACAGCCGTTACGGAACCCTAGATCAATCGGGCAGAGTATCTAATACGTATCTAGGGGTTATGATACTTACAACGGGGCAGAACTTCGTTATTTGGGGGGGGGTATTAGACCCGAGTATAGTGTGTACTACTTGAAATTTAGAGAAAGAAAGAAAGATTTGAGCGAATTCGACTGAAGGCCCGAGCTCCAGCTTTATAGGGGCTGATTTTGAGTTTTACGCGGCCCGCGTAAGAGTAGGCTAAGGCCTACGCGGCCCGCGTACTAGGGGGGTCTAGGCGTAGATGATCCGGGTCACACGTAGGTTCAACACGCGTCGCCACGTGTCACCACCGGGTGAGGCCGCGTTTGTCGATCGCTCGCAGCCCGTGTAAGATCTCTAAGGGGTCTATGCGCCCCGCGACAGCCCCAAAAGTTTGTTTTTTAATTAATTTTATTAATATGAAAGGTATTCGAGGCCTGTTTTCACGTATGGGGGGTATTTTAGGACATATTGGGATATTTTAAAATATATTAGGGCGTCAAAAATATTTCGAGGGTGTCGGTTTGCTTTAGGGTTGTTATATCCTCCCCACCTTGTTTTAGAGCTCGTCCTCAAGGTCTACTGGAACAGGTGTGGATATTTCCTTTGCATTTCTGATTCAAGCTCCCATGTGTATTCTGGTCCTCTTTTGGAGTCCCACTTTACTTTGACCAGAACTAATCTTTTATGCTTGAGGTTCTTGACTTTCCTGTCTTCAATCTGTAGAGGCCTTTCTACAAACTTGAGTTGTTCATTTACCTCTATATCCTTTAGAGGCACTCCAAGTGATTCATCAGCTAGGCATTTCTTGAGATTAGATACATGAAATACATCATGTATTCCTGCCATTTCCTCTGGCAGTTGTAGCTGATAGGCTACAGGTCCTATTTTTCTAATGATCTCAAAAGGTCCAACATACCTGGGACTTAGCTTTCCCCGTTTGATGAATCTTACCACTCCTTTCCAAGGAGAGACTTTTAACAATACTTTATCTCCTACTTGAAATTCCAACGGCTTACATCGATTATCAGCAAAGCTCTTTTGTCGATCATGTGCTGCTTTCAGTCTTTCCTTGACTTGAAGGATCTTGTCGGTAGTTTCCTGCACTATCTCAGGTCCAGATAGTTGCTTTTCCCCAATTTCTGCCCAACAGACTAGGGTTCGGCACTTTCGTCCGTAAAGTGCTTCGAATGGTGCAGCATTGATACTTGTGTGATAACTGTTATTGTAAGAAAATTCTATTAAAGGTAAGTGATCGTCCCAATTACCTCCGAAATCAATTACACAAGCTCTAAGCATGTCCTCCATTGTCTGAATTGTTCTTTTGCTTAGTCCGTCTGTTTGATGATGATAAGCCGTGCTTAGATTTACCTTGGTTCCCATTGCTTTTTGGAAACTTGCCCAAAAATGAGAGGTAAAACGGCTATCCCTATCAGAAACAATTGATAAAGGAATTCCATGTAATGAAATGATTTCATTTACATATAGTTTGGCTAATTATTCCATACTGAAAGTTTCTTTTATTGGTAGAAAATGAGCTGACTTGGTTAGTGTCACGACCCCCGACCCCATCTGGCCGGAATCGGTGTCGTGAGCAGTCCAGTGGTACCGGTGATTATTTTGAAAAACATTGCAGCGGAAATTTCATCAGGACTGTGAGTTAGGAAAATATCAGAGTTTAGAAACACCGGATTTTATTTAAATAGAGGAATAAATTCCATGTTTTACAAAGGTAGCTTTTAATAAAAACAATATTTCTTAATTTGATTTAGTAATAAAATAAGCCACTTCTTGAAGTCCTTTCAGTGCCGGATCCAATCCTTACGCCAATCTACTGTTATTACCTGAAACGCGTTTTAAAAAGGTTTTGTCAGCGGGAAATACTGAGTGAGTTCATTCAGGTTTATACAAAAACATACTTGTTATAATTTACAGCATTGAGAGTTTTTACATTTGCTTCTTTAAGATAGGCAAAGACTCAATCACTACAATTACAACTTTGTTATAATTTACAGTATTAAGAGCAATTACAATGTTTCTGATTATCAACCAACTACCCACAGTACTTGTCACTCGAACATCCATCGGTAGCCTCTTTGCCCGATGGTGTCTGTGACTATGGTCATATCACTCATTGGCTAACTCGTTGTCCAATAGTGACGGTTATCAAGTAATGTATACAAAACCCCACATACCGGCTGTAATTTGGTGATTACAAAGACTTAATCCCTGTAATTATAACTTTGAAAATAATTTGGAGTTTTGTAAAACAGTTGATAAAAAGAGAATGACTCACAGTATAAGCATGCAGTATTGATTTAACAAACTTCTTGATTCTACTCCTTCTGATAATTTAGCATATACTTTATTATTTTGGATCTTCTGATGATTAAGCATCCATTTTGAGTGTAAAGGTGTAGTTGGGAGTATTTGGATGGTTAAACATATAGTTTAACAGAATGGAATACATATTTGTGTAAAACCCAAATCAAACCTTAACGGTAGTCACGAGATTCGAACCTTAACGAATTTCACAACGTGTAACACTTTGGATTCCGTTTACCGAAATCACAAAGTATAGTACTTTGGCATCCATTTAACGAACTCTCAAAGTATAATACTTTGGCATCCGTTTAACGAAATTCACAAAGCACAGCACTTCGGTATTCGTTGGATGGTTCATGAATCGATCGGACAAGGCATCGCATCGGTGATTATTGGTTAGAACACCAACGTATAGAGAAAAGAAGAAAGAAATGAACAAAGGAAATGAATTCCTAAGCTTCCTATTTATAGGCAAGAAGTATGAAAGTTCTAGGAAGTTTCCTATAGCTTTTCTAGGAAGTTACTTATGCATCTTCTAGGAAGCTTCCTATTCACTTATATCTATCCTCTTACACCTTCTTAGCACCTTCCTTTGATATTATCTATTATATATATGTATATTTATTTATTTAGGTGTTTAATAATCTTGCTTAGCTGATTAATGAATCCTGCATAATCTTAATTAATTGTACTTAGCTTAATTAATCTAGTTTAGCTTAATTAATCTGGATTAACTTAATTAATCTTGATTAACTAATTAATTAATCATACTTAATTTAATTAATAGATTAATTAATCTACTCTGCTAACTTAATTGCTAAGTTTATTTAACTATTAAGTATTCTAGCAGTTTCCTGATTACGAGTTCTAATTTCTAGATACAATGGAACTCGTATTTGTGTATTAACTCAATTCAACTTTAACGATAATCACGAGATAAAACCCTCACAATGAATGACAGAGTGCAATCACTTAAACATCCGTCGGATTCACAACGAATGACAGGGTATTCCCCGAGTTTGGGCGGTACTCAAACATCCTGTCGGAATCACGACTAATGACAAAGGATAACACTTAAACATCCCGTCGGATAGTTTCAGTCGATCGGAGATTGAATCGTAGCAGCGATTAGAGTTATTACTCTAGTAACGAGCAGAGTTTCGGGGTTTTAGGGCGTTGATAGAAAGAAACGGAGATACAGAGAGTAGGACGACGTTTTAGACCGTCGAACTGAGCGATTTGAACTGATCCCAAACCCCTGGCTTTATAGCCCAATTTTGTTGCCTCCCGCGAGTCGCGCACGGGTCAGCCTCCCTTGTCGCGTGTCGCGGGGAGGGTCGACCTGGCTTCGGTTGCCACGTGTCCCACGTAGGTCTGACACGTGTCGCAGTGTCGTGACGCGTGTCTTTGGCCGCCCTTCTCGTCTAATCGTGCGTTTTTCCTCGATTTTCGTGCCGATACTTATCACGTATGCTCGGTCTTGATTCCAATCAATTTGGTTTTCAATTGTGAATTTAATAAGACTTATTTTTATGTGATTTGGTTCGTCGGACTCCAAGATTCCTTACCCGCTAAATTTTCCAAATTGAGTATACAAGTTTCGTCGCATGTATTTCTGGTTTTGATTACGGTTTGTTATCGAGACTATCTTTGAGGGTTGTTACATCCTCCCCACCTTGTTTTAAATCTCGTCCTCGAGATTTGGGTTACGATATCTTTAGGGGTTACGTTACTCCTTTTAACAATATATCATCGGATGGAATCAAAAGATACTTGATAGGCATGAAATTTTTGAAATAAAATGACTTTGTAGAAACAATAGAATTCGATGTCAGAAAAGAACTTACTTTGATCAATTGAGGGAGATTCTGAATTGATAAATCTCTATTTGTGAATGGAAGTATGGAAAATGATTTGTTAATGATTATCCGAAAATCAATATCGTTTACTTAAATGGTACTGGACAACAGAATTTAGTGTATCGTAATCTGAGTACATAATTGTACCAAGAATATGACAAATCAAACGAATGACGTATGAATAGGGTTTATTATTAGCACAAGCTACAAATGTATATGGATACTGCAAGGTATTGTTATGATTGAAAGAACTTAATAATAAATTCACCGTTTTCGAAATTGAGAGTTTCAAGGAAGCGAATTTGGATATTTCAATAGATGAGATATTCCGGTGAAATGATATAGTTTCCAAGGTGATTATGTTTAAGCCAAAAGATATATGATCAATAGATATTTAAAATGACTGTGAAGAACTCTTTAGAATTAATAAAATTCTTTGTCAGAAGAAAACTTATCTTGATTGGTACCTAAGGAAGACTTAAGATTGATAGGTTCAAAACGAAATGAAAACATGAAAATGATTTGTCAAATATTGAATTATGATATGAGAAAATCAATGTGCTGAGATGGGTGATTTGTACGAAAAGACAATAAAGTTAGTGTATTTTTGTCTTAATAAATAATTGTATTCAGATGATTTTAATCAAAATGTTTGATTAAATATAGGTGATATTTTGATTTATTAAATACCTTTTCCTTTTATGTTATCATAAAAGTAGAATAATAAAAAAATATAGATAGGTTTCAAATATCAAAACCCGTGGTAATTTTGACAAAATAATGATATATGTTTTATAAATAGGTTTACCCAATATCCGAAAACTCACGATTATCCTATTTTTTTTTTAAAATCAAGTATGTTTAACTATAAGATTTTATAATAGAGTATTTTAAATCATAAAAGTAAAATAATAAATGTTTATTTTAATATCAAGCATACTTAAATATTGGCTTTTTGATATGTTAATATATATATATATATATATATTATAAAAGAATATTTCTATAAATATGAACATTTATTTATAATATGTCTTGTTCATGAATGCTTAGATAATTATTTAGATAATTTTATTCGTCCCTTTAATTGTTTTATGAAAATATGTCTTCTCTTTACAGTACAAAATATATATATTTCTATATATAATATAAAAATATTTTTTATATATAATTGAAATTTACTAAATAAGTATGATGACTTAATTTATATATATTAAATAGTTATTATCATGGTTGGATATTGGTTAGTGCTGCCTTGTTTAAGCATAGGTGATCAGTCCATGCCTAACTAAGGCTATGCTATCCAATACCTGTCTTGATAATAACCTTAATACCTAAAAATAATATTAATACCTACTATTATTAATATTTTATTTCCAATATTTACCAAAAATAAATAATTTAAACGAGATTAGCGCAATTTCAAATTTTGTGAAAAATGTCACCACAAGGTGATCGTAATCAAAGAAATGATTTGATGAATTCGAAGACTAAACAAGCATGTTATGGTTCAAGAGAATTGAAGTGCTTGTCGGGACTATTTTGAATATGATGGCTTCAATCCATCATATGTGACTTTGAATTGAGTACGTAATGCGAGCAAGTTCAAACAATTGAACTTGGTGTAAACAAAACGAGTTCATGTATTAATAAGAAATTTTGGATATGGTTACAACAAAAACCAGGTATGCTAAAGGAAATTGAGTTTTTCAAGAAACTTATTGACTCGATATCAAAGAGTCAACGTTTTGCAATAAACGTGGTTTATAAATGCAAAGATCAAGTATAGTGATACGATATTTGAACTTTTGATAAAAATAACAAATTGGAATGGTGCCCTCCAGCGGTCTTCATGAATCACATGCGTAACAAACAGTGCATGTGTAGCGTGTGGATTTATCAAGAAATGAAATGGATCAATATTTGCTACTATGAAAGAAATCCTCATGGTATGATGACTATTAGAGGAAGTAAAAACACGAAAGTCAATTCTTTATAGGCAGAAGTCAGAATTGTAATGAAAGAAATATAAGAACTTCTTATCTAGAATTTCGTGTGATAACTATTTGTTAAATGACATTATCAGAAAATGTCGAATGAAGTGAAATGAAATAGGGGATTTGCAAAAATATATGACTTCCTTTGTAGTGCTAATAATTATGACTCAGGTTAGACTATGCACCGATGTTTGTGAAATATTGTTCCAACGTACCTTAGCGAGATTTTGATCGTTTGTAAGATCATGTGGTAAAGTGCCGCTTCTTGATTAGGAGTTCTTTTACTGACGGAATTTAGTATTGGTATCATCGTGCCCAAATTTATATTTTTCAAAGGTCTTGCCTTGGAAATTGTATGTGATACACTTTGATGTCTTGTGGACGTGAAATTTTAGGTTTCATGTGTTTTCTGGTGCATTAGCACAACTTTAGATGTTTCTTACTTGCGTTAATAGTTTATGATAACGCATTGGTAATTCTTATATTTTTGGATGGTGTCCCAACTTAATGGGTTTCCAGTATTATTTTGTTGCACGAGTTACGAGGTAGATGATCAAACGAAATAATGTTTGACATCGGAATTATAGATATATGCGAGAGATTTCTGATAAAGAAATCTAGAATTATTATTGACACATATGATTGTGTTTTATTCGTAATTATCAATCGTTATGGTTTTTGGAATTTCTTATAGATATACATATCTATATATTTATATATTTCACATGCTGTAATATACATACCTTTCATAAGGTTAATGTATTTAACATATTCCTATTTCCAAAAACAAGTCAGATATCAGATCATGATATTATTTAGGGAAATCTTGTCACTTGTTTGACATACTATATACCCCATCTTATCCGATTCGCGTCGAAGAGGTAATCTCAGTATATCCGGACAAGCTGGAGAGTCTGCTACTCTATACCCAGTTTTGCCGGAGAAAATTTTCTATTTCCCATAAATAGTATCTTTTCAAGATTTTAAAAGTGCCTCTTTTATTAGGGCTTTTATCCAAAATCAAGGAAATTTATATTTCCGTAACATATCTTTATTCTAAACCAAGTAATATCAATAAGCAAGAATTAATAGCAATTAAGTGCTATTACCTGCTAACCGTCATTCTCATAGCATACCACTATCCATTACATTATAAGTAATTTTATCTTGAAGCTTATATTAAGGCAAAATTCTTAAGTTCAAGTCTAAATATCCTCCGGAGTGCTATCAGATAATATTAAGTTTCTAATTCTCCGTTTCAACTTAGGTATTATTATAACACCTAATTGCGTAAACAAGTGGCTTAGCTTATACTAAGGCATCTTTTCTTATGTTCAAGTCTAACTGTTATCAGCTGTGCTACCATTTAATAGCAATCTCCTAACTCTTTTATTTAAGCTTAAGTATTATTATCACAACACTTATAGGCTTAAAGCAGTGGCTTAGCTCTGATACCACCTTCTGTCACGACCCCCGACCCCATCTGGCCGGAATCGGTGCCGTGAGCAGTCCAGTGGTACCGGTGATTATTTTGAAAAACATCGCAGCGGAAATTTCATCAGGACCGTGAGTTAGGAAAATATCAGAGTTTAGAAACACCGGATTTTATTTAAATAGATGGAATAAATTCCATGTTTTACAAAGGTAGCTTTTAATAAAAACAATATTTCTTAATTTGATTTAGTAATAAAATAAGCCACTTCTTGAAGTCCTTTCAGTGCCGGATCCAATCCTTACGCCAATCTACTGTTATTACCTGAAACGCGTTTTAAAAAGGTTTTGTCAGCGGGAAATACTGAGTGAGTTCATTCATGTTTATACAAAAACATACTTGTTATAATTTACAGCATTGAGAGTTTTTACATTTGCTTCTTTAAGATAGGCAAAGACTCAATCACTACAATTACAACTTTGTTATAATTTACAGTATTAAGAGCGATTACAATGTTTCTGATTATCAACCAACTACCCACAGTACTTGTCACTCGAACATCCATCGGTAGCCTCTTTGCCCGATGGTGTCTGTGACTATGGTCATATCACTCATTGGCTAACTCGTTGTCCAATAGTGACGGTTATCAAGTAATGTATACAAAACCCCACATACCGGCTGTAATTTGGTGATTACAAAGACTTAATCCCTGTAATTATAACTTTGAAAATAATTTGGAGTTTTGTAAAACAGTTGATAAAAAGAGAATGACTCACAGTATAAGCATGCAATATTGATTTAACAAACTTCTTGATTCTACTCCTTCTGATAATTTAGCATATACTTTATTATTTTGGATCTTCTGATGATTAAGCATCCATTTTGAGTGTAAAGGTGTAGTTGGGAGTATTTGGATGGTTAAACATATAGTTTAACATAATGGAATACGTATTTGTGTAAAACCCAAATCAAACCTTAACGGTAGTCACGAGATTCGAACCTTAACGAATTTCACAACGTGTAACACTTTGGATTCCGTTTACCGAAATCACAAAGTATAGTACTTTGGCATCCATTTAACGAACTCTCAAAGTATAATACTTTGGCATCCGTTTAACGAAATTCACAAAGCACAGCACTTCGGTATTCGTTGGACGGTTCATGAATCGATCAGACAGGGCATCGCATCGGTGATTATTGGTTAGAACACCAACGTATAGAGAAAAGAAGAAAGAAATGAACAAAGGAAATGAATTCCTAAGCTTCCTATTTATAGGCAAGAAGTATGAAAGTTCTAGGAAGTTTCCTATAGCTTTTCTAGGAAGTTACTTATGCATATTCTAGGAAGCTTCCTATTCACTTATATCTATCCTCTTACACCTTCTTAGCACCTTCCTTTGATATTATCTATTATATATATGTATATTTATTTATTTAGGTGTTTAATAATCTTGCTTAGCTGATTAATGAATCCTGCTTAATCTTAATTAATTGTACTTAGCTTAATTAATCTAGTTTAGCTTAATTAATCTGGATTAACTTAATTAATCTTGATTAGCTAATTAATTAATCATACTTAATTTAATTAATAGATTAATTAATCTACTCAGCTAACTTAATAGCTAAGTTTATTTAACTATTAAGTATTCTAGCAGTTTCCTGATTACGAGTTCTAATTTCTAGATACAATGGAACTCGTATTAGTGTATTAACTCAATTCAACTTTAACGATAATCACGAGATAAAACCCTCACAATGAATGACAGAGTGCAATCACTTAAACATCCGTCGGATTCACAACGAATGACAGAGTATTCCCCGAGTTCGGGTGGTACTCAAACATCCTGTCGGAATCACGACTAATGACAAAGGATAACACTTAAACATCCCGTCGGATAGTTTCAGTTGATCGGAGATTGAATCGTAGCAGCGATTAGAGTTATTACTCTAGTAACGAGTAGAGTTTCGGGGTTTTAGGGCGTTGATAGAAAGAAACGGAGATACAGAGAGTAGGACGACGTTTTAGACCGTCGAACTGAGCGATTTGAACTGATCCCAAACCCCTGGCTTTATAGCCCAATTTTGTTGCCTCCCGCGAGTCGCGCACGGGTCAGCCTCCCTTGTCGCGTGTTGCGGGGAGGGTCGACCTGGCTTCGGTTGCCACGTGTCCCACGTAGGTCTGACACGTGTCGTAGTGTCGTGACGCGTGTCTTTGGCCGCCCTTCTCATCCAATCGTGCGTTTTTCCTCGATTTTTGTGCCGATACTTATCACGTATGCTCGGTCTTGATTCCAATCAATTTGGTTTTCAATTGTGAATTTAATAAGACTTATTTTTATGTGATTTGGTTCGTCGGACTCCAAGATTCCTTACCCGCTAAATTTTCCAAATTGAGTATACAAGTTTCGTCGCATGTATTTCTGGTTTTGATTACGGTTTGTTATCGAGACTATCTTTGAGGGTTGTTACAGTTAGCCTGTCTAAAATTACCCAAATTGTATCATTACCTTTTCTTGTTTTGGGTAATTTGGTAACAAAATCCGTTGTTATCAATTCCCATTTCCACACTGGCATCTCCAATTGTTGCAGCAAACTTGAGGGTTTCTGGTGTTCAGCTTTGACTTATGAACAGGTTAAACATTTAGAAACATAAGCTGCTATATCCCTTTTCATTCCTATCCACCAAAAATTCTTTCTTAAATCCTGATACATTTTATCATTTCCTGGATGCATCGTATATTTGGACTTATGGGCTTCTTCTAATATATGATGACGCAGGTTCCCTAATTTAGGTATCCACATTCTCTTTTTATGGAATCTCCAAATTCCATCTGTTCCTTGTTCTAATTCCTTAATCATTCCTTTTAATTTTTCAGTATCATCCTTGATTATTGATTCTTGTGCTTTTCTAATCTGATCATTTAAATCTACTTGTAGATTTAATTTAAGAGAACGTACCCTTTTTGGCTTCTCATGATACTTTCGACTTAAAGCAACTGCCACTACATTTGTCTTTCCTGCATGGTACTGGATATTACAATCATAATCAGTAACAATCTCCCTCCAACTTCTTTGTCTCATATTTAACTCTTTTTGCCCGAAAACATACCTTAAACTTTTATGATCAGTGAATATGGAAAACTTACCACCATAAAGGTAATGTCTCCAAATCTTAAGGGCAAAAATTATAGCTCCTAATTCTAAATCATGGGTTGAATAATTCTCTTCATGATTCTTAAGTTGTCTAGATGCGTAAGCTATCACCTTTTGACGTTGCATTAATACACATCCATAACCTAACTTAGAAGCGTCACAATATACTACATAATCTTCAGTTCCCTCAGGTAACGCTAGTATGGGTGTGTGGGTTAATTTTTGCTTAAGAATTCTAAATGCTTCTTCTTGTTTTGGTCCCCATTCAAACTTAATGGATTTACAAGTTAACTTAGTTAAGGGAATGGCTATTCTAGAAAAATCTTGAATAAATCTTCTATAATAACCAGCCAATCCTAGGAAACTTCTAACCTCGGTTGGTGACTCAGGGGTTTTCCATTTGGTAATCGTCTCGATCTTGGTTGGATTTACATGAATTCCTTCATGGTTAACTAAGTGTCCAAGAAACTGTACCTGTTCTAACCAAAATTCGCACTTTGAAAATTTAACATAAAGCTTTTCCTTTCTTAGTAAACTTAAAAGTGTGTGCAAATGCTTTGCATGATCCTCCTTACTTTTAGAATAGATGAGAATATCATCAATAAAAATAATTATGAATTTATCCAAATATGGCTTACATATTCAGTTCACCATGTCCATAAATGCGGCTGGGACATTGGTTAAACCAAATGGCATGACAGTAAATTCATAATGACCATACCTTGTTCTAAATGCGGTTTTAGAAATGTCCTCTTCCTGTACCTTTAATTGATGATATCCTAACCTTAAATCGGTTTTTGAGAAAAATCGTGCTCCTTGCAATTGATCGAACAGATCGTCGATTCTCAGTAATGGGTACTGGTTCTTAATTGTGACCTTGTTCAATTCACGGTAGTCAATGCACATACGCATTGATCCGTCCTTCTTTTTGACGAACAAAATAGGTGCTCCCCATGGCAATGAGCTTGGCTGTATGAATCCTTTTTCTAATAATTCATCTAATTGTTTCTTCAGTTCCTGCATTTCGGCGGGTGCCAAACGGTAAGGTGCTTTGGCAATTGGTGCTGTTCCGGGTAGCAGATGGATTCTGAATTCGACTTCTCTGTCTGGTGGTGTAACATCCTGTTTTGAGAACCAATAAAATTATATTTAAAATTTAAAATTTATATATTGTTGAACGACTAAGTAACGAGTAAAATGGTTAGTTGAAATATTTAGTTGAAATATGAGACATCTGTACAAGCCCTGGCTATTATAAGAGACCGTTTAATATTAATAATTAAATATATTATTTTATTTACCTTACTCCGTTTTTAATGAAACTTAGGTTAAAACGTAGATAAAAATATGCTTGTTCTAATGACATATTCGTCGTTTTATAAAACGTCATATTTTAAAAGTTATACAAGAAAAACGAGTGAAGCAGCTGAATTAATATAACTAAACTAGCTAGCTAGCACGTCAAGCTAGCTAGCAATGTCCCACATCGCCCAGAAAGGAATTGAGGTGCCTGCTTGCTTCACATATATATAGGAGTTAAATTGTAGGATTTTAGATACACCAAAATTTTAACGGGAACGCTCTAGTATTGAGAATCCCGCGTATACGATACCCCGTTGGGTGTTGTTAGTAGTCGTTTTTGGAGCACGAGTAGGAGCACGAGTAGGGAAACTCTACATCAACGTGCCGTAGATAGTCTTGAGGTATACTCTCGTTTAAGTTTATGTTTAGTTATTTATTATTTATTTTTAGTAGTTAATATTAGTTTTATTATTAGTAATAATATATTAGTGGTAGTAGTGTTAGTATTAATTTTAGGTACTAGGGTTATTGTCAGGGGCGGGTATTGGGTAGCCTAGCCTTAGTTAGGCATGGACTGATCAACCATGCTTAAACAAGGTAGGGTTAACCAATATCCAACCATGATAATGACTAGTTAGGTGTACCATTACCTAACTTAGGATTATGTAAATTGTGTCAGGACCTTGAGATAGTACCTGATCATACTAGCAATTGTATCAACAGTTAGCTACTAGCAAGAGGTGAGTTTTATGAATGCTTTTTAAATGTGAACATGCTTGTCCTAGACTGTAATAATATGGCATGACTGTTGTACGCATGTATGTAACCTGAGCATGACATACACATGATATTTGTGGTCCCTTATACGTGCCGTTACGGCGGGATTTGTCGGTACTACACCTGTGGTGTAGTGGGCATTAACTGTATGGTTATGTAAGTTACGTGGTAACGTTAGGTAATGATAACATGGGCGGGTACAAGTCATGATTAAATAATGTGAATTGTAAATTGTGTATATTCATAAACTCACCAGTGTAATATCTGACGTCTTTTAAGCATGTGTCACAGGAAATGATGGTTAGTCTTGGGCGGGTTGTTTATCTCGGATAGGCGTGACTAGTGAAATAAAGTATCTCAAACTTTCTTATCTGGTGGAAATTTTGCATGATCAGCTAATAGTAGTTTGACGAAACTTTGTACCTTTAAGTTTCCAACTTTTGTACATTACCGTTTGTATCAATAACGTAAGTGTTTACTGGTAAGTTGGTATCAATTGTGTATGGTGCATCCTTATCTGGGTCTGGTGTCACAGTTGGTATCAGAGCCAAAGGTTTTAGCGAATTAGGTATTTGGTATGGATACCTAGGCTTCAACCTAAGAGGACACGCCAGCTTATGTAATTTTTAGGATGCTCTGGCTGACTTTGAAATACGAATAATAGATAAATCCGGGTATGAACTTACTAAGGATATAGAGTCATTAGAAAATACCCATAGTAATAATTACAACCTATAAATCCTCATTTCGTTACCACTTTGTACACACTGCCCTTAACAATAATTACTTGTAAATCTTGTCTTCTTTACTCGTTAGGAGAAAATAATAGTAATAATAATAAAAATAATAATAATAATAATAATAATAATAATAATAAAATCTAAAAGATAAAATGTAATACGTATATGTTGTATACATGAAGTGCATATATATAATGATACTTGTGTATTATTTGAGTAAGTAATATTTCTTCTCAATCAAGTATCATAGAGTAAAAAAAAAAAAAGAAACCCAATTACAGAGATTTCAAGAGGCAACGAGGACCCCCACCTAGGTGCCCAACTTGTGGAAAAGGACATTCCGGTCCATGTAACCAGTTAGTCTGTAGAAACTGTAAGAAACCTGGACACAACTATCGTGATTGTAGAGAGCCACGTAAGTGTTTTAAATGTGGAGAGACGGGCCACTATAGTGATAGCTGTCCTAAGAGGAATGAGGAACCTAATAAAGCAAGAGGGAGAGCTTTTGTTCTGAATACTGAAGAGGCTCGTAGGAACCCTGATGTCATAACAGGTACATTTCTCCTTAACAACTTTTATGCTAAAATACTATTTGATACTGGTGCTGATAGAAGTTTTATATCTGAGCACTTTAGAGTTTTGATTAATCAGACTCCTTGTAAGCTAGATAAGCCATTTATAGTAGTACTAGCAGATGGGAGGGAAGAAGAAATTGTGAGTGTGGTAAAGGATTGTACCATCCAGATTAGTAAGACCCCAATATCCATAGACTTACTACCACTGAAACTTGGAGAGTTCGACGTAGTAATAGGAATGGATTGGTTATCTAGTCACCAAGCTCAAATATTGTGTGATAAGAAGCAAATTCAAATTAAGGACCCAAAAGGGGGAACTGTAACAATTGATGGGGAAAGACCTAGTAAACCCATAAGTTTTATTTCCATGATAAAAGTATCCAAGTGTATTCAAAAGGGTCATTTAGCTTACCTAGTATATGCACTAGAGGCAAAGGAAGAAAAGAAACTAGAAGAGGTAGCAGTAGTGGCTGAATTCCCTGAAGTATTCCCTGAAGATCTTCCTGGATTACCACCTGACAGACAAATTGAGTTTAGAATCGACTTGATCCCAGGAGCAACCCCTATTGTCAAAGCCCCGTACCGCCTTTGCCCGACTGAAATGAAAGAGTTGAGAAACCAACTCCAGGAGTTACTGGACAAAGGATTCATACGTCCTAGCACGTCACCATGGGGGGCGCCGATTCTCTTTGTCAAGAAGAAAGATGGCTCAATGAGGATGTGTATTGATTATAGAGACCTGAATAAGATCACTATAAAGAATCGATACCCACTCCCAAGAATCGATGATCTTTTTGATCAATTACAAGGCGCAAGCTACTTCTCGAAGATAGTCCTAAGATCTGGGTATCATCAATTAAAGGTTAGAGAAGAAGATATACCCAAGACTGCCTTTAGGACAAGGTATGGTCACTACGAGTTCCTAGTGATGCCTTTCGGCCTCACTAATGCACCAGCTGCCTTCATGGACCTTATGAACCAAGTCTGCAAACCATACTTGGATCAATTTGTAATCGTCTTCATAGATGATATCCTAATCTACTCTAAGAGTAGAGAAACACACGAGGGTCATCTCCGTGCCATTCTTAAGTTACTAAAAGAAGAAAAACTTTATGCCAAGTTCAGTAAGTGTGAATTCTGGACTAGGGAAGTCCAACTTTTAGGGCATGTTGTTAATGAAAAAGGCATACAAGTGGACCCTACAAAGATTGAAGTAGTTAAGAATTGGGAGGCACCAAGAAATCCCACAGAAATTCGACGTTTCCTAGGGCTAGCAGGGCATTATAGAAGGTTCATTCAAGATTTCTCTAAGATAGCGATGCCTCTAACGACACTGACTCAGAAAAATACCCCATTTGTCTGGGGCAGCCAACAAGAAGAAGCTTTTAATCTTTTGAAAACAAAGTTATCCAGTGCCCCAGTACTTGCATTACCCGAGGGTACCGAAGATTTTGTAGTATATTGTGATGCTTCTCATTATGGACTAGGGTGTGTGTTGATGCAAAGAGGCAAAGTTATCGCCTATGCATCTCGACAGTTAAAGATACATGAAAGAAATTACACCACCCATGATCTAGAACTCGGAGCAGTAGTATTTGCCCTCAAGATATGGAGGCCTTACTTATATGGAACTAAGTGTGTGATCTACACTGATCACCAAAGCCTAAAGTATATACTTGAGCAAAAGATGTTGAACATGAGACAGAGGAGATGGATGGAGTTGTTGAATGACTATGATTGTGAAATTCGTTACCATCCAGGAAAAAGCTAATGTAGTAGCAGATGCCCTTAGTCGAAAGGACAAAGTTAAACCTTTAAGAATACGTGCATCTAGAATTGAAGTGAAAATAGGTTTACTAGAACGAATTAAGGATGCACAGACACATGCCCTGAAAGTTGAGCAGATTAACAAAGAAAGGATGGTGGGAAAACAAGAACTACTTGTTAAAGGAGAAGATGGAATACTAAGACTCCACAATAGGATTTGGATACCTATTGTGGGAGGACTCAGGGATATGGTGATGGAAGAAGCACATAGATCAAAGTATACAATGCATCCTGGCAGTACGAAGATGTACAAGAATATTCGAGATGAATATTGGTGGCCAGGGATGAAGCAAGCAATCAATGAATATGTGGAAAAATGCATGACGTGTTCACAGGTCAAAACAGTACATCAGAAGCCTGCAGGATGTTTAATCCAACCCGAGATCCCTGAATGGAAATGGGTGATGATAACCATGGATTTCATTACTAAACTTCCACGAACTAAGAATGGTCACGATACTATTTGGGTTATAGTAGATCGTTTAACTAAGTCTGCTCATTTCTTGCCAATACGAGAAGATTATAAAATGGATAAATTAGCAAGAATTTATGTCAAAGAAATTGTCACCCGTCATGGAGTACCTATCTCTATTATATCAGATAGAGATAGCCGTTTTACGTCCAGATTTTGGCAAAGCTTCCAAAAGGAATTGGGAACAAAAGTAAATTTAAGTACGGCTTATCACCCACAGACAGATGGTCAAAGTGAAAGAACCATACAAACACTGGAAGACATGCTTAGGGCATGTGTGATAGACTTTGGAGGAAACTGGGATGAGCATTTACCTCTAATAGAGTTTGCATACAATAACAGTTATCACGCAAGCATCAAGGCGGCTCCGTTTGAAGCACTATATGGAAGGAAGTTTCGTACCCCAGTTTGTTGGACTGAGATTGGTAGAAATCCATTAGCTGGACCCGAAATTATTGAAGAAACTACCAATAAAATCATACAAATCCGAGAAAGAATGAAGACTGCTAGAGATAGACAGAAAAGTTATGCCGACAGACGAAGAAGACCCTTAGAATTTCAAGTTGGCGACAAGGTATTACTTAAGGTCTCGCCTTGGAAAGGTATCATTCGTTTCAGGAAGAAAGGAAAACTAAGTCCGCGCTATATTGGACCATTTGAGATAATCGAAAGAATTGGTCCTGTAGCATATAGGTTAAAATTGCCAACAGAATTACAAGGAATTCATGACACGTTTCACGTGTCAAATTTAAGAAAGTGTCTAGCGGACGAGTCTCTTAAGATACCCTGGCAGGAGATCCAGATCAATGACAAGTTGAACTTCACAGAGCGCCCCATTCAGATCATAGATGGACGCATAAAGAAATTAAGAAACAGGGAGTTTCCTCTAGTACGAGTCAAATGGGATGCAAGGAGAGGACCTGAAGAGACATGGGAAAAAGAAGACGAGATGAAACAAAAATATCCACATCTCTTTGCTTAAATTTCGCGGACAAAATTTCTATAAGGTGGGGAGAGTTGTAACATCCTGTTTTGAGAACCAATAAAATTATATTTAAAATTTATAATTTATATATTGTTGAACGACTAAGTAACGAGTAAAATGGTTAGTTGAAATATTTAGTTGAAATATGAGACATCTGTACAAGCCCTGGCTATTATAAGAGACCGTTTAATATTAATAATTAAATATATTATTTTATTTACCTTACTCCGTTTTTAATGAAACTTAGGTTAAAACGTAGATAAAAATATGCTCGTTCTAATGACATATTCGTCGTTTTATAAAACGTCATATTTTAAAAGTTATACAAGAAAAACGAGTGAAGCAGCTGAATTAATATAACTAAGCTAGCTAGCTAGCACGTCAAGCTAGCTAGCAAGCACGTCAATGGCCCACATCGCCCAGAAAGGAATTGAGGTGCCTGCTTGCTTCACATATATATATAGGAGTTAAATTGTAGGATTTTAGATACACCAAAATTTTAACGGGAACGCTCTAGTATTGAGAATCCCGCGTATACGATACCCCGTTGGGTGTTGTTAGTAGTCGTTTTTGGAGCACGAGTAGGAGCAGGAGTAGGGAAACTCTACATCAACGTGCCGTAGATAGTCTTGAGGTATACTCTCGTTTAAGTTTATGTTTAGTTATTTATTATTTATTTTTAGTAGTTAATATTAGTTTTATTATTAGTAATAATATATTAGTGGTAGTAGTGTTAGTATTAATTTTAGGTACTAGGGTTATTGTCAGGGGCGGGTATTGGGTAGCCTAGCCTTAGTTAGGCATGGACTGATCAACCATGCTTAAACAAGGTAGGGTTAACCAATATCCAACCATGATAATGACTAGTTAGGTGTACCATTACCTAACTTAGGATTATGTAAATTGTGTCAGGACCTTGAGATAGTACCTGATCATACTAGCAATTGTATCAACGATTAGCTACTAGCAAGAGGTCAGTTTTATGAATGCTTTTCAAATGTGAACATGCTTGTCCTAAACTGTAATAATATGGCATGACTGTTGTACGCATGTATGTAACCTGAGCATGACATACACATGATATTTGTGGTCCCTTATACGTGCCGTTACGGCGGGATTTGTCGGTACTACACCTGTGGTGTAGTGGGCATTAACTGTATGGTTACGTAAGTTACGTGGTAACGTTGGGTTATGATAACATGGGCGGGTACAAGTCATGATTAAATAATGTGAATTGTAAATTGTGTATATTCATAAACTCACCAGTGTAATATCTGACGTCTTTTAAGCATGTGTCACAGGAAATGATGGTTAGTCTTGGGCGGGTTGTTTATCTCGGATAGGCGTGACTAGTGAAATAAAGTATCTCAAACTTTCTTATCTGGTGGAAATTTTGCGTGATCAGCTAATAGTAGTTTGACCAAACTTTGTACCTTTAAGTTTCCAACTTTTGTACATTACCGTTTGTATCAATAACGTAAGTGTTTGCTGGTAAGTTGGTATCAATTGTGTATGGTGCATCCTTATCTGGGTGTGGTGTCACAGGTGGTAGTCCTGGTAATTCTTCTGGAAACACATCTGAAAACTGAGACGCTACTGGAATGTCTTTTAGTTCTTTTCCTTTAGTGTTAGTGATTGTAGAAATCAAATACACTATAGATCCTTTTCTTATACAACTTGCATTTTTCATCACAGAGATGAATTTGGTGGATCTAAATGGTTTATCTCCTTTAATTGTGATCTTTTCACCCCTTGGTGAATTTACTTGGATTGACTTTTGATCAAATAAAATACTGGCTTTATTGGCTATTAACCAGTCTATTCCTAATACAATATCAAATCCTGTCAGATTCATTGGGTAAAGGATTGCAATAAACTTTTGATTTAAGAACTCTATTCTTGCTCCCTGCAAGATTTCAGAAATTCTAACAGTTTCTCCATTTGCTGTCTCTACTAGACATTCTTGTGAGAGTTTAGTTAATGGTTAATTGAGAAGTTTGCAAAATGAAGTATTAATAAAACTTTGGTTTGCACCAGAGTCAAATAATACTTTAGCAAAAACATCATTAACTAAAAACGTACCGGCTATCACATCTAGAATCATTTTAGCTTCATCTGCGGTCAGAACAAATGCTCTAGCATTTTTTAGTGTTCTTGTTGTTTGCAGCTGGAGCCAATTTTGGACAGTTTGGCTTGATGTGTCCTTGTTCTTCGCAATTGTAGCATATCCAGTTCTTTGCTTTCTTCATGCAGTCTTCTTCCTTGTGTCCTGATATTTTGCAGAAATTGCAATATATGGAGCATCTTCCAGAATGCTTCCTTTTGCAATACTTGCAATAAGTTGCAGATGTAGATCCTATATTTTTCCCACGGTTGGAATTTCCAGAACGGAATTCTTGAGTAAGTCTTTGAGATAGGTTTCTCCTCTGGTCTTCTTCCCGTGTACGCACTAATTCATCAGTTAAGGTATTGGCTAGTTCTACAGCTTCTTCTATGGTTTGAGGTCTAGCTGCCTTGACTACATGTCTAATTTCTCCAATTAATCCCCAGATGTATCGGAAGATTAATACCAGTTCAGGTGATGCAAGGGTTGGTAATATTCTAGCATATTCGAAGAATGTGGTAGTATAACCCTTACTATCTACCCCGGTCATCCTAAGGTTCAGAAACTTATTTGCTATCTGTTCCTTTTCATTAGGAGGACAAAATTTTCTTTCTATCATATTTTTAAATTCTTCCCATTCCATGTTATATACCTTATCACTTCCTCTTGACTAGAGGATAGTGTTCCACCATTCTAAGGCTGAGTTCTTAAACAGATAAGAAGTAAACATTATCTTGTCTTCTTCAGTACACTTGCTTATTTGTAAAACAACCTCAGTCTTTTCTATCCAGCGTAGAGCTGCAATGGGTCCTTCATTGCCCGAGAATTCTATTGGTTTGAAAGACCAGAATTCTTTATAAGAACAACCATACGGCATGGTTCTTCTTCTTTTGGGAATGAGCACTTGAAGTACGGGTCCATTGTTTACGCTGTGTTCTGGTTCAGTTGGTCGCTTACTGCTATGCTTACTTTTATTTTCCGCTTCCTTAACAGTTTGGATAATAAATGGCATTGCATCTATGATTCCTTGTGCTACTATATGTTGGATGACACTATTATCCACTTGGTTTCCATTGTTATTGTTGTTCGGATTCTCATTATTCAGACTATCGTTATTCGGGTGGTTATCACTCTGGTTTTCATTGTTCAGGTTTTCCTGGTTCACTTCGTTGTCCATCTGAATTTTAAACATTTACCACGCATTAATATCAAAAAAAGTATTTAATATAACCAATCACATGACACGCACTTTGGTCAAAAGCGTCGATCATTGCGACTTTACTCTATTCATACAATATGCATCTATTACAAGCTAGTACTGAAATTAAAATTACAATACCGACTGAAATTTAAAGTTACACTACTAGTAATAGGCATCCGTAGTTTTTTTTATACACGCATATTATATATTAATATATTATCATTATATTATTACTACCATTTTCACCATCCCAGTCATGGATATGGATTCATCCAGAAATCCATATTGCGCTCGTCATACTTCCAGACGAGTCGCTCTCCCACCTGTCTCATTCTTTCACTACTTTCTAAAATTCCCTCACCAAATGTCCTAAATTCTTGTACATTGTCTGCACTCATTGGGGGTGCAGGTTCTAGGACTGGGTTCGGAATCTGGGGTGCGGGTTCCTGGTACGGAGGTATAGGGGCCTGGTATGGGTAAGGATTTTCTAGAATCTCCCTAATGAAAACATCATTATCGTAATAGGGATCTAGAGGGTCTAACCCTGGGTAGTCTCCTAGGTTCTGCATTGGCATGTCTTCTAGAATGGGGTAACGTTGCACATAGTCCCTATTGTCGTCCCACCATGGGTCGTAATTTGGGACTAAGGGATTTGGTGCGGGTACCCTAGGTATTTCCTCCGGATTGAAATCATGCATTTCTACTTGATTTTCAGGGTTTTCTATCTCCATTGGTTGGTCAGGAATTGGTGGCTGTGGTTGGGGTGCTAACATTTGCTCCAGGTTAGGGTCAGCTGCAGTGGTTGCTAATATGTGGATGTTGGCTATACCCCTATTAAGCATGTCCTGGGCATAGGCATCGGTTTCTCTTTTGGTTGCGGCTAGTGCTCTCTGTTCTTGTAAGTTTTTCATACGCTTTCTACGCTCATGTGCTCCCCTTCTGAACCATCCCCTCTTTTTATGAGGAAATGGCTCTTCAGATTGAGCCTTAAATACGAATATTCTTTCTTACGTATCAGCAGAGTACCCCGAGAGGGCAGGCTGAGAAGAGGCACCTTCGCTTCTAGGCGAACCAGACAATTGATGGTACGCGTCAGAGGGTCCTTGGTCGCTCGTACTGTAAACTAACAAATAGTCAAATAACACATAACAATAAAATACAATTATGCACGTATTCCCGTAATTTATTTCCTAACAAATTGAATTTTGGTGTCAGCAGAACACTTCTGTGGCTGAATTAGTGGCTCAGCTCTGATACCACCTTCTGTCGCAACCCCCGCCCCCTATCTGTCCCGGGAACGGGCGACTGCGAACAACAGTATTGGTGGTATCGGTGTTTATTAATTTGGCAGCGGAAATTTCATCAGAACCGTAGTTAGGAAATATTTTATCAGAGTAAAATACCACATTTTATATAAATAAACACATTGGGATAAAACCCAAGTTTTCATTACAAACTGATTTATAGGGATAAATCCCATTTTATTGAAATAAACGTCTTCTTTTATTTAGGTAACTTTTATAGCCACTTTTCCAAGCCTTCAGTGTTGTCCAGCTGGCTTCTAATTGACTTTCACATTGTGTCACCTGAAACGCGTTTTAAAAACATTTGTCAGTGGAAAATACTGGTGAGTGAATCCCAGTTTAATCAAGAAAAGTTAATTTAATTTAAACAGTATTGAGAGCGATCACAATGTTTATATCTACTCAATTACTCATTCAGTACTGTCAATCCTGACTGGTGGGTCATATTACACATTGGCTAACTCTTCGTCCAATGGTAACGTGTTCGACATTTTGTATACAAAACCCCAACATACCGGCAGTAATTGTAGAATTACAAAGACTCAATCACTGCTAAATTGCATTGTAAAATGGTTAAGGTTTTGTAAAAACTGTTTACAAAAAGGAGATTACTCACATTGCTGTCTTAGGTTTTCAGTAAGGATTTCCTGGGAATAATCTATAAATTACACAAATGCACACGTGTTAGTATAATAACCCATTTTAACATTAGTAATACCCTCCCCGAGACGGCATTCCAACGACTACGTCGGGCAGAACCACGACAGCCGTTACGGAACCCTAAATCAATCGGGCAGAGTATCTAATACGTATCCAGGGGTTATGATACTTACAACGGGGCAGAACTTCGTTATTTAGGGGGGTATTAGACCCGAGTATAGTGTGTACTACTTGAAATTTAGAGAAAGAAAGAAAGATTTGAGCGAATTCGACTGAAGGCCAGTGCTCCAGCTTTATAGGGGATGATATTGAGTTTTATGCGGCCCGTGTAAGAGTAGGCTAAGGCCTACGCGGCCCGCGTACTATGGGGTTCTAGGCGTAGGTGATTCGGGTCACACATGTAGGTTCAACACGCGTCGCCACGTGTCACCACCGGGTGAGGTCGCGTTTGTCGATCGCTCGCGGCCCGCGTAAGATCTCTAAGGGGTCTACGCGCCCCGCGACAGCCCCAAAAGTTTGTTTTTAATTAATTTTATTGATATTAAAGGTATTCGGGGCCCGTTTTCACGTATGGGGGGTATTTTAGGACATATTGGGATATTTTAAAATATATTAGGGCGTCGAAAATATTTCAAGGGTGTCGGTTTACTTTAGGGTTTTTATAAATATTATTCTTGGATATCCAACCCTGTGATGGTCAAAAAGCCTGATAGATCCTGGAGAATGTGCATCGATTTCAAAGACTTGAACAAAGCTTGTCCACAGGATTGTTATCCTTTGCCTGAAATTGATCTAAAAGTTAATTCGCTCACAGGTTTCCCCTTCAAATGCTTTTTCGATGCTTATAAAGGCTATCATCAAATCCAGATGAAGAAAGATGACGAAGAGAAGATAGCCTTCCACACCGACAAGGGTATTTTTTGTTACCAAAAAATGCCTTTTGGCTTAAAGAACGTGGGGGTAACCTACCAACGTTTGGTGGATAAAGCATTTGCTGAGCAAATAGGCAAGAACATGGAAGCATATGTGGATGACTTAGTAATCAAGAGCAAAACTGAAGGTCAAATGCTCGATGATATACAAGAAACGTTCCGGAATCTCAAGAAGATCAACATGAAGCTTAATCCTCTAAAGTGCTCATTTGGTTTTGAGGAAGGCAAGTTCTTGGGGCATATCGTAGGAAAGCAGAGCATAAAGGCCAACCCCAACAAGGTTTGAGCCATCCTTCATACTAATTCCCCACAAAGCAAGAAGGAGGTTGAAAGCTTAAATGGAAAGCTTGCAGCCTTGAATTGTTTTACGTCCAAGCTGGCTGAGAAGTCCCTTCCTTTTTTCAAAACCCTTCAAGGGTGTACAAACAAGAAGGACTTCCGATGGACCGAGGAAGCTGAAGAAGCCTTTAACCAAATGAAGCAGCACTTAGCTTCATTACCAGATATCGCTTCTCTAGAAACCGGGGAACTAATCTCTGTCTATCTTTCAGTCGCTAAAGAAGCTATCAGTGCGGTCCTGACCATCGAGCAGAACAAGGCTAAGGTACTCGTTTACTTATTCAGTAAAACTTTAAAATTAGTAGAGACCAAGTATCCCCCATTGGAAAAACTTGCTCTAGCATTGGCGAAAACAGCCAGAAGGCTTCGAAGGTATTTTCAAGCACACCCAATACAAGTGGTCACCCACCAACCCGTTAAAAGTGTGCTTGAAAATCCTGAAGCTTCCGGACGTCTGGCCAAGTGGGCAGTGGAACTAGGTGAACACAACATCACCTACGTTCCAAGGAAAGTTGTGTTGGAAAAACTTGCTCTAGCATTGGTGAAAACAGCCAGAAGGCTTCGAAGGTATTTTCAAGCAAACCCAATACAAGTGGTCACCGACCAACCCATTAAAAGTGTGCTTGAAAAACCTGAAACTTCCGGACGTCTGGCCAAGTTGGCAGTGGAACTAGGTGAACACAACATCACCTACGTTCCAAGGAAAGTTGTGAAAGCCCAGATCTTGGCAGATTTCATTTTGGAAATTCCAAAGGAAACAACAACGGAAGTTAAGACTGCCTCCACTAAACCTTCTGACCCTGATACCTGGAAGCTTTTTATCGAAGGAGCTTCCAGCCTTGAAGGGCGGGGGGCATGGCTAGTCCTGATCAATCCTAATGAATTAGAATTTACATATTCTATCCAGCTTGAATTTCCGACAACCAATAATGAAGCCGAGTATGAAGCACTGATTGCAGGACTCAAGCTAGCCAAAAAGATCGACGTTCAAAAGCTTCAAGTCTTTACAGACTCTTTGCTAGTTTCAAGTCAAGTGAATGATAGCTACATAGCTAAAGAACCTAACATGAAGAAGTACCGAGAAAAGGCAAAGGAGCTCATGTGCACGTTTCAATCATGCACCATTAAGCAAGTACCAAGGTCACAAAATAAGAAAGCCGATGCACTAAGCAACCTTGCATCACTTTCCTTTGCCCATCTGACCAAGAAGGTGTTGGTTGAATTGCTAAAGACATCGTTCATTCAAGAACTCGAAGTACAAGATGTGATTACAGAGGAAGGGCCAAATTGGATAACCTCTCTAGTCAAGTTCCTAACAAATGGTGAGCTGCTAAATGATCAGACGGAAGCTGAAAGGGTTCGGATCAAATCAAGACAATACGTGTTGCAAGGAGATATCCTTTATAAAAAGGGATACCTTGCACCATTATTTCGATGCGTCAACCCAGAGCAAAGCCAATATCTGATCAACGAAGTTCATGAAGGGATATACGGGGCTCACTACGGCCCAAGATCTGTGGTTCTCAAGCTAATGAATCTTGGATATTTTTTGCCCACCATGCATCGACATACATTCGAACAGTTGAAAAAGTGTGAAGCTTTCCAGATACATGCTCCAGTGCCTAAAAGCCCCAAACATGACTTGGTTCCCATCTCATCGGCCTGGCCATTCCAAAAGTGGGGAATGGACATCGTTGGTCCGTTCCCCCGGCCAAAGGAGGAGTCAAGTTCCTACTAGTGGCCGTGGACTACTTCACCAACTGACCGGAGGTGAAGCCATTGGCAAAGGTATCAGGAAAGCAAGTCACTGATTTCGTGTGGGAAAACATAATCTGTCGATTGAGGCTACCAGGAGTGCTAGTTACGGATAACAGGAAGCAATTTGCCGAGAAGCCTATTGATGTAGAGTGTGAAACATGGATGTCTATGTGTTGATTTTGTGCGGTTTAGCTTGTTTTATGTGATTATATGATTGGAATATGTTTATTGCGAGTGTTTATGTTTTTCAGGTTAAACGCGTAATTTGATAAAATTACTGAAGTTAAACGAGAAAGTGAAACGTGCAGCGACATAAGGGAGGCACCAAACAAAGTCAGACAACATCAAATTATTATCATGTGATTTTAGAGGTGAAAAGAAGCAACAACTTTCATGGGGAATACTAATTTATCAAACATCATCATAGTTTGTGGCAGATTCTTTCACGTGACTTTGGAGGTCATTTGCTTTGTTACATCATCTCTAAATATAATAGCCATCAACATATACATATGCATACGGTTGGTAGCCATATTCACATGGGGATTTGGACTTTTGATATATCATATCATACATACATCACATGCGCCGACTTTGTGAGTGAAAATAAAAAATAAACAGAAACATGTATTCATGGCTTACGGTTTCTACATGGGGCCTACGGATTGACTTCAACACAAACAAAGAAAAGAGGTGGCTCGCACATGAATTTTTTATGTGGGTGGAATAAAAGGTTAAACCCAATTATTGTGGTGGGCTTCATGATCCATAACAATTGGCAGCATATCATTGAAGTGGGGCAGCAAATGACGGACTTTTGGGCTCTCTTACTTCTGGATAACCATTACCAATTTGGCAGCTGTATAACATCGATTTAGGAGGCAGCCGCATACAACTTTGGGGGCTCTAATAATCACATCATCATCATTATTCACCATAAAAAGTCATCCACCAACATCAAGATCGAGAGGAACTCAACTTTTTTCCAAGCTTTTGAAGGTTGTTCAAGTACCATGAGCGGCTAGTCGTCCCGTGACCGTCTCCGGGAATAGGGTTAATGTTTGAACTTTTGGTTTCCTTATTATTACGACTTTTGGATTAGGATTCGGTTAATCATTTGGTTATTCGTTCCTATTGTTTTTGTTTTGATTAAACAGTATTTGATTATCGTAATCATTCTAGTTCATCAATTATTTGGTTTATTCATCAACAACCGGGATTAAATTCTAGGATGTCATTGTTTTAAACCTTTAATCATTGAACTTGACTATGTGTATGAAATCTAAAATTGGTAATTAATTGGACTACTATTCATTTGCATCAATCTTTCGGTTTCGATCGTGGATCATTGCAATCAAATATATTGTCCGTTAATTATTTATCAAAACAAGTTTATCAAATCATGTCTATGTGATTTCCAAATAGTGGTAACTAAGTAACCTGATTTTCTGCATAACCTGACCAACCCGGAGATTGGTCATTTCTCTCACTATTGTTTACAAACACAATTTTACATTTGTTTTCATAATTACTCTCAAACTGCAAAAAGCAATTAGGTTATAATTTAGATATTAGTTATAAACAACGAGCTTTGTACTTTCCATTGATTCCCCGTGGATTCGACACCCTACTTGCCCTTTATTAGTAAAAGGTGAATAGGACACTTTTTAATTATATTTTGACCGACCTTACGACGTCGATCAAAATGGCGCCGCTGCCGGGGAATCAATGGAAAGTACAAAGCTCGTTGTTTATAACTAATATCTAAATTATAACCTAATTTCTTTTTGCAGTTTGATGTAGAGTGTGAAACATGGATGTTTATGTGTTGATTTTGTGTGGTTTAGCTTGTTTTATGTGATTATATGATTGGAATATGTTGATTGCGAGTGTTTATGTTTTTAGGTTAAACGCGTAATTTGATAAAATTACTGAAGTTAAACGAGAAAGTGAAACGTGAAGCGACATAAGGGAGGCACCAAACAAAGTCAGACAACATCAAATTATTATCATGTGATTTTAGTGGTGAAAGGAAGCAACAACTTTCATGGGGAATACTAATTTATCAAACATCATCATAGTTTGTGGCAGATTCTTTCACGTGACTTTGGAGGTGATTTGCTTTGTTACATCATCTCTAAATATAATAGTCATCAACATATACATATGCATACGGTTGGCAGCCATATTCACATGGGGATTTGGACTTGTGATATATCATATCATACATACATCACATGCGCCGACTTTGTGAGTGAAAATAAAAAATAAACAGAAACATGTATTCATGGCTTACGGTTTCTACATGGGGCCTACGGATTGACTTCAACACAAACAAAGAAAAGAGGTGGCTCGCACGTGAATTTTTTATGTGGGTGGAATAAAAGGTTAAACCCAATTATTGTGGTGGGCTTCATGATCCATAACAATTGGCAGCATATCATCAAAGTGGGGCAGCAAGTGACGGACTTTTGGGCTCTCTTACTTCTGGATAACCATTACCAATTTGGCAGCTATATAACATCGATTTAGGAGGCAGCTGCATACAACTTTGGGGGCTCTAATAATCACATCATCATCATTATTCACCATAAAAAGTCATCCACCAACATCAAGATCGAGAGGAACTCAACTTTTTTCCAAGCTTTTGAAGGTTGTTCAAGTACCATGAGCGGCTAGTCGTCCCGTGACCGTCTCCGGGAATAGGGTTAATGTTTGAACTTTTGGTTTCCTTATTATTACGACTTTTGGATTAGGATTCGGTTAATCGTTCGGTTATTCGTTCCTATTGTTTTTGTTTTGATTAAACAGTATTTGATTATCGTAATCATTCTAGTTCATCAATTATTTGGTTTATTCATCAACAACCGGGATTAAATTCTAGGATGTCATTGTTTTAAACCTTTAATCATTGAACTTGACTATGTGTATGATATCTAAAATTGGTAATTAATTGGACTACTATTCATTTGCATCAATCTTTCAGTTTCGATCGTGGATCATTGCAATCAAATATATTGTCCGTTAATTATTTATCAAAACAAGTTTATCAAATCATGTCTATGTGATTTCCAAATAGTGGTAACTAAGTAACCTGATTTTCTGCATAACCTGACCAACCCGGAGATTGGTCATTTCTCTCACTATTGTTTACAAACACAATTTTACATTTGTTTTCATAATTACTCTCAAACTGCAAAAAGCAATTAGGTTATAATTTAGATATTAGTTATAAACAACGAGCTTTGTACTTTCCATTGATTCCCCGTGGATTCGACACCCTACTTGCCCTTTACTAGTAAAAGGTGAATAGGACACTTTTTAATTATATTTTTGACCGACCTTACGACATCGATCAAAATGGCGCCGTTGCCGGGGAATCGGTGCGCTTAGTGTTTAGTAAGTTGTTTTTCTTAAAAAAAATTAAAAAAAATTAGAAAAAAAAATCCAAAAATATTTCTTTTAGTTTTTAGTTTTTTTTTTTATTTTAGTTTTCTACGCGGGTATGTTAGTTTGTTTGTGCAGGAAGTGAAATCTTTGGATCATGGATAGAGCTCATCAGTCATGCCCTTGTTGTGTAAAAATTCACATAGATGAAGATTGCCTAGTGTTTTGGGCTGACCCAGTGTTTTGGAAAGAAAAATTGATGTCTGGATACAAGGCACCTTCATATCAGGGACACTATCAGTCAAATGTCAACCACAGGTATGAGCAAAATTTGGATTACTATGAGTACGAATCCGAGGTTGTGCCCTTCTCAAGATACCAAGAAGATTATAATGGTCGTTACCATGACTACTCTGAGTCAACATACAATAATTTTTATATGCGGAATCAATGGTGTAATCATGGTAATTACCAAGAGAGTTCAGATCAGCCACACCAAAGTCAAAATGATTGTCAAGGTAAACACCAAAATTCTAAACTTGATGAAATCATGGATATTATGAGGGAGGTGGCACAAGAGAGTAGGTTGAGAACTGAGGCTATGGTCCAACGATCGAATCAAATAGACGAACAAATTGCAGCGTTGAAGGTGGTGAAGGATAATACCACATCCATGCCTGCATTTGTTGAAGAAACACAAGAAATACCAGTTTTGGTTGTTGAAGATGAAGAAGAGGTTGAAAGTCTTCCTGAACTTGAAGTTATATGTTTAAATCCACACGAAGACGTAGCACCTACGGAAGAGCTAGAGACTGATGTAATTCAATTTTATTCCGAACCGCTGCACAGTTTGATTACTCCAACTAACCAAGTTGGGGATGATGGCTCGAGTGGGAATAAGAGAAAGGTAAGTAGAGAAGACCTCGGACAAGGTATATTGAAGTGGCTATACAATGATCCAATAGACGTACTCATGATAGGAAAGAAGGTGAAGACTCGACATGTCAGCTATCGAAAATACCTTGGAAATTCGGTAGGCAAATATGGATTTCACTTGTTCCAATTTGATTCGAAAAATATTGTTGGCAGAAGAGAGCAGGTAGAAATTTGAAATGTCAATTACCGAGCATATGCAGGAAACTCGGTGGGTAAATGTTCAATTCGACCCCCATGAACGAACGTCATGTACGGTCTGGCTGAAGACCCATAAACTTAGCGCTCTCGGGAGGCAACCCGAGTTTGTGTGTCAGTGTCTGTTTTGTTCCTCGCCGTGGCAGCAAGCAAGTGTGGGGAAGTTTCGCTTGATCAGGTAGATGTATTCTTTCCTTTATCTTTGTTTGTTGCCTAGTGATCATGTTCTTTTTTTGTGTGTTTTTGTATTTGGTGGTGTTGAACTATTATGTGTTAGGGAATGTGTTTATGTTATTTGTGTTAGGGATTGACCGCTTATGGGATGGTTTGGTTGTTATTCTCGGGTTCTATTTTAAAAGCACAATACATTGGGGACAATGTCGCCCAAGTGTGGGGATATGAAAACCCGGGAAGGGAAAGGCTTGGGACAGAGTTTGAAAGAGGTTGAAAGTGATTGAAAACGATGAAAACTGAAAAAATTGAAAATTTTGAAAATTTTAAAGAATTTCATCGCCTCAAGTGAACTAAATGGATACGAAAACCGAATGTTTCGATCACTAATGGGTTCCTTGCTGGTAGTAAACTAACATAGTCCCTTGTCATGGTCGTTCCTTTAAGTTTCATGAGAGTAGGTCTGACAGGTGTTTTCAGTTAAAATAGTTGAGAAGAGATGTCTATTTAGGGGTAACATGCTTTAGATTGCATATGCTACATGTCGGCAACCTTTTACCCTTCTTTGGTGAGAATTTTGAGCCTGTAGAATGATAGAATGCTTTACATTATGACTTCATTTGATGAGAGCAGGCCGCATGTTATTCTGTGTTAGAACTTGTATGACTTGATACATGCTGAGATTGTGGTTTAACATGTGCACGTAAATGATAAAGGCATTAGGATATACCTTACACCCGTTGTGTTTGTTTCATGTTTACCTAGTTATTACCCTTAGTAGCCCTGTTGAGCCTATTTACCGTTTGTTTGTCCACCTAATGTGAATTGTTTGATACCGACCGTGAATGACAGTTTATGAATAATTGAAAAAAAAAAGAAAAAAAAGAAAGAAAAAAATAGAAAAAGAAAAAAAGAAAAAAAATAGAAGTTTTGTGAATGTCGTTTATGTTCTTGGGTAGAAACCAACCCAAAATTATGTGTTTTGCAAATAAAGTTGTCACGGTTTGGTCGTTTGTTTGTTTGCCATGAAAAATATATAAATATAAGCCAAAAATTTCCTACCCTTAGCCTAAGCCCAAAACCGAAAGTCCTTTTGATATGTGCCGTGTTATATGATACAGTGGATGTGTGATTGTCATACAAGCTTATGATTACAGGATTTCATGTTTAGTTTTGAGTGTTATAATTGCTAGCACATGACACGCTAGTTCAGTTATTAAGCCGAGAGGAGAGTTTATTGTGAGGGGCATGTAGCATGTGTTAGAATCCTAAGCATGTTAGTTTTAAATAGACAAGTCTTAAGTTTTAAAAATTGTATCAGTTGCTTGTCGGACTGTCAATCTCGATTGTGTCAGTCTATGGAATGGGTATGACTTGGGACTTAAACTGTTGCATCGATTGAGGGATTTAGAGGTGTTGTTACTATGGTGAGTAGTTCCATTTCGGTTTGCTTGAGGACAATCAAAGGTAAGTGTGGGGATGTGATGTAGAGTGTCATGGATGTTTATGTGTTGATTTTGTGTGGTTTAGCTTGTTTTATGTGATTATATGATTGGAATATGTTTATTGCGAGTGTTTATGTTTTTCAGGTTAAACGCGTAATTTGATAAAATTACTGAAGTTAAACGAGAAAGTGAAACGTGCAGCGACATAAGGGAGGCGCCAAATAAAGTCAGACAACATCAAATTATTATCATGTGATTTTAGAGGTGAAAGGAAGCAACAACTTTCATGGGGAATACTAATTTATCAAACATCATCATAGTTTGTGGCAGATTCTTTCACGTGACTTGGGAGGTGATTTGCTTTGTTACATCATCTCTAAATATAATAGTCATCAACATATACATATGCATACGGTTGGCAGCCATATTCACATGGGGATTTGGACTTTTGATATATCATATCATACATACATCACATGCGCCGACTTTGTGAGTGAAAATAAAAAATAAACAGAAACATGTATCCATGGCTTACGGTTTCTACATGGGGCCTACGGATTGACTTCAACACAAACAAAGAAAAGAGGTGGCTCGCACGTGAATTTTTTATGTGGGTGGAATAAAAGGTTAAACCCAATTATTGTGGTGGGCTTCATGATCCATAACAATTGGCAGCATATCATCGAAGTGGGGCAGCAATTGGGCTCTCTTACTTCTGGATAACCATTACCAATTTGGCAGGTGTATAACATCGATTTAGGAGGCAGCCGCATACAACTTTGGGGGCTCTAATAATCACATCATCATCATTATTCACCATAAAAAGTCATCCACCAACATCAAGATCGAGAGGAACTCAACTTTTTTCCAAGCTTTTGAAGGTTGTTCAAGTACCATGAGCGGCTAGTCGTCCCGTGACCATCTCCGGGAATAGGGTTAATGTTTGAACTTTTGGTTTCCTTATTATTACGACTGTTGGATTAGGATTCGGTTAATCATTCGGTTATTCGTTCCTATTGTTTTTGTTTTGATTAAACAGTATTTGATTATGGTAATCATTCTAGTTCATCAATTATTTGGTTTATTCATCAACAACCGGGATTAAATTCTAGGATGTCATTGTTTTAAACCTTTAATCATTGAACTTGACTATGTGTATGAAATCTAAAATTGGTAATTAATTGGACTACTATTCATTTGCATCAATCTTTCGGTTTCGATCGTGGATCATTGCAATCAAATATATTGTCCGTTAATTATTTATCAAAACAAGTTTATCAAATCATGTCTATGTGATTTCCAAATAGTGGTAACTAAGTAACCTAATTTTCTGCATAACCTGACCAACCCGGAGATTGGTCATTTCTCTCACTATTGTTTACAAACACAATTTTACATTTGTTTTCATAATTACTCTCAAACTGCAAAAAGCAATTAGGTTATAATTTTGATATTAGTTATAAACAACGAGCTTTGTACTTTCCATTGATTCCCCGTGGATTTGACACCCTACTTGCCCTTTACTAGTAAAAGGTGAATAGGACACTTTTTAATTATATTTTTGACCGACCTTACGACATCGATCACCTATTAGCTCTTCGTGCAAGGAGTTCAAAATAACACAAGTGTTTAGCTCGGTGGCTTACCCATAGTCCAACAGTAAAGTCAAAAGAACAAACTGCAACATTGTTAAAGGCATTAAAGCTCGTTTGGGAAGGCATGACAACAATTGGCTTGAAGAACTTCCCAATGTGTTATGGGCAATAAGAACAATCGAGAAAACAAGTCATAAAAAAACACCATACAGCCCAGTGTTTGGATCCAAAGCTGTAATCCTGGCAGAAATAGGAGTTACAACGAAGAGGACGTTCAACATTGATCTAGAATCAGACAAGCAAGAGACGATGCTGAACTTGGAACTCCTTGAAGAAGCCCGAGACCAAGCAGCAATACAAGAAGTGAAATACAAGCAGAAAATGGAATCTTACTACAATGCACGGGTAAAACAAGAAAGGTTCAAGCCTGGTGATTTCATCCTTTGAAACAACAAGGCCAGCAAAAAAGAAAGCCAAGGAAATCTTGGCCCTAAGTGGGAAGGGTCGTACACCATCCTTGAAGCCCACAACGGGGGATCATACAAGCTAGCAGATCCACAAGGCAAAAAGCTTCCCTGTCATTGGAATGGTAAAAACCTTAAAAGGTTCCATGTTTAGTCTGATGTGTTAGAAAGAATCCCAAAGTGTTGTTTCATTCCCCTTGTAATCAAAACACTTTGAATGAATGATGAAGTTTTTTATCAGAATGTGTCTTTCTATCCTATAATCAGGTTGAGAACCTAGAAAAAAAACTCTATGACAAGGGTCATGTAAGGGGATGAGCACCCAGGCCAAATCGCTCAATAGGTTCAAGGGTTGAATGGACCTATTAAGGGGTGAGTTCCTAAATCAATACAACTCCATGAGACTTAAAATTTTTTTTTCAAAAAACATGTCTCATAGACGGGTTTGAGCAGCCTACACCAAATGTTCCTTAAGCCTTAACACTGGCTTACGAACCAAAATCAGACTAAGTAAAGTCATAAATAGGATAGGTGTTATATCTTGTTGTTAAAAATATCCTAAGGCTAAGTGACTACAGCACTGAACCCTTCAAGGTATAACTAACACAAGATATACAAACCATCAACAAAGACAACAAATAAAACGAATAAAAACACAAGGGAATAAACGAAACAACAATGCAAGACATAACAACTTAAAGCATAATAAGTCAAACATAGCATAACATAACCAAAGTTAGAGTATCAAAGGCCACACAAGGCTATCAAACATAGAGCGTTGTTAAGAAGCCTTCAAGGCTTTAAGCAACAAGGGACCTAACGGTTCCCTTGGATAAAAAGATATCCAAAATACACAACCACAAACATTGTTCAAATGTGCTAAGAAAGCTACGAATCAAGATACCTTCTTTACTTTGCAGCATCAGAAACAGTTGGTTTCATTGCATCAGAAACAGTTGGTTTCGCTGCATCATCTCTCTTACCTCCATCATCCTGAGCCTTCTTGGCCTTCCTCTTTTTTCTCCCCACTGCAACCGCCGCCTCAGAAGCTTCAAGGCTTGAACCCTTCGAACCATCTCCACCTTTAGAACAAGTGTCCTCGCTATCTCCAGAGTAAGGACGTTTCTTGGAGAAGGACTTGAGCACTTCATTCCACACAGCTTCATTAAGGCCTCGAGGTTTCAAACCCTGCAAAACGGAAAGAGGTTTGCCATAGCATTCGGAGACCTCACCCACATAAGGGTAGGTCAAACGTTCCATCTTCACAACGCTGTCCTTAAACACCTCGAATGCTCCAGGCTGAAAGAGAAGAGACTTATCTTTTGAAGTCCCAGTTGCACTGGCATCATACCCAGCAGTATAACCTTGATGTCTTCCATGAATGAGAAGTTTTGAATAGATATCACCTAGGGCACTGTTGAACTCGGATGAATAAAGAAGGTAAGTGACAACTTGTTGAAAGCCATGCTCAATGAGCCACTTGTTATCCTTGGCCAATTGAGCCAAGGAAGCCTCCAACACCTCTTTCTCCCCTAAAGAAGCTTCAACTTGTTGCTTCAGTTCACCAACCTCAACTTCATGCCTCTGAGTAAGCTCGTGAACCTTCTTCTGCCAGGCCTTCTCTTTCTCAGCATACCCCTCTGTTTCCTTCTTCAAAGCAGCCTTCATGGCCTCCCTCTTCTTCGAAAAAACCTCATACTCTTGCATCCGTTTTCGAAAACGGGCAATAGATTCAATGTTGTTATAGAGTATCATCGCCTCTTTGTCCTCCATGTTTTCCATGACAAGCCTTGGCAATTTGCATCATTTCTTGGGCATTACAGTTACTTGTGACAGTACTGTCCTTTTTCTGTCTCAATCACAGTATGCCCGAGACATTTTACAATGGGCTTCGATGGCAAATTGCAAGCCCTGCAGTACACTTGTGGATACGTCCACTAAGCTAAGTGGCACCACGGGTACCCTTTTATCTGACGACACTCTGTATCGTCAACTTGCAGGAGCTCTTCAGTATCTCACGTTTACGCATCCAAATATCACGTATGCAGTCCAACAGGTATACTTGTTTATGCATGCACCGCGAGAGCCACATCTTGCTTTCATGAAGCGTATTTTCAGATACATTCAAGGTACTCATGATTATGGTCTATGAATCACGACATCAAAGTCACTTTCATTAACTGCTTATATTGATGCTGATTGGGGTGGGTGTCCGGACACTCGTCGGTCCACTTCAAGGTATTATGATTTCTTAGGTGATAACCTAATTTCATGGTCTTCCAATCGCCAACATACTTTGTCGCGCTCAAGTGCAAAAGCGGAATATCAAGGAGTCGCCAACGTTGTTGCTGAGGCGAGTTGGTTACGTAATCTTCTCTTGGAGTTACATGTTCCACTTCATACTGCTACTATTGTTTATTGTGACAATGTCTCTATTGTTTATTTGTCTGAGAATCTGGTGCAACATCAGAGAACTAACCACGTGGAAATGGATATTCACTTTGTGTACAAGAAGGTTTAAATTAGCCATGTTCGAGTCCTTCATTTTCCTGGCTCCTTATAGTATGCAGATATTTTTACTAAAGGCCTACCTCGACAACTTTTCTAGAGCTTCAGATTCGGTTTGAGCGTCCTTTCCAATACCACTCAAACTGCGGGGGACTATAAATAGATATATGTGTATATGTTTCATATATAGATTATGATTTTATATAGACTAGAATATATCTATTTCCATATTTGTTGGCTTGTATCTCTCTATACATTGGGATCATATGTCAATAGTGAGACATAGAAGTTATTCCACACATCATACGCGTTTAGTATGAACATATATTGTATATTATTACAAAATCTGATTGAAATGATTAGGCCTGTAAACGAACCGAACGAACACAAACATAAGCATGTTCATGTTCGTTCATTTAACTTTAACCGAACACAAACACGAACATGTAATCCAACACATTTTTTTGCCCGTGTTTGTTCATTAAGAAATCGGGCATGTTCGTGTTCATTTATGTTTGTTCGTTTAAAGCCTAAACGAACAGTTCACAAACATAAACGAACATAAACAAACATAAATTAACATGATTGAACAAACATAAACGAACACAAATGAACGTGATTGCACAATTATAAACAAACACAATTTAACATTAGTGAACACAAAAAACAAGTCTAATATATTACAGTTTATCCGAAAACACATCTAAATTTGGATTCATAGATGCTAAAATTAAGTAGGTTTTTATATAAATATTAAGTAAGTGATCAGTTACGATCTAAGAAAAAGTTTAAAATTTCATTTTTTTACTAGAAAACTTAATTACCAATTAGTTATATTTATATAAGTAGTTAGCACAACTAATATTCATTTAAATATAACTATTTATGTATTTACTAAAATTTAAACGAACGTTCACGAACATAAACGAACGTTCACGAACATTAATGAATGAACACGAGGTGTGTTCATATTCGTTCATTTAATTAAATGAACAAAATTTTTTGTTCGTGTTCGTTTGTTTATTAAATAAACAAACATAAACGAATTTCCCGCCAAACAAGTTCACGAACAGTTCATGAATGTTTGGTTCGTTTACAGGCCTAGAAATAATGTTTTTATTTGCATGATTATTTATATATTTTGGATGTGTTATTTTGATTTACTGAAAGTCGTCAATATTTTATATTTGTTTTAATTAAGAATAAATAAGACGATATTGCCCACGATGAGTAGCGGGTAACTAATAGTGGTCGGTACTCCGCCAATATATTAGTTGTCGATGACCCACCGGTGAGTATTACCCGTCGACTATCTGGTAGTAATATCAATCTTAACTCATGCCCGGTTTCCCCACGTTTTCATCGATGATTGTTATCTTCATCCAATAAATACATGGTTGAAGGTACTATGGTTTAGAGGCGGTTCTATGTGGCACCTTGTGGGTGAACGTGATACCCTTTAACTTTCTTGGCAAAGTGTAAAATTTATTTTTTTCTCCATTTAATCTACCGGACCGATACCCCTAAGGCCTGAGCAAATATTTTGATACCGCTAAATGTAGGTAAAAATAGTCTCCATTATATGAATGTACAATAAAAGGACACCTTTAATTTTTTTTTTTTTTTTTTCTAAATCCACATAGCCTACACGATGGATTCATGGCGAGTCGTGCACAAAGTATGGATCATCTCTCTCACTCTCAAGAATTAATACATGTGAGTGGCCCAAAAATGGTTTTTTTTTTTTTTGGTGTTGTGATTATTCTTAACCAATAGAGTACCAAGACAAAAGCTAGAACTGCAAAGCAGCTTTGTTTACGCGTTGATTTTGGCTTTGTCTCGCTTCCTCTTTGTTAAGTACTAGCCTAAGATCCCGCGAGTTTCGCGGGTGGCTTAACACAAACATATAATATCTACCACTATGCCCTTTATTTTTTTAATAAATTTTTGTCTCGTACTTAAAAAACCTGATTGGCTAAGAACTGGACTTGAATATCGACAACATCTATCCTGAGCATGGTATTCGATGTGTGATCGTCTTCACTGTCTGTCGTATCGGCTAATCTCTGTGCGATCGTGTAACACTCTAAACTATGAAAACTTAGATGAGATTAATATTCATAATACTAATGATGAATGATGATATTGATAAGAGTAAATTGCCATTTTAGTCCCTAAGTTTGACCAAAAGTTTTGTTTTAGTCCAAATAGTTTTTCTTTCAGCCGTTTTCGTCCCTGCCTTTTGTCATTTTTTTGCAATTTTCATCCAGCCCACTAACTCCATTCAAAAAAGTCACGGACTAAAACGGTATAAAGAAAAACTATTTGGACTAAAATGACAGGAAAAAAAACTATTTGGACTAAAGTGGCAAATTTGACAGGAAAAAAACTATTGATAATTATTGAAGAAGTCGTAAAATAAGCTTACATCTTAATTATATTCATGTCGTTAGATGAAATCACAAAGAAATTCATAAATATGCGACAAAGTTCATGTAAATTTTGCATCAAAGACAACTACATGGCTATCCAGTATCAAAGTTTAAGAATTCAAAACTGAAGAAGGATATAAAAAGAACAATACCTGTCATGTGGAAAAAATGAACAGAAAAGAAGAAGAGACGATGGCTACACAAAATTTTATTAAAGTTCAAATATAAAACAATCTAACAGTACATTTATGAACAATGAAAGCATAAGCTTAACCAAATTCAGTATTCATGACCCGCAAACCCAAAAAAAAACCTGAGAAACTCGACCCGCAAAACCCTAAAAAATGAGACCCGCTAAACCCAAAAAAAAAAAAAAAAAAAAAAAAAAAAAAAAAAAAACCAAAGAGCTTGCCATGTTAAGAAAGTTATTTTGTTTTACTATATTCTTCCATTCAAGAGGTTCTTGTGGAAGTTGGAGTCCCCTCGCATGAAGCGGAATCGCCTCTATTATGCACGGGACTGATCAATACAAACATAACTAATACAATTACAATTTTTCTACTGTGAAGTGTATTTTTGATCCACCCTAAACCTTGAACGACATATCATATTAGTAACACAATCAAGTAAAAAAAGTTAATTAGCATCGAGTTATTGTAACATATAACTGTTCTCAATTATTAATTTAATTAAATAAAGATCTCATTAGTATCTACTTCTCCCCTCATTGATAATGCAATATTGCAATAAGTACTTTTATATCCTCTTTTTTCTCTCCTCATTGAATCACTTATCATCTCAAATTCCTAGAACAGTAGTAAGATTTACGGATCATATCCTTATATAATGAAATATAAAGCAAATAAATCATTAAGAATAACACAAGTTATTTTGTATTTCAATAGTGTGAACAGAAATGAGGATGTGACTATAAGTATCATTCATTTGCTAAAACATGCTAGGTGGTAAAGACTTGAGAACGTACTATTATTGATATAAAGAAAACAAAAAGAAAAATAAATAATGAAATTACGTTTCTGTATTTTGACATATCAATAGATAGCCCATTACTCTAATACTTTTGCTTTTTGGAACTTCGTTACTAATAAAATCGCATTCGTTGTTGACCAATTAAAAAAACAATAATCATCTAACCAAATTTGTTTGACTTGAATCATATCATACCATCTAAAAACTTTAAAATACTACTTGGTATAAAAACTCAAAGTTTATTTCTAAACTTGTTAATCACTATCTATGATTAAAGATGATGTTATTAGATACATGTTTGGTCTGTAGATTTAATGTTTACATAGTTTTATACTAAACAACAAAAGGTCCAAACATGTTAAATCTTGGGGCAAAAGTTTAGTGCTTTACTTGGTGGCGTCGTCACGCGTTCAAGATTATAAAAAAAATGATAAAACAAATTTATTACTTTTCAAAATTACTAAAATAGTGTGACATTTCAATTTAGATTTGATTATAATATAAAAAAACGTTCTTTTTGACTTTTTGATCATAATTACGTTAACGAACTCAAAACAAAGATGATAGTTGTACAAAATCAAAAAATATAAATGTAAATATAAAAAATTATAGCAAAAAAGTTAGTCCAAGTTAATATCTTCCCAACCGGTGGTCATAGTAATCACTCTATTACTGTCATGAGTATGAAAAACTCCCATCATTATCCAGTAACAATGAGAATTGTTATTTTAAACAGTGATTAAATGTGAATGAAAATGAAAGAAAGCAAGTATACAAATGAATTGCATACAAAATGAAAAGATCTAAATAAGTATTCATGTTGATGTCCTATAAATTTAAAACACTCCAAAAGTAGGAAAAAGTCTTTGTATGAATTTGAAAGTTGTTGCAACTTTGCCAAAATGGTAGCATCCAAATGCTGCAATTCACACCATAAGCTACTTAATCAGCAAATCGTCAATTCAATGAAGTAAGAGAAAATAATGATAAGGAAAAAGGAAATCGTCAAAGAAACAAATTGCATCTGCATTTGCTAAAGTACGGATAGCTTCATGAACAATTTGTGAGATTCATACTCTGCAAACCATTAAAAAAATATATCAAAATAAGTTAGCTTTTGTAAACATGTCTATCTAATACAGTATTGTTAATTAAGAAACTATTATTAGAGACATATAATCGCATACAATTTGAAAAAAAAAAGCCATTTTGAGTTGTGAAACCAAATGTTTTACACTTAGCCAACAATAGGTAGTTCCCAAATTGGCATATTAGGTGGTGTAAAAAGATTTCTAAACGTGGTGCCAAATCATCTTCAATGTTTTATTCTCCTCTGAATTTATATAACTCATTATTGACACCATCCTTACAAACATGACTATTACTATAACCCCCAAAAATCCTAAACAAATTTAGATTACATAACCAACATTATGCAGTTAACCATAAGCCATAAACTTGTGGGATGACGAAAATACATACTTGCAAAGGTCAGGACATGTGACCATATGCATTAAAATTAGACTTGGTATTACTTTCAATGTGTTCGACCCCTAGGACATTATTATTCTTTTATAAGTTTCTAGTTATAAAGTATAGTTTAACAACTTTATATTTTTAGAGTGTGTGATTGTGCGCGCGCGCGCGCAGGGGGTGAATATTGACTAAGAAAGCAAAGTTGTTTGCTCTGAATACATTTATGCTCATGATCATCCATTTTGCTACCAAACGAACAAATAAATAACCAAATCACCTTGACCCGTGCAAGGATGAAAGCGAGGTAATTAATGAAACTGGGGAACTGAAAGTCGTAATTACACAGATCTGTCATGAAAATCATACAAACACATATTTTAGAAACTCAATTGTAATCATTTTGACTATCAACCTGTAGTTCTTTGAATAGTTACAGTAAATTGCAGCAAGTAAGCACCATTAGGAAACTTTCAGTTGACCATTTGCAAATCAAATAACAACAACCATACCCAGTAAATCCCACAAATAGCAAGCTAGTTATAGGGTCCGGGGAGGGTGGGATGTAGACAAACCTTACCTCTATCCATAAGGATACAGAGGCTGTCATTTGCAAATCAAATAAAAATAAAATATCAAAATTGGAAATAAGAGGCTTCAATAAATACCAATGTATCAAACCTTTGTAACAGATCAATATATGTGAAAATGAAACCTGTAAAATAAGGGGTAATGCTAATTAGATGGAAAACTAAGGATAATTCTTGACTTGAGACTCTGATATGATTCGACTAATGAGAGTATGTTCTAGAGAAAGAAGAACGTGACCTGAGAAGAAATGGGTGGGTCTTTAGAGCAGCTCCATAGATTATTCGGGGAGCTCCTATTGACCCGTTCAACTTTAGTGGCTAGTGGGGAGTTAGCAATAGTTAATTAATTTAGTAGTGGCAACTTTAATTTAAGGTTTTTTGTCATTTGGTTTTCTGTTGTTGTTTTTTGTTATTTGAAACCTTTGTATCGGAGAGTTACGCCCCTCTCGAATTGGGCTTATTAATTCCGGCAAGCTATCATTTTCATTCGATAATTACCTTGTTCTTACCAAACTCCCCAAATTATAGAATGATAATTGGCTCGAGATACTTCACACAGAATATTCACATTCATGATTCAATATGCATACCCGACCCCTAGTGAGCCGAGACACCTCACGCATAATATTCGCAGTCCATCTGATGATGACCATATGAAGACATCTTGATCCTAAAATTCAACATTCACACCAGATATATAAGATCAGTATAATTATATATTATAAGTAATATTACAAAAGACTTCAATCTCACTTACAATTATCTAAATGTATCATAACAGTGTATCATAACATAAAAGTTTACCCAACTTACATTCAAGAAAATCCAGGTGGCTCCGGATTTGATCTCTGAAATTCTTCTACATGTCGATGTACCATTCCTGTTACAAACTGCAACCAAAAGAGTGTTAGCAAATTTTTTCCGTAGTAGAAAATGACCCAACATGAGCTTGCTTTCATAAGCTTTTTGTTCTAGACCACAGACTTTGCAAACCGAGGGGCGGAGATCGTAACGTACCTTCGCAATCGTAATTGCTTTCCATGAACACTTAACTTTCGAAAAAAACGCGCAAATTAAACTCCTTAAATATAAAGTTCTCATTATAAATATAATTAGTTACATATTAATGCATTAATATATAATATTATGATCATATAAGAATACATATAACTAACAAACTCACTTTAGAAAAAAAAATTAAAAGCTCGTCCCTCATTACATGGGAACTTTGCTCCGACATTGCTCAATGCTCATAGCTTCGTCAAACGTTCCAGCTAAATCCTTGAGGTTAAGGATCCAAAGGGGAAATGCACGTTATGGATTAAGTTGTTTCATCTCTCATATTCCACGATTTCTACGTATATTGGCCGCCTAAGTAGAAATGTTGAAAATGTAGCAAGATCAGTAATTGTATTGTAATTCATGTGATTACTTCATACACTACAACCTATCAGTACATCAAATTATGTTCTCACACATGAAAAGAATAGCTCAAGTGGATGTTATACGTGTCATTTTTCAAAAGCAAAAGGTATTTGGGGATATTGTACCTTTGCCAGCAGCTTTGGCTTATTCCAAGGTCTTCTCATCATCACAACCTTCAAAAGTAAATTAACAAACCAAACTTGAAAACAGTAACTTGGTGACTCTTTAAAGGTAAAATTAAATGTGTCCCGAATCAACCCACTCTAGGTAAATGGGTTACATTGCCACGTCTAACATATGATAAAAAATGAATACATAATTTATAGATGTTTACCGTGACAGTAGTATATCGGAGAGAGAGATTAAATGATAGTTGTACACCAAAAGCACCTGAAGTTGTTGAAAACTAAACTTTTTCACCTATCGATAAAAAAACTTCTTACTCCCTACATTGTCAATTTGGCATCTAAACATTCTTTTATATGCAAATTTTCTCAAATAGAAAGTGCTAACTTAAATCTGCCGGTGTTGATCCTTGAATCCCCGGCTGACAACTTCATGTACAGACTCACTAAATCATTAAGAAAAATATAAAGTTGCTGGCGAGAAAAAAATAAAAAAAATATATCAAAACATGTACTAAGACACGATCTCATGTCTACCTTGAATGAAGCTATTCCAAATCACAATCAAATGAACCATAAAACAAATTGAACCCATATTTACAAAACATGAACCATCAAATTAAAAAAGAATTCAACTGCTACATACTATAAACTAATAATCTGCCACAAATTTCAATTCCTTATAAATTAAATTCATTACATAAAAAGCTTGCCTGAGTGGATCAGTTAAGTAAGGCATATCTTCAAGCACATAACCTGCTTCCCTGTAAAAATTAGACAAAAAAATTGTTTAGAAATCGGCAAATCAATTAGGGTTACATAAGCATTCAATGTCATCAACTACAGCAAATAAAATGGAAAAAAATATGATCGGCCATTCAAGTAAGGTTAAATAAGCGTTCAAATCATCGATTAAAGTAAATCAAATGAAAGGGATCTACATACTAAGAAAACTAAATTAGGATTTTCTCTTTTATATTCAGACACACAATTCACACCATATAAACCACTCCAACAACACCAACTAAAAAAGGATTAATGATGAAATTAGAGAATAGAACAACAATCAAAAAATGGGAAAATTTTAAACAAAAAATCAACAATATATGTTAAAGAACAAACAAATCTGCATCGTACCTAATGAATGATCTCTACCTACCTAATTGCAATACAATCTGAATTTCACCTAAATTGTGAAAGAAAAAAAATAACCTAACTTGTAAATTGAACAAACAGACACCCTAGATTCCCAAATCAAATAAAACCAACACACAAACAAAAATAACAATTCAAACACACATAGTACAATTCACAATCGAACAAAAAGATGGATGTAGGAATCATGAATTAACATTAAACGTACATTAAACACGATTCTTCGGTCGCTAGGGTACATTAAACGTACATTAGCCCTAGAACTCTTCAGGTCAAGAAGATGAAGAGAAAGTTACCTGGGTTGTTTGGTTTGTTCAATAGCCATCATCTAGGGTTTATTCAACAGCCATCATCGCTGACATGAACAAAGAACAATCAATTCGAGCCCAAGACCAATCAAAGAACAATCAATTCGAGCTCTAGATCAAGCCTCAACAAAGAACAATGAATTCTAGGGTTTGAAGAAAACAACAGAAGAGAACCAAAAGAAAGATTGATGGTGAAATCAGCTGTGATTAGGGTTTTTGATTGGAATTAAGAAGGAAAGAAAACTGATTTCAAATTTATGGAAAGTGTGTATCGTAAGGAAAGAGATGAACACTAAAAGAAGGAAAAAAAGAGTTACCTATTTTGCGATAATGAAAGAAGATTGCAGGAGAAGGAAGCCATCTACGCGTGTTTTGGTTTAGGGTTTTAGTTTGAGCGGGATTTTGTGAAATTAGAGGCTGTAAGGAGGACAGGTGGCAATTAATGGTGTCAGAGGATGACAAGTGGCCAAAGTTTATTTTGTTTTATTAGAAGTAGTAGATTACCTCATTTCTGTAATTCAAAATGGTTCAGTCAAAATATATTAATTTTGAAAACCATCCTCTTGAGAAAGATCTCATCCGAGAGACTAACAAATGAATTATATAAAACGGGATCAAAATTAAAAGAAAACTCCCTTAAGTTGTGAGAATTTAAAGAACTTCGATTTCCCGTGCAAATTTCGCCCCTATTTTTTCACACACCTAAACTAAAATAGAGAAAATTACGTTTTTGGCCCCTGTGGTTATATCATTTTTACTATATTAGCCCAAAATAAGAATTTTTAACATATTTGCCCCCATAGTATCTATAACTAACTATTTTGGCACCTAAGTCTAGATATCATGGGGGCCAAAATGGTTAGTTATAGAGACCATGAGGGCCAAAATGGTTAGACTTAGGGGCCAAAATGGTTAGTTATAGAGACCATGGGGGCAGATATGTTAAAAATTCTTATTTTGGGCTAATATACTAAAAGTGATACAATCACAGGGGCCAAAAACGTAATTTACTCATTAAAATATTAGAAACATAGCTGTAAAATGAATAAAAAACAATTCAAAATGACGTTTTCGATCTCTTTCAGCTGCTATAAAAAGTTGTTGACATCAACATTTACATCATTTGTAAGCATTTTTTTTTTACGGGTGATGTAAATCAACAAAAATAATTTTTATTTTTTGAAATGTTGATTTTGTTAGAATTTTTGGTAAAAAGAAATTGAAAAAACCTTTCGTAAGGTCAAGTTCTCTAAGTTCTCACAACTTTTATAAGTTTTCATCTTAGTCTAACCCATATAAAACCATTTTATAAGTAGTATAATATTAATTATAGAATGTTGTGTGGTTATTAGGGATGGGATTGGTACCGTAATCGTACTTGTACAAGTACCGAATTTGAATAAAACTTGGCACCAAAACCATACCGAATATATTGGTACGGTACGTATACGGGTATTTCGCTACGGTACCCGCTTTGCCACCATTTTATTTTTATTTTATTTTTTGAGCACTTGTACATATAGGTAAAATCGGCACAAGTATCAATACAATACAAGTAACAAATAGGTAAAATCGGTGCGAGCACCAATACGATACGGATACCAAATAGGTACGAGTACCATAATACGAAATAAAACATAATATAAAAAAACTTTTAAATTCTATATAAAATTTCGTACCAATATTCGTTTTTACCCCTACCCGTACCAATACCGAATACCAAAATTAATAATATTGAGTACCGATGCATGTACCGAATACCTAAAATCGGTATAGATACGGATACAAATACAAGTACAGTACAAGGTACGAGTATTTAAAAAAAAAAAGCCTTATCCTTACCGGTTATTAAAACTTGAGTTAATTACATAGTTAGTCCCTGTGGTTTGCACAAAGTAACATACTTAGGTACTAATAGTTTAAAATCACATTCTAGGGTATTAACTTTTCATTTTGTAACGTTTGGAGGTATTAACGTTATTTGTAGGTTTAAAATCACATTCTATTAGTACCTAAGTATGTTATTTTGTGCAAACCACAGAGACTGACTATGTTAATACCTTAGAAGTTAATACCTCCAAACGTTACAAAATGAAAAGTTAATACCCTAAAAGGTGATTTTAAACTGTTAGTACCTAAGTACGTTACTTTGTGCAAACCACAGGAACTAACTACGTAATTAACTCTTAAACTTCTTCAATTTATACTGGGCCCATCGATCCAAGTTGTTGTGGTCTCCTCTTCTATATGACGTTTACCTGCATGTTAGATAGAAGGTTCCTAGACGTATAAATTCTATACTGGTCCTTTTGGCATGATGACTAAATCAATGTTCACATTTGTTCAATAGTCTGTGGTGTGGTATGTGGATAATCTTACACAATCTTTACAATAAAACGTTAAAATAGTCTCTGAGTTTAGATTACTTTTCCTATTTCAGGTTAAAAATAATTTTTTTTATATGTGTATATGAGGTTTCATTTTTATTACCATTTTCATCCAATTAGCAAACTAAGTTTGAATTTTCTGTTAACTTCTCTCATTTTTGTCGTTTTCTTTATTTAATTAAAATATATTATGGCATAAAATGACGATTATACCTTTCATTTAAATGAGAAAAACGACAAAAAGGGGAGAAGTTAACGGAAAATTCTAACTCATTTTGACAATTAGATGAAAATGACAACAAAAATAAAACCCCAGATACAAAAAAAAAAAAAAAAAAAAAATCATTTTTGGCTTGAAGTGGAAAAGGGCCTAAACTTATGGACCATTTTAGCATTTTTACCTTTTTATTAAGGCTCTCACTATTTCCACACCCATATATTTTATTTATTAATCTTTTTTCATTCTATCTCTCTGTATATATAGAGAAAGATAGAGGGGAGGGGTGTGTGAATATTAACTATCTTTATTAAAATAATTAGACTAGTAAACCCAAAACATGATTGATTTGACAATCAGATTTGTGTTGTTTACGTTTCATGTTAAATAAAAAAAATTACAAACACTAAATGCATTTATTGGGTTTGAAACAATGTGTTTTTTACGTTTCGTGTTATGTCAAAAATTACTTACTGGGGAATTGGCCTATAATAATCCTATTTAGACCTTATTGGTCATTAATAATTCTATCTTAGAATATTCCCCTCACCAGTCCCACCTTTCACCTATTTTTCCTACAATGGTCCCCCGTTAAAAAAACTTAACAGAGTTAAGGTTTTTTCCAAATTACAAACAGATTTTTTAAGGCTTTTGATCAAAACGACGACACGAGTCCATTGATATAATACTTACTTTGAAATGGTGCTCCAAGTGACTTGATTTTAGTTAATTGAAAATTTAAACACCCGAATTGAAGCGTCGTTTTCATCATTGGAGCACCGTTTCGAGATAAGTTTTACATCAATGGACTCGTATCATCGTTCTAATCAAAAGCCCTAAAAAAATTGTTTGTAATTTGGAAAAAAGTTTAACTCCGTTAAGTTTTTTTAACGAGGGACCATTGTATGAAAAATAGGTGAAATGTGAGACTGGTGGGTGGAATATTCTGAGGTAGAATTATTAATGGACAATAAGGTCTACGTAAGATTATTACAGGCCAATTTCTCAAAATTACAAACACTAAATGCATTTATTTGGTTTGAAACAAATTTTGACGGTTAAGTAGGGAATGAATTTGTTTTCATTTGGGCTGAAAATATGTATGTTTATTATGTTAGTTTTGTATATGGGGAGCGGCCTAGGGCCGGCGAAGGCCGGTGACGCCCCAGCACACCGCCTCCTAGCTCCATCTCCGTCGTCTCCAGCTTGTCACCGACGTCCAAGACGGGCCCCTCTCTCTCTCTCTTCTTCTTTATGCACACACACACACACACACACACATATATACATATATATACATATATATACATAGGGGCAGGATTTAGGGAAAACGCCTAAAAGTGTGAAAACGGTGAGAATACCCCTCATACGTTGGATCAAAACAATCTATAGACTAGAATGACGCGGTGGCGTTTTCGTAAATAATATCAACTTTATTACGTGGACGCGCTTCATTAAGGGTAAAAAGGTCATTATACTTCTCTAGGCAAAACGCCAAACTCATGAGTAAAACGCCATTAAATTCCTGCCTTAAACTACAAAGCACACATCATCCTCATCTAAATGCCATTAATATAAAACGCCAAACTTTGTGTTTAATCGATAAAGCTGAACAAACAGTAACTGAAACGACAGAAGCTTCATTACTAGCATTTATTATAATAAAATTCTGCCTAAAATACGTGCCAAAAAAACATCCTATATAAACAACGTCTCAGACCTTCCATTGAACACACTAAAAACAAACGCTATATTTTATAAATACCATTCAATTTATAAATGCCAAATTAGGCTGGGACTGTTTTTTCATCTAAATATCTCACAACCATCTCAGCGTCGTATTCCCCTATAAACAAGTTAATTTACCTCTTGTAGTTCTTAAATTCAACTTTACTTGCACCCACGTCTTCAAAACCGCCAAAACAGGTCTTCATAACATTAAACGTCTTAACCAAACCCAAATTCAACTTAGACGTGCTGTGTATAACATGCTTCTGGAGTTGAGTGAGATGTCGTTCAGTTGGAAGAAAATGTTTATTAGGATGTTCAACAAGATCATGGTTGTGCTACTCAACAAACTTATAAACCTTCCATGATCCAGCCTAAAAAATTACACATAACAGTGCACCACAATCAGTTCGCTTTGAAAAGTTGGATCGCACAATCCGTTCCTTTTGATTGGGGTCCAACGTATCAACCTTCTTATCGTTATATACCCCAGATCTCGTACACATGTAATACTTTATATGTTTTTCTCCTTTGGCGTTTATCTTTTCGGTCCCTTTCTTGACAGAAAAACCACAAGCCTTGGTATACGTAACATACATTGAATAACAATCATCGAGGCAAATTAACGTCAGGAATGATAAATGGTAAACTAGTTTTGGGGCAAAACCTTTCATTCGAGGAAACACCTTCGTCTGAGAAACCACAGTGAGAAACAATTACAGAAAAATGCCATTAAAATAGAAATTGTCTTCTTATAACATTATCAATGAAAACGCCATTAATTGAATAATAAGCAAGACCTAATAAACATATAATTGAAAACGTCATAATAAAAACGCCATAATGAAAACACCATTAGTTGATTAATTAACAAATATGATGAATTAACAATATTAATGAAACGTGTTAATCAAAAGGCCACGAGTTGAATAATTAACAATAATTAACAATATGAATAATTAACAAATATAACATGATAATGAAAACGCCATAGTTAATAAAACTGATGCTTACAAATTAACAAATAGTAAGAACTGATGTTTACAAATATTACTCAATAATATTCAAAACTAATCAGGTGTAAAATGTCATTGATCGTAAACAATAAGCATATATTAGATCCCAAACGACAATTAACATTAATAATGAAAAATGTAATTATCAGTTCTTACTAATTGTTAAACAACCAATGAAAACGCCAAATATTGGATACATGAAGAACGCCATTGAAACATACGACGCATTGTGAAATATTAATTTGAAAAAAAAACGACAATGAAACAAGCATAAATAACAAAACGCCATATCTGTTGTACATTTGTTGCATGATTTGCTGGAACAAATATGAAACGTCATCAAATATTACTTTGTCGAACCGAATCCACGTTAGACGACATAGATCTCGAAAGCTTGGAAGAAGGTAACTGCTAATAGGAAATTTTTGGAGTTTTATTTGAAACAGATTTACAACGCGATTTATGGAGGGGAACGTGCACAATGACAATCGTACCCCTGCATATCATTTAGCGCCCCCCTGCCACGTGTTGGGTCAGGATCCGTTCTCACCGTTTTCACACTTTCAGTCGTTTTCTCCTGATCCCGTTTCTCTCTTTCTCTCTTTCTCTCTCTCTCTCTCTCTCTATATATATATACTAGGTTAGAACCCCGTGTATTACATAGGTTGAATAAATGTAATTTTATATATTAAATAATAAAAACTTATATCTTTATGAATCTTGTATATTGTATGGGTTAAATAAATGTAATTTTATATATCAAATAATAAAAAGTTATATCTTTAAAAACCATGTGTATTACATAGATTAAATAAATGTAATTTTGTATAATAAATACTAAAAACGTCGTATTTTAAAAAAAACCCGTGTATAATCGGGTTGAATAAATCTACCAAATAATAAAAAATTACATCCTTAAAAACCACGTATATTACACGTGTTGAATAGATATAAAAAAAATCTTAAAAAACCATGTGTATTACACAGATTAAATAAGTGTATTTTTGTATATTAAATACTAAAAACGTCGTATCTTTAAAAAACCCGTGTATAGTCGGGTTGAAAAATCTACGAAATAATAAAAAAATTATATCCTAAATAAATGTAATTTTGTATATTAAATACTAAAAACGTCGTATCTTTAAAAAACCCCGTGTATAGTTGGGTTGAGAAATCTACCAAATAATATATATATATATATATATATCCTTAAAAACCTCGCGTTTTACTCCTGTTGAATAAACATAATTTTGTATACCAAATAATAAAAAAAAGTTATGTTTTTAAATAATTAGGATAAGATTTAATATTAATTTATTATTTATATATTTAATATAAGATAAGTAGATAAGAGAGATATTTGTTTTAAAAATATATTAAATTAACAATTTTGATTTGAGGATAATATTTTATTAAAGTATGATAAGATTTAATATTAATTTATTATTTATTTATTTAGATAAAAATAAATTTGAGGATACCTTCAACGAATGACACGTGTCCAAAAATTGGTTTCTTTTATTATAGTAGTTAGATAACATGGTAGGGTTCTAGAGTGAACACTAGGTTGAGAGTAAAAAGAAAACAAGTTAGAATTCATAAAAATGAATTTAATTAATGGTGATAGTCTAGTGGTATCTTGAGACTTAGAAACCATTAGGTCCTGAGTTCGATTCTCCCATAATGAGGTTTCTCTTTATTGAGTTTTTTTTCTAAATTGGTTTATAAGCATTATTGTCTAGCGGAGATGGATATAATCGAATAATTCCACTGATGATACGATAATACTCTAGTGATTCGTGAGTGATTTAAATTTATCATTAAAAAAATTAATGGTGATAGTCAACATTCACAATTAAATAAAGTATGAAAATATGGTAAATTGAACAACTCAAAATCCGAATTAGACCATGTGTAATGGGCATGAAAAGGTTTGATAATGCCCTCAACACCACCCCCTTGGGCATTATAAGGGCATTAAGAGAGTGGGGCATTTCTATAATAATGCCCAAAGAGAAGAAAAATAATGGAAAGTAATAAATGAAATGGGCATTAACCATTACATCTTTTTAAAAGGGCATTATGATGATGATGTGGTGAAAAATGCCCCTTAGTGGGCATTAACCATTACCTATGGTCTTAGGAATGAATTTATTACCATTAAGAAAAACATTTAATTGGTTGGTGATTTGAACGCTTAAAAGAAAAAGGAATGCATTTATGAACACTGAGAAAAAATAGTTAATTGTTTGGTAATTTAAACGTTTAAAGATATATTATTATTATTAGTATTATAGAATTCTGTTATAAATATTTTTCAGCCATAAATGTATTTTTTTATACTAACCTAACTAACCGAATTTGATTGCATTTATGAATTGATTAGGTATTATGATTTAAAAAGGAAACAATTTGTTAGGTGTCAAAATCTATGCATATTATTATTATAAGTAATGGTGATAGGTTTTTACATTTTTTAAGAAGCAACATTTTTTTATCAGTTAACATTATGATTTGGAGGGTCGAAATGTACAGAATCACGACATTGACTGGTTTAAAGAGAAGAAACATCAATGTGGAAGATACGGTGTGTCTGATGTGTAACAACAGCGAAGAATCGACAGAACACTTATTCACTTAATGTTTCATTTTTACGGTTATTTGGGCGAATATTTGTAGGTGGTGTAGAATACCCACTCCAGTTGTATTCTCTTTTAGAGATCTTTTGGAATGTCACGATCATGTGGGTTTAAAGGGCGAAGAGAAGGAAATTCTAAAAGGGATCGTCAGGATTGGTTGTTGGAGCATTTGGAGAGCAAGAAATAAGGCTATTTTTGAGCACAAGCCAATCAAGATTGAAGAGATTATTAGCGAAATCAAGCCGTTAGGTTTTTTATGGTATAACGGTAGAAACAAAAAGAATAGGGTATCATGGAGTGATTGGCGCAAATTTGTAACTATGTAATCTTGTTTGTATTTGGGCTGCCTCGTTTTGAGGTTTGGCGGTGTTTCTAATGAAGTTCACTTTAAAAAAAAAAACGGTAACTTTTATTCATTCATCAAAACAAAGTCCAATACACAGCAACGTGCTGCCAAAGGACATATAACACAATCATTAAAAAGGGACTTTTACATTTAATCTTTCAAACTAAAGTTTCTCCATTCCTTCCATGTAATACTCGGCATCTTCGATCTATTTGTGAACCATTCAAATGATCTCTCTTTTATCTCTTCCACAACCTTGTAAACACTTATTTCCTTACCTCTAAAAGATTTCCATTTCTGACATTCCATATGCTCCAAAGTGTTTGTGAGAAGACCGCATGTATGACTTTTTCCGGTTAGATGAAACCCCAAATTCTCCTATGTTCTGTAGAAGATCTTTTACCGTGTGCAACTGGTGGTTTGTCAAAAGCTTTAGCCAGCACAAAACCAGTCTCCAAATTTCTTCCTCTAACTGACACCTAACCAAAATGTGATCCGCATCTTCCTCTGCCAAGTCGCACATTGCACAGTTTGTACCCAGACTAATTACTCCTCTGTTGCATAGTGCCTTTGCTGATGGGATTTTTCCATCCTTTGCTCGCCACACAAACATGTTCACCTTGGTTGTTACTAAGTTGTTCCACCAAAAATTCGATGTCGCTACATTCAAGTTCGGTCATGAAGTTATTGTGTCTTACTTCCTTCACCGAGAATTCTAAGTCTTTGCTTTCTTTCCATTTCCACGTATTTTTTTCTCCCCTAACTTCTATTTCAACCGTACTCCTTTTTTTCACTACTAGACGCTGTGGTTGTGTTCCCTTCCCATATCCATAATCTCACTCTATTACATTCCTTGCAACACTCACTTACCTTTGCCTTTTTTTTGTTTTCTTACCAACAGAAACAATTGCTGGAAATGGTCATTATCGTTCCAACATCTATCCAACCGTGAATCCAGAACTTAGTTCTCTCTCCCGTACGCACCTCGCTAATCAAGTGGTAAAGTTTATGTGGTAGACATGTTAAAAGATAAACCCATGACAAATGTATGCCTATTTTCTGTTGCTTCAACAAAAGAAACATAATTATGGCAGATAAGGTTGGGGCATGTTAATTTACAAACAATTAACACTCTGACAAAACAAAATCTTGTAAGAGGCTTGCCAATCAAACAATTTAAATGTGATGAACATTGTGTTTCATGCTTAAAAGGAAAGCAACACAAAGTTTCATACAAACCCAATTAATGAGTCTAAATAAACCATTGTTTACAGATGCTTCACATGGATTTGTTTGGCCCTTTAAAAATCACAAACTTAAAGAAAAAGAGATATTGTCTTGTTATAGTTGATTTTCAAGGTTTACATGGATTTATTTCTGTCACACCCCAACCGATGGCGGAAACATCGGAGTGAGACGAAATAGATTGCAAGAGACTTAAGAACACTATTTGTGACAAGTATTTAAATGATAAATTTTCATTTCATTTCATTTCTAAAGAGTCAATAACAAGGATTTGAAACAAATACAACATGAATAATGAAATACAATACAAATAAAAATAAAAAATTTAAAGTGTGTATCTAAGCATCCTACTAGATTCCATGCATCATCAACATCATCGCTAAGCCTGCAACATGTTTTAAAAGCATAGTTCAATACAAAGATATTGGCGAGTACACTAGCTTTAGACTCGTGGCATATGTATAAAAAGGTATTTTCAATCCAACATAGCAATTGGTATACAAGGTCAATCTATCATGCATAACAATATGTCAACTCTAGTGTCCACTAGTATTTAGCATCCCTCGACACAAAAGTGACAAGACCGTTATAGAATAAAGACTCAACAAAACCCCGTCGGGTGGTGTGCTACTCCTATAGCGCTATAATTGTTAAGCCGAGTTAACAAGTAGTATGTATTCTAGCATGAACCTAAGCATAGCAAAGCATGTATAAGGATTGAACGAATAAAAGCATGTTTGTGAATCGTGCATTTTAACAAGTAAAACATGTTGCACCCAAAGTGTATTAAAAGGAAAATGGGTCAAGTGTACTCACAAAGTTGCATATGCTTTCCGATTATCCCATGTGGCGAAGTTGTTGAGACTAGGAAGTTGAATGTGTTCGATTTGGAGTTTAAGAGGTGTTTACATATGGTTCTAGGGATTTGGAGTTTAAATAACATGAAAAATAAACATATGAAAATAATCATCTAACACCTATGACACTTGTTCTTGACACTATGAAACTCTAAAAGAGTTTAAATGTTTTCATGGAACAAAGTTCCATTAGAATCGTGACAAGTTGTTAAGGCCTAAGATGATACAATCTACTAGCTTGACGAATGTCCATTAGTTCATCACCAAGAGTTAGATTATTTGGTTGTTACATAAGTATTACATAGTGTATATTACATCATATAAGTCAAGCATGAGGTAGAAGATTAAAGTCTTCATTTAGGCACCTCTAAGTATCATGGAATTCATACATGAGGTAGGAAGAACAAAGCTTCCATTTAGGTACCTCTATTGTTCACCACTACACTTGTTGTTATGAACAAGGAGGGTCATGAACTTACAAGAATAATTAAATACAACAACTAATATATGAGAAAACATCAAGAAGTGAGTGGATTTTTATGATAGATAGCCCAAGCTAGTCTAACAATCACACATTCATCAAGCTTCAAGCTTGAACACTTCTTGTGGGTAAAACCCTAACTAAACCAGAATGTTTGTGAGGTTTATACCTTTGATTTTGAATGTCTCAACCTTGTTATTAAGCCTAACTAACCATAGAAGTGGTTATAAGCATAAGGACATAGGTTTGAGATGAGTTTCCTCAAGTTTAAACAAGTTTATCAAAGTTTGAAACAAGAACAGAAAAATCAGTCCATTTTGGAGCCCTTTTGACAACATTCTAGGCTCTGGTTTTCCAGGGAAAACCCATGGAAACGTAGCTAAGGTCAATACAAAGTAGTAGGAAAAATAATCGAGTGAATCAGATAAGAATTGAGTGAGTTATGCTCACTTTAGTGAAGTGGTATAAATCTGCTCGAACTTCTGCAATTAGCTACGGTTTGGAGTGTTTGAGAGTGAATGGAGAGTGTTTAGAAAGTGAAAAATGTTTGGAGGAGGCTTGGGTTATATAGGGGATGGATTAGGGTTTCATTGGGTTGGACTTTGGAAGTGTTTAGTGGGCTAAAGAACTTAAAACAAGGAAATTAAGTGGGCTGATGCAAGGCTGTTAACAACCCTATAATTTTTATTTTATTTTATTTTTTTGACATTAGAAGGTATATATTTGATGTTTAATAAAGTGTTACATGGTGTCTAGTATGTATATAACTTGTAACAAGGTCCAAAATGCATAAATGACATGTTTTAATTTAGCAAAAAGTGTGATAACATAGGTGTGTATAACACATGAAATGTAACAAGTATGTATGGTTTATAGTTTGGTATGATCAAGTGAAAAAAACATACAACTTAATCTTATAATCGAATAACTAAGTGTTTAAATGCATGAAGATTTAAGGATTACGAATACCATTGTTTACGAGTTAAGCTTAAGTTTATACGAATTACGAACCATGTATCAAACGAGTGCATGTATCAATGTATAAACATGTATAAACGATGTATAAAAGATTCGTTTCATTACGATCAAAGTCTCGGATTTTACAACGATACGACGAAATACGATTACAAGGAATACAAGATTTCCAAAAAAATAGAATTTCAAGCAATGGTTTCTAAATATGAAAAGTATGAAAACGCAGGGCGTTACAGTCTCCCCTCCTTTAGGAAATTTGTCCCGAAATTTATTCAAGAGGAAGACTTGAAAAAGTTTTGGAAAAAACTAAGACTTGGAAATTTTGAAACGGTTTGAAAAGTACGAAACTTTAGAGAACGTCAAGGTAAATTTGCAAGGGAGTTCGTTGTCTAAAATAATTTGAGGTACCAAACATAGTTGAAAATGTGTAGGTGCGTATATAGGTAATGTCACGGCCCCAGCCCCGGTTTTACCCGGTCAGGAGCCGCAGGACAGGAACCCGTGGTATTTATTAATTGATGCGACAGTGGAAGATTTATCAGGATCTTTAAAAACTTGAAAATGCTCGATTATTTTATTCCGTAAATCGGGATATCCCCGTAATTTACAATAGAGGAATTTTACTAAGAAATTCCCTGATTTATTAAAACATGTTTATTTATTTTAACTGAGCCACCTCTTCAAGCTTGTTAGTGTACAGCAGGTCGCCTGAAACATGTTTTAAAAATATTTTTGTCAGCGGGGAAATACTGGTGAGTCACTCATTTTGATAAAATGACGCACAGTTATAAATTACAGCATAAGAGCGATTACAAAGGTTTTTATCTTATTTTTATCTGGCACCGTGTCACCTGGTGACGATGGTCATACCACTATTTGGTCTTTCCCCAACTAGTGACGATTATCACTGTTAGGATTTATTAGCCTAACCGTGAGAAATTAGTAATGTGTACAATACCCCACTAGCCAGTGATTCAAGATAACCACGACTTACTCCCTGTAATTATAACTTTGAAAATAATTTGGAGTATTGTAAAACATTGTTGATAAAAAGAGAATGACTCACATTGCAAGTTTATATGGGCAGAGTTTAGCCTACTGATAAGCCTGATAACCTAGTTTAAACAATAATGCACACGAACTAGGTTAGTAACTAATACAACATTTACGATAACTCACGAGATACAAACCCTCACAACGAATGACAAAGTGTGATACTTAACATCCATCGGATTTACGACGAATGACAAAGTATAAACCCTAATGTGGGCAGCACTTAAACATCCATCGGATAGTTCTAATCGATCGGACATTGAATCGTAATAGCGATTGAGTTAATACCTGGTATCGTAGCAGCGCCTCGCTAATTTTGAGAGTAAATTCGACTTTTGGACAGTATACTTTCGTTTTTGAAAGTTGATTTCGACAAAGAATGAAAGCTCGATGTCCAGGCTATTTATAGCAAAAATATGGGTTTTACGCGGCCCGCGTAAACCCATGCATAACATTTACGCGGCCCGCGAGGGCCATCTATTCTTAGATTAGGGCTAGCGTGTAATCGGTAGGCATGCCACGTGTGTGACACGTGGACCGGGAATGCTTATCCGATCAACAAAGCTTTGACGCGGCCCGCATAAGGCTAAGCTAACCTTTACGCGGCCCGCCTGAAACTCAAAAACTTTGTTTTCTTGGTTTTTCATGCACAGTAGAGTTTCAGGGGTCCAGGTTATTACTTAGGGGTCGTTTTGGGACCTTTTTTTTGGCAGTCCTTACATCCTCCCCACCTTATTTAAAAAAATCTTATCTTCGAGATTTACTGAAATAAATGAGGATACTTTCGCTTCATCTCCGATTCCAGTTCCCAGGTGTATTCGGGTCCTCTCTTTGAATCCCATTTGACTTTGACCAATACTAATCTTTTGTGTTTGAGAAACTTGATCTTTCTGTCTTCTATTTGTAGTGGCTTCTCTACAAATTTTAACTTTTCGTTTACCTTTATATCTTGAAGAGGTACTACCAGAGATTCGTCAGATTGACATTTCTTGAGGTTGGACACATGAAATACATCATGTACCCCTGCTAGCTCCTCTGGTAGTTGTAAACGATAAGCAACTGGTCCTATACGTTGGATTACTGGAAATGGTCCTACGTATCTTGGACTTAGCTTTCCTTTCTTACCGAACCGAACTACTCATTTCCAAGGAGAAACTTTCAAAAGTACCTTATCTCCAACTTGAAACTCGAGTGGCTTACGTCGATTATCGGCATAACTTTTCTGGCGATCTCGAGCTGTCTTTAATCTTTCCTTGATTTGAGTGATCTTGTCGGTAGTTTCTTGTACTATTTCAGGTCCTGATAATTGACTTTCTTCTATTTCTGTCCAACAAACTGGAGTTCTGTATTTTCGTCCATACAGTGCTTCGAATGGGGCAGTTTCGATGCTTGCATGATAACTATTGTTATAGGAGAATTCGATTAAAGGTAAGTGATCATCCCAGTTTCCACCAAAATCTATCACACATGCCCGGAGCATGTCTTCTAGTGTTTGGATCGTCCGTTCGCTTTGTCCGTCCATTTGAGGATGGTATGCAGTACTTATCTTTAGTCGAGTTCCCATTGCTTCCTGGAAACTTGTCCAGAAGTGGGAAGTAAAACGACTATCTCTATCCGATACAATGGAGAGTGGAACTCCATGTAAGGATACTACTTCGTCAACGTACAATTTTGCTAACCTTTCCATACTAAAGGTTTCTTTCATGGGTAGAAAATGAGCTGATTTGGTTAATCGATCTACAGTCACCCAAATCGCATCATTACCTTTTCTGGTTTTGGGCAACTTAGTAACAAAGTCCATTGTTATGAGCTCCCATTTCCATATAGGCATTTCTAATTGTTGCAGTAGACCTGAAGGTTTTTGGTGTTCTGCCTTAACTTGTGAACAAGTAAGACACTTAGAAACATATCTAGCTATGTCCTTTTTCATTCCTATCCACCAGAAATTATTTCTTAAATCTTGGTACATTTTATTGTTACCAGGATGTATGGTATACCTAGATTTATGAGCTTCATTTAGAATCTTATTTCTTAACTCTCCGTGCTTAGGTACCCAAATTCTGTTCTTGTGGAATCTCCAAATTCCATCACTTCCTTGTTCTAATTCCTTTATTCTCCCCTTCATTCCTTCAGCATCATCCCTGATTGCTGTTTCTTGAATGCTTTTCAGTTGTTCCATTAAGTCTAATTGTAAACTTAATCTAAGAGCACGAACTCGTCGTTGTTTCTCATGATACTTACGACTTAAAGCCTCAGCAACTACGTTTGCTTTTCCTTCGTGATATTGAATATCACAGTCGTAGTCACTTAGGATTTCCATCCATCTCCTTTGTCTCATATTTAATTCTTTTTGCCCAAATATATATCTTAAGCTTTTATGATCTGTATAGACAGTAAACTTACTTCCATACAGATAATGTCTCCAAATTTTAAGGGCAAAAATTATGACTCCTAACTCTAAGTCATGAGTCGTATAGTTTTCCTCGTGTTTTTTCAATTGCCTTGATGCATACGCAATTACCTTCTTGCATTGCATAAGTACACATCCTAATCCTAGTTTTGAAGCATCACAGTATATTTCAAAATCTCCTGTTCCTTCCGGTAAAGCTAAAATTGGAGCGTTTGTTAACTTCTGCTTTAAAACCTTAAAGGCTTCTTCCTGTCTAGGTCCCCATTCAAACTTAATTGTTTTACAGGTTAGCTTAGTTAGAGGTACAGGTATCTTGGAAAAATCCTTAATAAAGCGCCTATATTACCCAGCTAATCCTAGAAAACTTCGAATCTCCATAGCTGATTGCGGAACCTTCCATTTAGTGATTGCTTCTATTTTGGAGGGATCTACGTGAATACCTTCGTGATTCACCATATGCCCTAAAAATTGCACTTCTTGCAGCCAGAATTCACACTTCGAGAATTTGGCGTAAAGCTTCTCCTTTCTTAACAAGGTTAAGAATGCATGCAGGTGCTCACAATGCTCTTCCTGGCTTTTGGAATAAATAAGTATATCGTCGATGAAGACAATTACGAATTTATCCAGGTACGGTTTATAGATCCTATTCATCATGTCCATAAATGCTGCAGGAGCATTTGTTAGTCCGAAGGGCATGACTGTAAACTCGTAATGACCATACCTAGTTCTGAAAGCAGTTTTAGGTATGTCTTCTTCTTGTACCTTTAACTGATGGTATCCGGAACGTAAGTCGATCTTAGAAAAGTATCTAGCTCCTTGAAGTTGATCAAAGAGATCATCGACCCTAGGTAATGGATATCGATTCTTAATTGTAACCTTATTCAGTTCTCTATAATCGATACACATTCGCATTGAACCATCTTTCTTCTTTACAAACAACACTAGTGCTCCCCACGAGGATGAACTAGGTTGTATGAAACCTTTATTTAGTAATTCATCTAATTGCTTTTTCAATTCTAGCATTTCTGTGGGTGCTAACTGATAAGGTGCCTTGGCTATCGGTGTAGTTCCAGGAATTAGATGAATTCTAAACTCTACTTCCCTATCAGGTGGTAATCCAGGTAGTTCTTCTGGGAATACCTCTGGGTATTCTAATACTACTGGAATTTCTTGGAGTTCCTTACCCTTAGTGTTAATGATTACTGAAATCATATACACCATTTCTTGTTTTCTTGAATAACTGGCCAATTTCATTACTGAAATGAATTTCAGTGGCTTACGTGGCTTATCTCCTGTAATCACCACTAATTCTCCTATGGGTGTATGTATTTCTATGGAATTCTTATCACAAAGAATTCGAGCATGGTTGGCTACTAACCAATCCATTCCTAATACCACATCAAATTCGGCTAACTTCATAGGTAACAGGTTTGCAGAAAATTTATGGCCTAAGAGTTCTATCTTTTCTTCTCGCAAAACTTTATCTATGTGAACAGAATTACCGTCTGCCGTTTCTACCGTAAAAATTTGCCTAAGCTTTGTTAAAGGTAGGTTAAGAGCTTGGTAGAATGAAGTATTTATAAAACTTTGGTTTGCACCAGAGTCAAATAATACTTTTGCATAAACGTTGTGAACTAGGAACATACCAGCTATCACGTCAGGGATTAGCTCGGCTTCCTGAGTAGTTAATTGGAAGGCTCTTGCGTTTTTCTTGGTAGTTCCTTCTGTAGGTTTGGCTTTATTATCAGCTGGTTTGACCAGTTTTGGGCAATCTGGCCTAAAGTGTCCAGCTTCTCCACAGTTGTAGCAGACTGTTGCTTTCTTCTTCCTGCAATCTTCTTCTTGGTGCCCCAGGATTTTGCAAAAGTTGCAATACCCTTTGCATCTTCCAAAATGCTTCCTTTTACAGGCATTACAAAATGGAACAGTGGAAGATTGCCCGATTCCTTTTCTTTTGAAATTGCTACGATTACCCACACGAAATCCTTAGGTAATCTTTTGGGCTACTTCCTTTTTCCGGGTTTCTTCTCTTATGCGTACCAGTCCGTCAGTTAGGGTGTTAGCTAATTCCACAACATCGTCAATAGTGCGTGGTCTCGCAGCTTTAACGATATCTCGAATTTTGCCAATCAATCCCCAAATATAACGGGAAATAAGTACCAGCTCTGGCGAAGCCAGGGTTGGTACCACTCTAGCATATTCGAAGAATGTCGAAGTATACCCTCGACAGTCTACATCCACCATCCGGTGGTTCAGGAACTTATTTGTCATTTGTTCTTTTTCGTATTCGGGACAGAATTTTCTTTCCACTAGCTGCTTAAATTCTTCCCATCTCATGGCATAGGCCATATTTCTTCCTTTGGCTTGAAGTACCATATTCCACCATTCTAGCGCCCCTTCTTTAAAAAGATGTGATGCGTACATGACCTTGTGTTCCTCGACACATTTACTTATCATAATTACTGCTTCGGTTTTCTCCAACCAACGCAACGCTGCAGTCGCCCCTTCATTGCCTGCAAATTCAGCTGGTTTACAGGCATGAAATTCCTTGTAAGTGCAACCAAGAGTTGCAGCTTTCATTCTTTTGAGAATTGGGGCTTGCAGTATATTATCATTATTATTGTTATTGTTGCCGCCTCCGTTTACACTATTACTGAAGTTATCTTCATGAGTACGTTTGCTAGGAATAATTTGAGGTTCAATTGGATGTCGAGCAGCAGCAAGTATTTCTCGAATAGCATTGGCTATTCCCTGAGCAACGATATTCTCGATATCTTGCCTATTTAGAAATTGATCGTCGTTGTTTTGCTCGGAACGATTAATTTCGTTAATGGGTTCATTACCAGCGTTTGCCATCTGATAATTAATTTATATAAATATTCTCGATATCTTGCCTATTTTCATGATGTCTTCTTTAACTCCACTATCGCATTCATCCTCTGACATTATCAATTCCAATTAGGATGACTTAGAATTTAAAGCTCTATTGCTAGATTATTAAAAAGAGTTAATTACTGTTTTTGTCCCTGTGGCTTGTCAAAATCACTATTTCAGTCCATTAGTTCAAAAATTGCGGTTTCAGTCCTTGTGGTTTCACTTTCGTAACCATTTCAGTCCACCTCGTAACCATTTCAGTCCCTGTACTTACAGAATAAATGGATTGAAATGGTTACGAAAGTAAAACCACAGGGACTGAAATGGTCACGAAAGTGAAACCACACAGACTGAAATCACAATTTTTAAACTAATGGACTGAAATAGTGATTTTTAACAAACCACAGGACGAAAACAGTAATTAACTCAAAAGAGTTAATTACTGTTTTATATACATGAAATTAATTTGAAAAAAATAGATTCTTACTTAAGTGTAAGAACAACTCAAACGGGTTCTTAGAGATATCAAGTGGTTGGCTACCCTCCAACACTTGATTTGCTATAAATCCCTTTTACTGTTATAGAAAAAAATAAAGTTATAACCCAAAAATTTTCCGGGTAGGAAAATTTAATTTATAACAAATAAAAGTATAAAAATAACAGTTTAACATCTAAAGTATCCTCTTTTCCTTTTCTCCATCATAAATTTTTAATTCGTTTCTTAAACTATTTCTTGTTGTAAAGAGCCATAAAAACATACAAAAGCAAGAATGTAAAGTAAACGTCGATATTTAGAGCATTTACATTGGAACCTCTATTCTATATTATATAGAGAAAATAATAGAGAAACAACAAAAATACTATCACATTGGAATTTCTATAATAGAAAAAAATTAAAGTAAAGTACACCTCTATATTTATAGGGTCACATACATTCAACCCTCAATATTATTATTCTGAGTGTGTAATATCTAATATGATTCTGAAAAGCTTCATTTATACCACAGCCTCACCAATTTTGAAAAGACCCATTTTTAAAAAAAGACTCATTTCTTCACAACCTGTTTTAATCGAGTTAATCACAGGTTATCCTCTAAATATCTTTTGACATCTATACATAAAATAAATACAAACAAACTAATCATAAGTCCGTCTTTAAACAATTTTTCAAAGTTTACCTACTTGAGCAATTAGAGATAAATATAAAGCAAATCACCCATTAGGTAAAAACGGTTGAAATTGCGTTTTTTTTTAGTAAACCAAACTTTATTAATCACCAAAAGAGGCATACAAACAACAATTAAGCTTCCAAAAAAACACACTAAGATACATCCAAAATACTCTTACCCCATTACACATCCAATCACTTTAAAAAAAATTATCTATACACATACACTAACCAAAGTCTAAACCAGAGAAAGTGGACCAGATTGAGAGATTGAGGCCTATCGATCTGTTAATCCACCAGAGAGTAGCCTCCTTAATGTCTTGCACTATTTTAGTTTGAAAAGCATCGACCCATTTGAAGATCTTATCATTTATCCTTAACCATAGCCTTCATACTGTCATGAGAAATACAATATAAATCGGCATTTTTTTTTTCGTGGGCGTATCCAGACTAATTATACATACACAAACCTTCCAACATATTGATTTAGCGAAGATACGTGAAGCGAACAAAAGACATGAAGAGCAACTTTTATGTTTTTTTATCATACCTGTAATCATTTTATAAATAATGCTATACAAAATTACAGGAAGAGAAACTGTTATAGTTATTTTTTTATAATATCAGTCATAATGCTATACACACCTTGTCGTGGCTTAAACACATTTCTTCAGATTATGGCCCAATTTGATCAGATTCTAAAAAACGAAGAAAGATTATCATGAGATACTGTAAAACTGGGGTTTAGGATGTAAACCATAAAAATAACAAATTAATTTAGATGATTAGCCTTGCAGAAAACCCAAATCGGGAAAGTTTACCTGAATCGTTAACGAAAAAAATCAGACTCAGATTGGGTTACTCAAGCGGATATTAATCACTGGAATAAGATCGGGTATCAAACATAAGAGCACACATGAGTTGACTAATGGAACAAAATGGTGAGGAGAATAATATACATCAGTGAATCGAATAGAGATCAATTTCCCAAAGGATCCCATTTATGATATATAGATATAGATAAAGAACGGTGCAAGATATACCTTTCCTTCAACTTCTCATAGGATCCCCTTCAAGAGTTCCTTGTAGGGGAAGGAGTCTGAAAGAAGCTCATCACCTAAAATTACAAAAGACAATTTGAATTAGATATGCAACTCGAGTACAAAAACAATAGTCGAAGAAGACTCGAAGCATCCCTAAAATTACAAATAATATAGTCAAAGCATCTCATAAAAAAACATCAAGATTTCAAAGCATTCAAAATTTAAAATCAAACACAATAATGGTTTACTTCAAAATTTAAATTTAAAATAATGATTGACTTCAAAATTTAAAATTTAATATCTGAAAATCAAATCACTAATATCCAATCCCGTAAATCAAGCAAACTTATTAGGAAAGTCTAAACTTTCGAATTTAAATTCAATTTACAGATTCGAAATTTAAAATCAAACACATTAATGGCAAACTTTCAAATTTAAATTTAAAATAATAATTAACTTCGAAATTGAAAATTTAAAATCAAACACAATAATGGTTTACTTCAAAATTTAAATTTAAAATAATGATTGACTTCAAAATTTAAAATTTAAAATGTGAAAATCAAATCACTAATATCCAATCCCGTAAATCAAGGAAACTTATTAGGAAAGTCTAACCTTGCCAAGCAAAACCAACCGATATAGAAACAAACTCATAAGAGAGGGAAAAAATATAAAACAAACAAAAGGAGGGGTTTCAAAAAACGTAAATGAATTTATTTATAGAAACACTACAAATTTTCCGGAAACTAATACAATACCAAATTTATTAGTAACTAAAAAATACAGCCAAAATTAAATGAGCATAAAGGATGAAACCAAACATTATACCGGATAAAAAATAGGAAAAAAACAATAAAACTAAAAATTTTGATTAACATGTCCGACGAAGTTTAATAGTCTGACAATGCCATAAAATTTAGGGTTAACCATGAAAAAATAAAAAAACAAAACAAAAGAATCATTAATACATATTAATACAATACAAAATTTATTAGTAAAAAAACAAAGATTTTCAAATTTCAAAAAATATCATAGTTTGATTTGCCAAAAAAACAAAAACAAAATAACTTAAAAATTATAGAGATTAGCATAAATGATGAAAACTATCATTATACCGGATCAAAAAACACCAAGAAAACGATAACATTAAACTTACCTCTTGTGTTCGAAGAAGATTCAGACTCCTGCAATTGCATAAAAATTAGGGTTTATCATGAAAAAACAAAAAAAAAAAAATAAAAAAAAATCAGTAAGAGCATTACTCTTTCAAAGACGTCAAGAATAGATCCATTAATAAGATTAGATTCGAAAAATTTAAATCATCATCAGCAACACAAAAATACAGAAAAATCATTAAAAAAAGTGCAATTAAGCATTTAAAATACATAACAATCTAATCTAGTTTACATACCTGCAGAATAAGTGGAATGATCTACAAAAAAAGAAGAAGAACAAATTCTGAGAAACTTGAAAATTAATATGATTGTCGAAAACTATGGAAACTAACACAAAATTTGGAAGCAATTAAAACTTTAATATAAGTTATCTTGATAAATTTGGAAATACGTTACAATTTAGACAACTTTGATAAGTATCCATAATTGATATAAATTTCAAAAATTTAAATTTTGAAATAATCAGTCAAATCAATTCACCTAAATAGTTAAATATTATTCAAACTTAAATTCAAAACCAATGAGGTTAATATATTCATAATATAATCAATATCTAAATGATTGTGAAAAAAAATCAATCACAAAAAATACAGAAAAATGATTAAAAAAAGTGCGATTAAGCATTTAAAATACATAACAATCTAATCTAGTTTACATACCTGCAGAATAAGTGGAATGATCTACAAAAAAAGAAGAAGAACAAATTCTGAGAAACTTGAAAATTAATGTAAGTTATCTTGATAAGTTAATGTGATTGTCGAAAATTATGGAAACTAACACAAAATTTGGAAGCAATTAAAACTTTAATATAAGTTATCTTGATAAATTTGGAAATACGTTACAATTTAGACAACTTTGATAAGTATCCATAATTGATATAAATTTCAAAAATTCAAATTTTGAAATAATCAGTCAAACCAATTTACCTAAATAGTTAAATATTATTCAAACTTAAATTCAAAACCAATGAGGTTAATATATTCATAATATAATCAATATCTAAATGATTGTGAAAAAAATCAATCACAAAAAATACACTGGAATAAGCCAAACCTGCTTGCAATCGATTGGAAGAATGATCAGCTCTCTAAAGGACCTGTTGTCAACAAAGACATCACAATTTTAAGGATTGAAATAGAGAATGATGGATGAAACATTGCTTAAGCTTAAACAATAATCTGTACTATAACCTTTCTGGTATGCCAAATCATCACTCCTAATTGTTGAACTGTAATAGTGTCAGCAAACAACGTCACCTCTGACAATTGCTCAAAATCTACTTCAATACGTGAATTTAATCAGAAAACCTAAAGATGAACATATGATAGAGAACATCAAACATGAAGCGACATTATCAAACATGAATCGACATTTCAAGAATTGTTACCTATTTGTTGAATCGTTTGGAGAAGACAGTGATGGATCCCATCTTTCAAAAAGCACCGAATCTTGAAAAATATCACAGAAGCACTCAAGAAATGAATATAGGTATTGATGGATGCATAAGTTAGAAATCACTGAAACCCTAAGAAGAGGCGGCGGCTAGGTCTTCCAGACACCAACAACGCCGCAAAAAGAAAATTGAAAACACGGATACATACCTTATACGCCGCATAATAAGGACTGGTTGCTTCCACTCGCGATTGAAGATGAAGAAATCTAGGGTTCAGGAGATTGCATATAACATATTAAAGATCGATAGATGATATCTAGGGTTTAAGGAAGAAATAGATAGTGTTTAACAATGACAAAGAAAAATCAAAGAGGGAAAAGAAAAATAACATACCTATGTTTTTCGAAGATCAATCGATGAAGAAGGAAGAACCGGATGCAGGAGATGGGTATTAGGGTTTTGGAGTGAAGTGAAGCGTATTAAAGAAGCTAAGGAGGATGGTTTTGGCGGAAAAAGCAAAAAAAAATGGTCTAAGCAAATGCCACGTGGTAAGTAATGGCTTAAGCTAATGCCATGTGGCTTAAGCTTGTTTTGCTTTATTAGAAGTAGTAGATTAGGCATCCGTACACACTGTTATTTTACAAAAGTTTTATTTTTAAGTTATTTTACAGAGTTATATTTTTATTACTATTGTTATTATACAACCACAACTTCCCAACCACACTATCCCTCGTCAGCTGGCATTTTAGAAGCGACGTTCCCTCTCGTCGTACTTCCAGGAGATCTGTTCTCCCACCTCCCGGATCCTATTCCCTGCATTCACCAGCTCCTCGCCAAAATGGCGGAGTTCAGATAAGTTTTCATTACTCATTGGTGGGTTTGGTGCAGGTTCTGGGTCAAATGAGGGAAAAAGGTGTAAGGATTATTTAGTAGGTTTTGAAATTGCCAGTCGTTGGTCCACCACTCGTCCATTTCTCCTATAGGTTGGGTGTGGATCAGAGGTTCTGGAATGGCTGGTTCCAAGTTTATTGGAAGTTGGGTTTTAGCAGGATAAGGGAAGAGGTTTTCATTAATAGGCCTAAGGATATCACAACTTGCCAGTATGCGATCTAATTCCTCTTGCAGTGGCAATTCCTCGGTTTGCTTAGAACTTTCCCCAATTTCTATTCCTGCTTGCCTAGAACTTTCCCCAATCTTGATCCCTTTTCCTTTATCAAAGGGATTTTCTATTTTGGGAACTTTCCTAGTTGCTGGTTTCCTCCTGCGTACACGCCTCCAGCCTACAAATCTTCTTCTTTTCTTTGGCTTTGATTTTTCTGGAGGTGGATCTTGAAATTCCATAGGTTCCTCCACATCGGCCAAGTAACCAGTGAAGTCTTTGGAAATTTCCACTTTAACAGGATAGAGATTGAGATCTTTGGAAATTTCCACTTTAACAGGATAGAGATTGAGATTCTCTAGGGCTTCAGACAATTCATTCATGCTGTTTTAGCAGTTATGAAGAAACACACAAATTCTTAGGTTAAATTTTGTAAATCAAATTTTCACAGAATCATAGAATAAAATCAAAAAAATTTAATATTAATTGCGAATATCTTAATAAACCATTTTATTGAAACAAAAATATTTATTTTTAGTACAACTACAATATTAAAGTTTCTGGCTTATGGATAATATGGGTGCTAATACTGGATCAGGGTGTAGGCAGTTTAAGGGTTAATATTTACTGCTACAGTGGCTAACATATAGAGATTTAACCATTGTTCATCTAACTCATCTTCCCATGGTGGTTTACTGCCTATTTCCTGGGTTTCCTTATCACTCATCACTTCTTTTGGTTGTGATTTCTTTATTTTCTCTTGACTTTTTCTAATAATCAGACTTCTTTTATTAGGGGTAAGTGGTATCTCAAACTGTGCCTTACGAACAAATATTCCTTCTTCAGTATTTGCTGAGTATCTTGAGGAATTTGATTGGGATGAAGTTCCCTTATCTTTCGGTGAACTATCTAATTTATGGTAGATGTCCGAAATTCTCTGCTTACCCATACTGTAAATTAACAGATAGTCAAGATAAAATCACATAACCATAGAATGGCAATTAGGAAAATTAAGTATTTTTAAATACTTAATTGGCTTAAATCAGTGGCTCTAATACCACCTTTTCCTGTCACGGCCCCAGCCCCGGTTTTACCCGGTCAGGAGTCGCGGGACAGGAACCCGTGGTATTTATTAATTGATGCGACAACGGAAGATTTATCAGGATCTTTAAAAACTTGAAAATGCCCGATTATTTTATTCCATAAATCGGGATAACCCCGTAATTTACAATAGAGGAATTTTACTAAGAAATTCCCTAATTTATTAAAACATGTTTATTTATTTTAACTGAGCCACCTCTTCAAGCTTGTTAGTACTGCGTAGCACGTTTTCCTTGATTTACAGCAGGTCGCCTGAAACATGTTTTAAAAATATTTTTGTCAGCGGGGAAATACCGGTGAGTCACTCATTTTGATAAAATGACACACAGTTATAAATTACAGCATAAGAGCGATTACAATGGTTTTTATCTTATTTTTATTTGGCGCCGTGTCACCTGGTGACGATGGTCATACCACTATTGGGTCTTTCCCCAAGTAGTGACGATTATCACTATTAGGATTTATTAGCCTATCCGTGAGAAATTGGTAATGTGCACAATACCCCACTAGCCAGTGATTCAAGATAACCACGACTTAATCCCTGTAATTATAACTTTGAAAATAATTTGGAGTATTGTAAAACATTGTTGATAAAAAGTGAATGACTCACATTGCAAGTTTATATGGGCAGAGTTTAGCCTACTGATAAGCCTGATAACCTTGTTTAAACAATAATGCACACGAACTAGGTTAGTAACTAATACATCATTTACGATAACTCACGAGATACAAACCCTCACAACGAATGACAAAATGCGATACTTAACATCCATCGAATTTACGATGAATGACAAAGTATAAACCCTAATGTGGGCAGCACTTAAACATCCATCGGATAGTTCTAATCGATCGGACATTGAATCGTAATAGCGATTGAGTTAATACCCGGTATCGTAGCAGCGCCTCGCTAATTTTGAGAGTAAATTCGACTTTTGGACAGTATACTTTCATTTTTGAAAGTTGATTTCGACACAGAATGAAAGCTCGATGTCCAGGCTATTTATAGCAAAAATATGGGTTTTACGCGGCCCGCGTAAATGCATAACATTCACGCGGCCCGCGAGGGCCATCTATTCTTAGATTAGGGCTAGCGTGTCATTAGTAGGCATGCCACGTGTGTGACAAGTGGACCGGGAACACTTATCCGGTTAACAAAGCTTTGACGCGGCCTGCGTAAGGCTAAGCTAACCCTTACGTGGCCCGCCTGAAACTCAAAAACTTTGTTTTCTTGGTTTTTGCATGCACAGTAGAGTTTCAGGGGTCCAGGTTATTACTTACAGGTCGTTTTGGGACATTTTTTTTGGCAGTCCTTACAGGTAAGGTGAGTCTAAACAAGTTTGGATAACTTAAATTGGAGATGTATTAAAAATGGGACGTATTAATAAGGAAGATTTTGACAAACGGTTTGTATTTTGTTAGTTTACAGGGGAAGTTTTAAGGATAGTATAAAAATCACACTTTCGTAAAAATTGCTTATTGAGAGGAACGAAAAGGTTTGGTACTTTGAATAAAGCGTTAAAGGTATACTAAGTACATTTACACAAGAATAAAGAATAGGAAGACGGTTTTAAAGGTAATGAGATAAGTTAGGATTTGAATGTTTAAACAAGCATGATTGTGAACGGGGTTCGTATGAAAGAAAGGATAATGGAGAGTAATAGGAGTATAGCGATTAACTCTAAATGAATGCAAGTATATGAATGATATAAGTATTAGATAGACGAAAGTAGCGTGTTAAAGATGAAGTCTCTTCATGGATAATCAGATATAATGCATTTGTGAGTTGTTTAAAGTTTGTATTAGGTCAAAAGGTCTACAAAACACTGAATTTCTCATGGCACGTTTTACGAAAGTTTGGTAACATGGTGAAAACAATTATATACAGGAACTACCAGCGGTGTATCCACCATGTTTTGACCGTTATGTCCGTCTCGTTATTCGGTGTCATGTTACGTTCCATGTCTTACCATACACAGTAGTACGCTCTATGGTTTTCATACGCCTATCACTATAATCCCGTATGCACCCGCGATTATTTTGATCGTCGCATGATCCGCATAGCTTGTATTAGTCACGAATGAATCAGGGTATACATAACTTAAAAATAAGAATGTGTACGTATAAGAATATAGTATATAAGCAAGTCCATGCTTAAGTATGTATGGGACCCACGTAAGCGAATCACTCGGATTACGCTCGCGTACGGGTATGAATGTATGAATCATGAGTATGAATGAAAGTATGAGCTTAAGTATAAGTTTAAGTATGAATATGCACGTAAGTATGAGTATAAACATAAAACGTACGGGTAGTATGAGTATAAGTATAAGCATAAAACGTATGCGTATAAGTGTAGGTACGAATAATAAAATTTACGTATATAGTGTACGTTGGGACACAGCGGATTTAAGCGTATAAAAGCATTCAAAAGGTTGAGTATGTAAATACGAACGATATGAATGATGTTATCGAGAGATATCGACTAAAATGTGTATGATGATATGCATGTATAGTTGTTTAAACGAAACATTGAGTTTAACGAATCAAAATTAGATTGAGCTTGATTTGAAGGGTAGAATATAGTTTGTATATGTAAGAGGATATAAAGTACTCATTGGTTAAGCATAATGTATTCTGTAATGAATGGAAATGCTACTTTTGTTTTAAAAGAGTTTACGTAATCCGAAGATGGTCGGTTCCCATGAAGTCTTCTTGCCCACGTGTTTTGTAAATTGGTGTAGGAAAAAGGTTTTCGATAAAAAGTAAGCTCGTTTCATCAAACAAGAAATTATGAAATTAGTAGGTTCTTGTGAAAACGAGGACCCTTAGAAAAGAAATTTAGCAAAAGGACTTAGTGATTGTTAAACTTTTATGTTGGTGTTGAAAAGAGTATTTGGTAAAACGATCATATAACATCTATAAGATCTTATAAGTAATTGAGAAAGGTTGGTTTGATTTCGATTAAGAATGGAAGTCTCTAGTATTATGATATAACATGTGCGTGTTTTAGTGATTAAGTTGAATATGAAGTTCATGAGCCAGAGATTCATTGGACCGATTAAATTGATAGGTAGCATTTCGTAAGGTTTTGAAATTCGGGAAATAAAGCGTTTTAAGGTATGATTAAGAATTTCATGTATGTGAGTTATGTGAAAATAGATTGTAGAATAAGAAGTACGCTTGATAAAACAATGTATTTTGAAATCGGTATAAGTAGGTATTTTGAATAATGATAAACGATTTAGGTATAAAACATGTTCGGGTTTGCATAATAAGATATTTTGAAGGGAAATTTTTGGTAACGATCACCTAGGTAAGGGAATCACCCCTAACTCGTTGGTGAGGTCGTTTTAAGAAAGAGGGAGTGAAGTTAATCGTCAAGGTAAGGAATTCACTCCTATCTTGATGATATGTCTCCATTTGTTGTTATAAGAAATATAAATAAAATTTTATGAAATCATGCATATGTATAAATGTATGAAATGATTTAATATGTTGTGTGTGTGAAAAGAGAATATTGGAAATAAGTTTGAATTTGAAAGGCTGCATCGTATAAGATAAATAATAGAAACACATGTTTGATTAAAATTTGGATGATTCAAAAACGGAACTTTGACTAACCAAAGTGGTCGAAAAGTCTTTTGAATTTGAGGAGCATGCTTTGGCCTAATAGGTAAAATACTCTCGTCGACAAGTCGGTTAATGGTATTTCCCCTTCCGGTTACTACATGTCCCAAATCAATCAAAATTTCGAGACTTGGCGGGATTTATGAAAATTAGAGGAGTGGAACTAGTCGACAAGGTGTGGGTTTCACCCCTAACTTGACGATTTCGTATCCTAAGTGTGGTTGGTACTCGTCAGATCAAAATTTAATTTCAACACTTTGACGAGGGTCCACTAGAATTTGAAAGCGGAAATTCTCCATCAAGGTGAGGATCTCACTCCTAACTTGGTGGCGAATTTCATGTAAAAAGAATAGGTGGATTGAGAGTCTTTCACCAAATTGTGGGTTTCACGCCTATTTTGGTGAAGTCGTCTCGTTTGTGTATTACAAGTTGTTTCGAATTTAGTATAAATGAGTAAAATACGTATGTTCAAAATAATAATAACAAGTATAAGTACATAAATCATTTTAAGAAAATAACACGTAAGAGACATTTCAAGAATAACATGTAAAGATATTTCATAAAAGTAGCATGTGAAGCAAGTATGGTCGAATTTTGGTGCTAAACTATAGACTAGGTCAAAAGCATGTCCTAATTCCCTATAGTTATGGCTCTGATACCAATCTGTCACATCCCAACTGATGGCGGAAACATCGGAGTGAGACGAAATAGATTGCAAGAGACTTCATACCACTATTTGTGACAAGTATTTAAATGATAAATTTTCATTTCATTTCTAAAGAGTCAATTATAAGGATTTGAAACAAATACAACATGAATAATGAAATACAATACAAATAAAAATAAAAAATTTAAAGTGTGTATCTAAGCATCCTACTAGATTCCATGCATCATCAACATCATCGCTAAACCTGCAACATGTTTTAAAAGCATAGTTCAATACAAAAGTATTGGCGAGTACACTAGTTTTAGACTCGTGGCATATGTATAAAAAGGTATTTTCAATCCAACATAGCAATTGGTATATGAGGTCAATCTATCATGCATAACAATATGTCAACTCTAGTGTCCACTAGTATTCAACATCCCTCGACACAAAAGTGACGAGACCGTTATAGAATAAAGACTCAACAAAACCCCGTCGGGTGGTGTGCTACTCCTATAGTGCTTTAATTGTTAAGCCGAGTTAATAAGTAGTATGTATTCTAGCATGAACCTAAGCATAGCAAAGCATGTATAAGGATTGAACGAATAAAAACATGTTTGTGAATCGTGCATTTTAACAAGTAAAACATGTTGCACCCAAAGTGTATTAAAAGGAAAATGGGTCAAGTGTACTCACAAAGTTGCATATGCTTTCCGGTTATCCCATGTGACGAAGTTGTTGAGACTATGAAGTTGAATGTGTTCGATTTGGAGTTTAAGAGGTGTTTACATATGGTTCTAGGGATTTGGAGTTTAAATAACATGAAAAAAAACATATGAAAATAATCATCTAATACCTATGACACTTGTTCTTGACACTATGAAACTCTAAAAGAGTTTAAATGTTTTCATGGAACAAAGTTCCATTAGAATCGTTACAAGTTGTTAAGGCCTAAGATGATACAGTCTACTAGCTTGACGAATGTCCATTAGTTCATCACCAAGAGTTCGATTATTTGGTTGTTACACAAGTATTACATAGTGTATATTACATCATATAAATCAATCATGAGGTAGAAGATTAAAGTCTTCATTTAGGCACCTCTAAGTATCATGGAATTCATACATGAGGTAGGAAGAACGGAGCTTCCATTTAGGTACCTCTATTGTTCACCACTACACTTGTTATTATGAACAACGAGGAGGGTCATGAACTTACAAGAAAAATGAAATAAACAACTAATCTATGAGAAAACATCAAGAAGTGAGTGGATTTTTATGATAGATAGCCCAAGCTAGTCTAACAATCACACATTCATCAAGCTTCGCTTGAACATTTCTTGTGGGTAAAACCCTAACTAAAACAGAATGTTTGTGAGGTTTATACCTCTGATTTTGAATGTCCCAACCTTGTTTTTAAGCCTAACTAACCATAGAAGTGGTTATAAGCATAAGGACATAGGTTTGAGATGGGTTTCCTCAAGTTTAAACAAGTTTATCAAAGTTTGAAACAAGAACAGAAAAATCCGTCCACTTTGGAGCCCTTTTGGCAACATTCCAGGCTCTGGTTTTCCAGGGAAAACCCATGGAAACGTAGCTAAGGTCAATACAAAGTAGTAGGAAAAAGAATCGAGTGAATCGGATAAGAATTGAGTGAGTTATGCTCACTTTCGTGAAGTGGTATAAATCTGCTCGAACTTCTGCAATCTGCTACGGCTTGGAGTGTTTGAGAGTGAATGGAGAGTGTTTAGAAAGTGAAAAATGTTTGGAGGAGGCTTGGGTTATATAGGGGATGGATTAGGGTTTCATTGGGTTGAGCTTTGGAAGTGTTTAGTGGGCGAAATAACTCAAAACATGGAAATTAAGTGGGCTAAGGCAAGGCTGTTAACAGCCCTATAATTTTTATTTTATTTTATTTTTTTGACATTAGAAGGTATATATTTGATGTTTAATAGAGTGTTACATGGTGTCTAGTATGTATATAACTTGTAACAAGGTCCAAAATGCATAAATGACATGTTTTAATTTAGCAAAAAGTGTGATAACATAGGTGTGTATAACACATGAAATGTAACAAGTATGTATGGTTTATAGTTTGGTATGATCAAGTGAAAAAAAACATACAACTTAATCTTATAATCGAATAACTTAGTGTTTAAATGTATGAAGATTTAAGGGTTACGAATACACGATCATTGTTTTACGAGTTAAGCTTACGTTTATACGAATTACGAACCATGTATCAAACGAGTGCATGTATCAATGTATAAACATGTATAAACAATGTATAAAAGATTCGTTTCATTACGATCAAAGTCTCGGATTTTACAACGATACAACGAAATACGATTACAAGGAATACAAGATTTCCAAAAAATAGAATTTCAAGCAATGGTTTCTAAATATGAAACGTATGAAAAAGCAGGGCGTTACAATTTCTTATGTTCCAAAGATGAGACTGCAGTAATTTTGAAGGACTTTGTTATCAAAGTTAAAAAACAATATGATCTGCCACTAAAAATCTTTAGGAGTGACAATGGGACAGAGTTCAGAAATCAGTAACTTGATGAAATCTGCACATCAAAAGGAATAATGAAACAATTCAATATTTCAAGAACACTAGAATAAAATGGGGTAGTTGAAATAAACAAAAAGAACCCTAATTGAGGCTGTATTGCTGTAAGAAATATGCTTGAAGATTCTGATCTTCCTTTGTCCTTTTGGGCTAAGGCTGTGAATACTACATGATTTGTTCAAAATAGAGTCTCAATTAACCCTAGGCATCAAAAGACTGTCTATGAATTTTTTTTTAATATCAAATCAATAATCTCATTTTTGAAAATCTCTGGCAATCCATGTTTCATTTTAAATCTTAAAGATTCATTTTTAAAATTTGCAGCCAAGGTTGATTGTGTTTATTTCTAGGGATATTCGTCAACAACTAAGGCCTATAATGTGATTAACATAAGGACCATAACTATAGAAGAAACACTAAATGTAAAGTTCATGAACTTTCTTCTATGAAAATCCTTAAAAATCCTGTAGAATTGTTTGATCTTGATAAATTTAACTTCGAAGAAATTACTGCCAAGACTGATGTTGAAACAGGAAAATCAAAGGCAATGCAACATGGCTACATATTTGACATTGAGATGCCTTCTCGATACAAAGTCTCTTCTGATCCACAAAGTTCATCTGCTCAGAACAACAGTCAATCAACAACAACTGAAACCAATCTTGATCAAAGTCAACTTCAAACCACTGATCAAACATGTGGTCAAACCACAGATGTATATTTTTCAACAATTCACCACTTGGCCAATTCCACCACCTTCTTTACAAACCACTGTTGACCATAATACAATGGCAACAGATGTTTCACCAGATAATTCTCATTTATACCATTCACCGACAAAACTCTTTCATTCCATATATTGGTAACCATCCATTTCTCAGAGCCTGCAATATATATTAAAGTAACATGTCAACACAAAAGTATTGGTGAGCATACAAGTTTAGTGTACTAGCATATGTATAAAAAATTTAACGAGATCCACATGGAAAAAAACGTATACTAAGGAATAAACTAGGATGCATCACATACTCGTCAACCCAAAGATTCCACTAGCGTAATCTTGGAGTCGCAACGACAAGACCGTTTATTTAACATAGACCCAACAAGGGCAGTGTGCTACTCCTATAGCGCTATACATGTTAAGGTAGGCTTGTACGAAGTTAATGACAATGTATAGTGCAAGAATGGCTTCTAGCATGCATGTATTCCTAAAGCATAAACGTATAAAACATGTATAACATATTCGTTTGTATAAGTAATGAATTTGCATAAGTGTGTTTGTGTGAGTTTTAATACAATATATATATATCGCACTTAAAAGTGTGAAAACGGAAAGAGGGTCATGTATACTCACGGTTTGCGAAGTAATTCCACGTAATGAGTTTGACAAGTCTTGAATATTTGGAACATGAAAGTTACCCTAAGAGGGAAACGAAGGTGTGTGAGTTGGTGTTTTTGTTTAGCGGATTGGATTCGGAACTTAAAAGTTAACGTATACGAATGTAAATTAAAGTACCATGAGAATGGTCATGCAAGGAGGTAGGATAAATTCCATCCATTTTACCTCATTATATGATTCACCAAAGCACGAAATCATTTGATGATGTCGGTTGGTCGTGAATATGAAAATAATAAGACTAAACCTACCAAATCTACAAACAACTAAGTGAGCTAGCTAGATGCGTGCATCCCAAACTTGGAAAGTGTTCGGGGATGTGATGTAGCCTTGTCCCTTTGATGGAAATTGTTATTAGTACTATGAACTAAACTAAGGTTTAAACAAGTGAGGTAGTGGAACAAGGTTTGGAGAGCCAAAGGTTCCATGGTTCACATGTTCACCAAAACACAAGTATTTCAACATTCTGGGTTGAAAGCTTGGATGGTTCCAACACTTTTAAAGTCACTTGGGACTTTTAGGGTAGAATCTTAAGGAGGTTTTAGGCTTCATTTCTTGTGGAAATCACCCAAAACACAAACCTGTAACTAAGATTTAGTTTGGAGCAAGGTTGGTGTAAGTTTCCATCAAGTTTTAAGCAAGATACATAAGAAATAAAAAGGTAAAACAAAGCACAATTTTAAGGATACTTTAGACCTCAAATGTGGTGAGGTTATACCTTAGTTTGCCATGGAAAACTTATGGAAACCTTCCTAGAGGTTTTCCAAGTAGTTTGAAAGAAGAAATATGAAGAAAAATGAGTTAGAAACTCACTATAGCACTTGAAACTTTCTACCCACTTTTAGAGTGTTCTTGGAGAATTTGGAGAAGATTTGGAGGAGTAGAGAGTAATTAAAGAAAGTGTAAAGGGTTTAGAAGGTGGCGGAGGCTTGTATTTATAAGTGGGGATTAGGGTTTGGGAGTTAATGAAGGTGGCTGGGAATTAATAAGGTGGTTGGGAAGGTGGAAATTTCATTTTTAGTCCTTGTACTTGTATTGTTGGTTATTTTACGCTGTAAAGGTAACGCTTTGCATTTTGTACTTTCCTTATTTAGAAAGTGTACTTCGTATTTCTATTTTTGGAAACTTGTAATCGTATTGCGTTCGTAATTCTTTTCTATGCTTGTAATCCGAGACTTCGACCGTAATGAAAATTCACTTTTATACGTATACTTGTTATACTTATCTTATACACAATTCAACTTTGGATACACATTTGCACGCAAACGAGACTTATTACATGCTTGATTTAACATTGATATGTTGCACGATACTTGCACGACACTTACAAACACGTTCTGTAGGATCGTGTGTGTGACCCGAACGAGTCGTTCAGAGGAGTTTTGATCTATTTCAAAGGCGGAAACAGAGAAATAGACTTCGACACAGCTAGCAATTCACTTTAAACACCTTTCTGATTGATATAACAATGATTACAATCACAGGATAAACCGGCAGCACCTCGGTATCCAAATCCACAAAAGTTACATATGATTTCGCTTGGATGCTATTTATAGACATATGATTCCGCTTGAAACAGCTTCAAGCGGAATAAGGAGATTGATGATTCCGCTTGAAAGTGACACATGTCATTTCAAGCGGAATTACATGTTTCAAGCGGAATCACCTATAATTCTACTATCTCGAACTACGTGCCTTGTTCTAACGTATAGTACAAGACTCGATACAAGACGAAGTCGACAGATGCATGCACTAACAGACTCCCCCTCAGATGTTGACGAGTCTTCAGTGTCGAGTCTTCTCATCTTCAATCTTTATCAGTCTTTGGGCTTTTACTCTTTCTATCAGCACCAACATGCTTCTCTCGAATATCTTCAGACTTCCCCCTTTCGATGTGCTGGCATTCCTTAAGTTCATCACCATCATCAACTCCAGGATCATAATCTGGCGTTCACATGTTCAAGATCGTTGCCTGGCTCATTCTTTGCTCAGAATTGAAATCTGGCTCTCTCCGATCACAAGTTTCTCAGGATTGATTAAACCAACTTTTAGTTAAACCTGCACAATCTCTTCCACACTATAAATTTCAACAATTTAATATTAAGAATGTATGCACCAACTCAGACTCTCCTTTTCAAAACAACTAGAATATCTGTGACCACTTGCAGAAGAAAATTCCAACATTTTTAGATTAATAGACTTCCCCTCAAAATGATCATCATGTTCAGCTTTTGGAATTTTGAAAATCAGCTCTTCAAACAGCAGTTGTCGAAAATATTTTTGGATTTTTCAAAATTTAAGCTAAAACACACTGAAAATCTTTTTGGATTTTTGAGTTTAAAGAAATGCAGTAAAGAAATATTTACAAACAATATTTTTGTGAGCTTGTGTAAGAGGATCATATCAGTTTTTGAGACAAATCACCAATACCGTTAAGTTTCATTTCATTTTAAGTTCTAAACAATTCACTTAGATTGTCAGTATATTGATCCACTTAAATTTTCACACAAAGTTCAATTGTTTCGAGATACGATATTAATGTTTTAAGCACTTAAACTTATTCGCGTGTCCCACTACTTGAATATACTCCCGTATCCAGATCCCAATATTCAGTCTTACAGGTGAGTATACCTAGATGGTATCTGTAAAGGGTTAGATGCGAAACCGTGAGAGCTCAGATCAGAACTTCCGTTCAGCAGAGAGATGACGGTTTGACTTTTGGTGTGTCCCCTTTAGAGGATCTTTTCTTCAACAGCACATGATTAGCATTTTTCAATGTTTCATCATTTTTTGTACTGAGGGCGACGTTATATTTCAAGCATTTGCATAAAGTATTATACGGGGACTAGGCCATTGCTTCTGCAAAATCAGAAGTCCCGGGATAATACCCCAGATATCACTGAGTATAAAGACCTAGTATCTCAGAAAGAGGGACCTTTCAAACAAGATTTCGGGGGTTACCCATATATCCAAGAAATGTTCCCCACGATACAAGAAAGTTGGAAATATTTAGGTTTATATCTCGTCACAATCTACTAAATGTGCAAAAACCTACTGGCATATCCGTAGTGAGATTGTTTATCACATTTATACTTACCATTTCTTTAGCATGTTGTGATAATCCATTGATGTACTATCATTTCCTCTTTTCACCACCAAACTCGTTTTTGTTTTATCATGTTTTTGTATTTTTCAAATTTTCTAATGTTTTTGGATTTTCTGAAAAATTCTTACTCCCCCTGAAATGCAAACACATTTAAAGAAATTTGAAAACAAACTGTACAAGTAAGTTGACAACTGATATCGAATTGCTTCAATTCGCCATCCACTAAGCATACACAATCAGAACTCCCCCTTTCAACAAACTATTTTCCCATTAAGATTTCAAAACACTTAAGTTTGTTTTAATCAAAATGGTTTTTCCGGAAAATAAGTTTTGTTTTAACCACTTTTAGGTTCGGGGTAAACTCATCACATTGTCCATTTTTAACCATATAAATGAGGATTACATCAAGTTCAATTTAATGACCTTGATGAATCACTTGTAAAAATTACCATTCAAACCTCTGTACCACTTGTAAGACGAAAATACCTTTTATAAACACTTGTAGGAATAACACATCTACACAAAATCATGTTACCATAAAGATGCCGATTCCTGCTTCACACTTACCAACCTGGAAGCTCTGGCAAGTCATATCCTGTAAACATTTAACCATTTTAAGATTCATTCACAAAATCAATTTTTAAGAATGATGCCGATTCCTGATCCACGATTACAAACTTGGGATCTCCGGCAAGTCAGATTTTTTAAGGGAAAAGAATTTCCACCCAAGTCTGACCAACCTTGGGTGTTTTTAACTCTTGTTCAGTTGGGTTATAAGTTGCTTTCTTTGTTGCATAAAAATCATTAACCCCTTTAACTTTACCCTCAATCATTTTCCCAAAAATTTTCTTAACATTCCCATTGAATGCTTTCTCAACATCAAATTCTTTCTTCTCAGAATAGAATTGATTCGAGATCTCAACCTTACCAATTTTTTGTTTAAACTTTTCATCCTTCAATGATGGAAAATTATCATCATTCACTGAAGGCACTGAGTTCTCTACTTTGACCTCAACCTGTGGCTCTTCTGGCTTTGTGGAACCAGAATCATCGCCGACTTTTTCAGACAATTTCTTAACAACCAACACTTGGTTGTCCTTGGCTTTCTTTTTGTAAAAATTTTTCTTTGAACACTCACCAACTTCATAAGTTGAATTTTCAAAGATTTTGAATTACTCAGTTGGTGGTTCAACATCAACAACTTTTTCTTTAAGTTTTTCAGAGACTCCATGTTTTGTCTTTGTAGTTTGAGAACATTTCCATGCAATGTGACCATCTTCATTGCACTTGTAACAGATTCTAGTCTCTTTTCTATGAAAAACTCCAGTTCCTATTCTCTTCTTTTCAGCAAGAAACTCCTGGTTTGATTGTCTCCAGAAAGGTTTCTTCTGTTCTTCCTCAGCACTACCTCCTGAAACAAATTTTGTGTTTGTTTTAGAAATTTTCTCATTTTTATCATGTTCTGATGGAATAAAACCTAGACCTTTCTTTTTGAAATTACCATTATGCTTTGGTTTCTTTTGAAAACCAGAACTGTAACCTTTTTTCTTGTTTATTCGTTGTTGAACTCTTGAAGTGTATTTCTTAGGTTTTCCAGTAAGATTTAAATCTTTTATTTCAGAAATATTGATTTCTGTCATTTTGAAAACCTTTTTGATCATTTCAAATCTAAAACTTCTTATTGGAAACTCTTTGTCAGAATATAATTTGTCAAAATCATTCAAAGTATATGTTACTTCAAATGTTTCATCATTCAAATTTGATTTCGATAACAAAAACTCTTTACTGTAAGCCCGTTTAACCGATGTCTTTGGACTGTTGACTGACGAACTTGACCCTACAGACTCAGACTTTGACTCAGACTCCTCATCTGTATCCAACACCTGATCGACCACCTTTTTAATTAATTCAGACTCATGATCAGTGTCAGACGATGTGAAAGTAACGTCAATGTTTTCTGGTAATTCATCGGTTGTTTCGGATTTTAGCGTTATATTGACTACTTTTTGGACTTGCTCCTCATTTGGTTTACTGGGAGAATAACCTTCCCAGATCGGAGGCAGACACTTGTTATGGCTAACACTTGGTTTCTTACCAGTATCCTTCTTCTTTTGCTTCTCATCCTGAAATGCTTCGAAACCTGCAATAGTTGGATAAATTCGATCAATAAGATAATCAGAACTAGAATAACTCTGTAATAATCGTCTGATTCTCTCATTCTCAATTTTCTCAGTCTCCAACTCTTATTTCAACTTGGCACATTCCTCAGTGTAATAGTTTATGGCTTTTTGTTTCGTCATCATTGTAGCATTCATCATCGTCAAAGCATTTTCTCTTTCAGAATTTGTCTTTTGAAGACCAGTTACTGTTCTGTTCAAAACATCATAAGACTCCTTTACGTAGTTAAGATTGAATAGTAATTGTTCCTTCATCTTCTCAAGCTCAGCCAGCTTCTTGTCTTTTGCTGCACATTCTTTGCAAGATTCTAGACACTTTGAGCAAGGCTTGATAACTTCCACAATCTTTTCTACTTCAATAATCTTTTCAGATTCAACAGCTTTTTCAGCTTCAGTCACCCTCTCAGTTTCAACAATCTCCTCAGCAACAATTTTAACTTCTTCATTTTGCTTTTGTTCTTTTGCTGCTCGTCTCTCCTTCAGCTTCTCCAAGAGATCTGCAAAATAAAAATGAAAACTTTCAGGAGAGAGATGAGATTTTGCAATATTAATATGTCTTTCTTCGTCATCATCACTACTGTCATCAGTTGGTGATTGATCAAATTCTATTGACTTGTCATAACTATCATCCGAAAAACTAGTATAAGTTGGTGTTTGATCAAAAACAATGTCTCTTTCTGAACTTTCATCTGAACTCTGTGAGCTTTCATCTGATGAAATAGACTTTTCTTCTTCATTCTTAACACTAACACCAATAACTTTCATCCACTCGGTAAACATATCTGGTTCTTTCACAATTTTAGCAATAAAAGCTTTAAACTCTCCTTTTTCATCAACAAACATATCCCAGCTAAAACCTTCAGGTAACCTTTCATCATCCTGATTGATCAAGCATGCTTTGCTGTCGGATGAAATGTATTTATCCCAACTAAAACTATCTTGATTCACTAAACATGCTCTCTTTGAAGAATCCTCTATCACTTTTCTACCATGAGCTACTTGTGGTTCTTGTTGTTGTTGTTGACCAACTTGTTGATATATAGCTTTTCGGTAGTAGTCATCTTTTCCAAACGGATTATTTGCTTCACTTGCTTCTCTATTCTTGCATTCCCTCTTGAAATGACCTTTCTCTCTGCATCGAAAACAAGTAACTTTAGATTTATCAAAACCTAAAGTAGAAACATGTGCATCAAGAAAATCATTTCTTCCAGTAATCATCTTGAACTTTTCAGCTCTTCTCAAGACACTAGCTAGACACCATTTGATGTCCATGAGCTCCATTTCTTCAGCGTCTATCTGATCGTAATCTTCTTTTGTAAGCATAGGATTTCCAATCCTCCCTGCAACCAAACCTTCATATGATTGTAGCACCGTTGCAAGTAAAGACATGTGATCTTTAGCAATTTTTTCAGAAAAACTTTGACCCTCTGGGAGATTCAAAGCAATGTTGCACTGAATCATACAACCACCACCTTTTGTACTTTGAGAATGGAAACTTGATGTTGAACTCTTTGGGTTAACATTAGGATATGAAGAAAATCCACTACTGTTGTTTGAACCTTGATCAACATTTTCAGAAGAGTTTCCAGCACTAAATGCAGTTTGAATCTTCGGACTTCTTTCAGCCTCTGGAACACTGCCCTTGTAATACATTTTCACATCTTGTTGACCACTCTGATTATTCATCCTCACAATCTTTTGCCGTTCAAGATCTTGACCCTCAATCTTCTCGATGAACTGAGAAATCGTCAAACCATCATATTCTCCAATATTCTTTAAGATCATCAAGTAAGTACCCCACTCCTTTTGAGGTAAAGCATCAGCTAACTTTTCGACCCATTCTTCATGATCTTTGGTTATGCTTAACATCGACATGGATCGCACTAAGTGGTAATATCTTTCAATTAGTTTCTTTGTATCTTCCCCTGGCAAACTTGTGAAAAGATCAAATTCTTTCTTGAGTAGTGCCTTTTTGCTTTTAATCATCTTCTCACTTCCCTCAAATTTGATTCTAAGAGCATCCCAAATTGATTTTGAAGTTTTGTCATGTTGAAGCAACACAAAGATGTCTTCTTTAATGGCTTGCTGAAGTAAACTAATCATCATCTTTTCAGCTTTGTACATGTCTCGTTCTGTGTCAGTGAATTCCGAAATTGTTTTCTCAACTTGCATATCAGTACGTGGTAGAACATACTTCTTCAATATACACTCCCAAGATCTCAGATGGTTAGCTTGAACCCAGTTTTCAAACCTATCTTTCCATCCGTAATACTCTTCAATGCTCATTAGTTTCGGGGGTTTTTGTAAAGTTCCAGTTTCGTTTTCTAAATTCATGTTTTGAGCAATGGAAGCCGGAGTAGTCGGGGATGTGGCAAACGCGTTGTAAAATTCTTCACTCATGATTCGGTAACACGTTTTTCAAAAACAGACAATTTCAAGCGGAACCAAGCTTCAAGCGGAATCACCTGAAATAAACACTTCAAGCAAATTAAGGGTTCAAGCGGAATCAGAAGTTCAAACGGAATCACTGATTTCGCTTGAACTTTCAAGAGAAATAATGTTTGAAGCGAAATAACAGATTTCGTTTGAAACTTTTCAAGCAAAATAGCTTGCTGAAGCGAAATCACTGATTTCGCTTGAAAATTTCAAGCGGAATAATGATATTGAAGCGGAATCAGATTATGTTCGTTCAAGCGGAATAACAACTTTGGTCCATTATAGTCATTTTTAATCCGAATTTTAGTCTGATTCTTTCAAGGCTTTGTTAAAACACAATTTCACATATATTGTGAAAAACTCAGGCCATTTTATCCGTTAAAACTTGTTCAATTTACAAAAGAAGGTGTAGAAGTAAGAAAACACAATGATATCAAGCTGAAATCGGTAGAACTCCTCCTCCTGAGCTCTGATACCACTCGTAGGATCGTGTGTGTGACCCGAACGAGTCGTTCAGAGGAGTTTTGATCTATTTCAAAGGCGGAAACAGAGAAATAGACTTCGACACAGCTAGCAATTCACTTTAAACACCTTTCTGATTGATATAACAACGATTACAATCACAGGATAAACCGGCAGCACCTCGGTATCCAAATCCACAAAAGTTACATATGATTTCGCTTGGATGCTATTTATAGACATATGATTCCGCTTGAAACAGCTTCAAGCGGAATAAGGAGATTGATGATTCCGCTTGAAAGTGACACATGTCATTTCAAGTGGAATTACATGTTTCAAGCGAAATCACCTATAATTCTACTATCTCGAACTACGTGCCCTGATCTAACGTATAGTACAAGACTCGATACAAGACGAAGTCGACAGATGCATGCACTAACACGTTCCATGCTCAAAACATGAAGTTTTAGCTTAAAATGACAAACAAACCAAAGTTCAAGGACTAAAATGCAATAAAACTAAAATCTGGCTAAAAGAGGTGTGGCGCTACGCGACGCCATACCCTAATTATTGTGGCAAGATGCCAAGCCCCTGAATCTGCAGAAAATTGCTTCTCCTTCAAGGATTGGCCAATTTCTTCCACCTTTCTCTTCCCAAATCATCTTTAAACCTCATTAAACACCAAACCCTACCTCATCTCTATATAAACAAGCTTCTTCCCTCCCATTTTCGCTTTCCCAACTCCTCTACACTCACAAAACTCTCTCAAATCAGTTGCAAACTCAAGAAAAGACAGAATTATCTAAGTGTTAAAGTGAGCATTTTTACAAGTTTACCATGGTAAACTAAGGTGGAACATCACCATTTTGAGGTCCAAACTTTCTGTTTTGTAAGTTACATGTTATAAACTTTTATAAACTTATCTTTCTTACATGAATCTTGTGCTTAACATGTTCCTAAACCCATCTATGGGATTGATTCTTATGAGTTTACAGGTGCAAACACACTCTAAACTTTCTGTTTTGACAAGGTTTATACAACTTACAAGTGATGAAACCATCCAAGTGTACCATGGTTCATATGGCAAGACTTGTGTTTTGGTAAAGGTGTGAACCATGAAAGCTTGGGCTTTCCAAACTTTTTCCACCACCTCACTTGATGTTTTACCCTGCCGCATCTCCAACATTTTCCATGATGGGTGATATGTGCAAAATGCAACATATAAATTACATCAAATGAGGCATAAAACTAACCCTTTTTTAGTACTAATGTTGGAAAAAACGCGTTTCTTTCTTCCTTTTGAATTTACAAGACCAAACGAGCTTAAAAGAACAAAAGGAGCAAATAAGAAGCCAAAGCCAAAAATACAAGAAGAAGGAATAAACGTGACATGCCCGACCCTTAGGCAGCATCCACAAAGCAAAAACAAGGAAACAGAGCCTGACCACAGGGTCGTGCCCAGCTGGGCATGGGGCGTGGTCAGGAGCTTGCACAACAAGACAAACCTGTAGAAGCTTCTACGCTCACCACGGGGCCGTGCCCAGCTCACCACGGGGCATAATTAACTCTAAGATTTGTAGAATCTTGATAGTACAACAAAGAGTTGACCACGGGGCCGTGCCCAATAGGCACAGGGTCGTGTGGGGCCCTCTGCTGATACTTGCAATTAATGAAGGAAGATAAGATGCTAGCCACGGGCCGTGTTGACTGGACATGGGGCCATGGCCAGGGCTCTTTTCTGGCTATAAAAGGGGGTGCTTGGTTCACTTGAAAGACATCCCTTGACAAACCTCTGCTCTCCCACTTTACCACAATTCCACCAACACTCACCACCATCATCCATGATCCATCTTTAGAGTGTGTAGTAGTCTCGGGATCCAAGATTGATTGTAAGAGTTCTTGCCAATCAAGGGCCATGTTTGGCTAAGCCTCTTACATCACTTGGTGAAGACAAGTTTTTAATGTATTACTTTTGATTTTTAATCTTTCGGCACTTTTTATTTGGGTTTGTATTAATGACTTTAATAACTAGTTTCTTATGTTGAAGGTGAATTTTCTTTATCATTTCTTCATGGTGTCTTGAGGTTACTTTACTGTCTATATAAAGTAAATGATGTCATCATTCGTGTCTTTACGGTCTATATAAAGCACGTTAACTACCCGGAAGGGGGTTAGGGGGATGGTTTGGTAAAGTTCTTGTCTCATTCAGTGTATAGATCCTGCGAGGACCTGGTTCAAGCTTACTAGGACCTCCTTCAATACCCAATGGTATTGGATGGCGGGGGTGCGAATAGCTTGAACCCCTCATATCTAAACTACTATTAATACTTTAAACCGGCTTCTTGAGATTGTATCCTTGCTGACTCAAACCACTTAGCCGAGGGTAATGTCACCTTCAAAAGAGGGGCCTACCACTTTTCGCATTAATAACTCACTTAATTGTCTTTCAATATTCCGACCCTTTGGGATTGTATCCCTGCTGACTCAAACTACTGGGTTGAGGGTAACGTCACCTTCAAAAGAGGGACCTACTACTATAACTAAGAAAATCTCTTAAAAAGTCCGAAAGTGCGAAAATCATCAAAGGATCCATTAAAGACGAGTTGGATCCAAGTGATTCTATCTTGTCTATCTGTTTTTATTTTATTTATCTTTTCATTTTAGTTCTATTTTTATGTTTCAAAACTTTTTCCAAAAAAAATTAGATCGATTAGACGTTGAGGATAAACCGGTATTAAAAGCTCTTGTGTCCTTGGACGACCTCGGTATCTTACCAACACTATACTACGCTCACGATGGGTGCACTTGCCCAAGTGTGTGTTTAGTGTTAGTACAATATCGTCTTTTATAAATTTAAAACTTGACTAATGCGTAAAATGGGCTTAAAATATCAATAAAAAGATATCACACCAAACGGAAACCAAGTTTTTGGCGTCGTTGCCGGGGACACAAGGATTTTAAGAAAGTTTAAAATCAACGGCCTAATTATTTTTATTTTTTTTTTCAATTTTTTTAGGATTTTTCTTATTTTTTCAGTATATGCGGAACTCAGCATGGGCCGTGCCCGGTCGGACACGGGGCCGTGCCCATTATTCTTACTGGCAGTTTTTTTCTGAGTTACAGAAGAGTGACCACGGGGCCGTGGCGGTGCACCACGGGGTCGTGCTGAACTCCCCAGTAACTGGGATCCAGAAAACAACAACTGTAACCACGACCACGGGCTGTGGTGAGAGGTTTGACCGACATTCTTTTTTGTTTTTATCACAGGAGTTGGAACTCAATCGCAGGGCTTGAACTCTGTACGCAGTGCATGAGCTCCAGTTCCAATAAAGACATAAAAGAACCTCTAGACGAACCTGAACGCTTTCTAAGAAAAGACTAAAAGCCAAAAATCAAGAGAAGGCTTTGGGGGTCCAACTCCCAATGGCGGATCAGCGTACCCTAATGGATTACCTATGGCCTACGGTCGGTAATCTCGGAGCCGCCATAAATGCACCGAATGTCGATGCCAATAACTTCGAACTTCAGCTGCATTTGATCCAAATGCTCCTAAATTCCGCAACTTTCCATGGCCTAGCTGATGAAGATCCCCATTTACATATTACCAACTTTTTGGAAATATGTGACACTTTCCGGATCAACGGAGCTTCAAGTGACGCTGTCCGCCTCCGAATTTTCCCATTTTCACTAAAAGACCGAGTTCAGGCTTGGCTAAACACCCTCCCAAGTGGTTCGCTAAACACTTGGGATGAACTTGCCCAAAAATTTCTATATAAGTATTTCCCGCCCTCTAAAACCGCTAAATTAATGATTGAAATCAATACATATTCACAAGAGGACGGGAAATCCTTATATGAAACTTGGGAAAGGTTCAAGGAGCTATTGAGGAAATGTCCTCATCATGGTCTCGCAGTGTGGCAACAATTATCCACTTTCTATAATGGATTATTGCCACACACGAGACAAACACTCGACTCAAGCGCCGGGGGACTCCTAGGTAATCGACGCCCAAATGAAATTTATAATCAAATTGAGGAAATTACCCAAAACAATTTTCAATGGCACACCCTCCGTGGCTCAAAATCTATTGCCCCGGGCGCCCATAAAGTAGATGAGAGCACCTCTTTACAAGCCCAAATATAACAACCCTCCTAAAATATTTCCGACACCCCTTAAATATTTATAACATCCCAATATGCCATAAATACACCCCGTATACGAAAACCGGTCCCAAATACCTTTAATTTTACAAAAATAAAATAAAAACAAATAATTTAAGTCTGTCGCGGGGCGCGACAGACTACCTTTGAGCTTACGCGGGCCGCGAGCGCCTGGACACCAGGCCTCACCCGGTGCCGCCACGTGTTGAACTCGTTTCGGGTCTTGCGTCCGAGTCAGCCAAGCTAGGGCCTACCCTAGTTGGCATCGCGGGCCGCGAAGCCCTCTTTGGTTTCCGTCGCGGGGCGCGACAAGGTCGACGATCAGCCCTATATAAGGAGGCCATCGTCCTTCAGTTTCATTTATTCATTTCCCTCGTTCTCTCTCAATATTTCTACATAGCAATTATAATTTTGGCATAATACCTCCTAATTAACGAAGCTCTGCCTCGTTGTAAGTATTTTAACCCCCGGTTACATATTAGATACGTTGCCCGATTGATCTAGTGCTCCGTAACGGCTGTCGAGGCTCTGCCCGACGTAGTCGTTGGAGTTCTGACTCGGGGAGGGTATAATTAATGTAAAATTTGGGTTATTATACTAACACGTGTGCATTGTTTAATTAATAGATAATAACAAGGAAATCACGAATGAAAACCCTAAAGTTGCAATGTGAGTAATCTCCTTTTTGTAAACCTTTTTGCAAACTGTTTTTACAAAACCTCAAGTGTTTTAGTTTATACTTAACAGTGATTGAGTATTTATATTCTACAATTATCGTCGGTATGTTGGGGTTTTGTATACAAAATTTGTTACTACACTGTGAGTAGTAACATGACCACAAGTCGGGTTGACAGTACCGTGGGTGGTAATTAAAGTAGAAAAATAAACAATTGTAATTGTGAGATCGCCCTCAATAACTGTAAACTGATAAAACCTGTCTTGATTAGATTGGGATTCACTCACCAGTATTTCCCACTGACAACATGGTTTTAAACGCGTTTCAGGTAACAAAATGTGAAAGCCAAATAGAAGCCAGCTGGACAGCACTGAAGGCTTGGAAAAGTGGCTATAGAAGTTACCAAAAATAAAGAAGATGTTTATTTCAATAAAATAGGATGTATTCCTATAAATCAGTTTGTAGCGAAAACTTGGGTTTTATCCCAATATATTTATTATTATAAAATGTGGTGTTTTACTCTGATAAAATATTTCCTAACTACGGTCCAAAACTGATAAACACCGATACCACTTAAACTGGCTCACGGCCGCCCGTTCCCGGGTGATTAGGGGACGGGGGTTGCGACACCAAATCGAGTCCCTATATTCAAAAATAAAAAAAGTTAGAAATGGAAAAAAAAACGACATCGGTTATGGCTTGTGAAGGGTGTGGTGGGCCACATGAAAATTGGAGTTGTATGAAAGAACTGGAAAATCAAACGGAAATGGTAAACTACATTGATAATCGACCTAGGCCGTCGGGTACCCCAACATGTGCCTACAACCAAGGATGGCGTAACCACCCTAACCTTGGTTGGAGGGAGCCCGGAAATAGTATTAACCAACAAAATCAAAATCAATTACCAAACATTCAACAACAACAACCAAAAAATGAGTCACAAAATTTCACTTAACAACCACAATGGGGACGGGAGAGGCTTGAAGACCTCATCACACACCTCATCTCCGAAACCGACAAAAGGTACTCGGACCGTTTCATACAAACGGAATCCAACATTAGAAACCAACAAGCTAGTATTCAAAACATTGAAAAACAACTAAGTCAACTAGCCCAAAATTTCTCCAAGAGGACCACAAGGCGCATTATCTAGCAATACCGAAACCAATCCGAAGGCGCAAGTACACCTCATAGCATTAAGAAACCGAACCGTAGGTCCCGAGGAAACCCCACTACCCCCAACCAACAATAATCCACCCAACCAAACCTCAAACTCGCGCTCAATCCACAAAGAAACAACTACACCACAAAATTCTGAAACTACCAAAAACCCCCCGGTACCCTACCTTGGTCGGTTACTTCGCCAAAAGACCGACGAGCAATTTACAAAATTCATAAACTTACTAAAACAATTGCATATCAATCTTCCATTTGTGGAAGTCCTCACTCAAATGCCGAAGTACTCAAAATTCATGAGAGACTTCCTTACCCACAAAAGAAAGATTGAAACATTGCAATTGGTCAACCTAAGTGAAGAATGCTTCGTCGTACTCCTCAACAAACTCCCACAAAAGAAAATCGACCCTGGAAGCTTCACCATCCCTTGCTCTATTGGGGGATCACCCGTACGAAATGCACTAGCCGACCTTGGGGCTAGCATCAATCTCATGCTTGCATCAATGTTTGACCGACTCGGACTAGGTAAAACGAGCCCCACAAAAATGAGCATACAACTCGCCGATAGGTCTATCAAATACCCACAAGGTGTCGTTAAGAATCTATTGGTAAAAGTCGAAGACTTTGTCTTCCCGGCCGACTTTGTCATACTCGACATCGAGGAAGACACCGAAGTTCCCCTCATTTTAGGAAGACCATTCCTTGCCACCGCTCGTGCCATGATGGATATGAGTGACGTGAAGCTAACATTGAGGGTCGGAGACAAGGAGATGAAATTCGGGGTTGGAAAAAGAGTATAGGACGACCCGGTCAAATACATGGATGTCATAGACTTAAGCTTGGATGACGCTTTCCGATGGTGCAACACGGGATGTGAGACATCCCGCTCGGGTAACATATGACTGAATTTTGGTCTAGCCAAGGACCCTTATAAACGTGGCGCACCACGAAGGCATTCCGCGGAACTATCCGTAGTTTGTAATTTAGTTTAACTTTTATGTTTGCTAGTTTAGTCTTACTTTTCAGGAATAAATCACACTCGAAGAGATGGAATTTGCCAAAGGGAAGTTAAAACCACACCCCATGCACGAAAACAGAGCCTTCCGCCAACTTTTCCAACATTACAGCATGTGCAGCACGGGGCCTTGCTCAGCCCAACACGTTCCGTGCCCAGGCTCTGCAGAAAAAAGTCCCAGTTCATGTAACTGACCATGGGCCGTGCTGGCTGAACACGCCCCATGGCCAGCCTTCTGTTAAACTTTGATACTGGCAATCTGACCATGGGGCCGTGCCCGGACCACACGGGGCCGTGGCCAGACGTCTGGCGTAAAATCCGTAGGACAACCCTTAAGAGCCTTAAAACGATTAAAATTCCATGCTATACACGGTTAGTTACTTGAACTTGGTAACTACTCTATGTTTGATGATGCAGGTGCTAAAGTGCTCAAAATGCGGGTTTTAGGCAGCTTAGATAGAAGCTAGAAGCTGGCGGAGACAAGACGGAGCTGGGAAGAGTTGAAAAAGAGAAACAAGGGAATCAACATACTCAGCGCCGTAACCTACGACTCTGGTCGTAGGCTACGGCCCCCATCACTTGTCAAAAGATCATCACCGTAAGACAGTGTACAAGTGCCGTAAAAGATTGCTGGCCGCCGTAAGCTACGGCAGTGTAACACCACGTAAAAACGTGTCCAGTTATATATGGACACGTGTCCCAAACTTTAAACAAGTATATTCTCGTGAAGGACTTAAAAGGTCAACATGCCAAACTTGAGCCTCTGATTGACACCTTGTGGAAGATTTGTCTTTAATCAAAAGGTTAATTGAATACGAGAAGCCACTTCGTGTATACATATGAAAAATAAGGCTACGGGAATTAAACGTGTCAACATGTTAAGCTTACCTCTGAATGACCATTTTGAATAAATTCCCGAAAGCTTTATAAAAATTATATTAACACGTTGATAAATGGCTATTATGGAGGTTAAACCTCGGCTGCAAATAATAGTTTATAAACTCAATTCAAGAAATTGAAATTCATGCAAAGAGCCGACAAAACTTCATGTTTGGACAATTTTCTTAAAGCAAGGGAACACAAGTGCATGGCATTATTATTGGGCATTCAGAACTGGTCATTTGGACTAATGTACTGAATTAAGGGTCAAGATTCGGACATTGAAATGCATGATGAAGTGTATGAAAGTTGTAAATTTTTTTGTCCTCTGGTCATCGGTTACGGACCGTATAGCCCTAGGCTTACGGTCCGCAAGGACGTATCTAGGCGATGCGAACCAGGTTCGGTTACGAATCGTAAGCGTTTAGACATACGGTCCGTAAGCAATGGTTACGGATCGCAAGAGGATTCCTTTACGGTCCGTAAGAGCGTCGCTGGGCAGAAATTTTGGACATGAGTGAGTTAAGCTGTTAACCGACTTAAACATGTAAAATTCAATACTATGGATGATTGAACGGTAAAAATAAACCACTAGGACACATGGGGTGATCCTAGGGCCTTCCATAACAGCTGGGAATGATCCAAGAGTTCATGAAATAGTATAAATAGGTCTTGAAGTTGAGTTTCAAAAACTCACATTTTGCAACAATCAAAATAACTGATCTCTGGAGCTCACAAGGACTTGGAGAAGACTATCAAGTGTAGAAAAGATAGCTTGAACCTTTAGTAAGCCTCTAATTACTCCTCTAAGTTGTTTAATTAGTATAATTGCTTCAAAGTCAAACTTAGTATGTAATTAGTTTGACTTTCGTTTTAATTACATGTGGCTTAACCACTGATCAAATTGAAAGTGGTTATGAAACCACATTAGCATAGGTGATTAACCCCTGAAAGGGTATTTCCTAATTATCTCGTTTGACTGGTTAATTGTCGGGTCAAAGTAGTTTGACAAAAAGGCAAACTGGACAGAATTGACTAAATTGATTAAAATTTATAAACCAGAGGTTCTAAATTATAATATAACATTCTAATGACTTGGTAATGACTATATAAACATGTTTTATCAGTCCTAATCCGACAATTAATCATCTAAGGGCAGATTATAACCGAAAGTCGCAAAAGCTTGACTTTTGCTATGACTTTCAGTTCTGGCCCATTCAAGCTTATTTCTTCCATGTTTTAAGCTTCCATTAGGACCATAATACATTGTAGTGTAACTCTCTGAAGTTATATTGCATGGTGCCTAATCGTTTGTCATTTATGCTCTTGATCGTAATTATGCTCATTAATACCTAAAACGCCCTTTTTGCATAAAATCGAGATTTTTAGCAATGTGAATGAACTAAGACCTTTGCTACTGATATTTAGACATGTCCCGAAAATTTGACATCAGTTTGAGGTCTAGTATGGGAGTTATGCTCAATAGCGTAATTAAGGGACTTCTTAGTAATTAGAAAGCGTAATTAGCATAAGGCCAATCTAAACCCGATTTTTGTTACCAAACTTTTTACCTACTGATGTTAAATAATATTCTGGGATTTTTAAAGATTTTTATTTATTTTTAAGCTGAAACATAGGATTATAGCCTAGTTTCGGTAATTACCAATTTTACCCTTTTCATACATAAAATGAGTTTTACATAACTTTTTGAAGCCAAACTTTTTGTTACTGATCCTAAATGATAAATGTATTATTTTGAACCTTATAAACTGACCAAAATATCAGATTTTCCTATTTTTACTATATTAGTCCTTTTGGTCACGTATTTAGCGTTTTTAGCACATAGTATGGGTCAAAACTATATTTATCATATAAAACTCATAACTTACTGATGTTTTAAGCTAATTTACATAATATTACGGTAAGCTAATATTTTAAACTCAGAAACTTATTTTTAACCCGTAAAAGCCTATGTAAAATTACCAAAATGCCCTTATGGGACTTATTTTGGTTTAAATTGCTTTTTGGGCATAAATGTTGATATACTACTGATATATTAACATATTATGAGCATAATAATGATTAAGACCTGTTTATAGCTTGTCCGGTTACCCGTTACGCATTTACGCGTTCGGATCGGTTTACGTGACTAGTTTACGTAAAATAGCCGAAACGGGCTTAACCTAGTCTTTTAAAACCTCATTTTCCAGAATGTATTTAGTTTACCCATATTATACTAGTATCTAAGCTTGTCGGGTCTAAATCACATTCTATCCCGGTTTCCATTTAATCTACCGGTTAGGTCCGTAAGGTTTCTTTCTAGCTAGTCGGTCTAAGTCCTTGACTTAAGAAAAGACCCATTAGCATCCTAATAGATAATTAAACCTTCTATACAGATTTATAGCTTCCAGTAAAAAGTTCCTTTCAAGAATCTTAGGAATTTACTGCTACATCAGGTAAATACTTTTAACTTATTTTCCCTATACGGGCTTGGGATACGGTATATTAATACCGCTTGGTCGGGTATGGGATTATTATGTCGGAATTGTGATTTAATAAATCCGCATAACCCGTTTTAATCTGTATTGTTTGATAACATAAACATTTGGGGGTTAACGACCGTGTCCTGGATATCCTTGGCTCATTTAAGTTATTAATGGCCACGACCATGCACGGGGTGCAGGCATGCACCCGACAGATGCAAATGCTAAATATTAATTTACCCACAAGTTGGGGATAACTCCTTTGTGAGTTCTATAAGTGGTGAGTCAGTTAATCATGTCCGGCTTACAAACCGGCCCCACATGTATGACAAGCATGTAAAACTGTATACAAGATTTTAATAAAATTGTCCCAAGTTATAAAAGATTTGTGCCTTGTGCATCTAAACCAATTTTCTTAATTGTTTTCAAAACGAGTCAGTTAAATTGTATTTACCAGTATATACTGACGTATTTTCCTAAAGATTGATTTGACAGGTACTTATCGAAATAGGCTGGAGCTATAGGGTGTTGTAGAGGATCTTGCAAATCCCATAGATGCCCCGAGTCTGTAGTTTTTGTTTCTTTGTACTTTATGATCCGCCTGTGGATCTTATTACATTCCAGTCTGTATTTTCTTGTATTCGAACATCGACAGACAGTATGGTTTGTAATAGTTTATTTACCCAGCCTTCCGCTGTGCTATATTATTATGTGTGTTGACAATGATGATATCAACTACGTCACGATACTCCCCACCGGGCCCACCGGTAATACGTGGAATATTGGGGTGTGACAGGCAAGTGGCGTAGCTTACGGCGCCATTTGTTGACCTGTTGACATGCTGCTTGCCGTAAGCTACGGCAGGCGCCGTAGCTTACGGTGCCGATTGCCATCAATGTGTAACTCCTGCATTTAAGTGTCATTTTCAATGGATTTATGGTGTCTTATCATTGGATTCGGTTACATATCACTTGGCAACGAATTTTGGAGAGGTGTGGAGACATTGAGCTTGAAGAACACTAGTTAATCTCTTGTTTTTATGTTGGTGATTTCTTTTGAACATTGAAACTAGTATTATGATGTTGATTCAAGCCATGAGTGGCTAAACACTTGATGATTGTCCTGGACTGAAGGTTTGATTGAGACATTTCATGTTTGATTTTTCTAATTTCTAGAATAACAATCTTTATCTTTATGATTTGTTTGTTATGGTGTGTGATTGTTTGTTAGTAACTTGTTAATTCTTACATTGAACTAACTAGAAACCATACGTTCTTGGTGCCGTTGGCAATCGGGATATCATGGGTATAGTTAGGCTTGGGTAAGGGTTAATTGATCATCGGGTGACAACCTCACATTCTAGGAATCTGAGTACTTAGTTCCTTTTCATCACTGCAAGTAATCACACATGAACTATGTCTATGTAGTTCTTTCTAGTGAAATGATAACATGAATGTCGAAGCAAACCGGAAATCTAGGATGGTCATTTGTCTCTAATTTGCTTACAACCAAAACTTCTCTTTTGCAATTTATTTAGTTAAAGTTAGTTCTAAAACCAGTTCACTCAAATCAACTCTTGAATTTTACTTTACTTGCAATTAGTTTAATTTTAGTCAGTGTAGATAATGTTCTAAATAACACATATTCCACAAACTCCCTGTGTTCGATACCCACTTACCGCTAACTATTTAGTTGTATTTAGATTAAATTTGATTGTGACCACGACAACACGTCAAATTTCGGCGCCGTTGCCGGGGAGTAGTGCGCATCGTGTGTTATTTTTGTTCTTTTTAAGTTTGTTATTTTTCTGGTTTACGCTGGGTGTGTTAGTGTGCAGGTATTTACAGGTGCATGCGTACTAGAAGCTCTCACAAGCTTTCACTATTAGCATTTGATCCGGAAATCGAACGAACTTTGCGAGCAAACAGAATTTTGTTAAGGGAAAACACAATTAGCGGTTCACCAACAACACCAATTACACCGATTACCCACTGAGATACATGGATCCACCACAACCACCACCCACTACGGGTGAACCTGTACCACCTTTTATACCAACAGCCACTCAACCTTCACCAAATACCACCATTCCAACCACTACCACCGAACCTACTTTACTTCAAAATGTTACACCAACTAATACCACACAACCCATTACCACTCAAGAAGAACCATCCATTACTTTTAACCTTTCTACTACAATTCCACCTCTCACCCATTTCTTTCCAAGTGCAGGTCAATTATATTCAAATTATACTATAGCACCAAATTCAACCATTGTCCATGCCACTTCTACTTTTAGACCATCGAACCAGTCGGGTTTTCAATACTCGACTCTTCCATTTGGGCAATCTTCGGGAATTCAAGGAGATGGATATGATGAGGTATATGAGGATTTTGAGGGTTATGATGAAGACGGTTATGCTTATGGGGGTGATGGGGATCAAGGAGAGTTCGGTTATGTGCAAGGTCAACAACAACTCATACCACAACACATTAGGCCAAGGCCACAAGGGCCGCATGTGCAACATCCTATACCATTGCAACAAGTTCGCCCACAAAATGCAGGTCCACAATTTCAAAGGCCAATTCAACACCCACCGATGCCACAACAACAATTTCAACAACCATTGGCACCATAAGGGCATATACCAAGACCAATGGGTCCTATGCGTCCAAGGGGTCGGTTGGGTGTACCAAGAAGGCATCTTAGAGAACACGCACGAGGTATTGAAGCGCATTTTAGGCCGGTGATTACTCATAATCCTTCACCGGTAGTTATTCCTCACAACAACCAAGGAAGAACCTTTAAAGTGAGAACAAATTCCTTGCAAAGTTTGCCGAAATATAACGGTCTAGCAACGGAGGAACCCTATTTCCATTTGGAAGCTTATGATTCAATTTGCAATACTCTTGGGAGTCAAGGTTTTTCGGCCGATGATGTCAAGTTAGTCTTGTTTCAATTTTCTTTGGAGGATAAGGCAAATAAGTGGTTCTACACTTTGCCTTCAACATCCATTTATACTTGGGGGGAAATGCAACAAATTTTCTTAGATGAGTTTTACACCGCCCAAAAGATAAATGATGCTAGGAAGGGGTTGAGGAGTTTTCAACAACAACAAGGCAAAATGTTTCATGAAGCCTTCGAGCGTTTCAATATGATTATCAAAAATTGCCCTCATCATGAGATTGAACTTTGGGAGTTGATGAATGCCTTTCATGAGGGGTTATGTGCCAAAGATGCTCGTGACTTAATGTCTATCACGAATGGCACTTTTGGCACAAATTACGAGCATGACAATTGGGAGTTCTTGGAGCAAATGGCAATTACATCAAAGAGGAAAGCTCAAGCATCCAGGAGAGCACGACCGGCTGTTACCCGAACACAAGTGCACGCGGTTGACGATGGTAATGTACAAACCTCTAATCAAAATTATGATGTTTGTGATATTTGCAATGAAATAGGTCATGCGGTTGAGAATTGCCAAGGAGTGGTGGAAGGGCAATATGAAGAAGTTCATGTGGTACAAGGTCAAGGAGGGGGTGACAGAAACTATAATATGAATTCTAACACTTACCACCCCGGGTTGAGGAACCACCCAAATTTCCGATATGGGAACCCTTCAAATCAAGCTAACCTGAACTTTCAAGGTAGCCAAGGTGACTATGGTTCACGCCAATCTTATAACAACCAAAGTGGATATCGAGGTGTGAATAAACAAGGCTATCAAAGGCAGTAAGTATCAAGCGGGTCAAGAGCAAGGGGGTCTTCGGGTGGAAATGAGACGATGGATATGTTGAAGAGCATGCAAGCAGAAATGAAAAAGAGAAATCAAATGGATGACGCTCACATACAAAAAGATGAGGCCTGAGATAAAGCAATTAAAACTTTGACCACCCAAATGGGTCAACTCGCAACTGAAGTGTCAGAATTGAAGAAAAACAAAGGTCAATTACCAAGCGACACTAAGGTAAACCCGTCTCATAGTACTTCAAGAGGTAATAATGCTAACATTCACCATGTAAGTGTTTTGAGAAGTGGGAAAGAGTACAAAACCAATCCTTCACCGGATTTGGTTGATGGGGTGGTTGAAGATATAACAGGTCAAGATAGTGAGGAAGAAAATGAACCAACTATTGTTTCTTCTAAAAAACTCAATTTTGAAAGACCCGAAATTAATAAAGAACAAGAAAAGAAAAATTAAGATGAGGGAACTAGTCAAGTACCATTTCCCTCGGCTTTATTAGATCCGGGTAGGAAAAATTTTATTTCAAAACGGGGTCCTCAAAAAGACGAAATGTGGGAGGTTTTTAAACAAGTAAAAATTAATCTTCCTTTACTTGAAGCAATCAAAAAGGTACCCGCTTACGCCAAGTTCTTAAAAGAATTGACGGAGCGGGTAAGTGCAGTCTTGAAGGGAGATCTTCCTCCTAAGCTACAAGATCCAGAACGCCTCTCATAAACATCCAAGTGGGAAATTTTCAAACCGCAAGGGCGTTATTAGATCTTGGAGCTGGAGTAAGTATCCTACCGGGGGGTTATATGACCAATACGACTTTGGTCCATTGAAACGGGTTGAAACAACGGTGGTATTAGCCAATTTGTCTCACAAACTTCCCCAGGGTATTATACGGGATGTGATAGTTAAGGTTGATGAGTTTTATTATCCCGTGGATTTTCTTGTGCTAGATTACTCATCCGCGGACCCAATTCAACAACAAAATGTTATTTTAGGTCGGCCGTTTTTGAACACCGCACATGCCGTTATTGATTGTCGATATAGTACGGTCAACATGACATTCGGTAATAGAAAGATGAGATTAAATGTTTTTACTAACGGTACTAACATTTATGGTGATGAGTGTTTTCTAGAAGATTTCATAGATGGATACGACCCGAAGGAGTTCGAGGAAGAGATTTTGGGTTCTTGTGTTTGTGATGTGTCTTTGCAGGTGCATGCATGTGATTTGGAAAAGGAAGAGAAGGAGCAAGAGGCTCTTGCGGTGAAAGAAGGAAGACCGCCATGGACCCACCAAACGGACACTCTACCGGTGGAAATTGATTCGGGTACAAAGCCTTCTTTGGAATGTCCAGCAAGTGTGGAGTTGAAAGAGCTACCCAAGCATTTAAAGTATGCATTTCTGGGGGAGAATGACACCTTACCGGTGATCATTGCTTCCAATTTAGCGGTAGCTCAAGAGGATGAATTGATACGGGTGTTGAAGGTTCACAAGGCTGCAATTGGGTGGATGATAGCCGATTTAAAAGGTATTAGTCCATCCATTGTGATGCATAAAATCATTACAAGTGAAGACGCAAAGCCAACCCGTGTGTTAGTGCATTAATGTCTATCGCCTTCGTCAATCCGAGCCGTAGCGAGAAACCGAAGAAATCAAGTTTTATAGTGTTATATCTAGTTAAAAGGCAAGGTGGCAATCGTGTAATTAATGAAAAGTTTCATTAAAGCCTTGACCTATAAATAGGATAGTTATGACATAAGTTAGAAGACTTTTTGCTTATTGGTGATTTTGGAGATTCAAGTCTAGAGAGAGAAAGTCTAGAGAGAGAAAGTCTAGAGAGAGAAAACTCTCTCTACGTGATTTTTGTATCGTACACGTCATATTCTTCAATAAAATCACGGTTCTAGTACGTTATTGTGTGTTCGGTCACGCACGTTCACGGATTCCGCACGTCGAACGTTCGTTACGCAATCGAACGGTGTCAAAACCGGTCCTACAAGTGGTATCAGAGCTAGGAGCTCGATTGCACTGATCAAACACATTGATTCGAACCAGATTTCAGCATTTTCAGATCCGAATTTCATCATTTCTTCATCTTCTACTCATTTTTCACGTTTTTTACTGAAATTCGTCAAATTGAACAGGTTTTTACGGTCCGAATCGGCTGAATTTTTGATATGTTGTGCGTAAACACCTGATCTATAACCCTACCAAGTTTCAGATCCAAATTCCTAACCGTTTAGGAGAAATCTAAGATTTTCAGTTCGATTTCGCGTCAAAATTGCAGGTTCGCTTTTACGAACAATATAGGTTCGCTTATTTGGACATTCTAAACTTTGAGGTTCGCTCCAAAGGTCCGCTCATAGTGACATTATTTTGAGGTCCGCTCATAGGTGTAAAAGTAGGTTCGCTTATATGTCAAATTCTAGTTCCGCTCATTAGGTCCGCTTATTAGTCAGTTCAGTAGGTTCGCTCATATAAACCAATCAGTGATTCCGCTCTTGTGACTTTTTGATTCTGCTTGAACGTGGTTGTCGACTGTTGCATCTGATTAAAAGACATTAACACTAATTGATCGACCCAATGAGAATTTGTTTGAAAGAAATGGATTGTCGGACCATGTGAATAGATTTTTAAAATGTGTCAGTCTATTGACAGCCATATATTGACAAAGGAAATTAGGTCCAATGAGAATTGAAGTGTAATAAAAGTTGTCGGCCAAGTAGGTTGAACAATTAAAGTTGTCTGCAATTTTTAAAAAAAAATCAGATTGCATGAATTGTGAGTTAGTCTCGGTCCAATCAGTATGGGTTAGTGGAAATTGGCGGCCCAATCAAGTTTTTTGGTTTAGTGGATATTTGCGGCCCATATGCGATTAAGTGTCAAAACAAAGTAATCACATTTTTCAGTCATTCACGTGAACATCATTGTAGTGGCCCTATTGAATTCAAGTTGATTTGTTAGTTGTCGGCTGCATCACATGCTCATGTGACTTCATTAGTTTACGGTCCAATCACAAAGTATAAACTAAAGTGACTGTGAGTTAGTTACGTGATGTTGTCGGCCGAATCATAGTTGTTGGGTTTTAAAGCGGCCCAATCACAATTATTGTGATTTAACGTGAATCAAAGTCGGTGATAAATTGGTTTGTCTAAATTGAAAGGTCCAATAAAAGAGTGTTGAAAGATAATTTTGTCGAACATACTGTTTGCTTGAGACGTTAAATAATTGTCGGTCACTGTTTGAAGTTCATATTACACGGCCTAATACATTTGTTGATATCAAGACTGCATGTGACTGTCGACCATGTTACAAGTATTGTGAGGTCCAATTACATTGTGTTGGGTATTAGAGTGTGTCGGCCATTGTGATTCATATCTGTTCAATTAAGACATTAAAGTCAATTTGTGATATCACATAAAATCTGTTATAGATCCATTCAGTAATAATTGGCCCAATCAGGTGAAGTCATTTGCGGCCCAATGAGGTTGTTTTATCCTTGATGTTGCCGGCCCAGAGTATCATTAGGTTGTTTTATCTTTGATGTTGCCGGCCCAGAGTATCATAATATTTCATTGATAACAGTCTACTTAATTCTCGGCCCAATCATCAATTGATTCATCAATTTTGTCGGCACATGTGATTGGCTTTTATTGCGGCCCAATAGAAGCATATGGTAAATTGTTGTTGTCGGCTATTTGCAAAAGTGTTGGCATGTGAGAATAACTTGAAAATCAAATTTTATCCTTGAAGGTGATCAAATCGTTTTTGTCGTGTAATACTATTAATCAAGTGGTGGGTTCTATTCATTGAAAGTTGATTTTGTTTGACCTACTCAATCGGGTCACAATCCGATTCAAGGCATTTTATTTGTTCAAGTTTAAAGTGCATCAAATCGAGCGGTAATCCAAACAAGTTGCCACCCGATCCTAATCAGTTTCATTTATTCGTGTTTCAGGTGATTTGTCAAGCATCGGATACTCGCACGAGCAAATTCCTACTCGATCCACTGTTGCCTAATCTTTGATATTCAATCGGATAGTCATTTGATTGTGTGAAATTTTGAATTGTTTGAAAATTTGTTGTTGTGAATCTTTTCATTACCAAAGCATGGGTTCTGAGATTTATATTGCAATGAACAAATTTGATAATTTTACAGGTATCAAAGGAGAGTCTTCAAAAGAATTGATTGACAGGTATTGTCTTCTAGTTGTGGAGATGGGGAGATTGAAGATAACCAAGACCAATGAGGAATTGAAAGACAAATTGGCAAACGCATTGCTATATGATGAGTGGAGTACTTACTTGATGATGTTGAAGAAAAATTCGAACTATGAATTTTTCAACCTTAGTGACTTCATCGAGAAGATTCAAGCTCAAGAACTTGAGTTACAAAAGATTAGAAAATTGAAGACTGAGTCAAGAGAGAAGAGTAAAGCAGCAACTGATGAAGCAAAATTCAAATCTAAGGAAATTGTTCAAGAGGTAGAGGAGCAGGTTAAAGAAATTTCAGCTATCAATGTGGAGAAGAAAGCTGAATCTGAAAAGATGACCGAGAAGTGCTTAAATTGTGAAAATCTGAAAATGCCAATCTCTTGAGCGATTTAGAGAGTTTGTCATTAGAAAATGAAAATCTTAAAAAATCAGAAAATGTTTTGAAAAATCAAAAACAAAATTTAGAAAATGAAAAATTAAAAATGGAAAAAGAATTTCAAAATCAAATAAAAATTCTTGAAGATGGGAGAGATGTGTTTAGCAAAAACAACATCGAAAAGCAAAAAATGATAAATTCTCATCTTCAGAAGATTATTCAACTTAAAAAAGAAGGTGACCAAGCTCGAAAGAAAATCAACGAGCTTGAAACTGAAAGGTTTTGTGACTTCTTCAGAGTATTTGAATATTCCATGTCTAAAACCGATCAATTCTGTTCCAATAAGTGACAATGTCACAAATTTTGACAAAGTCAAAATTGAGGATTGTGATGATAAAACTGATGATGAAAATGAGAAAAATGAGAAAAGAAAAATACTTTTAGAATTAAAAGAAAATTTCAAAAATACTGTTTTGCAATCTACTGAAATAGGTGAATGCTCAAAGCAAAAACCTGTTAAGAAGATTGTTGAACAGAAACAAAAAATTCAAAATTCAAAAAAATTTCAAAATGAAAATAAAAGCTCATCAATTCAGTCATCCAATCATTATGCAAAATCACAAAAATCTAAAAACAAAAACTTACAAATTGTTGGCAATAAGTGATGCAGGTCGGACCACAGTGCTCAAAAGTCAAATTCAGCAATCAAGAGGAGAAAGGAATATCACCAAGCCAAACAATGCTTTGATTTGAGCATTTGGACTGAAAATGGTGATTGGTACGATAACAGAGTGTGTTACAGATGCGGCTATCAAGGACACATTGCTGTTAACTGTCAGAGTAAGGGTTTTGAAACAAGGAGATGCTATGAATGTCAAATCAAAGGTCACATTGCCAGAGATTCCCAATGAGATCAAATGAAAGATCGAGGGCTATATCTCAGAAAAGGGTGATAAAGTCAGTCAAAGAAAAGCCTAAGGAACTGAAAGTTTCAGAACAGAAAGTCAAAGAACTGAAGGTTCAAGAATCTAAAGTTCAAGAAACGAAAGTGAAGCTTTCTCAAGGGCAAAAAAACAAACTGAGAAAGAAGAGGAAGAAGGCGAGAGAATATTTGGAGAAGATCTTGTCCTCGGGTTCATCTGTTGGTAAAAATAAGAGTTCTGATGAATCGACTCTCTCAATTGCAAAGTCAAGCAAGACGAATTCATCGGATACAAATCTGAGGACGAAAGAAGAAAGGAAGAAGAAGAAAATGGTCAGCGATGAAGCTGACGTGTCAAAGTCATATAAGCCACCTTCAGTCAATGAATCTGACAGGTCAAAGTCAGATAAGCCATGTGCAGGCAATGATTCTGGTGTGTCAAAACCAGAAGAGCCATTTGTTGAGGTAAAATCTAAGAATTCAGGTTTAACAATGGATGATGCAAACTTTCCACCATTGTTAAACAAGAATTCAAAAACACCCAAGGACCGTCAGGCTTGGGTGAAACTGTTTAAATGAAAAACCTGACTTGCCGGAACTCCCAGGTTGGTAATTAGGGAGTAGGAATCGGCATCTTTCTTGAGAAATTCACTTCGGTGATATTTCGACTTTCAAAAGATAAATCAAGGACATTAAGTTGTACTTGATTCATCTTTCCTACAAGTGATAATTTGAAAAACAAGGTGATGAAACCCCGAGTTTATGAAATGACACACAAAACTAATTTTCCGGAAAAACCATTTTGATTAAAACAAACTTAAATGTTTTGAAATCATAATGGGAAAATAGTTTGTTGTCAGGGGGAGTTCTGATTGTTTACGTCAAGTGGATGGCGAATTGAAGCGATTCGATATCATGTTGTCACTTTATCTGTACAGTTTGTTTCAAATTTTCCTAGAAAATCAAAATTGAAACAGATTTTGATTTTAGGGGGAGAAAAATTTTAAAAAAAAATTTGAAAATTTGAAAATGTCAAAAACAATGAAAAATCAAAAATGAGTTTTTGTTGCATAAAAGAGGAAATGATAGTACATCAGTGGTCTATCACAACACGCTAAAGATATGTAATGTTTAAAAGTGATAAACAATCTTACTATGGATGTGTCGGTAGATTTTTGCACACTTAGTAAATTGAAATGAGATATAAACCTGAATTCAAACTTGCTTAATTCGTGGGTAACTATTCTTGGATATATGGGTAACCCCCGAAATCTTGTTTGAAAGATCCCTCTTTCTGAGATACTAGGTCTTTATACTCAGTGATATCTGGGTATTATTCCGGGACTTCTGCTGTATGGAAATACTGACCTAGTCCCCGAATAATACTTTCTGCAAAATGCATTGAAATATAAGCGCATCCCTCAGCAAGTTGATAAAACAATAAAATTGATAGTCACTGCTGTTGTAGCAAAAGATCCTCTAAAGGGGACCCACCAAAAGTCGAAGCCGTCGTCTCTCTGCGTATACGGAAGTATCGACCTGAGCTCTCACGGCCCTCGCAATTTACCCCTTAACAGATATCATCTGTGGTATACTAACCTGTAAGACTGATCATTGGGATCTGGATACGGGAGTATATTCAAGTGGAGTGATACACATTTAAGTTCAAGTTTCTAAAACATTAATATTGTATCTCGAATCAATTGAAATTTGTGTGAAAATTTAAAGTGGACCAATATACTGACAATCTAGGTAAATTGTTTAAAACTTGAAATGTTTAAAAGCTTAACGGTGTTGGTAATATGTCTCAAAAACTGATATGATCCTCTTGCACAAACTCACAAAAAAATGTTTGTACATATTTCATTTCTGCATTTAATTTCTGCTATTGCATTTATGTTTCATAGTATGAAAAATCCAAAAAGATTTTCGACAACTGATGTTGAAAATCTGATATTCAAAATCTCAAAGGCTAAACAAGATGAACAGTTGGATTGGTTAATTGGTTTGAAATGTTGAATCAGAATTTGGAATGTTTCAAATTTTGTTAAATTTTAAATGTGAAAGATAATCCTCAAATGTTTAGTTGATTCATTTAGTTGAATCACAATATTGTTTGTTATAATTATGTGTTTGAGATGTGTAGGTCTCTGATTCTGTTGCTACGGAAAGCCAGGCGTCGATCCTAAAAGCACAGAAGCTTGACGAAAGGGGGAGCCTGAAGAAAAGAAGTCTGATCGATAGGAAGAGCAACAGAAGCTCGAAGACAGATCCACGGGGATTTTGTTTGAGAAAGAGAAAGACAAGACGCTACGAGATTGACTGCGGCAATATCCAAGGGGGAGATTGTTAGTGCATTAAGTTCTATCACCTTCGTCAATCCGAGCCGTAGCGAGAAACCGAAGAAATCAAGTCTTTATAGTGTTATATCTAGTTAAAAGGCAAGGTGGCAATCTTGTAATTAATGAAAAGTTTCATTAAAGCCTTGACCTATAAATAGGATAGTTATGACATAAGTTAGAAGACTTTTTGCTTATTGGTGATTTTGGAGATTCAAGTCTAGAGAGAGAAAGTCTAGAGAGAGAAAACTCTCTCTACGTGATTTTTGTATCGTACACGTCATATTCTTCAATAAAATCACGGTTCTAGTACGTTATTGTGTGTTCAGTCACGCACGTTCACGGATTCCGCACGTCGAACCTTCGTTACGCAATCGAACGGTGTCAAAACCGGTCCTACACCGTGAAACACAAAGAAGGTTGAACCCGAATTTGAGAGAGGTGGTCAAGAAAGAAGTTATCAAGTGGTTGGATGCGGGGATCATTTATCCCATTTCGGACAGTGCGTGGGTAAGCCCGACTCAGGTAGTGCCTAAAAAATCCGACATCCAGGTAAGAAAAGATGAGCAAGGTGAGCAAATTGCCACCCACCCGGTCACCGGGTGGCGAGTTTGCATTGATTATAGAAAGTTAAACGCCGGTACCTCCAAAGACCATTTCCCGTTACCCTTCATTGACCAAATAATTGAAAAACTTTCCGGTAAAAAATATTATTGTTTTTTGGATGGGTATTCCGGATATAACCAAATTGCTATTCACCCGGACGACCAACGCAAAACCACGTTTACATGTCCATATGGTACATTTGCTTTTCGGCGAATGCCATTTGGACTATGTAACGCTCCGGCCACATTCCAAAGATGTATGATGAGTATATTTTCGGATATGGTCGGGGAGTCTCTTGAAGTGTTTCTGGATGATTTTTCCATCTTTGGCCCAAGTTTTGATTCTTGTCTCGATGAATTAGAAAAAGTTTTAAAAAGGTGTGTTGAGACAAACTTGGTGTTAAGTTGGGAAAAGAGCCATTTTATGGTTCAAGAGGGTATTGTGTTGGGGCACGTGATATCGGACCGGGGAATGGAGGTAGACAAAGCAAAAATTCGGGTAATTTCATCTCTACCCCCACCAAAGAATGTTAAGGGGGTGAGATCGTTTTTGGGACACGCGGGATTCTATAGAAGGTTTATTAAGGGTTTCAGTGTAATTACAAAACCTTTATGTAATTTATTATTGAAAGATGTTCCATTTGATTTTACTGACGAATGTTTGCAAGCGTTTCGTGTTTTGAAGGAACTGTTGGTGAAAGCTCCCATCTTGCAACCACCGGATTGGTCAAAGCCGTTTGAAATTATGTGTAATGCTAGCAACACAACCATTGGAGCGGTTTTGGGTCAAAGGGTCGATAAGAAGCCGGTGGTGATCTATTATGCAAGTAAAACTTTGTCCGAGGCGCAACTGAATTACACCATGACCGAGAAAGAATTATTAGCGGTGGTGTATGCCTTGGACAAGTTTAGATCTTACATTTAGGGGAGCAGGGTGATTGTGTATTCGGATCATAGTGCGGTTCGATACTTAATGGAAAAGAAGGATGCAAAGCCCCGGTTGATTCGTTGGTGCTTTTGTTGCAAGAGTTCGATCTCGAGATTCGGGACAAAAAGGGGTGTGAAAATGTTGTAGTGGATCATTTGTCCCAGATCCCATTGGAAGGTGTTGATGACCCGAGTGAAATTAATGAACGGTTTCCCGATGAACAATTGTTAGCCGTTTCTACTTTTGTTGCACCTTGGTATGCCCACTATGTGAACTATTTGGCTATGGGTGCAATTCCGAATCATCGGACAAAGAAGAGACGACAAAAATTCTTGAGCCAAGTTAAGCAACATATATGGGATGAACCAGATTTGTTCAAAATCGGACCCGATCAAGTGATACGAAGATGTGTTCCCGAAACTGAAATTTTAGAAATTTTGACCCATGCTCATTCATCGGCATGTGGAGGGCATTTTAGTGGGAACAAGACGGGTTATCGGGTGTTATCTAGTGGGTTTTATTGGCCCACAATTTTCAAGGATTCCTGCGAGTACGCCCGAAATTACATAAATTGTCAAAGAGTGGGAAGCATTTCGAAGCGGGATGAAATGCCGTTACAACCAATTTTGGTGGTGGAGGTATTTGATGTTTGGGGAATAGACCTCATGGGTCCTTTTCCAAACTCAAACGGGTTTTTGTATATATTGGTTGCGGTTGATTACGTTTCGAAATGGATTGAAGCTATCGCTACGAGGACCAACGATCATTCCGTTGTATGTAAGTTTGTGCAATCCAATATTTTTGCTCGATTCGGTGTGCCTATGGTGATAATAAGTGATGGCGGTTCACATTTCAAGAACTTCAATTTTGGGAAATTGTTAAAAAGATACAATGTGAATCACCGTGTTGCTACACCGTACCATCTGCAAACAAGTGGACAAGGTAAATTGTCCAACCGTCAAATTAAGGAGATTCTAATGAAGACGGTAAGAACGGATAGAAAAGATTGGTCAACTAAACTTGATGATGCGTTGTGAGCTTATCGAACGGCTTACAAAACTCCACTTGATACAACGCCATATCGAATGGTTTATGGAAAAGGGTGTCATTTGCCTATGGAGTTAGCACATCGGGCATATTGGGCGATTAAAACGGTGAATGCAAACTATGACGAAGCGGGTCGGGTGCGGAAGCTACAATTGAATGAGATTGAGGAAATACGGGATCAAGCCTATGAGTGTGCGTCCGCATACAAAGACAAATTGAATAAAGTTCATGATGCAAAAATAAAGAAAAAGAACTTCGAAGTGGGTCAAAAGGTGTGGTTGTATAATTCAAGGTTGAAGATGTTCACGGGAAAACTCAAAAGCAAGTGGATGGGTCCTTACGTCATTCGAAGAGTGGGGAGGTTTGGAGATGTTGATATACAAGATGAACAAACAAATAAACAACAAACGGTGAACGGGCATCAGATTTGGTGTTTGTAAATATTTAGTTTAGTTTGTTAAAACGATTAGATGAACTTTTCACAAATAAATGCTTCACCTCTTTGTTTCAATTTGTTCATTTGTTCGTGAAATAAATCCTCTCTCCATTCCGCGGGTTGGTCTAGCAATGAACCAGATGTCCAATCCGGTTTCGGACCCCTTGGAGGTGCATCCTCCTCCGAGTCCGGGTCGCCTATCCATGTCAATCTCCTACTCTTTTGTTGTACATCTTCCCCTTGAGGCTCATTAGACGAACTTGCAACTACTTTTCCCTTTTTCGTCACCATATCTACACACATTCATAAACCAGGCAAAACAATTCAAGTTAGTTCAACTTCTCATTCTTCCCCACACTTGCTTTATGTCATGGGTATAGATGCACAAAAACCAAAGATTCATTTTTTTCAAACAAAACTTCGGCATGATGTTCCTATAAATCAGAATTTTTTTCCAAAAATTTTCACTAAACATCAAACACATTTATACCCATAACACTCAATGGTTCACAAAATCCTATCATCTATCTCATACAAGCAAGTGTGTAAGCAAAAATCATAATGAAACTTACAAACCTGAATGTACATCAAAGATTAAGAGGAAATCACATACCTTAGTGTTGTAGAAGATAAGAATAACAAACTCTCCAAGTTCACACAAAAACCTACAAAACCCCCCAAAATTTTGGCACCCCCTATGCTCAAATCCGAACCCAAAACTAAGGAATCTTAAAGATACGAGTGTAGATTTGGATTCCTTGTGAAATTTCACCCAAAATGGACTCAAGAATCACCAAAATCGGAATCAATATGAGTGAGTTATGGAGTTTTGAAGAAGATGGAAGTTAGGGTTCTTAAGAGGAAGAAGAATGGGGAAGAAGAAAGAGTTTGTGGTTGGGGATCGATGGATGATTGAATGGTTGAGAATTAATGAGTTTTATTATAATTATTGTTATTATTATTAGTTATTAAATGTTTTTCGGTTTTTTTGAATATAAAATACATAAAACGCCGGAAAGTCCCACCATATGTGCCAGCTCGGTGCCGTAGCCTACGACACCCGCCGTAGGTTACGGTGATAACTGGGTGTTTTTCATCCGCCGTACGACAGTACCCAACTGCCGTAAGACTCTTTTTTCTTGATTGCCACCGTAAGCTACGCCCCTGTCCGTAGCTTACGACGGCCACTGGCCACTGACACTTTTTGGTCTTGTTGATTTTTTTTATTGCAAAACTTTTTTATGTATTATATGTTTTTTTAGCTTTATAAAATCGTTTAATTTTTTATTGTTTTTATGATTTTCGAAAAACTCGAAAATTAACCCTACCCCCCGTTAAAAACCCGTGTTGTCCTCAACACTATGTTCGGAAAATTCGCACGAATTTCCCCACACTTGTTTCGAACACCGGTTTTAAACGGAACTTATTCAAACCGAAACAAACTAAACTAAATATTTTCAAACACCAAATCTGGGCCTCTTTCAAGTTTCTTCGTCATCCAATGGGCGTAGAATGTAACCCACTTTGTCGAGCTCGAGATTGTTGATGTCGTTACCTTCCAAACCTCCCCACTCTGCGAATGACGTAAAGACCCATTGTTGATGTCGTTACCTTCAACAATCTCGAGCTTGAAAAAGTGGGTTACATTCTACGCCCATTGGATGACGAAGAAACTTGAAAGAGGCCCAGATTTGGTGTTTGTAAATATTTAGTTTAGTTTGTTTCGGTTTGAATAAGTTCCGTTTAAAACCGGTCTTTGAAACAAGTGTGGGGAAATTCGTGCGAATTTCCCGAACATAGTGTTGAGGACAACACGGGTTTTTAACGGGGGGGGGGGGGGTTGGGTTAATTTTCGAGTTTCTCAAAAATCATAAAAACAATAAAAAATTAAATAATTTTATAAAGCTAAAAAAACATATAATACATAAAAAAGTTTTGCAATAATAAAAAACAACAAGACCAAAAAGTGCCAGTGGCCGCCGTAAGCTACGGCCAGGGGCGTAGCTTACGGTGGCAATCAAGAAAAAAGAGTCTTACGGCAGTTGGGTACTATCGTACGGCGGATGAAAAACACCCAGTTATCGTCGTAACCTACGGCGGGTGCCGTAGGCTACGGCACCGAGCTGGCACATATGGTGGGACTTTCCTACGTTTTATGTATTTTATATTAAAAAAACCGAAAAACATTTAATAACTAATAATAATAACAATAATTATAATAAAACTCATTAATTCTCAACCATTCAATCATCCATCGATCGCCAACCACAAACTCTTTCTTCTTCCCCATTCTTCTTCCTCTCAAGAACCCTAACTTCCATCTTCTTCAAAACTCCATAACTCACTCATATTGGTTCCGATTTTGGTGATTCTTGAGTCCATTTTGGGTGAAATTTCACAAGGAATCCAAATCTACACTCGTATCTTGAAGATTCCTTGGTTTTGGGTTCGGATTTGAGCATAGGGGGTGCCAAAATTTTGGAGGGGTTTTGTAGGTTTTTGTGTGAACTTGGAGAGTTTGTTATTCTTATCTTCTACAACACTAAGGTATGTGATTTCCTCTTAATCTTTGATGTACATTATGGTTTGTAAGTTTCATTATGATTTTTGCTTACACACTTGCTTGTATGAGATAGATGATAGGATTTTGTTAAACATTGAGTGTTATGGGTATAAATGTGTTTGATGTTTAGTGAAAATTTTTGGAAAAAATTCTGATTTATAGGAACATCATGCCAAATTTTTGTTTGAAAAAATATGAATCTTTGGTTTTTGTGCATCTATACCCATGACATAAAGCAAGTGTGGGGAAGAATGAGAAGTTGAACTAACTTGAATTGTTTTGCGTGGTTTACGAATGTGTGTAGATACGGTGACGAAAAAGGGAAAAGTAGTTGCAAGTTCGTCTAATGAGCCTCAAGGGGAAGATGTACAACAAAAGAGGAGGAGATTGACACGGATAGGCGACCCGGACTCGGAGGAGGATGCACCTCCAAGGGGTCCGAAGCCGGATTGGACATCCGGTTCATTGCTAGACCAACCCGTGGAATGGAGAGAGGATTTATTTCACGAACAAATGAACAAATTGAAACAAAGATGTGAAGCATTTATTTGTGAAAAGGAAATCCGTGAAGCTGATTTTGGGCAATTCGGGATCACAGCAAAGTTCAAAGCATTGGGTTGGGGAGCAGCTTTGAAATGTTATGATGGCGAGGTGAAGAAGATATACGACACTTAGATTCAAGAATGGATGGCCTCACTCGAATGTCCTCCATTTAAGGCTCCAAAACAGATGAAGCTTATCGGATGGTGTAACGGGGTCAAAGTTGAGATGTCTTATGACTCACTGCGTCGCATAGTGAAGTTTGATGACGGACAATGAATACATCTACGCAAGCCTCAAAGATCTCTATCACGAGCCCGAAAAGCATCCTTAGTGGCAAAATAGGCTTGATTACCTTTTCCTCTCGGGTACGACACATGGGAAGTTGTATAGACGGAACTTGAGAATGGAAGCGAAATTGTTATTGGTTTTATGTACACGCAATGTCGTTCCATGGCGGGGTGGCAAGATGGAGGTGCATTTTCAAGAGGTGCCGATCTTGTATATGATGATGCATGGTTCTCCTAAGGTTCCCTTCAGATTTCTAGTGTTGAACAACATTTGGATAAGCCGCAATAGTGGGGAAAGAAAAATTGTGCCTCATTGTCGGTTGATCACGGCGTTGTTGAAAAAGTACGGGGCGATTAAAGGTGATGAAAAAGGTTCTTACAAGAAGTTTAGCCTGTTTGACATAAAGAATTTGGGATCCGGATGGGAGTACAAGGAGTCGGAGAGGTATCACAAGTTGAAAACAAATGGGAGAAGATGGAGAGTAATCAAAGTGGATGCAAGATCACTACGACTGGGTGAGGCTGATGAGTCCGAAACGACCGATGAGGAAGTTAGTGGTGAAGACACGTTCATGGTTGATGCTCAGGTAGGGGGTGCTGGCCTAGCTGGAGTTCAGGGAGCCGGTGTACAGTCTGGTTATGTGAGGAGTGCATTTGATTACGCACAACAGGCCTATGATCCTTATTGGGCCCATTCGGGGAATATGGGCCAGATTATTGAACAGAGGCGGCCACCCACTTTTGGCGGATGGAGTGAACAAAACCAAATGCTCTTTGATCAACAAACTTTTATGGGTGCTAGCATGGAAAGAGCTCTCAAACAGAGTTATGACAGAAATGAGCAATGGAACCGTGCTCGTATGTATGCCTACGAAGAAGAAGTGAACAACCGCTACTTAGACGACCGTCAAAGACACTTGCATGATCAGTGGCATGCGGGTCAACCACTTGAAGCGGACCCGCTAGTTGTGGATTATACCACGTTACCACCTTATGACGGTAGTGTGTCATATCCCACCCCGCCATTACATCATTCTCAATGGGTGGATCCACACGCTATGAGTTATCAGTAGGCGAATCCAAGTGGTGATCAAGGGGTAGCAGTAGCAGTGGAGCATTTGGCTTTGGAGAGTGGAACGAGATGATGACATCCATCTTCGGGCCCCCACAACCGAAGTATTATTAGTCAGGTCGTATCTTGCTCCTTTGTATATTTGTGTATATTTTCATTGTGTTTGTTCATGTTCATGGTTGGGAGGTAGGGTGGTGTTTTGATGTTGAAGTGTTTGTTGGGTTGTGTTAGTGGTGGTGTGTCTGAATTTTCATTAAAATAAAAAAAATACAAAAAAAGAAAGTTGGGATTTGAGAGTATTAGCGGAAGCTAATGTTGATTGGGTAAAAGCGATCCTTCCCTCAAAACCATACATTGGGACAATGTATGCCAAGTGTGGGGATGAGGGGAAAATTTTGAGAAATTTAAAAAAAAATTGTAAATCCAAGCGAAAATTGTCAAAATTTGAAAACTTGATGTTGTTCCACTTGACACACCGACACCCATTCCTAGTCTTTTCTTGGTGAAAATTTGAGCCACATATGATTGTTATTGATATTTCATTGTTTGAGTAGCGGTGTGTGTCGTGTGTTAATAGAACTTGTGTGCGAATCCTTGTTAAATCCTAGAATTAGTATGCTTTTGAAAATGATAGGGGACTTTTAGGTAGCCTCGTCTAGACGTGTGAGAGTGCGGGATTGGTGGGTTGGACCTCATACTTTACATATATGAGCTTGGTATTGTGAGGGGTGGGGTTTGGTCTTTGGAAAGCCACGTTTGAGCCTTAGACCATTCGGTTGCGACCCAAGCCTACTTCCTATAAAATTTTACCTTTTGAGGTAACCCGGTTTAGGAGACTTAGCATGTAGTATTGATATTCTTGTATATATTACTGAAGTTTGTTATGAAAAAAAAAAGGAAAAATATGAGAAAAATACAAAAAGAAATGATTAGTTTGTATGGTAGTTGAGAATGTTGAAAAAGTATGTATATATTTGGTGTTTGCTTTGTTAGTAGTAGAAATAAAAACCGGGTCATATCAATTAGCTCTTTTATATATGCATTCCACCATTGTCCTACCTTTGCATCTAGCCCCGTTACAACCCGTAAGTTCCTTTGATTCAAAAGCATGCTAGATATTCGTTAGGAGGAGACTTGATTTTTATACAAACCTATTGTCGCGCACACACACACACGCATTGAGTGGTTTAGCATTATGTGCTATTATTTCTTGTCACCGAGAGTTTTTATGAGGGGTGTGTCTTGTGGTATGATTGAAAGTTAGTAGAAGGATGGCATTTTAGCTTGGTTTACATGATTGATCGCTTGTGGTTGTAATAGTTTTTGAATGGGTCTTGGGACAAGCAATGGGTAAGTGTGGGGATGTGACGGGTGGTCCGTAGGACAACCCTTAAGAGCCTTAAAACGATTAAAATCCCATGCTATACACGGTTAATTGCTTGAACTTGGTAACCACTCTATGTTTGATGATGCAGGTGCTAAAGTTCTCAAAATGCGGGTTTTAGGCAGCTTAGATAGAAGCTAGAAGCTGGCGGAGACAAGACGGAGCTGGGAAATAGTTGAAAAAGAGAAACAAGGGAATCAACATACTCAGCGTCGTAACCTACGGCTCTGGCCGTAGGCTACGGCCCCCATCACTTGTCAAAAGATCATCACCGTAAGACAGTGTACAAGCGCCGTAAAAGATTGCTGGCCGCCGTAAGCTACGGCAGGTGGCATAGCTTATGGCGCCATTTGTTGACCTGTTGACCTGCTGCTTGCCGTAAGCTACGGCAGGCGCCGTAGCTTACAGTGTCTATTGCCATCAATGTGTAACTCCTGCATTTAAGTGTCATTTTCAATGGATTTATGGTGTCTTATCATTGGATTCGGTTACATATCACTTGGCAACGAATTTTGGAGAGATGTGGAGACATTGGGCTTGAAGAACACTAGTTAATCTCTTGTTTTTATGTTGGTGATTTCTTTTGAACATTGAAACTAGTATTATGATATTGATTCAAGCCATGAGTGGCTAAACACTTGATGATTATCCTGGATTGAAGGTTTGATTGAGACATTTCATGTTTTCATTTTTCTAATTTCTAGAATAACAATCTTTATCTTTATTATTTGTTTGTTATGGTGTGTGATTCTTTGTTAGTGACTTGTTAATTCTTACAGTGAACTAATTGGAAACCATACGTTCTTGCTGCCGTTGGCAATCGGGATATCATGGGTATAGTTAGGCTTGGGTAAGGTTTAATTGATCATTGGGTAACAACCTCACGTTCTATGAATCTGAGTACTTAGTTCCTTTTCATCACTGCAAGTAATCACGCATGAACTATGTCTATGTAGTTCTTTCTAGTGAAAGGATAACATGAATGTCGAAGCAAACCGGAAATCTAGGATGGTCATTTGTCTCTAATTTGATTACAACCAAAACTTCTCTTTTGCAATTTATTTAGTTAAAGTTAGTTCTAAAACCAATTCACTCAAATCAACTCTTGAATTTTACTTTACTTGCAATTAGTTTAATTTTAGTCAGTGTAGATAATCTTCTAAATAACACATATTCCACAAACTTCCTGTGTTCGATACCCACTTACCCTAACTATTTAGTTGTATTTGGACTAAATTTGATTGTGACCACGACAACACGTCAACGCCCAGTAACAGAAAACCTTGTTTTTAAACACCTTTTATACATTCGAATCAACCTAAAAACTTATTTTTGGGACACATTGAGGACAATGTGTAATTTAAGTGTGGAGGGGGGGATGCTAAAACCTTGAATCTTGCAAGTCTTAATAACAAGGCTTACACAAAACTCTATTGGAACCGCTAATCACCCCAATTTTTTTTAAAAAAATTTCAATTTTTTTACTTATCTTGGTTTAATTCGAGAATAACAAGTTCTAAAAAAGGTTATATTTTTATAAATTTACAACCGATAGTGTCGTGATAAAAAGAACCAAATAAGAAAATTCCCACAACAAGTGAGTTTTGAGCCTTTATTGAGCATACATGCATATATCTTTAAATTAAATGCTCATTTTTCGTTTCTTGTGCGAATAGCCGCTTGGTTCTTACGACTCTAGAACTTGCCAAGACGATACATTCCCGGTCCTTACCAACTTGAACCCAAGTAAGTAAATGACAGAGGCATTAGGACTAACTCATTTTCCTTTCAAAACCATTATTTTTCATTTTTTTATCACCTACCCAAAATCCCCCTAGTTAACCCCTTTGAGCCTAAACCTTTCCGTTTCAAAACCCACAAAACAAACACCCATTACCCACCATAACCCTTTTCTTTTTAAACCCTTTTGTTTTAGTAAAAAGCTCAGTTATCTTGTGACATAAAAAATAAAAATAAAATAAAAGTCTTGCAATAAACAAACAAGTTCCTCAAAGAAATCTTGTTTTAATATGCTTAGTTTGAATAAATGTCACAAAAACAAAAAGTTTTATGACAACCGACGCTTTTTACGTTTTTCGCCATTTTTACTAACCACTAACCAAAAACCACCTACCCTTAGCCCAAGCCTAACCCTTCCCCAAGTCCTCTTGATATTTACAAAGGTTTATAGTTAAAAAGGAGGAGGTTTGATCGCTTGGCAAGCATATGGTAGAAGTAAGTTCTATGCCGGTCTCGAGTGTTTCACAAAACTACATCTTCGGCCGAGTGTTGAATGATCTCCCGTGAGGTATGTGAACTTGTATATAAATGGAATTTTAAAGAGGCATGCTATGCCCAGATAAATAATTTTTCTTATAAAATGTTCTAAATAAATCATGACGAATAGGATTGTAAATAAAATAAAAATAAAACTTAATAAAAATCTTGGATTCCCGACACTCGAGATAAGCACAAAACTTATTCTCTACCTCTTCCACTTGGGTGTGAAAGCCACATATTAAAGAGTTTTTCTTGAGGACAAGCAAAGATTCAAGTGTGGGGGTATTTGATGTGTGCAAAATGCAACATATAAATTACATTAAATGATGCATAAAACTAACCCTTTTTTAGTACTAATGTGAGAAAAATCGCGTTTCTTTCTTCCTTTTGAATTTACAGGACCAAACGAGCTTAAAAGAGCAAAAGGAGCAAATAAGCAGCCAAAACCAACATAAATACAAGAAGAAGGAATAAACGTAACATGTCCGACCCTTCGGCAGCATCCCCAAAGCAAAAACAAGGAAACAGAGCCTGACCACGGGGTCGTGACCAGCTGGGCATGGGGCGTGGTCAGGAGCCTGCACAACAAGACAAACCTGTAGAATCTTCTACGCCTACCACGGGGCCGTGCCCAGCTCACCACGGGGCATCGTCAACTCTAAGATTTGCAGAATCTTGATAGTACAACAAAGAGTTGACCACGGGGCATCGTCAACTCTAAGATTTGCAGAATCTTAAGCATATCCTGGGCATATGCATCGGTTTCTCTTTTAGCTGCGGCTAGTGCTCTCTGTTCTTGTAACTTTTTCATACGCTTCCTACGCTCGTGTGATCCCCTACTGAACCATCCCCTCTTTTTCTGAGGAAATGGCTCTTCAGATTGAGCCTTAAATACGAATATTCCTTCTTCCGTATCAGCAGAGTACCCTGAGAGGGCAGGCTGAGAAGAGGCACCTTCGCTTCTAGGCGAACCAGACAATTGACGGTACGCGTCAGATGGTCCTTGGTCGCTCATACTGTAAACTAACAAATAGTCAAATAACACATAACAAGAAAATACAATTAAGCACGTATTCCTGTAATTTATTTCCTAACAGATTGGATTTTGGTGTCAGCAAAACACTTCTGTGGCTGAATCATTGGCTTAGCTCTGATACCACCTTTTGTCGCAACCCCCATCCCCCCATTACAAACCCGGGAACGGGCGGCCGCGGCCAGTTTCGGTGGTATCCTGTTTTTGTCTATTTTGGCAGCGGAATTTACATCAGGATCGTAATTAGGAAATATTTTATCTGAGTAAAATACCACACTTTCATAATATTAAACACATGGGATAAAACCCAAGTTTTCAGTACACACATTTTCATAGGAATAAATCCTATTTTTTATTTAATAAAACATCTATTTCTTTTAGGTAACTTTATTGCCACTTTTCCAAGCCTTCAGTGTTGTCCAGCTGGCTTCTATTTGGCTTTTACATCTTGTAAACATTTTATCAGTGGGAAATACTGGTGAGTGAATCCCAGTTCAATCAAGTTTAAATAAAAACCATTGTGCGGTATTGAGGGCGGTCTCGCAATTACATTTGTTTCCAAGTCATATCAAGTACCACCCACGGTACTATCGTTCCGACTTATGGTCATGTTACTCCTCGTAAGGCAGTAACAAATTTTGTATACAAAACCCCAAATTTACCGACTGTAATTGTATCCTTACAAATACTCAATGACTGCTTAATGTATAATTAATTAAGTGAGGTTTTGTAAAAACAATTTACAAAAAGGAGATTACTCACATTGCTGTCTTAGGATTATCAGTAAGGATTTCCTGGGAATAATCTATAAATTACACAAATGCACACGTGTTAGTATAACTAACAACCCATTTTAACATTAGCAATACCCTCCCCGAGACGGCATTCCATCGACTACGTCGGGCAGAACCATGACAGCCGTTACGGAACCCTAGATCAATCGGGCAAAGTATCTAATACGTATCCAGGGCTTATGATACTTACAACGCGGCAGAACTTCGCTATTAAGGGGGTATTATGCTCGAGTATAGTGTATACTACTTGAAAATTGAGAGAAAGAAAAGAAATCTGAGCGACATAAACTGAAGGCCCAAGCTCCATCTTGATAGGGGCTGAGTTTGGGTTTCTCGCGGCCCGCGTAAAAGTAGGCTAAGTCCTACGCGGCCCGCGTCAAAGATGGTCAACAGCGTAGGTGATCAGGGTCAGCTTGTAGGTTCGACGGGTGTTGGGCCACGTGGCGGCCCAGGGTTTCGCCAGCTTTCACCTCGTCGCGGCCCGCGTAAGGGTTAAGGTATGGCTTACGCGGCCCGCCTCAAACCCAAAAATTGATTTTTAATTATTTTTAATAATATATAAGGTATTCGGGGCCCGTTTACACGTATGGGGTGTCACAACCCAACCGATGGCGGAATCATCGGGGCGCGGCACTAGGCGAATCAGATTGCTCAAGAGAATCCATAACAACTATATTGCGATAATATTTATTACGTTCGTTATCCCATACTAACAAACAATACAATCACATAAGTCATCACAGACTTCTTGTCCTCTCGAACAATTTAAATCCGACAACTTAGATTTTAGGTGAGTTTCTAGACTTCCTAGCTTGATTTGATGTAGACTTCAACTAAACTTGCAACATACGTTAAAATAAAGTCAATACAAAAGTATTGGCGAGTATACAGGTTTGATAAGTAATAGTATAATAGATTAAAAAGTGCTGCGAATTCCCACATGCATAAACGTAATACACGACATATATACTCACAAAACTGATACTACCAGCTAAGTCCTCGATGCTCGATTCTTCGATGGCATAACTAGACCCCGTCGGGCGCAATAGTACTATACTAGTCGTGGTGGGACGTCACGAGTATAAGTCCTAGCACATATGTAACTAGCATCACGTATATCTATGCAAACAGTTATTCGCAAGTGATAAATTGACTGATTGAATTACTCATTTGATAAGTTCGATTTATAAGGAACGTATGTTACACCCAAAATTCGTTAAAAAGGGGTCAAGTATACTTACAGTGCGTATTCGGCAATTAAACACAACTTGGTTTGGATTGGTTGAGAGTGCGTCTGAGTTATCCTGGTTTACAGATTGTTAAGCGATGATTAACGCATTAAGTAGTGGCGAGAGAACCAAAATTGGGTCGGTCATTAGTGCTTGGGTTCGTTCGGTCGGCTGGACATGCTGTCTGATCGGTTGGCATGCTGCCCGATCGGTTGGCATGCTGCCCGATCGGTTAGCATGTTGTCCGATCGGTTAGCATGCTGTTCGATCGGTTGGTTGAACCTTGGTTGTTGTTCATCGTTCCACCGTTCTGGTCATGCCATACTTAATGGGTTTTGAGAAAATTTCAGGCGATTAGGCTGGGGTAGCGGATCATCGTGTTAAATCACTGAAGTCCCATCAAATCCGACCCGTTCTAACGGCCGGGAACCACCCCGTTCCATCAGATCTGGCTGCTCTTGATGGTTCTTCTTATGTTTAACGTGAAAACACACACACCTTGGCTAGTTAACACTGATTTGGGCGAGGTTTGTTATAAAATAGGTGAAACTACCTAGATTCGAGTCGTTCATGGTGAAAATGAGGTCATTCTTTGAAGTTCTTGTGAACTTTAGGATGACATCATCTTCAAAACACCTCAAATCCTTGGAATCACACAACTTCTTGATTAGGAAACACGGATTTTGACTATATTTGCGTAAAACGTATGGAAATCACCCAGATCCAGGTCGTTCCTTAATGGGATGACATTACTTTTGAAGTTCATAAGAACTCCATGGTGGCATCACCCTAGAATACCCAAAATCCACAGATTCCACGGTTAAAAGCGGAGATTTGAAAGGTAGAAAGGTGTAGAATTGAGTCTAGATTAAAGAAGTACAAAATTTAGGTCAGAAACTTACAAGAATCACGAGAAATCGAGAGAAAATAGTCCAAGAGCTTGCTGGTCGAGTGGGAGCTTCTCATCAGGGTGAAAGGTAAGTGAAATGGGGTATTTATAGGTAGGAGAAGGAAGGAAAGGGAGAAGGGGCATTTGGGTCGGTTGGCCCGTTCGAACGGACGACCTGTCCGATCGGATAGCCCATCCGATCGGCTGGCCTGTCCGTTCGGACGGCCCATCCGATCGGCTGGCCTGTCCGTTCGGACGGCCCATCCGATCGGCTGGCCTGTCCGTTCGGACGGCCCATCCGATCGGCTAGGCCATCCGTTCGGACAGCCTGTCCGTTCGGAGGTGCCTTGGCCTGTTTCGATCGGCGTTTTGCGTCGCGATAGTTTCGGGCACTTATTTCATTCATATTTATTTATTTATTTATTTGTTTACTATTATTAATCACAAAAAGGTCGTATATACGTATCTAATCAATATTTGGTGCAATGATCGAGTTTCGCGTGCCTTCGAGTGCGTTCTTCGATGTGATGTGCCACAATGATTATCGGGGTACTACTTGCTCGTATTGCCGTCATCGTCATGATGGCTGGAGACATGGTACTCTCCCGATAGTCTTTGTTAGCGTTGTTTGTTTACGTTTTGACACCCCACGGTTTATGAAAATAGCTTTGTAATAGTGATAGAATATGCGTAATTATTCGTTTATACTTCGATTTAGCGATATATCTGATATAGGCGTAACGAGTGTATCAAGTAGTAACAATGCACGAAGGTGCGGGTTGTTACAGTCTCCCCTGCTTTAGGAAATTTCGTCCCGAAATTAATCCATTAGTAGGGTCGTAAAAGTTGATGCGAATGAGAGTAGCGATTAAAAGCGTCTAGATAAGCGAGCGATCGATTAAGATTCGACGAGCGAGAGTGATGAGAAGATACGATTCGAACAACCAAAAGTGATAACACACACAAAAGCGATTCCATAGCGTTTTAAATTTACAGGTGGTCGGTTAATCTTCGGAGATGCTTTAAGAAAATCTCCCCACGGCGCGGCGTTAACTGATTCGATGTCCACACCAGCGCTATAGGAAGGGTTTTTGTTAATTTAGAAAAAGACTTATACATTTTAAAGGATTCAATGGTAAAATTAGTTTTTAAGAAAAACTCTCCCACGTCGTAGGTTCGAGCTGAAACTCGATTGCCGAACCATCGTTTTCAGGAAAATTTCTTTTTGTTATTGCAAAAGTTTTAAGGAAAACTGGACTTATTAAACTTCCATTGGGCATGGAGCTAACCTGATTTGATGTTTTCTCCATGTTGTAAGGAGATTTCACTTGTCCAACAGCTTTAATAAAATTTTATAAAAAAATTGGTTTTCTTTAATAGCACGGAAAAATAATTTACATCAAGCTCCACGTGGCACTTTCCCACGAAAGTTTGTTAATATAATTAAAACACTTATATATAGGAAGTACCAGCGGTGTATCCACCATGTTTTGCCCATATTACCTCTGTTTCGGGAGGCGGTGTCACGCGCGCCGATAAGACACAAATAGGATTAGCTCCATCGGTCCAAGCGATAGGATGCTAGACCGAGTCATGAATAGAAGCGAATTGGATGCAGACAAAGCGTTGATAGCGAGTGCGAGTAGTTCGATGACACGAAACATCGATACGTCGATCGTTAAACGATGGCGAATGACGTGATTTCGATTGCGAATAATGCGATTTCGATTCGATTCCACATAAAACCCACATGGCATGTTTCCACGAGAGTTGCTAATACGGCAAACGCCACGTTTCCGATATTAGTTTCGTCTCGTGAAGCGATGTCATGTACCCTAATACTACACAAACTGTGGTGATTCCCACGCGATATTCGATGATCTGAATAGCGATAAGCATTAGACTCTAATAAATGATGAGTGACAATTGTTGCGTTGCGAGCGATATGCGATTCGATTGAGTTGGATACACCACAAACATTAACTATTATTAGCCCACATGGCCTTTCTCCACGAAAGTCTGCTAATATGGTTAAAACACCACCATGCTTCAACCCTATTAGTTTTGTCTCGTGAAGCGAGGTCGTGCGTGCTAACATAACACATATAACACGAATATCGATAAGTGATAGTGGCATGCGATAAGAGTACCGATGTGATGAGATAGGCGCGAAACGCATTAAAGCGAAAAGCGGCGAGTGATTTTCGATACCCGTCTAGCGATCCACAATAAGCGATCCACACCAGGCAGTAGAAGTTCACACAATGGTTGATAACCAGCGGTAGAGATTGCGAGATAAACACAAGATGCGATTACGATTTCGAACCATATTTCGAATGATTTAGATTGCGAGGTAAGTCTAGCAAAACCGCGATCGAGTTGCGTTGTAGACTTACGACCAGTCTTGCATTGCTCCAATTGCTCTTCGGGGTGAACTCACCCAAGTTCATTGATGTGGCAACTGCGTTGCGTACACAGACTTACGAGAAGTCTCGCAGTACTGCGATTTAGTTTTGTTACGCCTGGTGATCGTTTTGTATTGTGTCGAAAATTAACCATAATAATATAATAGGTCTAATAACGTCCAACTCCACATAGCACTTTCGTCATGAAACTTCGGTAGTATGGTAGAGCACACCTTGCATTACCCCTACTACTTATGTCTCGTGGTTTGGTGTCATGCTTTTGTTGACATGGCCAGGACGCTTATACATAGGAAGTACCATGCTTGACTATGCTTTTAAACGTTATGGCACCATTAGAACTCCACTACGATCTCCGTGCACTGACCAAAATAATCCCATGTGCACCCGCGATTAGTTGTTCCTTGCACGTCTATCGTACCTCGTTCTAAGAGTTTTGTAAGGGAAAAATACATTGTATAGTACATAGTGCTAGCGTTTAGTTGGTGCTCGAGTAGAAGAGAAATAGAACTGACGTGCGTTGACAGATGAAACGAGTTCTATACATAAAAGAAATTGACGGTGATAAGTCGTATTATTACAACAGTATTAGAAACAAAATAATGTTGTTGAGGAGTACTTCTGCGGAAACTGCGGTTGTTGTTGAAATTCCTCAAAGCTGCGGTCCTGCGCGCGCAGTGCTGTGTATGATGACCATACCAGTTGCAATTTGTGCAATAACGCCAATTTGCTTCTGGCGGGTGATGATACGTGCACGTGAAACACAGGGGATGGGGCCCATTGTAAGCACGCTTCAGTTGAACTGGAACTGCTCGGAGAGGTTCTGGCTGCGGCAATCCAGTTGTTGTAGAGTCTGGGCTCTCGGTCTTTCGTTTGCGGCTAGGTTGTGCTTCCTGAGATGATGCAGTGTCGTCGTCAGATTCGCCTGATGATTTAACAGAGACATTGTCGGAGCAATCCTTAGAAGAAGCTTCAGAGGAGTTGTCGGATGAATCATTGGCCGATTCGCCAGAGGAACCGTCGGAAGAGTTGATGATGATTGCTTGATGCGCTTGTTTGACAGGCTTCTTGGAGAAGAACCCGTCCAAGACTTGTTTGCTGTTGATCTCTGCGGCTAAACGGTAGGCTTCTTCGATGGTAGCAGGTCTTGCAGCTTCGACAAAATCACCCACACACTCAGGTAAGCCGCGGATGTACTTTGGAATGGCTTTCTCTGAGGTGTTAACTTGACTTGGGCAGATTGTACTAAGCTGCTTAAACCTTGCGGTATAGCCAGCATTGTAACTTTCGGTTTGCTTGATTTCCCAAAATTCGTTTTCTAGCTTCTGGACTTCGTGAGGAGGACAATATTCTTCCTTCATGAGTTCCTTCAGCTCGTCCCAAGAGAGGGCGTAAGCTGCGGAGATCCCACGTTTGTTGCGTTCGGCGGTCCACCAGTCGAGTGCTAGCGATTAAAATACTCCGGTAGCACAAGTAGTACGGAAACTATCGGGACACCCACTTTGACGAAGGGTAACTTCGATAGAATCGAACCACTGGAGTAGTTGGGTCACACCTCCTTCACCTGTGAATTCCATAGGGTCATAGGCTTTGAAGTGTTTGTAGAGAAAAGTAGATTGCGGCGCTTCCGTCTTAGAGTCCTTCGCGGCTCGAGAGTTACTGAGAGAGTGCACTTGAGCGACAATTTGAGGAATCAGCTTGACCACTTCCTTGGTCACAAGCGAAGCAATCCACCTATCGGCGCTTCATTTGGCTTTTCTCCTAGCTGTTTGTCTCGAGGCAGAGTTGTTGGAAGGCATCTAGACAGGTAGATTTGGAATGAGATTCGATCATAATGATTTTAAGTTTATGATGCGATGAAGCGCGATCGAAACTTCTAACATGTAACATAAATAGACTTCACATAGGAGCCACATAGGAGACACGAAACTTCCTAGATTTTCACACAATGTATTGATTGTACTTAGACATAGATAGTTGTAGTTTATACTTACACACATATATTATGGTTTTAGAGAGCGCGAGGACGCGTCGAGAGAGGAAATGCGAGAGAAAAGCGGGCAATTAGACATTAGTTTTGTTGCGAACATTCGGTCTTTGTTTTGGATTGCGATGGCTGTGCGAGTTGTGCGTTTTGTAAAACAGGGAGCGAAAATTGATAATCGTAGTTAAACACATAAAACGTAACTAAGTCCATCAAAACGTAAAATCCGGCGAGTCATAGGCTTAGTAAAGTACTCGGAGTGCCTCGGGTGTTTAGGCGTCGACTACCCAAGGTAGCCCAATTGTGACAACCCTCAAAATTCCATGTATTCCGTACAATTTATTATTGATAATTAAAGTGCTTGACGACTGTGTGGAATTACTTAACTACTTTCTGATATCTGTGTTATGCTTACATGTGCTTGTTAACATACTAGTAGTATGCAGAAAAGTCACTAAATAGTCCGTTATAATTCCGTAAGTGTTAGAAATTAAAAGTGTTACAAAAATATACATAAAAGACACTTTACGGATTAATTAAACACTTTAACGAAACAGTATCAACCGGACTTTACCCGGAACATAAAAATATTGTTAATGACATTGTTTACACTTTTCTGAGCTAGTTAGGGTCCCCGAACACCCTAACACCCGTGTATTACATAACACACTAATACCCTATTTTAATCTCTAACCAAACTAACTATCACCTAACTAGTTAGTTGAAATTTAACCATATTACCCCCCCCCCCAACCGATCGGTCCCCCCATATGGGACACCCTCCACCACTTTAGATTATTTTATTTGATGATGTTTAGTATCTAATAGACATATTACATGTTGGGTAAAAGTTGGGTGATGGTTTATAAATTAACACAAGAGATTAACCATTTTATTTCACCAACACACCAACAACACAAGCTCTCCTCCCTCTTCCTTCTTCCTTGTTTTCGGCAGCCACCCATCACCACCATACACCCACCATCAAGCCACTTTATAGCCATTTTCCATCCATACAAAGGTGCAAGAAGGTGAACAACGAAGCTTGGTGCACTCGCAAGTTGAAGGACCGCTCTCGTTTTCTTTTATCCACCACTTTTCTACACTCGAACTCTCCTAGCCTTGTGCTAGTGGTAAGCACTTAGATCCTTGCATTTTACATGATTGTTGAGTGGTTAATGAGGTTTAAAGATCGAAAAGGTAGAACTCTAATGAACATAAACAAATCTTGAACATCATCTAACATATGTTGAAGTAGTGTTAAAATGATGAATGATGAATGAAATATGATATTGCATGATAAATCTGTAATATATAAGTGATAATCTGCTGTAAGTATTGTTGTGATCGCTAAACATGTTAACGAAATCAATTGAACACATTTTATAATGTTAAAAGACTAAAAACAGCTTGCTGATCTGCATTTCCTGCCGCCTTTAACTGGCTGTAACAGAACTATAACTTAACAAAAAATACATTTTCTGAAGCCTAGATTTATGTATTATGAAATACGGTTCTAATGGCACTGGAATCATAATTTTTGGACTTCGTTTACTATTTTTAAAATGTCATTCCGTAACAGCAGCTAGAGCTGCATTTTTCTGCAGAAAATTGGCGATATGTTTTCAGTCATAACTTGAGTTCCGTGTCGAATCATCCCATGAAATCGGTACAGTATATGGACACTGATGTCGTAGTAATTGTCGCACTGGAATTTCGTCAATCCGACTTACAATGAATTTTTAGTGAATTATTCCGTGGGCTGGAGTCCGAAAATAATAAATCTGAGTGCAGTCCGGAAAATGATTTTTAATAAAATATTGGTGATGAATTAGATCCCGATATTTTTATACAATAATATTTGGGTCGTTTAGCATCTTGTATAAAAAGTTAGGAATTTTTGAAATAAGATAACTATTTTATTAAAATGCTCGAAAACAGCCCAGTTTCGGATAATTAAGTTGAAACGACATAAGTAGTGATTTGCGTGTCCAAATGTCGAATGTGTTATCTGTGAATGATCTAACATGTTATGTGTCGATAAAAGTGTTATGTGCAATGTCGTATGTTTATTTGTGAATGGGAATAGATGGGGAGTTTATATGGGCATAAACCGTTAAAGTAATGCATGTTGTGTAGGAACTTTGTGCTCTATTTGAAAACCACTAAATGATTAACTTGTAATTATATTAGGACGTGATTGACCGACCTCGACTGTTAGCTATATTTGAGAATCTAACCGAGCAAACCAAGGTGAGTTCACACACTTTCTAAGGCATGGGATTCCCGGTGGTTTGGGAATGGGTTAAAGAATTAAAACGGAATCTACATATCTTACTTAGGCAGGATATGTACGGCCATCCTCCTCGGGTAGGATGCCAGTATTAATCCTACGTATTCTCTTTGGGAGAACTACGTACGTTCGTCATCCTTGGGTAGGACAATAACCTTAAAACTTACTAGACAAAACTCTATCATAAGTCCCTCATTTTATATCGACTTAATCACTGAGGCCAATGGCGAGCGGGTCGTTAGTTAATAGCGTTATTAGGTTTAACAAACCTCACACCGTGCCAGTCGGACGGGCGTGTACTAATGGACTATGGCAAACCATCAGTGATGATAGACACTGATGTAGGGCACAACTTACTTGCGTAGTAGTCGATATCATACGGTCTAGTAGTTCACATGGGGAAGCCCCCACTAATCATGGACAGGGTATGGGTAATAAAGAATGAACTGGTTAAATTTTCTTTCAACTACGGGGTAACCCCCACGCCAATTACGCCAACGAAAGACAAACCACGTTTTCGGAAACAACTTAAAACTAAACAACCAAACGTGAACTCACTCAACTTTGTTGTTGACTCGTTGTTGCATGCCTTACAGGTCGCTAAATGCTTGGAGCTTGCACGAGGAAGGAGTCGTTGTGGTGTGTGGACTGTTATGTTCCGTGCTTAATAATTTAAATCCTTATGAACTTATTAAACTTGCGTTTTGAGCTTTAACTTATAAACTATGGACTTATGTTTTGGACTTTATGTTTATGCTTCCGCTGTTTAAACTAAACTTAGTTAACTAGCTTTGGTCATCAATCGTATTGTGGTTGTTTTCAATTACTAAATTACATTGTTCAATATGATTGGTGGCTCGATCCTGGTCACATCACGCCTCCTAGCGGTGGTACTCCGCATGGTGGATTTTGGGGGTATGACAGATTGGTATCAGAGCCATTGGTTATAGTGAACTTGGTTTTAAAAAGAGAAAAGCTTTTTAAAACCAGACTATAACCTGTACAGTGCTCAACGATCCACAACGACGCTTCGCTCAACGTGCAAGAATCGACACAATAGGTGGTATGATTTATGTTATATTGTCGGTTAGATAGTTCACACTGTGCATTAGTTAACGTGATAATTGCTATTTGAACCTTGTGTGTTTACTCTCTCCTGTCGTCCCACGCTTACGCACTTTCGCGACACCTTTCTCACTTACGTTGCTTCGTGATGAAGATCATGAGCGGACGCGGAGGACGTATCAACCTAACTCAAGCCCAGCTGACGGCTTTGATCAATGAATGAATTGCTGAGGCACTCGCAGCTGTCCCTGCAGGAGGTATAACCTGCCATATCAACCCATCTTAGGACGTTTAGATCCTACCTTCACAAACCAACCCTCGTGCTTAACCTTGTCTTTTATTCTCGCGCAATAGGCCAACATGCTCAGCCTCCTGTGTGCACGTTCAAAACATTCATGGATTGCCGACCTAGTACCTTCAGCAGCACAGAAGGAGCTGTAGGTCTTCTTCACTGGTTCGAGAAGCTCGAGTCCGTTTTCGAGATGTGTGATTGCCTGGAAGATCGTAGGGTGAAGTATGCAACTGGAACACTTGAAGGTGCTGCATTAACCTGGTGGAAAGCACAGGTTCAACTGCTTGGGTTGGCGGTTGCTAATGCCACCACGTGGAACGGTTTCAAAGAGCTGATTAAGGAAGAGTACTGCAGTCGTGACGACATCCACAAGCTGGAGGTGGAATTTTTCAATTTGAAGATGACGGGGTCTGAGATCGAGGCATACACGAAGAGTTCAAATGAGCTAGCCATCTTGTGCCCTACTATGGTGGACCCTCCCATCAAGCGCATTGAGCTGTACCTTAAGGGCTTGGTGCCAGAAATCCAGAGCCACGTAACCTCAGCTAATCTTGGCACCATACAGCAAATCGTCAAGTTGGCTCATCGTCTCACCGATCAGGCAGTCGAGCAGAACAAGCTGCCCAAGCGTATTAGCGCTACTACTTCTAATGCTCCTAATGATCATAAGCGCAAGTGGGATGGAAATTTGGGCAAGGGTTCTACTTTGGCTCAATCCCAGCAGAGAAAGACAGACGAGTACAGGAGCCCCAGTCAGCAGTCTTCTGGGAATCAAGGTCAGGGTGGGTACAAGGGAAATCACCTTAAGTGCAATCGGTGTAATCTGCATCACAGTGGCCAGTGCAACAAGGGTCATTGTCAGAGATGTCACAAGCTGGGTCATGAAGATAAGGATTGCCGGAGCCCACGTCCTGTAAATCAGAATCGCCAACAACAACAAGCTCCACAGAACCACCAGTAGCAGCAACAGCAGGGCAATAAAGGATGCTTTCAGTGTGGCCCTGAAGGCCACTTTAAGAGGAACCGCCCTCAGCTGAACCAGAATCAGAACAACAACCAGAGAAACGGGAACTACAATGGAAATAACAACGGAGGCAACAATGGAGGTAACAATAATGGCAATGGCGCCTAAGGTCGGGTGTTTGTGATTGGTCAGGGAGAAGCAAGGAATGATCCCAACGTTGTGATGGATAAGTTTCTTCTGGATGATTTCTTTGTTAACGGGTGCCGATACTAGCTACGTGTCCTTGAAAGTTAGTCAAATGCTTAAGCGCACTCCAACACTTTTGAACACCAAGCACATCGTAGAGTTAGCAAATGGTAAAAGTTTAGAGGCTACACATATAGTTAAGGGTTGCAAGCTTGTCCTTGCTGATCAGACCTTTTCTATCGACCTCATCCCTATCGTTCTGGGTAGTTTCGACGTCGTCATTGGGATGGATCGGTTATCTCAACACCAAGCGGAGATTATTTGCAAGGAGAAAATCGTCTGTATCCCTCGTTCTGATAAAGAACCCCTCGTGATTCGTGGTGACAAGAGTGGTGCTGTTGTAGGCATCATCTCTTTCCTTAAGGCCCAGAAGTGTTTGCGAAAGGGCCACACCACTATTCTAGCCCTCGTTTCTGATTCATCCGTGGAAGAAAGGAAGATAGAAGACATTCCTATTGTATGCGACTTTCCTGATGTATTTCATGAGGAATTACCTGGTCTCCCGCCTCATCGCCAAGTTGAGTTTCAAATCAAGCTAGCTCCTGGAGCAGCGCCTATAGCTCGAGCACCCTATCGTCTAGCCCCATCAGAACTTGAAGAATTGTCCACGCAACTACAAGAACTCTTCGAAAAGGGTTTCATACGTCCTAGCTCTTCGCCATGGGGAGCTCCAGTCTTGTTTGTGAAGAAGAAAGACGGTACTTTCAGGATGTGTATTGACTACCGCGAGCTCAACAATGTGACTGTGAAGAATCGTTATCCTCTTCCGCGCATTGATGACTTATTCGACCAGTTGCAAGGGTCGAGTTATTACTCTAAGATTGATTTGAGATTGGGCTACCATCAGTTGAGAGTCCGAGAGGCCATTATGAGTTTCTGGTTATGCCTTTTGGATTAACGAATGCACCAGCGGTCTTCATGGATCTCATGAACCGAGTGTGCAAGCCTTATCTGGATAAGTTTGTCATAGTCTTCATCGGCGACATCCTGATCTATTCTAAGAGTCAGGAGGAACATGAGCAACACCTGAGGCTTATTCTGGAGCTTCTATGAAAAGAGCAGTTGTATGCCAAGTTTTTGAAATGTGACTTATGGCTTCGCGAAGTCCACTTTCTAGGCCATGTGGTAAACAAGGATGGGATTCATGTTGATCCATCAAAGGTTGACTCGATCAAGAACTGGCCTGCACCCCGTACACCGACAGAAATTCGCCAATTCTTGGGTTTGGCAGGGTATTACAGAAGGTTTATCAAGGATTTCTCCAAGATTGCGCAACCTCTCACTTCACTGACTCAGAAGGGTGTTACCTATCGTTGGGGTGATGCACATGAGTCCATATTTCAGCACTTAAAAGATAGACTTTGTAGCGCACCTATCCTCTCATTGCCTGAAGGCACAGATGATTTTGTGGTTTATTGCGACGCTTCCATCCAAGGACTTGGTTGCGTGTTGATGCAACGTGACAAGGTCATTGCATACGTATCACGTCAACTTAAAGTTCACGAAAGGAACTACACTACCCACGACTTGGAATTGGGAGCAGTTGTTTTCGCGCTTAAGATATGGAGACATTAGCTGTACGGTACCAAGTGCACCATTTACACTGATCACAGGAGTCTCGAGCATATCTTCAAGCAAAAGGAATTGAATATGCGACAACGCCGATGGGTAGAGCTCTTGAATGATTTCGAATGTGCAATCAAGTACCATCCGGGCAAAGCCAATGTTGTGGCCGACACCCTCAGCCGAAAGGATACTATACCAAGGCGTGTACGTGCGTTACAGCTCACCATCCAATCAAACCTTCCCGCTCAGATTCGCGATGCTCAGGTTGAAGCATTGAAAGCAGAGAACATCAGGGCTGAATCCTTACGAGGATCGAGGCAGCAGCTAGAACAAAAGGAAAACGACGCCTACTATGTTAACGGACGCATCTGGGTTCCACTTTATGGAGACCTACGCGAGCTTGTGATGGATGAAGCCCACAAGTCTCGATATTCAGTACATCCTGGTTTGGATAAGATGTACCACGACCTAAAGACTACATACTGGTGGCCTGGTATGAAAGCCAGCATAGCAACCTACGTCAGCAAATGTTTGACTTGTGCGAGAGTCAAGGTCGAATACCAGAAACCATCAGGCCCACATCAACAACCAGAGATACCTAATTGGAAATGGGAGCAAATTTCCATGGATTTCGTTACTGGCCTGCCCAGATCTCAACGCGGGAATGATACCATTTGGGTGATCGTGGATCGACTGACTAAGTCTGCACATTTTCTGCCTATCAAGGAAACGGATAAGTTTTCTACCCTAGCAGACATCTACCTAAAGGAAGTGGTATCAAGGCACGGAGTGCCAACCTCCATCATTTCTGATCGTGACGCATGTTTTACCTCTAAACTGTGGCAAGCTATGCACAAGTCTTTTAGCTCACGTTTAGATATGAGCACCGCTTATCATCCACAGACAGATGGGCAATCTGAACGCACCATCCAAACCCTTGAAGGCATGCTTAGGGCATGTGTAATCGATTTTGGTAACGGCTGGGAAAAGCATCTCCCGCTAGTGGAGTTTTCATATAACAACAGTTACCACACCAGCATCCAGGCCGCTCCATTCGAGGCATTGTATGGACGGAAGTGCCGATCACCTCTTTGCTGGGCAGAAGTTGGTGACAACCAAATCACTGGCCCAGAACTCGTAGTAGATACAACCGAGAAGATTGCTCAAATATGACAACGAATGGCGGCAGCTCGTGACCGTCAGAAAAGCTATGCTGATAAGCGAAGGAAGCCACTCGAGTTCCAGATTGGGGACCGAGTGCTACTTAAAGTCTCACCTTGGAAAGGTGTAGTTCGTTTTGGCAAGCGAGGGAAGCTCAATCCGCGTTATGTCGGACCATTCGAAATCATTGAGAAAATTGGCAAGGTGGCCTACAGGTTGAATCTACCTGAAGAACTTAGCGGAGTTCACAATGTTTTCCACGTGTCAAATCTGAAGAAGTGTCTGTCAGATGAGACCCTCATAGTTCCCTTAAAGGAGCTCACTATCGACGACCAGCTGCGATTCGTCGAGGAACCAGTAGAGATTACCGATCAAGACGTTAAGATTCTCAAGCACACCAGAATACCTCTCATCCGAGTTCGTTGGAATTCCCGTCGTGGCCCAGAGTACACCTGGGAACGAGAAGACCAAATGAAACTCAAGTATCCCCAGCTGTTTAAGAAAAGTGCAACCACTACTGAGGCTGAAGCTACTGAAGAATTTCGGGACGAAATTACAAATCAACGGGGGTATGATGTGACACCCTAGGAAAACCAGGAAACCAACGCAACATAACTAGCTTCCTCAGTAACCACGAGCTAAATTTCGGGACGAAATTTTCTTAACAGGGGGAGAATGTGACAACCCTCAAAATTCCATGTATTCCGTACAATTTATTATTAATAATTAAAGTGTTTGACGACTGTGTGGAATTACTTAACTGCTTTCTGATATCTGTGTTATGCTTACATGTGCTTGTTAACATACTAGTAGTATGCAGAAAAGTCACTAAATAGTCCGTTATAATTTCCTAAGTGTTAGAAATTAAAAGTGTTACAAAAATATACATAAAAGACACTTTACGGATTAATTAAACACTTTAACGAAACAGTATCAACCGGACTTTACCCGGAACATAAAAATATTGTCAATGACATTGTTTACACTTTTCTGAGCTAGTTAGGGTCCCCGAACACCCTAACACCCGTGTATTACATAACACACTAATACCCTATTTTAATCTCTAACCAAACTAACTATCACCTAACTAGTTAGTTGAAACTTAACCATATTACCCCCCCCCCCTAATCGATCGGTCCCCCCCATATAGGACACCCACCACCACTTTTAGATTATTTTATTTGATGATGTTTAGTATCTAATAGACATATTACATGTTAGGTAAAAGTTGGGTGATGGTTTATAAATTAACACAAGAGATTAACCATTTTATTTCACCAACACACCGACAACACAAGCTCTCCTCCCTCTTCCTTCTTCCTTGTTTTCGGCAGCCACCCATCACCACCATACACCTATCATCAAGCCACTTTATAGCCATTTTCCATCCATACAAAGGTGCAAGAAGGTGAACAATGAAGCTTGGTGCACTCGCAAGTTGAAGGACCGCTCTCGTTTTCTTTTATCCACCACTTTTCTACACTCGAACTCTCCTAGCCTTGTGCTAGTGGTAAGCACTTAGATCCTTGCATTTTACATGATTGTTGAGTGGTTAATGAGGTTTAAAGATCGAAAAGGTAGAACTCTAATGAACATAAACAAATCTTGAACATCATCTAACATATGTTGAAGTAGTGTTAAAATGATGAATGAAGTATGATATTGCATGATAAATCTGTAATATATAAGTGATAATCTGCTGTAAGTATTGTTGTGATCGCTAAACATGTTAACGGAATCAATCGAACACACTTTATAATGTTAAAAGACTGAAAACAGCTTGCTGATCTGCATTTCCAGCCGCCTTTAACTGGCTGTAACAGAACCATAACTTAACGAAAAATGCATTTTCTGAAGCCTAGATTTATGTATTATGAAATACGGTTCTAATGGCACTGGAATCATAATTTTTGGACTTTGTTTACTATTTTTAAAGTGTCATTCCGTAACAGCAGCTAGAGCTGCATTTTCCTGCAGAAAATTGGCGATATGTTTTCAGTCATAACTTGAGTTCTGTGTCGAATCATCCCATGAAATCTGTACAGTAGATGGACACTGATGTCGTAGTAATTGTCCCACTGGAATTTCGTCAATCCGACTTACAATGATTTTTTAGTGAATTATTCCGTGGGCTGCAGTCAGAAAATAATAAATTTGAGTGCAGTCCGGAAAATGATTTTTAGTAAAATATTGGTGATGAATTAGATCCCGAGATTTTTATACAATATTATTTGGGTAGTGTAGCATCTTCTGTAAAAAGTTGGGAATTTTTGAAATAAGATAACTATTTTATTAAAATGCTCGAAAACAGCCTAGTTTCGGATAATTAAGTTGAAATGACATAAGTAGTGATTTGCGTGTCCAAATGTCGAATATGTTATCTGTGAATGATCTAACATGTTATGTGTCGATAAAAGTGTTATGTGCCATGTCGTATGTTTATTTGTGAATGGGAATAGATGGGGAGTTTATATGGGCATAAATCGTTAAAGTAATGCATGTTGTGTAGGAACTTTGTGCTCTATTTGAAAACCACTAAATGATTAACTGGTAATTATATTAGGACGTGATTGGCCGACCTCGACTGTTAGCTATATTTCAGAATCTAACCGAGCAAACCAAGGTGAGTTCACACACTTTTTAAGGCATGGGATTCCCGGTGGTTTGGGAATGGGTTAAAGAATTAAAACGGAATCTACATATCTTACTTAGGTAGGATATGTACGGCCATCCTCCTCGGGTAGGATGCCAGTATTAATCCTGCGTATTCTCTTTGGGAGAACTACGTACGTTCGTCCTCCTTGGGTAGGACAACAACCTTAAAACTTACTAGACAAAACTCTATCATAAGTCCCTCATTTTATATCGACTTAATCGCCGAGGCCAATGGCGAGCGGGTCATTACTTAATAGCGCTATTAGGTTTAACAAACCTCACACCGTGCCAGTCGGACGGGCGTGTACTAATGGACTACGGCAAACCATCAGTGATGATAGACACTGATGTAGGGCACAACTTACTTTCGTAGTAGTCGATATCATACGGTCTAGTAGTTCACATGGGGAAGCCCCCCCTAATCATGGACAGGGTATGGGTAATAAAGAATGAACTGGTTAAATTTTCTTTCAACTACGGGGTAACCCCCACGGCAATTACGCCAACGAAAGACAAACCACGTTTTTGGAAACAACTTAAAACTAAACAACCAAATGTGAACTCACTCAACTTTGTTGTTGACTCGTTGTTACATGCCTTACAGGTCGCTAAATGCTTGGAGCTTGCATGAGGAAGGAGTCGTTGTGGTGTGCGGACTGTTATGTTCCGTGCTTAATAATTAAATCCTTATGAACTTATTAAACTTGTGTTTTGAACTTTAACTTATAAACTATGGACTTATGTTTTGGAATTTATGTTTATGCTTCCGCTGTTTAAACTAAACTTAGTTAACTAGCTTTGGTCATCAATCGTATTGTGGTTGTTTTCAATTACTAAATTACATTGTTCAATATGATTGGTGGCTCGATCCTGGTCACGTCACGCCTCCAAGCGGTGGTGTCACACCCCGACCACGAAAAACAACAAGACGTGGCGGAAACGTCGGGAAATGTTGTAACAGAATCATTGTTTCACAACCATGGATCAAATAATTTTGTTTTATTGAATCATTGAACTCATTGTTTTATTACAAATCAAATAAATACAAATACTGTCTTTCAAATTTTAAAGTAGCTAAGGCACGAGTCCATCCTAATTGTAGCATGTATCAACAATCATCACAAAGCAGCACCTGAAACATGTGTAAAAATAGGTACGTCAGCATAAAAATGCCTGTGAGATACATAGGTTTTATTTTATTTAGGATTCATGACTTATGAGTTTAAAGAAAAATGTTTAAGAAAAGTAGTCATGATCCTTGTAAAAGGTTTTGTTTTATAAATCATTTATAAGAAATCAGATGATATAAAATAATAATACATAGGAAATTAAATAAGTAAGTAGAATAAGTTTGTATAAAAATATATTGTTTGAAAAACAATATTTTGATAAAAGGGTTTATAGTATATTTAAAAATATACTTTGATTTAAGAAAGTCGAATAAATAATATATTAGAATATATTTTAGTTCCAAAACCGTTAACCCAAGTGTACTAAATAACGCCACGGTATGTAATGCGATGAAAACACTTATATATAAGAAGTAACAGCGGCGTATCTACCATGTTTTCATCACATTACTCCCGTCCCGTTATCTAAACACTAACCAAATCCCAATTGTTAAACAAATAGTATATTAAATATACTTTAGTTGTTAAAAATAATAATTTTCAGTAGTATATTAAAAGTATACTTTGGATTTATAAATGACATATTAAACTATGTTTTGGTTTGAAAATAACATATTAAAACTATGCTTTGGATTATGAAAATAACATATCAAACTATGTTTTAATGATTAACAAAATATATGTTGGTCTTTGTACAATATCCCATATGAGAGCATATCAAACTATACTTTTGGGAGTATAACTTAATATACAAAAATAATGTGATTTAAGAATTCATTCAGACCTAGTGCATCAAAATACACCTTTGAGACTATAGAAATACCACAAAGGCAATCCCTATTTGGATGGAGCAATAAATTGGTTTCAGACATTCCATGACAACAGGAATGGGGTGTCAAATCCTATAGCGCTATATCATACTACCAACCGGTCTGGTGAACAAAATAAGTACTATTCCAACAATTAATTTTATAATCTTTGAAAAATCAGTGTTTAAACCATAGATAGTCATTTAGTTTGTCAAAAGATAAGTACTAACATGTATAATCAATTATACTTTGAAATCATGAAAATAACAGATAGGTACACATGCTTCACCCCAAAATAGTTGAAAACAGTAAAAGAGGGGACTATGTACTCACTAGAGAGTGCTTATGACTCTTGAACAACTACCAAGCAAGCTAGAGGGAGCACGGAATCAAACGGCACCTAGTATTGATAACTACATAAATAAACCGGACCTAAATCGGAAGATCGGATAGGATGAGATCTCGTAAACCAAATGAGTGTGGGAACTCATATGATATAGTTTAGCAAGGCCTACATACTAAAAGGAAACCTAAGCTAAGTGCTTACGACCCATTATGACCCGTTTAGATAGCTTACGCTACTTTAACGCGTCGTTCGCGTAAAACGCGTTCGGACGTCTAACTAGCCCTATGACAAGTATTATATGCCAAAACATGTTTAAATATGTTACATAATCAGTTATGTGACAAAAATTTAGGTTACATATGCTTAATTACCAATTATGTATGAAAAGGGCATTTTGGTAATTTACCTAAGGCATACAAACTACTTATCATACAACTACTTAAACTAGGTGACCATAAGGTATAACCTCGGAAGGTTATTTCCTATGCAACTATGGTCACTAAACATGTTTGGTCGGATCCTAATGATCGACAAAACGGGTCGTGTTCGAAAGTCTAAGCGGGTGTTTAGTCCGCTTGACTTACGACTCTACACAAGCACTAAACTAAAAGTGACGAGCTAAACATGTTTAACAAAGTTAGAAAACAGGTTTGGTATCAAAACAAACGGTTTTGATACCTATTAGTAGCTTGGTTACAAAATATGCGAGAATACGCATTTTGACCGAAGCTACGACTCGTCACTGAGCCTAGATAACGTGGTAATCAGTAGGTATAGTCACTAGGGACTATGACCATCGTGATTACCCTCACGTTATGAAGTTCAAACGAACTTCGCGTTGACCATAAACTGGTCAAAGCAGAAAGTCAAAAGCAGTTTGACTTTAACGAAAAAAACGAATGAAAAGAACGAAAGAATACTTACAGAAGGTCCCCGCAAGATTTGACCCGATTCACTCTCAGGTAGGAAGCATATACTTCCACTTAGAGAGCTTGAATCGGATTCAAATGTGAGGAATGAATGAAATGGTAGGGGGTATTTATAGGAAATCTAGAACCCGTTAGGATCGTTTATCGGGAAACGAGCTTCGATCCTAGCCCTCCATGTGTGCCCCTTGTTTTGTAATACCATTAGAGCCCCTAGAATGAGCCCATGGTGTCCAAAATACCATTTGCAAGAGGTAAAACCAGGTGCAACAGCTGTTAACAGGCTGTAAAATGATTTTTGCATATCTGACATGCTCTCGCGGGCCGCGTAAGATTCTATGGGGGCTTACGCGGACCGCCTGAGGTCCCTGATCTGCACATAAGTTTCAGAAATTGCAGTTTTGGTCCCTGCATGCTTTTAAGGCCATTTTTGATGCGTTTAAGGCCCGTTAAGCCATTTTCAAGGCTCTACAATGATGCCTAAGTATAGGGGACATGAAACATGCTCAAAAATATCTCGGATGTCGGTTCGTCTGGTCGTACGATCGCGTTATTCGCTTAATTACGACGGAAGTCGTAACGAACGCAAAACGATCCAAATTAAGCGACGAATGAAATTTTTATCATGCCAATCACTAGAACATAATATTTTAATGATTACATAAATTTTTGGATGTCCGGATATATTCAGAACGTAAGATATGCGGGAAAATGCAAACTTATGCACTTTTTGATGCTTTTAGTCCCTGAATAACCAAAAGTTTATTTTTGCACACCAAACACTTCAAAGCCTATTTCTAAGCTATGTAAAGGATATTTAGGGCATATTTAACTTATGATCAAGTTTTGGAAGGTTCGTTACTATACAAATCGGTATAGTTTCACAGTTTGACACAATTAGTCCCTGCGATCGAACAAACTTGATTTCAACACACCAAACCCTCCAAAACTTGTTTCTAAGTTATGTAAAGGTTATTTAAGGTATGTTAAGCCTATTTCACTATTCTGTAGTGTTTGTTGCATTAAACTGGTTATATCTACGCATCAGAGCGCGTATAACCCTCCAGAAAGCGATTTAAAGCTTGAAATCGAATAAGAGTTGATATGTGCAAACGATACACATATTTTTACAAATCCCAAGTATGAAACACAATATTTCATTGATTTGGTACTTGTTTGATGATTGAAGTGACACAGGTGTCATAGTCTCCCCTACTTTGGAAATTTCGTCCCGAAATTTAATTTCAGAGGAAACTTGTGAAGACAGCTGTGACGGTTTTGCTTTCAAATAAATCCATTGAACCCTTAAGTAAAACTCTGGGCCATGTTGGGATTCTTAGCGAAATTGTCTACTATCAAAGTGAAGTCCTTGTAGTTACAAAACATGGAGTTTCGAACTATGGACAGAAGAACGTTTCTCATGAAGACTTATCATAGGAAACTTGTGTGTGCTTGAAATCAGAATTTGGGGAGTGTAAGATAAAATGACATCGGTCAAGGTCCAAGACTTCTCCCGTATCATTACTCTTGTCATTATAGGTCTTAACACATGACAAAACTTCTTGTGGTTTCTGTGCACTGAATTCCATAATTATGTAGGCCTCCATAATTACGTAATTCCTTGCACAGTCCACACAATTCATTTCATAATGCGTATGGGAAAAAAATCAATTAAATAAACATGAAGCGACTTGACTAGACCACCAAAGGATCTTTTTAACTAGATCAACGAACGATCTTTTTAACTTGATCAACACATGATCTTCTTAACTAGACCGTCGTACGATCTCCTTAAATAGACCACTTAAAGGGATCTTTTCAATTATATCATCACATGATATTCCTAACCAGATTTTCAAATCAATTTGTTTAACTAGACCACTTAAGGGGTCCAATTATAGAATAGTACTTTAAAACCCAAGGGACTTTACTACAACGTAGAAGTCCATTAAGGATTTAAAATAGTACCTTTGGATATCCTACTATGAATCCCTCATATGAGATATGGAAGATTCTACGAGGATTTGGATGGATCACATAAAAACACAAAACATATAAGAAAACACATAAGCACATAATTACATAATTGATTAATCTTGATTATTAATTTGTTATCTTTGGACAAGGATATTTAAAGTACACCAGGAATCCAATTCGTGGATTTCATTTGGCACTTTAAACATAAGAATCTAACTATGGAGATAGAAAGATCTTTAATAGGAATTCGGATTTATCCTTATTGAATCGTAATATACGTATTAAGGCATACGAATAATTCAATTAAGGGCTCCGATTTGAGCGAGAATCATACACAAAGATCTAATTGTGAAGATAAAAAGATCCTACATGGATTCTGGAATTTGTGTAACGAGAGGTGTTTCGACACCTTGCACTAGGCGTGCTTAAGTCGATACACAATGTAGAAAGTTCATGAGGTTGAGGTGCTAGATATGCCAAGCGACATATGAAGCAGAGTTTGAAGGTTTGAACAGCAGCAGGATTTGTAACAGCTTTGCTTTGGATTGCAAAGCGGTACATGTTAACCAAATGTCCCCATCGTCCACTGTGGGTACATTTGAAATAGAGGATGATGACGGTTTCATTGATTGCTCTAAGGAGCGGTTCCCTTGTATGGCTTCATCCCTGAGACGAGTCACGGTGACAGCTAAATTAACGGCCCTCTGGTAGTACGACGCCTAATTGATGGACAATTGCAGCCCTTAGTTCGGACATTGTTGTTGCGATGAAGAGGCACCCTGAAGAAAATGGGGAGACATGGGAGGAAACAAGGGAAATGAAAACAGAATAACAATGCATAAAATTGCGATCATTTGTTTGTTACCCAAGGCAAACAAATGAGACGGTGACTAATCAAAGCAAATGGGTCAATATAATGTATCGCGAAGACATGCTCGCCTACAAGTGGACACTCACCCCAAGAGTTCCCAGGTAAGAGTGACTGGTCCGATACTGCGGATTTCTACGAACACTCTAGCCTTAGACAGAAGACCCAGGGTACAGGCACCCACCCTTCCAGTTTGCACATGTTCACATTATTTAGACCAAACTTTGACGAGATTTTGAAAACTTTGAAATTTCAAAACCTAGTAATCAATCATCCTAGAACAGATGATTAGTTTTCAAAGCGGATACGAAATTTGTGTTCTTATTGTGGTTGTCACCTAAGGATAAGTGACGGTATTGTTTTAAGGCTAAACACGAGATAACTCACGTTAGGGTCCTAGGAAGGTTATAGTCTAGGTTAAAGCATCACTAATAACCTAATTCCCTATAACCATTGGCTCTGATACCAACTTTTATGTCACACCCCGACCACGTAAAACAACAAGACATGGCGGAAACGTCGGGAAATGTTGTAACAGAATCATTGTTTCACAACCATGGATCAAATAATTTTGTTTTATTGAATCATTGAACTCATTGTTTTATTACAAATCAAATAAATACAAATATTGTCTTTCAAATTTTAAAGTCGCTAAGGCACGAGTCCATCCTAAGTGTAGCATGTATCAACAATCATCACAAAGTAGCACCTGAAACATGTGTAAAAATATGTACGTCAGCATAAAAATTCCTGTGAGATACATAGGTTTTATTTTATTTAGGATTCATGACTTATGAGTTTAAAGAAAAATGTTTAAGAAAAGTAGTCATGATCCTTGTAAAAGGTTTTGTTTTATAAATCATTTATAAGAAATCAGATGATATAAAATAATAATACATAGGAGATTAAATAAGTAAGTAGAATAAGTTTGTATAAAAATATATTGTTTGAAAAACAATATTTTGATAAAAGGGTTTATAGTATATATAGAAATATACTTTGATTTAAGAAAGTCGAATAAATAATATATTAGAATATATTTTAGTTCCAAAACCGTTAACCCAAGTGTACAAAATAAAGCCACGGTATGTAATGCGATGAAAACACTTATATATAAGAAGTACCAGCGGCGTATCTACCATGTTTTCATCACATTACTCCCGTCCCGTTATCTAAACACTAGCCAAATCCCAATTGTTAAACAAATAGTATATTAAATATACGTTAGTTGTAAAAAATAATAATTTTCAGTAGTATATTAAAAGTATACTTTGGATTTATAAATAGCATATTAAACTATGTTTTGGTTTGAAAATAACATATTAAAACTATGCTTTGGATTATGAAAATAACATATCAAACTATGTTTTAATGATTAACAAAATATATGTTGGTTTTTGTACAATATCCTATATAAGAGCATATCAAACTATACTTTTGGGAGTATAACTTAATATACAAAAATAATGTGATTTAAGAATTCATTCAGACCTAGTGCTTCAAAATACACATTTGAGACTATAGAAATACTACAAAGGCAATCCCTATTTGGATGGAGTAACAAATTGGTTTCAGACATTCCATGACAACAGGAATGGGGTGTCAAATCCTATAGCGCTATATCATACTACCAACCGGTCTGGTGAACAAAATAAGTACTATTCCAACAATTAATTTTATAATCTTTGAAAAATCAGTGTTTAAACCATAGATAGTCATTTAGTTTGTCAAAAGATAAGTACTAACATGTATAATCAATTATACTTTGAAATCATGAAAATAACAGATAGGTACACATGCTTCACCCCAAAATAGTTGAAAACAGTAAAAGAGGGGACTATGTACTCACTTGAGAGTGCTTAGGACTCTTGAACAACTACCAAGCAAGCTAGAGGGAGCACGGAATCAAACGGCACCTAGTATTGATAACTACATAAATAAACCGGACCTAAATCGGAAGATCGGATAGGATGAGATCTCGTAAACCAAATGAGTGTGGGAACTCATATGATATGGTTTAACAAGGCCTACATACTAAAAGGAAACCTAACCTAAGTGCTTACGACCCATTATGACCCGTTTAGATAGCTTACGCTACTTTAACGCGTCGTTCGCGTAAAACGCGTTCGGACGTCTAACTAGCCCTATGACAAGTATTATATGCCAAAACATGTTTAAATATGTTACATAATCAGTTATGTGACAAAAATTTAGGTTACATATGCTTAATTACCAATTATGTATGAAAAGGGCATTTTGGTAATTTACCTAAGGCATACAAACTACTTATCATACAACTACTTAAACTAGGTGACCATAAGGTATAACCTCGGAAGGTTATTTCCTATGCAACTACGGTCACTAAACATGTTTGGTCGGATCCTAGTGATCGACCAAATGGGTCATGTTCGAAAGTCTAAGCGGGTGTTTAGTCCGCTTGACTTACGACTCTACACAAGCACTAAACTAAAAGTGACGAGCTAAACATGTTTAACAAAGTTAGAAAACAGGTTTGGTATCAAAACAAATGGTTTTGATACCTATAAGTAGCTTGGTTACAAAATACGCGAGAATACGCATTTTGACCGAAGCTACGACTCGTCACTTAGCCTAGATAACGTGGTAATCAGTAGGTATAGTCACTAGGGACTATGACCATCGTGATTACGCTAACGTTATGAAGTTCAAACGAACTTCGCGTTGACCATAAACTGGTCAAAGCAGAAAGTCAAATGCAGTTTGACTTTAACGACAAAAACGAATGAAAAGAACGAAAGAATACTTACAGAAGGTCCCCGCAAGATTTGACCCGATTCACTCTCAGGTAGGAAGCATATACTTCCACTTAGAGAGCTTGAATCAGATTCAAATGTGAGGAATGAATGAAATGGTGGGGGGTATTTATAGGAAATCTAGAACCGTTAGGATCGTTTATCGGGAAACGAGCTTCGATCCTAGCCATCCATGTGTGCCCCTTGTTTTGTAATACCATTAGAGCCCCTAGAATGAGCCCATGGTGTCCAAAATACCATTTGCAAGAGGTAAAACCAGGTGCAACAGCTGTTAACAGGCTGTAAAATGATTTTTGCATATCTGACATGCTCTCGCGGGCCGCGTAAGATTCTATGGGGACTTACGCGGGCCGCCTGAGGTCCCTGATCTGCACATAAGTTTCAGAAATTGCAGTTTTGGTCCCTGCATGCTTTCAAGGCCATTTTTGATGCGTTTAAGGCCCGTTAAGCCATTTTCAAGGCTCTACAATGATGCCTAAGTATAGGGGACATGAAACATGCTCAAAAATATCTTGGATGTCGGTTCGTCTGGTCGTACGATCGCGTTATTCGCTTAATTATGACGGAAGTCGTAACGAACGCAAAAACGATCCAAATTAAGCGACAAATGAAATTTTTATCTTGCCAATCATTAAAACATAATATTTTAATGATTACAAAAATTTTTGGATGTCCGGATATATTCAGAATGTAAGATATGCGCGAAAATGCAAACTTATGCACTTTTTGATGCTTTTAGTCCCTGAATGACCAAAAGTTTATTTTTGCGCACCAAACACCTCAAAGCCTATTTCTTATCTATGTAAAGGATATTTAGGGCATATTTAACTTATGGTCAAGTTCCGGAAGGTTCGTTACTATACAAATCGGTATAGTTTCGCAGTTTGACACAATTAGTCCCTGCGATCGAACAAACTTGATTTCAACACACCAAACCCTCCAAATCTGGTTTCTAAGTTATGTAAAGGTTATTTAAGGTATGTTAAGCCTATTTCACTATTATGGAGTGTTTGTTGCATTAAACTGATTATATCTACGCATCAGAGCGCGTATAACCCTCCAGAAAGCGATTTAAAGCTTGAAATCGAATAAGAGTTGATATGTGCAAACGATACACATATTTTTACAAATCCCAAGTATGAAATACAATATTTCATTGATTTGGTATTTGTTTGATGATTGAAGTGACACAGATGTCACAGGTGGTACTCCGCATGGTGGATTTTGGGGGTGTGACACCAATCACACCCAACAAGTTCGTGCACACGCGTTAACTTTGGAGATTTATGCTTCCACTGGGATGCAGCTCATGGCATTCGTCCTCCTAGTCATCGCGTGGCTCGAGTCATTGTGATGGTCGAGTCCCTGGTGAGAGCTTTTGAAAAATATTTTAGGGAGTGGAACGGTTCATTAAGGTACGGGTATCACCCCTGACTTAACAGTTTCGTTCCCAGTTGTGGTTGTGCTCATCGAATGAATCCAAGAGCTCCACTAGAATTTCTAAATGGAGGCTTTTGTCGAGGTATGGATGTCACTCCTAACTCAGCGAAAGATTCTCATGCTAGAAAAATGCGCTGAGTGAGCAATCCTATCGAGAGTTATTGGTTTTCACACCTGGTCTTGACTGGATCGCTCGGTTGTGAGATGCGAGTATTTTCGAAAACATGTGTATTGTGTCCGCCTTAGGAAAGGCTTGGTAGTATTCCAGCCTTAAGAAAGGCTTCTTCGTGTGAAGTTGTAGTATGCGGGGTTCACACAAAGTCGTAGTTTTTGCAATTTTGATCAAAAGCATCAGGTAGGCGCAATACAAACCCTACTGGGTTCGTACGAGTCAGCCTGTGGGTGCTTAGACTATAGACTAGGTCTATTTCTAAGACGTCGACCCGGACTAGGTCGAGTCTTGCCTAATTCCCTATAGTTGTGGCTCTGATACCAATCCGTCACACCCCAACCGATGGCGGAATCATCGGGGCGCGGCACTAGGCGAATCAGATTGCTCAAGAGAATCCATAACAACTATATTGCGATAATATTTATTACGTTCGTTATCCCATACTAACAAACAATACAATCACATAAGTCATCACAGACTTCTTGTCCTCTCGAACAATTTAAATCCGACAACTTAGATTTTAGGTGAGTTTCTAGACTTCCTAGCTTGATTTGATGTAGACTTCAACTAAACCTGCAACATACGTTAAAATAAAGTCAATACAAAAGTATTGGCGAGTATACAGGTTTGATAAGTAATAGTATAATAGATTAAAAAGTGCTGCGAATTCCCACATGCATAAACGTAATACACGACATATATACTCACAAAACTGATACTACCAGCTAAGTCCTCGATGCTCGATTCTTCGATGGCATAACTAGACCCCGTCGGGCGCAATAGTACTATACTAGTCGTGGTGGGACGTCACGAGTATAAGTCCTAGCACATATGTAACTAGCATCACGTATATCTATGCAAACAGTTATTCGCAAGTGATAAATTGACTGATTGAATTACTCATTTGATAAGTTTGATTTATAAGGAACGTATGTTACACCCAAAATTCGTTAAAAAGGGGTCAAGTATACTCACAGTGCGTATTCGGCAATTAAACACAACTTGGTTTGGATTGGTTGAGAGTGCATCTGAGTTATACTGGTTTACAGATTGTTAAGCGATGATTAACGCATTAAGTAGTGGCGAGAGAACCAAAATTGGGTCGGTCATTAGTGCTTGGGTTCATTCGGTCGGGTGGACATGTTGTCCGATCGGTTAGCATGCTGTCCGATCGGTTCGCATGCTGTCCGATCGGTTGGCATGTTGCCCGATCGGTTGGCATGCTGCTCGATCGGTTGGCATGCTGCCCGATCGGTTAGCATGCTGGCCGATCGGTTAGCATGATGTCCGATCGGTTAGCATGTTGGCCGATCGGTTAGCATGCTGTCCGATTGGTTAGCATGTTGTTTGATCGGTTGGTTGAACCTTGGTTGCTGTTCATCGTTCCATCATTCTGGTCATGCCACACTTAATGGGTTTTGAGAAAATTTCAGGCGATTAGGCTAGGGTAGCGGATCATCGTGTTAAATCACTGAAGTCCCATCAAATCCGACCCGTTCTAACGGCCGGGAACCACCCCGTTCCGTCAGATTTGGCCGCTCTTGATGGTTCTTCTTATGTTTAACGCGAAAACACACACACCTTGGCTAGTTAACACTGATTTGGGCGAGGTTTGTTATAAAACAGGTGAAACTACCTGGGTTCGAGTCGTTCATGGTGAAAATGAGGTCACTCTTTGAAGTTCTTGTGAACTTTAGGATGACATCATCATCAAAACACCTCAAATCCTTGGATCACACAACTTCTTGATTAGGAAACACGGATTTTGACTATATTTGCGTAAAACGTATGGAAATCACCCAGATCCAGGTCGTTCCTTAATGGGATGACATTACTTTTGAAGTTCATAAGAACTCCATGATGGCATCACCCTAGAATACCCAAAATCCAGATATTCCACGGTTAAAAGCGGAGATTTGAAAGGTAGAAAGGTGTAGAATTGAGTCTAGATTAAAGAAGTACAAAATTTAGGTTAGAAACTTAAAAGAATCACGAGAAATCGAGAGAAAATAGTCCAAGAGCTTGCTGGTCGAGTGGGAGCTTCTCATCTGGGTGAAAGGTAAGTGAAATGGGGTATTTATAGGCAGGAGAAGGAAGGAAAGGGAGAAGGGGCATTTGGGTCGGTTGGCCCGTTCGATCGGACGGCCTGTCCGATCGGATAGCCCATCCGATCGGCTGGCCTGTCCGTTCGGACGGCCCATCCGATCGGCTAGGCCATTCGTTCGGACAGCCTGTTGTTCGGAGGTGCCTTGGCCTGTTTCGATCGGCGTTTTGCGTCGCGATAGTTTCGGGCACTTATTTCATTCATATTTATTTATTTATTTATTTATTATTATTAATCACAAAAAGGTCGTATATACGTGTCTATAAAATCAATGTTTGGTGCAATGATCGAGTTACGCGTGCCTTTGAGTGCGTTCTTCGATGTGATGTGCCACAATGATTATCGGGGTACTAATTGCTCGTATTGCCGTCATCGTCACGATGGCTGGAGACATGGTACTCTCCCGATAGTCTTTGTTAGCGTTGTTTGTTTACGTTTTGACACCCCACGGTTTATGAAAATAGCTTTGTAATAGTGATAGAATATGTGTAATTATTCGTTTATACTTCGATTTAGCGATATATCTGATACAGTTACATTATGATCCGAATCTCTGGTGCTAGGCGTAACGAGTGTATCTGTTGGTGCATCCGTCTGTCGTCTTCGTCTTATATCGAGTCTCGGTTTACTACACTTGAAGCTGAAAGTTTGAAGCTGAAAGTTTGATGCTGAAAGTTTGAAGCTGAAAGTTTGAAGCTGAAAGTTTGAAGCAGCTGAAAGTTTGAAGCAGCTGAAAGTTTGAAATAGGGGTTTAGTTTGAAATAGGGGTTTAGTTTGAAATGACCTGTCCGTTTGAAGACTTTCAAACGGAAGGGTCTCTTCCTATATATAGTGTTCAAACTTTCACCATTTGTAACTTCCGGCTAGAGCAACGAAGTGCTGCCGAGGTGTTGTCAGGTTGTAAAACGCTATTAAATCAATCATACAACAGTTTAAAGAGTAAATCTAGCTGAATTGAGCTCTACACGTCTGTTTCCGCCGTTCGTTTAGAGATAAACTCTTCTGATTGACTCGTTCGGGTCTGAAACTGATCCTACAAGTGGTATCAGAGCTCAGGAGGAAGAGTTCTATACAATTCAGCTGCATTTTCTGTTTCTACATCTTTCTTTTTCGAAAATTACAAGTTTTCATGGTTGAAATCGGTTGAAACTCTCACAATATGTGCGTAATGGTGTTTTAACAAAGCCTTGAGAATTTAAGTTCAAAAATCGAAGTAAAAGTGGGAAAAATGGCATGAAATATAGGTTCCGTTTGAACGTAACAGATGCTTTCCGTTTGAAATAGCTTCATATCGTTTGAAAAAAGGTTTCCTATCGTTTGAAAAGGTTACCTATCGTTTGAAATATAGTGACCTTTTGAACTGATCGTTTGAATAATGATCCTATCGTTTGAAAACTTTCCTATCGTTTGAAAATGGTCCATTCCGTTTGAGTTGACCGTTTGGATGACTTTCTGTTTGGCCTATCGTTTGAAGCATGATCATATCGTTTGAAATATAACATGGCCGTTTGAGATTAATCGTGTCCGTTTGAAAATTAATCTTGTCAGTTTGAAAGGTAACCTGACCGTTTGAAATATGATCACAGTTTAAAAGGTTATCAAGTCATTGATATTACAAGTTTCGGTTCACGTGGAAATAAGGTCTGGTTTCAGCTTGCTAAAAGTGATTTGAAAGGGTCAAGGTTGTGTCTTCGTAAACCAGGTCATTGGAAAAGGTCACAAAAATTAATTCAAAGTTTGCTTGGGTTAGGTCATTCGAATTTGATCCGGGTCTTAGTTGTCTGCACATTGTGTCAACTTTCTATCCGCACGGTATATTCACCAATTCGAAGTACCAGTTTGATTCTATTAATTGATAAATTTTTAAACTGATTTTGGTTGTTTTTGTTTGTCAGGTATTATTGTACGAGGTGATTCAAGGTGATTTGTGTACCAGCTCATTTGAAAACATGGACGAAGACTTCTACAACGCGTTCGCTACTCCGTCTAGTCTAGCTGTCATTGCTAAAAACATGAATCTAGAAAACGAAACGGGGACTGCACAAAAACCACCTAAACTCATGGATATTGATGATTATAACATGTGGTCTGAACGTTTTGGAAACTGGGTTGAGGCTTATCACCTAGATGCGTGGGAACACACTGAGGAACAATATGTTAGGCCCACAAGAAACAATGTTGAAAACGGTGTGCCGTTAACACTTAGAGAAATGAGTTCGGAAGACAAAAAGAAATATCGAGATGAGAAACTCATGGTGAGTCTGCTTCAGCAAGCTATAAAAGAAGATATCTTGATACTGCTTCAACATGATGGAACTGCATATTCTATTTGGTCAGAATTGGAAGCAAAGTTTATTGGAAGTGATGATATGCTCAAGAATAAGATGTCTCTTATGAAGAAAGAATTTGACTTATTCCGAGGATTGAAAACTGAAAACACCAAGCAGATAATTGATAGATATTGTAACTTGGTGAGAAACATGTCAAAACTTGGAATTAAGAAAACTACTGAGGAATTGGTTGAAAAACTTGCAGATGCGTTACCATATGAAACTTGGGGAACGTTTCTGATGATGCTACGATCCAACAGAAAAGATTACAAGAGTATGACACTGGGAGATTTCATAAAGCACCTAGAAGCTCAAGAGATGGAGCAAAGGAGGATCGTGAGAATGAAAAACTATGATGGAGAACAGGATATCAGCTTGTATTATAAAGGTGGTGTTTCTGGAACGACAAATCATTCTCCGAAAATTGAAACTGCTTACAGTGTGAAAGATTCTTCAGAACAGAAGTCATCCCAGGGATCAAGCAGCACAAGATTTTCATCATTCGATCCAAACATTTCTGTAACAAAGAATGGAAGAAAACTTCAGTGCAACATTGTTCTTAGTATTGAGAATGATGAGGATTACACTGAAGAGATTGCTAAAAATCAAATGTCTTTGTTGGGAATGGTATTGGAATCTTATAGTAGTTTTGTGGCTGGAAAGATCGGTAATCCAATGCTCACGAAAGAGGATTACGATCAAATCGATGCTGAAGAAATGGAATTAATGGATATAAAATGGTGCATGGCTAGTGTGATGAGACGTGCTGAAAAGTTTAAACAAATTACAGGCCGAGATGATTTTCGTGATGCAAGTGTTTCAACTTTAGGCTTTGACAAATCTAAAGTTACGTGTTTTCGTTGCAGGGAAAAGGGGCATTTCAAGAGGGAGTGCAAAAACCGCGAAGCTACTGGAGCCCAAAATCCTTTTGGAAACAACGATTATCACAAAAAGACGATTTATCATTAAGTCACGTCACCAGCACAGCATCAGGCACAAACTGCTCACGGGAGAGATGTGATTGATAGTTCAAAAAAAGCATGTCTAAGAAAAAATGAAAATTTTTCATGGGATAAATATATTCCAAAAGACAGCAAAGTTTGTGTGGCAGAACAAGATGATGAGAAATTAGCTGAAGGCTTCAATTGGGACAATTTTTGCCCAGATCAAGAATTTATGGCCAAAGAGATGTCCAACAATCTGTTCAGTACTCATGCTTTCATTGCTAATGCTTATGATTTGAAATGTGCAGAAAGAAACAGAAGAGTCATAGAAGCTGCTGAAGCAAGACGAAGAAAGCTTGAAGAAGAGGAAGAAGAGGAAGAGAGATTAAAAGCTGAGGCTAAAGCTGAGAAGAAAAGAAGAGCTGAATTCTTACAACCAAACAAGACAGTCAAAGAGGTTCCTGAATTTGAAGTGAAACTTGATGCAGAACCAGCTCAAGTTCCAGAAAAGTGCATGAACTGTGATTCTCTAATCAAGCAGAACAATGAGTTGTTACACAACATAAACAGGTTGAAAGAATCCTATGATACAATGAAGAGAGAAATTAACAAATATATGGATTCAGGTGGTGAACAAGCTGTGGCAATGAATACATTGAAGAAAGCGTATTTGAGACAGCTTGATGATGCAAATTTTCATATAAAGAAATGTGCTGATCTGGAGTTGGAGTTAGCAACACAAAAGATAGAAACTGAAAAAGTTAAAAAATTATTAGAAAGTTACTCATGTTCTACTTTTGTTGTTGACGGGATCTATCCAGTTGTGAAAGATTTGAAGACATTTGAAGAAGTAAAGACATCTGAAAAAGAGAAATTTGTGACAAAAGATGAAGAAAAGGTGAAGACTTCTGGTAAGAAATCAAGTGTGGTCTATAACAGATGTCCGCCCCCGGTCGAAAATGGATATTCACCTCGAAATCCAAATTCTGAAAGAGTCAATAAGGCTATCAATTTACAATGGGAGTCTGGGCCGTCGGATAACTTGCCAGAAAGTATTGATGTCACGTACACGTCATCTGACACTGATCATGAGTCAAAGTTGATAAAAAGTGTGGTCGATCAGGTGTTAGATAAAGATGACAGTGAGGAGTTAAATCCGGAGTCCAAACCCGAGTCAAAGTCTGGGTCTAATGCGTCAAAGCCGACATTGAAAAAGGACAAACGGGTTTATGATAAAGAATTTTTGATGTCAAAATCTAATTTGAATGATGAATCATTCAAAGTAGCATATACTTTGAAAGATTCTGACATATTATATTCTGATGAAGTTTTTCCAATAAGAAGTGTCAGATTTGAAATGATTCAAAAGGTTTTCAAAATCACAGAAATTAATATTTCTGAAATAAAAGATTTAAATTTTTTCGGAAAACCTAAACAATACACTTCAAGAGTTCAACAAAGAATTAACAAGAAAATGGGTTACAATTGTGGTTATAATTTCCAAAAGAAATCAAACCATAATCGTAATTTCAAAAAGAAAGGTCTTGGTTTTGTTCCACCGAAAAACTATAAAAATGAAAAGGTTTATAAACCAAAAACTGTGTTTGTTTCAGGGAAAACAACAGAGGCTGAGAAAGAACAATCATTCAGAAAGCAGACAAATCAGGAATTCCTTGCCAAGAAGCAAGAAGCGTTAAAGAAGAATGTTGTTCAGAAGAAGATAGAAACCAGAACCTGTTTTCAGTGTAAAGTTGTTGGTCATGTTGCTAAAGATTGTCCGAAGACATTCAAACCAAAACAGGAAGTCTCTGGTAAATTGAAAGAGAAAGTTGTCGATAACACTGAACTTTCAACCCGAAAATTCACAGGCTTTGAAAATTCAACTTTTGAAAAAGGAGAATGTTCAAAGAGTGTTTTGAAAAGAAAAGAAAATGTAATAAATCAAAAATGGGTTGTGAAAGGTTCAGGTAATAGTTCTGGTGATGAATCTGATTCCATAAAATCAGAGGAGCCATGTGTTGAGAAAAAGATTGAAAGGAAAGTTCCAACCATGAACGATGAAAATTTTCCACCGTTGCGTGCTGAAAATTTTATGAAAAAAGTTGGAAAAGTTGAAATTTCAAATCAATTTTATTCTGACAAGAAAAAATTTGATGTTAAAAAGACTTTCAACGGAAATGTGAAACGTATCTTTGGACAAATGGTCAACGGTAAGGCCAAAAGTATCAAAGATTTTTATGCTTCCAAAGGACGTGTTTACAAGTCTGTTGAAAGAAAAGATGAAAAAGATGTTGTTACACCCAAGGAAGGTCAGGCTTGGGTGGATATATTTTTCAAAGAATAAAAACCTGACTTGCCGGAGATCCCAAGTTGGTAATCGTGGATCAGGAATCGGCATTATTCTTTATCATGTTTGAAAAATGTGTTTTTTTAAAAAAGCAGGATTTGCCGGAACTCGCAGGTTGGTAAGCGTGGAGTATGAATCGGCACCTTGAGAATTCAACTAATAGATAGTAATTGGTTGAAAAACAGGTTTGAGTTGTATGTTTGTGATTGTTATAAGTGGTTCAGAATTTGAACTAGGTTGATCTTACAAGTGGTTAAATCAAGGTCATTAGATTGAACTTGAGTTAACTATCATTCATAAAATTGGCAAACAATGTGATGATTTGATCCCCAATTTTACAAGTGATAAAATCAACAAAACTAATTTTTCCGGAAAAACCATTTTGATTAAAACAAACTTAAGTGTTTTGAAATCATTATGGGAAAATAGTTTGTTGTGAGGGGGAGTTCTGATTGTTTAAGCCAAACGGATGGAGAATTGAAGTGATTCGATATCAGTTGTCATGTTCTGTATAGTTTGTTTTCAATTTTCTTTAGATGTATTTGAATTTTAGGGGGAGTAAGAAATTTTAGAAAATCCAAAAACATCAGAAAATTTGAAAAAGACAAAAACATGATAAAACTGAAAAATGAGTTTTTGTTGCATAAAAGAGGAAATGATAGTACATCAGTGGACTATCACGACACGCTAAAGAAATGTATAGTCAAAAATGTGATAAACAATCTTACTGTGGATGTGTCAGTATGTTTTCACACATTTAGTAAACTGTAACGAGATATAAACCTAAAATCAAACTTGCTTATTCTGTGGGTTAACAAAACTGCTTGGATATATAGGTAACCCCTGAAATCTTGTTTGAAAGGTCCCGTATTCTGAGATACTAGGTCTTTATACTCAGTGATATCTGGGGTATTATCCCGGGACTTCTGCTGTATGGAAATACTGACCTAGTCCCCGGATAATGCTTTCTGCAAAAAGCTTTGAAATATAAGCTCGCCCTCAGCAAGCTGATGAAACAATAAAATTGATAGTCGCTGCTGTTGTAACAAAAGATCCTCTAAAGGGGACCCACCAAAAGTCGAAGCCGTCATCTCTCTGCGTATACGGAAGTATCGACCTGAGCTCTCACGTCCCTCGCACATAACCCCTTTACAGATATCAGCTGTGGTATACTCACCTGTAAGACTGAATATTGGGATCTGGATACGGGAGTATATTCGAGTAGTGGGACACACGGATAAGTTTAAGTATCTAAGACACTAATTGCGTATCTCGAAACAGCTGAAATCTGTGTGAAAATTTAAGAGGACAAACATACTGACAATCTAGGTAAATTGTTTAGAACTTAAAATGTAATCAAGCTTAACGGTGTTTGTGATATGTCTCAAAATCTGATATGATCCTCTTGCACGAACTCACAAAAATATTGTCGGTTAATATTTCGTTTCTGCATTTACTTCTATTCAAAAATTCAAAAAGATTTTTGGTGTGTTTTAGCATAAATTTTGTAAAATCCAAAAAGATTTTCGATAACTGGTGTTGAAAAGCTGATTTTCAAAATTCCAAGTGCTAAACATGATGAACAACAGGTTTGGGAGAAATAATCTTTGAAATGAAGAATATTATTTTTACAAAGTAAGTCATCAGAGTTTAAAAATGGTGTTGTTGAAAGAAATCTACCAGTAATTTCTAAATTTGTCAGGATAAAATTTTGGAAATTTACTTTTGGGTAGAGTTTATGTAGGTTGGCCAGATTTCGATCCAGAGCAGGATGCGAGCCAGAACACGATCATGATTTTAAGAATTCCAGACTACGATCCCGGTTTAGCGAAAGGGGGAGTCTGAAGACATCGAGAGGGAGTCTGAAGATAGTAGAGCTAGATTCAGATTCTGAAGATTTCGAGAAAGAGTAAGAGATTGATTTGAGGATTCTTACAACGTCATATGCTTCAAAGAGCTCGAGAGGACTGATAAAGATCAAAGATGCGAAGACTCGACACTGAAGACTCCGTCAACATCCGAGGGGGAGTTTGTTGGTGCATCCGTCTGTCGTCTTCGTCTTATATCGAGTCTCGGTTTACTACACTTGAAGCTGAAAGTTTGAAGCTGAAAGTTTGAAGCTGAAAGTTTGAAGCTGAAAGTTTGAAGCTGAAAGTTTGAAGCAGCTGAAAGTTTGAAGCAGCTGAAAGTTTGAAGCAGCTGAAAGTTTGAAATAGGGGTTTAGTTTGAAATGACCTGTCCGTTTGAAGACTTTCAAACGGAAGGGTCTCTTCCTATATATAGTGTTCAAACTTTCACCATTTGTAACTTCCGGCTAGAGCAACGAAGTGCTGCCGAGGTGTTGTCAGGTTGTAAAACGCTATTAAATCAATCATACAACAGTTTAAAGAGTAAATCTAGCTGAATTGAGCTCTACACGTCTGTTTCCGCCGTTCGTTTAGAGATAAACTCTTCTGATTGACTCGTTCGGGTCTGAAACCGATCCTACAGTATCGAGTAGTAACAACGCACGAAGGTGCGGGTTGTTACATGGGGGATATTTTAAGACATATTAGGATATTTGTAATATTTTTAGGGTGTCGAAAAATATTACGAGGGTATCGGTTTAGGTTTGTTATATCCTCCCCACTTTGTTTTAGAGCTCGTCCTCGAGGTCTACTGGAATAAGTGTGGATATTTCCTTTGCATTTCTGATTCAAGCTCCCATGTATACTCTGGTCCTCTTTTGGAGTCCCACTTCACTTGGACTAGAACTAATCTCTTGTGCTTGAGATTCTTAACCTTCCTGTCTTCAATCTGTAGAGGCTTCTCTACAAACTTAAGTTGTTCATTTACCTCTATATCCTTAAGAGGCACTACAAGTGATTCATCATCTAAGCATTTCTTGAGATTAGATACATGAAATACCTCATGTATTCCTGCCATTTCCTCTGGCAGTTGTAGCTGATAGGCTACGAGTCCTATTCTTCTAATAATCTTAAAAGGTCCAACATATATGGGACTTAGCTTTCCTCGTTTGATGAATCTTACTACTCCTTTCCAAGGAGAGACTTTTAACAATACTTTATCTCCTACTTGAAATTCTAATGGCTTACGTCTGTTGTCAGCATAGCTCTTTTGTCGATCACATGCTGTTTTTAGTCGTGCTTTGACTTGAATGATCTTGTCGGTTGTTTCCTACACTATCTCAGGTCTGGATAGTTGCTTTTCCCCAATTTCTGCCCAACAGACTGGGGTTCGGCACTTTCGTCTATAAAGTGCTTCGAAGGGTGCAGCATTGATACTAGTGTGATAACTGTTATTATAAGAAAATTCTATTAAAGGTAAGTGATCGTCCCAATGCACTATCTCAGGTCCGAAATCAATTACACAAGCTCTAAGCATATCTTCCATGGTCTGAATGGTTCTTTCGCTTTGTCCGTCTGTTTGAGGATGATAAGTTATGCTTAGATTCAACTTGGTTCCCATTGCTTTTTGGAAACTTGCCCAAAAATGAGAGGTAAAACGGTTATCCCTATCAGAAACAATTGATAAAGGAATTCCATGTAATGAAACTACTTCATTTACATACAATTTATCTAGTTGTTCCATGCTGAAAGTTTCTTTCATTGGTAAGAAATGAGCTGATTTGGTTAGCCTATCTACAATCACCCAGATTTTATCATTACCTTTTCTTGTTTTAGGTAATTTGGTAACAAAATCCATTGTTATCAATTCCCATTTCCAAACTGGCATTTCTAACTGTTGTAATAAACCTGAGGGTTTCTGGTGTTCAGCTTTAACTTGTGAACAGGTTAAACATTTAGGAACATAGGCTGCTATATGCTTCTTCATTCCTATCCACCAGAAATTTTTCCTTAAATCCTGGTACATTTTATCATTACCTTGATGCATTGTATACTTAGACTTATGAGCTTCTTCTAATATATGATGGCGTAGGTTTCCTAATTTAGGTATCCACATTCTCTTTTTATGGAATCTCCAAATTCCATCTGTTCCTTGTTCTAATTCCTTAATCATTCCTTTTAATTTTTCAGTATCATCTTTGATTACTGATTCTTGTGCTTTTCTAATTTGATCATTTAAATCTAATTGTAGATTTATTTTAAGAGAACGTACCCTTTTTGGCTTTTCATGATACTTCCGGCTTAAAGCATCAGCCACTACATTTGCCTTTCCTGCATGATACTGGATATTGCAATCATAATCACTAAGTATCTCCATCCAGCGTCTTTGTCTCATATTTAACTCTTTTTACCCGAAAACATACCTTAAACTCTTATGATCAGTGAATATGGTAAACTTACTACCATAAAGGTAATGTCTCCAAATCTTAAGGGCAAAAGTGATGGCTCCTAATTCCAAATCATGGGTTAAATAATTTTCTTCATGATTCTTAAGTTGTCTAGATGCGTAAGCTATAACCTTTTGACGTTGCATTAATACACATCCATAACCTAACTTAGAAGCGTCACAATAGACTACGAAGTCTTCAGTTCCTTGTGGTAACGCTAATATGGGTGCATGGGTTAATCTTTGCTTAAGAATTCTAAAGGCTTCCTCTTGTTTTGGTCCCCATTCAAACTTAATGGATTTACAGGTTAGCTTAGTTAAGGGAATGGCTATTCTAGAAAAATCTCTAATAAATCTTCTATAATAACCAGCCAATCCTAAGAAACTTCTAACCTCGGTTGGCGATTCAGCGGTTTTCCATTTAATTGCCTTGATTTTTGTGGGATCCACATGAATTCCTTCATGATTGACTAAGTGTCCAAGAAATTGTACCTGCTCTAACCAAAACTCGCACTTTGAAAACTTAGCATAAACCTTTTCCTTTCTTAATAGACTTAAAAGTAAGTGCAAATGCTTTGCATGATCCTCTTTACTTTTAGAGTAAATTAGAATATCATCTATGGAGACAATTATGAATTTATCCAAATATAGCTTACATATTCGGTTCATCATGTCCATAAATGCGGCTGGGGCATTGGTTAAACCAAATGGCATGACAGTAAATTCATAATGGCCATACCTTCTTCTGAATATGGTTTTAGGAATGTCCTCTTCCTGTACCTTTAATTGATGATATCCTAATCTTAAATCGATTTTAGAGAAAAATCGAGCTCCTTGCAGTTGATCGAACAGATCATCTATTCTTGGTAATCGGTACCGATTCTTAATCGTGACCTTGTTCAATTCACGGTAGTCAATGCACATACGCATTGATCCGTCCTTCTTTTTGACAAATAAAATCGGTGCTCCCCATGGAGATGAGCTTGGTTGTATGAATCCTTTCTCCAACAATTCGTCTAACTGTTTCTTCAGTTCCTGCATTTCAGCGGGTGCCAAACGGTAAGGTGCTTTGGCAATCGATGTCGTTCCTGGTAGTAGGTGGATTTTGAATTCGACTTCTCTGTCTGGCGGTAGCCCTGGCAATTCTTCTGGAAACACATCTGAAAACTGAGACACGACTGGAATGTCTTTTAGTTCTTTTCCTTTAGTGTTAATGATTATAGAAATCAAATACACTATAGATCCTTTTCTTATACAACTTGCAGTTTTCATCACAGAGACGAATTTCGTGGATCTAAATGGTTTATCTCCTTTAATTGTGATATTTTCACCTCTTGGTGAATTTACTTGGATTGACTTTTGATTACACAAAATACTGGCTTTATTGGCCATTAACCAATCCATTCCTAATACAATATCAAATCCTGCCAGATTCATTGGGTAAAGGTTTGCAATAAATTTTTGATTTAAAAATTCTATTATTGCTCCCTGCAAGATTTCAGAAATCCTAACCGTTTCTCCATTCGCTGTCTCGACTAGATATTCTTGTGAGAGTTTAGTTAATGGTTGATTGAGAATTTTGCAAAATGAAGTATTAATAAAACTTTGGTTTGCACCAGAGTCAAATAATACTTTAGCAAAAACATCATTGACTAAAAACGTACCAGTTATCACGTCCGAAATCATCTTGGCTTCATCTGCAGTCAGAACAAATGCTCTAGCATTTTTAGTGTTCTTGTTGTTTGCAGCTGGAGCCAATTTCGGACAATTTGGCTTGATGTGACCTTTTTCTCCACAATTGAAGCACAGTCCATTAGTAGGTTTCCTTCTGCAGGTTTCTTCCTTATGTCCTAGTACCTTGCAGAAATTACAGTAAGTGGAGCATCTTCCTGAATGCTTCTTCTTACAAGCTTTGCAGTATGGTGCAGAGGTAGAACCTACATTCCTACGGTTGGAATTCCCGAAACGAAATTCTTGAGTAAGTCTTTGGGTTAGGTTTCTCCTTTGGTCTTCTTCTCTAGTACGCACTACTTCATCTGTCAAGGTATTTGCTAGTTCTACAGCTTCTTCTATTGTTTGAGGTCTAGCTGCCTTGACTACATGTCTAATCTCTCCAATTAATCCCTAGATGTAACGAGAAATTAATACCGGTTCAGGTGATGCAAGGGTTGGCACTATTCTAGCATATTCGAATAATGTGGTAGTATAACCCTTACTATCTACCCCGGTCATCCTAAGGTTTAGGAATTTATTTGCTATCTGTTCCTTTTCATTGGGAGGGCTGAATTTTCTTTCTACCATATTTTTAAATTCCTCCCATTCCATATTGTATACCCTATCACTTCCTCTAGACTGGAGGATAGTGTTCCACCATTCTAAAGCTGAGTTCTTAAATAGATTAGAAGCAAGCATTATCTTATCTTCTTCAGCACACTTGCTTATTTTTAAAACAGCTTCAGTTTTCTCTATCCAGCTTAGAGATGCAATGGGTCCTTCGTTGCCCAAGAATTCTATTAGTTTACAGGACCAGAATTCTTTATAAGAACAACCATATGGCATGGTTCTCCTTCTTTTAGGAATGGGTACTTGAAGTACGGGTCCATTGTTTATGCTGTGTTCAGGTTCAATGGGTCGCTTACTGCTATGCTTGCTTTTATTATCAGCTTCTCTAACAGTTTGGATAATAAATGGCATTGCATCTATGATTCCTTGTGCCACTATGTGTTGGATGGCACTATTATCCATTTGATTTCCATTGTTATTGTTGTTCGGATTCTCATTATTCAGATTATTGTTATTCGGGTTGTTGTCGTTCTGGATATTATCATTCTGGTTTTCTTGGTTCACTTTGTTGTCCATCTGAATTTTAAACATTTACCACATATTAATATCACAAAATAATATTTGAATATAGCCAATCACATGACACGCATTTTGGTCAAAAGCGTCGATCATTGCGACTTTACTCTATTCATATAATATGCATTTATTACACACCAGTACTGGAATTAAAATTACAATACTGACGGAATTTAAAACTACACTACTAGTAATAGGCATCCGTAGTAGTTTTTTTTTCATACACATACACACATATTTTATTAGTATATTATTATTATTATTACTACCATTTTTTACCATCCCATTCATGGATATGGATTCATCCAGAAATCCATATTGCGCTCGTCGTACTTCCAGATGAGTCACTCTCCCACCTGTCTCATTCTTTCACAATTCTCTAATATTTCCTTACCAAATGTCCTAAGTTCTTGTACGTTTTCTGCACTCATTGGGGGTGCAGGTTCTAGGACTGGGTTCGGAATCTGGGGTGCGGGTTCCTGGTATGGAGGTGTAGGGGCCTGAAATGGGTAAGGATTCTCTAAGATCTCCATAATGAATACATCATTATCGTTATAGGGATCTAGAGGATCTAACCCTAGGTAGGCTCCTAGGTTTTGCATTGGCATGTCTTCTGGAATGGGGTAACGTTGTACATAGTCCCTATTGTTGTCCCACCATGGGTCGTAATTTGGGTCTAAGGGATTTGGTGCAGGTACCCTAGTATTTCCTCCGGATTAAAATCATGCATTTCTACTTGGTTTTCCGGGTTTTCTATCTCCATTAGTTGGTCAGGAATTGGTAGTTGTGGTTGGGGTGCTAACATTTGCTCCAGGTTAGGGTCAGCTGCAGTGGTTGCTAATATGTTGTAACACCTTGAAAATTTATGACCACTGATGTATTGACACGTGTCATGTACTTGAACGTGTGAAAGAATACTTTAAAGGGGCTAAAGTTGACAAACAGGAAAACTATGTGAATATAAGGGTCCAAAGTGTCAACAATGGATAATTATATTTAAAAATAGCCCTATAAGATGTTTATACCTACAAACAAATAAATCATGGATCATACGGAGCTAAATATGAAAGAAAGTGAGGAATTACAAAATGCAGGGGCCAAATGTGTCAACATGTTTAAAGTATACCTCTGAGTGATCTTTTGGCAAACCCGAAGCTTTGTAATGATTAATTATACTCACTAGAATGTGATAAAAATTTCACCAAGTTCCGTTACCGTATGAAAAAATTATGATAAAATTCGTATACGAGGGGTTAAAAGCGTCAACGTTGAATTTTAAGGCCTTGTGAGTGGCCACAAAGTTAAATAAGGACTTAACTAACTTAGTATAAGTCCTAAAGCCCTTAAAAATAAGGTTAGGAGGCTGAAATAGCAAATTGGGAACTTAAAACCACGTTTCAAAGGACGAGGGACTGAAATGTAATTGTTTAAAACTTGTTTGGCTGGTTATGGGAGGCCAGGCGGCCCGCGTAAGGAACCCTTAAGGGTTTACGCGGCCCGCGAGAGCAGTACAACGACAGAAAACATGCACAGCTGCCAGTTCAGGTCTGTAACCGACTTAAAATGGTTGTTTTCTTATACCAGAGCCCTCTCCAATGGTTTTACATGCAATAGGGGCACTTGTCTTGATCTGGAAACATTTTTAGACCTCTTTGGCATGATCCTAGATGATCAAATTCAATATATAAGGAGCTTGAGGTTGTAACAACTTTGTTCATTCAATTGCAAAGTTCACAACACTCACCTCTGGAGCTCTCTGGTCAGCAACAAGGATTCATTAGGCTCCCTAGTCGTGCTTAGGACTCTTGTAAGTACCATTAACCTTTCTTAATTCATTTTAGCTTAGTTAATTAGCTAAAAGTCAAACCGTCGTAATTAAGGTTTGATTTCGAGATTAAACAATAATTATCCAGCCAAATCTCGAATTAAAAATACCTTTGAGTAGGTAATTATGTGGGTAATAAACCCTTAAAAGGGTATTCTCTGATTCCCACTCTAACTAGGTCAATTGTCGGGTCAAAGCTTACTTTAAAAAGTCAACAGAATGCTTATTTTCGAATTAATGCATAATTAGCAATGTAGGATCCATGCAACCTGTTTTATCATTAATATAACTTGGTAATTAATGTAAGAACATGTCTAAACATGTTCAACCCGACAATTTTCAGTATAGGCTTGGTTCGGGACCGAAAGTCGCATAGTTTGACTTCTGCTTTGACTTTCAGTTATGACCCCATTCCCGCCTTCCAGAGCCGGTTCAACCCGGCTAAATATATTCAAGAACCCGTGGGTTTTAACCCACTAGGACCCGAGGATCACTTCTCGGGTGAAAACGACATGGATGAGGATACGGATCCCGTGGAGCCTGCAACCGGGACCCCGAACCATCCCATCGAGATCTCGGATGGGTCCTCATTTCACGGATCGCCTTACCGCGGTCCGGATAGCTACAAGGCGAGGTTCAAGCAGATCGATTGGTTTTTCACACCCTCTCACCACTCGTCTCCGTACCAGCAGCAGCAGCAGGATCCTTCAGTGGATTCTCGATTTGTGGCAGTCACTCCGCCACCACCACCACCAATGGAGCAACCGCCTCTGGAGCCACCGAGGCAGAGAAGATCGAACGCGCGGATGTCCGTGCGAGGAGGAGTCCGCATCAGTACTCCTCAGCCCTCAAGTGGCAGTCACTATCCGCCACTCCCAGAAGAAGACCCGCAGATGGGGGGACTATCAAACCCTGTCTCGGAGGTACACTCTGCGCCTGTGGCGCCACCGTTGGGTTTCAATAACCCAATCCCTGTTTATGCCGGTTCAGCGGCATATAACCCGTTTGAGCTACCGGGCCACAACAGCTTCAACTATGCCAATGTGGACACGTACCAGGAGGCGTGGGACTATAATGCTCGTCACCCTGAAGGGCCCTATGGTGGTCCTTGGACTACCGAGTACCCACCATATGTGTACCAGCAACAGCCACCTCCTCAACCGCCATATCAGCAGCCGCAACTGATCCCGCTGGAACGTCAACAAGAGGTCCTCGATAGATTGGGCCAATGTGAACAGGAAATTCGAACGGTGCGCGAGAACAATCGAGGCTTCTTCAAAGGTCTGTCAGACCTACTCAAGGGGAAGACCAAAAGAAGGGGTCATTGGAGACCTTTGTTGTTTATTTTATTTAGCTGTAATCAAGTCCCTGCGCAGACTTTTTGTTTTTGTACTCAGCCTCTGCGTGGGCTTGTCTTTTCTGTACTCTGCCCCTGCGTGGGCATGTCTTTTAGTTGACCCGTGCGTGGGTTTGTTTATTTGTATTTCGCCCCTGCGCGGGCATGTTGTTTCTTAGAAAGTCCCGTTTAGGGCAAAGCTTGTACTGTTTGAATTATTAATGGAATGGTTACATTTAAATTTTCATAATTATTTATTGTTAATTGTATACGTGGACATAAAATATAAAACAAATGAAAATAACCTTCCTAATAAAAGATCTACCATTATATTAAAATGGCAAAATATAAAAAGGACAAGACCTAGCCATGTGTCATCTTAAGACAAGGCCAAGATGGTAGTTCCATAATTAGATTCAGATCCTGTTGGGATTGAACCCTACCAGAGGAACAGATAATGTAAAGCCAAAACTGGATCACATCAGTGGACTACCAATAAGCAGCAGTTTACTCTTAGCTCTCCCCTTGACAGTGGTATTCTAACAGCTGATGGATCATAAGTGCTGCTCAACTACAACAATTGATGAATCAAACACTGATGATACTCAAAAGACTGCTGAAGATAAACTTTGTTGCTCTATCTACTGCTGTGTTCTAAGTACTGCTGAAGACTCAAGTACTGCTCATTCAAAGACTGATCACCTTTTGAAGAAAGCACTGATGTTCAAGTAATCAGTGCTTAGGCTATAACAATGGAACGTGAAGCAGTAGTTATCTCTAGTTTGTATTATGCTGATTATCAGATGTTGTATATCAGTAGATTGTATAGAACAGTGTTTATAGTTTGTTAGGTCGTTAGATGTCACTATCATGGTGACGTCAGCTGAGGTACATCAGTAGTTTGGTTTGCCTATAAATGGAGCAGTACTCTGTACTGTTACATTGGATTCGTTTTGAGTGAGTTCTCCTCCTCAATTCAATCCTTTCATCTTGTGCAACCAACTCTGAAGTATCAGGCTGAGGGGGAGTTTAGTCTGTAAGCTTGCTGTAATTATTTGCTTTGTATTGTAATCATTTGACTTAATGTGAAGCAATTGCTTATCAATAACCCCTGCTCAAAAGCAGAAGACATCTGCTGATACATCAGCAGTTGTGATGACAACAGTAGTTGAGACACCAGTTGTTTCAACAGTTGTTAGTCAACCATCCACCATTGCTCTATCCTCTCCTATACCACAACCACAGCTCTTTAGCAGAAAAGGAAAGCCAATCACTGCCAATGAAGGGATACATGATCCAAATGCTGCAAAGTATCCACTGGAGCTTGAAGCCATCAAAAATGAGATGAGGCAGTTTTATACAGAAGCAGATCCCTCAAAAAGAAGATTCTCCTCACTCATAGGCTACATGCCACCAGAGGATATGTATGATTATCTCAAAATAAAGGCAAGGCAAGCTAAAGTAAAAGCTAAGGTTGACAGTGAAAAGGAAAGTCTAAGCAAAGAAGGCATTGCTAAAAGACTGGAGTTCTATCTTACAAAGGTAAAGCAGATAGAAGAATTTGCACAAGAACTAGACAAAGAAAAGGTTGTTCAAAAGAAGAGGTTAAGAGAACAACTTCTAGCCTTTATCATGAAAGAAAAATTCTATCCTGCTGAAGAACAACAGTTCAAAGAATGGCCATTAGTAGCTTTAAAGCATGAGGCTGAAAGGATCCAAAGAATCAAGAATGATCCTTCAAAGAAGAAAAATGCTCCAAACTGGAGCAAATACAAAAAGCTCATTGCTGATCTCACTACTGAATACAAAGGAAAGAAACGGGAGCTGGTGGATGCTAAGATGGACACTGCTGAAGCCATATCAAAATGGTCTAGGCAGCAGATTGATGAAGCCTATGAGAGGCTAAAGAAAAGGAAGAAAACTGCTTCAGATGCGTCAAAGAAAAGAGAACATATGATGAAGCTTGAACAGAAAATTGAAAACCTCAAAACAATGTTTAAATCAGCAGACAATCTTACTCTTGTGACAAACCAAGAAGTAGGTAAACAGCTGTCTGATAAGGAGGTCAAAGAAAAGGAAGCAGAGTATCTCAAGGACACCATCATGAAAATGGGTCTAAAAGAAGATAGCTCAACAAGAGTTTAAAACCTTTTTAAGAAAGTTTTGAACTGACCTGCATCACCCAGCACTGCAAAAGACGAGACAGAAATTGAAAGACAAGAGCTTACTGAACAAGAAACTGCAGAAGATATAGCTGCAGCAGACAAAGTCATTGAAGAAGCTTTCAAAAGAATGTCTGAAAGTCTGCTGGTGTTTTCAAGGCCATCATCCCTCAACTCATCTGCAAATAAGTCTCTCCCAAGAAACCCACTTGGCTTTAAAATACTAAAGTGGATGTCTGATCAAAAGACTCACGTATTGACCTTGGTCAGATCCAATGGCGAAGTAAAGTACAAATCAAGGAAAGAAGCACTAGGCCTTAGTGTTGAAGATTTGCAGGATCTCCTTGAACTTTCATTGTGCAGGGATGAGGATGACCAGAGTGCAAAGGAATTTGAAGCTGTATTCAAAGAACAAGCTAAGGCACTCTTGATGAGTAATAAAGGTCCTGAATAATGAAGGGTTTTGGCATTATCTGTTCCAGGGGGAGATTGTTGGGATTGAACCCTACCAGAGGAACAGATAATGTAAAGCCAAAACCGGATCACATCAGTGGACTACCAATAAGCAGCAGTTTACTCTTAGCTCTCCCCTTGACAGTGGTATTCTAACAGCTGATGGATCATAAGTGCTGCTCAACTACAACAATTGATGAATCAAACACTGATGATACTCAAAAGACTGCTGAAGATAAACTCTGTTGCTCTATCTACTGTTGTGTTCTAAGTACTGCTGAAGACTCAAGTACTGCTCATTCAAAGACTGATCACCTTTTGAAGAAAGCACTGATGTTCAAGTAATCAGTGCTTAGGCTATAACAGTGGAACGTGAAGCAGTAGTTATCTCTAGTTTGTATTATGCTGATTATCAGATGTTGTATATCAGTAGATTGTATAGAACAGTGTTTATAGTTTGTTAGGTCGTTAGATGTCACTATCATGGTGACGTCAGCTGAGGTACATCAATAGTTTGGTTTGCCTATAAATGGAGCGGTACTCTGTACTGTTACATTGGATTCGTTTTGAGTGAGTTCTCCTCCTCAATTCAATCCTTTCATCTTGTGCAACCAACTCTGAAGTATCAGGCTGAGGGGGAGTTTAGTCTGTAAGCTTGCTGTAATCATTTGCTTTGTATTGTAATCATTTGACTTAATGTGAAGCAATTGTTTATCAAACTATATTCTCCTTTGATTGTGTTTACAAAGTTTGCTACTCATTTCCGCTGCACTTACATCATTACATATGTCTTGAATGTTCATTTTATGCAAATAAACACAATCAAGACGGCCTCAGATCCTAACAGATCCAATTTAACATCTCAATTTAGGATTGTTCTGCGTTAAATATTAAAAAAAATCTTAAAGGTAAAACCTAGCCTATATGTCACTGCAGACATGGCCAAGACGGTAAAACCTATCTAAAAGATTCCAATCCATGTTACCATCTGTAAGTATGTTAACATTCTTGGCAAACTGTGAATCGTTAAAGTCACACAGGCCATCCTTTAAAAAGGGTTAATCTAAATTCCCTTATTTGAAATAATCATCCCTTAAGGATGAAGTGCCTACGGGCCATAACTAATGTCCTTAGACTAAAGACAGTGGTAGCTTATGACTCCCTGACTAGAAAAGGCAATGAACTTTGATTCAAGCCTTAGTACCTTGACTTCATAAAAGTCTTGGTTAATAAATTTAAAATCTGTCTACGTGACTAGGCCTTATGTGCTATTATTAATTTATAATCTAGGATGGTAATAAAGATCCTACATTTATAGCAAATTAACCTAAAATGGCTAATAAAAACCATGGTTAATAAATTATAAAATACTGTAAAAGCTTCAAAATAAAACCTTGCCCATTATTTTCTATATGTAGCAATTGAAGCTACATGGCTGGGTCGGACGAAGTGAATAGTCGTCCGGTGGAGAACCACGAGAATGCTAAAATACAGGTTACTGGGGCGGAACTGCAAGCATTAGTTGACAATGCTGTTGCAAAGGCTATGGAACGCCAGTATAGTGAATATAGTGGGACCCGAAGTAGGACCCTATCTACACCACACTCCAAGCCTAAAACTCATTCTGAGGCTCACAGCAAGCCACCCTCTACCCCACCTAAGTCTAAGAAAAGTGAGTCAAAGAAAGATGATGATAGACACCCCTCAAACCAAAACAGTGTTCCACCCAAGAAGATAGTGTTTGATGATGCACCACGTGCCAAGTCCTGTACATATAAATATTTTGTGTCTTGTAAACCCCGAGATTTTACTGGGGAGAAAGGGGCAGTGGATTGCATGACTTGGTTGGATGAGATGGACACGGTGGTAGACATAAGTGGTTGTGCTGAAAGGGACATTGTGAAGTTTGTGTCACAGTCTTTTAAGGGTGAAGCCCTATCGTGGTGGAGGTCGTTGATTCAAGCCACCGGGAAGGTCCCATTGTACAACATGTCTTGGGAACAATTTGTTACCCTCATCAAAGAAAACTATTGCCCCCAGCATGAGGTTGAAAAGATAGAGTCTGATTTTCTATCTCTGGTTATGAAGAACCTGGATTGCCAGGCTTATCTCACAAGCTTCAATACTATGTCAAGATTGGTTCCTTATCTCGTGACCCCAAAACCCAAAAGAATCGCTCGTTTTATTGGGGGTTTGGCCCCAGAGATAAAGGCAAGCGTGAAGGCCTCCCGGCCCGCTACATTCAGATCCGCAGCTGATATATCTATGTCCCTCATGTTGGACGCAGTTGGACAGAGATCACTGAGAAACACGGATGTGGAGAAAAGGAAACGTGAAGATGACAATTCACGTCGGTCAAACAAGAAGCACAGGGGAAACCATGATCACAAGAAGGGGTCTGAAACCAAGAAAGATGGGCATCAATCTGGGGATAAGCCCAAATGTAAGGTTTGCAAGAAGCACCATTTTGGGAGGTGCAGGCTTGAGCAGAAATCCCAATCCCAGCCAAAGGTCAGTGGGATTTGCAAGTCCTCTAAACACAGGACCCTCGACTGCAAAAAGCTGAAGGATGCAACTTGCTACAGTTGCAATGAAAAGGGGCATATCAAGACGAATTGCCCAAAACTGGCAAAGAAAGCTGAGGAAGGGAAAAAGACCAATGCCAGGGTCTTTCAAATGAATGCACAGGAGGCTATCCAGAATGAAAATGTCATAACAGGTACGTTTCTCATTAATGATGTCTACGCAAGAGTACTTTTTGATTCTGGAGCAGATAAATCCTTTGTAGATAATAAGTTTTATGAGTTGCTGAAACTGCCTGTCAAAGCCTTAAGTGTGAAATATGAAGTTGAATTAGCTGATGGAACCATAGAAACAGCTTCGACTGTATTAGATGGATGTGTCATATCCATTAGGAACCACTTTTTTCCTTTGTCCTTCTTACCTTTTAAGCTAGCCGGATTCGATATAGTGATAGGCATGGATTGGTTATCGCATAACCAAACCCAGATTGTGTGCAACAAGAAACAAGTGGTGATCAAGACTCCGTCTGGTGAACCACTTACCATTCAGGGAGATACTCAACATGGATTGCCTGAAGCAAGTGGCTATGCTCAAGGCATCCAGATGTCTGAAGAAGGGTTGTGTCATCTATATGGAACAGGTAACCATTGATGAGAAGAAGCCTAAGATTGAAGATATACCAGCCATTTCTAACTACCCTGAAGCTTTCCCGGAAGAACTACCTGGTTTGCCACCAGACAGGCAAGTGGAATTCAGGATTGACATCATTCCCTGAGCTGCACCTGTCGCAAGAGCGCCTTATAGATTAGCACCAATAGAGATGAAGGAATTGAGGACGCAGTTAGATGATTTGCTAGCTAAAGTTTTTATTAGACCTAGTTCGTATCCATGGGGAGCACCAATCTTATTCGTCAAGAAGAAAGATGGTTCGATGCACTTATGCATCGATTACCGTGAGCTTAATAAGGTCACTATCAAGAATAGGTATCCTTTGCCCAGGATCGACGATCTGTTCGATCAGTTACAAGGAGCGAGCTACTTTTCTAAGATAGATCTCAGGTCAGGCTATCATCAATTGAAGGTCAAAGATGAAGATGTACACAAAACTGCATTTAGGACTCGCTATGGTCATTACGAGTTCCTAGTGATGCCTTTTGGGCTCACTAATGCACCTGCCGCATTCATGGATCTCATGATTCGCGTTTGCAAGCCTTATCTGGACAAATTTGTCATCGTTTTCATCGATGACATCCTCATTTACTCGAAGAGCCAAGCTGACCACGAGAAGCATCTCCACTGCATTCTAAAACTGCTACATCAAGAAAAGCTCTATGCCAAATTTTCTAAGTGTGAATTTTGGCTTCGTGAAGTCCAGTTTCTTGGACATGTTGTGAGTGAGCGTGGTATCCAAGTGGATCTCGCGAAAATCGAAGCTATTATGAATTGGCAAGAGCCAAAGACGCCTACGGAGATTCGCAGTTTCCTAGGATTGGCAGGATATTACAGACGCTTTATTGAAAACTTCTCAAGAATTGCAGCACCCCTGACTCTCCTCACTCGTAAGAATAGCAAGTTTGATTGGGGGCCTAAGCAGCAAGAATCTTTTGATATTCTGAAGCAAAAATTGAGCAACGCTCCAGTGCTAACTTTACCTGAAGGTATTGATGATTTTGTAGTTTATTGTGATGCATCACACACGGGGATGGGTTGTGTGTTAATGCAGAAAGGCAAGGTCATTACCTACGCTTCACGACAGTTGAAAGTGCACGAAAAGAATTACACCACCCATGACTTGGAGCTGGGTGCTGTTGTATTTGCACTGAAGCTTTGGAGGCACTATCTGTATGGAACTAAATGTGTGATATACTCTGATCACAAAAGCCTTCAACACTTGTTCAATCAGAAGGACTTGAACATGAGGCAGCGACGCTGGATGGATGGAAACTCTGAATGATTATGACTGTGAAATAAGATACCATCCTGGCAAGGCCAATGTAGTCGCAGATGCCTTGAGCAGAAAAGAAAGAGTAAAGCCAATAAGAATCAATGCCAAGAGCATTGAGATTAAAAATAGCTTGAATGAAAGGTTGTTAGCAGCGCAGAAAGAAGCTGTTTTAGAAGCTAACTACCCTGACGAAAAGCTAGGGGTAACTGAAGAACAGTTATCCTATGGTAAGGACGGGATCTTAAGATTAAATGGACGAATATGGGTTCCCGTCTATGGAGGACTTCAGGGTGTTATCCTCCAGGAAGCCCACAGTTCCAAATATTCCGTTCATCCTGGAGCTGATAAGATGTACCAGGATTTAAAGGCAAACTATTGGTGGATAGGCTTGAAGAAGTCTATAGCTGCCTATGTAGCTAAATGTCTGACGTGTGCTCAAGTTAAGGCTGAACACCAGAAACCGTCAAGTTTGCTACAACAGCCTGAAATTCCCACTTGGAAATGGGAAATGGTAACGATGGATTTTATCACCAAGTTGCCAAAAACGAAGAAGGGAAATGATACTATATGGGTCATAGTTGACAGACTGACTAAGTCAGCACATTTTCTACCCATTAAGGAGACTTATAGCTCCGACATGTTAGCCCAACTGTACGTGGATAAGATTGTATCCTTACAGGGCGTACCAGTATCTATTATCTCTGATAGGGATACTAGATACACATCTCATTTTTGGAAAAGTTTCCAACAGTCTCTGGGCACGCAATTGAATTTTAGTACGGCTTACCATCCTTAGACGGATGGGCAGAGTGAGCGTACCATCCAGACTATGGAAGACATGCTTCGTGCATGTGTAATTGATTTAGGAGGTAGCTGGGATAAGCACCTACCATTGGTCGAGTTCTCCTACAACAATAGCTACCATACCAGCATTCAGGCTGCACCTTTTGAGGCACTATATGGTAGAAAATGTAGAACGCCCATCTGTTGGGCAGAAGTAGGAGACACTCAATTATCAGGTCCTGATATAGTCTTTGAGACAACGGACAAGATTGTCCAGATTCGTGACCGCCTAAAAGTTGCCCGGGATAGGCAGAAGAGCTATGCTGATAAAAGGCGGAAACCACTTAAGTTTGAGGTTGGTGATAAAGTTTTGCTTAAAGTATCACCTTGGAAAGGGGTGATGCGATTTGGCAAGAAAGGTAAGTTAAGCCCGAGGTATATAGGACCATTCGAGATCATCGAATGTGTAGGGTCAGTGGCTTATAAGTTAAACTTACCGGAAGAGCTCAGTGGTATTTATAATGTATTCCACATCTGCAATCTGAAGAAATGTCTAGCTGACGAATCGCTAGTCATACCACATACAGATGTGCACATAGATGAGAGCTTGAAATTTGTGGAAAAACCTGTGTCGATTGAGGATCGACAGGTAAAGAAGCTTCGAAGGAAGCTTGTGCCTATTGTCAAGGTGAAATGGGATGCCCGTAGAGGTCCCGAATATACGTGGGAGTTAGAGTCCACAATGAAAGAAAAATACCCTCACTTATTTCCGTAAATCTCGAGGTCGAGATTTCTTTTAAGGGGGTGAGGATGTAACACCTTGAAAATTTATGACCAATGATGTATTGACACGTGTCATGTACTTGAACGTGTGAAAGAATACTTTAAAGGGGCTAAAGTTGACAAACAGGGAAACTATGTGAATATAAGGGTCCAAAGTGTCAACAATGGATAATTATATTTAAAAATAGCCCTACAAGATGTTTATACCTTCAAACGAATAAATCATGGATCATACGGAGCTAAATATGAAAGAAAGTGAGGAATTACAAACTGCAGGGGCCAAATGTGTCAACATGTTTAAAGTATACCTCTGAGTGATCTTTTGGCAAACCCGAAGCTTTGTAATGATTAATTATACTCATTAGAATGTGTGATAAAAATTTCACCAAGTTCCGTTACCGTATGAAAAAGTTATGATAAAATTCGTATACGAGGGGTTAAAAGCGTCAACGTTGAATTTTAAGGCCTTATGAGTGGCCACAAAGTTAAATAAGGACTTAACTAAGTTAGTATAAGTCCTAAAGCCCTTAAAAATAAGGTTAGGAGGCTGAAATAGCAAATTGGGAACTTAAAACCACGTTTCAAAGGACCAGGGACTGAAATATAATTGTTTAAAACTTGTTTGGCTGGTTATGGGAGGCCAGGCGGCCCGCGTAAGGAACCCTTAAGGGTTTACGCTAGGGGTGTTCAAAAAAATCCGAATCCGAAACCGAATCCGAAATATCCGAAAACCCGTATCCGAAATATCCGAATTTTCAGATATCCGAAAATCGGATAATCCGAAAATTTGGATTCGGATTCGGATAGTGATTTTGAGAATTTTCGGATAACCGGATTATCCGAAAATATCCGAAAATTTAATTTTTATTTTTTCGGATATCCGAATATCCGAAGTATCCGAAAAATATCCGAAATATCCAAAAAAAATATCCGAAATATCCGAAAAATATCCGAAGTATCCGAAAAAATATCCGAAATATCGGAAAAAATATCCGAAATTTATATTCGGATATCCGAAACTATCCGAAAAATCTGGTTCCAAATATTAAAAAAAAATAAAAAATTAAATAAGAAATTGGATATTCGGATATCCGATTAGACATTCGAACCCGAATCCGAAATTTCGGATATCCGAAAATCGGATATCCGAAATTTCAGATTCGGGTTTGGATGTCAATATTTCACTATCCGAAATTTCGGATATCCGATTTTCGGATATCCGAAAACTGGATTATCCGATCTTGAACACCCCTAGTTTACGCGGCCCGCGAGAGCAGTACGGCGACAGAAAACATGCACAACTGCCAGTTCAGGTCTGTAACCGACTTAAAATGGTTGTTTTCTTATACCAGAGCCCTCTCCAATGGTTTTACATGCAATAAGGGCACTTGTCTTGATCTGGAAACATTTGTAGACCTCTTTGGCATGATCCTAGATGATCAAATTCAATATATAAGGAGCTTGAGGTTGTAACAACTTTGTTCATTCAATTACAAAGTTCACAACACTCACCTCTGGAGCTCTCTGGTCAGCAACAAGGATTCATTAGGCTCCCTAGTCGTGCTTAGGACTCTTGTAAGTACCATTAACCTTTCTTAATTCATTTTAGCTTAGTTAATTAGCTAAAAGTCAAACCGTCGTAATTAAGGTTTGACTTCGAGATTAAACAATAATTATCCAGCCAAATCTCGAATTAAAAATATCTTTGAGTAGGTAATTATGTGGGTAATAAACCCTTAAAAGGGTATTCTCTGATTCCCACTCTAACTAGGTCAATTGTCGGGTCAAAGCTTACTTTAAAAAGTCAACAGAATGCTTATTTTCGAATTAATACATAATTAGCAATGTAGGATCCATGCAACCTGTTTTATCATTAATATAACTTGGTAATTAATGTAAGAACATGTCTAAACACGTTCAACCCGACAATTTTCAGTATAGGCTTGGTTCGGGACCGAAAGTCGCATAGTTTGACTTATGCTTTGACTTTCAGTTCTGACCCGTTTAAGCCAAGTTTAGGAATGCCTTAGAGCTTATTTAGGACTAGGTTTCATGTTAGTATAACCCCCCTGAGATTATACAACTTGATTCTCTAGTCATCCGATTCACATGCATGTTTCCGTTAAATGCTTATATGTTGACCACTATGCCCAAATGACCTTAAAATATGATTTTTGGAAATGTAAAAGGGTAGACACCTTAGCTACTGATTTATAAACTTGTACCTAAAATTTGACATCAGTTTGGTCTAGATTAAGAGTTATGCTCCTTAGCGTAATTAGAAGCCTTTTTAATGAATAAATGGCATAATTAGCATATAGCCTATCTAAACCCAAATTTTTATACAAAACTTTATACCTACTGATGTAATATAATATTTTGGGATTTTTGGATATTTTTATCTATTTTTAGGCTGAGCATAACTTAGTGATCTAAGCTTATTTCTGTTAATGTCGGTTTTGCCCTTTTAGGCTATAAAATGAGTTTTATAAATCCTATTGAACCCAAACCTTTTTCTACTGATCTAATATGTTAAATAAATTATTTTGAGCCTTCTAGAACTATAAAAATATCAGCTTTCTATACCAAATCCGGAAATGGCTACAAATCGCCTTTTTAAGCGTTTTTAACGCATAGTATGTAATAAAACCTTCTTAAACATATGGGGTTGATACCTACTGATGTATTCAGTAATTTTTTTTTATTCTAACAGTAGGCTAATGTTTTAAACTCAGAATTCCAGTTTTGACCTTTTAGGCATATGTGAAATTACTAAAATGCCCCTACGGTGCATAGTATGGTTATAAGTAATAAATTTCACATATATATGATACCCTACTGTTATAACTTATTAAATTAAGTATATTTACTGATTTATTCACACCTGTAACTCAGGTTATTATTTAAACTCTTTTACTCCCTTTAAAATGACCAAAATGCCCTTACGGGGCATAGTTTGCGTTTAAAATCATTTTGGGCATAATAGGAGACATCTTACTGATGTCACAACATATTTAAGGCATATTAATTCAGGAAACTTGTATATGACTCTTATGGTTACTCGTTACGCACTTTTCGCGTTCGGATCGGCTTATGTAACTAGTTTACACATATTAGCCGAAACGGGTCAAACCATATCATTTTTGTCTCAATATCCAGAATGTGACTAAGTTACCCATATTAAACAAGTACACAAGCTTGTCGGGTCAAAACCACATTCTAAAACGGTCTTCGCCTATTTATGCGATTAAACCGTATTCTTTCCTTAAAACTAACCGGTCTAAGCTTAGGCTAAATTAAAGACCCGTTAGGATTCTAATAGGTTATTATAAACCTTCGTTCCAGAATAGGAGATCCAGTAAAAGATACGTGCACTTGCTTGTTGTGAATTATACTTGCAAAGGTAAATACTTTTAACTTATTTTTCCTTATACGGGCTTGGGGTACGGTATATAAAATACCGCTTGGTCGGGCATTTGACCTTAATCGATTAGTGGTTAAGTATTATCAAGATGACCCATTTGAAAATTTGTTTTGTTTGTTTTATGCCTTTGGGGGTTTAATGACCATGTCCCGGATATCTTTGGCATCATTCATGAAATGGCCACGACCTTAGCACGCGGGTGTAGGCGTACACCCGTCAGTGTGTTTACATTTATTAAGGTATAACCGCTGGTTTCCCACCGCGGGACTATACTATGTGGTGTGTCTATTAATCTTTAACCCGGCATGAACCGGGCGACTGAACGCATAACAAACATGTAAATCTTTTACAAATTTAAATTTAATTAATTATCCCAAGTTATAAAAAGTTTTATGCTGTATGCATTAAAATAAATTTTAAACCTTTTCAAAATGAGTCAGTTAAATTGTATTTACCAGTGTAAACTGACGTATTTTCCCCAAAAAGATTAAGTGCAGGTACTACAGATAATAGGCTGGCCTCTTCTTAGCATCATTTAGAGTCTCGCAAGCTTGGATGCAATGAAATCTGTTGAACAATTTCCTTTTTCGTCTGATCTGCCTGTGGATCTATTTCAACTGTTTGTGATACTCAATATTACAATATTTATTCGGTTGAAATAAATCTATCTTTTGCTTCCGCTGTGCATTTAAATATTGTGTTGTTTGACTATGACGATATCAACTACGTCACTATACCCCCACCGGGTCCACCGGTGACACGTGGAAAATAGGGGTGTGACATATGTGGATATTGGCTATACCCCTATTAAGCATATCCTGGGCGTATGCATCGGTTTCTCTTTTAGCTGCGGGTAGTGCTCTCTATTCTTGTAACTTTTTCATACACTTCCTACGCTCGTGTGCTCCCCTACTGAATCATCCCCTCTTTTTCTGAGGAAATGACTCTACATATTGAGCCTTAAATACGAATATTCCTTCTTCCGTATCAGCAGAGTACCCCGAGAGGGCAGGCTGGGAAGAGGCACCTTCGCTTCTAGGCGAACCAGACAATTGACGGTATCCGTCAGATGGTCCTTGGTCGCTCATACTGTAAACTAACAAATAGTCAAATAACACATAACAAGAAAATACAATTATGTAATTTATTTCATAACAGATTGGATTTTGGTGTCAGTAGAACACTTCTGTGGCTGAATCAGTGGCTTAGCTCTGATACCACCTTCTGTCGCAACCCCCGTCCCCCTATTACAAACCCGGGAACGGGCGGCCGCGGCCAGTTTTGGTGGTATCCTGTTTTTGTCTATTTTGGCAGCGGAATTTACATCAGGATCGTAGTTAGGAAATATATTATCAGAGTAAAATACCACACTTTCATAATATTAAACACATGGGATAAAACCCAAGTTTTCAGTACACACATTTTCATAGGAATAAATCCTATTTTTTATTTAATAAAACATCTATTTCTTTTAGGTAACTTTATTGCCACTTTTCTAATCCTTCAGTGCTGTCCAGCTGGCTTATATTTGGCTTTTACATCTTGTTACCTGAAACGCGTTTTAAAAACATTTTGTCAGTGGGAAATACTGGTGACTGAATCCCAGTTCAATCAAGTTTTAATAAAAACCATTGTGCAGTATTGAGGGCGGTCTCGCAATTACATTTGTTTCCAAGTCATATCAATTACCACCCACGGTACTGTCGTTCCGACTAATGGTCATGTTACTCCTCGCAAGGCAGTAACAAATTTTGTATACAAAACCCCAAATTTACCGACTGTAATTGTATCCTTACAAATACTCAATGACTGCTTAATGTATAATTAATTAAGTGAGGTTTTGTAAAAACAATTTACAAAAAGGAGATTACTCACATTGCTGTCTTAGGATTATCAGTAAGGATTTCCTGGGAATAATCTATAAATTACACAAATGCACACGTGTTAGTATAATAACCCATTTTAACATTAGCAATACCCTCCCCAAGACGGCATTCCAACGACTACGTCGGGCAGAACCACGACAGCCGTTACGGAACCCTAGATCAATCGGGCAGAGTATCTAATACGTATCCAGGGGTTATGATGTCACAACCCGTAACTTCAGGTTAATGCTTTAACTTAACACAATTAAGTTGGTCACACAATCTTTAACATTGCATGGAACTATGCATTACTTTATGCATTATTTGACTTACATGAGAACTTTGTGCCTTGACTGTAAATTATATGTGGTGTGTGTGTTTTATGTAAAAGATGATGCTTAGGGGTGTTTAGTGTTAATAATGAAAAATAAAACAAAACCTCTCAACCCTAATCATTCTCACCAATTCCAATCATACGGCAGTTGCAAGTTCTCTAATCATTTAGGGTTTCACCAATCTCTAAACTCTTGATCTTTGATCTCTCAATCTTTCCAGAGCAAACCCCACGTCAAATCTAAGGTAATGTTTACATCATACGTTGTTATTCTTATTCAATTGATCTCATGCAAACCCTAGTTCTCCAAACAATGATTCTGTGATTAGTTGATCTTTTAGATTGTTTGTAAGATGATTTGTAATTGTCTGATGATTTGCCTGTGATTAGGATCAATCCACATGCTAGAATAGTTAAACTTTTGGTTAATTCGTATGGAAGAATAGGGTTTTGATCGTACTGATTTATTGTAACTGTTGCATCAGAAACTATAATTTGGCTTTGTTGATTTGGTGTGTTGTTGTTTGGAGTTAACAGTCCGGGCATTGTGAAGTCACAAAGTCCGATGAATGTGATTATGAGAGTCAGGGTTTTAAACCTTACATGGGGTCCGAGTTTTATTGATGAAACACATGGTCCGAATTTTTGTAATGAAGCATGGTCCGAGTTTTAGGATGATGTATGGTCCGAGTTTTATGCTTGATGTTTGGTCCGAGTTTTATGCTTGATGTATGGTCCAAGTTTTATGCTTGATGGTTGGTCCGAGTTTTGTGCCTTGATGTTTGGTCCGAGTTTTTGTTGGTTGTTTGGTCCGAGTTTCACCCAAGGACTAGATGTCCGAGTTTTAGGGTTAGCATGGGGGGACCGAGTTTGTAACAAGGACAAGAGGGGAGTCCGAGTTTATGAGAGGATGCTTAGTCCGAGTTTGATGTGTGTGCGTGTAGTCCGAATTTCATGTGTATATAAGTGCCTGAGTTTATTGTAAACACCAGTATTAGAGCTTAATGTTAACACTAGGGATCCAAGTTTACTTATAATGCTAAGTTCAAAACCCTGTATGAGGAACACCTTGCATGTTGTGTGTTACTGTATGTTACTGTGTGTTACTATATGTTACTGTATGTATGTGCAATCTATGTCATGTCAATATGTAAACAATTATCACACGGAACACAGTTGTTTGGACACCAAGGAATTGTAAACCTTAATTGAACGTAAACACTTACATTGAGTTTATGTGCAATGTACCTTAGGTCGTTTGTAACGGACCTAACCATTAATTAACACTAGAAGCACAATAACATACCGAGCAAACCAAGGTGAGTTCACACTCTTACCAAGGCATGGGATTCCCGGTGGGTAGGGAATGGGATTGAAGAAATAGGATTGAAGAAATGGGATTGAACAATTACTTGTACTGACACTGTTACTAGACTATCTACCATCGTCCTTGGATGTGAAGGACCCATACGTAAAACCTACGTATGCATGTACTTACCCCTGTCCTCAGGTTGCAAAGGACACTTACGTAAAACCTACGTAAACTTATACTCACTACTGCTTCGGGTTGTGAAGGGCACCTACGTAACCCCCGCATACCACTGTCCTCGGGATAAGAAGGACACTTACGTAAAACCTACGTAAACCTCGTACGTACTACTTTTCTCGGGTTAAGAAGAACACTTATGGTTACCTCTAGTCTAGTACATACAACATGGGAAGCCCCCACTAAATGAACATGCAATTGACTTAGTTAATGACGCATGGTGATGCAACGAACTTACTATTACGAACTTACTTACTGTGAACTCGCTCAACTAGTTGTTGACTCTCTGTTACATGCCTTGCAGGTCGTTAGGTATACATGGAGCTTGCACTGGGAGGCGTGGTCGTTGTGGACAAGGATCGTGAATGCTATGATTAAACATTTTGACATTACATATTCATACTTATGTTGGGTTTATTTTTATGCTTTCGCTAAACATTGATATTGCACTTATGTTTTGAACACCTTTCATATTGGTTTGGTTGAATTACATTTACTTTTACTTATTACTTACATGTTCAATATGATTGGTGGCATGATCCTGGTCATGTCACGCCTCCAAGCGGTGATACTCCACGAGTGGATTTTGGGGGTGTGACAGATTGGTATCAGAGCCATTGGTTATAGAGAACTTGGTTTTAATATGGGGAAAACGTTTTTATTAAAACCAGACTATAACCAGTACAGTGCTCAACGATCCACAACGACGCTTCGCTCCACGTGCAAGACTCAACATACTAGGTACTGCTATTCATGTTTACTTTGCCTACTTGCTAGAATTACCTAGAACTTTGCTCGGGGTATGCTTAGATTACATTGCCTACTATTCGTTATTGCTTGAGAACACTTGTGTGCTTACTCTCTTCTGTCATCGCACTATTCGCGAACGCTTTCTCACTTATGTTACCTTTGCTATGAAGATCATGGTTGGACGCATTAACTTGACACAAGCCCAGTTGACGGCTCTCATTAACGAACAAGTTGCTGCGGCACTTGCAGCCGCACAAGCAGGAAGTATACCCTGCAGTCGTAACTCACACTAGGATCTTTAGATCCTACACCCCTAAACCAACTCTTGTGTTTAACCTTGTCCTGTTCTTATATACACAACAGGTCAACACGCTCAGCCACCTGTTTGCACTTTCAAGAATTTCATGGACTGTCGTCCTAGCACATTCAGTGGCACGGAGGGAGCAGTGGGACTCCTCCATTGGTTTGAAAAGCTCGAGTCGGTGTTTGAGATGTGTGAATGCCCTGAGGCTCGCAGGGTGAAGTACGCCACTGCTACACTGGAAGGAATCGCACTGACTTGGTGGAATGCGCAAGTTCAACTTTTAGGATTGGCAGCTGCTAACGCCACTCCTTGGAATGATTTCAAAGAGCTGATTAAAAGGGAATACTGCACACGTGACGACATCCACAAGTTAGAGGTGGAGTTCTTTCATCTGAAAATGACGGGGTCGGAAATTGAGGCATATACTAAACGGTCAAACGAGCTGGCCGTTCTGTGTCCAACTATGGTGGACCCTCCTATCAGACGTATTGAGTTGTATCTCAAAGGGCTGGCACCAAAAATTCAAAGCCACGTGACATCGGCCAACCTTGCTAACATCCAGGATATTCAGCGTCTTGCTCATCGCCTCACAGATTAGGCAGTGGAACAGAACAGGCTGCCTAAGCGCATCAGTGTTGCTACTACCGCTACCATTTCAGCTACTCCTGCTACTCCCAGTGACAACAAGAGAAAATGGGAGGGGGATTCCAGCAAGGGTTCAGCTACAGTTCAGTCTCAGGTTCAGCAGCAAAAGACTGACCACTACCAGAGCCCTAGTCAGCAGTCTTCTGGTAGTCACGGGCAGAGAGTTTATCGCGGAAATCACCCCAGGTGCAACAACTGTAATAGACACCACAGTGGCCAGTGCAACAAGGGTCGTTGTCAGAGGTGTCTCAAGATGGGTCATGAGGCCAAGGATTGTAGGAGCCCACGGCCTGTAACTCAGAACCAGCAACAGCAGCAGCAAACACAGCAGAACCAACAACAGGGTAACAAGGGATGTTTTCATTGTGGTGCTGAATGTCACTTCAAGAGACACTGCCCCCAGTTAAACCAAAACCAGAACAACAACAACAACAACAATAACCAAGGCAATGGGAACAACAACGGGGGAAATAACAATAATGGGAACAACGGTGCAAGGGGTCGTGCATTTGTGCTGGGGCAGGGTGATGCCAGGAATGATCCCAACGTGGTTATGGGTAAGTTTCTTCTCGACGACTTTTACGTTACTGTTTTGTTTGACTCGGGTGCGGATACCAGTTATGTGTCTTTGAAAGTTAGTCAAATGCTCAAGCGCACACCCACACTTCTGAACACTAAGCATGTCATAGAGTTAGCTAATGGTAGAAGTCTAGAGGCCACACACATAGTTCAGGGTTGTAATCTTATCCTCGCTGGTCAGACTTTCTCGATCGATCTCATTCCCATAGTTTTGGGTAGTTTCGACATTGTCATTGGGATGGATTGGTTATCCCAACAGCAAGCAGAGATCTTATGCAAGGAGAAGATAGTTCGTATTCCTCGTTATGGTCAAGAACCTCTCGAAATTCAAGGCGACAAGAGTGGTGCTGTGGTTGGCATCATCTCCTTCCTGAAGGCCCAGAAGTGTTTACGAAAGGGTCACACCGCCATCTTGGCACTTGTTACTGATGCATCAATGAAGGAGAAGAGATTAGAGGATATCCCGGTTGTACGCGATTCTCCTCAAGTGTTTCCTGAAGATTTACCTAGGCTACCGCCTCATCGCCTGGTCGAATTCCAGATTGAACTAGCACCAGGAGCAGCACCCATAGCTCGCGCACCGTATCGACTAGCTCCAACGGAACTGGAAGAACTGTCTAAGCAACTACAAGAGCTCTTGGATAAGGGCTTTATTCATCCAAGCTCTTCGCCTTGGGGAGCTCCAGTACTATTTGTGAAGAAGAAGGACACTTACGTAAAACCTACGTAAACCTCGTACGTACTACTATTCTCGGGTTAAGAAGAACACTTACGGTTACCTCTAGTCTAGTACATACACACATGGGAAGCCCCCACTAAATGAACATACAATTGACTTAGTTAATGATGCATGGTGATGCAACGAACTTACTATTACGAACTTACTTACTGTGAACTCGCTCAACTAGTTGTTGACTCTCTGTTACATGCCTTGCAGGTCGTTAGGTATACATGGAGCTTGCACTGGGAGGCGTGGTCGTTGTGGACAAGGATCGTGAATGCTATGATTAAACATTTTGACATTACATATTCATACTTATGTTGGGTTTATTTTTATGCTTCCGCTAAACATTTACATTTACTTTTACTTATTACTTACATGTTCAATATGATTGGTGGCATGATCCTGGTCATGTCACGCCTCCAAGCGGTGATACTCCGCGAGTGGATTTTGGGGGTGTGACAGATTGGCGGAGAGTTTCAGGATGTGCATTGATTACCGTGAACTCAACAAGGTGACAGTGAAGAACCGCTATCCTCTTCCACGTATTGATGACTTGTTCGACCAGTTGCATGGGTCGAGCTACTACTCAAAGATAGATCTGAGGTCAGGTTACCATCAGCTGAGAGCCCGGGATGAGGACGTCTCCAAAACAGCATTCAGAACTCGCTACGGCCACTACGAGTTTCTAGTCATGCCATTCGGGCTAACGAACGCGCCTGCAGTTTTCATGGATCTAATGAACAGGGTATGCAAGCCTTACCTGGACAAGTTTGTAATTGTTTTCATCGACGACATCCTGATCTACTCCAAGAGTCATGAAGGGGTATGGTCCCAGATCTCACGTCAGCATCGACCGTGAGTGACCATTGCCCTTATCAAAACCCCCACTAGCTAACAACCTACTTGTGTCCGTGCGGGAACGCATCGACACGGTGGTTGAATCCAATCTGTCCAATGATGGAGGGGGACTTACCTGGAATATGAGAACGGTATAGCGATGCGGCTGGCACCGCGTCTGGTGTATGAAAACGGAAGTATTCACAGCGATGCGGCCTCGCACCGCATCCAGTGAACACTTCTATCAATACAAGGGAGCTGGATAACAACGACAGTCACCACGGACGACGATGCGGCTTGGCACCGCATCTTGCGTATTTCTTGATCAAAGAATGAGAAGCCGAAACGTCTACAGTTACCGCAAACAGCGATGCGGCCCGCACCGCATCCTGTACACTCAGCAAGTGGGACTGACACCACAGAGCAAGTAGCACCAATTGCAGCCGCCTGTCAGGTCTACGTAAGCGACAGACTGACGTGGCATCACCTCCATAACCGACATGCCTGACACACCTGCAAAGGTGCAGCATGCCGTCAGTCTATCCATCCACCTCCTCCTTCACTCCTCGGCTATAAATACCAACCCCAAACCAGGTTTGAGGTATCTCTTCACAACTCTCTCACTACTACTATTATCATACTTTGCTTCCCAAGCAGACTACTGATTCTCACACCGGAGAGTGGTAACAAGGAGCACCCCCCACCCCCATCCTCCTTGTTACGAGTCACGGTTTGTTTCCTTGTGCAGGAGATCAACCCACCGGTGATCCAGCCAGCGATCCTCGAGAGGAAGAGATTAACCCTTCTTGACGAGACCAGTGAGTTAACCCTGCCCGGTTAACCATTGTTTCATCATTGGCGCCCACCGCTACTCTTAGCACTTTTTTAGCCATCCTTCTCCCTCTCAAAAAATCATGACTGATCACCAAAACAATGCTGGGGATAACCAAAACCCCGCAAACCCAGGGCCAGTAGGGGTTAATCCTTCAACCTCACACCCTGGACACATTGGCACGTCGACGCAAAGGGGTCCATCCCTTACGTTCGGACATGACCTATCACAGTACGCATCTGTGATCCCACCAGACATGGACCCTCATGCCTGGTATGACCAGCAGGCAGCCCTGCTGGCCGCAACATATAACCGCGCTTGTGCGGAAACGCACACCCCTGCGGGTCGTATTTTACAATACAAAGGCAGGGTACCCTCACGTCCAGTCTCGAGAAGCAGACGTGAAGAACGCGGATCATCTTACTATGATGTCCGCACAATAAACGAGGATGATTCCTCGTACGGGTCCCACACCAGGGGACCAGTACATACCCGCCTAGGTCCTTACAGCGAGGACAGACGACGGTCCGCATCCAGACATGGCTCCGGAATTCAGAGCTGGTTGGGCCCACAGCCATATACCGAAGGGTATGGTCGTACCGACCCAGACGACCATACATAATGCGGGGATTCTCATGACACCAGCAGCAGACCAGGAGGACGCAACTATATTCCTCCCACTCATCCCCGCAACACATACCTTAGGGCTGCAAAGCGCCCTGAGAACCAGCCCTACAGGCCGAAAGCTGTGGCCGAAAACTCCAAATTCGCCCCGCGAATTACCCACGCCCATCTCACCACAACAAAATTCCCATTCAATGTTGGGAAATACAACGGTTCGTCCGACCCGGACGACCACATGAACGTTTTCATGGGCGCGGGATGCAACGGCCAGTGGGATGAACCCACTTGGTGTAATTTTTTCCCCCAGACCCTCACAGGTCTGGCCAGGGCTTGGTTCGATTCTTTGCCAGTGGCATCACTGGCCTCATTCGAGGACTTGCATGCAAAGTTCCTCGCTCATTTCAGCCAGCAACGACGTCACGAACGTGATTCGTTGGACGTCATGAATATCTGGCGCAGGGACGACGAATCTCTAGAAGCATTCGTCGTCCGATACAATAAAGAGTGCCTGGAGATAGGTGACGTGGCAAACCAAATGGCACGGAACCATTTCATCAAGGCCGTCAGGGACAAGCAGATGGTTATGACCATCTCTGGCAAGGAGGGCTTGCCTAAAAAATGGGAAGATGTCATGGCCGCAGTCAAGACATACGCCCAGACGCAGCGGTCCCTTGAACCGCATATGGCAAAGGCACAGCCCCAAGCCGAAACCTCCCACCAGGGGTCCAAGCGTAACAATAAACGCAACCGGGACGTTGGAAATCGCGACAGCATTTCCAAACCATACTTCCCGCGGACCAACCCGTTTGACCCAAGGAACCACAATCCCCAACGGGACAACCGGGCGTCAAAGAAAGATTCTCGGGACCGCAACTCGACCGAGATCACTGTGTCGCCAAGCGAAGTCCTTCTTACGGACGCACAGCTCTTGAGACCGGCCCAACCAATGAAGTCCAAGAAAAATCAAGATCTCACTCTCTATTGTGAGTATCACAAGGACTCGGGCCACACCACAAACAACTGCATCAATCTCCGGCTGGAGATTGAGCGAGCCTTAAAAGAGGGGAAACTGCAACATCTTTTGCCAGGTGGGCAGAAACCCACCAAGCGCATCACCCCTCATGGCGAAGGCACCTCCTCAGGGAAGAGGACCATATATGTGGCCTCAACCCACATGATCAACGGAGGTAAAGGTAGGCCGCGCAAGGCAGCGAGAAGACCGGACAATGACTGGAAAGACGAGCAAGTCGTCTTTCCAAAAGTCCGAGGCGGCCCGCGCGACAGACGCGCCGTCGTTATTACAGGCCAACTGGCTCATTACTGCACCGAGCGTTTATTCATCGACCCGGGCAGTACTTCCGATATCATCTATGAGCAATGCTTCAACCAGTTCGATCAGGAGGACAAAGATCGTTTGCAAGCAGTGGACTACCCGTTGGTCGGGTTCGCAGGGGAAACTGTCTTTCCCCTCGGCCAAATTACGTTTCCTGTGCGCCTTACCAGCGGAAGGCACACACGAACAGAAGAGGTAAACTTCATGGTTTTACCTCATACTTCCAAATATGACGTACTCCTTGGGAGAGAATCCCAAGGGGATTTCAACATGATTACATCCGTACCCCACTCTGCTATCGGTTTCCCAACCGAAATGGGAGTCGCGATAATCTACGCACGCAGAGACGTCATGAGGTCGGACGAAATACGTTCGACCAAGATAGCAAGGCCTACCCCCAACAACCAACCAGAAAAATGGGTTCTCAATGCGAGATACCCAGAACAAAAGGTTACGTTGGGCCACGCCTTGTCCCCTAACACCAAAGCGCACCTGAAGCAGCTTCTCTTCAGGAACCAAGACATTTTCGCGTGGACACCCGCAGACATGACTGGGGTCCCGCGTGAAATCGCACAACATTGCTTAAATACCATGCCAGGTATTAAGCCGGTGATCCAAGGCCAACGCCACCTTGGATCCGCTAAAAACCAGGCGATGCATGAGCAGGTGGAAGAACTGCTCTCCGCAGGCATCCTGCGGGAAGTTAAATACCAGACTTGGTTATCCAACCCAATCATGGTAGAGAAACCATCCGGGGGCTGGCGCATGTGCGTCGATTACAAAGACCTCAACAAAGCTTGTCCCAAGGATTGTTACGCGCTTCCGGAAATCGACGAAAAAGTCGACAACCTCGCACCTTTCAGATGGAAGTGTTTCCTCGATTGTTATAAAGGCTACCACCAAGTACAGATGGCAATCGAGGATGAAGACAAAACGGCATTCCGCACTCCCACCGGGAATTACTGTTATACAAAAATGCCGTTTGGGTTGCGCAACGCGGGCGCAACCTATCAAAAACTGATGAACGACACTTTTCGCTGGCAAATAAGCAAAAGTGTCGAAATCTACATGGACGACCTAGTCGTCATGAGTATGGAGGAAGATACCATGCTCACTGATATTGAACGAACATTCCAAACTCTGCGAAGCGTTAACATAAAGCTCAATCCAGGGAAATGCTCATTTGGAATGGAAGAAGGCAAATTCCTTGGATTCATCGTAACCAAAGATGGATTCAAGGTAAACCTGGAAAAAGTACAGGCGATCGAGCGCATGCCATCGCCTTCAACGATGAAAGAAATGCAACGGCTGGCCGGCAGGCTAGCCGCACTAAATAGATTCTTAGCCAACCATGGAGCTAAGTCATATCCTTTCATCAAGATCCTGCGGAACTGTTAAAAGAAAAACAATTCCAGTGGACCGCAGAGGCCGAAAATGCTTTCCGGGAAATGAAAGAGTGTTTGATACAACTCCCAACTCTAACCGCACCACGCAAGGATGAACCACTCATATTATACCTATCTGCCGCAGACAACGCGGTAGGTGCGGTACTGATAGTGGAGCGGGAGGGGGTTCAAACACCCATCTATTACATCAGCAAGATGCTCAACGACCCAGAGACAAGATATTCAATAATGGAGAAATTGGTATTAGCACTAGTACACGCTTCAAGACGGTTGCGACGCTACTTCGCAAACCATGTCATCACGGTGCTAACCAATTACAGGATCGGCCCGATTCTATCCAAACCTGACATTTCTGGGAGATTAGCGAAATGGGAAATTGAGCTGGGCGCGCACACGCTGAACTATAAACTGCGCCCCGCGATTAAAGGCCAAGTCTTAGCTGATTTCATCGCCGAGGTACCGGCCAATCGCATCCAAGAATGCGAAGAAGCACAAAATCCTACACCAGCACCATCTTCCTCAGAAACTTGGGCACTTTTTACTGATGGTGCCTCCAACGAGGAAGGTGCAGGCGCAGGTCTGCGACTCGTCAACCCTGATGGCCAAGAACTTACATATGCAATCCGCCTCGATTTCAGAAGCACAAATAACGAGGCAGAATATGAGGCTCTACTGGCAGGACTACGTTTAGCAGTCAAACTCGGCGTGCAACATTTGGAAGCACAGGTCGACTCCTTGTTAGTTGCAGGGCAGATACGCGGCGACTATGCCGCAAAGGGGGATATCATGATCCTCTACCTCGAGCAAGCCCTGCAACTAACATCAAAGTTCACTTCATTCAATACCCGAGATATCAACAGAAGTGAAAACAAATCCGCAGATACACTATCAAAACTTGCATCCACCAACTTCCAACACCTGGCAAAGGAGATACGCATCGAAATTCTGCAGAATCCTTCGGTACCCCTGCGCCAGGTCAATGTCATCCAATACGGCACAACATCTTGGATGACACCAATTATTGCATATTTGCAATCAGGTGTGACTCCCGAAAACAAGTCAGAGGCACGCAAGTTACAATACAAAGCGTGCCATTATCAAATGGGAGACGGTATCTTATACCGTAAATCATACCTGGGGCCACTCCTACGATGCGTCAACCCCCAGGATGCCACATACCTCATCAGAGAGATACACGACGGAATGTGTGGCATACACGCAGGACCACGCATGGTAGTGGCCAAAATCATGAATGCTGGGTATTACTGGCCCGGCATGCACCTGGACGCCGTCAAAGAGTTGCGCAAGTGTATTAACTGTCAACGACATGCTCCAAAAACTTTGCGCCCCAAGAACAACTTGGTCCCGGTCACCACCGCATGGCCCTTTCAGAAATGGGCAATCGACGTGGTCGGACCCTTCCCAGACGCACCAGGTGTGGTCAAATTTATCATAGTAGCGGTTGATTACTTCACAAAATGGGTAGAGGCGAAACCGCTCGCCTCAACCACTGCTATGATAACAAGGAAATTCATTTGGGAACACATCATCTGCCGTTTCGGTCTACCAGTGTGCATCGTTACCGATAACGGCACCAACTTTGCTGCCGACGAATTTCAAAAATGGCTAGAAGAACTACACATTGAACACATATTCTCATCTGTGGCGCATCCGCAAGGGAATGGCCAGGTTGAGAGTACCAACAAAAGTCTAGTCGAAGGCATCAAAGCAAGGTTGGGAACAGCCAGGCGTGGCTGGGTCGATGAACTCCCAAGCATCTTATGGGCTCACCGCACAAGCCCAAAAACGAGCAATGGGGAGACACCTTTCAGCCTAGTCTATGGCTCAGAAGCGGTGATCCCCGCGGAAGTAGGCCTCCCTTCACCCAGAATGTTGGCTATTGAAAAAATAGACAACACTATGGAACGCAGGATTGACTTAGACCTCTTGGAAGAAAGGCGTGAAAACGCTGCCATCAACGAGGCCAAGTACAAATCCAAACTTGAAAAGTACTACAACTCACGCGTCCGCGTTTGTACTTTCAACCCGGGAGACTACGTCCTCCGCGACAAGGAAGCATCTAATGCTGAACGCCCAGGAAAACTTGCCCCCAAGTGGGAAGGACCCTACCTCATCAATGAGGTCTTGGGCAAATGCGCGTATAAGTTGCAAACGTTAGAAGGCGAACCTATCGCACGTACATGGAATGCACAACAGCTTCGACGCTGTTACATGTAAGCCATGTTTTTACATTTTCATTTAACCTATCGGGCCGCAGGCCATTTGCAAATAAATAAACGAGCAATTCAATGCAATATTGTTTGTTACTACTATTACAAATCCGTGTTCCACTTTGCGGTATCCGCAAAAACAGATTGGCAAAATCTTCATTCGCGATACCCACACAAAGTGCTAACCACACACAAATATTGTAATAGGCCAGCAAAAGGCAGAATATTAAGTGTCTATCCGGCCGGATAGACAAGTTTTTACAAAACTTAACACAATTCCTGAACCCTAATAAGGCAACCAATGGAATTGACTCGTACTCATACGACAAAGGTATCGAGTATACTCAACCCCATTAACAATTGGTAGAGTTCCGGACAAGTTTTTACAACACTTACACAGTCCCTAAAACCTAACAAGGCAAGCAATGGAATTAACGCATACTCATACGACAACGGTATGGAGTATACTCAACCCCATTCATAATGGGTAGAGTCCTGCATACACACGTTCAAACATGCAAGAAGTAAAAACACTTGTACAAATTGAGCAACAAACTTTATATTCAAAAAATTCAGGCACCCGCGCGGTGCACAATGGATTTACATAAAGTTCCAACATGTACAAGAGGAAAACAAAAAAGGGGCACACAGGCCAACCTAAGTCCTATTTTGTACCACTGGTACCCGCGCCATCTTGGCCGCCACCAGCAGTATTTTCCTCTTCCGCGTCGGCATATAGCATCCGCAACCGGTCTACATAATCCACGGCCTCCAAGCATTCATCAAGCTTCTCCACACAAGAGAGAGACGTGTCATAAAAGGATGCAACGGCCGCCTCAAGAAGCGCTTCGGTGTCCACGTCACGAAACCCGGACCGTTTTTCAGTATAGCCACCTTTAGACATGACGTTTATATGACCGATACAGCGGCTATAACCAGCTTTAAAACCAGCATCACGAGCACGCTGCTTGACCAAGTCTAAACCAGTTGCGGTCTCAGGCGCATCCATGATAGCTTGAACAATCTGCAACAACAGAACGATAAGATTCACATGCTAATCCGAGTAAATACAAAGGCACGGGATACTTACATGTGCAATACCGTGACTCCGCATCCACTCACGGTCAGCCTCAAGCTAGTTAAACGAAGAGGTCAGGGCATCCTGGCCTCGACAGCCTCATTAGCCCGGTCTTCAGCTACAGTCACGCGGGCAGTAATGTCTGCAAGCTTCGCCTCGCGAGTCTGCACCTCAACCTTTCAAAAGCAAGAAGCAGTTTGCACAAAGTTAGTAAACATTCTCGAAAGGCAGAAGGAAAGATAAAACAGGAAAAACAAATCATACCTGAAGGCTGCCAACAACCTGATTCAAACGGGTGCACTCAACATTCGCCTCTTCAAGAGCCTTAGAAGCACGGCTCTCCCTCTCTTTGGCCTCTTCAAGGGCCTTTGCAGCACGGGCCCCTACCTCTTTGGCCTCTTCAAGAGCCTTCACAGCCCGGGCCTCCACCTGCTGGGCTTTAACCGCAATCACCTCAGCCGCAACCTTCTCCTTGCCCAAAACAGCATTCGCTGCCTTGACATTCGTCAGCTCCTGACGAACACGAAACAGTGTTTCATTCACCTTGGCCCAAGATCTTTCCATGTCTTGCGCTCATTGGAAAGTGTTTCGTTCCAACTCTTGCGTTCATCAGAAAGTAACTTAGCAAGAGTACGAACCTGTTTAAGCTCAGCAGTCGCAGCCCACTTCGCGGTCTGTTTCTGCTTTTCAAAAGCAGCCCTATCCTTTTCAAGCTGCTCCGCACCCGCACGAGCAGCCCTTACCAACTCTTCCGCCTCGGCCCGCAAGCGCGCAGCTTCCTCCTCCCTACGGCCTAACACCTTGTAATCTTCCAGAATGGCATTAGCCACTATGGAACTTCCCACAAGCATGGTGGAAAGTTGGTTGATGCGCAGCTCACGGGGTGCAGCACAGGCACGAGCAGTTTCAAATGGGGTGCCCAGGCCACCCAGAATCTCCTTACAAGCGGAAGGATCGTTGGAAATATCATCCCCCTACATAACAGTCCAGGGGGGTCGGTGATAACTTGTACTTCGATCCTGCATGTAAGTGCGGTAATAATACTCCAATTCAGACTCCCCAGGCTGAATCGGAGGACCATCATAACCCGCACCACCAGAAGATGAGCCAGTAACCTTCTCACCAACAGGAGACTTTTGCGGAGACTTTTGCGGCTCAGCATCAGATTTCTGTGGCTCAGCATCCGATTTCTACTTCCCAGCATCAGAAAACCATAGATCCAAATTATCACCATCATTTGGAGAGATTAGATTGTTGGAGGAATCAACGGTATCGAAAATCTAGGTCGCGTCCTTCTCCACAGTCCTCTCCGCCTGCACGGTTGGATCAGGAACCACCTTAACAAAAGGTGCCGCAGTTTCCTTCGGTACCCCCGCATCCGCAGCTGTGGTATGCGAGGGAGACAAGGGAGCATCAAAGAAAGAAAATTCTTCACCTTGCGGTTCTACAATACAAAGAAAGCACCAACTATCAGAAAACAAGTTGTGCATACAAAAACACGTGCAAAAGTTATACACTTACCAGCAGGGACCGAAGGCTTCTTTTGTGTCGGAGCAGCCCTTTTAGACTGCAGCTTCCAACGTTTCAATTCACCACCAACAGCAGCTGCCTACTCCGGTTTCCTCTTACCACCATCAAGCGTGGAACCCGCAGCAGCCCCACCTACAGCCGCACCACCACCTGGAACACCCAAACCCTCAAGGGTATCAGATACTACCACGTAATCGGTATATCTGTGGTAACAAGAACGATAGGTACCTGCGGCCTGTGACACCAAGGGAGGGGCAGCAGAACCCTCAGTCTTCTCCTTACCGCGACCCCGCGCGGTTTTCTTCACTTGTTTCTTCTCCACGTGTTTTTTGGGGATATGCTTTTCAAACTTCCCCAGATCCCCAAGGATACCTGCATTGAAGCAATCAAACAAACAAGTTACAAGGGTGAACTTTGAAAACAAGAGCAACTTAGAAAATACCTTCGCCTTCTGGCACGGGTGCATTCAGCACATCACGTGTGGGAATGCGGAAATTGCCAACAATCTCCAGGTTGAAACCTTCCCGTACCTCACACGGAATTAGCTCAACCTTGCCCTCAAAATCGGGCTCAAACATCCTCCACATGCCAACCGCATTCTCTGATAAAACACATACACATTACTAAAAAGATAAAGAAGCAAGGAAAATAATCAAGAGTAATAGGCTTACCACCACTCTTTTCCCGTAGAACGGGCTTTGCCTTCCTATCCGGCCTACTGAGCATCTTCCGCAACACCTACAGCTGGTTGTTGTCTAACTTCTTGAGTTCAATAGGCCGCAGCCTAGAGACCAATCCACAGTCTTCGCGGTGGCAACAGGAATATCCTCATCGGTAACACCCACATTTACGTCCCGGAAAGTCATATGGGCGTAGACCGCACAGGCTTTGACGTAAAAAAACTTCGTCTTCCACTTTGAGACACCCTTGGGAGGTGTCATCAACTTCAAACTCCCATGTCGTTGGTTAAAGGAAAAAAATCTGGTGTTCACCGTTAGCTGGTAAAACCGCTGGAAATTCTCAACGGTAATGTCCAAACCATGGGCACGAAAGGTGTACTCAAGGTTCCTAATCCGGAACATCCCAAATGGACTTAGTTGGGAAATATGGAGATGATAGTATTCTAACACCTCAGCAACGAACACCGTCACGGGCAATCGAAGGTTGCCTTCGGTGAAGAAATCAGCCCACAGGGTGATATAACCGGCCGGAGCATCGGCACAAGTATCACCCTCTTGTGGGTAGGTGGCATCCCAATCCGACGCCATATGTATGGTGGTCATTAGGGTCTTAAAACCACCCTTCGTCCACTTCAATACCGGTAGCCCACCACCGGGAGCACCACCGTCATCGTCTTCATCTTCATCAGCCGCTGCCACCGACTGTTTAGGGTTTTCACCCTCCACATTGTGTGGATTTGATGGTTCAGCCATCAGAGATGTAGAAGAAAAGGAAATGAGTACTAAAAACTCAAACAACCTCACCGGAATTTCAGAAAATCCTATCGGAGAAAACAAAGGAAGTTTTTTTTCTCTCACCGGAATTTTTGAAATTTCGAACAAGTGAGGGGAAACCACGAACGGTTTCCCCTTATATACTCACCGCAATAAATGCAGAATGGAAACTGAATCATCACGTCCAAAAAGAGCGAATTGTGCGGCACCACGTGTCAAGCGACGTTTCCGCTGACGGTTACCACGCGCGCGTGGCCGTCCACGCGCCTGACAAAAGAGACGTTTACACTCCTGCTACAGTGCATTTAATGACCTCGGGCAGTGCAAATGTCCTTTCATTTCAGCACATGCCAGAAAATCTCACCAACTTCCACCAACTCACACGTGCGCTCAGCCACGTATACAACAAAAAGCGACAACATTATCCAAACACAAGCGGCATGCGGTTTCTCTGGTATACCGCACCATAACCCATACCGCATGTCGTTTTTTTACATACCCCATAAAATAGCCAAAAACTTATATCTTTCCATGGTTAAGGGGGTATAAACATGTCCGCATATACCCACGAGCACACGTGGAATATGCGGAGATGACACACACGAGCCCGTACAAGTGTGTCAGATACTCAGAACCAGCGTTGTTCTTTGGACTGAACCGCATCTCAGAAACAGGTAAACCGCATTACCTTCATTCTCTTCAAGCTTCAAATCCCTCCTGTCCGGTTCACAACCACAGAGGGCGCATAAACAACTTCTTCAACAAGAAGAAGGAAGGGAATGTACGCGCACGCACATCAGCAACCCTGACTCCTGATCCTTCAAGAGCCACATCCGAGCAACACACCTGTCTCAAGCGAGTATGGGGTGACAAAACCGCAGACACTCATGAGCCGCTGCGGACACACCCATAGCTCCGCAAATGGTTGCTACGGAAGAGCCACAACTAAGTCATCACATAGATGAACGAAGCTACTTCAAGGAAAACTCCTTGGTATTGGAGCGTGAAGGAAAGTGGCTAAGGAAGAGATGCGGACGAGATCCCCAATGCTCATAAGAGATCTCGTCGAACAACAAGCGGCCGAACAGCGGTAACAAGTCTGCTTATGACTTTGTTACCCTACTTGTAATACGGATAGAATAAACAATGGTGGGCATTACCATGCCTATGACCATGTTTATTTGGCCATTATCCAGATTCACATTGTTCGACCAAACATGGCCAACAATGACGCAAGTATCAAATATTGTTCACCCAACCGTGGCCAACAATGTCAAGCAACGAGGTAACCGCAAAAGACGTACGGTTACTAGAGAGCTAATTGGAAGAACATGAACACCCCACAAAAGGGGTCATCATTAGATGTCCAATTATTGCGGAAGACCACTCTCTTCTTCACTCACCACCTCAAAGGTTGGTTCAAAGTTTGTGCACATCTTCAACCACCGTCTCAGAGGTTGGTTCGAAGTTTGTGCACATCCCTAGCAAGATCTCAAGGTTGGTTCGACACACCAACAGGTGGCACCCAACCCGAGGCTGAGAATTTCGCATCAGACGAAACATTCTCACCGGTACGGAAGAGGCATCAAATGACCCTTCCAGATCTCCAGCTTGATTTACAAAGAGCAAAGACCATCTACATGGCCTAGGATCTTCTCCAGACTCCAAACTACCTTCTAAACACCCTAGTCCAGTACTCCTCCCACATGCAACTTGCATATGGCAGCAACACTAGACTGGGGGGACTTGAAGGGGTATGGTCACAGATCTCGCGTCAGCATCGACCGCGAGTGATCATTACCCTTATAAAAACCCCCACTGGCTAACAACCTACTTGTGTCCGTGCGGGAACTCATCGACACAGTGGTTGAATCCAATATGTCCAATGATGGAGGGGGACTTACCTGGAATATAAGAAGGGTATAGCGATGCGGCTTGGCACCGCATCTGGTGTATGAAAACGGAAGTATTCACAGCGATGCGGCCTCGCACCGCATCCAGTGAACACTTCTATCAATACAAGGGAGCTGGATAACAGCGACAGTCACCACGGACGACGATGCGGCTTGGTGACGTGACCGTGTCGTCCCGATCAGTCAAAAACCCAGTTAAACCTAGGTAGCTAGGGTAAGTCGGGTATCGAATCCACGAAGAGCAGGTGGTCAGTATTGCACGACCCGTTCGATTAGTTAGACTATTTACAAATAATGTACAATGTGATTATGAAGTTTGCTAATTTTATTTGTTTAATTAGTTTGAAAGGCTATCGGAGTGAACCGACAAATTGATATTATATAAAACAATGATTTATTAACTAAAATTGTAAACTAAACTAAAAAGTTAAAACAATAAATTAGAATACGGATCACACCCGGTTCGATAATTGCAAGACCTAGGGTTCCTACATGTTTTAATTCAACTCAATTGCATACGATTAGCGGATTAGTGTACCGTGACTTAGGTGCCAATAACTATCAACGTCCTGAAGAACGGACAAGAATGCACTTTGTAATCAACACAAGTAAATCCTAACCACGACAACGCATAACTACACATAACCATTTCGCAAAGTCATAACTTTTAACATCGTTCGACAATTTATGAATACGAAACAAATGTAAACTATTGTCAATGGTTTCAAAAATCAATACAAGTTGTCACAAAGTCGAATCAAAGAACAAATGCATAAACCCTAGAAAATACAACTACCTACACCGGGGTGAATCCGACGAAGCTAGCCGCTCATGATGTGTGACAGATCTTCAAAAGCTTGATATGGTCGATGGTCATAAGTGATGAAGTTGAGAGACCAAGAGTGATGTACGGCTGCCAACTCTTGTCGATTCCTCCAAAAAATAAAGATTGCCCCAAACCTCTGGTGATGGTGGCTGCCCTCAATCCATGGACTAGGAAGCCCAACTTTCGTGGATAATAACAATGAAGTTGGGCCGTAATTATGAGCCCAAAAGTCCATCTATCTTTCTTTATTTGCACCAATAACCGATGATGATGTTGTGTGCTCTGTATTACATGTGATGGCTCCCCTTTTATGCGATGATGTCACCCATGAATTCAAGGTTTATGGTCTTTGATGGCTGCCTTCTTGTCTGCCGTAATGATGAAGATATCATATGATGATGTTTTTTATTTATTTTTATTAGGTTTGTTAAAAACCTTTTAAACCACCACAAAACATCACATGACATTCCTCCATTTGACTTTAGGGTTTAAAACCCTTTTAACCTTTTCACAAATCACCAACAACTCCACATGATGTTCTTCCAATAGTCCTTTTTTTTCTTTTGTGAATGATGGTTGCGTGATGATTTGTACCGTAGCCCACAAGCACCTGGATTTTATTGGTTCACATTTTTCTTGTATATTCAAGCTACTTATTGGCCCAAACAACTCCCGACCAATGTGATATATTTTGCTCATCATCCTTGCTCATTACATTTCACCTCCAAGCCCGTTAACTTTACCGATTTAGACGGTTAACCTGTAAAACCACAACCAGTCGCAATAATCTAATTCCAATCATATAATCATATAAAACAATCTAAACCACACAGAATCAACCCTTAAACACCCATGTTTCACACTCTACATCACATCCCCACACTTGTCGTTTGCTTGCCCTCAAGCAAATCTGTCTTTCACTTTCACGTGGGTCGAACGAGAAACACACTTCCCATTCCCGAGACAAAGGCTAAGGTCTAATGTCATACCCGGTTCAAACTTTGACACATTCGGAAATATTTAACGGTATAGTGAATAATCACATAAGAATGGTTACCCAAGATTAACCCGCCCTTGAAACTAATAATTCATGCACATCCCTCACAATGTTCTCTCCACTCGGTTTAAAATTGGCTAATAATTGATGCATTAGAGCTTTTGAAATATCATTCAAACCGATTAGAACACGTACCCGCATAGGCTTGCAACTCAATCGTTCTCCACCACCGAACACGAATACTAAGTACAAGTCATAAGGTCTTTGGAGGGTTGTAATGGGGCTAGGCAAAGGGTAGGGATAGGATATTTGAAAGTGGCTAAAGTGATGAAAATTCGCCTTTTATTCAACAAACTAACACTCGTATTTTTTTGTTCTTTTCTCAATGATTTCTCTATATTTTTTTCACAACATTTTCTGTTTTTTTTTTCTCTCTCTCTTTTTTTTATTATTATTTTTTTATTTATTTTTTTTTTTTGCAAACACAACTATACAAACACATAATCCTATAATCGAATTTTCAACACACGGGTTTAAAAAGAAAAGGTTTAATGGTTGTGGGCTAAATGGGTTGGTCAAACGAAAGGATTAGCCTCAAAGTGGGCGACTAGGGGATTTATTTGGGTAAGGATGGATAAATGGTTTTAAAGGAAAAGGTTTACCTAATGCCTTAATCATTCTTGTGCTTTTATTCGGTCTATGGTCTCAAACGTATCAAAAGATGCAAGTTCTACAATACATGACTAATGGTCCACTCAAACAAAGAAACATAAATATGTAATTCTATGATGTAAAAGTGGCTCAAAACCTCACATATATAAAGGGTATGGTATGTGACATGCATAATGTACTAGTTTCTTAGGTGGATTATTCCCAAATAACCACCCGCTAAATACTTGTCATGCTATTAACTTGAACTTGACCATGACAAAAGACCAAATGGGTTGTGACATCCCTCGTTGACTTAGTTACTTGTGCTTTTAAGATCGCTTTTGAAACAAGATATTTTGAAAAATTTTTGAAATTTTCCCACATCCCCACACTTGAGGTAAACATTGTCCTCAATGTGTAGTGTTTAAATGAACGGGTCAAAAACGAAAATTTTTACTACTCCCCCATCCCCACACTTGAAGTACATATTGTCCTCAATGTGTAAGAACTAGAGTATTAAACGCACAAGGGATGTGACACGGCTAATTCCCCCAAAATTTCACCCAGGAAAAATAATATACAATTTACATTCCACTTATTTGTTAACTAAAAATCAGAAGTAAAAAGAAACGTATGCACCTGATTTCTGAGCTCATTCCTCGTGTGCTCCTCTTCTCTTCTTGAAAGTGGTTGTCCCACGAACCCAATGTACCTACAAATCTTAATCCTTGTGTAGAAGCATGCTTCTCACAACCATCAAACTTTGTTAGTTACCTAGTTCTACCACTTTTATGAAATTATTACCAAGTCATACTTTATTTTACTTTGATTTATGTGGAAAATAATATACAACAATAACAAGCCTAACTCACTTTCGTAGGAATCACGGTTGCATTTAGCTTATGCAACAAGCCCTTTTAAACCCCCCAATAGCTTGGGAGGACGAGAGGTCTCGTGAGGGTTATATAGGGAACACACCCACAACGTTCATTTATCTAAGAAAATAAAAATAAGACGAAAATAATACAAACTCTACAACAATTATACCTGACTTACCTCTCATGGCGGTCGAAGTGCACATTTGCCTACCGAGTTTCCAACATACGCTCGGTAATTAGCATGCCGAATCCATACTCTTTTTATTATACTCGGCATGCATATTGTACAACTTTGGGGTCGCTTCTTACTAAACTGGCCAATGTCTTGCAAGACCACCCTTCGAATCCTTATACCCGCACCTGCATCCCCAACTTTGTTAGTTGGAGTGATAAGTTTGGGAGAAGGAGAGATATGACTTTGAGCTTCTTTCAGATCCGATTCGTCTTGCGGTGTCATGTCTTCCGCTCGGTTCAAACATTCATTTTCTTGCTCCAGAAGATCTATAACCTCTTCCACCACATCACTATCAACCAGGGTACCATTAGCCAAAACCTCTTTGTCTCGCCTAAGTTGGGCCATCTCCTCGGTTAGTTGACCAACCTGAATAACCAAAGCCTCAAATGATTTGTCTCTCTGCTCGTCTTTCTTTTTCATTTCTATCATCATGTCCATAATCATATCGAGCTTAGAGTTTAACGAATCTTGAGGCTCCTCGTATGTCGGCTGAGGGGAGTCATGATAATAGTCATCATACTCCTCCTGGTAACTCGGGAAATGTGGCAAGTCGGGTTCATAGTTGTTGTAACCCTGCTCTTGCTCATAATGGTAATCCATCTGCGAATAGTAATATTCTTGGTAATCTGGTGGTGGTGGTGGTCTATCGTATGGATAGTGTGAGGATGGACCATTGAAATTTTCATAATCCGCCCTCCTATATTCATACAATCTGCTGAGGTAGTCTTCCCGATCCTTGTTAGCTTGAACTTTTTCGTAGAAAACAGAGCAATCCTCTAAATAATGCTCTCCGCTTCCGCAACACTCACAGGGATCATCATCTACCCAGTTCATATTGAAAAGTAATTCCTGCAAAACATGTACCTGCACACACAAGCTCGACCACCCAAAGTAAAATCACAAAAATACAAGAAAGAAAACTAACACTAAAATCGAACAAGTAATGAAATACTAAGCGTACTAGCTCCCCAGCAGCGGCGCCATTTTGACGTGACCGTGTCGTCCCGATCAGTCAAAAACCCAATTAAACCTAGGTAGCTAGGGTAAGTAGGGTATCGAATCCACGAAGAGCAGGTGGTCAGTATTGCACGACCCGTTCGATTAGTTAGACTATTTACAAATAATGTACAATGTGATTATGAAGTTTGCTAATTTTATTTGTTTAATTAGTTTGAAAGGCTATCGGAGTGAACCGACAAATTGATATTATATAAAACAATGATTTATTAACTAAAATTGTAAACTAAACTAAAAAGTTGAAACAATAAATTAGAATACGGATCACACCCGGTTCGATAATTGCAAGACCTAGGGTTCCTACGTGTTTTAATTCAACTCAATTGCATACGATTAGCGGATTTAGTGTACCGTGACTTAGGTGCCAATAACTATCAACGTCCCGAAGAACGGACAAGAATGCACTTTGTAATCAACACAAGTAAATCCTAACCACGACAACGCATAACTACACATAACCATTTCGCAAAGTCATAACTTTTAACATCGTTCGACAATTTACGAATACGAAACAAATGTAAACTATTGTCAATGGTTTCAAAAATCAATACAAGTTGTCACAAATTCGAATCAAAGAACAAATGCATAAACCCTAGAAAATACAACTACCTACACCGGGGTGAATCCGACGAAGCTAGCCGCTCATGATGTGTGACAAATCTTCAAAAGCTTGATATGGTCGATGGTCATAAGTGATGAAGTTGAGAGACCAAGAGTGATGTACGGCTGCCAACTCTTGTCGATTCCTCCAAAAAATAAAGATTGCCCCTAACCTCTCGTGATGGTGGCTGCCCTCAATCCATGGACTAGGAAGCCCAACTTTCGTGGATAATAACAATGAAGTTGGGTCGTAATTATGAGCCCAAAAGTCCATCTATCTTTCTTTATTTGCACCAATAACCGATGATGATGTTGTGTGTTCTGTATTACATGTGATGGCTCCCCTTTTATGCGATGATGTCACCCATGAATTCAAGGTTCATGATCTTTGATGGCTGCCTTCTTGTCTGCCGTAATGATGATGATATCATATGATGATGTTTTTTATTTATTTTTATTAGGTTTGTTAAAAACCTTTTAAACCACCACAAAACATCACGTGACATTCCTCCATTTGACTTTAGGGTTTAAAACCCTTTTAACCTTTTCACAAATCACCAACAACTCCACATGATGTTCTGCCAATAGTCCTTTTTTTTCTTTTGTGAATGATGGTTGCGTGATGATTTGTACCGTAGCCCACAAGCACCTGGATTTTATTGGTTCACATTTTTCTTGTATATTCAAGCTACTTATTGGCCCAAACAACTCTCGACCAATGTGATATATTTTGCTCATCATCCTTGCTCATTACATTTCACCTCCAAGCCCGTTAACTTTACCGATTTAGACGGTTAACCTGTAAAACCACAACCAGTCGCAATAATCTAATTCCAATCATATAATCATATAAAACAATCTAAACCACACAGAATCAACCCTTAAACACCCATGTTTCACACTCTACATCACTTGGCACCACATCCCGCGTATTTCTTGATCAAAGAATGAGAAGTCGGAACGTCTACAGTTACCGCAAACAGCGATGCCGCACCGCACCGCACCGCAAGTGGGACTGACACCACAGAGCAAGTAGCACCAATGGCAGCCGCCTGTCAGGTCTACGTAAGCGACAGACTAACGTGGCATCACCTCCACAACCGACATGCCTGACACACCTGCAAAGGTGCAGCATGCCGTCAGTCTATCCATCCACCTCCTCCTTCACTCCTCGGCTATAAATACCAACCCCAAACCAGGTTTGAAGTATCTCTTCACAACTCTCTCACTACTACTACTATCATACTTTGCTTCCCAAGCAGACTACTGATTCTCACGCCGGAGAGTGGTAACAAGGAGCACCCCCCACCCCATCCTCCTTGTTACGAGTCACGGTTTGTTTCCTTGTGCAGGAGATCAACCCACCGGTGATCCAGCCAGCGATCCTTAAGAGGAAGGGATTAACCCTTCTTGACGAGACCAGTGAGTTAACCCTGCCGGTTAACCATTGTTTCATCAAGTCAGGAGGAACATGAGCAGCACTTACGGCTTATCTTGGAACTTCTTCGAAAGGAACAACTGTACGCCAAGTTTTCAAAATGCGACTTCTGGCTTCGTGAAGTTCACTTTTTGGGCCATGTGGTAAACAAGGATGGGATTCATGTTGATCCATCCAAGGTAGATTCGATCAGGAACTGGCCTGCACCACGTACACCAACGGAAATACGCCAATTCTTGGGTTTGGCGGGTTATTACAGATGATTCATCAAAGACTTCTCAAAGATCGCACAGCCGCTTACATTACTAACACAGAAAGGTGTTACCTATCGTTGGGGTAATACACAAGAAACGGCTTTTCAACACCTAAAGGATAGGCTATGCAGCGCACCTATTCTCTCATTGCCAATGGGCACAGACGATTTTGTGGTCTACTGCGATGCGTCGATTCAGGGTCTTGGTTGTGTATTGATGCAAAGGGATAAAGTCATTGCTTACGCCTCGCGCCAACTTAAAGTTCACGAGCGGAACTACACTACACATGATTTAGAACTTTGAGCTGTTGTTTTCACGCTTAAGATATGGCGACACTACCTGTACGGTACCAAGTGCACTATCTACACCGATCACAGGAGTCTCGAGCATATTTTCAAGCAGAAGGAATTGAACATGCGGCAACGTCGATGGGTCGAGCTACTTAATGATTACGAATGCGCTATCAAATACCATCCAGGCAAAGCGAATGTTGTGGCTGACGCCCTCAGTCGGAAAGATACTACGCCTAGACGCGTGCGAGCATTACAACTTACTATTCAGTCCACTCTTCCTGCACAGATACGAGATGCTCAGGTAGAAGCATTGAAACCAGGAAACGTCAGGGCTGAAGCCCTACGCGGCTCAAGGCAGCGATTAGAACAAAAGGAAGACGGCGCCTATTACGTAACAGGACGCATTTGGGTTCCACATTATGGCAACTTACGCGAGCTGGTAATGGATGAAGCTCATAAGTCCCGCTACTCGGTACATCCAGGTTCGGACAAAATGTACCACGATCTTAGAACTACGTACTGGTGGCCTAGCATGAAGGCCTACATAGCAACTTACGTCGGCAAGTGTTTGACCTATGCGAGGGTCAAGACGGAATATCAGAAACCATCAGGCCTACTGTCACACCCCCAAAATCCCACACGCGGAGTACCACCGCTTGGAGGCGTGACTGACCAGGATCAAACCATCAATTATATTAAACATAGCATTTAATAATAATCATAAGTATAATTGATATTCAAAACCAAACGTTATATATGTAGCGGAAGCATTAAATGTAAAACCCAAATCATAAGTATCAATGTGTGAATGTAAAAGTGTTTAATAAGCATTCACGAGTTCTTGTCCACAACGACCCGCTTCTCCTCTGGTGCAAGCTCCAAGTATACCTAAGGTCCTGCAAGGCATGCAGCAAATAATCAACAAACTAGTTGAGCGAGTTCACAGGAAGTAAGTTCATAACATAATGCATAAGTATAGCTAGTGGGGGCTTCCCATGTTTATCCTGGCTAATGAGGGCTTCTCATTAACGGTACTTACTAGACTAACTTCCGACCATGTGTTCTTCTTTACCGAGAACAGGAAAACGTACAGGGTCACGTAGGCTTTACGTGACGTGCCCTTCCCCGAGGACAGTGGTACGTGTGGGGGCTACGTAGGCTTTACGCAGCGTGGCCTTCCGTCCTGGAAGCCAGTGAATGGTATTGGGTTACGTAGGCTTTACGTAACGTGTCCTCCCGACCCGGGAGACATATGGCAAATAATCTGGGTTACGTAGGCTTTACGTAACGTGTCCTGACTAACCTGAGGACGATGGTCTATAGTCTAGAGAAATGCGTAAGTACGAGTAACCATTCCACATTCAACATATCCAACCCAATTCCCAACCCGGGAATCCCATGCCTTGGCTGTGTGAACTCACCTTGGTTTGCTCGGCAGATACACAAGAGAACAGGTAGCAAGTAATTGATCAATCACGTCCTATCATGTATTTATTCAAGTCAGGTTCGATTCATGTATAGCACGTAGGGTTACACAGAGTTAACAAGCAAGCACACTAAGCATGGCCCAAACAAATCAAATCAAATCGTGCGAGTGGTAACCAATCCGTCCGGATGGGCATTCCGTGCGGGTGGCATTTCGTGCGGATGGCCACTGGTCCATCCGGGTGGAAATCCGTGCGAGTGGCACTTATCCGGGTGACAGTTCGTGCGGACTGCCAGTTGGTCCGGATGTGGTTTAACAATTCGTGCGGATAGTCGGATCGTGCGGATTGACCATCCGTGCGGGTAGTCAGTCCGTCCGGATTGACAGTTCGTGCGGATTGTCAATCCGTGCTGACTGTTGGTTCGTGCGGATGTCAGTCCGGGTGATAGTTCAGTTCGTGCGAGTGAGCAGTTCCGCTCGTGCGGACAGTGGGTATGGACAGTCCGTGTTACTCGGTCCATTCTATTACTCGTGTGATCCAGTTCATGCTTACCCTTGTGCGATCGGTTGAATATCCGGATGTTAAGCATTCGGTTACAATCACATAACAGTTTCCAATCAATTAACATCTTAACAGTTATCAATTAACACCGATTCACAAATCAATTAACCCAATTATCGGCTAAACCTGGTATTTTATCAAGAACCCTAACGAACCCTAATTTATGAACATGCATCCAATTATCATCAAGTTGACGGTCCGATTAACGAATCCGAACATATATCAATTCATAACGTCCGATTTAACATCTATGTCCGGCCGATTAGCAAATCTGTTCGGCCAGTTATCATTACACGAATCGTTCAACAACAATCAAATCAAACAATCATACTAACTGAATCGATCAATCATATTAACATCATGACATCATCCGGCCGATTAACAACTATCCAATTATCATACAGGCAATATCCGGCCGGTTAACAAACGATCCGATCAACACACATTTGATTAAATCACAAAATCACAATTAAACACTAACCGATTAAGAAGAGGTGATCCGATTAAGAATGATGTCCGATCGGGAATATGCTTGTCGTCTTGGGTTCGCGAACGAGAGGGAGAGAGAGAGTTTAGCTAGGGTTTTGTGTGTGTTAAGATATTTTGTAACAATGAGAAACAACCAAGTCCCTAAGGTGTTTAATTGGTGCGCATAAGGGAGTGGGCCGGCCCATCCGCTTGGGCTGCCCTTGGGCCGAGTGTGTGTGTGATCCGATTTTTATTAACAACAACCACATTTAATACACAATACACGTAGCACATAATGACATATCATTTATTTAAATCAAATCTCGTAATCATAACATGTACGAAGTAGGTCTAAAGTCCGAGTTGTCACATTATCCCCAACTAATTGGAAATTTCGTCCCGAAATTTGGTATGCACTCACTGAGGAAGCTAGGTAAGTTCCAACGTTCACTGATTTTCCTGGGGTGTCACATCCTCCCCCCGTTGATCTGGAATTTCGTCCCGAAATTCCGAAGTAGTAGCTTCAGCCTCAGTAGTGGTAGCATTGGTTTCGAATAACTGGGGGTACTTTTCTGTCATCCTGTCTTCGCGTTCCCAGGTGTACTCTGGGCCACGTTTGGAGTTCCAACGAACTCGTACAAGAGGGATTCTCTTGTGTTTGAGGACCTTCACATCCCGGTCCGTGATTTCAACTGGTTCCTCGACGAACTGCAACCGCTCGTCGATAGTGAGTTCTTTGAAAGGAATGATGAGGTTCTCATCAGATAGACACTTCTTTAGGTTCGATACGTGAAAGACATTGTGAACTGCCCCGAGTTCAGCTGGTAGATTCAACTTGTAGGCTACCTTGCCAATCTTTTCTATAATTTCGAATGGTCCGACGTATCGCGGATTCAGTTTGCCCCGTTTGCCAAAACGTACCACGCCCTTCCAGGGTGAAACTTTCAATAAAACCCGGTCCCCGACCTTGAATTCCAATGGCTTTCTACGCTTGTCCGCGTAGGCTTTCTGACGGTCGCGTGCTGCCGCCATGCGTTGTCGTATCTGTGCAATCTTCTCCGTGGCGTCCACAACAATCTCTGGACCCGTGATCTGACTATCTCCCACCTCTGCCCAGCAGAGAGGTGACCGGCATTTACGCCCGTACAATGCCTCAAATGGAGCGGCTTGAATGCTGGTGTGATAGCTATTATTATACGAGAACTCCACCAAAGGGAGATGCTTTTCCCAGCCGTTGCCGAAATCGATAACGCATGCCCGAAGCATGTCTTCGAGAGTTTGAATCGTTCGCTCAGACTGCCCGTCCGTCTGAGGGTGATATGCTGTGCTCATGTCTAATCGTGAGCCAAAGGATTTATGCATTGCTTGCCAAAGTTCTGACGTAAATCGTGCATCGCGATCCGAAATGATAGATGTGGGCACTCCGTGCCTCGAAACAACTTCCTTAAGGTAAACGTCTGCGAGTGTGGAGAACTTATCTGTTTCCTTTATGGGTAGGAAGTGTGCAGACTTGGTGAGTCGATCAACTATGACCCATATTGTATCGTTCCCACGCTGGGATCTAGGTAAACCCGTAACAAAATCCATGGAAATTTCCTCCCATTTCCATTGCGGTATCTTAGGCTGCTGCAGTAGGCCAGCTGGTTTCTGATATTCGACCTTGACTCTCGCACAGGTCAAGCATTTTCCAACGTACGTAGCGATGTGGGCCTTCATACCAGGCCACCAATAGGTTGTGCTGATGTCGTGGTACATTTTATCCGACCCTGGATGTACCGAATAGCGAGACTTGTGAGCTTCATCCATCACAAGTTCGCGTAGACCGCCATAGAGAGGGACCCAAATCCGGCCCGTTACATAGTAGGCGCCGTCTGCCTTCTGTTCCATTTGTTGTCGTGAGCCGCGTAAGGCTTCAGCCTTGACGTTTTCGGGCTTCAGTGCTTCTGTCTGAGCAGCTCGTATCTGAGCAGGAAGGCTAGACTGAATTGTAAGTTGTAGCGCTCGTACACGCCGTGGTAAAGTGTCCTTTCGACTAAGGGCATCAGCCACAACATTGGCTTTGCCTGGGTGGTACTTGATAGCGCATTCGTAATCGTTCAGTAACTCGACCCATCGTCGTTGACGCATATTCAAATCCTTCTGCTTAAGGATATGCTCGAGACTCCTGTGATCGGTGTAAATCGTGCACCTGGTACCGTACAGGTAGTGTCGCCATATCTTAAGCGCGAAAACAACAGCTCCCAGCTCTAAGTCGTGCGTCGTGTAGTTCCGTTCATGAACCTTTAGCTGACGAGAGGCGTAGGCAATAACTTTATCTCTCTGCATCAATACGCAACCCAGACCCTGTATTGATGCGTCACAATATACTACGAAGTCATCTGTGCCCTCTGGCAATGAAAGAATAGGTGCGCTGCAAAGCCTATCCTTCAGATACTGAAAAGCAGTTTCCTGCGTGTTGCCCCAACGGTAGGTGACACCCTTCTGTGTCAGTAGTGTAAGTGGTTGTGCAATCTTCGAGAAATCCTTGATAAACCGTCTGTAATAACCTGCCAGGCCCAAGAATTGGCGTATCTCTGTTGGTGTACGCGGTGCAGGCCAGCTTCTGATCGAATCTACCTTGGATGGATCGACATGTATCCCATCCTTGTTCACTACGTGGCCTAAGAAGTGGACTTCACGAAGCCAGAAGTCGCATTTAGAAAGCTTGGCGTACAGCTGTTCCTTCCGAAGGAGTTCCAAGATAAGGCGAAGATGCTGCTCGTGTTCCTCCTGACTCTTGGAGTAAATCAGAATGTCGTCGATGAAAACAATGACGAACTTGTCGAGATAGGGTTTGCACACCCTGTTCATCAGATCCATAAATACTGCAGGCGCGTTCGTTAACCCGAATGGCATGACCAGAAACTCGTAGTGACCATAACGAGTTCTGAAGGCTGTCTTGGAGACGTCCTCATCCCGGACTCTCAACTGATGGTACCCCGACCTCAAGTCTATCTTCGAGTAGTAGCACGACCCCTGCAGCTGGTCGAATAAGTCGTCGATGCGTGGAAGAGGATAACGGTTCTTCACCGTCACCTTGTTGAGTTCACGGTAGTCGATGCACATCCTGAACGTACCGTCCTTCTTTTTCACGAAAAGTACTGGAGCTCCCCAAGGCGAAGAGCTTGGACGTATGAAACCCTTTTCCAAGAGTTCTTGCAGTTGCTTTGACAATTCCTCCAATTCCGATGGAGCTAGACGATATGGTGCGCGAGCTATGGGTGCTGCTCCTGGAGCGAGCTCGATCTGGAATTCGACCTGACGATGAGGCGGTAATCCAGGTAAGTCTTCAGGAAACACCTGAGGATAGTCACGTACAATTGGAATATCCTCCAATTTCTTTTCCTTTGCTGATGCATCTGAAACAAGAGCCAAAATGGTTGTGTGACCTTTACGTAAGCACTTCTGAGCCTTCAAGAAAGAGATGATGCCAACCACTGCACCACTCTTGTCGCCTTGAACTTCTAGAGGTTCCTGACCCAAACGAGGAATGCGAATAACCTTTTCGCTGCATAAAATTTCTGCCTGGTGTTGAGATAACCAATCCATCCCAATCACGACGTCGAAGCTACCCAAAACTATGGGAATGAGATCAATAGAGAAGGCTTGACCAGCTAAGATAAGATTACAACCCTGAACTACGTGCGTGGCTTCTAGACTTTTACCGTTAGCTAACTCGACTACATGTTTGGTGGGTAAAAGTGTTGGTGCACGTTTTAGTAGTTGACACATTTTCACAGACATATAGCTTGTATCCGCACCCGAATCAAATAAAACAGTAACGTAAATATTGTCGAGGAGAAACTTACCCATAACAACGTTGGGATCGTTCACTGCATCGCCTCGACCTAGCACAAAAGCACGACCACGAGCTTCATTGCCGTTGTTGTTGTTGTTCCCGCCGTTATTGTTGCCGTTGCCCTGGTTGTTATTGTTGTTGCGGTTCTGGTTCAACTGAGGGCAATCGCGTTTGAAGTGACCTTCAGCCCCACACTGGAAACATCCCCGGTTTCCACGCTGTGGCTGCTGCTGCTGCTGCTGGTTCTGTGGAGCTGGTTGCTGAGGCTGCTGAGTCTGATTCGCAGGCCGTGGACTCCTACAGTCTTTGGCCTCGTGCCCCATCTTAAGGCACCTTTGACAACGACCCTTGTTACACGGGCCGTGGTGATGCCTGTTGCAGTTGTGGCACCTGGGTTGACTACCCTGATATCTCCTCTGTCTGTGACCACTAGAGGATTGCTGACTGGGACTCTGATAGTGATCGATCTTCTGCTGCTGAGCTTGTGGCTGAACAGATGCTGAACCTTTGCTAGAATCTCCATCCCATTTTCTTTTACTGTCACCAGATGTAGCAGGAGTAACTGAGGTGGTGACGTTAGCAGTAGCATTAACACGCTTGGGCAGTCTATTCTGATCCACTGCCTGATCAGTGATGCGATGAGCGAGGCGCTGGATTTCTTGGATGTTTTCGAGGTTAGCCGACGTCACGTGGCTCTGAATCTCTGGCGCCAATCCCTTGAGATACAACTCAATGCGCTTGTACGGAGGGTCCACCATAGTTGGACACAGAACGGCCAGCTCATTGGACCGTTTGGTATACGCCTCGATTTCCGATCCAACCATTTTCAAGTTATACAGCTCGTCTTCCAGCTTGTGTATATCTTCCCGCGTGCAATACTCACGCTTGATGAGTTCCTTAAAGTCGTTCCATGGGGTGGCGTTAGCAGCTGCCAACCCTAAGATCTGGACTTGGGCGTTCCACCAAGTCAATGCTATCCCCTCCAAAGTGCCGGTGGCAAACTTGACCTTGCGAGCTTCAGGGCACTCGCACATTTCAAAGACTGATTCTAGCTTCTCGAACCAGTGGAGTAGTCCCACTGCTCCTTCCGTGCCGCTGAAGGTGTTTGGACGACAGTCCATGAAATTCTTAAATGTGCAGACAGGCTGCTGCGCGTGTTGACCTATTGTGTACGAGTAGGGCAAAGTTTAAATACAAGAGCTAGTTTAGGAGTGTAGGATCTAAAGATCCTAGCGTAAGTTATGACTACAGGTTATCCTACCTGCTTGAGCAGCCGCAAGTGCCGCTGTGACTTGGGCTTGAACGAGAGCCTCTAGCTGGGCTTGTGTCATGTTGATTCTTCCAGACATGATCTTCATTGTAACAAGTAGCATAGGTAAGATTGGTTCGCGAATAGGGCGATGACAGAAAAGTATAGGCATATAGGTGTTCTCATGAAATCAAAGCATGTGTATCTAAGCGTAATGCGAGCAAAGTTCTAAACAATTCTAGCATACAGGCAATAAACATAAACCTTATTACCTAGGATGTCGAGTCTTGCACGTGGAGCGAAGCGTCGTTGTGGATCGTTGAGAGCACTGTTCTGGTTATAGTCCGGTTTTAATAAAATACGTTTTCCCATATTAAAACCAAGTTCTCTATAACCAATGGCTCTGATACCAATCTGTCACACCCCCAAAATCCCACACGCGGAGTACCACCGCTTGGAGGCGTGACTGACCAGGATCAAACCATCAATTATATTAAACATAGCATTTAATAATAATCATAAGTATAATTGATATTCAAAACCAAACGTTATATATGTAGCGGAAGCATTAAATGTAAAACCCAAATCATAAGTATCAATGTGTGAATGTAAAAGTGTTTAATAAGCATTCACGAGTTCTTGTCCACAACGACCCGCTTCTCCTCTGGTGCAAGCTCCAAGTATACCTAAGGTCCTGCAAGGCATGCAGCAAATAATCAACAAACTAGTTGAGCGAGTTCACAGGAAGTAAGTTCATAACATAATGCATAAGTATAGCTAGTGGGGGCTTCCCATGTTTATCCTGGCTAATGAGGGCTTCTCATTAACGGTACTTACTAGACTAACTTCCGACCATGTGTTCTTCTTTACCGAGAACAGGAAAACGTACAGGGTCACGTAGGCTTTACGTGACGTGCCCTTCCCCGAGGACAGTGGTACGTGTGGGGGCTACGTAGGCTTTACGCAGCGTGGCCTTCCGTCCTGGAAGCCAGTGAATGGTATTGGGTTACGTAGGCTTTACGTAACGTGTCCTCCCGACCCGGGAGACATATGGCAAATAATCTGGGTTACGTAGGCTTTACGTAACGTGTCCTGACTAACCTGAGGACGATGGTCTATAGTCTAGAGAAATGCGTAAGTACGAGTAACCATTCCACATTCAACATATCCAACCCAATTCCCAACCCGGGAATCCCATGCCTTGGCTGTGTGAACTCACCTTGGTTTGCTCGGCAGATACACAAGAGAACAGGTAGCAAGTAATTGATCAATCACGTCCTATCATGTATTTATTCAAGTCAGGTTCGATTCATGTATAGCACGTAGGGTTACACAGAGTTAACAAGCAAGCACACTAAGCATGGCCCAAACAAATCAAATCAAATCGTGCGAGTGGTAACCAATCCGTCCGGATGGGCATTCCGTGCGGGTGGCATTTCGTGCGGATGGCCACTGGTCCATCCGGGTGGAAATCCGTGCGAGTGGCACTTATCCGGGTGACAGTTCGTGCGGACTGCCAGTTGGTCCGGATGTGGTTTAACAATTCGTGCGGATAGTCGGATCGTGCGGATTGACCATCCGTGCGGGTAGTCAGTCCGTCCGGATTGACAGTTCGTGCGGATTGTCAATCCGTGCTGACTGTTGGTTCGTGCGGATGTCAGTCCGGGTGATAGTTCAGTTCGTGCGAGTGAGCAGTTCCGCTCGTGCGGACAGTGGGTATGGACAGTCCGTGTTACTCGGTCCATTCTATTACTCGTGTGATCCAGTTCATGCTTACCCTTGTGCGATCGGTTGAATATCCGGATGTTAAGCATTCGGTTACAATCACATAACAGTTTCCAATCAATTAACATCTTAACAGTTATCAATTAACACCGATTCACAAATCAATTAACCCAATTATCGGCTAAACCTGGTATTTTATCAAGAACCCTAACGAACCCTAATTTATGAACATGCATCCAATTATCATCAAGTTGACGGTCCGATTAACGAATCCGAACATATATCAATTCATAACGTCCGATTTAACATCTATGTCCGGCCGATTAGCAAATCTGTTCGGCCAGTTATCATTACACGAATCGTTCAACAACAATCAAATCAAACAATCATACTAACTGAATCGATCAATCATATTAACATCATGACATCATCCGGCCGATTAACAACTATCCAATTATCATACAGGCAATATCCGGCCGGTTAACAAACGATCCGATCAACACACATTTGATTAAATCACAAAATCACAATTAAACACTAACCGATTAAGAAGAGGTGATCCGATTAAGAATGATGTCCGATCGGGAATATGCTTGTCGTCTTGGGTTCGCGAACGAGAGGGAGAGAGAGAGTTTAGCTAGGGTTTTGTGTGTGTTAAGATATTTTGTAACAATGAGAAACAACCAAGTCCCTAAGGTGTTTAATTGGTGCGCATAAGGGAGTGGGCCGGCCCATCCGCTTGGGCTGCCCTTGGGCCGAGTGTGTGTGTGATCCGATTTTTATTAACAACAACCACATTTAATACACAATACACGTAGCACATAATGACATATCATTTATTTAAATCAAATCTCGTAATCATAACATGTACGAAGTAGGTCTAAAGTCCGAGTTGTCACACCTACTCCAGCAACCAAAGATACCACAATGGAAATGGGAGGAAATTTCCATGGATTTTGTTACTGGCCTGCCTAGATTCCAGCATGGGAACGATACTATTTGGGTGATCGTGGATCGACTCACAAAGTCTGCTCACTTTTTGGCTATCAAGGAAACTGACAAGTTCTCTACATTAGCAGACATTTACTTGAAAGAAGTTGTTTCGAGGCATGGAGTGCCAACCTCTATTATTTCAGAGCGTGATGCACGATTCACTTCAGAACTGTGGCAAGCGATGCATAAATCTTTCGGCTCTCGATTAGGCATGAGCACGGCTTATCACCCTCAGACGGATGGGCAGTCTGAGCGCACTATCCAGACTCTGGAAGACATGTTACATGCATGCGTTATCGATTTCGGCAACAGCTGGGAAAAACATCTCCCGTTAGTGGAGTTTTCGTACAACAACAGTTACCACACCAGCATACAAGTCGCTCCCTTCGAGGCATTATACGGACGTAAATGCCGATCACCTCTTTGTTGGGCAGAGGTGGGTGATAGTCAGATCACAGGTCCAGAAATGGTAGTTGATGCTACTGAACGGATTGCACAGATACGACAACGCATGGCGGCAGCTCGTGACCGTTAGAAAAGCTACGCTGATAAACGCAGAAAACCGCTCGAGTTCCAAGTTGGGATCGAGTGCTACTCAAAGTCTCACCCTGGAAGGGTGCGGTTCGTTTTGGTAAACGAGGCAAGCTCAATCCGCGGTATGTTGGACCGTTCGAAATCATTGAAAGAATAGGCAAGGTGGCCTACAGAACTCGGTGCAGTTCATAACGTTTTCCACGTGTCGAATCTGAAGAAGTGTCTGTCAGATGAGACCCTCATAGTTCCTTTGAAGGAACTCACTATCGACGAACAGTTGCATTTCATCGAGGAACCTGTTGAAATCACGGACTGGGATGTTAAGGTCCTCAAGAACACTAGAATACCTCTTGTACGAGTTCGTTGGAACTCCCGTCGTGGCCCAGAGTATACCTGGGAATGAGAAGACCAAATGGAACTCAAATATCCCCAGTTATTTCAGAACAATGCAACTACTACTGAGGCTGAAGCTACTACAGAATTTTGGGACGAAATTCCAAATCAACGGGGGGATGATGTGACACCCCAGGAAAACCAGTAAACAACACAACACAACTAGCTTCCTCAGTAACCGCATGCTAAATTTCGGGACGAAATTTCTTTCAAGTTGGGGATAATGTGACAACCCGTAACTTCAGGTTAATGCTTTAACTTAACACAATTAAGTTGGTCACACAATCTTTAACATTGCATGGAACTATGCATTACTTTATGCATTATTTGACTTACATGAGAACTTTGTGCCTTGACTGTAAATTATATGTGGTGTGTGTGTTTTATGCAAAAGATGATGCTTAGGGGTGTTTAGTCTTAATAATGAAAAATAAAACAAAACCTCTCAACCCTAATCATTCTCACCAATTCCAATCATACGGCAGTTGCAAGTTCTCTAATCATTTAGGGTTTCACTGATGGAGAGTGTGAAACATGGGTGCTAAAGTGTTTATCTTACGCGATTTAATCCGTTTTATGTGATTATATGCTTGGAATATGTTCACTACGTGTGTTTGTGAGTTTTACAGGTAAATCACCTAATTCGATGAAGTTAGAGTGTGTGGTGATAAAGCAGAACAGCCGGGAATAATAAATAAGTGAATCACTTCGTTCGAGAATCGGTTAGGTAAAAAAGATCGCTATATAATATGCAAGAAACACCGAGGAGAAAGTGGCGTCATATATGCACATACATGAGGGGCGGCAAAGAATGATGATTGGCTAACATATTAGGTGGAGGTGATTATTATTATGAAAACAAAATATATCAATCATCATCACGTGAAGCAAGTGAAGGATTGAGTTTGTTGATTTTTTTCCACATCATATATCATCATCATCGAATTGGTGAACTTGGGAACTTTTTGAGAATTGTGATTGGACCATTTGAAAGACATCATTATCATCACTTTGGCAGCAAGGGTCACGAAAATAGTCAACAACATAATTTTCATCAATGCACATGAAAGAAAAAATGGCGGCTGAATTCTTTTGGGATTCACATGAACACAAGTCAGCAAACATCATCATTATTAACTCTCGAAAATTGGGCAGCAACTTCACCGTCATCCAACATGTCCGTAGACAGAAGACTAGGCCGTCGGCACCTTTTGATATTTTGGCACACCGTCGGCGACGGGCCATAAGGTCGTCGGCGACGTTCCATCCTTCTTCCAGACGCGTTTGTTGATCTCTTGGGTGTTTTAACAATCTAAAGACATTTTAGTCATTATTATTCGGGAGTTACACCTTGACCAAGTTTTGAATCATCTTTCACCTACCATTCATGATCGATCTAACACCTCTCTAACCTACTTTGAATTGATTCTAACACACACCTAAGAACTTTCTTTCACCTCTAACATTAAAACCCTAACCAATTCTCCATAATCCCTAACCTTCAATCATTCCACTATCACCACCATCTTCAACCTTCCATCATCACCTTCAACCCTAACCTCCACTCCTCAAGGCTTAAAGTCATGGCTCCGTGTTCGTGTTCGTCGGCCGGTGATCGCGTCCATCCAACCATGAGCGGCTAGTCTCCTCGGTTCACCCCGGTGTAGGTAGTTGTATATTTCTAGGGTTTATGCAATTGTTCTTTGATTCGACTTTGTGACAACTTGTATTGATTTTTGAAACCATTGACAATAGTTTACATTTGTTTCGTATTCGTAAATTGTCGAACGATGTTAAAAGTTATGACTTTGCGAAATGGTTATGTGTAGTTATGCATTGTCGTGGTTAGGATTTACTTGTGTTGATTACAAAGTGTATTCTTGTCCGTTTTTCGAAACGTTGATAGTTATTGGCACCTAAGTCACGGTACACTAAATCCGCTAATCATATGCAATTGAGTTGGATCTAAAATATGTAGGAACCCTAGGACTTACAATTACCGAAACCGGGTGTGATCCGTATTCTTAATTCTTGTTTTTCAATTAAGTAGTTTAGTTTACAATTTTAGTTAATAAATCATTGCTTTAGATAATATCAATTTGTCGGTTCACTCCGATATCCTTTCAAACTAATTTAATAAATAAAATTAGCAAACTTCATAATCACTTTGTACATTATTTGTAAATAGTCTAACTAATCGAACAGGTCGTGCGATACTGACCACATGCTCTTCGTGGATACGATACCCGACTTACCCTAGCTACCTAGGTTTAATTGGGTTTTTGACTGATCGGGACGACACGGTCACGTCATTCACTAATCTCTAAACTCTTGATCTTTGATCTCTCAATCTTTCCAGAGCAAACCCCACGTCAAATCTAAGGTAATGTTTACATCATACGTTGTTATTCTTATTCAATTGATCTCATGCAAACCCTAGTTCTCCAAACAATGATTCTGTGATTAGTTGATCTTTTAGATTGTTTGTAAGATGATTTGTAATTGTCTGATGATTTGCCTGTGATTAGGATCAATCCACATGCTAGAATAGTTAAACTTTTGGTTGATTCGTATGGAAGAATAGGGTTTTGATCGTACTGATTTATTGTAACTGTTGCATCAGAAACTATAATTTGGCTTTGTTGATTCGGTGTGTTGTTGTTTGGAGTTAACAGTCCGGGCATTGTGAAGTCACAAAGTCCGATGAATGTGATTATGAGAGTCAGGGTTTTAAACCTTACATGGGGTCCGAGTTTTATTGATGAAACACATGGTCCGAATTTTTGTAATGAAGCATGGTCCGAGTTTTAGGATGATGTATGGTCTGAGTTTTATGCTTGATGTTTGGTCCGAGTTTTATGCTTGATGTGTGGTCCGAGTTTTATGCTTGATGGTTGGTCCGAGTTTTGTGCCTTGATGTTTGGTCCGAGTTTTTGTTGGTTGTTTGGTCCGAATTTCACCCAAGGACTAGATGTCCGAGTTTTAGGGTTAGCATGGGGGGGGCGAGTTTGTAACAAGGACAAGAGGGAAGTCCGAGTTTATGAGAGGATGCTTAGTCCGAGTTTGATGTGTGTGCGTGTAGTCCGAATTTCATGTATATATAAGTGCCTGAGTTTATTGTAAACACCAGTATTAGAGCTTAATGTTAACATTAGGGATCCGAGTTTACTTATAATGCTAAGTTCAAAACCCAGTATGAGGAACACCTTGCATGCTGTGTGTTACTGTATGTTACTGTATGTTACTGTGTGTTACTGTATGTTACTGTATGTATGTGCAATCTATGTCATGTCAATCTGTAAACAATTATCACATGGAACACAGTTGTTTGGACACCAAGGAATTGTAAACCTTAATTGAACGTAAACACTTACATTGAGTTTATGTGCAATGTACCTTAGGTCGTGTGTAACGGACCTAACCATTAATTAACACTAGAAGCACAATAACATACCGAGCAAACCAAGGTGAGTTCACACTCTTACCAAGGCATGGGATTCCCGGTGGGTAGGGAATGGGATTGAAGAAATGGGATTGAACAATTACTTGTACTGACACTGTTACTAGACTATCTACCATCGTCCTTGGATGTGAAGGACCCATACGTAAAACCTACGTATGCATGTACTTACCCCTGTCCTCAGGTTGCAAAGGACACTTACGTAAAACCTATGTAAACTTATACTCACTACTGCCTCGGGTTGTGAAGGGCACCTACGTAAAACCTACGTAACCCCCGCGTACCACTGTCCTCGGGATAAGAAGGACACTTACGTAAAACCTACGTAAACCTCGTACGTACTACTATTCTCGGGTTAAGAAGAACACTTATGGTTACCTCTAGTCTAGTACATACACACATGGGAAGCCCCCACTAAATGAACATACAATTGACTTAGTTAATGACGCATGGTGATGCAACGAACTTACTAGTACGAACTTACTTACTGTGAACTCGCTCAACTAGTTGTTGACTCTCTGTTACATGCCTTGCAGGTCGTTAGGTATACATGGAGCTTGCACTGGGAGGCGTGGTCGTTGTGGACAAGGATCGTGAATGCTATGATTAAACATTTTGACATTACATATTCATACTTATGTTGGGTTTATTTTTATGCTTCCGCTAAACATTGATATTGCACTTATGTTTTGAACACCTTTCATATTGGTTTGGTTGAATTACATTTACATTTACTTTTACTTATTACTTACATGTTCAATATGATTGGTGGCATGATCCTGGTCATGTCACGCCTCCAAGCGGTGATACTCCGCAAGTGGATTTTGGGGGTGTGACATATGATACTTACAACGGAGCAGAACTTCGCTATTAAGGGGGGTATTATGCTAGAGTATAGTGTATACTACTTGAAAATTGAGAGAAAGAAAAGAAATCTGAGCGACGTAAACTGAAGGCCCAAGCTCCAGCTTTATAGGGGTTGGGTTTGGGTTTCTCGTGGCCCGCATAAAAGTAGGCTAAGGCCTACGCGGCCCGCGTCAAAGATGGTCAACAGCATAGGTGATTCGGGTCAGCTAGTAGGTTTGACGGGTGTTGGGCCACGTGGCGGCCCAGGGTTTCGCCAGCTTTCACCTCGTCACAACCCGATAAGGGTTAAGGTTTGGCTTACGCGGCCCGCCTCAAACCCAAAAATTGATTTTTAATTATTTTTAATAATATTTAAGGTATTCGGGGCCCGTTTTCACGTATGGGGGGTATTTTAAGACATATTAGGATATTTGTAATATTTTTAGGGTGTCGAAAAATATTACGAGGGTTTCAGTTTAGCGTTGTTATAATCATGCTTTATGACTGCTTTAAAATTTATGTTTCATTTTGATAGTTTTTTTTTTTTGCAAGTTTTAAAAGAATCTAAATCAAATCGAATTTATTTGAATTCGATTCGAATTCGAATTTTTAATCGAATACGAATTCAAATCGAATTGAGTAGGTTGTAATCGAATTCGAATTCAAGGAAAAATTAAAAATTATTCGAATAATTCGAAAATTCGATATTCGATTTGATGAACACCCCTACTCAATGGACAGTTTAAGGTGGTGTTTGTTTTTCTAAAAAAATATATGTGCAGGTTCTTCTGTCTACGTGGCACAGACATTGCCATCTACAGACGTTTGTTTTTCCGAAAACCTTTCATTAAATAACGTCTGTGCGAGCTTTTCTTGGTACAGACTTGACCCAACCACTTCTAAGATCTTATAAGGTCCGCAGAGGGTTAAACACCATCATCCACCACCACCCACCACCATCAATCACCACGACCACCACGACCACCGTCCATCACCACCACCACCACCACTGTCCACCGTCCACCACCCACCATCACCGTCTATCACCACCGTCCACCGCCATTGTCCACCACCTACCACCATCGCTCGTACACCACTACCAGATTAATTTTAAAATCTATATACATTAAAAAACAAACAACCTTCTTCTTGCATACTCCAGAGGTTTTGTCCACCTTTTCTTCTACAGATACCTGTAGATGTGGTCCGCATATTGCATACATTTTACCTCTTAAAAATAAACAGCACCTAAGATTTTTAATTTTAGATAGTCATGAAAAATTTTAAATAAAACCTTTAACATTGTAAACAAACTAACAAAAAAAAAGTTTTACAAATTTATAAATTATATTTGCTATGTTTTTTTTCATTTTACAACCTATTATTTATTCATCCTCGCGAAGTTCATGGGTATTAGCACTAGTTAAATTGTATAGATAAAGAAAAAGACTCAGATTTAGACAGTGGAAATTATTTATTAAATATATTTTCCACCAAAAATAAAAACTAATCACAATTAGTGGAAGGGCATAAAAGGAATACTACATTAGTTGGTTTTCAATCTTCACATGTAAGGCACGTATCAATTCCTCCTATTAAACTTCCATAACTTCTTTATACAACATTTTTTTAAATCGCCATAATAACGAGCATTTTTTTATTTTTAATATTAGTATGATATTGCAATATACAAATAAAATAAAAATAATCATTTTTACTAGGTTTTCTTTGCATTGCGTTAAATGTTCTGGTCATTGTGTCTTTCAACTGTGTTTTTGTCATTACTTTTTTGTTAGGGTTTTTATACATTGTGTTATTATGAAAACCTATAACACAATGTTAATTTGGGTTCTGTCTATTGCGTTTTATTAAAACCTATAACACAATATATGACACGATGAAAATGGTGCTATATTTGGGTTTTCCATACATTGTGTTATTGGTTCTGATTATTGTGTTTTTAAACTGTGTGGGTTTTATATACATTGTGTTATAGGTCCCGTCATTGTGTTTGGTCTGCTATCCATTGTGGTTTAATCCGTTGCCCATTGTGTTTTTGTTTTCTTGTCCATTGTGTTTTAAATTTGTTGTTCATTTTGTTTTAGTATGTTGTTCATTGTGTTTTTTTAGTCTGTTATCCCGTTATGTTTTAGTATGTTATTCATTGTGTTTTTAGTCTGTTGTCCATTGTATCTTTTATCTATTGTCATCAATTGTGTTTTTAAACTACTTTCCATTGCGTTTTTAATTTGATACTCATTGTCTTTTAGTTTGTTGTTCATTGTGTCTTTTATCTGTTGTCATTGATTATGTTTTAATTCTACTTTCCATTATGTTTTGAATTTGATATTCATTGTGTTTTATGTTATGTCCATTATGTAATACGCAACTGAGTTTTCTTCTTTTTTTTTGAAAAGTATAACAACAAGGTACTCGTGTTAAAGATCAGAAGACATTTGATTTTATGGTATAATTTAAAAAAAACAACAACTGATGCATAGAAAAGTTAAGGGCGTTAAAAATGGGGGGGGGGGTCGCATGTGACTTGCATATGCATGTTTCATAACATGTGCATATTGAGTTTTTTCTCTTGGATGAAACTACCATTCACACTTGTCATTCTCTAGTCACCTTTCTTGTTATTTTAGTTTTTGTAGAATAACTTAACCCTATATATTATATAATTATAATTATGTATTATCAAAGTTAATTACATATTAGTCCCTGTGGTTTGTGGAAAGTAACAAGGTTGGGTACTAAAAGTTTGGTATAACAATATAGCGTATTAACTTTTGATTTTGTAAAATTCTAGGATAGTAAGGCTAGCATCAGTTATAAACTAACCGAGGATAATTTCATCATTTCACATCTTAGTAACCCGCCCTTTTACTTTTGAGACACCACGTGGACTTATCATGTAATTAACTCTTATTATTTAAAACAAAATTTTACTTTTTCTTTTGTTAGTTAACTAAACCTTTCTTAATTAATCAACTAAATAATTTTTGAAATGGTAAACTTGGCTTGATCTCACACAACGAAACGTAGATAAAAAATACGTCGTGACATATATAAAATCTTTTAGAATATATAACTTTTTACACAATGAAACTTAGATAAAAATTACGTTGTGACGTGGATAAAACTTTTAGAATATATAGTTTCACACAACGAAACATAGATAAAAAAATACGTAGTGAGTTCGGTTTTGTTTCACACAACGAAACATAGATAAAAAAATTACGTTGTGGCATAGATAAAAGCTTTTAGAAGATTTAACTTTTCACACAACAAAGCATAGATAGAAAAATACGTCATGAGTTTGGCTCGATTTCATACAACAAAACATAGACAAAAAAAATATGTCGGGACATAAATAAAATCATTTTAGAATATAACTTTTCACATAACAAAATGTAGAATTAGAATACGTCGTGAGTTCGGCGTGGTTTCACACCACGAAACACATATTTTAAAATAGTTGTGACGTAGATAAAACCTTTTAGAATATACAAATTCTCACACAATGAAACATAGATATATAATATGTCGTGAGCCCGGCTTAGTTTCACACAATGAAACCTAGAAAAAAAATGTGTGATGACGTAGATAGAAATAAAAGAAATTGATTTAGCTAAATAGTTAGAAATATATAGTTAGATAATAAACGAAAAAGAAAAAAAAAATGTTTTTTAAATGATAAGAGTTAATTACGTGGTAAGACCATGTGGTTTCTCAAAACTCAAAAGTAACAAGGTTGGGTATTAAGATGTGACATGATGAGCATACCCTTGGTTCTCAACAAATTTTTAACCGGGGTTAGCCTTAATACTGTAGGATGTTGCAAAAGCAAAAGTTAATACCTACATTGTTACTTTAAACACTTAGGTAGCAATCGTTTCACATAATGGAATGGAATCTAGATAGAATTGGAACTTGGATTCCATTCCATATATTGTTCGTTGCAATAAATAAAGGAATTTGAATATCAATTCCATTCTTGATTGTGTTCAGTTAGCAAAGGAATTGAAAATGAATTCCTTCAGATTCATTTAACCAAAGGAATTCAAAATCCTTCCAAATTTTGAAGGAATTCGAGTAAAGTCAATGGAATATTTGACCGGTCACCGATGTCGAAAACGTCTAGACCCGAACTGGTTCGTCGCCAACTCACAACGCCTTTGTAACACCACGTGTTTTCGAAAGTCAAAGTCAAGATTGAAGTCAAAGGGAGACAAGATTGCTAATTGCGATCTGTCACTACTTGCTCAATTCCTGTTTTGACTTCTTTGACTCGTAGATAGTCTTTTTATGCTTTTACGTTAGTTGTATTATGTGGAGTATCTATTACTAATCGAGGTTTATTCGATGTTTTATCGCACATTTAATCGCTTTATCGCTTATCGCAATCGCACTCGCAACTGGAATTACGCATTCTGGATATTGTTTTACGTGTGTGTGTGTCTTATGTGTTACTTGTGCATGTTTATTTATGTTTATGTTGTGGTGATTAATCAAAACGCAATCGAAACTCGAATCGCAATCGAATCGCAAACACTAAACGCAAATCAATTAAGGATGATTGTATGTTGATATAGTAGTTGGGATTAAAAGTAATTTGAATGGGAAACTCTATCGCATCGCAACGCTCAGCATACGAATCGAAATCGCAAAACTCGTCGCGCCGTGCCCTCCAATCGAGTGGCCAGCCGATCGAGCTGCCACCCGATCGGGTTACCACCCGATCGACCAGCCCTCTCCTCTCCTTTCCTTTTTTGGAAAGCCTATAAATACCCCTCATGTCAACATCATTTGATGTTGACAACTCTCTCTCCCCCTCACTCGCTCCAGCTCGCTTTTCTTCAGATTTCTCGCGATTCTTGTAAGTTTTCAACCTAAATCTTGTACTTTCTTAATCTACACGCACTCCTACACCTTTCTATCTTTCGAATCTTAACTTTTAACCGTGAAATCACTAGATTTGAGGTGTTCTAGGATGATGTCATCATGGTGTTCTTATGAACTTCATGTTTGGGCTTCAATCCACCAGGAACAACTTAGATGTGAACGATTTCCACACTAATAAACAAAGATCTCTCATAGATCTGAACGTATACATGGTGAAAAGGATTGAAAGATGGTTTTCCAACTTTCTTTCAGCTCTTTTACACTCAATGCACTCAAAACCGATAGAAACGGAGCTTGTTCTAACCTTCTGCTCTTTCGTGTTGATGTGTTGGTTCAAGATCTGGATTCTATCCATGAGAATACCGATTTCGGGTTAAACATGAAACACCATCTCGAACAGTTAAACTGGTCGGACTAGGGTGATTCCTGTCCGATCAGGTTACCAAGTATTGACGAGGTTTCTGTTGTTCAGCACGATATCAAATCATCTCGAGAAAATGACAAACTATTAAAACAACCAAGGAAGAAGACGACCAGGTCATCTGGGACGGACTGCCGTCTGATCAGATTGTCGTCCGATCGGATAGCCACCCGACCGGACTGCCACCCGATCGGATTACACCTTGGGACCCACACTCAACTTTTATTTTCAAACTTTTGAGGTTGAACATTGAACGAAATGTTGTCCGATCGGATTACCACCCGATCGGATTACCACTCGACCATGTGACGTTCTGACTTCAACACCTAAACAATTTTCAACATGTTCAATGCACAAGGGTTGCCACCCGATCGGATTGCCATCCGATTGAGTGACCGTCCTGCGGTGAACTTGTTCTCAACCTGAGAAGCCTCGCCAATCGGATTGTTGTCCGATCGGACTACCGTCCGATCAACCGACCTGAAAGGTATGGATACTTCTCTGTTTTCAAAATGCTACAACAAAAACTTCAAAAGACAAGCCATCATACACAAACACATCCTTCCCAAATGAGGTAACAATCCAATCGCATGGTCACCCGATCGGATGACCGTCCTAACGGAGTGTCACCCGATCGACCGGCCACCGGATCGGATTACCACCCGATCGGATTGCTGTCCGACCCACTGACACATTGTATCGTTTTACGCGCCGCTTATCGTTTATACTATCATTCTGATCAGGCTAACTTACTCTCTAGCGCTCCCTTCAATCCATCAATCGCTGTGAGTATACTCGATCCCTTTTTGCTTTACGCACTTTTGGGTGTTACATACGTTACTTATTCTAAATCACATCGAACACACTACGCAATCCTTTAAATGCTAACCGTTACCGCATGTTATACGTGACTTAATGAATGCTTGTTTGTTATGTTTACACATGGAATATTGTCTACCTACCTTAGCAACGATAGTACTATATGTGACACCCCAGGAAAACCAGTGAACAATACAGCTTACCTAGCTTCCTCAGTGAGTGCGTACCAAATTTCGGGACGAAATTTCTTTTAAGTTGGGGATAATGTGACAACTCGAATTTCCAAGATTTCTATTTCGCATTTATTGCACGTTCATTGTTCGTATAGTTAATTATTTGCACAATTGATTGCTATGGAATGGTATACGTTTTGATGAAATAAATCGTATTATGTGATTGTGCATGGTTGTTTGATTAATTGTGATAGACTTGTCAATTATGTAAACTTGGTGGTGAAATTATGAAATGGTTATGAGATGGTGTACATGTGTAATATATGATACTTAGGGAGGTAGAGGGTAATTAATGAAATTCTAGAGATTCTTAACCCTAATCTCCTACCCTAATCATTCTCTAATCATTCACAAGAAACCAAAACACGTACTCTCACATTCCCTAATCCTCTCTACAACCATCTTCTCATCAATCTTGGATTCACAAGTTCTTTTGCATCAAGTCGATTACCAATCCATCTAGAAACAATCCAAGGTAACTGTTAATGAATTGTTGTTGTTCTTGATTCTTGATTATGTGATTTATGTTAAAAACCCTAGTTCTTCATATATGATAGTTCTGTGACTACCGATTGAAATCTGATTTGTTGTGAAATAATATTGATCAGTGGTGTAATCGTCTGCTTAATGTCAAGATGCTTTACATGCTAACTGTTGAATGATAATCGGATTGATGCTAGACTGCCACAATGTAATTAGGGTTTTTAAGATCGTATGGATATAGGAACGTAACTGATGCAATCTCATGGAACAGGAACCATCGTATGTTTATTATTTGTCTGAGGTTTGCGAATGATCATAGTCTGAGTTTTGTTATGCAAATACATGTAGTCCGAGTTTTTGATATGACATATCATGTCCGAGGATTTATAAATATGCTATCCTGTCCGAGTTTCACTATGGTAACACCTTGCCCGAGCTTTATAAGAGACAATAGGTCCGAACTCTTTGCTATGCTTGTAGTCCGAGTTTAACCCCCCAATGTCTGAGTTTTATAAACAAAGCAAGTCCGACTTTTGTATACTAAAAAGTATAGCCCGACTTTATATATATATATATAAGATGGTCCGAACTTTTAAAGGGAGGGTATGAGGTCCGAGATTTATATAAGCAAAAGGGGGTCCGACTTTGTGTTGTGGTGGTCCGAGTTCTGTATGCATAAGACCACTAGTCCGAGTTTATATATTACTAACCATGGTCCGACTTTTTGACCCTCACCACTCTACTCCGAGTTTTACATTATAAATGGTGGTCCGAGTTTCATGCCCCCTCCCTTTGTCCGAGTTTTTGTAAGGGACTCCCCTGTCCGAGTTTAAAGGGGGGGAGCTCCTAGTCCGACCTTTACAACAACCCTTGGTCCGAGGTTCATAATCTAGTATTGATGTAATGCACTTAGAATGATAATTTGATCTCTCTGATGATCGAATACTGAATGATATATATATATAGTTTCATGATATGCATGCAGAAAGTGATTATATTAAACTGCTAATAATCAATAACGAAGTTGATGATGATGAGCACACGATTTGAATGATGTTGTCTGGACTTTATAAATGAAGTGTAGCCTGAGTTTAGGACAAACAGTTAAAGATTACTGCATGTACTATATGTGACTATATGCTATTGATTGGTACTACATGATCGTATATGTGCGAACAATTCCTATCATCTCATTCTGCACACAACCCTCACACAGATCACAACTGTTTAGACATAAGTAACATGCAAACCCTACTTGAATGTAACACTCACATCATATTATGTGCAACATATCCTAGGTCGTGTGTAACGGACTTAGACGTTTGATAAACCCTAGAGCAATGCATACCGAGCAAACCAAGGTGAGTTCACACCCTTACTAAGGCATGGGATTCCCAGGGCACGGGAATTGGGATTGAAGGATTGAGATTGAATAGAACTGTACTTACACTATTACTAGACTACCATACCATCGTCCTCGGTTGTGCAGGACACATACGTGCAATTTACGTACACATATACTTACTACTATCCTCGGTTGTGAAGGATACGTATACATATTACTATCCTCGGTTGTGAAGGATACCTATACATATTACTATCCTCGGTTGTGAAGGATACTTATACATATTACTATCCTCGGTTGTGAAGGATACCTATACATATTACTATCCTCGGTTGTGAAGGATACTTTTACTTAATTACTATCCTCGGATGTGAAGGATACCCACGTAAGACCTACGTGAACTTATACTTACTACTGTTCTCGGATTGTGAAGAACACATATGGTTACGAATAGTCTAGTGGTTATACAACATGGGAAGCCCCCACCTATAGAACGTACTAACGGCCCAGTAGAGCCACCTGTTACAAACGAAACTTACTATTACACATTTACTTTCTGTGAACTCGCTCAACTAGTTTGTTGATCCTCTGTTACATGCCTTGCAGGTCGTTAGATACATGGAGCTTGCACAGGGAGGAACAGGTTGTTGTGGAGCATGGATTATGTTTTAAAACTTATTGAACTTATGTTACACGTTTGGGTTTTCGTACTTATGCTTCCGCTATACTCTGAAACTATGATTATGTTTTGAACACCTATCGTATTGAATGATTGGTTTACATTTATTACATTTGATATTAATTACATGTTCGATATGATTGGTGGCTTGATCCTGGTCAGTCATGCTCCCAAACGGTGATACTCCGCAGGTGGATTTTGGGGGTGTGACACTATAGTTTGGACTCAGCACCTGTTCATTCAGGGGTTGTTAAGGACAAATTTGTTACATGGCTCACAGTGGTGAGTGTGTATTACGAACTGCCTTAGGCAGTCAACCCGCAGTCATTGGTATCGATAGGTTCATGTCGATAACTAACATGTCTCATTTTACACTGTGTACGTGCTAGTTATGCGTAACGATTTCGAACTCTATTATATCTATTAAACTTGTATGCTCACCTTTACACTATGTGTATTGACTTTTACTTTAACGTATGTGATAGGTGCCTAGGATGTTTATATGCTTGGCTTGCTGTGAAATCGAGGCTAGGAAAGGTTTAGAAACAAATAAATAGTTGTCTGTATTTTGAAATATGAGTTGTTGGAACAGAACAATTTGACTAGATCTTGTCTGTAATAATTATGTTATCTTTTATGACATGGTATGGGACATGTTGCTTTAAATAATTGGTAATTATAGTTGTTATGGAAACTTCTGGACAATCTGTTTCGCTCAGTGCCGCGCCTTGATGATTCCGCCATCGGTTGGGGTGTGACAGCCTTGCCTCGACCCAACCTACCTCCGACCTGCAACAATTCGACCTGATTATCCCACGTTAGCTAGCAACGTCTCTACGCGACCCAACCCAAGGTCGACCCGACACGTCTCGAACTAACCTGACACGTCGTCGACCCAACACGTCTCGAACCGACCCGACCCGTTAACGATCTGAAACGTCTCAACCTCGCCCACACCGTTAACAAGCTGAAATGTCTTGACCCAACTTGTTATGGACCCATACTGTTTTGAATTGACCCGGACCATTAGTGACCCAAAACTTCTCGACCAGGCCCATAACATCTCGAATCAACACAACCCATTACCGACCCGAAACGTCTTAACCCGACTGTTTTGGTCAAAAATCTGATCAAGGATAATGTAACCAAATTTGTAAAGTGAGGTAGAGTGCTTAGATAATGAACGGTGATGAAATGAATGTCAAACGTATAAGATAATCAAAAACAGAGATTTATACGAGGAAAAGCCCTTGATCACTAGTAGATTGCCGGCACAAAAACCTGGGGCAGTGAAAACTATCACTACCAGCTATATTGCACAATCGAAAAATGATTACAACTTTGTATGTTGATCAAGCATTTTACAACCGATTGCTAAGAGTGTTATGTGTGTTCTCTGGTTCGTAGTGTGTATATGCGAAATGTGAATTGTTATCTACTAACACTTGATCAGCCCATTTTGAATAAAACTAACAACTAAGTCCAATAATCATGCAAAACCACGTCCACTCCCATGACCGTTTGTGGAAATAGCATGTGCAGCATCTTGAACGAATCATCCCCGATATTCCAGCTAAGACTCAGTCCACTTCGTTGATAACCTGCACGCGAATATTAACAAGCATCGAGGACAATTATAAGAAACTATAAGTAATAATAAGGATCCTTGATCCTCTGAGTCCCTGCACTGCCCGCTAAGGATAACTGATCCAGGCAACACCTCAGAATAATGGATCCATAATTAGAAAAATCTATGCCCTAACACGGACCATGCTCGATGCCGAACTAAAAGGTAGATTCTAATTCATTCACCAACCGAACACATCAAGGATGGAATTGAGATTCCAATTCCTATTGGAATATTAAATTCCGAATCCAATTCTTCCAATTCCAATTCCTATGCAATTCCAATTCCGATTCCATCACATTCCATGAAACGAACACTACCATAGTATCAAACCTTGTTACTTTCTACAAATCACAAAGACCAACCGTGTTCCATACCCGATCGGAAACCAGGTAAGGTTTCTTAGGCTAAAAACCGGAACCCGTTCTTTCAATACTTGGTCTAAGTGGTAACCGACTTTATCCGAAACCGGTTCCGTACGCGGAAACGGGTGTTGAAAGTAGAGATGGGCAAAATCGGGTATTATTAATACCCGGAACCGGTTCCTACCCGTACCCGGGTACTGATACTAGTTAGGGGAACTGGGTTCTCTGAAGAACCGGTTCCGGCTTAAACCCGGGTAGTCGTCAATAAAACTAGAACCGATGTAACCAGTTACGGGTTTGAAACCGGTTATTATGCCCATCTCTAGTTGGAAGTGCACCTCTAACTATGGTAAATACTGGTCCGGCCCCAAAATGGCCCAGCCCAGTCCAACCATCAACCCAACACACAACCTACCCAGCACAAATTCTCACATCTTCTTCAAACTTAGGGTTTCCAATTTCAATCGTCAGAAAACCTTACAACGATCTCGTACCTTCGATACTCTTCGATCCACAAACAAAAATGAGGCCAATATTGATGAAAGGCCATGAGAGGCCACTCACTTTCCTCAAGTATAACCGAGACGGAGACCTGCTCTTCTCCTGCGCTAAAGATCACACTCCAACTGTTTGGTTTGCCGATAACGGCGAACGATTGGGCACTTACCGTGGCCACAACGGTGCCGTTTGGTGCTGTGACGTTTCAAGTTAGTTTCTTTTTCTATAATTTGGATATACTTGATTTTGTTTTCATCATAATTGTTGTTTGATATGTGCTGTTAACATGTTATAAGTGGTAATCATTTGGTTCAAGTGAGTTTCTTATTGTGTGAATTTGTTTAGTGTAAGTTGGATTTATGATTTTGTTTTGATGCATTGTCTCATAATTGTTGTTTGATATGTGTTGTTATTAGCGGTAATGATTTATGTTAACTTGAGTTTTGTGTGAATTTGTTAAGTAAAAATTTGATATCTGTTTTTTTTTTTTTTTTGATGCATTTTTTATAATTGTTGTTTGATATGTGTTGTTATTAGTGGTAATGATGTATGTTAACTTGAATTTTGTGTGAATTTGTTAAGTAAAAATTGGATTTTTTTTTTTTTTGATGCATTTTTTTTATAATTGTTGTTTGATATGTGTTTTTTCTAGCGGTAATTTGGTTCAAGATAGTTTTTAAATGTTAACTTTAGTTTGCGTGAACTTGTTTAGTGTAAGTTTGATTTTGTTTCGATGCATTGTTTGATAATTGTTGTTTTATATGTGTTGTTATTAGCGGTAATGACTTGGGTTCAAGTTAGTTTCATATTGTGTGAATTTGTTTAGTGTAAGTTGGATGTTTGATTTTGTTTTGAACTTTTGATGCATTTTTTTATAATTGTTGTTCGATATGTGTTTTAGTAGCGGTAATGATTTGGTTTAAGTTAGTGCTTTATTGTTAACTTTAGTTTTGTGCATGGTTTAAAAAACGGCTGAGGCGTGCGCTTTAGGCGAGACGCCCAAAAAACGAGTCTGAGGCGGCACCTATGCAGTTAATAGCAGTGGTATATAGGTTAAAAACGGCTGAAACGTGCGCCTCTAGTTAGTATTGTATTTTTTTGTACATGCGACTCATAGGGCTGAGGCGTTAAGAAAAGTTGCGCATCAGGGGGGTTTGATGTTTGTTTTTGATGTTTTTGACTTTTTTGTCAATTTCAAACATTTCATGTCTTTTTTATGTGTGTTTTTTATGAATATGATGATGAAATTAAATTAGTTAGTATTTTATTTTTTATAAGATATATTTATTTTTTTATTCCAGTGAGTGCCTCGTGTGGCCAAGGGAAAACGCCTTGAGGCACGATTCCGTACTTTCAAACCTTGGTTTTGTGTGAATTTGTTTGGTGTAAGTTTGATATTTGGTTTTGTTTTGATGCATTGTTTTATACTTGTTTGATATGTGTTGTAATTTACCGGTAATGCTTTGGTTTAAGTTAGTATAAATTGGATGTTTGATTTTGTTTTGATTATTGTTGATTGATAAGTATTTTAGTAGTGGTACCAATTTCGTTCAAGTTAGTTTCTTATTGTTAACTTGAGTTTTGTGTGAATTTGTTGTTCTGATGCATTGTTTGATATGTGTTGTTATCAGCGTTAATGGTTCGGACCGTTTGGTTATTGTTTTGGAGTTGTGAGGGATTTGGTTTTGTGTGTTTTTGGTTGATAGTTGATTGGTAATTGGGTTTGCAGGGGATTCAACGCTATTGATTACTGGGAGTGCGGATCAATCAGCTAAGCTGTGGGATGTTCAAACTGGAAAACAGCTTTTTACTTTTAATTTTGATTCACCTGCTAGAGCTGTTGATTTTTCTGTTGGTGATAAGCTTGCTGTAATCACTACTGACCCTTTTATGGGGCTGACATCTGCTATTCATGTTAAACGCATTGCTGCCGATCCTGATGACCGTGAGTTTGCTGTTTTCTTTTTCATATCTGGCCTGGTTTATCTCATCATCATCATCATCATACTCAGTAAATCCCACCAATAGCAAAGCTAAGGTAGGGTCTGAGGAGGGTAGATGTAGACAGCCTTCCCTCTACCCCATAGGAATAGAGAGGCTGCTTCCAGTGAGACCCCCGGCTCGATTGTAGTTTTGTATCAAGCCTTGGACCTAAGACATATAACACTCAAACAATTGGGACAGAGACTGATTGGTGCATGTACCCCCGTGTCCTTCAGCTATCAACGTCACCACATGATGCATGATTAACCATCTACCGCTTTTAACGTTATTTTCACAAAATTAGTAAAATAACGACCGTGAGTTTGCTGTTTTCTTTTTCATATCTAATGGTTTAACTTTACTGTGTTTATCTAATTATGTTTGGACTTTTAAGCTTCCTATTAATATGATTTGTATAGCAGTATATGGTGGTAAGTAGTGATTGGAAAGAAGCACTTTTATGCTTGATTTCTCTACAAAATATATTAACATTGATGCGTTATCTATTATGTGAAACAAATAAATAATACAAGCAAAACTAGAGAAATCATCTTTGATCTCTTTTGTTCCACACTGTGTATTGGTTTATTCTGTAAAATGATTATTTTAGTATATCATATAGTATGTTCTAATTAACGTAACTTTTCAGAGATTGCTGATTCTGTACTTGTACTCAAGGGCCCTCAAGGAAGGATCAATAGAGCGGTTTGGGGACCTTTAAACAAGACAATTATTAGTGCTGGTGAAGATGCTGTGATTCGAATTTGGGATACAGAGGTATGCTTCTTCACATTTCACATGGTTAACTTATATCGGTAAGAGTAATACTTGTAAAGTCACAAAAAATGCTCAATAAATATGGCATCGTCGTAAAATAGCTGGTAGTGTTACCCGCATTCTCACATAATAAGTTATCAATGGTTTATATATGTGTGATTACCGATTGGTAAGTTATTGGGGTAACTCTAATTAGGTTATGACAATATGGTAGTCTCATGGGCTTTACGGGCGGCTTTTTCCATCTTCATGACATTGATTTTTTGTTTAGGCATATGAAGTTGCAAATAGATTGTAGCATTTTGAAATCAATTTTTATGTCACATTTTAAGCAAAAGTTGTCACGGTTTTTGGATTTTAGCTTTAATTTCAACTTACAGTGTATCGGTTAGGTCTGGCTCAAAACAGGTTGTTATAGAAAGTATTATTACAATGGGTTCACCTACTTTATTTGTTTTTCTCTGGCGGTTGGTGGCGACAATGGTGGTGCATATCGGTAACGATGGCAGCAGTGGGAGTAGCGGGTCGTTGGCGGTGACCCTAATTATTCTTTTTATGGTTTATCTATGGTAAAGTAAAAGTATCACACTCACTTCAAAGTGGTTATGGAAGTGATGGCAGTGGTTGCACTGGCATCGGTAGTGACGGAGATCTGCAGGTGGTGGCTTATGGCGGTGGGGGTGTTAGCAGTGACCGGTGATGATGGCATGGTAGCGTATCTGTGGCGGTGGTGGCAGTGGTTATGTTGGCGGTGACCGGTAGCCAGTGGCGGTAGACAGTTAGACACTAGCCTGGGCGGTGGTGCTCATTTGGGCCCTTTTGAAGTTAGAGAGTTTTCTCTGTTTTGTTTATTTTTTTATACTGTAATAATTTCAGCCATCATTATCTTAACATCATTTCTGGTCTCGCTCTTTATATTCCAATTTATATCAAACCTACGATTAATTTCTTCTTTATAAACTGGCAGACTGGAAAATTGTTGCAAGAAAATGAAAAAGAAGTTGGCCACAAGAAGACAATCACATCACTTGCAAAATCAACTGATTGTTCACATTTTCTCACAGGGTCTCTAGACAAGTCTGCAAAGGTATTTTTTTCATTTCGTATGGTTTTCATAGTCATTAAAACACCATTCTTATTGCTCCATTTTCTTCAAAATTATTAGCTATGGGACAGCAGAACATTGACATTGATCAAGACATATGTTACTGAACGTCCAGTCAACGCCGTTGCAATGTCTCCGCTTCTTAACCACGTAAGTTTGATAATTCACTTTCAATAAAGTTCATTTTATATAATATTTTTTTTTTATAATTTTGCGGTCAAGCTTATGTCAGAGTATTTTGAACTTACATAAACTAATAAGATAAAGATTATGTCTCTGCTTTTCAGGTGGTGCTTGGGGGTGGCCAGGATGCATCTGCTGTTACCACAACCGATCATCGTGCGGGGAAGTTTGAAGCCAAATTTTATGACAAGGTAAACAATATCTTTTGTCAAGTTTTGATTTTTCACATCAGTCTATATATAATACCTATAAGCTAATGGTGTATGTAAAATCACTCAGGTTCTGCAAGAAGAGATTGGAGGCGTTAAAGGACATTTCGGGCCAATTAATGCTTTGGCATTCAACCCGGATGGAAAAAGGTACATTTTTCATCTCCGTTCGAGCTTCACAAATGGATCATTTAGTTGATATTTTTTTTAGGGTTTATGTTCGATTTAGTAGTGATTTTTGTTTTTTTTAATGTAATATAGTTTCTCAAGTGGAGGCGAAGACGGTTATGTGAGACTGCATCATTTTGATCCTGACTACTTCAAGATTCCATCAATTTGATTTCACGGGGATATTGTTGACTTTCCCAACTTGGTTGCTTAGCGGGGTCGAGAATGCGGTGGTGCGGCTTCTATTTAATTCAAGTACTGTTGAATGATTGTTTCAGTTTTGGTGATACAAGATACTCGAACACAAATCATTGCAAGCATGGAATGCAAATAGATAGTTTTGTTGAATTTATCTTTATTTATTTTTTTGCGACCAATATGGAAAGCATCATAATAAGCAAGGTTGGGTAAAAAGCATTCTAAAAAATTGGTTCAAACTAGGATGCTACTTTCACATATGGATTACTGCATTTTTAAATTAAAGTTTAATTCATTTAAATTGGTTTGTTAATAAAATTCAAATATATACGTAATATAATGATTATATTATCAATGTTGTAGTTTTATACACAGATGGTTTCCAATGCATGTACTCGGAGTACTAACTAATACAATCTACTCAACATTCAATGTTGCCTCGAGGCCGGCTGTATTTGAAAGGGTCAAGGTATAGGAACATTGTGGGAATGCAGCGTAACATACACAACCGTTAATAATGGTTTGAACTCTACAGAAATTGTAGTATTGAATGTGCTCACTCGTTCCTTTTGCCACGTCATATGGGTGCAAAATTAACTTTGTGGGTGTTGATAGATTGAGCTGCCTATTATATAAAGTTGTGTTTTCTAAAAAGCCATATATTACCCATTATCATTTCTTCTACTCTCCATTTTTCACAAGAGTCCTAGCACCACCGGTCGCCAATTGGAAAATCCCATTCCCTTTTAACCACCTCTCATTATAGCTTTCATGGGAAATGATATATAAGAAACTCTTTTAGTTGAGAAAACCTTCGAAACTCTAATCTCCCGACACTTTTTGCTTTTGAAAAAACCACACGTGTAATATACATGGTTTTTAAAGGTTTTGAGCCAACCAATCAACCATATTATTAAAAAAAAATAAACAAGTTTTTGTGTAACATATGTTACAATCATGTGTAACATGTTACAGTCGCGTTGCGCAAAACTTGTTTATTTATTTTTTGTAAATATCCTCTCGACGTTTTTTTTGTTTTTTTGCTCAAAACTTTTAAAAACATGTGTGATTTTTTTTCAAAAAAAATGTCAGAAGGTTAGAATTTCTTAGGTTTTCTCAATTAAAAAAGTTTTCTCCCAGTGCTTACATTAGCTTTCATTGTATACAGATAATATGACATACAAAGGGCTTATACGGTTTAATTGATTATGTATTAAACTTACCCATATATACATATATCTTCATATGAATTTACGTTTTTGTTCAATACACATGTCACTCTCTAGTTTTTTATCATAACACTACGAATTAAATATATATATATATATATATATATATATATATATTCACAAAAAAAATGGCTTTATTATTATTAAGTAATTGCTAGTTTACTGAAAATAAGTGTTACAAAAAAATCAACAAACATGCACAGAATCTTGTAAGAGAAAATGAGGAATGAAAGAAAATAAAGTAATTAAATTGGAAAAATTACAAGTTTTGTCCTTTATCTTTATACCACTTTTCAAGCGGTGTCCTTTACTAGGTATTTTGTTGAAAGTTTAGTCCTTTACACCCAACCCAGTTAAAAAACCCTGTTGTTTGTTGCAATTAACAGAGTTTTTTTAACTGGGTTGAGTGTAAAGGACTAAACTTTCAACAAAATACCTAGTAAAAGACACAACCTGTCAACATTCGTTAAAAAGGACACCACCTGAAAAATGGTATAAAGATAAAGGACAAAACTTGTAATTTTTCCTAATTAAATTAGATAGAGAAATCAATTAATCAACTAGCATATATATTATAAGTTAATAATAGTATAGCTAAAAATAAGTTATTTAGAAGCTGTATAACATCAAAGGGTAAATTTATAAATAAAATATTTAAGCTTTAATGAAAAAACAAACTCTTTTAGAAAATATATGTCTATTTAACCAAGTCCAAAACCAAACAACAATATATGTTTTACCAATTCAATCATCAACCTCAGCAAGTCACAAACAAACACCTACATATATCCTCCCAAAAAACCTTGATAAGGAACATTAGATCCACAGTTTAAAACCTTTTAGCTATCACCTTAACACTGATAGCTAATCACTGGCTGACTACAGGTCTAACAACTGAATTAACCGGTTTCAAATCTGACACCTAAAATTTAAGCATTCCTGATAATACCTAAAACATCAATTAACAACAAGGTTATCACAATTACCAACGGATTTAGCGACGATCATACATGTTGGTAGCATCCCATGTTGCCGCGTGAGTTCTTCGATGCTCATAATTGTTGTGATCCCCATGATATCTATGTATGTTAGAATATTGGGGGGCACCAGGTGAAACTGACATTTCAACAAAACGATTGTTCATCAAAACCCGTCACATTCTGACATATGGTTAAACTGCCAAACGTAAATACACAAAGACGTGAGGAAACGAGACACTTTACCTTGTGTGTGATATGACGAAGAGTTTGGAGAAACCTCTACGTTTAACCTTGATTTGAAAGAAGAATTTGACGCAAGCATGGGTGACGTCTGCGGGTTTGGTGCAGCCTTGTCTTGCCCAGAAATCTTTTTTTACATAATTCAAATATTGAAAGTGTAAATAACAAACATAGGTAATAACGTTGACTTGATTACTTATTAACGGATTCACTAATATGTCAAACAGGCATAATAAAAAGAAGAGTAAAATGCCATTTTAGTCCCTGTGATTTGGGTCATTTTGCTAGTTTGGTCCAAAGGTTTGAAACGTTGCCATTTTAGTCCAAATAGTTTGAAACGTTGCCATTTTAGTCCAGTGGGTTAACTTCATCCATTTTTTCTGTTAACAAGAAGGGCAATTTGGTCATTTTATATGCAATTTTGTTAACTAGAAGGGCAATTCGGCCATATAAAATGACCGAATTGCCCTTCTCGTTAACAGAAAAAATCGATGAAGTTAACCCAGCGGACTAAAATGGCAACATTTGAGAACTATTTGGACTAAAATGGCAACGTTTCAAACCTTTGGACTAAACTAGCAAAATGGCCAAACCACAGGAACTAAAATGGCATTTAACTCTAAAAAGAAACATGCCAAATGGACCGAACTTGTCAAAAGTCATCCACCAAAAGTTTTTCATATAACGCGAAATCTCCTAAATCATTTTATTCACTATAGTATCTTGTCTAAGCAGATCAAGAGAAAAAAGATAGCTTACTCCAAATCTTAACGTTCGGTTGTAAAGAGTGACGAGGCCAGAAAAAAGCTTGACAGCATAATCAGCAATTTCTTTGGTTTCATATTCTGCAAAAGCGAAACCTTTCGGTTTATCAGTTTCTCTATCACGGGGAATGTGCAAGTCAACCACCCGCCCAGCTTGAATAAGGATATCGTATAACACCCTATCAGTTACTCGTTCATCCAAGTTACCTGAGTATAAAAATTAAACATCAGTTGGCAGATGAAACAGAAAATGCTTTATGCTAACGGATTCCATCCATATTACTTATACTAGTTGTTAACCAAGTAACTAGAAATCTGAACATTTGTGGAACCTTCCAAGAAACCAATTGATTGGATCGGTTAATAATAACCTAAAACCCAATTAAGACCTAGGTAAAGCATTCACTAGTTTTACATATAATCACAACTTTAACCTAACAATAAACCATTCCAACTGAATTGCGACTGCAACATACTCAAAAAAAAAAAGACAATTAACAAGCCCTAATTAATTATCTCATCCAACAGTCGACAATTAGATGTCTGAGCAGGAATTCAATCAAATTGATAAAGAAATATAGAACATACCGATGTAAACTGTGCTACTAGGGTTTGAAGACATGACTGGCACAGGCAGGAAGATCAACGGATTGCTCTACAACAGACAGGACTACAAGACTACTGAAGATATATAAAGTTTATAAAATAATTATAAAAAAAGTAAGTTACATAAGGATTTAGAAGGGGGATTTTATTCGCAAATCTATCTCCACACTTTGACAATTAAATACGGATCGTATAGGCCTATACGATTCGTATCGAATAAAGTTAAAACATGATAGACTGACAGGTGTAGGGGATATCTGGTGGCTGGCTTATACGGATCGTATAGAGCTATACGATCCTCCGTATTAAGGCCCTGATTTTTTTGAGGTTTGAATTTTGGTGTGTTGTGTTTGGTTTTTGGTGTTTTGGGTTTGGCAACAACAGTTAAATCATAACGGCACATCTAAAAGCCTTCGTAATAATAAGTAAATATATATTTTTACCTCGTTCAGATATGGTAACAACAGTTGGCAGGGCTCAACAAACTAAAAAAAAAACAACGGGTAAAATGTAATGGTAAGTTTAACGCCAAATAAAAAAAGTAAATAAATACTTACCTCGTTGAGATCTGGCAACAACGATTCATTATGATGGGGGCGAAAGCCGGACACGACCTCCTCTGCGTGATCATTATTTCCTCTCTCATCGTAAGAATCAGGGACAGCAGACCCTTCCTAATACAAACAGTGTGCTAAGTATTTCATAAACAAAAAAAAAAAAAACAAGTTAAAGAAATGCTATACCACACTGCTTTCCATAATAAACGTGCTCGTGTTTGTGTCGGACGACTCGCCGAAAATGTAATTAAGGTTGAACCAAGACATGGTGTTAGCGAATATAAAGAAAAAACGAAGACAAATTCACAGAAGACAAATCGAATATAATGGTCTTCATCTTCCCTTATAGTTTATACAGGCCAAACAGAATGCAAATTCACAGTCCAATACGGGTTGTATAGGCCTATACAACCCATATAGGGCTGACGAAATGCTCTTTCAATCGCTTTATGCCACTGTTGAGTGACAGAAAGCAACCTCGTACTATATAATATGGATCGAATATGAATCATTTATAAAGGCCAAGCATAATGCAAATTCACAGTCCAATACGGGTCGTATAGGCCTATACGACCCGTATAAGGCTGACGCAATGTTCTTTCAATCACTTTACGTCACTGTTGAGTGACAGAAAGCAACCTCGTACTAAAATACGGATCGTGTAGACCTATACGATCCGTATAGGGTTTGCATGGGAACCTTATCTGTCAGCTTTGATAGACAACCTATGACTAATACGCATCGTATAGGCCTATACGATGCGTATTAGTCCGCATGAGGAGATAGTGTCAGCCTTTGACTGACCTTGGAAATTGAATTTAACCTAATACGCATCGTATAGGCCTATACGATGCGTATTGGTGGTGTCGATTTAATTTTTCAAAGTGTGCCAATAATACTACGACCCATTTAGAAACCTCAATTTGGATATCTAGAGGAGCACCTAGATTATATCTCGGTTAAAAGGGCTATGAGCCGGATTAGTTACCCAAGATCTTAGTTCCCTTGGAAGAATTAAGCTTTTTTTAACGGCAAATTTGGATTACTGACGGGCCAATCATCGTGCCACCAGCGGAATCACCCGATCATATCCATCTCCACTAGGCAATAATATTTATACACAAATTCAGAAGGAAACGCACTAAATATGAGAAAAAACCCACTTATAGAAATCGAACCCAAAACTCATGATCACTAAATCTTATCATACCTATAAGATGTCAGTATATAACAACAATTAAGCTTGTTAGATTAATTGGTTAAGTCCTTCCATCTTTCTGTATTTAAAGACCTTACATTGGTCCAATGATACTTAGTTTTGGGTGTGAAATACCATAAGATTAAAAATAATAATTACAAGTTAATTATTATTTTTAATCTTATGATATTTCTCTTAGAAGATACAGGTTCAACTCTTATTTACTGCAGAGTGAGACATTGGTGGGTAATAATAGGAGACCCAAGGAAACATTGGTTCGATCCTTAAGCCAAATGGGTTTTTTCTGGTAATTTTACCGTCGTGTCTACGGGGGTGAGTTACCGGGTTTTCCCCGGAATTTGTGGTGGACTTGGGTTACTCTCAGAGTATTCCGTTTGGTCCAGTGGATGCCCCGAGATTGCTCGAGATTGATTCTGTTGACTTGACCGTTAAAAAAACTTACAAGTTAAAAAAACATAACTGTGTATATAGATAAATGAGGCATTTAATTTCATTTAAGTAAAAATATTAGGTGAATTGTAATTTAATAATAATTAAAACTATGACTTGAATTTGCCTAATAACGGTTTTTCTTTTTTTTAACATCAAAGCAGACCATATATTAGCAACACAACCAGCAAGTTGCTGGGCAGATTTTCATTTTCATTTTCAATACATAAAAAACAAGTGTGCTTAAATCAATCGGTAATAGTTCCGCCCCTCAATTGGGCTAAATGGGCGGCATGTGTAATAGTGCCAGGCAGCTGTCTGGCACTCCCCTACTGGCCCAACAAATTTACGATTTTATTCCGATTTAAAATTACGTTTTTGCCATCAGTTCATAAATATGTTCTCGCCCCCGCTTAAAAATAAATTTACGCTTTTGCTCCCAGCTAAATATTTCAATTTTACCCCCGGTTAAAAATTACGATTTTGACTTTATGTTTTTGCCCCCACTTAAAAATAAATCCGCTTTTGCTCCCAGCTAAAAGTTCCAATTTTCCCTCGGTTCAAAATTTCGATTTTGCCCCGTATAAATTTATACTTTTGCCATTAGTTTTTTTTTCTCAAAGCAAAGTTACGAATTTGCCCTCAACTTAAATTTACATTATGCCCATCGTTTTTTTTTTGTTTTCCTGGTGAAGTACAATTTTGCCCCTAGTTTAAAATTACTGTTATGCAGGCAGCTTCCTGGCACTTCCCCATTGGTCCATTTAATTTACGATTTGTCCCTGAAATAAAATAATGATTTCGCCCTTAGTTAAAAATTATGTTTTTCCCATTGTTTTAGTTTTTTTTTACCAAAACTATAAAGGTTTTTTTGTTTTAATTGGTTTACTCGATTTAATATTTTTTCGTCTCAAGGAGCTGCCTAATACTGGCTCATTAGTCCTGAAAAATTATAGTTTTGCCCTTAGCCAAAAATTACGATCTTATCATCATTTTTGTTTTCTTTTTTCCTAGCAAAATTATAGTAGGCTTTTTTTAATTGATTGAGAATTACTCGGCCATCGCCCCACAACGCGGGCGGGGCATCAACTAGTTATAATACAATCACAAAGACATGAAAACACCCAAACGCACACTTGATTTACACACTCGCAGCTGGACTATTCCATAAATCCCATGCCCTGCAGTCTTCTTTTGATCTCATACTTAGCCATAAGATAGTTATTTCTTTGACCTCATCAAACACCGCTTCCATCTGGATGGGTTTATTATTAAAAACCCGATCATTCCGAGCTGACCATATCCTCCATAAAGTTGTTGTTGCAACTAGGTTCATCAATCTCTTATGCCTTTCTGAAGTACCTGCAGCTGTTATGTAATTAACTACCTCAGCCACCGACTCCAGAGAAGTGTACATTGGGATCCTTAACCACAAGCATATATGCGTCCATACATGATTCGCCAACCCACATGACACCAGCAGATGATCGCTACATTCCATTGCAGCCGAGCAAGCTGGGCATCGGGTGTCCTGCATCTGAACACCCTGTCTTACCAATGTAGTCCTCGTCGGAATTAATCCGTCCTGAGCTCTCCACACGAAATAGTTCGCCTTCGCCGGAGCCCATGGATTCCATTTATACTCCTGTCCGTTGTATTGAGTCAGTCTAGCCGATTGCAGCTCCTTTCTCACCAATCCAGCTGAGAATACCTCCCCCTTATCGTTCGCCCATCCCCACTTCGCTTTGCCTTCTTTTAATACACATCCATTTAAATGTGCCATAAGCCTTGCAAATTCATTCTACTCTTCTGTTGTTTCAGGTGCCGCATTCTATTCCCATCTCTAAAAGTTTGTGCTTCCTGTGTTCATTCCACACTCCGCCACACTGACATTTTTTGCTTTTGCTAGCCTATACATGGCAGGGAAAAGATCGCATAAGGCACCCTTTTGATGCCATTTATCACCCCAGAATAGAATGTCATTCACATCCCCCACCTCTGCTTGGATTTTATCGAAAATGTTAATATTGTAGCTTCTTAAATCATCACCAACTGAAGCAATTTGTTTTCAAAGTCCCGGACATGACTTTTTAACAGGAATAATGCGATGTTGCCTTGCTCCCCCATGTAATGAACGGATTACCTGTGCCCACATTTTATTGTCATCACATTTATACCTTATCCACCATTTCACAAGCAATGCTAGGTTAGCCTCCCTAATCGCACCCACCCCCAAACCTCCCTTCTTTTTTGCGCTTGTTATCCTTTCCCATGCCACCCATCTTATTTTGTTACTCGAACCCGCCCCACCCCGCAGGAACCTTCTTCTAATCCCTTCCAATATATTCGTGACACTTTTCGGGGCACGGAATATAGACAAGTAGAATAAGGGCAAGCTTCCCAAGACAGATTTTACTAGTGTTACCCGCCCGACGAATGATAGCAGTCTTGCTTTCCACCCCGAAAGTTTCTTATTAAACCTATCGATAACCGGTTTCCACATTGCCACCCTAGTCGTCTTTGCCCCTACTGATAATCCTAGGTATGTAAATGGAAAAGACCCGGCATGACAACATAATGTAACGGCCTCCCTATTTACCTCACCTTCACTTATACCCATGCCAAAAATTCTGCTTTTATTTAAATTCACTTTCAGGCCCGAAATTAGGTGAAAAACAAGAAGTAAACGGTTCAGGTTCCTCATGTTATCTCCGCATCATTTGCCAATGAAAATTGCATCATCAGCATAGAAAAGGTGTGAAAGCTTAGGCCCATTATTAGGGAGATCTAGACCAGTAAAAACACCCGCATCCGTTGCCCTCTTCATCAGGTTATTAAGCGCCTCCATAACCAATATGAACATAAATGGGACAGCGGATCCCCCTGTAGAAGGCCGCGATTTATATTAAATTCATCTGTCGGGCTGCCATTGACCAAGACTGAGGCCCTAGTCGTGACTAGAATTCCCAATACCCAATTACGCCACCTTGAAGGGAATCCCATATGCGTCATAATAGACAATAGACATTGCCAACTGACTGAGTCATAAGCTTTTTCGAAGTCAACTTTAAATAGAAAGATCTCCTTTTTGCATCTTTTCGCCCAATCCACCACTTCATTGAGTATCAGCGGCCCATCAAGTATAAATCTGCCCCCCCACAAAAGCCGACTGTTCCGGACCGATTAGGTTATCTAACACTGGTTTAATGCGAGAGGCAAGTATTTTCGAAATAACCTTATTCACTACACCGATTAGAGAAATAGGTCTGTAGTCCGCAATCGAAACCAGGTCTTGAACATTAGGTATAAGAGCAATGAATGAGGAGTTGCTACCTTTTTGAATGGACCCATGTACGTAAAATTCATCCAGCACCTTTCTAAAATGCCCCTGAAGAAAATGCCAAAACTGTCGAACAAACGCAAAGGTGAAACCATCAGGCCCGGGTGATTTACCACCTTCACATCCCCAAACTGCATTTCTTATTTCTTCATCGGTGAATGGTGCTGTTAGGGTCGATTTTTGGCCTACTTCCCAAAGGTTCCTTGAACTTATCTTTGAAGAATTTAAATATCTCCCCTTTAACTAATACGGGGTCCTTCGACCACTCCCCATCTATGTATAAACCCTTGATCCGATTTGCCGCGTTGTAACATTTTAACAACCCATGATAGTAAGCAGTATTATCGTCCCCAAACTTAATCCATTTAGCATTTGATTTCTGTACTAAATCTTTTACTTTATCGTCGCCCCATTTGTTCAACACTTTTTTATTTAACATTCTCAGCTCCTTTTCTTCCTCGGACAGGTTTCTATCTTCCGCTATCAATTCTAATATGTTTACCATCTCTAGAGCCTCGCTATAAACCTTCTCCTCTGTCTCCCTTTCCACCTGTCTCCATTCCTTTATTTTAATTTTCATCCTCCGGAGTCTTTCAGATAGATCCAGATCTGCTGTAGGTTTATCTAATGATTCACCCATAACCAAAGTCACAATTTCCACCAACCTTCTATCTTCGAGCCACCTATTAAAAAACCTGAATGGGATTGGACCGAAATTTTCCGACTCCGTACACAACATAAGTGGGCAATGGTCCGAATATACCCGAGGATATGGTTTTAAACCCGCATTCGGCCACTTAGACATAAAATTATCACTTACAAGCATGCGGTCAATCTTGCTTAACTTGTTACCATCGTCTGACATGTAGGTGAACTTCCTGCCAGTCATCGAATATTCGAGTAACCCCCCCTAAAAATGAAGTTGTTGAATACCATTGCAGCAGATGTATCGAAAGCTGAGTTAAATTTGTCTTCAATAAACCAGACTTCATTGAAATCACCCAATATAATGCACATACCAGGACATTCACATCTGATTGCCAAGAGTTCGTCCCATAGTGATCGTCTTCTTCCCGTGTCATTTGGCGCATACACGTTAATAACCCATAACAAATCCGTTACCCCTACCAACAAGCCTTCCACCACGATATAATTTTGTGCAACCCTCACGTTCGATTTGATGAAAACAGATGGATCCCACACGGACACTAACCCACCCGATCTACCCTGTGCCTGCACAATTTCCATATCCGGCTGCTTACCACCCCAAAACTTCCTTACTTGTATTGGCGACAAACTTGCCTTTTGTGTTTCCTGTATTGCTAAAAAAGAAATCTTACCTTCCACTGTTAAATTTCTGATCCAGTTGGCTTTCATACGTCGGCCAGCCCCCCTAACGTTTATAGTCATAAAATTCATTGATGACCTGACTCCTCCTTATCACCCAAAACCGAATCCCTCACAAGATCTTCGAAGTCCCCAAGCTCAACCCCAACAACTCTGCCCAGAAGTGTTGTTTCCCCTACTTCCTTAACAATATCCAGGTCAGAAGGCCCAATTTTGTCATTAATTTGGACCCTTATGTTTTCATTCTCGACTTCCCCATCCTCATGGTTGTTACACGTCAGGGCAACCTCTTCCTCGACCGAATCTTCCCACTCGGAGCCTTCTTCCTCCATGAACCCTGATAACATCCCTTCCTCTTCCATCATATCCTCCATTTGTGACCGGTCATTCATGTCGGCACATGCAGCCCTTGACAAAGAGTTCCTCCTCTTCCGCTTGCTTCTCATCTTGAACTTTCTAGCCCCCTGATATTGATTTCTGGTACCCTCCTCCAGAAGATCTGGATTCGGATCAGTGGCCACCTGTTTTTTAACCTAAAAATTCGGTCTGAGAAGAGATGCTTTGAACGCTGACAAATTTCTCACTTTTGTTCCCACATGACGACTTGGATCTGGTCTGAGGGATATTTTTTTCTGCCCCAGACTGAGATTGGGTCTCATAGTTGGGCTCCTCAGAATTATTGGATTTAGGCGGTACAGGCCCATCATCTATCTTTTGACTTACAATAATTGTGGGACCCCCTTCATTACTGCAAGGCGGCTTTCCACATCCCTTGTACATCGAACCATCCACCTGTCCTGACTTTTCCACTTCCGAGGCTTTTGATATTGGCTCCACGTGCATTGAATGCAACTCTTCGTTTCCTTGAACCCCCTCTGCCCCATGCAACGTTTCATTACCCGCCGGAATGTTTAACTCCGGTTGTATATCCACCGGTGGCAACACATCGCTACTGTCATGGGCCTGCTTGTTGCCATCCAACCCCTCAACGCCACCTTCCAAAGCCGATCCTTCCTTTTTCCGTTCCACCGGGCGAGCCAAGAAGTCCGGTGCCCAAAGAGAGTTGTTTTCCGATACCCATATCGGAAAAGCACCGCCTCTCCAATACACCAGAAACTTCTCCACAATCGGGTCTCCGCCTTTTACTACCATTCCTACCATATCGAACGACAAATCCCCATCCCCCAGGTTCGCTCTTGAGGTTACGACTACCCTTCCGAATCGATTACCGATCCGATTAAAAACCTCTCCTTCCCATAAATGGACTGGAACCCCTTGGATCTTCAGCCATACAATTCTTTCGAACTGAACCTCTTGTCCCTCCCACACTTCCGCCTTTTTCAACACATTAACCCACGCCTAATAACGGTTTTAACATTTGTTTTATATCTCAATATGATAATCATTATATATTTGCGCTTGAATTTCAACTTGATTTCGCCCGTAAGGATGATTATGAATAAGCCGGAGAAATATACATTCCATATGAGCGAAGCTAAGCGTAAATAGAAACCATTGTTGCTTATTTAACATGTAAACGTGGGTTAGTGTGATTTACACATTTGAAAAGCAGGATCAGTCTTATAGTTCAAGTAACCTAGGCGTAGGCTTAATGCCCTCAAAAAATAGGGCCCCCACTTAGTGTATGTGTGTGCATTAAATAAAAGTTGCAATGTAACAGAATTAAAAATCCAGTTATTTGCAATGTAACATAATTAAAAATCCAGTTATTTTATAGAAGATTTGCAGGCAACGAAACTAGGTGAGTATGAAGATGAATGCGAGTTTCTGGGAAGTGAATCGACAGGTTCTACTATTGTGCTTTGATATATCGCTACAATACTATAAATCTATAATCATGGTCATTCATATCGCATGGTTACTTGAGTTCCAGTCACTTAAATCATCGCTTGGCTACTTCAAATCACAATTCTAATTAAACCAGCTTCAATTCTTGAACCCGGTTATTGTTGATTGAATGGCAATCCTGATTTTTTTTTCGTAAATCGCAATTATGCTTCTTCTCTTTTGGCTTAAAATTGACTCAACATGTTAGTAATACTTAAACAAAATAACAAGTTATTTGCTTAATTTAATTGTTTAAATTGATTTATCCATTTAGGTAATAAAGTGATTACTTTTTTACTTTATATTTGATACTTGATTTGTTTATTGGGGTGGAGATACAATAAGAAGTTTATTTGACTAGGAAGGATTGGAAGTGATCTTGACCATCCATTAAGTTAATCAAGGGCTAAGATTAAATCAGGGAAATTGAAAGGAAGAAAAGAGGCACGTGAGTTTGTTCAAGGGCATTCTAGTCAATCCAAGCCAATAGTTTCTCTCTCCTCCAATATCCTCCATTTTTTAAACGTTAATAACTCTTTCATACGACATTATTTTTTTATAAAAATTGCACCAAAAAAACGAGCGTTTTTTTATCTTTAAAACGAGTATACTATTGCTATATTTAAAAAAAAAAATTAAAACCCAGTTGCGTAAAACGCAATAGAAAACCACCAGTTACGTAAAACGCAATGAAAAAAAAAAACCTAAAAAATGACATTTTTCTAAAACGCAATGCACCAAAAACACAAAGAAATGACTTATTTGTAAAACGCAATGGCCAGAAAACACACAGAAATGTCTTATTTGTAAAACGCAATGCCCAGAAAACACATAAAAATGTGTTTTTTTCTAAAACGCAATGCACCAAAAACACAAAGAAATGACTTATTTGTAAAACGCAATGGCCAGAAAACACACAGAAATGTCTTATTTGTAAAACGCAATGGCCAGAAAACACATAAAAATGTGTTTTACCTAAAACGCAATGCACCAAAAACACAAAGAAATGACTTATTTGTAAAACGCAATGGCCAGAATACACACAGAAATGTCTTATTTGTAAAACACAATGGCCAGAAAACACATAAAAAAGTGTTTTACCTAAAACGCAATGCACCAAAAACACAAAGAAATGTCTTATATGTAAAACGCAATGGCCAGAAAACACTTAAAAATGACTCATTCTAAAACGCAATGGACTGAAAACACCTAAAAAATGTGTTTTACCTAAATGAGCAAATTTATGGAAAATTAATTTTTCTCAACCCCAGCCAGGGGCTCTGCCCCTTGGACCCCGCCAGGGGCTGCCGCCCCTGGGACCCCGCTACCGGGGGCTGCCGCCCCCGGACCCCCGCAAAGATCGTAAAACGCAATGACTAAATCAAAAACCCAGATCATGAAAATAAAATTAAAGAATTTCTTACATGGATCGAAGCCGATTTCTTCATCAATTGACAAAAATTGAATAATAGAAACACTTATCAACGCTCGAATCGAACGAATCGAGTGATTATCTCCAAAATCATCGGGAAAAACGAGATTTTTTTATGAAATTAAACTGAGTTTTCTTCAAAAAAAGTTGAAGAACACGTTGATCGGGTTCTGAATCATTGATTGGTGATGAAAATCGCACTATAATGTAGTGATTATTGAATAGAAAGTGAAGAAATAGTTGAAGATGGTGGGTTTTGAAAATGGTGGGTTTTTGAATTTACTGGGTTTTGAAAAAGGAAGAAGAAGGAGTTGGATTGACTAAAATACCCTTTCTCTTTATTTTAAAATTTGCCACATGTCATAATCTTATGACTTTCTATCCTTCTTAGCGAAAATTAACTTCCTATTTGATCTTTTCCCTTATTTATTGAACTATTTTTCAAGCTAGTAAAGTAATAGATTATAAGTGACTTTTTAGTTCGACATTGGATATGATTATTTGGCTGAATTGAGTGTTGATGTTCATAGATTAGGTTTAACCATAAAGAAGTATGGTTTATGACAATCAAAGACGAAAAAGGGGCTCTATAAGATATCATTCGCCTTAAATCCCAAAAAAAAGGATTGGGCCGACCCTATTGAAAATTTTACTTTATCTTGACCACTTAATAAAAGAGCATGTTACCAATTAGGACATTAGTACTTGACAACCAAGTGTGTTCCTAATCATATTTGGTTATCTTGTCCATATATTGTATATTTGTACTAGATAGAGTCAACATGTCTAATCAACTTTAATTGTTGATAGGATGTGACGTTAAAGATAATTTTTGCTTATTTAATTGGTAAACGGTTTTTTAATAATATTATTAATAGTGAATCAAAATTTCTTCTTATTTCTATATTATAAACTAGGTTAGAACCCGTGTATACACGAGTTGAATAAATATAATTTTATATATTAAATAATAAAAATTATATTTTTATAAGTTATATATTTGAAAACCATGTGTATTACACAAATTAAATAAATGTAATTTTGTATACTAAAAACGTTGTATCTTTAAAAAAAACCGTGTATAATCGGGTTGAATAAATCTACCAAATAATAAAAAAATTATATCCTTAAAAACCCCGTATGTTACACGTGTTGAACCAATCTAAAAAGAGTTATATATTTAAAAATCATGTGTATTACACATACTAAATAAATGTAATTTTGTATATTAAATACTAAAAAGGTCGTATCTTTAAAAAACCCATGTATAGTTGGGTCGAAAGATCTACCAAATAATAAAAACATTATATCCTTAAAAACCTCTTGTATTATACGTGTTGAATAAATCTAATTTTACATAGCAAATGATAAAAAAAGTTATATCTTTAAAAACTTCGTGTATTACATGGGTTATATAAATGTAACTTTGTATAGTAAATAATAAAAAAATTATATTTTTCAAAACCCCGCATTTTAGACTTGTTGAATAAATATAATTTTGTATATCAAATAATAAAAAAGTTATATTTTTAATAAATTAGGATAACATTTAATATTAATTTATTATTTATATATTTAATATAAGATAAGTAGGAAAGAGATATATTTGTTTTAAAAATATATTAAATTAACAATTTAGATTTGAGAATAATATTTTATTAAAGTATGATAAGATTTAATATTAATTTATTATTTATTTATTTAGTTAATATAAGATAAGTATAGATTTGAGGATACCTTCAATGAATGACACGTGTCCAAAACTTGGTTTCTTTTAGGCCATGGGGTATGGGGCTTGGGTTGGGGCGTGGCCCTTGAGGCTTGGGTTTCAAGCCGGGCGTGGGGCGGGGGAAGCGAGTTGACATGACGGGCTGTGTATGGCCAAAACAAAATAGCCGTTGGCCAACAGCGATGTTAAAAAAAATTAATTTTTCACTATAAAACTCACATTTTTCTTCCATTTTTACCACATTCAACCACATCTTCTATAATCATCTTCAATTCTCCTTCTACAAAACGAAAAAATGCATCCTTATAACCATCCTTATGACCCGAACAACCCGTATGCATTCCAAGAAAATAATCCTAGCCCACCACCCAATCGTCCAATGCCACCCATTTTTCATATTAAAAAAATTAAATTTGTTGTTTTAAATTATATTCAAATAGCCTAGCGGGTCAGCCTAGCGAAGCCCACCAAACCCCCGCCCCACCATACCGTGTTGAATGTGAGTTAAGCCCATGTCTGCCCTCCAAGTCACGTGTCAACTAATGCCCCAACCCAAACACAACCTCCGCCCCACCATACCCCACAGTCTTATTATAGTAGATAGATTATTCTTTTGAAAAGCATTAAATATCGAAGATTTTTAAAATTATTTTGTTAATGATTAGCATGAAAAATTTAATATTCTTTATATACTTATAACTTTTAAATTATTATTAAATACTAATTCTAATTCAAAATTAAAAATATTAATGAAATAGAATGATTTTAGCAGTACCGTTACTAAATTATGTTTAATATAAGTTAATTACAATTAATTTTCTAGTTGTTTGTTATTTAATATCTTTGTTTTAAAAAATGACCATAGATTACGTTGTAATTACTTTATTCACACACACATTTATATATGTATATATATTAATAATAAAAATTTGTATTAATTTAGATTAAATATTATTATTATTAGTATTATTAATAATTTTAATCAATTAAATGAGGGAATGACAAGTGTCCCAAAACAGGTTTCTTTTATTATATAGTATAGATTAGGTTATCACTCGAGACTGCTTCCTGAGCTCGAGAAAGTTTTTATACTCTAATTTTATGAGTAATATCGTATTTAGAATAATACAATAAGTTATCTATAAACGAATTTTAAAGTTTTGGTATAATTAAATATGGGTTTTTGAACATGTAGAACAATGTTAAAATCGTACTAATGACTTGCGATTAAAAAAAAGACAAATGATAATGTTCAAATATTTCAACCAACAAATAAACAAACAATATTGAATATAAAGAAAACAATGTTGTGCGAAGATGATTTTGATAAATACGATTTTAAGAACTATTAAAGGTTCTGATCTATTGCAAGCAAAAGCTTTCCTAAGGTCGTTGACCATTTGAAAATACCCATCTTGACTCATGGAACTCCCCCAAATTTTATCAAATTATTCCAACTGACAACATTATACCTGTAATAAACAACAATTAATAAATGTAGACAGGAAAAAAAAACAAATGTACTATATTATAAATAGATTACAAATTGTAGTATATTATAAATAGATTGTAAACCTTGTAGTTTCAAAATACCCTTCTTCTGTAAATATTTTCAATTCCCATTCATATCCACCAATCATCTTTATAATTATTTTGGATTTTTTGTGTAAACCAGCGAAAATTCCGATGTGTTAGGTAGCCACTACAAAATAAGAACAATTTGTTAGTAATATTAGAATGTAAATTGTTAAAAGTTAATAAAAACAATACAAAAAAAATTAACGCAATAGAGTAATTTACCAAGGTATAGACTATTCAACTTTAAAAAACATGATACTTTAATTCATTAGACCATGCGTAGTGGTAAGGTGAATAATGCCCCCACCCTTGAGCGTTTTCCGCCATGTGGCAGTCCAGTCAGCAAGGGGCATTATTGGACGTTTTTTCTAAAATGGGTGTAGTGGGATTGTGGGTATTATGTTAAAAAGGGGTGTAAAAAATCAAATAAAAAAAAAACTAATCAAAAAAAGGGGATTGGACAAGAAAAAGAGAGAAACATCTGATTGGCCAACCAATTTGCCATTTAGCATGATTTAAAGCACGCCTGGAGGCCTTTTTGCGAGATCACGCCGAAAAATGCCCAAGGGGGTGGGGAGGTGGCGTGTTGGGCGTGTTTGGGGGCTTTTTTTGAAAAAATCACACCCGCTCGTAGCGGAAGCGCGAGGTGTGATCTGATCGGTTCTCATTGCATAACAATATAAGTGAACATACTAAATGAATAAAAACATGCTCCAATGCCTTACATAGTTGTTTCAAAAGAATACACAAGAGTTAAGTGTATCGGTTACAAAACATTAACATGAAAAATAAAGTGTCATAACTTCATATATCAAAATGTAAGTCCTAAAATGTTAAGGCTTTGACCACTATATCACCGCAAAGAGGCGGTATATAACGGGCAAACCCTTCAAATGGTGGCATGGAGCCATGGAGTCTTGATAATTTCTTTCTTGCCTGAAATAATTGCATGGTCCACTAATTCCCTGAAATACATCTTAAGTTGAAAACATCAACAAAAGTTGGCGAGTTCATGCAGTTTAGTTGTATAAGATGTATCTTATAAAATGTGGGTTGCATAAAATGTATATGTAAAACGTGAGTTGTATAAAATGTATATGTAAAATGTGAGTTGTATAAGATGAAAGCCAGTATGTAAAGATGTAGTATGTAAAGCGTCAATGAAATTGTTGATCATTAATGTTTCGCGAGGATATTAATATGTGTGAAAAATTAGGAAGCAATCCAAACCTAGACGATTTTGTGTCGACTACTATCGACCGGGAAAAAAACGCACTCTTCTGTATGGGTCCACGACCAAGAGTGGGGCTCGCCAAAACCCATTAGATCTAACCCTCTGTACCTAGGTCCAAACTGGATTAATGGTGCTTAGATGTATAACCCTAATCGCACATGATCTAAGGTGTTTCATTCCATGACTTAACATACAATTGAACATGTATTTTCCCCGATAGTTATAAAGTTGTAAAGCATTTAAAATGAATAGGGGACATGAACTCACTTAATTGCGTTCCGTAAACTGCATATAATTGTAACCTCACTTGCAGTTGTCTTGAATTGTATCACGACCTACAAAGGTCCTAGATTTGTTAGACACTTCGGTCTATGTAATGACTCATGTACAAGTCTTTTATCTTGAATATGTGTTAAGTCTTGTATGTATTTGTTATTCGTTAAACTGTGTCTTAGATGTATTAACTGATAACTGTTTAGTGTATATATTTCGTCAAATATATATATTCTTGTATCTTGTGAGTGGTATCGTAGTTGTATAAATGTGTGTTCACCAAGTGTTAGGTGATGTAAATGTGTATATCGTTGTACGTATAGGAATACATATGTCCGCGTTGTTCATCATGCGATCTTATATCCTTAGAATATATACCTATATATTCTAAGATATATTTCATAAGAATATATATGTTATACTTGGTAAAAGGTATAGAAAATATCTTAAAAATAATCTATTTTTAAGATTGGTTCTAAAAATATAATTTTAGTCTTTTACTAAAACAATATATTTTAGATAGTAAGAAATATATATGTATGTTTATATATTTCAAAAACAATACCTTTTTAATATAAACCATAAGTAATATATTTTGTATATAGTAGAAAATATATGGTTACTTATTCGGTTTAGAAAATGTAGTTTACCAAGTCGTCGATATATTGTGTATTATAGTACGTAATACTTATATAGTCCGTATATTTGTCCGAAAGTCCGATTTGTCCATAAGTTGTGTCCGAAGGCTCGGATCGTCTTTAAGTTGTTTTTAAGGTGTCTTTATATGTGTAGTCTTGTAAGACTTTAGTTGTAATGTGTCTTGTGTCTATTTGTACCATTGTATTCAAGTTACTAGTTTTCATACATATAACTAATACAACCAAATAACACATAGCACATAAGTTGTTAAGATAACTAAATATATATTTTCTTAAAAATATATATATTTATATCTAGTTTTGCTTTTATAAAAACTATTCTTTAAAATCTTTTTATTCTAATAAAGATTTTGTCAAAAATGATAGTTTTTATAACATATGATTTTTTTGAAAACTGGCCATATTTCCTTTGAAATATATACTTTTGCCATGTTTAATAATGTAGGAACCGTTCGCGTAATTTAAATAAAATAAACAAATTTTTATTCAATGATTACAATACAGAAATAAGAAAGCTAAAAACTATTACAATTACAACTGAAATAAAAGAAAATACAAGAAATGTAGAAGAAGCAGATTGGCTGAGTCGCGTGTATACACGCTTCCCTTAAAACAAATTCCGAGTCTCCCAGGAGTACTCGTTTTGTTTCCCAGGGTACAACAGCCGGAGCAGTAGTACTGCCGGAGTTGGCCTACAACTCGAAGGTTACATTGAAAGCTGCAAGAAAAGGATCAGAAGTAGGAAGAGGGTTGTTTGCATAAGCTGTTGTGTTGCTGGTGTGTTTCTGCAGTGGGTATGGAGCTGTATTTATACATCTCCCAAGTCGAAACAGTCAAAAGGAATCAAGGAGAGATATAAATTGCATTAAACGTCTTCAATGCAATTTAATACGTCATTTAATTCGCTGTTAAAACCGTTTGACTCGTCAGTTTTGAACGCAGAACTGAAAAGTGCAAAGTGCGCCATCAAATCGCCACATTGCGCCTCATCACCCACGCCGCGCGCGCGTGTGCGAGTGCGAGTGCGAGTTAGGGTGCTCCGCACCCTTCGCGAGTACCCTTAGTGTGTGCTTCCATGAAACAATAAGGATGGAGAGTTCCCTCTTAAATAGCCATTTAAGTTTCATCTCTCCTCCTATGTGGGACAAGGTGCCACTTTCCCTTTTGTTTCAGCATTCAATGTTTCAAACACCCAACTTTAAGCATCAATATCTCATTCATCTTAGCTCCGTTTTGGACGTGGTTTAGTTCGATGTGTCACACCCCGATATTTCCACGTATTACCGGTGGGCCCGGTGGGGAGTATCGTGACGTAGTTGATATCATCATAGTCAATTTATCACAGTTTAATGCACAGCAGAAGACTAAAGTAACAATATTACAAACCGATTGAAAGTAACATATGTATTACAAACGGAATGTAAAAGGATCCACATGCGGATCAAAACAAAGGAAATATTGTTCAACAGATTTTTAAGTGATAAAGCTTGCATAACTCTTTATTTAATTCACTCAGGAGTAGCCAGCCTATTCCGCCTAGTACCTGCACTTAACCTTTTAGAAAATACGTCAGTTTACAATGGTAAATACAATTAACCGACTCTTTTGAAAACCTTTAAGAAAATTGATTTAAATGCACAAGGCACAAATAGTCTTTTATAACCTAGGACAATTATTTTAAAAATAATCTTGTATACAGATTTATATGTTTGTCGTCCGTCAGGGCTGGTTAGAAGAGCCGGACAAGATTAACTGACACACCATAGGTATAATGCCCACAAGGAGAACTCCTTATTATGAATTACCATTTATACGCAACTGTCAGGTGTATGCCTACACCCCGTGCTTAAGTCGTGGCCATTTCAATGAATGAGCCGAGGATATCCAGGACATGGTCATTAACCCCCTAAAGGCCATATACCAAACAAAACAGATTAAAACGGGTTATGTAAAATATATTAATCACAATCCGATTTAAATAACTACACACCGGACCAAGCGGTATTATTATAATACCGTATCCCAAGCCCGTATAGCGGAAAATAAATTAAAAGTATTTACCTGAGCAAAATATTCAAATTTATCTCAGTCGTATACAATCAGAAAGTGCAAATATCTTTTACTGGGCTCCTAAATCTGGAACGAAGGTTTTAGTAACCTATTAGATTCCTAACGGGCCTTACTTAAGTTTAAACTTAGACCGGTTAGTTTTAAAGAAAGATATACGGTTCAAAACGCAAGATTAAGCGAAGACCGGATTTGAATGTGATTTAGACCCGACAAGTATGAAGACTTATATAATATGGGTAAACTAAACACATTCTGGATTTTGAGGTAAAAATGATAAGGTTTGACCCGTTTCGGTCAATTTATGGAAACTAGTCACATAAACCGTATCGAACGCGAAAAATGCATAACGGGTAACCAAATAAGTCATGTACAGGTTCCCTAAGTTAATATGCTTAAAATTTGTTATGATATCAGTAGGATACCTTCCATTATGCCCAAAACGGATTTAAAACCAATTTATGCCACGCAGGGGTATTTTGGTCATTTTTAAGATTGTAAAAGAGATTAAATATTAATCTGAGGTTCTGGTCTAAAATGATCAGTAAAAATATTTATCTTTGTAATTCATATCAGTAGGGTATTGCATATATGCGAAATATATCATTTATAACCAAACTATGCACCCTAGGGGCATTTTGGTCATTTCACATAAGCTTTAAAGGTCAAATTTTGAAATATGAGTTCAAAACTTTTACTTACTGTTAAAGTATAAAAATTTACTTATAATATCAGTAGGTAATAAGTCTTATGTGTTAAAAATGGTTTTGACCCATACTATGCGTTTAAAACGCATAAAAGTCGGTTTTAGGCGATTTTCAGGTTATATAAGGAAAGCTGAGCTTTTTATCAGCCCAGAAGGCTTAAAATATTTTATTTAATATATAAAATCAGTAGCAAAAGGTTTGATATCAAAATGTTATGTAAAACTCATTTTATTAGCAAAAAGGGTATAACCGTCAATTACCGAATCAAAGCAATAACCCTATGTTATGATCAGTTTAAAAATTAATAAAAATCTTCAAAAATCCCAAAATATTATATTACATCAGTGGGTAAAAGGTTTGGTGTCAAAATTCATGTTTAAATAGGCTTTATACTAAAAATGCCGTTTAATTAATAAAAAGCTTTCAAATTACGATATTGAGCATAACTCCTAATTTAAACCTCAAACTGATGTCAATTTTTTAGGACAAGTTTATAAATCAGTAATAAAGGTTTTTGTCCTCTCACATTTTCAAAAATCTCGTTTTAATATCAAAAGGGTATAATGGTCAACATTTAAGCAATTAACGGAAACATGCAAATGAATCAGATAAATAAGGAACCATGTAGTATAACCTCAGAGAGTTTTACTAACTGATAATATAGTCCTAAAGAAACCTTAAGGTATATCTAAAACAAGCTAAATCGGGTCAGAACTGAAAGTCAAAGCAAAAGTCTTCTTTTGCGACTTTCGGTTCCGAACCGAGCCTAAACTCAGAATTGTCGGGTTGAACATGCTTAGACACGTTCTTACATTATTTACCAAGTTATTTTAGTGTTAAAATAGGTTCCATAACTTCTACATTAATAGTTATGAATTTATTTGGTAAAATAGCTTTCTGTTGACTTTTTAATATTAAGTTTGACCTGACAATTGACCAAGTTAGAGTGATAATCAGAGGGTGCCCTTTTAAGGACTTAATACCTACATAATTACCAACTCATAGCCATTTTTAATTCGAATAATAGCTAGACTGTTTGTGATTAAACACAAAGTCAAAGCGTAATTACGCTAACTTTGACTTTCGGTCATTACACTAATGAAAACTTAATTACAGAGGCTAAGCACACTTACAAGAGTCCTTAGCACGAAGAATAAGACTAAGAGAGCTTCCTTCCAAGGTAGGATGCTCCAGAGAATGATTTCAAAAGCTCCAAAGCTTGAGAGCAAGTTGGAGAGTATGAAATTTGAACTTGTGAGTGAAAATGGCTGCCAAACATCACCTGTTTATACTAATTGGGGTTGCTACTAGATCATTACAAGTGTTAGGGCTCTTCCCTGATGATCACAAGTGTCCATAGTGGTTTTTAAAACCATCAAACAGACCATAGAATCGAATTAAACCATGCAAGGGTGAAGAGAGGTGCAGTGACCTGCACCTGTGCATGTTTCTGTACAGATAAGGCCGTCGCGTCGCGTGACGGCAGAGGGTGATGGTGGTGGCGTGACACCACCATAGGGATAACCTGATCAACAAGTTTCAAACATGACATTTTCACCCCCTGGACCTTCTAAAGCGTAAATTCTTTCATTTTAAGCACATTTAATCCATTTAACTTTTATTCTTGTGATCCATGAGATATAACCAAACACCGTTAGGTCCGGTTTCGTTAAATGATAACCGAAAACACAAGTTTTGCCCTGTTGACGCTTTTAACCCCTTAATTACAAAAGTTAACGTATTTTCCTCATACGATATCGAAACCTTGTGAAATTTTTATCACTTATTCTTGGGAGCATAATTAAATGTTACAAGGCTCTGGGTTCGTTAAAAGGTCACTCAGAGGTATTAATTAAACATGTTGACACATTTAACCCTCGCGTCTTGTAAACTTTCACTTTCCTCCACAAACGGTTTCATACGCTTCATGATTCATTCGTTTAATGGTATAAACATCGTGTAGGGTTGTTGAAAGGCAAAATTATCAAATGTTGACACTTTGATTCCTTCCACACACATACTTTCTTTGTTTGTCAACTTTAGTTCCTCGTAATCAATTTGTTAATCGTTTAAAGTCCATGACACGTGTCGATATTATATTGGACATGATTTTGCGAGGTGTTACATCCTCACCCCCTTAAAAGAAATCTCAACCTCAAGATTTACTGAAATAAATGAGGGTACTTCTGTTTCATTATGGATTCAACCTCCCACATATATTCGGGACCTCTACGGGCATCCCATTTAACCTTTACAATCGGTACATGCTTCTTTCGAAGCTTCTTAACTTGTTGATCCTCAATTGACAAAGGTTTTTCAACGAACTTTAAGCTCTCATCAATATGCACATCCTTATGTGACATGGCTAGCGATTCATCGGCTAGACACTTCTTTAGATTGCAGATGTGGAATACATTATGAATTCCACCGAGCTCTTCAGGCAGGTTTAGCTTGTAGGCAACTGTTCCGACACATTCGATGATTTCGAATGGTCCTATGTATCTTGGGCTTAACTTGCCTTTCTTTCCAAAACGCATTACCCCTTTCCAGGGGGATACCTTAAGTAACACCTTGTCACCTACCTCGAATTTTAGAGGTTTACGCCTTTTATCTGCGTAGCTTTTCAACCTATCCCTGGCAGCTTTGAGATGATCACGTATCTGCACGATCTTATCTGTCGTCTCCAGGTCCTGTTAGTTGGACATCTCCAACCTCCGCCCAGCAAACTGGCGTCCTGCACTTTCTTCCATACAAAGCTTCAAAAGGTGCAGCTTGAATACTGGAATGATAGCTATTATTATACGAAAATCCAATCAATGGAAGATGATCATCCCAAATTCCACCTAGATCAATAACACAAGCTCGTAGCATATCCTCGAGTGTTTGTATAGTATGCTCGCTTTGATCATCCGTCTGAGGATGATATGCAGTGCTAAAGTTTAGTCGAGTGCCTAGGGATTGCTGAAAACTTTTCCAAAAATGCGATGTATATCTCGTATCCCTATCAGAGATGATAGACACTGGAACTCCGTGAAAAGATACAATCTCATCTACGTACAGCTGAGCTAACTTATCCGAGTTGTGTGTTTCCTTAATAGGTAAGAAGTGGGCTGACTTAGTCAGTCTATCTACTATAACCCAAATAGTATCATTTCCTCGCTTTGTCTTTGGTAACTTAGTGATAAAATCCATAGTTACCATTTCCCACTTCCAGGTGGGAAGTTCAGGCTGTTGTAGCAAACCTGACGACTTCTGGTGTTCTGCCTTAACTTGAGCACACGTCAGACATTTGGCCACATAAGTGGCTATAGATTTCGTCAAACCTATCCACCAGTAATTTGCCTTTAAATCCTGGTACATCTTGTCACTACCAGGGTGAACAGAATACTTGGAACTATGGGCTTCTTGGAGGATAATGTCCCGAAGTCCTCCATAGATTGGAACCCATATTCGTCCATTCAATCTTAGGATTCCATCCTTGCCATACGATAACTGTTCAGCAGTTACTCCCAACTTTTCATTTGGATAGTTAGCTTCCAGCACAGCTTCCTTTTGTGCGGCTAACAACCTTTCATTTAAACTGTTCTTCAATTCAATGCTCTTGGCATTGATTCTAATGGGCTTAACCCGTTCCTTCCTGCTCAAAGCATCGGCGACTACATTCGCCTTGCCTGGATAGTATCGGATTTCATAATCATAATCATTTAGTGTCTCTATCCATCGACGTTGTCTCATGTTCAGATCCTTCTGGTTAAACAGATGTTGAAGGCTCTTGTGATCAGAATAGATCACACACTTGGTACCATATAAATAATGCCTCCAAAGTTTTAGTGCAAACACAACGGCACCCAATTCCAAGTTGTGGGTGGTGTAATTATTTTCATGCACCTTTAACTGTCGGGAAGCATAGGCAATGACCTTGCCTCTTTGCATGAGTACGCAACCCATTCCAGTGTGTGATGCGTCGCAGTATACCACAAATTCTTCAATTCCTTCAGGCAATGTCAACACAGGTGCATTGCTTAACTTCTGTTTAAGAATATCAAAGGATTCTTGTTGCTTAAGACCCCAATCAAACTTGATATTCTTACGAGTTAATGAAGTTAGGGGGTGCTACAATCCTTGAGAAATTTTCAATAAAACGCCTGTAATATCCTGCCAGACCCAAGAAGCTGCGTATCTCTGTGGGTGTTTTCGGCTCTTGCCAATTCATGATAGCTTCAATCTTAGCGGGATCCACCTGGATACCACGCTCGCTCACAACATGTCCAAGAAATTGGACTTCACGAAGCCAAAACTCACATTTTGAAAACTTGACGTAGAGCTTCTCTTGTTGAAGGAGTTTAAGAATACATCGAAGGTGCTTCTCATGATCAACCTGGTTCTTTGAATAAATAAGAATGTCATCAATGAAGACGATGACAAACTTGTCCAAATAGGGCTTGCAAACGCGATTCATGAGATCTATGAACGCTGCTGGTGCATTAGTGAGCCCAAAAGGCATCACTAAGAACTCGTAGTGACCATATCGAGTTCTGAATGCAGTCTTATGCACATCTTCATCTCTGACCTTCAGCTGATGATAACCTGACCTTAAATCAATCTTGGAGAAGTAACTTTCCCCTTGCAGTTGATCAAACAGATCGTCGATCCTGAGCAATGGATATCTGTTCTTGATGGTAACCTTGTTTAGCTCGCGATAATCGATGCATAATGTTGGTGCAGTTGTCTGTCGACTTCATCTTCGTTCGAGTCTTAGATTAGTATTGATAGATCAAGGCACGTTATTCGAGAAAAGTATCAAAAATAGGATAAAAGGTAATTCCGCACGAAATTACCCAATGGTAATTCCGCACGGAATTACTAGCTAATTCCGCATGGTAATTCCGTTTGGAATCTTAATTTCGCTTGAAGTGTAATTCTGCATGGGTCGTGTTCATGCGAAATTACCTGTCCAATAAATAGGCGCTTGGTCGTGTCATTTGGTACGAAATTAGAAAGGTGTATTCCGGCGGCGAAGCTCTGCCGAAGTGTCTCCGTGCTGTAAATTGTTATCAGATCAATAAACAAGACAGTTAAGAGTGAATACAAGCTAAACGAAGGCTGAATCAATGAATTCCGCCTCTGATTCTATCTAAGATCTCTTCTGATCGACTCGTTTGGTCGGTAAACCGATCTTACACATGAACGCATCGATCCATCCTTCTTCTTCGCAAATAGAATCGGTGCTCCCCAGGGAGATGAACTAGGTCGAATAAAACCTTTGGCCAACAAGTCATCTAACTGAGTCCTTAACTCTTTCATCTCAGTCGGTGCTAACCTGTAAGGTGCTCTTGCAACTGGCACTGCTCCAGGGATAATGTCAATTCTGAACTCAACTTGCCTATCTGGAGGTAAACCAGGTAGTTCTTCAGGGAATACTTCGGGATATTTAGAAATGACAGGGATGTCTTCAACCTTGGGCTTTGGTTCATCAATAGTCACCTGTGCCATGTAAATGACACAACCCTTCTTCAAACACCTTGACGCCTTAAGCATAGACATTTGCTTAGGCAACCCATGCTGAGTATCTCCTTGTAAGTGGCTCACCATACGGAGTCTTGATAACCACTTGTTTCTTGTCACAAACAATCTGGGCGTGGTTATGAGATAACCAATCCATGCCTATTACTATGTCGAAGCCAGCTAATTTCAAAGGAAGCAAGGTTAACGGAAAAGAGTGGTTCCTAATGGATATAAAACATCCATCTAACACAGTTGAAGCAGTTTCTATGGTACCATCAGCCAATTCTACTTCATATTTTATGCTTAGGGTTTTAACAGGCAGATTTAACAACTTACAAAATTTATCATCAACAAACGACTTATCTGCACCTGAATCAAATAATACCCTTGCATACATCGTTGATAAGAAAGGTACCTGTTATCACGTTGTCATTCTGAATTGCTTCCTGTGCATTCATCTGGAAGACCCTAGCATTGGTCTTCTTACCTTCTTCAGGTTTCTTTGCATATTTTGGGCAGTTTGTCTTAATATGCCCCTTCTCGTTACTGTTGTAACAAGTTGCATCCTTTATTTTCTTGCAATCCAAAGTCTTATGTTCTTTGGATTTGCATATCTCACATCCAATCGGCTTTGACTGCGACTTTGATTCAAACCTGCATTTTCCAAAATGACGTTTCTGACAGGTTTGCATTTAGGCTTCTCATCCGTTTGCTGGTTACCCTTGTTAGACCCAAAATTCTTCTTGTGGTCTATGTTCCCCTTATGCTTCTTATCAGAACGTCGTGAGTTATCATCCTCACATTTCCTTTTTCCTTCTTCAGAACTCTTAAGCGATCTCAGCCTGACTGCATCCAGAGTAAGGGATAACGACAAATCAGCCGCTGACCTAAAAGTAGTAGGTCGAGACGCCTTCACACTAGCTTTAATCTCCGGGGCTAAACCCCCAATGAAACGGGCTATACGTTTTGGTTCCGGTGTAACCAAGTATAGAACCAATCGAGACATGGTATTGAAGCTGGTAAGGTATGCCTGACAGTCTAAGTTTTTCATAACCAATGTCAAGAAATCACTCTCGATTTTCTCAACTTCATGTTGAGGGCAATAATTCTCTTTGATCAAGGCAATAAACTGGGCCCATGATAAGTTGTATAACGGAATCTTTCCAGTAGCTTGAATTAAGGACCTCCACCAAGCTAGAGCTTCTCCCTTGAACGATTGTGAAACATACTTCATAATATCTTGCTCCGCACATCCGCTAATATCAACCACTGTATCCATCTCGTCTAGCCACGTCATGCAATCAATGGCTCCTTTTTCCCCAGCGAAATCCCTGGGCTTGCAGGAGACAAAATAATTATATGAACAAGTCTTTGTACGTGGCTCTTGATCGAATACAATCTTCTTAGATGGAACACTATGCTGATTTGAGGAGTGTTGGGCATCATCCTTCTTCGACTCATGAGTTTTAGATGGTGGCTTACTATGAGCCTCAGAGTGAGTCTTAGGGTTTGATTTGGAATGGGGTACTAATAAGGTCTTGCTATGTGTACCACTTGATTCTCTAAACTGCCTGTCCACGGCTTTAGAGACAGCATTATCAATCAATGCTCGAAGTTCCTCACCAATTATGTTGATCTTGGTCGTATCATGATTCTCTAGAGGGTGACTGTTGACTTCTTCAGATTCTGCCATGTAGCTTGATTGCTACATAAAATAATGACAACGATTTATTCAGAAGTCTTTAACAGTATTGTCATTCTTGATGATTTATTAACCATGGTATTAATAAACCATATTGGTTAATTTGTTAAGCATATTCATTCAGGATTTTTCATTTTAATTATCCTCAGTTATAATTCATTAAAATATTATAATGGCTGATGTGCACAAAATGCAACATATAAATTACATCAATTGTGGCATAAAACTAACTTTTTTTTAGTACTAATGTTGGAAAAAGTGTGTTTTTGTCTTCCTTTTGTATTTTCAGGATTAAATGAACTCAAATAAACAAAAGAAGCAAAAAGGTAGCTAAATCTAACATAAATACAAGAAAAGGAACAAACATGGCATGCCCGGCCTCACGACAGCATCTTCCCAAGCAAAACATGTCACACCCCAACCGATGGCGGAATCATCGGGGCGCGGCACTAGGCGAATCAGATTGCTCAAGAGAATCCATAACAACTATATTGCGATAATATTTATTACATTTGTCATCCCATACTAACAAACAATACAATCACGTAAGTCATCACAGATTTCTTGTCCTCTCGAACAATTCAAATCCGACAACCTAGATTTTAGATGAGTTTCTAGACTTCCTAGCTTGATTTGAGGTAAACTTCGGCTAAACCTGCAACATACGTTAAAACTTTGTCAATACAAAAGTATTGGCGAGTATACAGGTTTGATATGTGTAGTATGATAGATTAAAAGTGCTGCGAATTTCCACATGCATAAACGTAATACACGACATATATACTCACAAAACTGATACTACCAGCTAAGTCCTCGATGCTCGACTCTTGATGGCATAACTAGACCCCGTCGGGCGAAATAGTACTATACTAGTCTTGGTGGGACGTCACGAGTATAAGTCCTAGCATACATGTACTAGCATCACGTATATCTATGCAAACAGTTATTCGCAAGTGATAAATAGTCCAATTAAATCATTCGTTTGATAAGTTTGGTTGTTATGGAACGTATGTTACACCCAAAATTCGCTAAAAGGGGTCAAGTATACTCACAGTGGTTGGTTGTGGATTGAGAGGAGCACAGAGAATAGGTTAGCCTGAATAGTTCGATAACACAACGATGAGTAACGCGGAAAAAGTGAACAGTGGAAACTGGATCGGATAGACCAATCGATCGGACAGCTGTTCGATCGAGTGGGCTGTTCGATTGGTTTGAAAGTCCGTTCGAACATCCATTCGATCGGCCGGCTGGCTCGATCGGCTGGTTCCTTCAAGTGGATTGTTTCTTCCTTTGATGAGAAGGATGTGTTTGTGTATGATGGTTTGTACTACCTTTCAAGTTGGCTGATCGAACAGCTGTTCGATCGGTTAGCCCAACCGATCGGCTAGCACTTCATTGTTTTCAAATATGTCACTCGATCGGTTGGCATGCTCGATCGGGTGACATTCCAATGTTTCGAAAAGTCTGAGTGTTTTGAAGTGTAGTATCTCATGATTCGAGTAGTAATGATCACAATCGAGTGGCTCGATCGATCGAATAGAACTCTGTCAATATTACACTTCATGAGTTTGTGGGACTAAGTGCTAGTCGATCGGTTAGCCTAGTCGATCGGCTGGCATAGTCGTTCGGTTGGGCTGTTCGATCGAACAGCCTAGCCGTTCGGCCAGCGTCTCGATTCGGTTAACCTATCACTTAACACTTGGTTATTCCCGTTATTTGTTGACGTTTTAGAGATATTTTGACTACGAGTTGAACCACAAAGCTGAAGTCCCTACTTAGTCTACTGACTCGAGCAGGAATCACCCAAACTTGGTCAGAGACGGTTTGGAACCTAAGTTTAACGTTTAACCCGAAATCGGTATATCTCTCGGTAGAACCCGAATCTTGAACCATGTGTTTGTTTAGATTGATTTGTAAATCGGTTCAAGTCTCGTTTTCACCTTTTTGAGTATAAAAGAGTTGAAGATAGATGAAAACCCATCTTCCAATCCTTTTCCACCGTGAAATGTTAAGATCTTTGGTAGATTTTTGGTTATTTATGTGGAAATCGGTTAGATCTAAGCTATTCATGGTGGAATGATGTCAAAACTTAGTGTTCTTGAAGAACACATGATGACATCACCCAAGAACACCTAGATCTTGGTGATTTCATGGATGAAATCCAAGTTTTGAAAGATAGAAAGATGTAGAATCGATTAATGAACAAAACGTACAAGGATTAGAGCGAAATACTTACCGGTTTGAGAGAAATCTGAGATTTAGTGAGAAGAAGAGGCTGGTCGGTCAGAGCTTTTCCAAAAGTGGAAAGTTTGACAAAGACAGCCCTATTTATAGGCTTCCAAAAGAGAAAAGGGTCAGCTGATCGAACAGCATCCCTGATCGATTGGGCTGCTCGATCGAACAGACTGTTCGATCGGCTAACCTGTTCGATCAGGTTGCCCTGTTCGATCGGCTAGCCTGTTCGATCAGGTTGCCCTGTTCGATCGGCTAGCCTGTTCGATCAGGTTGCCCTGTTCGATCGGCTTGCCTGGTTTTGAGTGTTTCGCGACGATTTTTTGATATTTCGACGGTTTGAACCATATTTTCATATATTTATATAATTATTAAATTATTTATTATTATTAATCACAAAAGGGCCGTATATACGTATTTATGTATCCAATTCTCAGTGCGGTGATCGAGTTACGCGTGCCTTCGAGTGCGTTCTTCGATGTGATGTGCCACAATGATTATCGGGGCACCACTTACTCATATTGCCATCATCGTCATGACGGTTAGAGTCATAGTACTCACCTGATAACCCTCGTTAGCGTTGATTACTCACATTTTGACACCTCACGCTCATCGAGAAGGGTAGATTAGGCCTTTACTCGACATCATCGTGAGTGTTATGCAAAAATAGGTTTGTACTAATGATAGAATATGCGTAATCATTCGATTATACTTCGATTTAGCGATAAAATTGATATAGTTACATTATGATCCGAATCTCCGGTGCTAGGCGTAACGAGTGTATCGAGTAGTAACAACGCACGAAGGTGCGGGTTGTTACAGTATCCCCTCCTTTAGGAAATTTCGTCCCGAAATTAATCCAATAGTAGGGTCGTAAGAGTTGATGCGATTGAGAGTAGAGATTAATAGCGTCTAGATAACGAGCGATCGATTAAGATTTGACGAGTGAGAACGGAGAGAAGATACGACTTGATTAGTTAAAAGTGATAACACACACAAAAAGCAATTCCATAGCGTTTTAAACTTACCAATACTCGATTAATTTCCGAAGTTAATTAAGAAAAATCTCCTCATGGCGCGGTGTCGACCGTTTTGATGTCTACACCAGCGCTATGTGGAGGGTTTTGTTATTTGATAACAGGTTTTGAGTTTTACATTTTAAAAGAATCAGGTGGCAAAATAAGTTTTAAGAAAACTTTCCTACAACGTGGGTTCGAGCGGAACTCGACTGCCGAACCCTCGTTCTCGGGAAGATTCCTGTCGGTCATTGCAAAGGTTTTTAAGAAAAGAATTGGACTTATGAAATTTTCATTGGGCACGGAGCCAAACTGATTCAATGTTTTCTCCATGTTGTAAGGAATTTCATTTGTCCAACGGTTTTAGTAAAAATTTTATAAAAATAGGTTTTCCTTAATACTATGGAAAAATAACTTACATCGGGCCCCACGTGGCACCTTCCCACAAAAGTTCGTTAATATGGTTAAAACACTTATATATAGGAAGTACCAGCGGCGTATCCACCATGCTTTACCCATATTAACTCTGTTTCATGAGGCAGGGTCATGCGTGCCGATAAGACACAGATAGAATTTCGATTCCCTTGATCCTAGCGATGAGGTGCTAGACCGAGTTTTGAATAGTAATAAGTTGGATGCAAACCAAGCGTAGGCAGCGGGTGCGAGTAGTCCGGTCGCACAACGCTGATATGGTATGCTTGGTTGGGCAACGAATGACACGATTTTGATTCGGGTAAATGAGATTTCGATTTGATTCCACACGAAGTTCGCATGGCATGTTTCCACAAGACTTGCTAATATGACAAACGCCATGTTTCCATATTAGTTTTATCTTGTGAAGCAATGTCATGCACCCTAACATTACACCACCTGCGATGACTTCCAAGTAACATTCGAACATCGATAGACAATAGATTTCAACAGATTGATAAGCGACGATTGTTGCGTTGCGAGTGATAGACGATTGATTGAACTAATTACACCACGAATAGTACTAAGGCTAGCCCACACGGCCTTTTTCCACAAAGCCAACTAATATGGTCAAAACATCACCATGTTTCAACCTTGTTAGTTTCGTCTCGTGAAGCGAGGTCTTGTGCGCTAACATGACACGTAGAATGCGTGCATTGATAAGTAATAGCGAACCATGATAAGAGTATCGAGTTGGTGGATTAGGTGCGAGGCGCGTTAAGAGTGGAAGGCGGCGAGTGATTCTCGATACTCGTCTAGCGAATCCACAATAGGCGATCCACACCAGCTGATAGAGATTCACACAATTGACAATAACTAGCGTTAGAGATTTCTAGACAACACGTGATGCGATTGCGATTTCGAGCCACTTATCGAATGATTTGATTGCGAGATTGATCCGGCAAAACTGCGATTAAGTTGCGTTCTAGACTTTACGACCAGTCTCGCGTTGCTCCAATTGCTCTTCGGGGTGAACTTACCTAAGTTCATCGATGTGGCAATTTGTGTACGCGGACTTACGAGAAGCCTCGCAGTGATGCGGTTTAGTTTTGTTACGCCTTGTGATTGATGGTAGAGTGTCAAATTAACCATAATAGTATAATAGGTCTAATAACGTCCAACTCCACATGGCACTTTCTTCACGAAGTTTCGGTAGTATGGTAAAGCGTACCCCCGCGTCACCCCTACTACTTATGCCCCGTGCTTTGGTGTCACACTTTGTTGACACGACCAAGACCCTTGACCGTGCCTTGAAACGTTATGGCACTTTCTTCACGAAGTTTCGGTAGTATGGTAAAGCGTACCCCCGCGTCACCCCTACTACTTATGCCCCGTGCTTTGGTGTCACACTTTGTTGACACGACCAAAACCCTTGACCGTGCTTTTAAACGTTATGGCACCATTAGAACTTCACTACGATCTCCGTGCACTGACCAAGATAATCCCGTGTGCACCCGTGATTAGTTGTCCCTTGCACGTATACCGTACCTCATTCTAAGAGTGTTATAGGGATAAAATACATAATATAGTACATAGTGCTAGCGTTTAGATAGTGCTCGATTGTAAGAGAAATAGAATCCACACACGATGATATATGAAATAAGTTCCAGAAATGATAGCGATAAGTCGGATTATTACAACAACATTAGGATCAAAATAACGTTGTTGTGGATACTTGCGGAGACGGCGGTTGCTGATGACTTCCTTCCAGGTCACGGTCTTGTATGGCACTGCGACGTATAATGCCCATACCAGTTGCAATTTGCGCAATAGCGACATTTTGCTTCTAGCGGGTGATGATACGTGCATGTGAAACACAGGGGATGAGATCCATTGTAAGCTCGCTTTGACTGAACTGGAACTGATCGGAGAGGTTCGGGTTGTGGCAGTCCAGTTGTTGAGGAGTCTGGGCTCACGGTCTTTCGTTTGCGGCTAGGTTGGGCTTCCTGAGTTGATGCAGTGTCGTCTTCGGATTCGCCTGATGATTTGACGGAGACATTGTCGGAGCAATCCTTAGAAGAATCCTCCGAGGAGCTGTCAGATGATCCATCGACCGATTCTCCAGAGGAATCGTCGGACGAGTTGATGATGATTGCTTGATGAGCTCGTTTGACAGGCTTCTTGGAGAAGAATCCGTCCACGACTCGTTTGCTGTTGTGCTCTGCGGCTAGACGGTAGGCTTCTTCGATGGTAGCAGGCTTTGCAACTTCGACAAAATCACCCACACACTCTGGTAAGCCACGAATATACTTCGTGATAGCTTTCTTCGGAGTGTCGACTTGACTTGGGCAGATTATGCTAAGCTGTTTGAACCTTGCTGTATAGCTCGCATTGTCTCCTTCGGTTTGCTTGATTTCCCAAAATTCGTTCTCTAGCTTCTGGACTTCGTGAGGAGGACAATATTCTTCCTTCATGAGTTCCTTCAGCTCGCCCCATGAGAGGGCGTAAGCTGCGGAGATCCCACGTTTGTTGCGTTCGGTGGTCCACCAATCGAGTGCTCGTGATTGGAATACTCCGGTGGCGCAAGTAGTTTGAAGGTCCTCGGGGCACCCACTCTGACGAAGGGTAGCCTCGATGGCATCGAACCACTGGAGTAATTGAGAAACATCTCCTTCACCCGTAAAAGGCATCGGATCACAGGCTTTGAAGTGTTTGTAGAGGAATGCAGATTCCGTCTTGACGTCTTCCGGGGCTCGAGAGTGGCTTTGAGAGTGCACTTGCGCGACAATTTGAGGAATGAGCTTGACCACTTCCTTGGTCACAATTGAGGCAATCCTCTTATCGGCGCGTCGTTGGGCTCTTCTCCTAGCTACTCGTCTCGAGATTGAGTTGTTGGAAGGCATCTAGACAGAAGGATTCGGAATGAGATTCGATCATAATGATTTCTGAACTTTTGATGCGATTTGATTCGATCAAAACTTGGTATAGAATTTAATTAAACACATAGGAGCCACATAGGAAAATTCTAGGTTCCTAAATTCTCACATAATTGATTCGTTTTGTATTTAATACATATATAGATATAGTTGTAGGTTATACATAGATATTGATTCAGAATTTGCGAGGACGCGATAAGAGAAATAGCGTGAGCGAATTCGAGTACTTAGGCGTTTGTTTCGTTGCGATCATTCGGTCTTTGTTTTAGATTGCGATGGCTGTGCAAGTTGTGCGCTTTGTAAATCGAGGTTCGATAAACCGAGAAATCGGTAAATCGTAAAGCTTAAATTTGAGAACTCATAGACGTAAACCATACACGTAAAATTTAGATGGAATGCCTTGGGTGTTTAGGCGTTGACTATCCAAGTAACCCGACTATAACCAACAGGTTCGGGCATACGCGTTGACCTAGAGGACTCACGCTTCCACTGGGATGCAGCTCCTAACATTCGTCTCTCTAGTCTTCGCGCAGCCTGAGTCGTTGTTATGGTCGTGTCCTTGGTGAGAGCTTTTGTAAACCATTTTATAGAGTGGAACAGTTGATTAAGGTATGGGTTTCACCCCTGGCTTAACAACTTCGTTCCCATTGGTGGTGGCGCTCATCGAATTAAATTCGAGAGTTCCACTAGAATTTTGAAATGGAGACCTTTTGTCGAGATGCGGATGTCACTCCTGGCTCGACGAAGAGTTCTCGTGCTAGGAGGATACGCTGAGTGAGCGACCTTATCGAGAGTTCTTGGTTTTCACACCTGGTCTCGACTAGATCACTCGGTTTTATTGTACGAGTAGTTTTGAAAACATGTGTATTGTGTCAGCCTTAGGAAAGGCTAAGTAACCTTCTAGCCTTAGGAAAGGCTCTTTGTGTGAAGCTGTAGTATGCGGTGTTCACACAATAGTTGTAACTTTCAACAAATTCGATCGAGGGTAGCAAGTTGGCCCAAACAAACCCTAACGAGTTCGTAAGAGTCGGCCTGTGGGTACTTAGACTATAGACTAGGTCAATTTTCTAAGACATCGACCCGGACTAGGTCAAGTCTCAAACTTTGCCTAATTCCCTATAGTTATGGCTCTGATACCAATCTGTCACACCCCAACCGATGGCGGAATCATCGGGGCGCGGCACTAGGCGAATCAGATTGCTCAAGAGAATCCATAACAACTATATTGCGATAATATTTATTACATTTGTCATCCCATACTAACAAACAATACAATCACGTAAGTCATCACAGATTTCTTGTCCTCTCGAACAATTCAAATCCGACAACCTAGATTTTAGATGAGTTTCTAGACTTCCTAGCTTGATTTGAGGTAAACTTCGGCTAAACCTGCAACATACGTTAAAACTTTGTCAATACAAAAGTATTGGCGAGTATACAGGTTTGATATGTGTAGTATGATAGATTAAAAGTGCTGCGAATTTCCACATGCATAAACGTAATACACGACATATATACTCACAAAACTGATACTACCAGCTAAGTCCTCGATGCTCGACTCTTGATGGCATAACTAGACCCCGTCGGGCGAAATAGTACTATACTAGTCTTGGTGGGACGTCACGAGTATAAGTCCTAGCATACATGTACTAGCATCACGTATATCTATGCAAACAGTTATTCGCAAGTGATAAATAGTCCAATTAAATCATTCGTTTGATAAGTTTGGTTGTTATGGAACGTATGTTACACCCAAAATTCGCTAAAAGGGGTCAAGTATACTCACAGTGGTTGGTTGTGGATTGAGAGGAGCACAGAGAATAGGTTAGCCTGAATAGTTCGATAACACAACGATGAGTAACGCGGAAAAAGTGAACAGTGGAAACTGGATCGGATAGACCAATCGATCGGACAGCTGTTCGATCGAGTGGGCTGTTCGATTGGTTTGAAAGTCCGTTCGAACATCCATTCGATCGGCCGGCTGGCTCGATCGGCTGGTTCCTTCAAGTGGATTGTTTCTTCCTTTGATGAGAAGGATGTGTTTGTGTATGATGGTTTGTACTACCTTTCAAGTTGGCTGATCGAACAGCTGTTCGATCGGTTAGCCCAACCGATCGGCTAGCACTTCATTGTTTTCAAATATGTCACTCGATCGGTTGGCATGCTCGATCGGGTGACATTCCAATGTTTCGAAAAGTCTGAGTGTTTTGAAGTGTAGTATCTCATGATTCGAGTAGTAATGATCACAATCGAGTGGCTCGATCGATCGAATAGAACTCTGTCAATATTACACTTCATGAGTTTGTGGGACTAAGTGCTAGTCGATCGGTTAGCCTAGTCGATCGGCTGGCATAGTCGTTCGGTTGGGCTGTTCGATCGAACAGCCTAGCCGTTCGGCCAGCGTCTCGATTCGGTTAACCTATCACTTAACACTTGGTTATTCCCGTTATTTGTTGACGTTTTAGAGATATTTTGACTACGAGTTGAACCACAAAGCTGAAGTCCCTACTTAGTCTACTGACTCGAGCAGGAATCACCCAAACTTGGTCAGAGACGGTTTGGAACCTAAGTTTAACGTTTAACCCGAAATCGGTATATCTCTCGGTAGAACCCGAATCTTGAACCATGTGTTTGTTTAGATTGATTTGTAAATCGGTTCAAGTCTCGTTTTCACCTTTTTGAGTATAAAAGAGTTGAAGATAGATGAAAACCCATCTTCCAATCCTTTTCCACTGTGAAATGTTAAGATCTTTGGTAGATTTTTGGTTATTTATGTGGAAATCGGTTAGATCTAAGCTATTCATGGTGGAATGATGTCAAAACTTAGTGTTCTTGAAGAACACATGATGACATCACCCAAGAACACCTAGATCTTGGTGATTTCATGGATGAAATCCAAGTTTTGAAAGATAGAAAGATGTAGAATCGATTAATGAACAAAACGTACAAGGATTAGAGCGAAATACTTACCGGTTTGAGAGAAATCTGAGATTTAGTGAGAAGAAGAGGCTGGTCGGTCAGAGCTTTTCCAAAAGTGGAAAGTTTGACAAAGACAGCCCTATTTATAGGCTTCCAAAAGAGAAAAGGGTCAGCTGATCGAACATCATCCCTGATCGATTGGGCTGCTCGATCGAACAGACTGTTCGATCGGCTAACCTGTTCGATCAGGTTGCCCTGTTCGATCGGCTAGCCTGTTCGATCAGGTTGCCCTGTTCGATCGGCTAGCCTGTTCGATCAGGTTGCCCTGTTCGATCGGCTTGCCTGGTTTTGAGTGTTTCGCGACGATTTTTTGATATTTCGACGGTTTGAACCATATTTTCATATATTTATATAATTATTAAATTATTTATTATTATTAATCACAAAAGGGCCGTATATACGTATTTATGTATCCAATTCTCAGTGCGGTGATCGAGTTACGCGTGCCTTCGAGTGCGTTCTTCGATGTGATGTGCCACAATGATTATCGGGGCACCACTTACTCATATTGCCATCATCGTCATGACGGTTAGAGTCATAGTACTCACCTGATAACCCTCGTTAGCGTTGATTACTCACATTTTGACACCTCACGCTCATCGAGAAGGGTAGATTAGGCCTTTACTCGACATCATCGTGAGTGTTATGCAAAAATAGGTTTGTACTAATGATAGAATATGCGTAATCATTCGATTATACTTCGATTTAGCGATAAAATTGATATAGTTACATTATGATCCGAATCTCCGGTGCTAGGCGTAACGAGTGTATCGAGTAGTAACAACGCACGAAGGTGCGGGTTGTTACAAAACAAGAAAACAGAAGGCTGAACACTCCCCGTGCTCAGTGAGCATGGGGGCATGCCCAAGTGTCAGCAGAAAAGACAAATTTGTAGAAGCTTCTATCGCCCACCACGGGGTCGTGCTCAGCAGACACGGGGCCGTGGTCAACTCTAAGATTCGCAGGATCGAGGGAAATCTTGATAGTACAAATACGCTTCTGCACACGGGGTCGTGCTCAGCGGACACGGGGGCGTGGTCAACTAATGCAGACAACCTGCAATTAATGAAGAAAGGGAAGGAGGATGGACACGGGGCCGTGTCCAATGGACACGGGGCCGTGCCCGAGCTGCTGTTCAGGCTATAAATAGGGGTGCTTGGCTCATTTGCAAACCATCCCTTGGCACACCACCTCTCTCACACTTCACCCACCACCCACCACCATCACAACACCATCATCCACCACCATCATCCATTGTCCATCATAGAGTGTGTGAGTAATCAAAGGTTACACTACACACGAGTCGGATCCAAGTGAATAACTAAGATAATCTCTTAAAAAGTGAAAAAGTGCGGAAATAATCAAAGGTTACACTACACACGAGTCGGATCCAAGTGATTCATCTTGTCTATCTGTTTTTACTTTTATTTTGTTTTCAGCATTTTAGTTAATTTTATTTTTCTAGTTTAAAAACCTTTTTCTAACTTTTGATTTGATTAGACGTTGAGGATAAACCGGTACTAAAAGCTCTTGTGTCCTTGGACGACCTCGGTATCTTACCAACACTATACTACGTCCACGATGGGTGCACTTGCCCATATGTGTGTTTAGTTTTAGTAAATATCGTGTTTTATAAATTTAAAACTTGGCAAAAAAGTGTAAAAGGGCTTAAAAATATATATTAAAAACTATACACACTTACGCACATCAAGTTTTTGGCGCCGTTGTCGGGGACACAAGGATTTTAAGAAAGTTAGGAATCAACGGCCTAATCGTTTTTTCTAACTTTTCTGTTTTTTTAGGATTTTCTTAATTTTTCAGTTTCTGCAGAGCTCAGCACGGGCCGTGCCTGGTCGGACACGGACCGTGCCTAGCGATTGTTACTGGCAGTTTTTGTTTTCCGAGTTGCAGAGAGTTGAGCACGGGGCCGTGTCGGTGGAACACGGGGCCGTGTTGAACTCCCCAGTAACAGGGATCCGGAAAATAGTCACTGTACCTCCGACCACGGGCCGTGTTCATCTGAGCACGGGGCCGTGGTGAAGCTTCTGACCAACGTTCTTTTTTTATTTTTATTGCAGGACTTGGAACTCAGGCGCCACATTTGCATTCTCCATGTAGTGTATGAGCTCCAGTTCCAGTAGAGACATTAAAGAACCCCTAGACGAACCCGAACGCTTTCTACGAAAGAGACTCAAGGCTAAAAACCAAGAGAAAGTTTCGGGGGACCCAGTTCCAATGGCGGACCAACGTACCCACATGGATTACCTACGGCCCACTGTAGGTAATCTAGGCACCGCTATCAATGCACCGAATGTCGAAGCCAACAACTTCGAACTTCGGTCACATTTGATACAAATGCTTCAAAACTCCGCAACCTTCCATGGGCTTGCGGACGAGGATCCTCATCTACATATTACTAACTTCTTAGAAATATGTGATACCTTTAGGATCAATGGAGCATCAAACGACGCCATCCGCCTTCGAATGTTTCCATTTTCACTAAAAGACCGAGCAAAGGCTTGGCTCAACGCCCTCCCAGTTGGCTCGGTAAACACCTGGGATGAACTAGCCCAAAAGTTTCTATATAAGTATTTCCCTCCTGCTAAAACGGCTAAATTAATGACTGAAATTAATACATATTCACAAGAGGATGGGGAATCCTTATATGAAACTTGGGAAAGGTTCAAGGAGCTACTAAGAAAGTGTCCTCATCACGGTCTTGCGGTGTGGCAACAAGTATCCACTTTCTACAATGGGTTGTTGCCACACACAAGACAAACACTTGACTCTAGCTCCAGGGGACTTTTAGGTAATCGTCGCCCAAATGAAATATATAATCAAATTGAGGAAATTGCTCAAACCAATTTTCAGTGGCACACTCCCCGAGGCAATAAATCTATTGCCCCGGGCGCCCATAAGGTTGATGAAAGCACTTCTTTACAAGCCCAAATCGAGGCCCTTTCTTCAAAAATAAAAAAACTAGAAATGACAAAAACCGCCTCGGTCATGGCTTGTGAAGGGTGTGGTGGGCCACACGAAAATTGGAGTTGTATGAAAGAGTTAGATGATCAACAGAGTCAGTAAACTACATTGATAATAGACCTAGGACGTCGGGTCCTCCAACGGGTACCTACAACCAAGGATGGCGTAACCACCCTAACCTTGGTTGGAGAGAACCCGGCAATAGTAGTAACCAACAAAATCTAAACCAACGAACAAACTTTCAACAACCAAGAAACGAGTCACAAAATTTCTCTCAACAACAAGGTGGACGAGAAAGGCTTGAAGATACTGTATCTCGCCTCATCTCCGACACCAAAAAGAAAAACTCGAATCGATTTCAACAATTGGAATCGAATTTTAGAAATCAAGAAGCTAGTATACAAAACATCGAAAAGCAATTAAATCAAATAGCTCAGAATTTCTCCGAGAGACCACAAGGCGCGTTACCAAGTAATACCGAAACCAACCCGAAAGCACAAGTCCATCTCATAACATTAAGAAACCGTATCGTGGGTTCCGAAGAGGCTCTGTTGCCTCCAACTGAAAGAAGCACAACTCCGACCCAACAAGAGAAGGCTTCTCCACCAATTCAAGAGCCTACTAAGACTCTTCCGGTTCCATACCCCGGTCGGTTGATTCGTCAAAAGACCGATGAGCAATTCGCAAAGTTCGAAAATTTACTAAAACATTTGCATGTTAATATTCCATTTATCGAAGTCCTAACTCAAATGCCTAAATACTCAAAATTTATGAGGGACTTCCTCACTCATAAAAGGAAAATTGAATCATTGCAATTAGTTAACTTAGGCGAAGAATGCTCCGCCTTACTACTCAACAAACTACCGCAAAAGAAAATTGATCCTGGAAGCTTCACGATTCCTTGCTCAATTGGGTAATCCCCCATTCGCAATGCACTAGCCGATCTTGGGGCTAGCATAAACCTCATGCCCGCCTCAATGTTCAAACGACTCGGCCTAGGAAAAACGAGCCCTACAAATATGAGCATACAACTTGCCGACCGATCCGTCAAATATCCACAAGGTGTCGCTGAAAATCTATTGGTCAAAGTCGACAATTTCGTCTTCCCGGCCGACTTTGTCATACTAGACATGGAAGAAGACGCCGAAGTCCCTCTCTGTGACACCCCAGGAAAACCAGTGAACGATGTAACTTACCTAGCTTCCTCAGTGAGTGCGTACCAAATTTCGGGACGAAATTTCTTTCAAGTTGGGGATAATGTGACAACTCGAATTTCCAAGATTCGATTTCATATGTATTACACGATCATGTATTGACTAGTTATTTATTTGCACATTTGGCTGCCATGAAATTGTATACGTTTGATTGTTTGATTGTGCATAGTTGTTTGCTATATGGTGAAACTTGTAAAATGTGTAAACTAGTTAGTGTGAAACACATTACATCACAAACAACCTTCGAAGGATGTCCAACCTCCGAAGGATGTTCACGAAACATGGCCCTAGGATCGAAGGATCACGAAACATATCCTTCGATCCGAAAGATCATCTTTCGGATCAAAGGGGTCTCGAAACATATCCTTCGGCCCAGTCATTTTAATGGGCTTGGCCCATTCCGATGATACGGTTATATTAGTGAATGCATGAAATCAGTAGGGATTTTTCTAAAAACCCTAGAACACCTCTACTTGTGACGGCAACCACAAACCTACGGAGACTTCTTGCTGATCATTTCCCTTGTTTTCATTTCCGGTTAGTGTTTAATAAATATGATTTCATGATTTATCGATCGTCTTACAATATGTTGTTGATATGATAACCGGTTATGTATGTTAAGTGGATATGGATGTTAATCGGACTTGTATGCTAATCGATTCTGTCGTGATGATGGTTAGTGATAAGGTGTTTGGGGATCGGTTGTTTTATCATGCAATTCGGATATATATTATTGTTATTGGAACCGGGACATAATATGATTGAATACTGTTATTGTTATTGTTCATGTGAATATTGTTATTGTTATTGTTCATGTGGGTAAATTAGGGTTCATAAAGTTTATTATAAAAATCCCTGTTTGATCGATTTTTAGGTGACAGAATACTTGAAATTGTGTTAGTTGATAAACACGGATAAAATTGGAAACTTTGAATAAGCGTAACTGATTATGAAAACGTAACTGCTTATGTCGAAAGATACTTGTCTACTCGAAACATAGTTATTGTCGAAAGATGCTTGTAGTCGAAACATAGTTGTGACCGAAAGATATCTGTTGACCGAAAGATACATGTTGACCGAAAGATATGTGTGTGATCGAAAGATGACAATAGGTTCGAAACATAACCTTCGGTCCGAAAGATAACTGAGATAACTAATGTGTCGAAAGATAAGGGTGGATCGAAAGATGCTTGGTTATGAATGTACTTTGAAAGATGGAATTATATGTTTGATTTATTTGGCATGCCATGCTTGATGAACGTTAACATTTGTATACGTGAAGTAATACGTGTTGTGCCGTTATGCAAACTGACTGTTATGTGAACATTAAATTGCATGCGTATCAGTGCGAACATGAACTGATTTGTTATACGTGCATACAATAGGACGTGACTATTTACTTGTGAGTGCATAATCTAGCATACCGAGCAAACCAAGGTGAGTTCACACTCTTACCAAGGCATGGGGTTCCCGGGGTGTTGGGAATGGGATTGAAAGGTTGATTAGATACATTATTGACACTATGCCTAGACTACCACTTTACTATCCTCGGTTGTGAAGGATACCTATAGTTACGAGTAGTCTAGTGGTTATACAACGTGGAACACCACCACACAGTAACGTGGAACACCACCACACAGTAACGTGGAACACCACCACACAGTAACGTGGAACACCACCACACAGTAACGTGGAACACCACCACACAGTAACGTGGAACACCACCACACAGTAACGTGGAACACCACCACACAGTAACGTGGAACACCACCACACAGTAACGTGGAACACCACCACACAGTAACGTGGAACACCACCACACAGTAACGTGGAACACCACCACAGGAAAACGTGGAACACCACCACAGGAAAACGTGGAACACCACCACAGGAAAACGTGGAACACCACCACAGGAAAACGTGGAACACCACCACAGGAAAACGTGGAACACCACCACAGTAAAATATACAAACGGCCCAGTAGAGCCACCTATTACAAATGAACTTACTATTACGCATTTCCTTTATGTGAACTCGCTCAACTAGTTTGTTGATCATTCTGTTACATGCCTTGCAGATCGTTAGGTACTTGGAGCTTGCATACGGAGGAGCTGGTCGTTGTGGGGCTTGGATCGTGATCACCTTGTTAAACACTTTTGATGTCTGATACTTATTTGCTATGGGTTTTACAATAATACGCTTCCGCTAAACAATGTTAACTTACTTATGTTTTGGAAACACCTTTCATATGGAAATGGTTTGGATTATAATGTGATTACTTTTACTTTATACAATGTTCTGTATGATTGGTGGCTTGATCCTGGTCAGTCACGCTCCCAAGCGGTGATACTCCGCAGGTGGATTTTTTTGGGGGTGTGACAGATTGGTATCAGAGCCATTGGTTATAGAGAACTTGGTTTTAATATGGGAAAACGTTTTTATTAAAACCAGACTATAACCAGAACAGTGCTCTCAACGATCCACAACGACGCTTCGCTCCACGTGCAAGACTCGACATCCTAGGTAATAAGGTTTATGTTTATTACCTGCTTGCTAGAACTGCATAGAACTTTGCTCGTAGTATGCTTACATTACTTTGCTCACAACTTGTTATTGCATGAGAATACATACGTGCTTACACTCTTCTGTCATCGCACTATTCGTGAACCATTCTTACTTATGCTACCTTTACTGTTCGATCATGTCTGGACGTGTTGACATGACTCAAGCCCAGTTGACGGCTCTCATTAACGAACAAGTTGCTGCGGCACTTGCAGCCGCACAAGCAGGAGGTATAACCTGCTATCCCAGACCTATTCTAGGATGTTAGATCCTACTCTCGTGACCCAACTTTCGCGCTTAACCTTGATCTATCTTTCTCGCGCAACGGGTCAGAACGCACACATTCCAGAACATCATGGACTGTCGTCCAAGCACATTCAGTGGCACATTCAAGAACTTCATGTGTGAACGCCCTGAGGCTCGCAGGGTCAAGTACGCCACTGGTACTTTGGTAGGAATCGCGCTAACCAGGTGGAACGCGCAAGTACAGATACTAGGGTTGGCAGCTGCTAACGCCACCCCCTGGAACGAATTCAAAGAACACATTAAAAGGGAATACTACACGCGTGATGACATCCACAAGTTGGAAGTGGAGCCTTACCATTTGAAAATGATGGGGTCAGAAATTGAAGCTCATACGAAACGATAGAACGGACTGGCCATCTTGTGTCCAACCATGGTGGACCCTCCAAACAAGCGTATCGAATTGTACCTCAAGGGTCTAGCCTCAGAGATTCAGAGCCAAGCTACATCGGCTAACCTCGACAAAATCCAAGACATTCAGTGTCTTGCTCATCGCCTCACGGATCAGGCAGTGGAACAGAACAGGCTACCTAGTTGTATCAGCGCTATTACTACCGCTACCACTTCTGCTACTCCCGCTACTCCTAGTGACAACAAGCGGAAATGGGATGGGTATTCCAGCAAGGGTTCAGCTACCGCTCGGTCTCAAGCACAACAGCAGCACAAGAATAGTGATCGCCTGAGCACAGCAGAAGCTAAGGAATTCAGGAGCCCACGGCTTGCACACCGGAATCGCCAGCAGCAACAGCAAGCAGGAATCCTATACAAAGAAAAGATTGTTCGCATTCCTCGTTCTGGTCAAGAACCTCTCGAAGCTCAAGGCGACAAGAGTGGTGCCGTGGTTGGCATCACCTCTTTCTTGAAGGCTCAGAAATGTTTGCGGAAGGGCCACACCGCAACTTTGGCTCTCGTTACTGACTCATCAGCGAAAGAAAAGAAGTTGGAAGACCATTCAGTTGTACACGACTTTCCTCAGGTGTCTCGCAAGGATTTACCTGGTCTACCGCCGCATCATCAGGACGAATTTCAAATCGAGCTCGCTCCAGGAGCAGCACCCATAGCTCGAGCACCGTATCGCTTAACTCCACCAGAATCGGAAGAACTATCGACGCAGCTACCAGGAATCTTGGATAAGGGATTTATCCGACCTAGCTCTTCGCCTTGGGGAGCTCCAGTGTTATTTGTGAAGAAGAAAGACGGTACGTTCAGAATGTGCATCGACTACCGTGAACTCAACAAGGTGACGGTGAAGAACCGTTATCCTCTTCCGCGTATAGATGACTTATTCGACCAGCTGCAAGGGTCGTGTTACTATTCCAAGATTGATTTAAGGTCAGGTTATCATCAGCTGAGAGTCCGGGATGAGGACGTCTCCAAAACCGCTTTCAGAACTCGTTACGGTCACCACGAGTTTCTTGTCATGCCATTCGGGCTTACGAACGCGCCTGCAGTCTTCATGGATCTTATGAACAGGGTGTGTAAACCCTACCTAGACAAAATGTTCTTGACTCCATCAACGACATTCTGATCTACTCCAAGAGTCAGGAGGAGCACGAGCAGCATCTTCGTCTTATTTTGGAACTCCTTCGGAAGGAACAGTTGTACGCCAAGCTTTCTAAATGCGACTTCTGGCTTCGTGAAGTCCACTTCTTAGGCCACGTAGTGAACAAGGATGGGATACATGACGATCCATCCAAGGTAGATTCGATCAGAAACTGGCCTGCACCGCGTACACCGACAGAAATACGTCAATTCTTGGGTTTGGCGGGGTACTACAGGCGATTTATTAAAGACTTCTCCAAGATCGCGCAGCCACTTACTATGCTAACACAGAAAGGTGTCGTTTACAGATGGGGTAATACGCAAGAGACCGCTTTTCAGTACTTAAAGGATAGGCTTTGCAGCGCACCAATTCTCTCATTGCCAGAGGGCACAGACGACTTCGTGGTTTATTGTGATGCATCCATTCGGGGACTGGGATGTGTGTTAATGCAGCGCGACAAGGTTATCGCTTACGCCTCTCGTCAACTCAAGGTTCACGAGCGCAACTACACGACGCACGATTTAGAGCTGGGAGCTGTTGTTTTCGCGCTTAAGATATGGCGACACTACCTGTACGGTACCAGGTGCACGATTTACACCGATCACAGGAGTCTCGAGCATATCCTTAAGCAGAAGGATTTGAATATGCGTCAACGACGATGGGTCGAGTTACTTAACGATTACGAGTGCGCTATCAAGTATCATCCAGGCAAAGCCAATGTTGTGGCGGATGCCCTTAGTCGAAAGGACACTTTACCACGGCGCGTGCGAGCGCTACAGCTTACGATTCAGCCTAGCCTTCCTGCTCAGATACGAGCTGCTCAGACAGAAGCCCTGAAGCCCGAAAACGTCAAGGCTGAAGCCTTACGCGGCTCACGACAACAAATGGAACAAAAGGCGGACGGCGCCTACTATGTCACGGGCCGGATTTGGGTCCCTCTCTATGGCGGTCTACGCGAACTCGTAATGGACGAAGCACACAAGTCTCGCTACTCGGTACATCCAGGGTCGGATAAAATGTACCACGACATCAGCACTACATATTGGTGGCCTAGTATGAAGGCCCACATTGCTACGTACGTTGGAAAATGCTTGACCTGTGCGAGAGTCAAGGTCGAATATCAGAAACCAACTGGCCTACTTCAACAGCCTATGATACCACAGTGGAAATGGGAAGAAATTTCCATGGACTTTGTTACAGGCCTACCGAGATCTCAGCGTAGGAACGACACAATATGGGTGATCGTGGATCGACTCACCAAGTCTGCACACTTCCTGGCTATTAAGGAAACGGATACGTTCTCCACTCTCGCAGATATCTACCTCAAGGAAGTTGTTTCGAGGCACGGGGTGCCCATTTCTATTATTTCGGATCGGGATGCACGATTCACGTCAGAACTTTGGCAAGCGATGCACAAATCTTTCGGCTCACGATTAGACATGAGCACAGCATATCATCCTCAGACGGATGGGCAGTCTGAGCGAACTATTCAAACTCTAGAAGACATGCTTCGAGCGTGTGTCATCGATTTCGGCAACGGCTGGGAAAAGCACCTCCCTTTGGTGGAGTTCTCGTATAATAACAGTTACCATACCAGCATTCAAGCCGCTCCATTCGAGGCATTGTACGGACGTAAATGCCGGTCACCTCTCTGTTGGGCAGAGGTGGGGGATAGTCAGATTACGGGTCCAGATATTATTGTGGACGCCACAGAAAAGATTTCAGAGATACGACAACGCATGGCGGCAGCACGCGACCGTCAGAAAGCCTACGCGGGCAAGCGTAGAAAACCATTGGAATTTGAGGTCGGGGACCGGGTTTTATTGAAAGTTTCACCCTGGAAGGGTGTGGTTCGATTTGGTAAACGAGGCAAACTGAATCCGCGGTACGTCGGACCATTCGAAATCTTAGAAAACATTGGCAAAGTAGCCTACAAGTTGAACTTACCAGCTGAACTCGGAGCAGTTCACAATGTCTTTCATGTGTCGAACTTAAAGAAGTGCTTATCAGATGAAACCCTCATCATTCCTTTTAAGGAACTCACTATCGACGAGCGGTTGCAGTTCGTCGAGGAACCAGTTGAAAACACGGACCGGGATGTTAAGGTCCTCAAGCACAAGAGAATCCCTCTTGTTCGAGTTCGTTGGAACTCCCAGCGTGGCCCAGAGTATACCTGGGAACGCGAAGATCAGATGAAAGAAAAGTATCCCCAGTTATTCGAAACCAATGCATCCACTTCTGAGGCTGAAGCTACTACTACTGAATTTCGGGACGAAATTCCAAATCAACGGGGGGATGATGTGACACCCCAGGAAAACCAGTGAACGATGTAACTTACCTAGCTTCCTCAGTGAGTGCGTACCAAATTTCGGGACGAAATTTCTTTCAAGTTGGGGATAATGTGACAACTCGAATTTCCAAGATTCGATTTCATATGTATTACACGATCATGTATTGACTAGTTATTTATTTGCACATTTGGCTGCCATGAAATTGTATACGTTTGATTGTTTGATTGTGCATAGTTGTTTGCTATATGGTGAAACTTGTAAAATGTGTAAACTAGTTAGTGTGAAACACATTACATCACAAACAACCTTCGAAGGATGTCCAACCTCCGAAGGATGTTCACGAAACATGGCCCTAGGATCGAAGGATCACGAAACATATCCTTCGATCCGAAAGATCATCTTTCGGATCAAAGGGGTCTCGAAACATATCCTTCGGCCCAGTCATTTTAATGGGCTTGGCCCATTCCGATGATACGGTTATATTAGTGAATGCATGAAATCAGTAGGGATTTTTCTAAAAACCCTAGAACACCTCTACTTGTGACGGCAACCACAAACCTACGGAGACTTCTTGCTGATCATTTCCCTTGTTTTCATTTCCGGTTAGTGTTTAATAAATATGATTTCATGATTTATCGATCGTCTTACAATATGTTGTTGATATGATAACCGGTTATGTATGTTAAGTGGATATGGATGTTAATCGGACTTGTATGCTAATCGATTCTGTCGTGATGATGGTTAGTGATAAGGTGTTTGGGGATCGGTTGTTTTATCATGCAATTCGGATATATATTATTGTTATTGGAACCGGGACATAATATGATTGAATACTGTTATTGTTATTGTTCATGTGAATATTGTTATTGTTATTGTTCATGTGGGTAAATTAGGGTTCATAAAGTTTATTATAAAAATCCCTGTTTGATCGATTTTTAGGTGACAGAATACTTGAAATTGTGTTAGTTGATAAACACGGATAAAATTGGAAACTTTGAATAAGCGTAACTGATTATGAAAACGTAACTGCTTATGTCGAAAGATACTTGTCTACTCGAAACATAGTTATTGTCGAAAGATGCTTGTAGTCGAAACATAGTTGTGACCGAAAGATATCTGTTGACCGAAAGATACATGTTGACCGAAAGATATGTGTGTGATCGAAAGATGACAATAGGTTCGAAACATAACCTTCGGTCCGAAAGATAACTGAGATAACTAATGTGTCGAAAGATAAGGGTGGATCGAAAGATGCTTGGTTATGAATGTACTTTGAAAGATGGAATTATATGTTTGATTTATTTGGCATGCCATGCTTGATGAACGTTAACATTTGTATACGTGAAGTAATACGTGTTGTGCCGTTATGCAAACTGACTGTTATGTGAACATTAAATTGCATGCGTATCAGTGCGAACATGAACTGATTTGTTATACGTGCATACAATAGGACGTGACTATTTACTTGTGAGTGCATAATCTAGCATACCGAGCAAACCAAGGTGAGTTCACACTCTTACCAAGGCATGGGGTTCCCGGGGTGTTGGGAATGGGATTGAAAGGTTGATTAGATACATTATTGACACTATGCCTAGACTACCACTTTACTATCCTCGGTTGTGAAGGATACCTATAGTTACGAGTAGTCTAGTGGTTATACAACGTGGAACACCACCACACAGTAACGTGGAACACCACCACACAGTAACGTGGAACACCACCACACAGTAACGTGGAACACCACCACACAGTAACGTGGAACACCACCACACAGTAACGTGGAACACCACCACACAGTAACGTGGAACACCACCACACAGTAACGTGGAACACCACCACACAGTAACGTGGAACACCACCACACAGTAACGTGGAACACCACCACACAGTAACGTGGAACACCACCACAGGAAAACGTGGAACACCACCACAGGAAAACGTGGAACACCACCACAGGAAAACGTGGAACACCACCACAGGAAAACGTGGAACACCACCACAGGAAAACGTGGAACACCACCACAGTAAAATATACAAACGGCCCAGTAGAGCCACCTATTACAAATGAACTTACTATTACGCATTTCCTTTATGTGAACTCGCTCAACTAGTTTGTTGATCATTCTGTTACATGCCTTGCAGATCGTTAGGTACTTGGAGCTTGCATACGGAGGAGCTGGTCGTTGTGGGGCTTGGATCGTGATCACCTTGTTAAACACTTTTGATGTCTGATACTTATTTGCTATGGGTTTTACAATAATACGCTTCCGCTAAACAATGTTAACTTACTTATGTTTTGGAAACACCTTTCATATGGAAATGGTTTGGATTATAATGTGATTACTTTTACTTTATACAATGTTCTGTATGATTGGTGGCTTGATCCTGGTCAGTCACGCTCCCAAGCGGTGATACTCCGCAGGTGGATTTTTTTGGGGGTGTGACACTCTCATCCTAGGGAGGCCATTTCTAGCCACAGCGCAAGCAGTGGTAGACATGAATGACGGAACACTAACATTAAAGTTTGGGGACGAGGAAGTGAAGTTTGGGGTTGGAAAAAGAGTAGAAGACGAAGACCCGATCAACTACATGAAGGTCATGGACTCAAGCTTGGATAATGCTCTCCGACGGTGTAGCATGGGATGCAAAACATCCCACTTGGGTAACATATGACCAGGCTTTGGGTCTAGCCAAGGACCCTTATAAACGTGGCGTACCACGGAGGCATTCCGCGGAACTATCCTTAGTTTAGTTTAGATTAATTTGTATGTTTTCTAGTTTAGTTTTAATTTTCAGGAATAAAACACACTCGGGATGGTGAAGGATAACAAGGGAAACTTGCACCAGCACCCCATGCACGAAAACAGGGTCATCCGACAAAATTTTCTTCATTACAGCAAGTTCAGCACGGGCCGTGCCCGCCCAACACGGCCCCGTGCTGCGCAGTCTGCAGAAAATGCCTAGTCCAGGTAACTGGACATGGGGCGTGCTCACTGAACACGCCCTCGTGCCCAGGCTTCTGTTTCTTTTTACAAACTTTTGTTACTGGTGATCTGAACACGGGGCCATGCATGGACACCATGGGGTTGTGTCCAGACGCCCAGTAACATAAATTTTGCTTTTACACACCTTTTACACATTCAATCAACCTAAAAACTTATTTTTGGGACACATTGAGGACAATCTGTAATTTAAGTGTGGGGGGGGGGGGATGCTAAAACCTTGAATCTTGCAAGTCCTAAATACAAGCCTTACACAAAACTCTATTGGAACCGCTAATCACCCCAAATTTTTGAAATTTTTTCAAAAATTTTCATTTTTTTTACTTGTCTAAGTTTAATTTGGGAAATTCAAGTTCTAAAAAGGTTATATTTTTACAAATTTACAACCGATAGCGTCGTGATAAAAAGAACCAACATAAGAAAATTATGAAACGACATGACAAGTTTGGTTAAAGTTTGATTATATATACTTGATCACATGAAACCCATTCCCACAAAAGTGAGTTTTGAGCCCTTATTGAGCATACAAATACATATCTTTAAACTAAATGCTCATTTTTCGTTTCTTGTGTGAATAGCCGCTTGGTTCTTACGACTCTAGAACTTGCCACGACGATACATTCCCGGTTCTTACCAACTTAAACCCGAGTAAGTAAATGATGGAGGCATTAGGACTAACCCTTTTTTATTTCTACACCATTATTTTTCTTTTTCTTTTACCACCTACCCAAAATCCCCCTAGTTAACCCCTTTGAGCCTAAACCTTTTCATTTCTTAACCCAAAACAAAAAACCCTTTTACCCACCAAAACCCTTTTTCATTTTAAACCCTTTGTTTTAATAACAAGCTCGGTTTTTATTATGACTCTAAAAAAATAAAAAAAATAAAATAAAAAATAATAATAATATGATGATGAAGCCAAAGAAATAAACAAACAAGTTTATAAAAAACAACTTTGTTTGAAAGAAATGCTTCATCAAAATAAAAAAAGTTTTGAAAAATAACGAGTCTTATGAAAACCGATGCTTTTTACGCTTTTCGCCCTTTTTACTAACCACTAACCCAACCACCTACCTTTAGCCCAAGCCTAACCCTTCACCCCAAAAGTCCTCTTGATATTTACAAAGGTGTATAGTTAAAAAGGAGGAGGATTGGTTGTTTGGCAAGCCTATGGTAGGAGTAAGTTCCATGCCGCTCTCGAGTGATTCACTAAAATACATCTTCGGCCGAGTGTTGAGTGATTCCCCCGTGAGGTACGTGAACTTGTACATAAATGGAATTTTAAAAAGGCATGTTATGCCCTAATTGTTAGTGCATACATCTGTCGACTTCGTCTTGTATCGAGTCTTAGTCTTAGAATGTTAGATTAGGGCGCATTGTATGAGATTTCCCAACATGTCCGTATAAGTGAAACCTTATGAAAGGTTCCGCTTATTCGTACATGTCCGTATAAGTGAAACCTTATGAGAGGTTCCGCTTATTCGTACATGTCCGTATAAGTGAAACCTTATGAGAGGTTCCGCTTATTCGTACATGTCCGTATAAGTGAAACCTTAATAGAGGTTCCGCTTATTCGTACATGTCCGTATAAGTGAAACCTTATGAGAGGTTCCGCTTATTCGTACATGTCCGTATAAGTGAAACCTTATGAGAGGTTCCGCTTATTCGTACATGTCTATAAATACCTCTTGAGCGAAATCATTTGTAACACTTCTTGTTTTCCATACCGAGGTGCTGCCGGTGTGAGAATTGGTTGTAAACGCTGTTATATCAATCAACAAAGTGATTTAAGTGAAGATCTAGCTATTTCTACGTCAGGTACTTGTTTTCCGCACCTGTATCTGATCAAAACTCCTCTGATAGACTACGTTCGGGTCAGAATTCGATCCTACACTAATAAGTAATTTATCTTATGAAATGTTTTTTTTTATAAATCATGATGAATAGGATTGTAAATAAATAAGAATAAAACTTAATAAAGGATCTTGGAAATCCCGACACTCTATGACAAGCCCAAAAACCTTCTCTTCTACCCATTCCATTTGGGAGTGTAAAGCCACATTATAAAGAGTTTTGCTTAAGGACAAGCAAAGATTCAAGTGTGGGGGTATTTGATGTGCACAAAATGCAACATATAAATTACATCAATTGTGGCATAAAACTAACCCTTTTTTAGTACTAATGTTGGAAAAAGTGTGTTTTTGTCTTCCTTTTGTATTTTCAGGATTAAATGAGCTCAAATAAACAAAAGAAGCAAAAAGGCAGCTAAATCTAACATAGATACAAGAAAAGGAACAAACGTGGCATGCCCGGCCTCCCGACAGCATCTTCCCAAGCAAAACAAGAAAACAGAAGGCTGAACACGCCCCGTGCTCAGTGAGCACGGGGGCGTGCCCAAGTGTCAGCAGAAAAGACAAAGTTGTAGAAGCTTCTATCGCCCACCACGGGGTCGTGCTCAGCGGACACGAGGCCGTGGTCAACTCTAAGATTCGCAGCATCTAGGGAAATCTTGATAGTACAGATACGCTTCTGCACACGGGGTCGTGCTCAGCGGACACGGGGGCGTGGTTAACTAATGCAGACAAACTGCAATTAATGAAGAAAGAGAAGGAGGATGGACACGGGGTTGTGTCCAATGGACACGGGGCCGTGCCCGAGCTGCTGTTCATGCCATAAATAAGGGTGCTTGGCTCATTTGCAAACCATCCCTTGGCACACCACCTCTCTCACACTTCACCCACCACCCACCACCATCACAACACCATCATCCACCACCATCATCCATTGTCCATCATAGAGTGTGTGAGTCGTCTCGGGATCCAAGATTGATCGTAAGAGTTCTTGACAATCAAAGGCCATGTTTGCCTAAGTCTCTTACATCACTTGGTGAAGACAAGGGTTTAGTGTAATACTTTTTATTTTTAATCTTTTCACACTTTTTATTTGGTTATGTATTAATGACTTTTATAACTAGTTTCTTATGTTGAAGGTGATTCTTCCTTATCGTTTGTCCGTGGTGTCTTGGTATTATTTTACTGTCTATATAAAATAAAAGATTTTCACCATTCATATCTCTACGGTTTATATGGAGATATGTTGGCTACCTGGTCGGGGGTTAAGGGAACGGTTTGGTAAGAGTCTTGCCATTGTTCAGTGTATAGATCCTGCAAAGGACTTGGGTCAAATTTAGTAGGACCTCCTTCAATACCCACCGGTATTGGATGGCGAGGGTCCAAACTCTTTGATCCCCTCATAAGTTAAACTACTATTAAAACTTTAACCCGGTTACTTAGGACTGTATCCCTGCTGACTCAGACTACTTAGCCGAGGGTAACGTCACCTTCAAAAGAGGGGCCTACCACAATATGCATTAATAACTTAATTAATTATCTTTCAATAATCCGATCCTTTAGGATTGTATCCTTGCTGACTCAAACTACTGGGTTGAGGGTAAGTCACCTTCAAAAGAGGGGCCTACTACAATAACTAAGATAATCTCTTAAAAAGTGAAAAATTGCGGAAATATTCAAAGGTTACACTACACACGAGTCAGATCCAAGTGATTCATCTTGTCTATCTGTTTTTACTTTTATTTTATTTTCAGCATTTTAGTTAGTTTTATTTTTCTAGTTTAAAAACCTTTTTCTAACTTTTGATTTGATTAGACGTTGAGGATAAACCGGTACTAAAAGCTCTTGTGTCCTTGGACGACCTTGGTATCTTACCAATACTATACTATGTCCACGATGGGTGCACTTGCCCATATGTGTGTTTAGTGTTAGTAAATATCGTATTTTATAAATTTAAAACTTGGCAAAAAAGTGTAAAAGGGCTTAAAAATTTACATTAAAAACTATACACACTTACGCACATCAATGGCACAAAAGGCCAAGTCACAAGGACAAATTTAAATTATAAGCCATGATCTTATAGGATCGAGGCATTAAGGCTTGAATCATAGTTCATCACCTTTTCTTGACAGAGAGTCGTAGACTACAACTGTCTTTTAGTCTCAAAGGACATTAAATATGGCCCGTAGGCACTTCATCACTAATGGATGATTTAATGAAATAGAGAAAAGGAATTGGAAGAATCCAATATAAGGATGACTTATGAAATTTTATCGAATCACATTTGCCAAGAGTGTTAACATGTTTTCAGATGTTAACAAGGATCTGAATCTTAATAAGGAACTACCATCATGGCTCTGTCTTAAAATGACACATGGGCTAGGTTTTGCCTTTAAGATTTTGTTTAATAATAGCAGATCTTATAAAAGGAATGATGTTTTTATTTATTTCATATATTATATTCATACATATGATGACAAAATGAAATTTTAAATAAAACACTCCAATAAATTTAAAAGGAGTACATAGATGCCCTAAACGGGACTTTAAAGAAACAACATTGTCCACGCAGGGACTGAAAGATAAATATGTCCTTATAAGGACTACTAGAGAAAAGAAATACAACAAAAGAGTTTCTTCTTCACTTTATTTCTGAAAATTTCCTCCTTGGTTCACTGTGTGCGGTATGGGTGCTGAAGGTTTTGGCGGGTAATCGAAATCTTCCACACTAGGAACCTTAGCAGAAATGGAATCCAAGGATTCTATGGTTAACAAATAATATGGATCACGGATAGGGTCAGGGCAGGTATAATCTAAGTTTGGGATTCCAAGACTTGGAGGTAAGAAATATGGGTCATTTGGGTCTATAGGTATCATCTTTGGAGTGGGAACCTTAGGGACTGCTGGTATGGACTCCTCCGATGTTCGCTTCTCATTCGAAATTTCAAAAGTCTTAGGTATAGAATCTGGAATATGGTTAATGGTTTCAACGGGTTTGATTTTGGGAATGGGTCCAAAAAGATCCTTCCTCCATACTGGCCGTACGCTTATTCGAGCTGCGGTATGAACCTTAACATTCTTAAACTTCGTGTTTGGAGAGCTTCCACCAATGGCAGCTTTACTCGAAGACATGTTCCTGAAATACATAAATATTGAAAACAATGTATACTTATTAGGGATGAGATTATTCCTAGTTCATGTCTAGACTCGGAAGTCAAGGAATGTGCTACTGTGTCATTGAGATTAAACACAAAAGGCTAGTGTTTAATTCACTCAATGTTGGCTCTGATACCAACCTGTCACACCCCGATATTTCCACGTATTATCGGTGGGGAGTATCGTGATGTAGTTAATATCATCATAGTCAATTTTTCACAGTTCAATGCACAACGGAAGACTAAAGTAACAATACTACAAACCGATTGAAAGTAACATAAGTATTACAAACGGAATGTAAAAGGATCCACAGGCGTATCAAAACAAATGAAATATTGTTCAACAAATTTTTAAGTGAAAAAGCTTGCATAACTCTTTATTTAATTCACTCAGGAGTAGCCAGCCTATTCCGCCTAGTACCTGCACTTAACCTTTTGGAAAATACGTCAGTTTACACTGGTAAATACAATTAACCGACTCTTTTGAAAACCTTTAAGAAAATTGATTTAAATGCACAAGGCACAGATAATCTTTTATAACTTGGGACAATTATTTTAAAAATAATCTTGTATACAGATTTATATGTTTGCCGTCCACCAGGGCCGGTTAGAAGAGCCGGACAAGATTAACTGACACACCACAGGTATAATGCCCACAAGGAGAACTCCTTATTGTGGATTACCATTTATACATACGCAACTGTCAGGTGTATGCCTACACCCCGTGCTTAAGTCGTGGCCATTTCAATGAATGAGCCGAGGATATCCAGGATATGGTCATTAACCCCCCAAAGGCCATATACCAAACAAAACATATTAAAACGGGTTATGTAAAATATATTAATCACAATCCGATTTACATAACTACACACCCGACCAAGCGGTATTATTATAATACCGTATCCCAAGCCCGTATAACGGAAAATAAGTTAAAAGTATTTACCTGAGCAAAATATTCAAATTTATCTCAGCCGTATACAATCAGCAAGTGCAAATATCTTTTACTGGGCTCCTAAATCTGGAACGAAGGTTTTAATAACCTATTAGATTCCTAACAGGCTTTACTTAAGTTTAAACTTAGACCGGTTAGTTTTAAAGAAAGATATACGGTTCAAAACGCAAGATTAAGCGAAGACCGGATTCGAATCTGATTTAGACCCGACAAGTATGAAGACTTGTATAATATGGGTAAACTAAACACATTCTGGATTTTGAGGTAAAAATGATAAGGTTTGACCCATTTCGGTCAATTTATGCAAACTAGTCACATAAACCGTACCGAACGCGAAAAATGCATAACGGGTAACCAAATGAATCATATACAGGTTCCCTAAGTTAATATGCTTAAAATGTGTTATGATATCAGTAGGATACCTTCCATTATGCTTAAAACGGATTTAAAACCAATTTATGCCCCGCAGGGATATTTTGGTCATTTTTAAGATTGTAAAAGAGATTAAATATTAATCTGAGGTTCTGGTCTAAAATGATCAGTAAAAATATTTATCTTTATAAGTCATATCAGTAGGGTATTGCATATATGCGAAATATATCATTTATAACCAAACTATGCACCGTAGAGGCATTTTGGTCATTTCACATAAGCTTTAAAGGTCAAATTTTGAAATCTGAGTTCAAAACTTTTACTTACTGTTAAAGTATAAAAATTTACTTATAATATCAGTAGGTAATAAGTCTTATGTGTTAAAAATGGTTTTGACCCATACTATGCGTTTAAAACGCATAAAAGTCGGTTTTAGGCGATTTTCAGGTTATATAAGGAAAGCTGAGATTTTTATCAGTCCAGAAGGCTTAAAATATTTTATTTAACATATAAAATCAGTAGCAAAAGATTTGATATCAAAATGTTGTGTAAAACTCATTTTATTAGCAAAAAGGGTATAACCGTCAATTACCGAATCAAAGCAATAACCCTATGTTATGATCAGTTTAAAAATTAATAAAAATCTTCAAAATCCCAAAATATTATATTACATCAGTGGGTAAAAGGTTTGGTGTCAAAATTCGGGTTTAAATAGGCTTTATACTAAAAATGCCGTTTAATTAATAAAAAGCTTTCAAATCACGATATTGAGCATAACTCCTAATTTAGACCTCAAACTGATGTCAAATTTTTAGGACAAGTTTATAAATCAGTAATAAAAGTTTTTGTCCTCTCACATTTTCAAAAATCTCGTTTTAATATCAAAAGGGCATAATGGTCAACATTTAAGCAATTAACGGAAACATGCAAATGTATCAGATAAATAAGGAACCATGTAGTATAACCTCAGAGGGTTTTACTAACTGATAATATGGTCCTAAAGAAACCTTAAGGTATATCTAAAACAAGCTAAATCGGGTCAGAACTGAAAGTCAAAGCAAAAGTCTTCTTTTTGCGACTTTCGGTTCCGAACCGAGCCTAAACTCATAATTGTCGGGTTGAACATGCTCAGACATGTTCTTACATTATTTACCAAGTTATTTTAGTGTTAAAACAGGTTCCATAACTTCTACATTACTAGTTATGAATTTATTTGCAAAAATAGCTTTCTGTTGACTTTTTAATATTAAGTTTGACCCGACAATTGACCAAGTTAGAGTGATAATCAGAGGGTGCCCTTTTAAGGAGTTAATACCTACATAATTACCAACTCATAGCCATTTTTAATTCGAATAATGGCTAGACCGTTTGTGATTAAACACAAAGTCAAAGCGTAATTACGCTAACTTTGACTTTCGGTCATTACACTAATGAAAACTTAATTACAGAGGCTAAGCACACTTACAAGAGTCCTTAGCACGAAGATTAAGACTAAGAGAGCTTCCTTCCAAGGTAGGATGCTCCAGAGAATGATTTCAAAAGCTCCAAAGCTTGAGAGTGTCACACCCCCAAATAACCACCTAGGGCATGTCCCTATTGGAGGTGCAACGATCCAACAAAGAGCCACCAATCATATCAAACACAAGTTATAATGTATTGAAATACCCAATTGAAAGAAATGTATCGTTTGAAAAGTTAAACCAAAACCAAAGTATTGAGCGGAAGCATAAATGTATAAGTGTGTAAATGAATGAAAACCAAATCAACATAATTGTTTATTATGACCACAACCACTCCAGCAGCATCAGACGGCAAGCTCCCAAGTTCCTTCAATAATTACCTACAAGCATGCAAACAAGTGTGTCAGACTACGCTGGTGAGTTCAAGGTTTTGTTAACAAGTTATGTTACCATATGTATGTTAATGCGATTTAACGCTGCGATACAATGTTGCTCATGCTAGATACCCTAGGGAATGTGCCCATGTGTATCCGGGGAGTGTGCCCCTTAACAACCCCAATGCTCCTAACCGAGCATTGGTAATGATCGATCCATTGTACAATAACCAATATCCCAGTTAATCGTTTACCCAGAGTTTCCCTTCCAAATGTTTACCAGTTGTCCCAAACCACCGGGACGCATGCTTAGAAAGATGCAATGAACTCACCTTAGGTTTGCTCGGTTTGACTCTTAAAAACAGCTAACAGTCAAGGTCGGTCAATCACGTCCTAGTATGATTACCATTTAGTCAATTAGTGATTTCAAATAGAGCACAGAGTTCCTACACATATCTACTATCTAACATGCACTTTCTTTGTCAACTCACGTACATATACACATTCCACATAAAATTACTCGTGATCATTCACACAAAATTCCACATAATACTTTCGTTGATTTTAAACAAGTTGGATCCTTACAAATTATTTATTTCAAATATTTTCATATCATTCAACTATTCCTCATCTAGGATTCTTAATATTTCACAACAGACCCATTCTAAAATCCATAATACCACTTCTGTTTCATCAATTCAGCATTGTTCGGTTCAGGACACTATACACGTAATCACTTCATGGCATGACATCATCTACCCAATTAACATGTTATTCGGTTATCTTCAAAGATTTCCAATAATTAGACATTCAGCATGTATCTCATTAGTTCGTCGCCCCATATATCATTAAATCTGATACACCATTCATATCATTATGGCACAAATGAGATGTAAACTATTCCCACTCAAAACAACCTTCAAATATGTATGCCAACACTAATAACAATTTTCAATCACGGCCAATACCCATATATCCTATAAATTAATACTACTGCCATTCAACAACTTGGGTTCAAAACCAAAGAATCACAAACCAATAAGAACATCAACGGCAACACATAAAAACACAACATGCATGGTAGTATCCGAGTTCGTGTTTTCGAACCGAAGTCGAACCAGAACTCTTTCACACTAAGCCTAATACACGTATTTCATCATGCAAATCATGTACCAACTACCACATATTATAGAAATCGTAATTCATGGACTTAATTCCTACAACTGGACCTATGGTTTTCGATTCGACATAGTCAACTCGGTTCGTGTCTACACAACCTCATGTAGTCTACAGGTACATATACATACATATTCGGACTAGCAAGTTTCCGGTATTCATAACGATACACATTCAAACGGTTACGTTCATACATGTCAACACAGACATAGTTTCATAACTTTCAAGTCCATTGTTGTTTATATACATACACATACATATAGTTCCATACATAGTTTCATCACCTTCAACTTTACTGTTGTTCAAATACATATCATCGAACAAATATATGGATACTTTCATACAGTTTCAAGAAATCACTAATCACAGGCACCAAGCGAAACTACGGTTGAACCGAAACCGAGACAACATGTTCGCGAAACGAAGTAACGAGATATGTGGGGCTTACCGGCGATCGGTGACGGAGAAGTGGTGATGTGCTCCGGTTGCCGAGGGAGAAAGAGGGACGAGAGGTGGTGTGTGTGACGGTGGAGGAGCTACAGCCGATTGCCGTAGGGTTCGGGTAACTTGCGTGTGAATTTTCATTACGTATGTACATGAATATATATACACATTATCGCTGAATGAGGCCGATTGGCGGTGGAACTGGTTTCCTTGTGGGCCGAGAATAGACAAGGTGGGCTGGAGATAATGGGGTTGGGCCGATGTCAAAACTGTTCAGTCTGGGAGTGTGCGATCTTAGGGTAGTTCGATGCACACATTAAAAGAAAAAGGATGGAAAGTGTGTATGGCCAAATCACGAAATTTGAGTGGGACTTATTGTGAGCTATTTAAATTAGTATTTATTATTTTTATTTATATATACATATATATATTTTGTTGTAAAGCAATCACAATATTATTAATAACCATAATAATTACTAATGTATAGTGTTTAAGCCTTGATTCGAACCGCAAGAGTATCGAGTTATGCGGGTTATGTCATGGTTCAAACGGTTCGAGACAGTTCATCACAATATGGACCTGGTTTCGACTACACGTTTGCACACCATGAACTAAATAAGTATAGACTTAATTCGTCGAATAAGATAAGTATATATTAATTGTAAGAGCGAAACGAATGATTTATACCTCGAAGTTACGGGTTGTCACATCATCCCCAACTTGAAACAAATTTCATCCCGAAATTTAGCACATAGACACTGAGGAAGCTAGTTATGTTGCGTGCTCCTCTCGATGCTTCTTAACTTATGTTTGAAGTTTCTCCCACCCCAATCAACACAAAATATGCACTACCAACAAGATTAGGGTTTACTAGATGCAAGCGTTATGTTACACTATCAATGTGTCATGATGTCTATCATGTCGTATCGTGTATGCTATAAATATAGTTACGTTTACTAGGCATATAATGTGTAAACTAATGAGGAACGAACCTTGCAATCTGAAGCTGAGTGTCATGGTCATCGTTTGGATCAATTCGGTTATAGTCTGGTTTTATGAAAACATTTTAAAACCGAGTTCTCTATAACCAGTGGCTCTGATACCAAACTGTCACACCCCCAAATAACCACCTAGGGCATGTCCCTATTGGAGGTGCAACGATCCAACAAAGAGCCACCAATCATATCAAACACAAGTTATAATGTATTGAAATACCCAATTGAAAGAAATGTATCGTTTGAAAAGTTAAACCAAAACCAAAGTATTGAGCGGAAGCATAAATGTATAAGTGTGTAAATGAATGAAAACCAAATCAACATAATTGTTTATTATGACCACAACCACTCCAGCAGCATCAGACGGCAAGCTCCCAAGTTCCTTCAATAATTACCTACAAGCATGCAAACAAGTGTGTCAGACTACGCTGGTGAGTTCAAGGTTTTGTTAACAAGTTATGTTACCATATGTATGTTAATGCGATTTAACGCTGCGATACAATGTTGCTCATGCTAGATACCCTAGGGAATGTGCCCATGTGTATCCGGGGAGTGTGCCCCTTAACAACCCCAATGCTCCTAACCGAGCATTGGTAATGATCGATCCATTGTACAATAACCAATATCCCAGTTAATCGTTTACCCAGAGTTTCCCTTCCAAATGTTTACCAGTTGTCCCAAACCACCGGGACGCATGCTTAGAAAGATGCAATGAACTCACCTTAGGTTTGCTCGGTTTGACTCTTAAAAACAGCTAACAGTCAAGGTCGGTCAATCACGTCCTAGTATGATTACCATTTAGTCAATTAGTGATTTCGAATAGAGCACAGAGTTCCTACACATATCTACTATCTAACATGCACTTTCTTTGTCAACTCACGTACATATACACATTCCACATAAAATTACTCGTGATCATTCACACAAAATTCCACATAATACTTTCGTTGATTTTAAACAAGTTGGATCCTTATAAATTATTTATTTCAAATATTTTCATATCATTCAACTATTCCTCATCTAGGATTCTTAATATTTCACAACAGACCCATTCTAAAATCCATAATACCATTTCTGTTTCATCAATTCAGCATTGTTCGGTTCAGGACACTATACACGTAGTCACTTCATGGCATGACATCATCTACCCAATTAACATGTTATTCGGTTATCTTCAAAGATTTCCAATAATTAGACATTCAGCATGTATCTCATTAGTTCGTCGCTCCATATATCATTAAATCTGATACACCATTCATATCATTATGGCACAAATGAGATGTAAACTATTCCCACTCAAAACAACCTTCAAATATGTATGCCAACACTAATAACAATTTTCAATCACGGCCAATACCCATATATCCTATAAATTAATACTACTGCCATTCAACAACTTGGGTTCAAAACCAAAGAATCACAAACCAATAAGAACATCAACGGCAACACATAAAAACACAACATGCATGGTAGTATCCGAGTTCGTGTTTTCGAACCGAACTCGAACCAGAACTCTTTCACACTAAGCCTAATACACGTATTTCATCATGCAAATCATGTACCAACTACCACATATTATAGAAATCGTAATTCATGGACTTAATTCCTACAACTGGACCTATGGTTTTCGATTCGACATAGTCAACTCGGTTCGTGTCTACACAACCTCATGTAGTCTACAGGTACATATACATACATATTCGGACTAGCAAGTTTCCGGTATTCATAACGATACACATTCAAACGGTTACGTTCATACATGTCAACACAGACATAGTTTCATAACTTTCAAGTCCATTGTTGTTTATATACATACACATACATATAGTTCCATACATAGTTTCATCACCTTCAACTTTACTGTTGTTCAAATACATATCATCGAACAAATATATGGATACTTTCATACAGTTTCAAGAAATCACTAATCACAGGCACCAAGCGAAACTATGGTTGAACCGAAACCGAGACAACATGTTCGCGAAACGAAGTAACGAGATATGTGGGGCTTACCGGCGATCGGTGACGGAGAAGTGGTGATGTGCTCCGGTTGCCGAGGGAGAAAGAGGGACGAGAGGTGGTGTGTGTGACGGTGGAGGAGCTACAGCCGATTGCCGTAGGGTTCGGGTAACTTGCGTGTGAATTTTCATTACGTATGTACATGAATATATATACACATTATCGCTGAATGAGGCCGATTGGCGGTGGAACTGGTTTCCTTGTGGGCCGAGAATAGACAAGGTGGGCTGGAGATAATGGGGTTGGGCCGATGTCAAAACTGTTCAGTCCGGGAGTGTGCGATCTTAGGGTAGTTCGATGCACACATTAAAAGAAAAAGGATGGAAAGTGTGTATGGCCAAATCACGAAATTTGAGTGGGACTTATTGTGAGCTATTTAAATTAGTATTTATTATTTTTATTTATATATACATATATATATTTTGTTGTAAAGCAATCACAATATTATTAATAACCATAATAATTACTAATGTATAGTGTTTAAGCCTTGATTCGAACCGCAAGAGTATCGAGTTATGCGGGTTATGTCATGGTTCAAACGGTTCGAGACAGTTCATCACAATATGGACCTGGTTTCGACTACACGTTTGCACACCATGAACTAAATAAGTATAGACTTAATTCGTCGAATAAGATAAGTATATATTAATTGTAAGAGCGAAACGAACGATTTATACCTCGAAGTTACGGGTTGTCACAGAGAGCAATTTGGAGAGTATGAAATTTGAACTTGTGAGTGAAAATGGCTGCCAAACATCACCTATTTATTCTAATTGGGGTTGCTACCAGATCATTACAAGTGTTAGGGCTCTTCCCTGATGATCACAAGTGTCCATAGTGGTTTTTAGAACCATCAAACAAACCATAAAATCGAATTAAACCATGCAAGGGTAAAGAGAGGTGCAGTGACCTGCACCTGTGCATGTTTCTGTACAGATAGGCTGTCGCGACAGCAGAGGGTGATGGTGGTGGCGTGACGCCAGAATATGGATAACCTGATCAGCAAGTTTCAAACATGAAATTTTCACCCCCTGGACCTTCTAAAGCGTAAATTCTTTCATTTTAAGCACATTTAACCCATTTAACTTTTATTCTTGCGATCCATGAGATATAACCAAACACCGTTAGGTCCGGTTTCGTTAAATTATATCCGAAAACACAAGTTTTGCCCTGTTGACGCTTTTAACCCCTTAATTACGAAAGCTAACGTATTTTCCTCATACGATATCGAAACCTTGTGAAATTTTTATCACTTATTCTTGGGAGCATAATTAATCTTTACAAGTCTCCGGGTTCGTTAAAAGGTCACTCAGAAGTATTAATTAAACATGTTGACACATTTAACCCTCGCGTCTTGTAAACTTTCACTTTCCTCCACAAACGGTTTCATACGCTTCATGATTCATTCGTTTAAGGGTATAAACATCGTGTAGGGTTGTTGAAAGGCAAAATTATCAAATGTTGACACTTTGAATCCTTCCACGTACATACTTTCTTTGTTTGTCAACTTTAGTTTCTCGTAATCAATTTGTTAATCGTTTAAAGTCCATGACACGTGTCGATATTATATTGGACATGATTTTGCGAGGTGTTACACGATGCGAAGCTTTTCCAACATAGAACATAAACCCACAAATAAATATATAAAACCCGCTCATTTTCTTATATTTATTTCTAGTCCAAAATAGGAAAAAATCATTTTCCTATATTTGTGAAAAAAGCTATTTTTCACCTGTTTTTCCAACAATCCCCCACATGAAAAATGCTATTTTCATCAAATTTCCAACAATCCCCCACATGTATGGAAATCGATCTTTTCCTTACACTTTTCAATGATAAATTTCGACAGTTAAGTATTGCAAGATAGGTAGGGTTGTTACCTTTGAACCTTCTTTTGTGAAGCATACTTAGCTTACTAGCGGTTTGTAGACGCGGTGTCCTTGAACATACCCCCATTTGTGTAAACGACAATACACTTCACGTAATACTCTCCCTGGTTTGGCCAACCCCTCATTTTTGTGTCCTATTATGGTCCTGGAACACTAGCCTGGTTCTGCGAGAGCTCTTGGATTTGCACACCCCACAAATCCATTCGAAGCTACCCCACTTCTCTCTAACATAGGTGATTCCTCTGAATCATTAAAAGCATCATGGTTAATTTGGATTTACTCAAAATCCTTAACCTTAACATGCTTAACCTCACTTCATGTCGCTGATTGGAATGGACTAGGAAGTATATATAACTCCTTTTTATTTAGTTTGGGGTACTCCCCCACAGTGACTCCGTTTTGGTAATATGATTAAGTTGTCCTATTGAACTTAGATCTTGGGATCTCCAATCAACTAAGTTAGGTTTCCCTCATATTCCCATTTATCACGGGCTTTAGTCCCATTCCTCTTGACGACGTTTCTACTAACTCTCTGCTTAAGCCTTTTGTAAACGGGTCTGCAATGTTATCCTTTGATCTCACATAATCAATTGTGATAACACCCATTAAGAGTAGTTGTCGTACAGTGTTACGTCTACGTCGCATATGCCTTGATCTGCCATGTACATCAAGCTTTGAGCTCTACCAGTCGTTGATTGGCTATCACAATGTACACATATGGCTGGCAAAGGCTTTGGCCATCTTGGAATATATTCCACGAATTGACGTGGCCATTCCGCCTCCTCGCCTGACTTATCCAAGGCGATAAATTCGGATTCCATTGTGGATCGTGCTGTGACCGTTTGTTTAGAAGACTTCCAAGCAATAGCAGCTCCTCCAAGTGTAAACACGTAACCACTTGTTGATTTGGAATCTTTATTATCCGATATACAGTTTGCATCAGTGTATCCTTCGATCATTGCTGGTTGTCGGGTATAATGCAGTCCATAATCTCTTGTGTATCTTATGTATCTAAGCACCCTCGTGATAGCTTTCCAATGATCCGCGCACGGATTGCTGGTGTATCTACTTAGCCTACTCACCGCGTAAGCCAAGTCGGGTCTAGTACATGTCATTAGATACATTAGACTGCCAATAATTCTTGAATACTCTAACTGAGCAACTCCATCTACTTTATTTTTCTTGAGATGATGGGAGGTATCAACTGGAGTTCGAGCTACACTCGTATCTCCCGAGTTGAATTTTTCAAGAATTTTATCCACATAGTGAGATTGACTTAACATAAGACCATCTTGGGTTCTTATAATCTTTACTTCAAGAATCACGTCTGCTAAATCCATGTCTTTCATATCAAATCTCGCTTTCAACATGCTTTCAGTAGCTTTGATAATTTTATCATTACTCCCAATGATAAGCATATCGTCTACATAAAGGCATAAGATCACATAACCTTCATTTGTGTCTTTGAAATAAACACATTTGTCGCACTCATTTATTTTGAAACCATTGTCAATCATGACATGATCAAACTTTTGGTGCCATTGTTTTGGTGCTTGCTTCAAGCCATACAAAGACTTGACGAGTTTACATACTTTACCCTCTTGACCGGGGGCTGAGAAACCTTCAGGTTGCTCCATGTAAATCTCTTCTTCTAAATCGCCATTTAAAAATGCGGTTTTAACGTCCATTTGATGAACTTCCAAATTTCTTAAAGCCGCTATAGCAAGAACCAATCTAATCGAGGTTATGCGCGTCACAGGCGAGTAGGTATCAAAGTAATCTAGACCTTCCTTTTGTCTAAATCCTTTAATCACCAACCTAGCCTTGTATTTATCAATACTTCCATCAGTTTTCATATTCTTTTGAATATCCAATGATATCCAAGTGGTTTGCAACCAGGTGGAAGATCTACTAACTCCCAAGTATGATTTTGCAATATAGAATCAATTTCATTCCTTATTGCTTCTTTCCATTGAGGCCCTTCTGAAGAGGAAACCGCTTGCGATATGTATTGGGCTCGCCCTCAACCATATAGCTAACGAAGTCTGGACCAAAGGATTTTTCAACCCTTGGCCTTTTACTTCGCCTACGATCACTATCTTCAACCTCAGGCCGTTCATGTGTCTTATCATGAACTAACTCATCAACTGGTGTAGATGAGCTTTCACCTACTTCAAAATTAGGTGTTGATGACGTGGCATGTGTTTGTCTTCTCAAAGGAAACACATTTTCAAAGTAAGTCACAACGTTAGGATTCACCTCCATGATAGTGTTTACGTGTACATCTGGATTCTTGGACTCATGTACAAGAAAGCGATGTGCACTACTTTGATGCACATACCCAATGAATATGCAATCAACAGTTTTGGGTCCTATCCTAAGAGCCTTAGGAGGTGGTATAATCACCTTTGCTAGGCACCCCCACACTTTCAAGTATTTGTATGAAGGCTTCTTCCTTTTTCATAACTCATATGGAGTTTCGTCTCTCTTTTTGAGTGGTATCTTGTTCAAAAGATAATTAGCCGAGAGAATGGCTTCCCCCCACATTTCCTGGCTCACCCCAGAACTTATCAACATGGCGTTCATCATTTCTTTCAATGTACGGTTCTTTCGTTCCGCCACACCATTTGATTGTGGAGAATAAGGAGGTGTACACTCATGTACAATGCCACTTTTTGCGCATAAATCGGCAAAAGGTGCAACATATTCGCCTCCTCGATCGCTTCGCAAAGCTTTTATCTTCTTTTGAAGTTGATTCTCAACTTCATTTTTATACAAGATAAATTTACTTATTGCTTCATCTTTACTTTTTAGTAAGTATACATAGCAATATTTAGTACTATCATCAATAAACGTGATGAAGTACTTATTTCCACCTCTTGTGGGTACCGCTTTTAAATCACAAATATGGTGTGAATTAAATAAAGGGGTTTGGTTATTCGTTCAACTGATTTCGATGATGATCTTGTAAGCTTGGATTCTACGCAAGTTTCCCATTTATAATGTGAATCAATATGGAATTTTGGTATACAATTTAAATTGATTAAATGGCGTATTGAATTAAAATTTACGTGACCTAATCTACCATGCCATTTATTTGAATCAGAAAACTCAAGCATATAAGTAGAAGTAGTAGCAATTTTATTCATGTTTTTTTGACTGCCATTACATTCAATTTGAACATACCATTTTGGGCATATCCCTTACCAACATACATTCCTCATTTAGTAAGTACAAATTGATCGCTCTCAAAAACTAAACGAAATCCAAACTTATTAAGCAACCATCCCGAGACTAGGCTCTTGCGCAAGTCTGGGACATATAACACGTTGCTTAAAATGAGCTCCTTCCCTGAAGTCCACTTCAAAATCACCGTTCCTTCACCCTTGATGTCTGCGGTGGCTGCATTTCCCATGTACAGCTTCTCATCTCCCGCAAGCTCCTTGAAGGTGATAAAGAGGCTCCTGTCTGGGCACACATGACGGGTCGCTCCCGTATCAACCCACCATCCTTGGTCACAACATTGACCTCATCCAACATTGTGGTTTTGTCAGAAATCATTGCCATCAAAGGCATTCCGTCTTCATCCACCATGTGCGCAAGCTCACGCTTTGGTTTCTTGCATTGGTTAGCCCGATGCCCCGGCTCGTCACAGTTGTAACAAGTCCCTTGGAACGTTTGAGGTTTCTTTTTCACAACCCCTTTCTTCGGTCCAAGTTTGCTAGCCTTTGCTTTCTCTTTGTCTTTTTTCCCCTTGCCCTTATTGCCCTTAGAGGATTGCCCATGCTCAACCAAATTTGCGCTAGCAGAAGTTTGCGCGTGGCTGCCTTTTAGGGCAATTCTATTGTCCTCTTCAATCTGAAGACGAGCAATAAGATCCTCTATAGTCATCTCCTTTCGTTTGTGTTTAAGATAATTCTTAAAATCCACCCAACCAGGAGGTAACTTCTCAATCATCGCTGCCACTTGGAATGTCTCGCTAAGTGTCATGCCTTCCGCAAGGATGTCATGTAGTATAATTTGCAATTCTTGGACTTGATTCATAACTGTTTTAGAATCAACCATTTTGAAATCCAAGAAACGGGCTACCACAAATTTCTTTGTCCCAGCATCCTCCGTTTTGTACTTCTTGTCCAAGGCATCCCATAAATCTTTGGAAGTCTTGACATTGTAGTACACATTATACAATGCATCCGAAAGCCCGTTTAACACATAGCCTCGACAAATGAAATCCAAGTGCTTCCAAGCCTCTACCGCGCTCAGTGCCTGAGCGTTGGTCTCCCCTTCCACAGGTTGGGGAGCGGTTTCAGTTAAGAACCTCGCAAGGTTCATGGTGGTCAGGCAGAAGAACATCTTCTGCTGCCACCTCTTTAAGTGTAGACCTGAGAACTTCTCGGGTCATTCAGCGTGATTAGCCATTGTGGACGCTCCCACAGTGGTGGCGTTCAAGGGGGTTCCCGTCACAACATTCGTATTGTTGTTAACGTTGACATTTTCGGTCGACATTCTGAAAAATTAAAATTTGAAGTTTTAGTCAAAAGGTCTGATTTACGCAAAAAACAAAAGTAAACTAATAAATTTTAATTTTACCACAAATTACTGTTTTGGCTTCTAAGTCCAACTTTAAAGACCAAAAAACAGAATTTTATAATTTTTAGAACTTACTGTTTGGCTTCTAAGTCCAACTTTGAATACCAAGGCAGAAAGTTTTAGCACTAATTAGGACAATTCTGAAGGTAACCAAAAATGTTTTCAACCAAAGTCGCTCCTTTGAAGATGAAAACACAAAAAATGTGTTTTAAAACACAAACTGAGTGAAACAAAACTGGTTTGAATCACAAACAGGATGGTTTTGATTACACGAACGGTTTTAAAAATTTGTTTTAAGATTGTAGGAACCGTTCACGTAATTTAAATAAAATAAACAAATTTTTATTCAACGATTACAATACAGAAATAAGAAAGCTAAAAACTATTACAATTACAACTGAAAAAAAAGAAAATACAAGAAATGTAGAAGAAGCAGATTGGCTGAGTCACGTGTATACACGCTTCCCTTAAAACAAATTCCGAGTCTCCCAGGAGTACTCGCTTTGTTTCCCAGGGTACAACAGCTGGAACAGTAGTACTGCCGGAGTTGGCCTACAACCCGAAGGTTACCTTGAAAGCTGCAAGAAAAGGATCAGAAGTAGGAAGAGAGTTGTTTGCATAAGCTGTTGTGTTGCTAATGTGTTTCTGCAGTGGGTATGGAGCTGTATTTATACAGCTCCTAAGTCGAAACAATCAAAACGAATTAAGGAGAGGTATAAATTGCATTAAACGTCTTCAATGCAATTTAATACGTCATTTAATTCGCTGTTAAAACCGTTTGACTCGTCAGTTTCGAATGCAGAACTGAAACTGCTTCGTCATTAAATGCTGGAAGCTTCTGCGCGCGCGCGTCCTTGCGCGCGCAGGTCAGCACGCTCATGCGCGCTGCGCCCGTTTGGCTCACTACCATGTGCGCGTGCGCCACGTCATCTGTGAGCCTATACGAGCACGCCACACAGTCGCGCTGTTTTGGCTCACTCTGGTGCGCCGCGCACGCCACAACATGACCCATGCACCATGCGCAACCGCGCGCCTTCGTGTACTCGCGCGCGGACTGCCACGTCATGCGCCTCGAACCCACACGCCACTACAACCACTTGGTCCTTGCAGCCCCTGTGATCCACCACGCGCACGTGGTAAAAAATACAAAGGCGGCTCTCAAGCGGCTCGCGGCGATGCGAGCGTGCGAAGTGCGCCACATTGCGCCTCATCGCGCGCGCAAGCGCGAGTTATGGTGCTCCGCACCCTTCGCGAGTACCCTTAGTGTGTGCTTCCATGAAACAATAAGGATGGAGAGTTCCCACTTAAATACCCATTTAAGTTTCATCTCTCCTCCTATGTGGGACACGGTGCCACTTTCCCTTTTGTTTCAGCATTCAATGTTTCAAACACCCAACTTTGAGCATCGATATCTCATTCATCTTAGCTCCGTTTTGGACGTGGTTTAGTTCGATGCGAAACTCTTCCAACATAGAACACAAACCCACAAATAAATATATAAAACCCGCTCATTTTCTTATATTTATTTCTAGTCCAAAATAGGAAAAAATCATTTTCCTATATTTGTGAAAAATGCTATTTTCACATGTTTTTCCAACAAATAAAACATATCTTTTTCTTTTAAAAATCACCAATAATCTTCTCATGACATTTTTAACAAAAACATATGAGATTTGTATCATAATCTTAACAAGATGAAATCATAAACATGTAGGGTTTTGGTATGATCATTACATATGTTTACTAGTTCAAAAACCATGCTTTACTTCTAGTTTTATCAAACTTTTTATAACAACCCATCTTGTATGTTTCTTTTTATAATCTTGTAAAAGTATTATTTTTGGTGAAAAATATTATATACTTTAACAAAACCAAATATTATGATCATCCATTTAAACATTTATGTTTAACAAAAACCCTTAAACATTTTCATGTATACTTGTTAGATCATGTTTTTAAACATTATCTAACAAGTTATTCATATGCTAATCATCAAAACTAGATCAAATATGCAAGTAATAATCCTTAAATCACAACATAAACAAACTTTTATATCATGATTTTTATTTTGCTTCTTTGTATTTTCATATTATTTTGTATGATTGTTTAGTTTATTACATGTTATTTAAACAATAAATACATAAATAAGTATGAAAAAAGGATTTTAGAGGCTTACTTCTAGCACTTGTGGCTATGGATGATCTAGGTGATAATCAAAGAAAAGAAAAATGTTGATCTTGATGCTTGGAAGCTATGGAATGGAAGGAAAGCTTGCTTCTTCTTTAATTATCTTTAGATCCTCCTAAGTATCATCAAGCTCCATATTGATCATCAAAGAAAGGTTTGAAATGTGAAAGTTTTTTATGATGTTCTTGGCTAAAAGATGATAGTTGAGAGAGCTTCTTATGTGTGTATTATGAAAGGTGAAAATTGATGAAATGTGCTTGGTAATTTTGGTAATTAGTGGTTATAATCATCAAGTTGCAACCACTTGCAAGACCTGGTAAATATCTAGATATTTCACCAAGTGGCCAAGTGTGTGGGTCCCACATGGGGGGGGGGGATATGTTGTGAACTTTTTCTAAGTGTTTTAAGTGTTAGTTTTTGTAGAAAATGATTAGGAAGCTTAGATGTTTAAGGGAATCAAGTGTTTGATGGTGTTAAGTGGCCATTACTAGACCAAAATGATCCAAATAACATTAGATGGTCACTAAAAAAGGCTTGATATTGTTTGGATAATCGTTTGGCGTTGTTTCCGTTAGTCGTTAATTGAACGCTAAGCTTGTGTAAGTTGTGTGAATTGATGTGATTATGGTTTAGATGATACCCCAAGGTATTCTAATATGAATTCTAGGTTAAACGACACTTTTGTACATTGCATATAACTTACAATGCTGATTTCTACAGAATTTCTGGGGAAAAGTGTTGAAATTGTCGCTTTTAGTGCTTTTCGGGCAGCTTTTAGTGTTATCGGACTTCGGGATGGTATTAAACCAAACCCTTGCATTCCTAGTTAGGGTTTAATGTATATTAGATGTTGGACTTTCGTCTGAGTCCTAAATATGTCATTTAGATGGTTTTTGCGGATCCTGCGTTATTGTCAGAACACTAGTTCACTAAGTGTTATTCTAGTTGTTTCGATGCATTGTTTAAACTGTTTCAAATGTATTCAATAAAAATGAATCATGTGCATCATAAATGAGTATTCCATGAGTATTCTAAGTGTATGTCATGAAATATGCAGTTCGGATGTTCAAAACTGTTGGTGCACGATGTCTATAGCCTACGTCTTATGTCTAGGTCATAATGTATAGGGGTCTAAAGTGTCAAATATGTAAAGTTTAGAGGTTTTATTGTAATTCCGCTTGAAATGGTTCTGTGTAATTCCGCACGGAATTACATTAGGTAATTCCGTTTGAATGTGACATGTGTGTTTCAAGCGGAATTAGTAGGGCTATATATATGTGTGTTGTCTTCTCATTTAGCACGGAATTAGGTGAGCTGTCACGAAGTGTTGCTAAAATTCCACCGTGTAATCAAGTCTATATTGAATGAGCAGCTTAGTTTTAAAGTGAAATACTCTGTTTCTACTCAATTCTTACTGATTCTAAGCTGTTTGTTTGTTTCCGCCACTCAAATAGTTGTGTATTGCCTCTGATTGACTCATTTGATCGTCAAAACGATCCTACAATTGGTATCAGAGCCAGTTATGAGTTAATACACCTGAATCAGCGTCTTTTTTCTACACTTTCTTGGACTTTTGGACATTGTAACGGACAAAATGGACTGAATTTCTGATATTGTGTGTAAAACACTGTTTTAACAAACCCTTGAGTGAATCAGATCAAAATTCAAAGTATAAGTGACAAAAAATGGGCCAAACAGTAATTCCGCTTGACCAAACAGTTAATTTCGTTTGAAAATTATGAGGTATTTTCAAATGGAATTACTAATTCAGTTTGAAAAGTTGAAGTAATTTCAAACGAAATTACTAATTCTGCTCGAATCGTAATTCCGTTTGGCTGATTTCGCTTCAAATCATTAATTCCGTTTGAAATCTCATCTAATTTCGCTTGAAAGTATAATCCCGTTTGAAAAGGCTAATCTCGTTTGAAAACTAATTCCGCTTTAAGCTAATTTCGTGTGAGTATGGTCTGATTCCGTTTGAAAGGTCCATATTGTTCTTAATTCTGTTAGAAAGTCTGATTTTGTGTAATTTCATTTGAAAAGACTGTTTTCAAAATTTAAAATTTTTTCGGTAATCTAATTTCGTAAAATGGACAATCAAGAATTTTATAATTTCTTTGCCGGTGGAGGAATGACAGCAGCACAAAACCCGACCAGTATTGTGCAGAACGTGAATATGGAAAATGAACTTGGGACGATGCAGAAACCTCCTAAGTTGATGAATATTGACGAGTATTCGGGTTGGTCTGGAAGGTTTAAGACATGGGTTCAAGCAAATCACTTTGAGTGCTGGATGAAAATCGAATCGAAATATGTTCCTCCTAAAGATGGTTTGAGTCTTGAGAAGTCGATTGGCAGTTTGACACAAACTGAACAAGAAGATTTTAAGGCAGAAAAGAAGATGATGAGTATTCTTCAACAGGCGATTAAAGAGGATATCTTGGTGTTGTTGCAGCATGAGGATAATTCACAATCCATTTGGAAGTCATTGAAAGTAAAATTTCTCGGGAGTGTGTCTATGATCAAAAGCAAAAAGGCTTTGATAAAGAAAGAATTTGATATCTTCACTGGTATAAAAGGTGAAACTACAAAACAATTGATTGAAAGATACTGCCATCTAGTTGTGGAGATGAAGAGATTGGAAATAACCAAGACTAATGAGGAGTGGATCGATAAATTGGCAGATGCATTGCCGTACGATGAATAGGGTACTTATTTGCTGGTGTTGAAGAACAATTCAGATTTTGTTGGTTTGAACCTTAGTTCGTTCATTGAGAAGATCGAAGCACGTGAGTTAGAGTTAACAAAGATTAAAAAGATGAATTCTGCAAATGTTCAACAGGATGTTTCACTATATTACAAAGGCAGTTCTCCGGCAACAACGAATCTAAGCCCAAAGATTCAAACAGCTTTCAGTGCAGATTCAACATCTGGTGCTTCGTCTAGTACTTCAAGCAACAACAAGCCTTCACCGTTCGCATGTTATGAGCCAAATTCCAAGACTTCAGAACAAATGTCTCCATAAAGCTCATCAAGCTTGAACAATCAGGGATATGTTTCTGGGATACAGTGTAACATAGCTGTAAACATCAAAAATGGACAAGAGTTTACAGAAGCAGCTGCAAACAACACATCGCATTATTAGCTTCCGTTCTTGAGTCATATGAGAGTTTGGTAGCTGGGAGGATCGGTAATCCAGACATGACAAAGGAGGATTACGACCAAATCGATCCAGAGGAGTTAGAATTGATTGATATCAAGTGGGGGATGGCTAGTTTGGTTAGAAGAGCCCAAAGGTTTATGGAAATTACGGGCCGAAACAGTTTGTCAGGTCCGGATCAAAAGCTTGGTTTTGATAAGTCCAAAGTGACTTGTTTCAGGTGTAAAGAGAAGGGTCATTTTAAGCGGGAATGTCCGAATAGAGAGATCAATAACCATCAAAATCCTTTCACCAACGATTACTACAGACAGCGATCTATCACAAGACAAATCAACAACCTGTCATTCAAAGACCTCAAATTGAAAATAAGCCAGAAAAAGCTCTTATTGTCAACCAAGATGATGAGACGGTAGCTGAAGGGTTCAGTTGGGACAAGTATATCCCGGGCAGTGAAGGTAGAGCAATGATGGCTGAGATTGTAGAGGTTCCGGAGAGTGTTGTTGAAACAGAGGATGTTAGTGAAGATGTATCTGAAGAAAGTTCGGTTGATCTCGAAGAAATTGCTGCAGAAGTCTACTATTATCAGTCCGAACAGGAGGTTTTAGCTAGTTCTTTAAAATCAATTATGCCTCCTAATGTGTTTAATTCTTTTGCAGGTTATTTCAGTGAGCCAACAATAGGATCTTGCCCACAGTATGATGTTGAGAAGGCTCCGGTTGAAGAAATAATTGATGTCTCCAAAGAAATGACTAAAGAAACACTGAAATAGATTGCTGACAAAGCCTTATTGGCAAAGATGAAATAGGTAGACACAGAATCCGCAAAACCAGAGTCTGTTGATACTGAATTGGTCAAAACAGAGTTAGGTCAAAAGGAGTCTGACGGGAAATCCGAAAGTCAGGAGATCAAATCAGAAGGAGTGTCTGAGTCAGAGTCTGACGGTGTCGGTAAATAGGATGTTAAAATTGATCAAAAGGAAAAGATTGATTCGGTTTCTAAAACTTCATGCAAAAACTGTTCAAAACCATGCATGGAATGTCTTGAAAAAGACAAAAAGTTTCAGGAATTGAAACAATACACTGATGCGATTAAATTTGATCTAAACGAAGTAAAAGAAGCTTATGACAAGTTGGCTAGATCTATCAAAATGATTCAAAACGAGAGTCTTGAAAACGATAAAGCCACAAGATTGTTAAAATCAACAGTTTTTGATAAACAAAAAGAAATCAACTTTCATTTGGACACGATTGCTTCATTGAAAAAGGAGTTAGAGTTAACAAAAATTGAGAATGAAAGAATTGATAAAAAATTGATGAGTTATATTGCATCTTCATATGTGATTGAGCAGATTGTCCCGCAACAACCAGATGCAACACCTGTCTTTAACAGTGTTCCACCCCCAATGTGGAATCATTACACACAGAAGTATCCAGACAGGGTGGAAGCTGCTTTGAACCTCAAACTGAGAACAATTGAGAATGAATTGCCTGATGTAGGTCCCCTTGATGTGTATGGATCTTCACAAAATCGTCTTTCCAATCAAGAGTGCGGAATCCTCTTGATCAGAATAAGCAGAAAACAAGTAGAAGAACAGAAACAACATTTCAATCAAACCGGGTTTTATTGATTATCTATCAAGACTGATTACAATTAATCAAACCCTAACCACACACTCAATTTCGTCCAAGCTCTCACTCTCACGAAATTCTGTCTCTCAAAATTCTGTTCTGGCTGATTAACTGATTAACCTCAAACCCTGATGTCTAACCTTGTTTATATAACACAAGGTTTACAACTGGGCTAGGTCAAACATCATGGGCTGCGAATTGGACAGGCCCAATTCGCCCCCCATCACCCAATCCTTTGGGTTTAGTTAGCCCAAACATTACAACTAACTATTACAAAGCTAAACCCGCTAACCGTTTATCGTTTAACCAATTACAAGATATCCAAAGACCAAATCTAAGCTGTTGTCACAAATATGCACCAACAAACTCCCCCTTGACAATAGCTTCATAAAAACTTTGTCTTCAGTCAAAACTTTTGTCTTCGGTCTTCTTGCAATCTTCAAGTAGTCTTGCACTGTCTTTGGTCTTTGGATAGCTTCAGCTTCAATAGCTTCTGTCAGCAACAGACTCCCCCTAAGCTGATGCATCCAATCACCAAATCTTCAACACGTTAGCGTTTGATTAATCTCCAGTTCAGCATTTGCACAACAATCTTCAAACTCTTCAATCTTGTCTGCAATATAGAAAGGAGGTTCTACCATGCATCCAATCAAACTCTCATCTTCAAACTTCACAGCAACTTCTCACCAACACACTTCTTCAATCTGTATACTATAAAACAAACATCTCGAGAAACCATAAGAATTTTTCAACAAAGTTAAATAAATTATTATTTTTCAAGAGATAGTTAAACTGTATAACAGATTAAGCTTTTTCAACTTATCACTAACACGCAAAACTTTTGTCCAACACATAAGAACCTGCCTGTTTTGAAAATTTTGAACTCACTTTCTAACACCGTCTCCCCCTATCAGTAACAATTCTTCCAAGAATAACAGTTTTCCGTACGTTAAGAATTTTAAACAGAAAAAGACACTATTTTTGGATTTTTGTATTTTTCCGAAAGCAAGTAAATAACAAAAACAATAAACACTCTATTTTTGTGAGAATCACTGGTAAGAAGATCATATCAGCATAATCAAACTATTTCACACAATTAGATTATTCTTTGTTTAATCTTTAGTGAAAAACAGTTCAAGACGATTACCAGTATGTTTGTCCACTTAAACAAAATGCATGAACATTTCAAGTACCATTACCGTATGATACGTTAAGGTAATTTTAATTACTGATATACTAGCGTGTCCCACTTCAGGATATACCCCCACGATCAAGGTATGCACAAAGATTCCTCGTAGTAGGTGAGTATACTGATATCATCCTTCAAGATATCATGACTGTGTCTAGATCTGCATAAAATCTGTTTTATCATGTTTTAATTGCTTAACTATGAACACCCAAATAAATACAAATCAAATCCTGGAAATATGAACAACACACTCTATCATGCAAGTATCTTCCCTACCACATATTTCACAAGTCCAATCCAGAGTTCTGAAATCTTAACTAGGAATAGGTTGAGAAGAGAACAGAATAGATCTTTAGCAGAGATGGTATAATGTACAGATCAAATGAGATTTTCTCAGTTTGATATAGGTTTCTTGGGTTTCTTTTGGGCACTTGAGGGCCTCTTTCGGGTGTATTAGATCTATAGCGCGACAACGTACAGCTAGGTCAGCATGTATCTGGATGCAGCAGAAGCTGTCGTTGCCTAGCACCTCCAGGTCAGCATATATCTGGATGCAGCAGAGGAGGTACACGACTTTTTTCAGAGAAGATTTCATAATCAGATCAAAATTGTGTGTATCGGGACAACATACAGACATTCAAATAGAAATGAGTTAATTCCAAGTGACTCTCTTTCCTGGGGTCATGTACAATTTTAGTTCTGAACAGACAGACATCCAAGATATCCCAGATGAAATAACAGTATAAAGACCCAAAACTTCAGATTTTGGCAATCTATCAACGCAAGAATTAAGGTTATTAAACCATACACCACTAATGTGTTCTCCAACACAATTAGCCAAAATCCTTCAAACAATCAACCGAATCTTTCCAGAAATCCTGCAAAACACCAAACAAACAAAACAGAAGCTCAAAACTGCCAAAAATTTTCAAAAATTTTATCAAACCAGCACAAAAATTTCGAAAATTTTATAAACCCTAATTTTCAGGTTTAACAAAAACAATCGAAATCACTCCTTGTTTCTGCAGCAAACAATTCTGAACCGAGCCTTCAAGAGCCTAACGCTCTGATACCAATTGTAGGTCCCCTTGATGTGTGTGGATCTTCACAGAATCGTCTTTCCAATCAAGAGTGCGGAATCCTCTTGATCAGAATAAGCAGAAAACAAGTAGAAGAACAGAAACAGCAATTCAATCAAACTGGGTTTTATTGATTATCTATCAAGACTGATTACAATCAATCAAACCCTAACCACACACTCAACTTCGTCCAAGCTCTCACTCTCACGAAATTCTGTCTCTCAAAATTCTGTTCTGGCTGATTGACTGATTAACCTCAAACCCTAATGTCTAACCTTGTTTATATAACACAAGGTTTACAACTGGGCTAGGTCAAACATCATGGGCTGCGAATTGGACAGGCCCAATTCGCCCCCCATCACCCAATCCTTTGGGTTTAGTTAGCCCAAACATTACAACTAACTATTACAAAGCTAAACCCGCTAACCGTTTATCGTTTAACTAATTACAAGATATCCAAAGACCAAATCTAAGCTGTTGTCACAAATATGCACCAACAAACTCCCCCTTGACAATAGCTTCATAAAAACTTTGTCTTGAGTCAAAACTTTGTCTTCGGTCTTCTTGCAATCTTCAAGTAGTCTTGCACTGTCTTTGGTCTTTGGATAGCTTCAGCTTCAATAGCTTCCAAGTCTTTGCACTGTCAGCAACACCTGAGAGTATTTATGTTACATTCTCTCCGTCCGACACTGGCAATGAGTCACAGGTGATCAAGACTGTCGTTGACCAAGTGTTAGACGAAGAGAGTGATAACTCAGAGGTTGAGATTGTGAAAACTCAGTCTGAGAACTCTACTTCTGATTCTGAAGAAGATGGTAACTTCTTAGACAGATTTATACCAAAATCAGACAAAGTCGCAAATGATGATTCGATCATTGTGGTTTACACAATTTTTGGAACTGACAAACTTAACTCTGATTTTGAGTATCCGCTCCAAAATGCCAGAATTGAGAATGTTGAAAAGGTGTTTAAATTGGTCGAGATTGACATTTCAGAAGTGAACAACAACACATTCTTTTCAAAACCTAAAAAGTCTTTTGTAACTCAACAACCTAACAACTCTGGAAAGAAAGGGTCGGTGGGTAATCATGGTCAGAACAAAAGACAGGGTAACAATTTGAAAAACAAAGGTGTTGGTTTTGAAAAGAAGATGGCAAAAAATGAGGTTAAACCAAAGGAAAGGTTAGGAGAGGTGTTTGTCGCTGGTAAGAGTACTGTTGAGGAAAAGAGTACATTTTCAGTCAAAAAGCCATTGATGATTTCAATGCAGCGAAGAAGTTGAGAGATGAGACCTACAAATCAACTTTTGTCGAATATGATAAAAGGATTTGTTATCGCTGCAGTGAAATTGGTCACATGGCCAAGCAATGCATGAAAAGAATTGAAAAACCTGTTTTGCAAAAACCCAGACTTAAAGCTCCAACTGATAACAAGGGTAAAAAACCCATGGTTTCCCCCGTCGAATCTTAAAAAGAGGAGAATCTTTGAAGTCTGAAGAAAAGCCGAAATCAACCTTTGAGATTGGCGAATCTTCGAAGACCCAAAAGACTTCAAAGATTTATCCAAAGATGAAAATTTTTGAAAATCAATCATGGGTGGCAAAACCAAAATCATCAGTTGAAGAGAAAAAGATGGAGAATGTTTTGAAAACTGAATCAAAAGTCTTTGAAAATGATGTGGACAAACTTGAATTTGAACTTGATAAGTTACTTGAAGAGTTTCCACCAATTAAGAAGGAAGATTTAAAATCAAAAGTCAAACCTGTGGTCCCAAATGTCATTTTTAGTATTCCGAAAGTTGAAGTGGATTGTGATCTTGTGTTTGGAAGTGTTCCGAATGTAAAGAAATCATGGGCGTCATTGTTTGAATAAATTGCTTTGATGGTTGCAGGGGCTGCCGAAGTCATTTATCTCGAAATGGATCATGGACAGCAGAGCTTCAAGGCACATGACCGGAATGCTAGCATTGCTCTATGATGTCAAATCTTTCAATGGAGGATATGTGGGATTTGCTGGGAATCAGGGTGGAAGGATAGTTGGTCAAGGAACTCTGACGAATGGAGTTATATCGTTTGATAAAGTGAACTACATAATAGAACTTGAAAACAATCTGCTGAGTATCTCACATATTTGTGACAAGTCTTTTTCTGTACATTTCACTAAAAATGAATGTCTTGTCTTAAAACCTGGTTTTAAAATTCCTGTGGATGTGGTGCTGTTGCGAGCTCCACGAGAAAATGACTTGTATATTCTTGATATGAGTGTTACAACAACAACAGATCATCAGAAGCAATGTTTTGTGACAAAAACCAAGGCAACCGAAAAAGAATCGAAAATGTGGCATCGAAAAATGGGCCACATTCGGCAAATGAACTTTCTTGTTCACAATGATTTAGTTGAAGGAGTGAATCTTAAAAGTTTTCATTTAAATGATGATTGTGTAGAGTGCAAGAAAGGAAAGCAGACAAAGAAGTCACACCCGAAGAAGTTGCTGAATTCAATCAGAGTACCACTCGAGAGACTCCACATGGATCTCTTTGGGCCGGTTAATGTGAAAAGTATCAGTGGAGACTTATACTGTCTGGTGGTTACTGATTATTTCACAAGATTTTCGTGGGTGGTGTGTATAGAGAGGAAAGATCAAACGTTCGAGTCACTGATGATTCTATTCAAGAAGATGGAAACGCTGTATAAGCTGCCGATCAGAAGAATAAGAAGTGACAATGGAACGGAGTTCAAGAATAACCGAATGCTCGAGTTCTGTAATGAAAAAGGGATTCTTCATGAATTTAGTGCACCATACACTCCACAGCAGAACGGTGTAGCTGAAAGAAAGAATCGCACCTTGATTGAAACAGCCCGGACAATGCTTGCCGATTCCAAGTTGCCAATATTTTTCTGGAGTAAAGCAGTGGCAGCAGCGTGTTACACACTGAACCGAGTCCTCACCGTGAAGAAATTCAAGAAAACGTGTTTTGAACTTCTGCATCGTTATAAGCCAAATTTGAAGTTTTTAGAAGCGTTTGGATCTCCATGTACCTTTATAGATCCTGATGGCAAATTTGGTGCTAAATCTAATGAGGGTTTCTTTGTAGGATACGCAAGCCCGCTGAAGAGAGTGTTTGTACCATGCTTGGGGAAAGTAATTCAAGTTCAGCATGTGGATTGTCAGAAGCATACAGCTCCACCACAACTTCTCGGACAAAGATTCCTGTTCGATTATGACAAACTCTGGGAGTCTTTCCAACTTCTGATCGAGCCAAGTATCGAGGAACTCGTAATGTTATACCAACTGCAACAATCTAGTTCACAAGATCAAGTGCCAAGACCGTTGGTAGTTTCTCAACCCGACGTGGGTACTAATGATCACGAGGCCGGTCCAAGTGGAACGACACACGAAGACCCAAAAGAACCAGCTCTAACATTTGATAATTCTGACGACTCAGAATCGGAATCCGCTCCGACTTTTGACAAGGAACCAGATGTTGCAACGATAGAAGCTGAGGATCACACCGGTGATCTAGACATCACGAACTTGCAATCGGAAGTTAATGTGCCTGACACTGCAATGCCAAGAAGTTTGTCTTATCATCCTTCAGAGCAGATAATCGATGATCTTCAGAGCGGAGTAAAGATGAGGGATCAGATCAACAGAGCACTTACATGTTTTTATTCATCTGTTGCTCCTTTACAGGAAGAATTCTCACTTAAATGTTTTATCTCGCAGATTAAACCCAGAACGTATAAAGAAGCTTTGACTGAAGACAGCTGGGTTAACGCTATGCAGGAAGAGCTGCAGCAGTTCGAGAAACTGGGTGTTTGGAGATTAGTAGACCTGCCTGAAAATCAAAAGCTGATAAAGACAAAGTGGGTATTCAAGTGCAAAAGAGACGATAGAGGAGTCGTTGTTCGAAACAAAGCACGATTGGTAGTACAGGGATTCAGTCAGCAAGAAGGCATTGACTATGATGAGGTTTATGCACCTGTTGCTAGACTTGAGGCTATTAGGATCTTCCTGGCATTCGCGTCCTGGAAAGGATTCAAAGTCTACCAACTTGAAGTGAAATCTGCATTCCTGTATGGAAAAATGATGTGTGCTAGTGTGTATATGTTTTAGGTATATATTTTAAGCCCTTTTTACACTTTTTAGCCAAGTTTTAAATATATAAAACACGATATTTACTAACACTACACACACATATGGGCAAGTGCACCCATCGTGGATGTAGTATAGTGTTGGTAAGATACCGAGGTCATCCAAGGACACAAGAGCTTTTAGTACCGGTTTATCCTCAACGTCTAATCAAATCAAAATGTTAGAAAAGATTTTTAAAACTAAGAAAATAAAACTAACTAAATGCTGAAAAATAAAAATAAAAATAAAAACAGATAGACAAGATGAATCACTTGGATCCGACTCGTGTATAGTGTAACCTTTGATTATTTTCGCACTTTTGCACTTGTTTAAGAGATAATCTTAGTTATTGTAGTAGGCCCCTCTTTTGAAGGTGACGTTACCCTCAACCCAGTAGTTTGAGTCAGCAAGGATACAATCCTAAAGGGTCGGATTATTGAAAGATAATTAATTAAGTTATTAATGCAAATTCTGGTAGGCCCCTCTTTTGAAGGTGACGTTACCCTCGACTAAGTAGTCTGAGTCAGCAGGGATACAGTCCTAAATAGTCGGGTTATAGTATTAATAGTAGTTTAACTTATGAGGGGGTCAAAGAGTTTGGATCCCCGCCATCCAATACCTTTGGGTATTGAAGGAGATCCTACTAAATTTGACCCAGGTCCCTTGCAGGACCTCTAAACGCTGAACAAGGGCAAGACCCTTACCAAACCGTTCCCTTAACCCCCGACCAGGTAGCCAACATACCTCCATATAGACCGTGGAGATATGAATGGTGAAAATCTTTTATTTTATATAGACAGTAAAATAATGTCAAGACACCACGGACAAACGATAAGGAAGAATCACCTTCAACATAAGAAACTAGTTATTAAAGTCATTAATACAAAACCAAATAAAAAGTGCAAAAGATTAAAAGTAAAAAGTATTACACTAGACACTTGTCTTCACCAAGTGATGTAAGAGACTTAGGCAAACATGGCCTTTGATTGTCAAGAACTCTTACGATCAATCTTGGATCCCGAGACGACTCACACACTCTATGATAGACAATGGTTGATGGTGGTGGATGATGGTGTTATGGTGGTGGTGGGTGGTGGGTGAAGTGTGAGAGAGGTGGTGTGCCAAGGGATGAGTTGAAATGGCTTCAAGCACTCCTATTTATAGGCTGAACAGAAGCCTGGGCCCGGCCCCGTGTCCGTCTGACACTCTCTCTCTTCATTAATTGTAATTCGCAATTACAATAAATGCGCCTGTAGTACTCTAACCACGCCCCGTTGTCCGCTGGGCACGGCCCCGTGGTGGGCAATAGAAGCTTCTATTAGTTTGTCTTTTCTGCTGCTTCTTGGGCACGGCCCCGTGCTCGCTGAGCACGGGGCGTGTTCAGTCTCCTGTTTTCTTTGTTTTGCTTGGGAGGATGCTGTCGAGGGGTCGGGCAATCCACTTTTGTCCTTTTTCTTGTATTTATGTTAGATTTTGCTGTCTTTTTGCTTCTTTTGTTAATTTGAGCTCATTTAATCCTGAAAATACAAAAGGAAGACAAAAGCACACTTTTTCCAACATTAGTACTAAAAAAGGGTTAGTTTTATGCCGTATTTGATATAATTTATATGTTACATTTTGCGCATATCAAGTACCCCCACACTTGAATCTTTGCTTGTCCTCAAGCAAAACTCTTTATAATGTGGCTTTATTCACTCCCAAATGGAATGGGTAGAAGAGAAGGTTTTTGGGCTTGTCATAGAGTGTCGGGATTTTCTAAGATCGTTTAGGTTTTATTTTTATTTATTTACAATCCTATTCGTCATGATTTATTAAAAACATTTCATAAGATAAATTATTTATTAAGGCATAACATACCTTTTTTAAAATTCCATTTATATACAAGTTCACATACCTCACGGGGGAAATCACTCACACTCGGCCGAAGGTGTATTTTTAGTGAATAACTCGAGAGCGGCGTGGACTTATTTCTACCATAAGCTTGCCAAGCAATCAATCCTCCTCCTTTTTAACTTTATACCTTTGTAAATATCAAGAGGACTTTTTGGTTGAATGGTTAGGCTTGGGTTAAAGGTGGGTGGTTGGGTTAGTGGTTAGTTTGAAAAGGGCGAAAGGCGTAAAAAGCGTTGGTTTTCGTAAAACATTTTGTTTTTGTGACCTTTTATTTTCAATGAAGTATTTATTCAAACAAGCTTTTGTTTGAGGAGCTTTGTTTGTTTATTTCCAACTTCATCATATTTATTTTTCAAGAGTCACTCGAAAACCAAGCTTTGTTACTAAAATAAGGGGTAAAAAAATGAAAAAGGGGTTTTGGTGGGTAAAAGGGTTTTGGGTTAAGAAATGAAAAGGTTTAGGCTCAAAGGGGTTAACTAGGGGGAATTTTTGGGTAGGTGAAAAGAAAAATGAAAAACAAATGGTGTTGAAAGAAAAGGGGTTAGTCCTAATGCCTCCATCATTTACTTACTTGGGTTTAAGTTGGTAAGGACCGGGAATGAATTATCGTGGCAAGTTCTAGAGTCGTAAGAACCAAGCGGCTATTCACACAAGAAACGAAAAATGAGCATTTAGTGTAAAGATATGTATTTGTATGCTCTATAAAGGCTCAAAACTCACTTTTGTGGGAATGGGGTTTTACGTGATCAAGTATACATAATCAAATTTTAACTAAGTTTGTCATGCCGTTTCATAATTTTCTTATGTTGGTTCTTTTTATCAAGACGCTATCGGTTGTCAATTTGTAAAAATATAACCTTGTTAGAATTGGAATTCCCAAGTTAAACTTAGACAAGTAAAAAAATGCAAATTTTTGAAAAAAATTTGGGGTGATTAGCGATTCCAAATAGAGTTTTGTGTAAGGCTTGTTATTAGGACTTGCAAAATTCAAGGTTTTAGCATCCCCCCCACATTTAAATTACACATTGTCCTCAATGTGTCCCAAAAATAAGTTTTTAGGTTGATTGAATGTGTAAAATGGTGTTAAAAGCATAATTTTATGTTACTGGCAGTCTGGACACGGCCCCGTGTTCAGGTGCCAGTAACAAGAATTAAAGAAAAGAAACAGAAGCCTGAACATGGGGGCGTGTTCAGTGAACACGGCCCGTGTCCAATTACCTGAACTGGGCAATTTTCTGCAGGATGTTCAGCACGGGGCCATGTTGGCTAGACACGGCCCGTGCTGAGCTTACTGTAATGGAGAAATTGTTGTCGGATGGCCCTGTTTTCGTGCATGGGCCATGTTTCTCGTTTTCCTTGTTATCCTTCACCATCCAGAGTGTGTTTTATTTCTTATAACACCATTCAAACCTTAAAACCATCCATTCATTCATAGAGAGAATTACATAAGGTTCCTAGAAAAGTAAAAAGAAATAAAAACGAAAAATCTTAACTAAATAGGTCAGGAGGTACACAAAGTTATCATAAAGAGTTCTACTTCTTTGTTGAGAAAATTTCGGGAATAGCTTCCCGATGTAGTAGGACTCTTCGTCGATGTTTTTCTTCCTAGATGTCGTTAAAGCCATTCTTCTATCTCCCTTGGGAGGAAGAAGGCGGCTTCATTTTCCTCAACATCTCGCGGAGGAGGGGGAACACCTACCGGGACTCCTTGTACTGTCCCTTGCGGAGGCTCCGGGTGTATAGCGTACCATTCGGCGGGGTGACGACTTTGGGAACCACGTTCCATGCCCTTTGGGTTATTATAGGTATCAAAGGAGGAGAGGCGAGAAGGTTTAACCTCTGGTGCAAGAGGTTTACTTCTCGGAGACACCCTTCCAGTTCCACCGTTAGATGGTTGATACGGTCGACCAATGCTTCTTCCACCCCCGTCATTTCGTCAATAGCTTCTCTTAGGGTGTAAACATAGTTTACAAGAGAATCTTCCACCGTTGATGATCTCCTCCCCTGTCGGTTATTTCTTGATGAAGACGTTCCGCTTGTCCTGCTCGCCATTTCTGGGGAAATAGACCAAAAAGGGCTCAATTTTTACGAAACAGTACCTCGGACACGGCCTCGTGCTCGCTGAGCACGGCCCCATGTCCAGTTGTCTGCAGGTTTTTAGATCAAGGAATCTTGGAGTTTTAAATTATTTTCACGGTTTTTATTCGAGTTTTAAGCACAGATAATTTAAAACAAAATTACACAACTTACTTTGAGTAAGATCCCTTGGATAATAACCTTACAAACTTCACACTAAAGGTTGGAATCATGGAGTTTCCAAGCTTTAATGGAGGAGATGGTTGACAAACTGAAAGAGAAGGCAATGAATAAAATTGGAAAAGATAAGAGGGTTCTTTGGAACCTTCTTTTAGAACTTACCTAGGATAGTATGAGTGAAGATCCCAGGAATCTCTGTCTTTTGAAGTGGTAAAAAATGAGCAGGAATCAGGCTGCATTTAAAGAAAACGACAGCGTGTTGGACACAGCCCCGTGTTGTGTAATGACTCACCCAAAAATATCCTAAAACGCTCCGTAAGTGGAAACCCGAACCCCTGAAACCCTAATGTACATGAAAAACCAAGAAAACAAGAAATTTGGGTTTCAGGCGGACCGCGTAAACCATAAGAGGAGTTTACGCGGGCCGTGTCAACTTAAAATCATTCCGGGTAAGTATGAAGGCTTCACACGGGCCGCGTAGGTATTCCTCCAAGTTCACGCGGGCCGCGACAGCAAGGCAGATCTCCGGATAAGCTTAAGGGACACGCGTCGCGACCACCAGTGACTCAGCATACTCCGATCTGATCCACATACCCACGCGGGCCGCATAAGTGTTCCTTTGATTTTACGCGGGCCGCGAGATGCCCTAGTTTCAGCCTATAAATAGCAGTCGATAGTTTCATTCCATTTCGCACAATTCTTTTCTTCTATTAGCTTCTATTATAGTAAAATAGTAGCTCGGGATTATACCTTCTAAATCCCGAAACTCTGCCCGTTATTAGGGTAATAACTCTAATCACTGGTACGATACCTTATCTGATCGATTGAAACTATCCAATGGATGTTTAAGTGCTGCTCAAACTCGGGTTATACTTTGTCATTCGTCGTGAATTCGATGGATGTTTAAGTATCGCACTTTTTCATTCGTTGTGAGGGTTTCTATCTCGTGATTATCGTTAAAGTTGAATTGAGTTAATACACTAATACGAGTTCCATTGTGTCTAGAAATTAGAACTCGTAATCAGGGAACTGCTAGAATACTTAATAGTTAAGTAAACTTATATAAACTTAGCAGTTAAGTTAACTGAGTAGATTAATTAATCTATTAATCAAGTTAAGTATGATTAATTATCCTGCTTAACTTAATTAATCGTACTTAGCTTAATTAATCTAGTTTAGCTTAATTAATCCCACTTAATTAATTAATTAAGTGGGATTAATTAAGCTAAACTAGATTAATTAAGCTAAGTACGATTAATTAAGTTAAGCTGGATTAATTAAGCTAAGCAAGATTAATTAAGTTAAGCAAGATTAATTAAGCTAAGCAAGATTAATTAAGCTAAGTAAGATCTACTAATCACCTAAGTAGAAATATATATAAATATAAAATAGATAATATCAAAGGAAGATGCTAGGAAGGTGTAAGAGGATAGATATATGTGGGTAGGAAGCTTCCTAGAAGATGTATAAGTAACTTCCTAGAAAAGCTATAGGAAACTTCCTAGAAGTTTCATACTTCTTACCTATAAATAGAAAGCTTAGGAATTCATTTCCTTTGTTCATTTCTTCTATTCTTCTCTCTACACGTTGGTGTTATAACCAATAATCACCAAAGCGATGTTCTGTCCGATCGATTCAGGAACCAACTAACGGATGCCAAAGTACTATACTTTGTGAGTTCGTTAAACGGATGCCAAAGTACTATACTTTGTGAGTTCGTTAAACGGATGCCAAAGTACTATACTTTGTGAATTCTGTTAAGGTTCGAATCTCGTGACTACCGTTAAGGTTTGATTTGGGTTTTACACAAATACGTATTCCATTCTGTTAAACTATATGTTTAACTACCAGAATACTCCCAACTACACACTTACAATCAAACAAGCTGTTAAATCATCAGAAGATCCAGAACAATAAAATATACGCTTAATTATCAGAAGGAGTAGAATCAAGAAGCTTGTTAAATCAATACCACATGCTTATGAAGTGAGTCATTTTCTTTTTATCAACTGTTTTACAAAACTCCAAGTTATTTTCAAAGTTGTAATTATAGGGATTAAGTCTTTGTAATCACCAAGTTACAGCCGGTATGTGGGGTTTTGTATACATTACTTGATAATCTTCACCATTGGGGCAGCCAATGGGTGATATGACCATAATCACAGACACCATTGGACAATGAGAGGGCCAATGGGTCGAGTGACAAAGTACCGTGGGTAGTTGGTTTGATATCAGAAACATTGTAATCGCTCTTAATACTGTAAATTATAACAAATGTGTCGTTTTCATTAAACTGAATGATTCACTCAGTATTTCCCTGCTGACAAAACCTTTTTAAAACGCGTTTCAGGTAATTACAGTGGATTGGAGTAAGAATTGGATACGGCACTGAAGGGCTTACAGACGTGGCACATTTTTATCAATTAAATCAAATTAAGAAATATTGTTTTATGTATTTGGATTTATTCCATATTAAAAGCTACCTTTATAAAACATGGGTTTATCCCCATCTATTTAAACAAAATCCGGTGTTTCTAAACTCTGATATTTTTCCTAACTCACGGTCCTGATGAAATTCCACTGCAATGTTTTTCAAAAATAACCACCGGTACCACGGGCTGCTCGCGGCGCCCGATCTCACTCCAGGGTGGGGTCGGGGGTCGTGATAGTAAAGGTGGTATCAGAGCCACTGCTTTAAGCCTATAAGTGTTGTGATAATAATACTTAAGCTTAAATAAAAGAGTTAGGAGTTTGTTATTAACTGGTAGCACATCTGATAGCCTTTAGACTTGAATATAAGAAAAGATGCCTTAGTATAAGCTAAGCCACTTGTTTAAGCAATTAGGTGTTGTAATAATACCTAAGTTTAAACAGAGAGTTAGGGACTTAATATTATCTGATAGCACTCTGGATGATATTTAGACTTGAACTTAAGAATGTTGCCTTAATATAAGCTTCAAGATAAATTACTTATATAAGTATAATGTGAGGGATATGGGTATGCCATAAGAAGGGTGATTAGAACATTGCAAGGTATGATAAATAAGCAATAACACTTAATTGCTATTAATCCTGGCTTATTGATATTACTTGGTCTAGAATAAAGATATGATTATGGAAATACAAATTCCTTGATTCTGGATAAAAGCCCTAATAAAAGAGGCACTTTTAAAATCTTGAAAAGATACTATTTATGGGAAATAGAAAATTTTCTCCGGCAAGACTGGGTATGGTGTAGAGACTCTCCAGCTTGTCCGGATATACTGAGATTACCTCTCCGGCGCGAACCAGATAAGACGGGGTAAATAATATGTCAAATCGGTGACAAGATTTCCCTAAATAATATCATGACCAGATATCTGACTTGTTTTTGGAAATATGAATCTGTTAAATACATTGACCTTATAGAGGGTATGTATATTACAGCATGTGAAATATATGATTATATAGATTTGTATATCTATAAGGAATTCCAAAAGCCAAATAGGAATAAAGCACAAAGTATATGTGTCTAGATTTCTTTATTAGGAATCTCTTTTTCGATATCAAACATTATTTCATTTGATCATTTGTCTCGTAGCTCGTGTGACAAAATAAACAATGAAAACCCATTAAGTTGGGACACCATAAAAACTATAAAGAATTTCCAAAGCAGTATCATAAACTATTAACGTAAGTAAAGAAGCATGTAAAGTTATGCAAGTGCACAAGAAAACACATGAAACTTAAAATTTTACGCACGACTTCCAAGGCAAGACCTTTGTAAAATATAAATTGGACACGATGACACCAATGCTAATTCCGTCAGTAGAAGAACTATTAATCAAAAAGCAGCACTTTGCCACATGATCCTACAAACGATCTAAATCTCGCTGAGGTACGTTGAAACAATATTTTACAAACCATAGGTGCACAATCTAATCAGAGTCATAATTATTAGCACTACAAAAGAAGTCATATACCTTTGTAACTCCCCTATTTCATTTCATTCGACATTCCTGGTAATGTCACTTAACAACGGTTATCACCCAAAATTTCCAGATAAAGTTCTTATATTCCTTTCGTTGCAAATCTGACTTCTGCCTATAATGAGTTGACTTTCGCGTTTCCACTTCCCCTAAATAGTCATCGTACCATGAGGATTTCTTTCATGTAGCGAATATTGATCCATTTCATTTCTTGGTAAATCTACACATTACACATGCACTGTTTGTTGCGCATGTGGTTCATTTGAGTTATGAAGACCATAGGAGGGCTTCATTCCAATTTTGTTGTTTTATCCAAACTCAAATATCATTTCACTATACTTGATCTTTGCATTGTAAACCGCGTTTTGCAAAATGATTACCCTTTGATATCAAATCGATGAATTTCTTGAAAAACTCAGAGTTTCTTTTGGTAAACATAGTTTTGTTGTAACCATGTCAGAACTTTCTTATTGATACATGAACTCGTTTTGTTTTAATCAAGTTCGTTTGTTTGAACTTGCTCGCATTACGTATTCAATTCAAGGTCCCATATGATGGATTGCAGCTATCATATTTAAAATAATCCCAACAAGCACTTCAATTCTCTTGAACCATAACATGCTTGTTTAGTCTTCGACTTCATTGAATCGTTTCTTCGATCACGATCACCTTGTGGTGATGTTTTCCCAAATTTGAAGCTTGCGCTAATCTTGTTTGCACACATCATATACGGATTTAATTATTTATTTATATTGAATCCGCTTTATTGATTTATCCTATAAAAGCAATCTTAACACAATCGTGTGCTAAGATAATGATACACAAATTCATATCATATTTCAGTATATCTCTTAATGATTCTTACATCATCAATCGAGCGTTTCGTAATCCTTATTGCTTTATTATCTTTGATTGAAAAACATTATTCAATTATTTCATTGTCAATCGAAAATCCTACTAGATTCTTTGAATCAAACATTCGGATTTACTTCGTTGAACTTTCATTTAATTTCATGAACTCATTCAGTCACCACTATTATTATTTCGATCACTACGACACCTTGGGGTAGCGTTTTCTTTAATTTGAAACTTGAGCCAATCTTCTTTTCACACTTGATGTACGGATCTATTTATTTATTTTCTGTTGGTTCATTATTTTAAACAGTCTTAATACAATTATGTATTAAGATAAGAGTACACAAATTCATATCATATTCCGGTGTATCTCTAAAGTTTCTTTCATCATTAATCGACATTCTATGATATTCATTTGGTCTTATCATCATCAAATTGAAAATCCTATTCGAAATGAATATCCAAATTTACTTCATTAAAACTTTCAATTGATTACGAAAACGGTGAAATTGTTCGGTCACCGCAATTATTGAATCATTTCAATCATTACAACACCTTGTGGCGTCGGTATAGACTTGTAGCTTGAGCTAATCTATATATACCTTTCGCTTGACTCATCCTTGAAAATGGTCTTAATACAACTATGTGTTAAGACAAAGATACACTAAACTCTTTTATATTCCGGTGTATCCTTGTAATTCAATAAATGTCAACCCATTGATTTTTCCTAGTTGACAAATCATTTTCGTACTTTTATTTCATTCAAGCTTGTTGATTCTGATTCTTTCTCAGTTGACAATCGAAATAAGTTTCCTTTGGCAAATCATTCACAACTTGTAAACATTCATATCCATTGATCATATATCTTTTGGCTTGAACCTAATCACCTTGGAAACTATATCATTTCATCTCATTCGTTTGAACATCTCATCTTTTGAAATATCCAGATTCGCTTCCTTGAAACTCTCAATTAATTTCAAAAACGGTGAATTTATTCGGTCACAATAATTATTGAGTTCTTTCAATCATAACAATACCTTGCAGTATCCGTATAAATTTGTAGCCTGTGCTAATAATAAACCCTATTCATACGTCATTCGTTTGATTCGTCATTTTAATATTCTTGGTACAATTATGTACTCAGATTACGATACACTAAATTCTATTTGTCTAGTGTATCCTTACCATTTAAGTAAACAATATTGATTTTTGGGATAATCATTAACAAATCATTTCTCATACTTCCATTCACAAATAGAGATTTATCAATTCAGAATCTCCCTTAATTGATCAAAGTAAGTTCCTTTCTGACATTAAATCCTATTGTTTCTCCAAGTCATTTTATTTCAAAATTCATGCCTATCAAATATCTTTTGATTCCATCCCATAATATATTGTTTCTACTAATTAAAAGAAGTAACATAACCCCAAGAAGATATCATAGTCCAAATCTCGAGGACGAGATTTAAAACAAGGTGGGGAGGATGTAATGACTCACCTAAAAATATCCTAAAACGCTCCGTAAGTGGAAACCCGAACCCCTGAAACCCTAATGTACATGAAAAACCAAGAAAACAAGAAATTTGGGTTTTTAGGCGGACCGCGTAAACCATAAGAGGAGTTTACGCGGGCCGTGTCAACTTAAAATCATTCCGGATAAGTATGAAGGCTTCACACGGGCCGCGTAGGTATTCCTCCAAGTTCACGCGGGCCGCGACAGCAAGGCAGATCTCCGGATAAGCTTAAGGGACACGCGTCGCGACCACCAGTGACTCAGCATACTCCGATCTGATCCACACACCCACGCGGGCCGCATAAGTGTTCCTTTGATTTTACGCGGGCCGCGAGACGCCCTAGTTTCAGCCTATAAATAGCAGTCGATAGTTTCTTTCCATTTCGCTCAATTCTTTTCATTCTATTAGCTTCTATTATAGTAAAATAGTAGCTCGGGATTATACCTTCTAAATCCCGAAACTCTGCCCGTTATTAGGGTAATAACTCTAATCACTGGTACGATACCTTATCCGATCGATTGAAACTATCCGATGGATGTTTAAGTGCTGCTCAAACTCGGGTTATACTTTGTCATTCGTCGTGAATTCGATGGATGTTTAAGTATCGCACTTTGTCATTCGTTGTGAGGGTTTCTATCTCGTGATTATCGTTAAAGTTGAATTGAGTTAATACACTAATACGAGTTCCATTGTGTCTAGAAATTAGAACTCGTAATCAGGGAACTGCTAGAATACTTAATAGTTAAGTAAACTTAAATAAACTTAGCAGTTAAGTTAACTGAGTAGATTAATTAATCTATTAATCAAGTTAAGTATGATTAATTAATTAATTAAGTGGGATTAATTAAGCTAAACTAGATTAATTAAGCTAAGTACAATTAATTAAGTTAAGCAGGATTAATTAAGCTAAGCAAGATTAATTAAGTTAAGCAAGATTAATTAAGCTAAGCAAGATTAATTAAGCTAAGTAAGATCTACTAATCACCTAAATAGAAATATATATACATATAAAATAGATATTATCAAAGGAAGATGCTAGGAAGGTGTAAGAGGATAGATATATGTGGTTAGGAAGCTTCCTAGAAGATGTATAAGTAACTTCCTAGAAAAGCTATAGGAAACTTCCTAGAAGTTTCATACTTCTTACCTATAAATAGAAAGCTTAGGAATTCATTTCCTTTGTTCATTTCTTCTATTGTTCTCTCTACACGTTGGTGTTATAACCCATAATCACCAAAGCGATGTTCTGTCCGATCGATTCAGGAACCAACTAACGGATGCCAAAGTACTATACTTTGTGAGTTCGTTAAACGGATGCCAAAGTACTATACTTTGTGAGTTCGTTAAACGGATGCCAAAGGTACTATACTTTGTGAATTCTGTTAAGGTTCGAATCTCGTGACTACCGTTAAGGTTTGATTTGGGTTTTACACAAATACGTATTCTATTCTGTTAAACTATATGTTTAACTACCAGAATACTCCCAACTACACACTTACAATCAAACAAGCTGTTAAATCATCAGAAGATCCAGAACAATAAAATATACGCTTAATTATCAGAAGGAGTAGAATCAAGAAGCTTGTTAAATCAATACTACATGCTTATGAAGTGAGTCATTCTCTTTTTATCAACTGTTTTACAAAACTCCAAGTTATTTTCAAAGTTATAATTACAGTGATTAAGTCTTTGTAATCACCAAGTTACAGCCGGTATGTGGGGTTTTGTATACATTACTTGATAATCTTCACCATTGGGGCAGCCAATGGGTGATATGACCATAATCACAGACACCATTGGACAATGAAAGGGCCAATGGGTCGAGTGACAAAGTACCATGGGTAGTTGGTTTGATATCAGAAACATTGTAATCGCTCTTAATACTGTAAATTATAACAAATGTGTCGTTTTCATTAAACTGAATGATTCACTCAGTATTTCCCTGCTGACAAAACCTTTTTAAAACGCGTTTCAGGTAATTACAGTGGATTGGAGTAAGAATTTGATACGGCACTGAAGGGCTTACAGACGTGGCACATTTTTATCAATTAAATCAAATTAAGAAATATTGTTTTATGTATTTGGATTTATTCCATATTAAAAGCTACCTTTATAAAACATGGGTTTATCCCCATCTATTTAAACAAAATCCGGTGTTTCTAAACTCTGATATTTTTCCTAACTCACGGTCCTGATGAAATTCCGCTGCAATGTTTTTCAAAAATAACCACCGGTACCACGGGCTGCTCGCGGCGCCCGATCTCGCTCCAGGTTGGGGTCGGGGGTCGTGACATGTTGGTTGGACACAACCCCGTCTGCAGTTAAAATCCTGACATATTTTGTCCGTATTCTGACAAAATCAGAAGAGAATCTTTTAGGTGGACACAGGGGCGTGCTGACCTGGACACGGCCCCGTGTCTGGAAGCTGTCTTATGGAGTTTTTCCATTTTCTAAGGAACTTATTTGGATCGGGTGGTTCCTTACTGGATGGAACAACCCCAAAGTGTCTAAGATACCTAAATTGACTTTGTTTAAGACGAGAACACAAGAGGTTGTCGGTGAGGGTGATTCCTATGCTATATGTAGGTGGACAAGTCCAACCCTTTTCCGGACTCCGGACTCTCGTTAAAGAAGGTATATGCCGAATCGCTCAGGTCTATGTATGCATCGAACGAAGTTGATGGAGAGTCCTTCACGGCACAATCGACACAGGGATGACTATTATCCACGTCTTTGCTAGAGTCGAAGGTATTATCGGGAACAACGAGGTTGTTTGAATGCGATCCCAACACTTCTTCTTGGTTATTGTCTTGAGATGAATTTAGAAAATCCATCCTAAGTTCTTTTAACCAATTAAGAATCAGATCTTCTAGTTGAAATAGTTCATCAAGAAGCATTTCTCCTAAAATATCTGGTTGGGCGCTTTCGAGGGAGAGATAAGGATTATTTTTACTTTCGCCCCTCTTAAGGATACAGGGAAACGATGGGTCTATATAGTGGGGCTTATAGTTTAGAAAATAACATTCTAACTCTTTATGTCCGCCTCCACATAATTGACACCATATACCATAAGAGTGCCGAAAGTAAAAAAAAAATCATCATCACTCATGTTTGTGTCAGAATTTACCAACCGTCGGGATCTTACGGTTCTGTTTTCAGCAACTCAATCTTGGGCACGGGGGCGTGTTGAATGGACATGGCCCCGTGTTCAGCTTACTGTCTGACTTAAAACAGGATTGCCAGTTCCAAAGATTGGGCACGGAGCGTGTTCAGCGGGCACGGCCCGTGCTGAGCTCTGCAGAAGCTGAAAAATTAAGAAAATCCTAAAAAAAAATAAAAAGAAAATCCTAAAAAAATAAAAAGAAAATAAAAAATGATTAGGCCGTTGATTCCTAACTTTCTTAAAAGCCTTGTGTCCCCGGCAGCGGCGCCAAAAACTTGATGCGTGCTAGGGTGTATATGTTTTAGGTATATATTTTAAGCCCTTTTTACACTTTTTAGCCAAGTTTTAAATTTATGAAACACGATATTTACTAACACTACAGACACATATGGGCAAGTGCACCCATTGTGGACGTAGTATAGTTTTGGTAAGATACCGAGGTCGTCCAAGGACACAAGAGCTTTTAGTACCGGTTTATCCTCAACGTCTAATCAAATCAAAATGTTAGAAAAGATTTTTAAAACTAAGAAAATATAACTAACTAAATGCTGAAAAATAAAAATAAAAATAAAAACAAACAGACAAGATGAATCACTTGGATCCGACTCGTGTATAGTGTAACCTTTGATTATTTTCGCACTTTTGCACTTGTTTAAGAGATTATCTTAGTTATTGTAGTAGGCCCCTCTTTTGAAGGTGACGTTACCCTCAACCCAGTAGTTTGAGTCAGCAAGGATACAATCCTAAAGGGTCGGATTATTGAAAGATAATTAATTAAGTTATTAATGCAAATTATGGTAGGCCCCTCTTTTGAAGGTGACGTTACCCTCGACTAAGTAGTCTGAGTCAGCAGGGATACAATCCTAAATAGTCGGGTTATACTATTAATAGTACTTTAACTTATGAGGGGGTCAAAGAGTTTGGATCCCCGCCATCCAATACCTTTGGGTATTGAAGGAGATCCTACTAAATTTGACCCAGGTCCCTTGCAGGACCTCTAAACGCTGAACAAGGGCAAGACCCTTACCAAACCGTTCCCTTAACCCCCGACCAGGTAGCCAACATACCTCCATATAGACCGTGGAGATATGAATGGTGAAAATCTTTTATTTTATATAGACGGTAAAATAATGTCAAGACACCACGGACAAACGATAAGGAAGAATCACCTTCAACATAAGAAACTAGTTATTAAAGTCATTAATACAAAACCAAATAAAAAGTGCAAAAGATTAAAAATAAAAAGTATTACACTAGACACTTGTCTTCACCAAGTGATGTAAGAGACTTAGGCAAACATAGCCTTTGATTGTCAAGAACTCTTACGATCAATCTTGGATCCCGAGACGACTCACACACTCTATGATGGACAATGGATGATGGTGGTGGATGATGGTGTTATGGTGGTGGTGGGTGGTGGGTGAAGTGTGAGAGAGGTGGTGTGCCAAGGGATGAGTTGAAATGGCTCCAAACACTCCTATTTATAGGCTGAACAGAAGCCTGGGCACGGCCCCGTGCCCACTGGGCACGGCCCCGTGTCCGTCTGACACTCTCTCTCTTCATTAATTGTAATTCGCAATTACAATAAATGCGCCTGCAGTACTCTGACCACACCCCCGTGTCCGCTGGGCACGGCCCCGTGGTGGGCAATAGAAGCTTCTATTAGTTTGTCTTTTCTGCTGCTTCTTGGGCACGGCCCAGTGCTCGCTGAGTACGGGGCGTGTTCAGTCTTCTGTTTTCTTTGTTTTGCTTGGGAGGATGCTGTCGAGGGGTCGGGCAATCCACTTTTGTCCCTTTTCTTGTATTTATGTTTGATTTTGCTGTCTTTTTGCTTCTTTTGTTAATTTGAGCTTATTTAATCCTAAAAATACAAAAGGAAGACAAAAGCACACTTTTTCCAACATTTAGTACTAAAAAAGGGTTAGTTTTATGCCGTATTTGATATAATTTATATGTTGCATTTTGCGCATATTAAAAAATCAAAGAAGAAGTGTATGTGGGACAACCGCCGGGTTTCACTGATCCACAACACAAGAACAAAGTCTATCTTCTGGATAAAGTGCTTTACGGACTTCACCAGACCCCGAGAGCCTGGTACGAGACGCTTTCCCAACATCTGCTGGCTAACGGGTTCACCAGAGGGACAGTTGATAGCACTCTGTTTACAAAGGAAGTTGCAGGCCATCTCTTAATCGTGCAGATCTATGTCGATGATATCATTTTTGGTTCGACGAATGACGACTTGTGTAAAGAATTTGAGAAAGTTATGAAGAAGAAGTTCGAGATGAGTTCGATGGGGGAGAGATGAAGTTCTTTCTAGGGCTACAGGTGGAGCAAATGCCCGAAGGAATCTTCATTCATCAAACCAAATACGTGAATGATGTTCTGGAGAAGTTCAACATGGCTCAATCCAGTCCAGCATCAACCCCCTTAGCTCAGAATCACGGTATTTGCCCAGATGAGAGTGGAGAAAAAGTGGATGAGACACTCTATCGGTTAATGATTGGATCCTTGATGTATCTTACTGCTTCCCGCCCGGACATCATGTATCCAACGTGTATATGCGCCCGATATCAGTCAAGCCCAAAGAAGTCACACCTGACAATCGTCAAACGCATTTTACGGTATTTGAAAGGTTGCCCAAGCATCGGCTTGTGGTATCCTAGATCGGGTGACTTCTCTCTCACAGGTTTTGCTGTTTCAGACTTTGGTAGCTGCAAGCAAAACGCTAAGTCCACCACTGCAGGCTGTCAGTTCTTCGGAACTCGATTAGTCACTTGGCAGTGCAAGAAACAAACCTCAGTAGGCTCTCTTCTTGCGAGGCTGAATACGTTTCGGCCTCAAGCTGTTGCTCTCAGATCCTTTGGATCCAACAGTAGATGCGAGACTTTGGTTTGCAGTTCTTGGACATGCCTATTTTCGTGGACAATGAAGCAACGATTAATATAACGAAAAACCCGTTTCACCATTCCAAAACAAAACATATCGAAATTCGACATCATTTCATCCGTGATTGTCACGAGAAGGAATTGATTCGGATAGAACATATTCACACCGATGAACAGAAGGCTGATTTTTACACCAAACTGTTTGATAAAAAGAGATTTAATTATCTTTTGAAATTAAATGGGATGAAAATTTTGTTTTCTGGGAGGGTGGTGGAATGTGAAGCCGAGGAGGACGGCGATCTGATGTGATCCACATCATGTTGTCAAGTTTTTGTACAGTTTATTTTTTCTGCTTTCGATAAAAACAAAAACACAAAAATATGTCTTTATTTTTAGGGGGAGAAAGTTTGCAGAAAAATACAAAAACATGATAAAATTTCAAAATCCAAAAACATTAGAAAATCTGAAAAATCCAAAAACATTGAAAAACTGAAAAAGAGTTTGTGTAAAAAGGGGAAATGATAGTACATCAGCTAGACAGATACAGTACGCTAAAGAATTGTATTGTAAAAATGTGTTAAACAGTCTTGCAAATGATGTGTCGATAGGTTTTTGCACATTTAGTAGATTTGTTTGGGATATAAACAAAAATAATAACTTGCTTTTACGTGGGGAACATCTCCAGGATATATAGGTAACCCCTGAAATCTCGTTTGAAAGGTCCTATTTCTGACATACTAGGTCTTTGTACGTGATGATATCTGGGGTATTATACCTGGACTTCTGATTTTGCGGAAGCAATAGCCTAGTTCTCGTATAATACTCTGCACATGCTTTATTCGTAAAGCCTCCCCTCAGCATAAAAAATGATTAAACATTGCAAAATGCTAAATAATGTGTTGTTGTAAAAAAGATTCCCAAAGGGAACCCACCGAAAGTCGAGCCGTCATCTCTTTGCTGAACGGAAGTTCAGACCTGAGCTCTCACGGTCTCGCATTCACCTCATTACAGATATCATTAGTGTATATTCACCTGTAAGACTGAATATAGTGATCTGTATACGAGAGTATATTCTGAGGTGGTACACATGTAAAAGTCAAGACCTTAAAACATTAAATCCGTATCCCGAATAGATTGAACTTTGTGTGAGAATTTAAGAGGATCAGTATATCGACAATCAAAGCAAATTGTTTAATGCTGTGTATGAAATCTAAGCTTAACGGTACTTGTATCTTGTCGGAAGCTGATATGATCCCCTAACACACTCGCAAAAAAATTGTGTGTACAGTATTCTGTTTATCTTATTCAAAAATCCAAAAATATTTGCATTTCATCTTATTTTTGACAACGAACGTTGGAGATCAGATGATCAAAGTCTATTGTGCAGAACATGTCTGGATCATGAGGGTTGAGTAAGCAGAAGTGTGAAAAGAAATGGGTAATTTCTTAAAAGTTCAAAAGTTCATTAATTTGAACTTAAAATTGTTTCGGAAAATCAGCATCTTCATAATCTGGTCAGCCAAGGTCATTAACTTGGACTTGGCAGGCTAAACAGTTGACCAGGGTCATTAACTTGGACTTGGTTAACTGGGTGTGTCGGTAAATTCTCAAAAAGTTAAAAAATTAAAAAAAAATTGAAAATTAATTTTGTTTGAAATATTAATTCCGTTTGAAATGGAATTCTGTTTGAAAGGTAATCCCGTTTGAAACAAGTAATTCAGCTTGAAATTGGATTTCCGTTTGTGATGTAATTCCGCTTGAAACACCTTTGTGGTTATTCCACGCGGAATTACCGCATCTATAAATAGGGTTCTAATTCCGTTTGAACTCATTTTTCACCTGATTTCGTTTCAAAGTTCTGTCAAGGCGATTTCAAACGAAATCACGATTTCATCGTTTTACAGCCGTTACTCTGCCCGACTGTTGTCTGATTATTGATTATAGTTGGTTTACACAACTATATTCATGGGAAAGGTAAGAGTTATGTGCTAATTTGACCCAGATCTGATGTAATTTCGTTTGGTCGGCGATGACCAGATGATAAATCGTAGATCTAGGGCTTGTTTGTGATGTTTAATAACTGATTAACATACCATTGGACTCGGAATTGGTTGTAGATCTGTTCTAGGGTTCCAATTTGATGTGTATATCATGTTTCCGTTTGAAGTCGGTGGAGCTGTTTGTTTGGACTTAGATCTAGGGTATTTCTGTGGATAAAAATGAACAAAAAACATACCATGGTGCTCGGAATTGTCTGATTAACAAACCCAGATCATTAATTTGATCAAAAGTTCTTGAAAATTTGATGTTGGGTAATTTCGTTTCAAAATGTTAATTCCGCTTGAAGTGGATAATTTCGTTTCAACTGTGATTCCGTTTGTGATGTAATTCAGTGGGAAATGTGTTTCCGTTTCAGGTGTAATTTCGTTTGAAATGTGATACCGTTTGAACTGTAATTCCGTTTGAGAAGTTATTCCGTATGAGACTTAATTTCGTTTGAGATTGTATTTCCGTTTGTAGATGTAACCTCGTTTGAACCTGTCTTTCAACTTGTAATGTAATTCCGTTTTAAAGATGTTATTCCATTTGAGATGTAATTCCATTTGAATGTTGTTTTGATTGAAAATTTTTCTAAGTGTTGAAACTGAGTGTTTGTTGTGAATTTTCAGGCTTCGAATGTGTTGTTTAATCCTTTGCACAACACTTGTTGTGTGTACGATAAGGAGATACCTAAAATGGCTGGATTCACAGAATTTCTGGAATTCATGGAGAGATTGCCGATCCAGAAAGCCTTGACGAACTAACACTTGGTTTTCAGATCTCACATTAAGCATTTTTGGAAGAATGCAACTTACGATGAGGCAAACAAGACATAAATTCTGTTGTGAGCATAAATGGCAAAGACAAACCGATCATTATCACTTAACAGCTGGTTCGAGAAGTGATCAACTTTCTAGATGATGAAAATTCTCCTACGAAGTTTCCGGAAAGAATGGTAAAGGGATGTTTGTTGAGAATGGGCTACAATGGTGATCTGAACAAGGTGAACTATTTGAAAGCTTGTTTTCCAAGGGTGTACAGGTTCCTTATTGATGTGCGTAAGTGTGTATATGTTTTAGATGTATATTTTAAGCCCTTTTTACACTTTTAGCCAAGTTTTAAATTTATAAAATGTCACAACCCCTGATCCCTAGTTCCCGGGAACGGGCGGCCGCGAGCCAGTTTCGGTGGTATCATGTTTATTTATCCAATTTTGGCAGCGGAAATTTTCATCAGGACCGTAGTTAGGAAATATTTAATCAGAGTAAACCACCACGTTTTATAACAGTAAACACATGGGTAAAACCCAAGTTTTCAGTACACACATTTCATAGGAACAAATCCTATTTTATTTAATAAAACATCTATTTTATTCTTAGGTAACTTTATTGCCACTTTTCCAAGCCTTCGGTGCTATCCAGCTGGCTTCTAATTGGCTTTCACATTTTTTACCTGAAACGTGTTTTAAAAAAACATTTTGTCAGTGGGAAATACTGGTGAGTGAATCCCAGTTTCAACAATAAATATTAAATTAATTTAAACAGTATTGAGGGCGATTACAATGTTTATATCTACCCAATTACTCATTCAGTAGTGTCAAGTCTGACTAGAGGGTCATATTACACATTGGCTAACTCTTTGTCCAATGGTAACGTTACTCACATTTTGTATACAAAACCCCAACATACCGGCAGTAATTGTAGAATTACAAAGACTCAATCACTGCTAAATTGCATTGTAAAATATTTAAGGTTTTGTAAAAACAATTGGTAAAAAGGAGATTACTCACATTGTTGTTTTAGGTTTTTCGTAAGGTTTCCTGGTGACAATCTATAATTTACACAAAAGCACGTGTGTTAGTATAATAACCCATTTTAACATTAGTAATACCCTCCCCGAGACGGCATTCCAACGACTACGTCGGGCAGAACCACGACAGCCGTTACGGAACCCTAGATCAATCGGGCAGCGTATCTAATACGTCTCCAGGGGTTATAATACTTACATCGTAGCAGAACCTCGCTATTTAGAGTGTATTGGACTCGGGTATAATGCCCACTATTTAGAATTTAGGGAGAGAGTTGAAAGAAATGAACGAAACAGATTGAAGGCCCGTTGCGTTCTATTTATAGTTGCAGATTCTGTCTTTCTCGCGGCCCGCGTAACATGAGCACAGGGCCTACGCGGCCCGCGTTGACCTCCGCTCAATGCGTAGCTTAGCTGGGTCACGATGTAGGCTTGCCGGGTGTTGGGCCAGGTGGCGGCCCAGGGCTGCGCCACATTTTGGAACACTCGCGGCCCGCATGAACTTAAATGGGATCATACGTGGCCCGCCTGAACTAAAGAATTCAGCGGAATCCGGTTACACCCTCACACGGCCCGCGTAAATGGTTGGGGTGGGTCTATGCGGCGCGCCTCAACTTAATATTTATTGTTTTTAATTTATTTTACAAATTATGTTATATTTCGGCTTGGTTTTCACATACGGGATGCATATAAAGACATATTGGGACATTATAAGATATATTAGGGTGTTAGAACTATTTTGAGGGTGTTGGTTTTACCGAGGGTTATTACATCCTCCCCACCTTGTTTTAGAGCTCGTCCTCGAGATCTACTGGAACAAGTGTGGATATTTCTTTTGCATTTCTGATTCAAGCTCCCATGTGTATTCAGGTCCTCTTTTGGAGTCCCACTTCACTTTGACCAGAACAAATCTCTTATGCTTGAGATTCTTAATTTTCTTATCTTCAATCTGTAGAGGTCTTTCTACAAATTTAAGTTGTTTATTTACCTCTATATCTTTAAGAGGTACTATGAGTGATTTGTCAGCTAGACACTTTTTGAGATTAGATACATGAAATACATTATGTATTCCTGCCATTTCCTCTGGCAGTTGTAGCTGATAGGCTACAGGTCCTATTCTTCTAATAATCTTGAAAGGTCCAATATACCTGGGACTTAGCTTTCCTCTTTTGATAAATCTTACTACTCCTTTCCAAGGAGAGACTTTTAACAATACTTTATCTCCTACTCGAAATTCCAATGGTTTACGTCTGTTGTCAGCGTAGCTCTTCTGTCGATCACGTGCTGCTTTCAGTCGTTCCTTGACTTGAATGATTTTGTCAGTTGTTTCTTGTACTATCTCAGGTCCGGATAATTGCTTTTCCCCAATTTCTGCCCAACAGACTGGGGTTCTGCACTTTCGTCCATAAAGTGCTTCGAATGGTGCAGTATTGATACTTGTGTGATAACTGTTATTATAAGAAAATTCTATTAAAGGTAAGTGATCATCCCAATTACCTCCGAAATCAATTACACAAGCTCTAAGCATGTCTTCCATTGTTTGGATTGTCCTTTCGCTTTGCCCATCTGTTTGAGGATGATAAGCTGTGCTTAAATTTAACTTAGTTCCCATTGCCTTTTGGAAACTTGACCAAAAATGAGAGGTAAATCGGCTATCTCTATCAGAAACAATTGATAAAGGAATTCCATGTAATGAAACAATTTCATTTACATACAATTTAGCTAATTGTTCCATGCTAAAGGTTTCCTTCATTGGTAAGAAATGAGCTGACTTGGTTAGCCTATCTACAATCACCCAGATTGCATTATTACCTTTTCTTGTTTTGGGTAATTTGGTAACAAAATCCATTGTTATCAATTCCCATTTCCAAACTGGCATTTCTAATTGCTGTAACAAACCTGAGGGTTTCTGATGTTCTGCTTTAACTTGTGATCAAGTTAAACATTTAGAAACATAGGCTGCTATATCCTTTTTCATTCCTATCCACCATAAATTTTTCCTTAAATCCTGGTACATTTTATCATTTCCTGGATGCATCGTATATTTAGATTTATGAGCTTCTTCTAATATAGGATGACGTAAATTTCCTAATTTAGGTATCCACATTCTCTTTTTATGGAACCTCCAAATTCCATCCGTTCCTTGTTCTAACTCCTTAATCATTCCTTTTAATTTTTCAGTATCTTCCTTGATTACTGATTCTTGGACTTTCCTAATCTGATCGTTTAAATCTACTTGTAGATTTAATTTAAGAGAACGTACCCTTTTTGGCTTTTCGTGATACTTTCGACTTAAAGCATCAGCCACCACATTGGCTTTTCCTGCATGATACTGGATATCACAATCATAATCACTCAGCAATTCCATCCAGCGTCTTTGTCGCATATTCAACTCTTTTTGCCCAAAAACATACCTTAAGCTCTTATGATCTGTGAATATGGTAAACTTACTACCATAAAGATAATGTCTCCAAATCTTAAGGGCAAAAATTATGGCTCCTAATTCCAAATCATGGGTTGAATAATTCTCTTCATGATTCTTAAGCTGTCTAGAGGCGTAAGCTATAACCTTCTGATGTTGCATCAATACACATCCATAACCTAACTTGGAAGCATCACAATAGACTATAAAGTCTTCAGTTCCTTCTGGTAATGCTAGTATGGGTGCATGGGTTAATCTTTGCTTAAGGATTCTAAAGGCTTCTTCTTGTTTTGGTCCCCATTCAAACTTAATAGATTTACAGGTTAACTTAGTTAAAGGAATGGCTATTCTAGAAAAATCCCGAATAAATCTTCTATAATAACCGGCCAATCCTAAGAAACTTCTAACCTCGGTTGGTGACTCAGGGGTTTTCCATTTGGTAATCGCCTCGATCTTTATTGGATCTACATGAATTCCTTCATGATTAACTAAATGTCCGAGAAATTGTACCTGTTCTAACCAAAACTCGCACTTTGAAAACTTAGCATAAAGCTTTTCCTTTCTTAATAAACTTAGAAGTAAGTGCAAGTGCTTTGCATGCTCCTCTTTACTTTTAGAGTAAATTAGAATATCATATATGAATGCAATTATGAATTTATCCAAATATGGCTTACATATTCGGTTCATCATGTCCATAAATGCGGCTGGGGCATTGGTTAAACCAAATGGCATGACAGTAAATTCATAATGACCATACCTTGTTCTGAATGCGGTTTTAGGAATGTCCTCTTCCTGTACTTTTAATTGATGATATCCTGATCTTAAATCAATTTTAGAGAAAAATCGAGCTCCTTGAAGTTGATCAAACAAATCATCAATCCTTGGTAATGGATACCGATTCTTAATCGTGACTTTGTTTAATTCACGGTAGTCAATGCACATACGCATTGATCCGTCCTTCTTTTTGACAAACAATATCGGTGCTCCCCATGGCGATGAACTTGGTTGTATGAATCCTTTCTCTAACAATTCGTCTAATTGTTTCTTTAGTTCTTGCATTTCGGCGGGTGCCAAACGGTAAGGTGCTTTGGCAATTGGTGCTGTCCCTGGTAGCAGGTGAATTATGAATTCAACTTCCCTGTCTGGCGGTAGTCCTGGCAATTCTTCTGGAAAGACATCTGAAAACTGGGATACTACTGGAATGTCGTTTAATTCTTTTCCTTTAGTGTTAGTGATTATAGAAATCAAATACACTACAGATCCTTTTCTTATACAGCTTGCAGTTTTCATCACAGAGATGAATTTAGTGGATCTAGATGGTTTATCTCCTTTAATTGTGATCTTTTCACCCTTTGGTGACTTTATTTGAATTGACTTTTGATCACATAAAATACTGGCTTTATTGGCTATTAACCAATCCGTTCCTAACACAACATCGAATCCAGCCAGATTCATTGGGTAAAGGTTTGCAATAAATTTTTGATTAAAAATTTCTATTCTTGCTCCCTGCAGGATTTCAGAAATCCTAACGGTTTCTCCATTTGCTGTCTCTACTAGACATTCTTGTGGTAGTTTAGTTAATGATTGATTTAGAAGTTTGCAAAACGAAGTATTAATAAAACTTTGGTTTGCACCAGAGTCAAATAATACTTTAGCAAAAATATCATTAACTAAAAACGTACCAGCTATGACGTCCGGGATCATCTTGGCTTCATCTGTAGTTAGAACAAATGCTCTAGCATTTTTAGTGTTCTTGTTGTTTGTAGCTGGAGCTAACTTCGGACAGTTGGTCTTGATGTGACCTTGTTCCCCACAGTTGAAGCACACCCTGCTATTGGCTTTCTTCCTGCAGTCTTCTTCCTTGTGACCTGATATTTTGCAGAAATTGCAATAAATGGAGCATTTTTCAGAATGCTTCCTTTTGCAATACTTGCAATAAGGTGCAGATGTCGAACCTACATTCCTACGGTTAAAATTTCCAGAACGGAATTCTTGAGTAAGCCTTTGGGATAGGTTTCTCCTCTGGTCTTCTTCTCTAGTACGGATTAACTCATCTGTCAAGGTATTGGCTAGTTCTACAGCTTCTTATATGGTTTGGGGTCTAGCTGCCTTGACTACATGCCTAATTTCTCCAATTAATCCCCAGATGTAACAGGAGATTAATACAGGCTCAGGTGATGCAAGGGTTGGTACTATCCTAGCATATTCAAAGAATGTGGTAGTGTAACCCTTACTATCTACCCCGGTCATTCTAAGGTTCAGAAACTTATTTGCTATCTGTTCCTTTTCATTGGGAATTTTCTTTCCACCATGTTTTTAAATTCTTCCCATTCCATGTTATAAATCCTATCACTTCCTCTTGACTGGAGGATAGTGTTCCACCATTCTAGGGCTGCATTTTTAAACAGATTCGAAGCAAACATTATCTTATATTCTTCAGCACATTTGCTTATTTTCAGAACAGCCTCAGTTTTCTCTATCCAGCGTAGAGCTGCAATGGGTCCTTCGTTTCCCGAGAATTCTATTGGTTTGCAGGACCAGAATTCTTTGTAAGAACAACCATATGGCATGGTTCTTCTTCTTTTGGGAATGGGCACCTGAAGTATGGGCCCATTGTTCACGCTGTGTTCCGGTTCACTTGGTCGCTTACTACTATGCTTACTTTTATTATTTGCTTCTTGAACCGTTTGAATAACAAATGGCATTGCATCTATAATTCCTTGTGCCACTATGTGTTGAACGGCACTATTATCCATTTGGTTTCCATTATTGTTGTCCGGATTCTCATTAACCACGTTAATGTTACTCTGGTTATCGTTATTCAGATTATCTTGATTTCCCTCGTCGGCCATCTGAATTTTAAACATTTACCAAATATTAATATCACAAATAATATTTGAATATAGCCAATCACTTGACACGCACTTTTAGCCAAAAGTGTCGAGCATTGCGACTTTTACTCTATTCATATATTATGCATCATTACACACCAGTACTGAATTTAAAATTACAATACCGACTGAAATGTAAAGCTACAATACTAGTAGTATGCATCCGTAGTTTTTTTTTCTAACACATACACACATATATTATTATATTATTATTATTATTATTACTACTACCGTCTCCACCATCGATTCAGGGATATGGATTCATCCAGAAATCCATATTGCGCTCATCGTATTTCCATACGAGACGCTCTCCCACCTGTCGCATTCTCTCACTGTTTTCTAAAATTTCCTCACCGAAAGTCCTAAGTTCTTGGACATTTTCTGCACTCATTGGGGGTGCAGGTTCTAGGACTGGGTTTGGAATCTGGGGTACGGGTTCCTAGTACGGAGGGATAGGGGCCGGGTATAGGTAATGATTCTCTAAAATTTCCCTAACATATGCATCACTAATGTTGTAGGGATCTTGAGGATCTAACCCTGGGTAGGCTCCTAAGTTGACCATTGGCACATTTTCCTGTATTGGGTTTTGTTGCACATAGTCCCTAATTTCATCCCACCAGGGGTCATAATTTGGGTCAAGGGGGTTTGGTGCAGGTACCCTAGGTATCTCCTCCGGGTTGAAATCATGCATTTCTATTTGATTTTCAGGGTTTTCTACTTCCATGGGTTGGTCAGGAATTTGTGGTTGTGGTTGAGGTGCTAGCAATTGCTCCAGGTTTGGGTCAGCAGCAGTGGTTGCTAAAATACAGATATTAGCTATACCCCTATTGAGCATATCCTGGTTATAGGCATCAGTTTCTCTTTTTGCTGCGGCTAACACTCGCTGTTCTTGTAATTTTTTCATATGTTTCCTACGCTCGTGTGCTCCCCTACTGAACCATCCTCTCTTTTTCTGAGGAAATGGCAGACTGAGCCTTAAACACAAAGATTCCTTCTTCTGTATCAGCAGAGTACCATGAGAGGGCAGACTGAGAAGAGGAGGTGCCTTCGCTCCTAGGCGAACCAGACAATTGACGGTACGCGTCAGATGGTCCTTGGTCGCTCATACTGTAAACTAACAAATAGTCAGATAACACATAGCAAGAAAATACAATTATGCACGTATTTCCGTAATTTATTTCCTAACACTTTGAATTTTGATGTCAGCGGAACACTTTTGTGGCTGAATCAGTGGCATGGCTCTGATACCACCTTCTGTCACAACCCCCGATCCCTAGTTCCCGGGAACGGGCGGCCACGAGCCAGTTTCGGTGGTATCCTGTTTATTTATCCAATTTTGGCAGCGGAAATTTTCATCAGGACCGTAGTTAGGAAATATTTAATCAGAGTAAACCACCACGTTTTATAACAGTAAACACATGGGTAAAACCCAAGTTTTCAGTACACACATTTCATAGGAACAAATCCTATTTTATTTAATAAAACATCTATTTTATTCTTAGGTAACTTTATTGCCACTTTTCCAAGCCTTCGGTGCTATCCAGCTGGCTTCTAATTGGCTTTCACATTTTTTACCTGAAACGTGTTTTAAAAAAACATTTTGTCAGTGGGAAATACTGGTGAGTGAATCCCAGTTTCATCAATAAATATTAAATTAATTTAAACAGTATTGAGGGCGATTACAATGTTTATATCTACCCAATTACTCATTCAGTAGTGTCAAGTCTGACTAGAGGGTCATATTACACATTGGCTAACTCTTTGTCCAATGGTAACGTTACTCACATTTTGTATACAAAACCCCAACATACCGGCAGTAATTGTAGAATTACAAAGACTCAATCACTGCTAAATTGCATTGTAAAATATTTAAGGTTTTGTAAAAACAATTGGTAAAAAGGAGATTACTCACATTGTTGTTTTAGGTTTTTCGTAAGGTTTCCTGGTGACAATCTATAATTTACACAAAAGCACGTGTGTTAGTATAATAACCCATTTTAACATTAGTAATACCCTCCCCGAGACGGCATTCCAACGACTACGTCGGGCAGAACCACGACAGCCGTTACGGAACCCTAGATCAATCGGGCAGCGTATCTAATACGTCTCTAGGGGTTATAATACTTACATCGTAGCAGAACCTCGCTATTTAGAGTGTATTGGACTCGGGTATAATGCCCACTATTTAGAATTTAGGGAGAGAGTTGAAAGAAATGAACGAAACAGATTGAAGGCCCGTTGCGTTCTATTTATAGTTGCAGATTCTGTCTTTCTCGCGGCCCGCGTAACATGAGCACAGGGCCTACGCGGCCCGCGTTGACCTCCGGTCAATGCGTAGCTTAGCTGGGTCACGATGTCGGCTTGCCGGGTGTTGGGCCAGGTGGCGGCCCAGGGCTGCGCCACATTTTGGAACACTCGCGTCCCGCATGAACTTAAACGGGATCATACGCGGCCCGCCTGAACTAAAGAATTCAGCGGAGTCCGGTTACACCCTCACACGGCCCGCGTAAATGGTTGGGGTGGGTCTATGCGGCCCGCCTCAACTTAAGACATATTGGGATGCATATAAAGACATATTGGGACATTATAAGATATATTCGTCTTGGTTTTCACATACGGGATGCATATAAAGACATATTGGGACATTATAAGATATATTAGGGTGTTAGAACTATTTTGAGGGTGTTGGTTGTCACACCCCAACCGATGGCGGAAACATCGGGATGAGACGTACAAACTGTTTCAAAGACATCATAACACTAAATGTGACAATATAATTAAATTTCATTTATTAAAATTGCTAAGTTTCATACAAAATGTCATAAAAGGGAAATAACAAACACCAAACATAGTTTATTGTAATGTGGGTTTCTAAGCCATCCTAATCAATTCTTCAACTCTTGAATCCTCATCCTGCAGTATGCATTAAAATATAATCAACAAAACATGTTGGCGAGTATACAAGTTTGATAATAGTATAATATGTTTGAAATAGATTAACATGCTCAAATCCACGTGACTATATGATTTCATATTAACAGTTATACTCGTAAAGATGAAATCTATGTGTTCAAACCAAAGTTTAACGCAATTAACATAGCCTAACCCTAGAAGGGTGGTAAATGAGTAACATAGAATAAACCTAACAATACCCATAATATTATGGGAGGGGCGTTTCTCAACCTACAGCGCTGCCATTGTTAGGGGAGGCTTGCAAAGTTAATGAACACACAGTCATAAATGTTTAACAGTAGCATAACCTGATTAACATGAGTCAAATAGATTCACATGAAATGTGGATTGAGAGTGCAAAAATGTTTAACATAGTGTGTTTGATATAGAAATGCTTACAGCACCCAAAATGTGATAAAATAGAAAATGGGTCATGTATACTCACATTGATTGCGTTGCGATTCTTGTAAGTAACGTACGAGTAAGATTGGGAAATCCAAAAGAACGAACGAGAGCAGATTAACCTAAGTATACAATACCACACGAGAGGGGATTACTATAAGTTCAAATAATTTTTCCAATCTCTATATTAGTTATTTATGTATTTAGCTCATTATTAAAGTTATAAGAATATCTTAAAGTTAATACCTAAAATAAAAGGATTAAAATAAAATTGGATTGTTATTTGATTTATATACTAACTGGTTGTCATCATCTTCCCCATTATAATAATAAAACATGCAACTGTTTCTTTGAAATAACACCCATAATTTGTAGTAAACTTTACAATTTCAAGGATCTAGATTTTGTTAATCATCTTGTCATCTTTCTCATTTGAGAATATGGACTCGACAGAATCCCAAACAAAATACCAAAAACCATTGTTACTTATGTTGGTTTAATTACATTAAAAATTGGAAAACTTAACTACTATGGATATAAAATGTCAAAGAATACATTGATTTAATATTACAAGGTATATTATAGCTGAAAAGGATAAGGAGATTCAATTATTTAAACAGCAAATATTTATCTCATAAAATTGAATAAGAGGTAAAACAAATGAAAGGTTTCAATAAAAGACTAAACAGATGCATGGGGGCCGGGTCGAACCCGTGACACCCGACTTCTTCGGAATTGGTAGTGACTAACATATCTGATGTTGTTCAGTTTTTTTTTATCATTTGATTAATCAAACAGTTCGTCTTCTTCATTTAAAAATAAACATGAACGTAACTGTTATGTGGCTTCTAAGCTTTTCAATTCATTTGGAATGAGGGATTATTGTATCATAACAGAAAGTTAACAAACAAAATAAGAGAATAAGAATTGTATACCGAAAGAGCGATTGACGCGGTTCCCGTCGTGAACTCCGATGTGGCGAACTTCGAACTTTCCGGCGAGAGCTTTCTTCTCCGGTGAACTTCGAAACAAGGCGAACTCCAGTGAAAGTGAAGGGGTTTGAATGAGACTGTGACGATGACGTGATATCGTCGCGAACCTCGGGCGCTTCCGGTGAACTCCGGTTAGTCTTCCGACGCAAGCTCCGGCGATTTCAGTCGAGCTCCGATGGTTGTGGTATTCCGGGAACATGTAGGTGACGAGAGAGAGAGAGAGAGAGAGAGAGAGAGAGAGAGAGAGAGAGAGAGAGAAAGAGTTGTATTGAAAACAGATTTATGGAGGTAGTTATATAGATGGTTCGGTAACGTATGAATCATGATTGTAGATTTAATTCTTGATTGCTTTTGCAAAACTGAAACGCAGACTTAATTGCGGAATGATTAAGACCCGGTGAATCAGCGACGGTCCGTAAAAAAAAGAATTAAAGCTATAACGTTTCTGTTTTGGCGGCAATTATGAAAAGGAAATTCAACGTAATATGCTGTTGGTGCACTTGTGTCTGTACTTTGTCTGTATTTTGTTATGATATAAAACGATGTCTTTTGTTAGTCTTGTTTACGTCTTATGTTTGTTATATGTGTGTTTGATGTAAGTTTGACCAAGTCAACCATCCTCCTGGTTTGACTTGGCCAAACAGTTAACACATGGTTTTGTAATATGTTTGTGTCGAAGGATGAGTCATCGAAGGATTGTTTATATCCTTCGATGAGCTCGAAGGATAAACCTTCGATGGATGTAGATGGACCTCGAAGGATATCATCCTTCGAGGTATATGTGGTCCTTCGACAGGTTTCAGTTCGACAGATGATCTTTCGATCAGTCTATCTGATCCTTCGACCAGACGATCTGTGATGAGTATATATAGTCATGTAGTGTGTTCACTTCATTATGTGAGTGAACTTAGTCTTGTAGAGAGCGTATTTTCAGTTTGGTCAAGGGCTGTAACCGTGTCCACTAAAATACAAGAGAAAACTTTGATATCTCGTGTGTCTACCTTTCTCTTTGTAGCTTGTGTTCTCATATAAACTACCGGTTTGCATTCTAGCTTGGATTCCGCACTTGCTAGTGTGTTAAACATAACAAGGATAAGGTTTAACCTCAACCTCCGAGGGACCTACAAGTGGTATCAGAGCCGTGGCTCTTTTCCTTGTTAAAAACCGAGTTTATACAAGACTTTGGAGTGTTTGGACAAAACTCACTTGGTTTAGCACCTGTTTTTAGTGTTTTTCTCACATTTCTAGACGTAAAAACGTGTTCTAAGCTAACCGGGTGTGTTAAAGGACGGGTTGGGTAACTTAAAAACTTGTTTTTAAGAAGTTTGGTAATTTCCGGCCAAATTCCGGCTTACTCCGGTGACCGGTTTTCTGGATAAGAACCTTCTTTTTTAGGTAATATTTTATTGGTCAAATCTGATTTGGTAGAAAGTATGGTCTGAACATACCTTCTGCCGAAAGTTCTCTACCAACCAATCACCTTTTCACCAACCTGTCACCTTTTGTCTGCTGTGTCCGTACAGATCGAAGGATATCCTTCGAAGTCGAAAGATCATCTTTCGATCAAAGGAGGTTCGATAGATAATCATCCTTCGAACATCCTTCGAAGTCTGTGACTTATCCTTCGATCCAAGGAATCTTTTCGAAGGATACATCTTTCGATCTACAGTTCTTATTCGAAAGATAAGGATCCTTCAATTGGAGAATCTTTCGAAATCATTGTTCGAAATTCAACAGTGATCTTTCGAACACTGTTGATCCTTCGAACAAGTATTGATCCTTCGATCCTAGTCTGTTTAAGTTTAACAAGTTTGTGTTTTTCAGGTCTTTCGATCAGGGATCCTTCGGCTGGTTGTTATCATTCGAGATATAAACATAGTTTGTGAAAATTAAATTTTTAAAAAAGGGAAAACTTGTTTTTCAAATTTTAAATCGATTTTCACTTAATATATTAATTTTTATAAAATGGGAACAAACGGTCAGTGGGATCCAACCGCATGGACTCAAACTACTTTGACTCCACAATCATCAGCTACGCAATCATCAGCTACGCAATCTGCGTCAGATTTCGACAAAACTGCATGGATGCGGGCTATTGCCCCACCTCAAGCTGCAATGATAACTGCAAATCAATGGGCATTGGTCACAAATCAAAGCAGCAGCATTCAAGCAATGATGCAGAACGACAGTGAAACTGGTACAAGCACAAAACCGCCAAAGCTAAATCACATCAATGATTGGGGATGGTGGAAAGAAAGGCTGAGAACTTATGTTCAGGGGCAAGGTCAAGATCTATGGATGTGCTTCTTCACCGCATTTGACAATGATTTGGAAGTTGCAGGATCTAATCCACAAACTTACAGCACTATGTCTGATGAAGATAAGAAGAAATTTGAGTTACAAAAGAAAGCATTCATGATTCTCACACAAGCTCTTCACAGAGACATTTACCACCAGTTTGTTTACTGCACGACTACTAAAAGCTTGTGGGATATGCTCACGTTACGATGTGAAGGAAATGCTCAATCTAGAAAGATCAAGCAAGAATTACTGAAGAAAGAGTTTGAAGGATTCACGTGTATGGAGAATGAGACTTTGGCAGAGTTATCTACAAGGTTCCATCACTTGTTGAGCGAGATGTTTGCTTTTAGAGTCACTGCCACTCCACAAGAAATGGTGCAGAGATTCGCTGATAGCTTACCAGCAAAGTGGAGCAGTTTTCTTGAAATTCTCAAACAAAATGGTGTTCTAGACACAATCACCGTTTATGAGTTAATTCAAAAATTGGAGAACAAGGATGTAGAAGAAAAGCTTAAGGCAAAAAGGTCACTAACTCCTCAAAATCCAGAGATGTACTATGGGATTGCAGGAGGTATCAGTGGAGAAAAACCAGCCTCTCAACACGCGAAGCTTCAAACAGCTTTCATCTCAAACACCGGACCTTCCACAACAAATCAGTTTGATCCTTCAGCATACTCGATGATGTATTCAAAACCAGATTCTTCTTCTCAACAACAGTATGTACAACCGACAGCTCAGCAATTCACACCACCGCCTTTCTTAGACCCAAGCAGAGCTCAGCAGCAACAACCGCAACAGCAAGGGTTTTATGGAAGCTCTTCAAACTTTCAAACCACTTCCAATCCGAACACAGTCAGATTAGACACTTCCAACTTTTCCAAAGTCAGTGTCGAAATAGCCAAGGAGCATATGGAGATGTTGAACACCTTGGTTAGTGCTTATTGTGGATTGGTCGCAGGTCAGATTGGGAATATCAATCTAACCAATGAAGATTATCAGCAAGTGGATAGAGAAGAGTTTGAAATGATGGATATCAAATGGGCTCTTGCTAGTGCAATTCGAAGAGCAAAGGAGTTTATGGAAAGGACGGGGAGAACCTACTTGGAGAGCAACAACAACACCAAGTATGATTTTGATAAGAATGTTGTCACTTGCTTCAATTGTGGTGAAAAGGGTCACTTCAAGCGGGAGTGTCAGAAGCCACCTAAGCAAGGAAATCAGAATCCCTTCAGGAATCAAGGACAGCCACAACAACTGAACAACAATTCTGTCAGATCAATAGTTCCTGTTGGAGGAAATGCATCTGGATCCACAAACACTAATCCCCACAGAGGATTGGTTGTTCAAGCTGATGAAATCTGCAACTGGAACCTTCAGCTTGGAGAAGGAGGAAATGGTGGAACAGCATGTTATGCTAAAGTGATTGAGAAGGTAGTAGAACCCGTGTCTGCTGGTGAATCTTCAGAAGATGAAGATAGTTCGGGTTATAGTGGGAGCATGGATGGGGAATCACTTGATGCTGGTGATTTATCAAGTGATGCTTTAGATTTGGAGGTTGATGAGCTTTTGGCTGAAGCTGAAGCATTATGCAAGAGGAGATCTATTCTCTGCCAGAAATCTGCTGGAACTTCCGAGAAGCTTGCTCAGTTCTTCTCTGAAGATGGATCTTTTTTCTTTTCATACAGCCTTTATGGCTCACGTAGAAGGTCAGACTTCTCAGGTATGTGATACTAATTCTGACTCTGTTTCTGTTCCTATTGAATGTGCAAAGTGTTTAAAATATGCTGAAAAGGAAAGTCAGTTTGAAATCACACATAAACACAATCAAGAATTGATTGTAGATCTTTCTAAAGCAACCGAAGCTAACTTGTTTTTAACCAGAAATGAAAAGGAATTTAAAGCAACAATTGCGTCATTAAGACATGATGTTTCAGAATTACAAAAGGTTGTTTTGCGAAAACAACATGCTAACAATAATCTTATTGACACAATTGAAAAGCAAATGGTAGAGTTAGCAACAGCTCGATGTGAATGTGAGACAATTAAGCAGAAACTGGAAAGCTATTCCAATTCCCGCTATGTATTGGATCACATTATTGACGTTCAAAAGAAAAAGGGGGATGCAAAATGTATTGGATTCAAATCATGTCCTCCCCCAATGAATCACAATTACTCCAAATTGCCTGATGACGAGGATATGCCCCGTTTTGAACCTATTGTGCCACTCGGTCTAGATGACTTTGCAGCAGGCCTCGGGTTCACAACTGGTACATCATCCTCGGGTCAATCAGAATCTGAGAATGTGACAGATTCATCGTGTGTTAAGGAACAGAGTCCTCCCATTGTTGAGGATGCTGATTCTTCGAACGATGAATCTGAAGAAATTGTGAAATAACAGTCTAACTCGGTTACAACAGATATTCCAATCGAGAATCACATCTTGTGTGATCCACCAGTGAAACCGAGTAAGACTGAAATGTCAAAAGCGATGGAGTCCCTTGTATCTAGCCTTGAAGGGAATAATTTCTTGTACACGCTCAAAGGAGATAGCAAAATCTACTCTAACAAAGATTTTCCAATTAAAAATGTAAACCAAGATTTAATTGAGCAAATTTTTGAAGGATGCACTGATAAGTTTTTGGGGAACAAAAGTGGCAAAGTTACCGTCACTCAATGTGATCCAATTCTGTGTGAACAAATTAGAAAACAATACGGAAACCAAAAACTACCAATTGAGCGAAAACAACAAGTCAACTCCGGAAAGGGTAAGGTACAGGGAAAGAAGGCTCAGAACAAGAATGTTCAAGCACCTAAAGTTCAGCAGCCTAAGACTGAACAACCAAAGGTTCAACAACCTAAAGTTGAACAGTCTAAGGCTACTCAACCTAAGGTTGCACAACCTAAAATTCAACAATCAAAGGTTGAGCAACCTAAGGTTCAACAACAAAAGGTGCAAAACAAAAGAGCTCCTGTTAAGAAACGAGAACCGAAAATGAACTTTGTTGGATCCACGGGTTCAGACAAACTTGAAACATTTCAGGATAAATCTAACGTTGATTTTGTAAAACAAGTTAGAATTTTAAAATGAAATGATCAGAATAATTACACCCAACACACCAACGGATGTGATTTAGGTCCAAGCACGTCTAGATCACAAAGTTCATTGTCTGGTTCTCCGTCTGGTCATCAACATGTTTCCCCGAAGTTTGTAGAGCGGAGAACATGTTTTGAATGTGGCACAGTTGGGCATATTGTAAGATATTGCCCACACGTGCAAAAGCTGAAGTCAAAAACGGGTGCTCCCCAAGAAATCGATTACCAAAAACGATCAGTTTCCCCGAAACAAGACCCACGTGTCTTGAAAGAAAGGGAAAAGAAGTTAAAGCAAAAGAATCAAAAGGTAATTGAAAAGGCCTTAAAATCAGAGGTCAAAGAAGAAAAACCTGTACAAGCAAAACCTGAAACTGTAAAACCAGTAAATGCTAAAACAATAAATTCAAATACTGGTAAAAGACAAACAGCTTGGAAGCAAAAGCAGGTAATTCAATCAGGGGGAGCACCACAGGTTCTTTTTCCTAATCATCAAGTGATTGAAATCACTTTCCTTGATGATCAAGGACGACCCAAGTCCACAAAGGCTTGGGTCCCCCTCTCAAACTGATAAGTTAGTTGCATGTGCAGGCGGCTCCAGGAGGAACTATCAATAGTCATTGGATTGTTGATAGTGGGGCTTCCAGGCACATGACGGGCGACTATCGTCTTCTTTTCGATGTGCGAAGTATAAGAGGAGGATATGTCGCGTTTGCTGGAGACAAAGGAGGGTATATCACCGGCGAGGGAATGATCTCAAATGGAGTTGTGAGTTTCGACAAAATCAATTATGTGCAACAGTTGGGTCACAATCTCCTGAGTGTTTCTCAGATCTGCGACAAGAAGTTCACCGTGCATTTTGATGATGCCGGTTGTTATGTGCTGAAGCCAGGATTCAAGATTCCCGCAGAATGGATTCTCTTATCAGCACCAAGAGTTAATTATTTGTATGTCCTCGATATGAGCCAAGCAATAACTCAGTCCAAACAAGTTACTTGCTTTATTTCAAAAGCCACTGAAAAGGAGACGATCTCTTGGCACAGACGGATGGGTCATATTCACCTCAGAAAAATGAATCACCTTGTCAAAAACAATCTGGTGAGAGGTGTCAATGTGTAGAATTTTCAACTTCAAGATGTATGTGTGCCGTGTCAGAAAGGGAAGCAGATCAAGAAATCACATCCATTGAAGAAGGTTAACACTGTAAACATGCCACTCGAACGTCTGCATATGGACCTTTTCGGCCCAGTCAAACACAAGAGTGTGCACGGGGAAGTTTTCTGCTTGGTAGTCACTGATGACTATTCAAGATTTTCATGGGTTGCTTTCATGGTCCACAAGAGCGAGACTCCAGAAATTCTAAAGAATTTGATCACCTTGTTGGAAAATCTTTATAATCTAAAGGTGAGGCGAATTCGAAGCGACAACGGAACCGAGTTCAAAAACAAGGTTATGGATGAATTTTGCACTGCAAAAGGAATCCTTCATGAATACAGCTCTCGGTACACGCCACAACAAAACGGAGTCGCTGAAAGAAAGAACAGAACCTTAATTGAGACTGCAAGAACCATGTTGGTTGAGTCTCAGCTTCCAGTTCGATTCTGGACTGAAGCTGTTGCCTCGGCTTGCTACACGTTAAACAGGGTTCTCACAGTGAAAAGACATGGCAAAACGTGCTTCGAACTCCTACACAAGAAGACTCCTGACTTGGAATATCTAGAACCTTTTGGTGCACCATGTACCATGATTGAGCCTGACGGGAAGTTTGGTGCCAAAGCTATCGAAGGTTACTTCCTTGGGTATGCTACTCCTAATCTGCGAGTATGGAACCTGACTACCAAGAAGATTGAAGAGTGGGGTGAAGTAAAAGTTCAAAGATATTCTAACCCACCGAAGCCTTCTGGAGATCCATGGATGTTCGATTATGATGGTCTTTTCGACTCATTCAATCTGCTGACATTTGATGATGACAATGCAATTGCTCAAATGTTGTCCGAAAGCGAGAATGCGACTGGCTCTCAGTTAGTTCGCCCAATCATTGTTGACTCACAAGCATCTTCTTCTGTCAACAATCTCGTTTCAAATGAGGTGTTTAATGATGCTGTCGACTACAATTTGTCATCGAAAGATGAGGAGTATGTTGATGCAAATGATGGTGAAGCACCGCGTCCGGTTCAAGGTACTTCAGAAGCAACGGATCCAGTGTCTGCGCCAATTGTCCAAGAAGAAAATGCATCATCTTCTACAACTCAACAGCTTCAGAATGATATCGGGAATTTAAATATCAATAACTTGAGGACCAATGTTGAAGTTCCTCTAGTTCCTGAAACCCGAATTCATAACATTCATCCTTAGCAGAATATTATAGGTGATGTTCTCAGTGGTGTAAGGACAAGGAATCAAATCAGAAATAACGAAAATGTTGGCTTGTATGCTGAGATACGAGAATCGGGACAACAAAATGATTGGTCTTTCGCCTGCTATGTTAGCCAAGAAGAGCCTAGATCTTAGAAGGAGGCATTGAAAGATGATCCCTGGGTGGAAGCCATGCAAGAAGAACTTCAGCAGTTCGAGAAGTTGGGCGTATGGAAATTGGTTGATAGGCCCGACCACTACAAGAAGATCGGAACTCGTTGGGTGTTTAAGTGCAAGAAGGATGACCGTGGGATTGTTGTCCGAAACAAAGCAAGGTTAGTTGTTCAAGGCTTCAGTCAGATAGAAGGTATTGACTACAATGAAGTGTATGCACCTGTTGCACGTCTGGAGGCTATTAGAATCTTTCTAGCCTACACATCCTTCAAGAAATTCAAGGTGTACCAGATGGATGTTAAAAGTGCTTTTCTTCACGGAGTAGTCGAAGAGGAAGTATATGTCGAGCAACCACCGGGGTTTGAAGATCCATTACATCCTGACAGAGTTTTACTACTTAACAAGGCGTTATATGGTCTTCATCAAGCACCCCGAGCCTGGTATGAGACACTGTCTACCTACCTGCTGAACAACGGATTTAGACGGGGTTTGATCGATTGTACCCTCTTCATCAAGGAAAAAGGTGAAGATCTTCTGTTGGTACAGGTATACGTCGATGACATTATCTTTGGTTCTACCGATGATAAGTTATGCAAGGAATTTGAGAAGGTGATGCAAGATCGATTCGAGATGAGTGCGATGGGTGAAATGACGTTCTTCTTGGGTTTGCAAGTTAATCAGTCCGAATCTGGAATTTTTATCCATCAAACCAAGTACGTCGGAGACATCTTGAGTCGGTTCCAGATGTCCGATTCGAAGCCAATTTCTACTCCTCTTCCGCAGAATCACGGGATTACTCCGGATGAAAAAGGGGAAGCTGTGGACTCTTCACTTTATCGTGCTATGATTGGATCTTTAATGTATCTCACCGCATCAAGACCCGACATTATGTATCCAACGTGCCTTCTCGCCAGATACCAAGCAAATCCGAAGGTCTCTCACTATGCTGCTGTCAAAAGGATTTTTCGTTATCTGAAGGGTTGCCCTGACACCGGGTTATGGTACCCTAAGGATGATAACTTCGATCTCAAGGCTTACAGTGATTCTGATTTCGGCGGCTGCAAGAAAGATGGCAAGTCAACTATAGCAGGATGTCAGTTCTTAGGCAATCGCCTAGTCACTTGGCAGTGCAAGAAGCAGACATGTGTGGCTACGTCTACATGTGAAGCGGAATACATTGCTGCGTCTAGTTGCTGCTCCCAGGTTCTATGGATCCAACAACAGATGCGGGACTACGGTTTTGAATTCCTAACTACTCCTATTTATGTTGATAATGAAGCTGCTTTACAGATCACTAGAAATCCTGTACAGCACTAAAAAACGAAGCACATCGATATTAAATATCACTTCATACGTGATTGCTTTGAAAAGAGACTTATCGATGTGGTTCACATTCATACCGATCACCAACGTGCCGACCTTTTTACCAAAGCATTTGATAAATCGAGATTCGATTATTTACTTTTGGTAAACGGCATAAAGGTGAAGCAAGAGTAACCGACATCGGGAAATCGTTTTTGTAAATATTTTTCTAAAACCAAAAATCCAAAAATATGTTTTTACTTTATTTTATTTTTGAATTTTAGGGGGAGAAAGTTTCAAGAAAAACACAAAAACAATAGAAGAACAAAAATGAGTTTCTTGGCAATATAAGAGAAAATGATATTACATCAGAGGTCGGTCGAAACATGTTTCTAGAAATTAAAAGAAAAGAAAATGATAAGTAGCTCTACTAATGATGTACCGGTAGACTCACGGTCATTTTAAAGTATGCAGGAGATATAAACATAGCGAACTGAAAACCGCGTGGGAACCGCTCATTGGCATATGGTCTTGGTACCGAAATTTCATTTGATAGATTGCCGAGGTTCTGAGATATTCGGGGTTTATGCTGTTTATCATCTGGGTATCATGGTTGTTTCTATAAAAGACAAAGTCTAGTTCTTCCATGATACCATACATACGTGTACATATTGCATTCGAGCTCAATAAGTGATAAACAATCACATGTCCAAACAAAATAAGTGATAATATATCACATCTTTCCGGGAGTCAAGTTCGTCTCTCTGCTGTACGAAAGTACTGACCTGTTCACGGACTTGCTCCTGTGCCCTCATGCATCGAAAATCAAGTTCCTCATCAATAAGTGATTTCATCACATAGGGCTTGGTTTTCAAACTCAAATAAGTGACTTGTTCACATTTTATATACGTTAAAAACGGATGATAAATAGTATACTCGCCAGTAAGATGAACTCTCGTGCATACCTTGATACGGGAATGTGTCGTGAGTGGATGAACACCGGTCGGTAAGTATAAATCATACCTTAAATGTATCTCAATGTATTATGATTACACTTGATCGCTGAGTTTAAGTGGATAACAATATCGGTAATTGTGGTAGAATACTTATCCATATCTGTAAAAGAATATTAAAAGGAAATGTGTTTTGACAAAAGACCGCAAACTGATATGATTCTCTTCGCCAGAAACTCGCAAAAATATTGTTGTGTATGTACATATTTATTTACTGCTTAACTTTTATTGTCTTATTTTAAACAGTTTTGTCGTTTGGTGCATATCAGCACGACATTAGCGGTGATGTCGTTTGATAACATTCAAAGGATATTAAAATTGTTATCTTTTATTTTATCAAAATCCAAAAAGATTTTCAATTTAATATTATTTTTGATTAACCGATGTTGGTGCTCGATCCGATACCTGGCAAGCCGAGATACTTCATAAAACTGACCTTTGCAGAACTTCATAACGGGCAATTTTTCAAAACGGTCGTTTCTGAAAACTTTTAAGAATTTGAAGGGTTTGAATTGCAAATTCCCAAAATCCAAAGTGTTGGTGAAAATCTGATCCTTCGAGGAAGCAATGGCCCTCGAAAGATCAGATGGTCAATGAAAGTCAATCTTGATGGTCGAAAGATGAATTGGTCAACGAAGGATTTGACCAATTGGATCCTTCGAGCTGATCAGACTTTTCGAAAGATGGATCAGGTCGAAAGATATCCTTTGAGGATTGTCTTTCGAAGTTGTTGAGGGTTCCCACAAATATCTGGTATCTTTCGATCCAGATCTGGATCCTTCGACCCAAAATCTCATCTTTCGAAGCACCTTTTCATCTTTCGAAAGGTTATTGATCCTTTGAGGTGGTTCGCGTTTCGAGGACAGAGTATAAAAAGGGACCGTCTTCTTCATTTCAACATAACAGTCAAATTTCATCACACAAAAATCCTCTGATCCTACCAAAACTCTGCCAAAATCGAAACAAAATTTAGGCTATCAGGTTTACAACGACAATCACGGTAGGATGATCCTAATACACTTAACACCTCATCTAATCATGAGATTTTACTTTTCTTGTTTTCATACTTATGAAAATGATGGGATGAAATGTGAATGTGTTGTAAATATGTTAATGGTAGTTCCTGATGTCAAGGGTTTGGGTTTGGGTTAACCATAGTTCTGTTTTGGGGATTTTGGTTTAAATCGGACACCAGATGTAATGTATTTGTCAATAGGATGTTGTTGTTTGCTAAATGGTTTGATGTTGATGTTTTAAATGGTTTGAAACACAATTAAAACACACTTAAAACAATCACCGGAAAACACGCCGATGAACAGTGCCACCGGAAAACATCCTTCCATGATGTTTCTTAACCTCGAAAGATGAACTGCAAAATATCTTTCGAACTGAGACTCGAAGGATACTAAGCTTTTCGAAGGATCCGTGATCAACCAAACATCATCCTTCAATTGATCAGATCTTTCGATTGACCAAGATATCTTTCAAAATTAATGATCTTTCGTAAGTTGATCCTTCGATAAGGCATTTCATCCTTCGAGGAAAATAACATCTTTCGATCAAATTGTCATCCTTCGAGTCAAGTGTCAATCCTTCGATGTCTAAATGGAATCCTTCGAGGAAACAACACTTAGAAATTTTTCAAGAAACTGAAATCTTTCTAAGTGTGAAATCCTTGTTGACTGTTTGACTGTTTTCTCATTACGTGTCCTTGTTTTCATGAACAGAAATGGCACCGAAAGAGAAGAAGGAACGGGCAAAACCAACTAAGAAAGAAAAGTCTGAAGTTGAATCTATGTCCGAGCCTAGACACAACATGGCCACGTATCTGCAACCGGTAGACAAAGTTAGTCCGGAATACGATGGGATAATGCAGTATCTTCACCGGGCACGAATCAACTATGCCATTACTACACAACACACCGCTTACCAGTCCCAGATCAAGGAATTCTGGAATTCTGCTGTGGTTGATACAGTGAATAACCAAGAAGTGATTAGAGGATTCGTTACTGAGAAACCCGTGGTGATCACCGAGAACACCATCAGAGCGCATTTGCAATTGGGAGATCAACCAGAAGATTCGACTTCTATTGATTTACAGTGTCAGCGTGGTTTATTGATGAGGCTACGTTACACCGAGAATGTGCTAGCAAATCAGATAAACAAAGGGTTCATGCCGTTACGATACAAGTTTTTATTGCATATTCTTATTCACTGTCTGAGCAACAAACGGTCTGGATACGATTTGTCGCCTATTGAATTGACGGGATTGTTTACGGCTTTAATTCTGAACAAGCCGTTCAACATATCACGTTACATCTTTGACAATCTGAAAGAGAATGCTCGCAGGCCACTTCCGTCAGCAAATCAACGGACGTCAACCAAGTTTTGGTTATATCCAAGATTCTTGCAAATGATGATTGATGATCAGATTCCTAATCTTCCCAAGGTTGAAGCAGATGTTCTACCAGTTAATCCGATGAACGAGCGTACATTGCTGATCTTCAAGTCTATGTCTAAGTATAAGGAATCCAATCCAGTCAGAAAGCTTATTGGTCACCTCGATGATCTGGCCTACGAGGCACCACAGAACCACAAGTGGCGTCGAGATGCAAGTGATTCTGATGACGAAGAGCCTAGGTTAATCGCGTTGGCTAACACACAACTCGAGGCTAAGCACGGAGTTAAAGCATCGAGCAAGAAGTCTGCTGGCAGTTCCAGTGCTGCAACACATGTTGAAATTGATGTGAATGTTGTTGCGGAAGAAGTTCAAGGAGTGTTCGTCGAATCCGACAAAGGTAAAGGTAAGGCGGACGAGCCGAGGAGGTTGGTGGATGAAAGCAGTTCGTCTTCTGATGATGAAGGGGGTTCTGGTAATGATGATTCGTCTTCTGAGGATGATAATCCTCCTCCACCAGGGATGCGAAAGGTTTATGATCAGCGCGGGAATCTTCGTGGTCTTGAACGTATAGAGAAACGGGTTAGTGCCGCAGAATCTGACAAAGATGATGATTATATTCCTGCTGCTCCTGGTTTGGTTAGAAAGAAGAGAAAAGCAGGAAAACAGGGTTCTCGTACTTCAAAGAAATCAAAGGACGGATCAGGGTCAATGGGTGAAACTGCTGGTGATGTCACTATACCTGATTCGATCCAGCATTCAACGCCTCCAGAGCATCAGCTACCACCTGTCAGTGATCAATTAACTACATCAGAGATGCTGGCGCTGGTCTCTTCTCCGCAGACGTCTACTGGGACACGCACGGTGACTGTTGATCAACAGCCGCCCGCAACTCCTGTCTCAGGTACACACACACGTCCTCCTCTTGTTATTACTGGTCCAACAGGTACTTCCGGTCCATCTGGTCAGTCTGGCTCCTCAAGACCTGAGCCTTCACGGCCGACTCTAGCAGAAACATTGTCTGGTTTGTCTGACGCTGAGAGAATTCACTTCCTGATCGAACAAGTCAGTGAATTGGGTAACTTAGTCGGTCGGCATACTAGAAAGATTGAACAGTATCGTGTACAGCGAACACAGGATGTGGAGGCACACAACAAGCTAGTCTCAATTGTTAGTGCACATAATCTTAAGATAAAAGAACAAGCTCTAGAGATTGAAAGACTGAAAGAAGCAAACAGGGCTCGTGATAGGGAAGTTGAGATAATGAAAGGGCATAGCACTGTGTTAGAGCATGAGGCAAAAGTGTTAAAGCAAAAGCATGAAGAGCTGTCGGATCGCTATAAAAATCGTGATGATCGATTAATAGAAGCCTTCAAGCCTGTCCAAGCAAACTTCAAGAAAATTGATCACAAAGTAGTTACGCTTTGGAATGAAAGGTGCAAAGCATTAGGCATCGTTCCCTCAAAGCGTGGTGATGACAAAGACGATGATGCAGCAAATCCTGATCAACCAGCTGCCTCAGGTTCCGGTGCAACTGCATCCGGTGCTGCAGGTGGGTCTGGTACGTCTCAAGCTGCTCCTTCTGCTCCTGCAACAGCTACTACTGGTCCGTCTGAGCAGACTGAAACGTTGGAAGCTTCAGCAGGGTTTGAACATGTTAGTCTTGAACCGGAAGCGTTTACCGATCTCCCTGAATCCTCAATTGTTCAACAGTATCATCCAGTCACGGGTGAACTATTAGAAGAAGGAGAACACGTTACAGAGATGTCTGATGAACGTGTATTAGCTCTGAAGGAATTGGATGAAGTTGATTTGACGACGATCGATGCTACTCCGTTAGTTCCGGACGAAACCGATTTCTCTACGATTGAAGAAATCTTCATCGGTTCGGATCCGGAACGTCCTGTTTATGTTGGTCAAGATAATGCGGAGTTTAATGCGCTTGATGATGAGTTTGTGGCGGCAAAGACAGCAGAATTTACTAATCCTTCTTCAGATTCTCCTACAGCTCAAGAAAGCCGTGAGAAGACCGTGAACGAATGGCGAGCGGATTTCCTAGCTAGGAATCCTCCTCCGCTCCCTCCGTTGGATCAGGCCAACTACATGATTCTGGAAAGGAATCAGGCTCGGGGTCGTATTATCAGCTGGATGTTCATCAAGGAGCTTCACTGCATGGTTGTGAAGCGAGAATGCGGCCTTCAGTACTTCAGGTCTCTTCTTAGCATTCTTTCACTTCCTTATTATGATGTTGCGGTCTTGGCTCAGCTGAGGGTTATTAATCGAGTCGAAGACAAAATGGTGAATCTGTTCGCCAAGAAGATCAGGTTGGAACGAAGAATTGGTTGGAAGGATCCACTATACAGGCCGCAGTTCCCTCGATACGAGCAGATCAGGTTTACGCTTGATCCAGATACAAATACTTCTCATTATCGATTGGTTTATGATCCTCCGAAGTTGATGAAGAAAATACCGTTGTTGAAGATGAGGACAGATTTTCTGGGTAACTTTCGTTGCTGGGTTTATGATGCAGATACTGGAGAAGCGGTGATCTTATTCCAAGACAGTCCAGAGAACTTTCGAATGGTAGATCCAATGTGGATTACTAACATGTCCAGGTCGGATATTATTATTCTTAAGGATCACGAGATCAACTACTTGGTTAGGGATCGTGCACAAGCAATGAAGTTTCAGAAGATGGCCTTGTATTGCTTCAACCTACTTGTGAATGCGGGAAGTGCATGGTCAACGCATCACTTAACGGTTGAAAGGACGTTAGAGACTCGAAGACACGAAGATCGAGACAAAGCTACAGCCAAGGGGGAGTTTGTTGGTGCACTTGTGTCTGTACTTTGTCTGTATTTTGTTATGATATAAAACGATGTCTTTTGTTAGTCTTGTTTACGTCTTATGTTTGTTATATGTGTGTTTGATGTAAGTTTGACCAAGTCAACCATCCTCCTGGTTTGACTTGGCCAAACAGTTAACACATGGTTTTGTAATATGTTTGTGTCGAAGGATGAGTCATCGAAGGATTGTTTATATCCTTCGATGAGCTCGAAGGATAAACCTTCGATGGATGTAGATGGACCTCGAAGGATATCATCCTTCGAGGTATATGTGGTCCTTCGACAGGTTTCAGTTCGACAGATGATCTTTCGATCAGTCTATCTGATCCTTCGACCAGACGATCTGTGATGAGTATATATAGTCATGTAATGTGTTCACTTCATTATGTGAGTGAACTTAGTCTTGTAGAGAGCGTATTTTCAGTTTGGTCAAGGGCTGTAACCGTGTCCACTGAAATACAAGAGAAAACTTTGATATCTCGTGTGTCTACCTTTCTCTTTGTAGCTTGTGTTCTCATATAAACTACCGGTTTGCATTCTAGCTTGGATTCCGCACTTGCTAGTGTGTTAAACATAACAAGGATAAGGTTTAACCTCAACCTCCGAGGGACCTACATATGCGTATGAGAATTAGATGTTTCCATAAATGTCTGAATGAGGCCCTTGGCCGACCGGTTAGTATGTTTGTGTGGGTGTCGGAGGTCGCGGGTTCGAGACGTGCAAGGGGGCGGATTCATACAAGGAATCCCCCTTTTTATCTGGTTCAATAACAAATTTTTCACCTACGATCCCTGTAGTTTCCCCAGTTGACTAACCAGACTAACTGAGATCCTCAACTCAGTTAGCTGGTTCCCTTAGAAAGTAGATAACCTTGTTAACTTAACTTAGTTATTTTTAATTACATATAAGATTTAACTAACTAGGTTAGGTTTAAACTAACTTTATTACTAGAAACCAAATTTTTTTTATTTCTTTTATTTATTTACAATATTAATTTATTTATTTAATATTAATAAATATTATAATTATTTGTTTTAACCCAAATTTTGGGTATTTACCGAATTAACGCACGAATTCCCGATGTTTGTCCGGTTTAGGGTAATCTCTTGATACGAACATGATTTGAGAGTTTAAATTAGGATTTCTTCCCACTGATTATACGTGATTAAGCTTGTTTAACTTGTTTTCAAATGAAATTGATAATAAGTGCATAACATAGTATAATAACAAGAATAATGCATTTCCATTATGATTTCAAGTCTCGGATTACTATTTGGAAATGAAATTGAATACAACGAAGGTACGAATTACAAAAATAGAAAGTACAAGTCGACTTGCTAAAAATGGAAAGATTGAAAATGCGAGGCGTTACAGTCTCCCCTACTTTAGGAGATTTCGTCCTCGAAATCTTAGGAAGAAGACTGATTGAAGAGATGTGGATACTTTGCCTTCATGTCGCTTTTGAGTTCCCAAGTAAACTCAGCACCACGCTTGCCTTCCCATCGTACTTTGACAATGCGAATTTTGCTGCGTCTGAGCTGCTTGGTACCTTGATCCACTATTTCAACTGGTCTTTCCACGAAATGAAGCGAATCGTTGATTTGCAAGTCGTCGACTGGGACATGAAGTCCTTCTTCAGCTAGACATTTCTTGAGATTCGAAACGTGAAATGTCGGATGAACGTTACTCAGTTCCTGTGGTAGATCCAGCAAATATGCTACCTTGCCAACTCGTTCGAGGATCTTGAAAGGCCCAACGTAACGAGGGGCAAGTTTACCCTTTTTACCGAATCGAACAACTCCTTTCCATGGAGATACTTTAAGTAATACCTGATCTCCAACATTAAATTCCAAGGGTTTGCGTCTTTTATCTGCGTAACTCTTTTGCCGACTCCTGGCCTTGAGTAAATTATCACGGATTTGAAGAATCTTGTCCTTGGTTTCTTGAATAAGCTCAGGACCAGTGAATTGCTTATCACCAATTTCGTGCCAACTGATTGGTGATCGGCATTTTCGTCCATATAATGCTTCGAATGGGGCCATTTGAATGCTGGAGTGATAGCTGTTATTGTACGAGAATTCGACCAGAGGCAAATGCACATCCCAACTACCACCGAAGTCAATGACACAAGATCGAAGCATATCTTCGAGAGTTTGAATGGTACGCTCAGTCTGTCCATCTGTTTGAGGATGGAAGGCTGTACTAAGATTTAAATGAGTACCCATAGCTGATTGAAATGTTTTCCATAAGCGAGACATGAAATGACCATCACGGTCTGAAATGATGTCACGGGGTATGCCATGACGACAGATGATTTCATCGGTATAGACTCGACCAAGTTTTTCAACTTTGAAGTCTTCCCGAATAGGTAAGAAATGGGCTGACTTGGTCAAACGATCAACGATGACCCAAATACTATCATCACCAGATGGGGTTCGAGGAAGTTTAGTTATAAAATCCATTGCAATGCTATCCCACTTCCAAACAAGAATTTATGGTTGTTCAAGCAAACCAGAGGGACGCTGATGCTCTGCTTTAACCTTCGAGCATGTAAGACATTTTGAGACATACGAGGCTATATCAGTCTTCATGCCAGGCCACCAATAAGATGTTCGAAGATCATGATACATCTTATCAGCACCAGGATGAATTGAGTATTTAGACTTGTGAGCCTCGTTCATGATAAATTCACGAAGATTATCGCGATTTGGTACCCAAATGCGATTAAGATAATATTGAAGTTCGTCTGACTTCGTCACAAGTTGGTCCGTAGAGGCACCACGGATTTCGACGAGCAGACTTCCTTCGTTAGCTGACGCGAACTGTGCCTCACGAATACAATTGTGAAGGTCACTTGACACTTGAAAACAACGTATACGATAGGAATGAGCCTTACGACTCAGGGCATCGGCTACGACATTCGCCTTTCCAGAATGGTAGCGAATATCGCAGTCGTAGTCGTTAAGTAATTCCACCCAACGACGTTGACGCATATTTAATTCTTTTTTGCTTTTGCAAAACTGAAACGCAGACTTAATTGCGGAATGATTAAGACCCGGTGAATCAGCGACGATCCGTAAAAAAAAAGAATTAAAGCTATAACGTTTCTGTTTTGGCGGCAATTATGAAAAGGAAATTCAACGTAATATGCGTATGAGAATTAGATGTTTCCATAAATGTCTGAATGAGGCCCTTGGCCGACCGGTTAGTATGTTTGTGTGAGTGTCGGAGGTCGCGGGTTCGAGACGTGCAAGGGGGCGGATTCATACAAGGAATCCCCCTTTTTATCTGGTTCAATAACAAATTTTTCACCTACGATCCCTGTAGTTTCCCCAGTTGACTAACCAGACTAACTGAGATCCTCAACTCAGTTAGCTGGTTCCCTTAGAAAGTAGATAACCTTGTTAACTTAACTTAGTTATTTTTAATTACATATAAGATTTAACTAACTAGGTTAGGTTTAAACTAACTTTATTACTAGAAACCAAATTTTTTTTATTTCTTTTATTTATTTACAATATTAATTAATTTATTTAATATTAATAAATATTATAATTATTTGTTTTAACCCAAATTTTGGGTATTTACCGAATTAACGCACGAATTCCCGATGTTTGTCCGGTTTAGGGTAATCTCTTGATACGAACATGATTTGAGAGTTTAAATTAGGATTTCTTCCCACTGATTATACGTGATTAAACTTGTTTAACTTGTTTTCAAATGAAATTGATAATAAGTGCATAACATAGTATAATAACAAGAATATGATAAAAATAATGCATTTCCATTATGATTTCAAGTCTCGGATTACAATTTGGAAATGAAATTGAATACAACGAAGGTACAAATTACAAAAATAGAAAGTACAAGTCGACTTGCTAAAAATGGAAAGATTGAAAATGCGAGGCGTTACATTGGTTTTACCGAGGGTTATTACATAAAACACGATATTTACTAACACTAAACACACATATGGGCAAGTGCACCCATCATGGACGTAGTATAATGTTGGTAAGATACCGAGGTCGTCCAAGGACACAAGAGCTTTTAGTACCGATTTATCCTCAACGTCTAACCAAATCAAAATGTTAGAAAAAGGTTTTTTTTTAACTAATAATACTAACTAAATGCTGAAAAATAAAATAAAAATAAAAACAGATAGACAAGATGAATCACTTGGATCCGACTCGTGTATTAGTATAACCTTTGATTATTTTTCGCACTTTTGCACTTGTTTAAGAGATTATCTTAGTTATTGTAGTAGGCCCCTCTTTTGAAGGCGACGTTGCCCTCAACCCAGTAGTTTGAGTCAGCAAGGATACAATCCTAAAGGGTCGGATTATTGAAAGATAATGAATTAAGTTATTAATGCAAATTATGGTAGGCCCCTCTTTTGGAGGTGACGTTACCCTCGACTAAGTAGTCTGAGTCAGCAGGGATACAGTCCTAAATAGCCGGGTTATAGTATTAATAGTAGTTTAACTTATGAGGGGGTCAAAGAGTTTGGATCCTCGCCATCCAATACCTTTGGGTATTGAAGGAGATCCTACTAAATTTGACCCAGGTCCCTTGCAGGACCTCGAAACGCTGAACAAGGGCAAGACCCTTACCAAACCGTTCCCTTAACCCCCGACCAGGTAGCCAACATACCTCCATATAGACCGTGGAGATATGAATGGTGAAAATCTTTTATTTTATATAGACAGTAAAATAATGTCAAGACACCACGGACAAACGATAAGGAAAAGTCACCTTCAACATAAGCAACTAGTTATTAAAGTCATTAATACAAAACCAAATAAAAAGTGCAAAAGATTAAAAATAAAAAGTATGATACTAAACACTTGTCTTCACCAAGTGATGTAAGAGACTTAGGCAAACATGGCCTTGATTGTCAGGAACTCTTACGATCAATCTTGGATCCCGAGACGACTCACACACTCTATGATGGACAATGGATGATGGTGGTGGATGATGGTGTTGTGATGGTGGTGGGTGGTGGATGAAGTGTGAGAGAGGTGGTGTGCCAAGGGATGAGTTGCAATGAAACCAAGCACTCCTATTTATAGGCTGAACAGAAGCCTGGGCACGGCCCCGTGTCCGCTGGACACGGCCCCGTGCCTGTCTGACAATCTCTCTCCTCATTAATTGTAATTCACAATTACAATTAATGCGTCTGCAGTACTTTTGCCACGCCCCCGTGTTCACTGGGCACGGCCCCGTGGTGGGCAATAGAAGCTTCTATAGGTTTGTCTTATCTGCTGCTTATTGGGCACGGCCCCGTGCTGGCTGAGCACGGGGCGTGTTCAGTCTTCTGCCTTCTCTGTTTTGCTTGGGAGGATGTTGTCGAGGGGTCGGGCAATCCACTTATGTTCCTTTTCTTGTATTTATGTTAGATTTAGCTGTCTTTTTGCTTCTTTTGTTAATTTGAGCTCATTTAATCCTGAAAATACAAAAGGAAGACAAAAACACTCTTTTTCCAACATTAGTACTTAAAAAGGGTTAGTTTTACGCCTCATTTGATGTAATTTATATGTTGCATTTTACACACATCAATTATTCATTCAGTAGTGAATGCTCTCAGTCACAGGAAGGGAGGTTATGATGCTATGCGCGGTTATCAAATGAATATGGTGGTTGCTCTTGTGTTGAACAAAAAGTACAACTTTTCACACATTGTGTTTCATTATATGGTTGAAAATATCACGTCGAAAAGCAAGACTTGGGTTTATCCCAGATTTGTGCACATGATTTTAGACCATGCATATCCTGAGTTGGAGAGAGATGAAAATAATGATCTGTTGGTGCAGTATCTTATGGATAATGAATCTTTGAAGCAGTTGCGTAGATATCATCCAAAGCATCCAGAGCCAAAGACAAAAGTTGAATTTTTTGGTTTCATTAAAGACAAAAGCTATCAAGATCCAGATCCAGTCAATCATCAGAACCGGAGGAATGAGGAAGAGATGAAAGAAGCTGGTTATGCTGATGAATTGAAAATTCTTGAAAAGTTCAAAGATTCAAGGAATGAATGGTTTGTGAAAGAGGAGAAAAAGAAGAAAAGCAGAAAATCAACTCAAAAAGTTCAAGCTGAGGAGGGTTCTTCATCACAACCTAAGAAACGTCAAAAGTCAAATGTGGAAACTATGTTGGTCGATGAATCAGATGAAGAAGAACCAGTAACGAATGTTGAAGAAACTCAGGAATCTGATATTGATGACGTGTTGAAAAATATTGATTATGAATTGGAAGCAGATAAAGTAGCTGATGAAGAAGTTGGTGCTGATGAAGATAAGAGTTCTTCTAATTCTGAATATGAAGTTGATGAAACAGAGCGTTTAAAGAGAATTCAAGCTGAAATTGCAAAGGAAAAGCAGCTTAAAAGAAAGAGAAGAGAGGAGAAAGATGATGATGTGTATGTTCCATCTCCTGAACATGTGACAGAATCTCAAACGCCTCCGTCTGGTGGTAGAAAGAAAGCAAGTGCTAGGAAGAATGTAGTTTCTCCAAGAGCTGCAAGAAAGAAATTGATTTTGAGGTTGCCTAAACGTACACCAAAAGGAAAACAAAGTCATCCACCATCACCACCACCTGAACCATCACCACCAAAATCACCACATCAATCTCCTCCAAAACAACCTACACCACCAAGACACCCAACACCACATCAATCACCATTTCATCTTTCACCTCTACATCAATCACCACCACATTTATCACCTCCACACCAAACACCTATCCAAGAACAACCTGTTCTTACTTCTCAACAAATTTTTCAAACACCACCACCCTCTCAACCACGTGTACGACTCACTCCCAGTTCTTCAAGTTTTAAACATTTTCCAAATGTTCCAAGGAATATTAGTCTTGATGAGATTGGAGATTTCGGATTTGCAAACGATGAACAAGTAAAGAAATTGGAAAAGAAGATGGATGATGTATTTGTTGAGAATAAAAGATTGGTTGATCGTGAAAAGATACTTGAGATGCGTGTTAAGAAAGTTGAATCTGAAAACAAGTCATTGCTAAAGAAAATTGAAGCAGATCAGACAGAGATTGATATTTTGAAAGTTAAAGTTGCAGATTTAGAAGAAGAGAAAGCACGACGTGATGAGCAGAATAAGTACTTTGAGCTAAAGAACAAAGAGCTTGAAGCTGCTAAAGCCATGAAAGAACATGAAATTTACATGATGAACAAAGTGCTGGAAAATATGCTTGGTAAGTCTGTGGAGCAAAGGTTTGAAGAGATTGAAGTCGAGGAAGTTAGAGCGAAACGTCAAGCTGAAATTGATGCTGAAATGAAGTTTAAAGGCAAAGGTGTTGAAGGTTATGAGGTCACAGAAAGATCAATTGTTCCATCCACTGTACCTGAATCTCCTATTCAGAATCCTCGTCCTATTTCAGCAGTGTCTGCTATCTTTGAGGAAGATGTGTTACTAGAAGATGTTATTAATGAAGAGGATGATGAGGAAGAGGATGATGAGGAAGAGGATGATGAAGAAGATAAAGTTGATGATGCAGATGATGTATTCTCTGCAAGCAGTCATAGTGACGATGGTAATGATGATGATGATGATTAGGGAGGTACTGGGGTCAAAGTTACTGAAGCGTCAAATGAACAAGATGTTGATGATTATATGCATGATGATGCGAATGAAGTTCATGAGAGTGTTGAAGGTGAGGGGGAGCACGTGGATGATAAAAATGTTGACAAAGTTGAGAAGTTAATTCTACGTTTAGAGCCTGAAGTTGAAGAAGGAGAATTCAGGCATGTCTACACCTTGAATGATATTAAAGAAATGACACGTATTGCTGACCCTGACTTCAAATTTGATTTTGAAGAAGAGTTAAATGCTTTCGATATCAACCAACAACCTGATTATGAGTATAAATATGTTGAAGAGGCAGACGTCTATGATAGGGTTGAAGTTGAAGATTGTACTGATGAAGAAAATGTGAATGAAGACACTTCAGATTTTCCAACTCTGGTTGAGTTCTTCAGTCAAGAGAACAGAGATGAACTGAGGAGAAAAGTTGCTGAAATTTTGTAAGACAAAAACTTTGATGGAACTACGAAAGATCCACAGCAAGAAGAACGCAAGAAATGGTTCCGTAAAGACACTGAAAGAAAGTTCAAGCGTCCTTTGAAGTTTTACAAGAGAGATAGAGATGTATCACTTGGGGATATCATCAGTTGGGGTTTCTTGCCACACGTGAATGCATATGCGATCAGAAGGGAATATGGTGCGCAATATTTCGAATATCTTTATGATGTCATGTCATTACCCTGGTGGGATGTGGAAGAATTGTCGAAAGTTAGAACGCTTGATTATCCTGTTAGAAAGAATGATATACCCATGTGGGGTCTGATAAAATTTGAAGCCTTAAAGGGATTCAAACACTGGAAGCCTCACTACCCGAAGAAAGTAAGGAGGGTAGATCCAGTGACTGGAGTTGAAGAGACTATTCTGCATGTGAAGAAACCAAGAGTGATGAAGAATATTCCAGTGCCAAAGATGGAACAAGAATTCTACAAAGGTTTTGTGTGTTGGGTATACAGCTGTATAACGACTGAAGCTGTGATTACGTACATAACAGAGAATGAAATTAGAGAAATCTTTGTATATGATCCGCTATGGATGGTGAACTGTTCTGCTAAAGACATAGAATGTTTGTTTGTGAACAAAATCTGGTTCCAAGCTGAAGATAGGGATCAAGCGATGCAGTTTCAGAGAGTTGTGTCTATTTATTTTCAAAAAGGTATCAATGCTGATAACAAATGGAATTCAAAGTGGAGAGATATTGAGAAAGAAGAGGCTCAAAAAGCTGAGAAGAGAAGAAAAGCTTGTGAAGACAAAGATAATATGCTGAGGCATACTGTTAATCAGAGAATGGCTGCTGAAGATAAGAAAAGAGTGGATGAAAATGAGAAGCTTAGGAAGATGTTGCTGTGAAAGCCTAAGCAGAGGGAAGAACATTTCAAGTCGCTGTGATGAAAGTGTTGAAGACCAGACTAAAGACTCCGGCAATATCCAAGGGGGAGTTTGTTGGTACACGATGTCTATAGCCTACGTCTTATGTCTAGGTCATAATGTATAGGGGTCTAAAGTGTCAAATATGTAAAGTTTAGAGGTTTTATTGTAATTCCGCTTGAAATGGTTCTGTGTAATTCCGCACTGAATTACATCAGGTAATTCTGTTTGAATGTGGCATGTGTGTTTCAAGCGGAATTAGTAGGGCTATATATATGTGTGTTGTCTTCTCATTTAGCACGGAATTAGGTGAGCTGTCACGAAGTGCTGCTGAAATTCCACCGTGTAATCAAGTCTATATTGAATGAGAAGCTTAGTTTTAAAGTGAAATACTTTGTTTCTACTCAATTCTTACTGATTCTAAGCTGTTTGTTTGTTTCCGCCACTCAAACAGTTGTGTATTGCCTCTGATTGACTCATTTGATCGTCAAAACGATCCTACAAAAACACACAAATGTATAGCTAAAAATGAGTAATTTAAGTGTATGAAAGTTACCGAAAAGTGGCAGTTGTCACAGTCGTGATTATGAATTTTGAATACTTTCATTTCAAGTTAATGATTTGAATTTCAAATTTTCATAAATTATTATACCTTTCAAGTTATATTTATTTTTGAAATGTGATTATTGCGTTATTACTTAAATAAGTTTTTTAGAGTTGGTTATGGCTAGATATCTACCAGAACAATTGCATATATCATTTAAAAATTTATAAGTATTTGAGTTTGAAAATATTTAGAAAGGTTTACATAAACATATAATGAATATTGATTGAAGATAACGTTTAATTAAAAATTCAAATAATAAAGGAAGAACAATTTGATAATCATGTTAGAATACAATGACATGGAATGCATGACAAAATTTTTAAAGAAATTATGTGTGCTTCAGGGATATTAGGGTGGTATACGATGCTAGTCAAATCTATTGACCTTAAAATGTTTCCTACATAACATAAAAGTTTAATTATGTAAGATACAATGTATAATTGTTAAAAAAAGCTAATGGGTAATTTAGTAAACTAGTATGCTAACAACAACTTACTTGAGTTCCAATTAACCAACTTTACACGTGTCGCATATATAACAGACTTCTTTTTAATATTCAAGCGAGTAGATATGTAGCCATATTTTTTCATGTCATACAACTCCATTTCTATTACATGTCCATTACAAAATAAAGTTTAAGTGATACTATACGAAATAATTTAATACGATGGAAATGTATTAAAAAATTATGCGGAAACAATTGTTGTTTAAGTTAAAGAAATGTTGACTTACGTAAAATTTTGTAAAAATAATCTAAATAAATTTTCAGCTACTCTTTCGCCCCGTTTTATTTTTTCCAACTACATCTACAAGGTAACTATAAATGTTTATTAACAATTTTGGTTTAATATAGATATATTGCTTAATTAGTGTGTAATCCATTGTATAGGAATAAAGGAAAGTGTAATTGTGAAATTGAAAAAAAAACAATCGGTCACAGTCTAAATTTTAAAGATACAATTATACCATAAATAAAAAAATCCTATAGGGAAAAATTGTGAACGAAAAATAAAAATGGAATTTATTGTAATTGTAAACGAAAATTGAAAAAAAGATTATGGTAAAAATTGGCGACTTTAAATTTGAAAAAAAAATAAGTATGCAGTTACTATCTTAAAATAATGCATCAGTATTTTTCCATCAAAAACCAAATCTAGAGGCCTTAAAACCATTACACGTGTCCCATGCTTATTGTTCGAAATCATTGAATATCATTGTTCGAAAACCCCCTCAGGGGTGCATGCAAAAGAGACAGGAAAAGTAAATTGTTTAGGGGGATTACACAACCACGTAAACACAACCACAAAACCTTAAAAATGGGGCGCTGGCCTGGTCAAGAATATCCATCATTGCCCCATTTACCTACTACTCCTTCTCACCTTCTCCACCTGTAGCCTCAACCTCAGGATCTTCACCAGCCTTATTAGCCTCAACCCCTTCAATTTTTTCACCCCCAGCCTCAGGAACCTCAACTCGTCTGCCCAACTTGGCCACCACAGCCTTCCACTTCCTCACATCCCAAGCCTTAACCTTGAAACCATCTTCTTTGGCCTCCTCATACATCAAGATCTTGGACTGAAAGATGGTAAGGGCGATAGACTTATTGGCTTTAGATTCAATCTATTTCAGTTGCTTCTGATGAGCCTTCTCTAGCTCATGACACCTCTTCCTCGTAGCTTCAAGTTCGATGCGAATATCCTTAGAGTGGTTAGCCCGGTGCTCTTCAAGTAGCTCCATGTCAGAGATCTTTTCAACATATTGAGCTAACTATTCATCTTGGGTAGTGAGAAGCTTGGAGAGAGCCTGCACAACATTAGACATGTTAATCAGAAAACTGAAACAAGAATACTTAGCTTGTACTTACCACACTTTTAATCATTTGAATCTTCTTTGTAATCTCTACAGGATCCATGTTATCGAAAGCTTCCAAGTCCATGAAATATGGATTCTTGTGTTTTTTGTTGGAGGTAGCCTTGGAGCAGAGAGGAAGGGCTCTGCCTTGCTAGCAGAATGAGCGGTTCTTTCGTGCTTAACCTGAGTACCCTACTCTGCAAACTTAAGGACACCAGCGAGGTCAAAGTAGCTAGAGGGCTTTTGGGGGAATGCATCTAGAAAATAGTAATGTCAGAATCCTAAACACGTAGAATCTGAAAGGATATGAGATACAGTAAGGGTACCTGAGGTGTCACACCGTGATTTTCTGGTGGGTCCGGACTTGGGGTTTATGCGTGATAAATTGATATAGATATTCACATTAACACAGTGGAAGTCTTGGGAGTATAAAATAATTATTACAAAGTACAATGTCTGAAAATTCAAAAATAATATATACAGACGAGAGTGTACTAAAAGATCCACAGGAGGATCGAATAATAAATGGTTACATAAAAGACTACTAGGCTTTTTGCTTGGAGTCGCAACTTCCAATAAGCAATTACTGGGCAGCTTCTAGCCTATTTTGTACTTTGCAAACCTGCGCTTAGTCTTTTGAAAATACGTCAGTTGTTTACTGGTAATACAAATAACTGACACATTTTGAAAATATTTCAAAATCATTTTATATACCATTTGGTATATCAATTTTCATAAAGAACTTGAGACAAACTATATATCTTTGAAATTAATGTGCTAGATATGCTAGGTCAACATATGAAGCAAAAGTATCTTTGAAATCAATGTGCTAGATATACTAGGTCAACATATGAAGCAAAAGTATCTTTGAAATCAATGTGCTAGATATGCCAAGTCAACATATGAAGCAAAAGTGCCTTTGAAATCAATGTACTAGGTGTGCTAAGTCAACATACGAAGCAAAATGCATTTGAAATCGTGTACTATATGTACTATGTAAACAAAGCATGTATAATGTCGTGAAAACAAGAAAGTAACAATAGGCACATATGAATCACCCCGAAAGCATTTGAAAATGTAAAAGAGGGGACTATATACTCACTTGGGATTGCGTAATAGTCTTGTATGAAAGTGTAAACAAAGCTCAAGAGATCAAGGAATCTAGTGTGTCCTAACATTGGATAACTATGTTAATAAGTCGGGACTTAAATCGGGGAATCGGATAGAATGAGGTCTTATAAACCAAATGAGTGTTGGAACTCATATGAAATGGTTTAACAAACGTAACATTCTAATTTGGAATGAATCCTAAGTGCTTTTGACCCGTTATGACTCATTAAGGTAGTTATGCTACTTTAACGGGTCACTTGCGTAAAAACGCGTTCGAATGGTTAAATATGACCTATGATAAGTCTTATATGCCAAAACATGTTTAATAAAGTTGCATGATCATTTTATATGTCAAAAAAGTTGGTTACGTATGCTTAAAATAGATTTATGCGCAAAAAGGCATTTTGGTCATTTTTAGGCATATAGAAATGACTTATCATATAACTAACCAAACGACGTGACCATAAGGTATAACCTTAGTAGGTTATTCCCTATACATTTATGGCCACAAATATGTGTTTGGTGGGATCCAAAGATCGACCAAACGGGTCAGATTCGAAAGTCAAAGCGGTGGTCAAACCGCTCGACTTACGACCCTAAGTAAGCACTAAACTAGAAGTGACGAGTTAGACATGTCAAAACATGTCTAAAAAAGTTGCAAAATTGATTTGGTATCAAAACTTAGTGTTTTGATACCCGAAAATAGTTCTGTCGTAAAATGTACTTAATATGCATTTTTGACCGAAACTTTAACTCGTCACTTCGACTAGTAAACGTGGTAATCAGTAGGTATAATCGCAAGGGATTATAACCTTCGTGATTACGATCACGTTGCAAAGTTCAATTGAACTTTGACTTGACCAAATATGGTCAGAACCGAAAGTCAAACAGAAAGTCAACTATTTGACTTTTAGCTCAAAATAAGCTAAAATAATTTAGACTAGGATGAGAACTTACTTGTGTTAAGGAACACTTTAAGATCTCAGGTAGGAGGCCTCCAAAGAATGGAAGCAAGCTCCAAGTAAGTGGGAAAAGAATAGAATGAAATGAGCAAGTTGGTGAATGAAATTGGCTTGCTATGTATACTAGTATTGAAGTTTTAGGATCATGACAAGTGTCCAAAGTGTTTGCAAGGATGGTACATGATTGAAACAAGTGTAAGGATCTCATGTAATGCTTGGAGAACACACAACTTGGCCTTCGCACAAAGAAACCAGCTGTTGTCCAAAACAGCAGCTCTGGGGACTGTTTACGGACCGTGTAGGGTCCTGGTTTGCAGTGCGTAAATGGTGGTCAGTGGCAGAAGTTTCAAATGTGGACAACTTTGGCCCCTAGACTTGTTTCGTCGCGTTTTGGCAATTCTAACACCCGTTAACCCCATTTTTAGGCTCCATAAGGAAGTTAAAGAGTATTTAACTTGAATTATGCCCAGGAATGTCATGGATGTCGGTTCGTTCGGTTGTACGGTTGCGTTTTTCGCTTAATTACGACGAACGCGAAAACGACCGAAATTGCACAACGAATGATATTTTTGCATTCTTTTCAATAAAATACAAGATTTTAATGATCACAAAAATTTTTGGATGTGTGAACATGGTTCGTATTAAGAAATACGAGAATCAGCAGTCTTTCGCAGTTTGTCGCAAATAGTCCCTGAGCACGAATAAGCATGTTTTTGCCATACCGAATCCCTCAAAACTTATTTCTAAGTTATGTAAAGGGTATTTAGGGTATGTTTAGCTTATGTCATTGTTTCAGAGTGAATGTCGCGTTAAACTGATTACGTTTTGTGTAATAGTTTACGATTTCACTTCCAGAAAAGGTTTAAGAGTTCGAAATGGAACAAGGATTGAAAATACACAAATGTCATAAATAATTATAATATCTTGGAATCGAAACTCAATGTTTCATTAAATACAAAGTTGTTTGGGGTTGTACAACGATTGAAAGACACAAATGTCACATCAATATTGGTCTTACATGAATAAGCATTAATCCACATAGTGAAAATTTATTTCATTTCCCTTTTATGCAATAAAATCTTTTTGGCTTTTCTATGTTTTTTTTTCAAATGTTTTTGTATTTTTCTCCCTCTAATATTTATAGACATCTCTCTAAGATATCCCCTAAATTTGTGCATAAATCTCATGCGCAAATTTACCTAATAACGAAAACGTATGTACAAAGAGAAATACGAAAGAAAATAAAAATATTTTTGTTGTTTTAGCTTAACCGTTTCGTCATCAGATTTAAGACTAATCAATATCAAAATTAGAACATGAAATTTAATTTTGTACCTTTTCGCTGATCTTGTCTTACCTCCCATATCTCCTCCAAAGGAAACATATCATCTATAAAGAAATATACCTTTTGCAACAATGAGATGTTACCCTTTAGATATCTGGAAGAACCGTTATCAACATCCAAGGATTGTCAACAACTCCTCCTTGGTTGTCCCTGAAAATTAAGGAGACTAGTAAGACATTGTGTAACAACTCTCACTGAAAATTAATATTTAGTATGGTAATTAGCTACTAAGGAAACCCTAATTGAGAAACCCAAGCCATTCTGCATAAACCCTAAAATTTTCATAACAATCGGAATCAGAATCAGGGCCCTTAAAACCCAGGGGGGGTTAAACCCTAATTGGTATTATCCTCTGAATTCGTTGTCTGAAATGAATTGAACGAAAATGTCAACTCACCCAAGCTACTGGACACGAAACCTACCCAACCCTAAATTGTCACCCGTCGCGCCACGCGAAGGAGACAAGTCTCCCTGTCGCGACACGCGAGGGGGACAAATTTCGGGTATAAATAGGGGGCCTTGGGACTTGCATTCTGTTGTTGATTCGATGAAGAAATTCGTTGTATACGTTGAGTTATAACAGAAACAGTACACAACACACACTAATCTCGAAACGCTGCCACAATCAGGGTAATAACTCGATCGCTATTACGATTCAACGTCCGATCGATTGAAACTATCCAACGATTGTTTAAGTGGTGCTCAAATTGAGTTTATACTTTGTTATTCATCGTGATTTCGACTTGAATGTTTGAGTGCTGTTCGAACTCGGACTATACTCTGTCATTCGTTGTGAATCCGTTGAACTGTTAAGTATTGCACCTTATTAATCGTTGTGAGGGTTTAATCTCGTGAATTGTCGTAACTGCTGTATTAGTTACTAACCCGTTTGTGTGTGCATTGTTATTTAAAATTAGGTTAATCAAGGCTAATCAGTAGGCTTATATTCTGCTCGTTAAATCTGCAATGTGAGTCATTCTCTTTTTATCAAATTTGTTTACAAAATCATGTATATTTTCAAAGTTATAATTACAGTGATTAAGTTTATGTAATCACCAAATTACAGCCGGTATGTGGGGTATTGTGCACAGTACTATTGTTTTTATCACTTTAGGTGGGCGAACCTAATTAGTGATACCCGTCACCATTGGGGCAGCCAATGGGGGATATGACCACAGTCACCGAAGCGAGTCGAGTGACAAATACTGTGGGTAGTTGGTTTGATATCAGAAACATTGAAATCTCTCTTAATACTGTAAATTATAACAAATGAGTCGTTTTAGTAAAAATGAATGATTCACTCAGTATTTCCCTGCTGACAAAATCTTTTTCAAACATGTTTCAGGTGATCTGTTGTGAGCAAAGAAAAAGTGCCGTGGAGCACTACAAGCTTAGAAAAGTGGCTTAATGTAAATAAATAAAGAAACATGTTTTGAGAAATAAAGATTTCCCAGTGAAATCGCCTTACTGTAAATTATGGGATTTATCCCTATATTATATAAACGAGCAAGTTTTAATATTAAACGATCCTGCTTAAAAAGACTTCCGTTGTCACTTAAATAAATACCACGGGATTTCCTGCCTCGCGGCTCTGAACCGGGTGGAACCGGGGCCAAGGGCCGTGACAGGAAAAAGGTGGTATCAGAGCCACTGATTTAAGCTTACTATTGATTTTAGCCTATTGAGAAATTCTAACTGTCATTCTGTGAATATATGTTTTATTAACTGATTAATTGTTAAGTTACAGTATGGGTAAACAAAAGCTTTCTGCTATCTACCACAAATTAGATACTGCAACCACAGAAAAAGGAACCTCTTCCTCAGAACACCCAGCAGATCTGGAAGAAGGGATTTTTGTCCGTAAGGCAAATTATGAAAATCCTCTCACCCCAGATAAAAGAAATTCGATTCTTAGGAAGGGACAGGAGAAAATAAAGAAACCCCAAGTCAAGAAAGTGAGGTTTAATCCAGAAATCCAGGAATTAGGCAATAGTCCACCTTGGGAAGACAAATTAGATAAAAAATGGGCAAAGCTTTATATGCTAGCTACCGTAGCAGAAAATGCAAACCTCTAAACTATCAATAAACCTGGTCTAGTAGAAAACTACTATCCAGTAAATAAATAAATCCTAGTGTGTTCTCTTTCCTGTTGTCTTTTGTATAAATTAGTATGCAATAAAACTGCAATGTTTATTTGTAAAACTTTGTTCCAAAGTTTTAATTTAGCATTTTTGTACATTTTGCATATGTGCTATCCAGCATGAATGAGATATCGGAAGCATTTCAGAATCTCAACCTATATCCAGTACCAATTGAAGTCTCCCACGACTTTACTGGTTATATTGCTGACATAGAGGAACCTCTGGAATTCCAAGCCCCACCGCTGGAAAAAGCAAAACCTAAAAAGAGAAGAAGATATGTAGGATGGAGGAAAGTGCGCAGAAGAAAGCCAGCCACTAGGAAACTCCCCAAAATAGAAAACCCTATAGACAAAGGAAAAGGAATCGAAACCGGAGAAAGTTCTAAGCCAGCAGAGATAGAAATAAGGAAAGATTCTAAACAAAAAGGAATAGAAATTGGAGAGAGCTCTAGACAACCTGAGGAAATCACATTTCAAGACGAAATAGACCATCTACTGGCAAATTGTGATGTCATTAGCCCTATCCATAATAATCTATATCCTTACCCGGCCGAAAACCAACTTCCTGTAAATCTGGAACCAGCTATTCCAGACCCACTAATCCACACTCGACCTTTAGGCCAAATGGAAGAATGGTGGACGAACGACTGGCAGTATCAAAACATAATAAACAGTCCTTATTCCTTCCTCCCACAGTTTGATCCAGAACTTATCCCCAATCCTCCACTGAGCAACAAAAACTTAGCCGAACTTCGTCAGTTCGGTGAAGAGCTGATAGGTACAGGGAATAGGATCCGGGAAATGGGGGAACAAATCTCCTGGAAGTACGACGAGAGGGAGCGTCGCTACTAAAACAGCCAGTTGACCAAAAGACAGTAGGATGAGAAATATGTCTGTATCATAATAGTAATAGTAAAATCTAACTCTGTAAAATGGGAAATAAAACATTGTAAGATAAAAAGTGTGTATGGATGCCTATATAACCTATAAAACAAAATAGAAGTCGAAACATCGACAATTTTGACTATATATATATATATATATATATGTGTGTGTTGTGAAAAAGATTTATGTGATTACTTGCCATTGTTTTATTTACAATCATTTGATACTAATAGTTATATCCCTAATAATTATCAGATGGAAAACGCTAGTAATGAACCAGTTAATGAAGAGAATCAATCTGAGCAAAATCAGGAAAACCAATACATGACTAGACAAGATATTGAAAATATCATTACTCAAGGTATAGCTAATGCTATTCCTGCAATCATGGCTGCTGCTCAGAAACCTGTTGAACCGCAACAAATCATTCCTAGTAAACGTACTCAGGAAGATAATTTTAGTCATAGTGTGAATGGAGGCGGCAATCATGACAATCATAATCCACGACAGGCTCCACTTTCTAAGAAATTGAAAGCTGCAATGCCTGGTTGCACTTACAAAGAATTTCTTGCTTGCAAACCTGCTGAATTTGCAGGCAACGAAGGAGAAACTGCCGTACTACGTTGGTTAGAGAAAATCGAAGCAGTAATTACAATAAGTAAGTGTGCCGAAGAAGATCAAGTCATGTATGCTTCAAATCTGTTCAAAGAAGGGGCGCTAGAGTGGTGGAACACTGTATTACAAGCAAAAGGAAGAAGGATGGCTTATGCTATGAACTTGGAAGAATTTAAGAATCTTGTAGAAATAAAATTCTGTCCCGAATATGAAAAGGAACAAATGGCGAATAAGTTCTTAAGCCATCGTATGGTAGGCGTAGAGTGTCGTGGTTATACTTTGACATTCTTTGAATATGCTAGAGTGGTACCAACACTGGCTTCGCCAGAACCGGTACTCATTTACCGTTACGTTTGGGGATTAATTAGTGAAATCCATAACATCGTTAAAGCTGCGAGACCTCGCACTATTGACGGTGCTGTGGAATTAGCTAATACCCTAACGGATGAACTGGTACGTACAAGAGAAGAAGATCGAAAGAAAGAATTGGCCCAAAAGATTACCCAAGGATTTCGTGTGGGCAATAATAGCAATAAATTCAAGAAGAGAGGAACGAGGCAAGCTGCAAATCCGCCTTTTTGCAGAAATTGCAGAAAGAATCACTTTGGAAGGTGTAATGTGACCTGTAATTTTTGCAAAGCTATAGGACATAGCGAAGAAAACTGCAAAAAGAAAACCATAGTCTGCTATAACTGTGGAGAAACAGGACATTACAAAACAGAATGTCCTAAATTTATCAAAACCACAGACAATAAAGGCAAACCAGCTGATGGAACAACAAAGAAAAATGCCCGAGCATTCCAGCTAACCACCCAGGAAGCAGAACTCATTCCAGATGTGATAGCCGGTACGTTCTTAGTTAATGACGTGTTTGCAAAAGTATTATTTGACTCTGGTGCAAACCAAAGTTTTATTAATACTTCATTCTGCCAAGCTCTTAACTTACCCTTAACCACCCTTAGGCAGATTTTTACAGTCGAAACGACAGATGGGAATTCTATTAACATAGATAAAGTTTTGCAAGAAGGAAAAATAGAACTTTTAGGCCATAAGTTTTCTGCAAACCTGTTACCTATGAAATTAGCCGGATTCGATGTAGTATTAGGAATGGATTGGTTAATAGCCAACCATGCTCGAATCCTTTGTGATAAGAATTCCGTAGAAATCCGTACTCCCTCAGGAGAGGTAATTTTAGTTACAGGTGATAAACCTCGAAAGCCACTGAAATTCATTTTAGTAATGAAGTTGGCTAGTTATTCAAGAAAACAAGAAATGGTGTATATGATTTCTGTAATCATTAACACTAAAAGTAAGGAACTCCAGGACATCCCTATAGTCTCAGAATACCCAGATGTCTTTCCAGAAGAATTACGTGGGTAACCACCCGATAGAAAAGTAGAATTTAGAATTCATCTAATTCCGGGTACTACACCAATAGCCAAGGCACCTTATCGATTAGCACCTACCGAAATGCTAGAATTGAAAAAGCAGTTAGATGAATTATTAAGCAAGGGATTTATACAACCTAGTTCATCCCCTTGGGGAGCACCAGTGTTGTTTGTGAAAAAGAAAGATGGATCGATGAGAATGTGTATCGATTATAGGGAACTAAATAAAATTACAATTAAGAATCGATACCCATTACCTAAGATTGATGATCTTTTTGATCAACTTCAAGGCGCTAGGTATTTTTCTAAGATAGACTTGCGCTCCGGATATCATCAATTGAAAGTACAAGAAGAAGACATACCTAAAACTGCTTTCAGAACTAGGTATGGTCATTATGAGTTTACAGTCATGCCCTTTGGACTAACAAATGCCCCAGCAGCATTTATGGACATGATGAATCGGATCTGTAAACCATATTTGGATAAATTTGTAATCGTTTTCATCGACGATATACTTATTTATTCCAAAAGTCGGGAAGAACATTGCAAGCACCTGCATGCACTCTTAACTTTGTTAAGAAAAGAAAAACTTTACGCCAAATTCTCGAAGTGTGAATTCTGGCTGCAAGAGGTACAATTTTTAGGTTACATGGTGAATCACGAAGGAATTCACGTAGATCCTTCTAAAATAGAAGCCATCACCAAATGGAAGATCCCGCAAACAGCTATGGAAATTAGAAGTTTTCTAGGCTTAGCTGGATACTACAGACGATTTATTAAGGATTTCTCTAAGATAGCTGTACCTTTGACTAAGCTGACCTGTAAAGCCATTAAGTTTGAATGGGGACCTAGACAAGAAGAAGCTTTTAAAATTTTAAAGCACCGATTGACAAATGCTCCAATTTTAGCTTTACCTGAAGGAACAGAAGATTTTGAAGTATATTGTGATGCTTCAAAATTGGGATTTGGATGTGTGTTGATACAACGCAAAAAGGTAATTGCGTATGCTTCCCGACAATTGAAAAAACACGAAGAAAACTATACGACTCATGATTTGGAATTAGGAGCTATAATTTTTTCCCTTAAGATTTGGAGACACTATCTGTACGGAAGTAAGTTTACTGTTTATACAGATCACAAAAGCTTAAGGTACATATTTGGGCAAAAAGAGTTAAATATGAGGCAAAGAAGATGTATGGAAATCTTAAGCGATTACGACTGTGATATTCAATATCACGAAGGAAAGGCAAACGTAGTCGCAGATGCCTTAAGTCGTAAGTATCAGAAAAAACAAAAGCGAGTGCGTGCTCTTAGATTAAATCTACAAGTAGATTTAAGGGAACAATTAAAGAAAGTTCAGGAAACAGCAATCAAGGACGATGCTGAAGGAATGAAAGGTTATATAAAGGAACTAGAGCAAGGAAATGATGGAATTTGGAAATTCCACAAAAAAACGAATTTGGGTACCTAAGCAAGGAGAATTATGAAATAAGATTTTAGAAGAAGCTCACAAATCTAGGTATACCATACATCCAGGAAACAATAAGATGTACCAAGTGTTGGTGCACTTGTGTCTGTACTTTGTCTGTATTTTGTAATGTATAAAACGATGTCTTTTGTCTGTTGTGTTTACGTCTTTTGTTGTATTTGTTTAAGTGTTTGACTAAATGTTTGACCAAGTCAACCATCCTCCTGGTTTGACTTGGCCAAACAGTCAACATTATGTTTGAAAGATAATATGGTTCGAAGGATGTCATCGAAGGATGTTATGTATCCTTCGATGACCTCGAAAGACATCTTTCATTGGAAACTTATGGACCTCGAAGGATATGTCATCCTTCGAGGTACATATGGATCCTTCGGAATCTTTCGATGGACTTTCTGGTCGATAGATGATCCTTCGACCAGAAATCCTTATCCTTCGTGCATGTTAACTGATGTGGGTATATATATCCCATGTAGGTTTCACTTCACAGTTAGTTCTTTAGCAGTTGTTCAAGTTCATTGTGAGAGCATTTGTGAGTGAACCCAAGGTCTTGTAAGAGAGCATTTCAGTTTGGTCAAGGGCTGTAACCGTGTCCACTGAAATACAAGAGAAAACTTTGATATATTGCTTGTCTACTCTTTCTCTTGTTACTTTGCTTTCATCTAAACTTCGGTTTGCACTCTAGCTTGGATTCCGCACTTGCTAGAGTGTTAAACATAACAAGGAATAGGTTTATCCTCAACCTCCGAGGGACCTACAAGTGGTATCAGAGCCGTGGCTCTTTTCCTTGTTAAAACCGGGTTTGTGCAAGACTTTGGTTGTGTTTGGACAAAAACTTTCTTGGTTTAGCACCCGTTTTTAGTGTGTTTCTTGCATTTTTAACCATAAAAACGTGTTCTAAACTAACCGGGTGTGTTACGGGAAGGTTTGGGTAACTTAAAATCTTGTTCAAAGAGGTTTGCTATTTTCCGGCCAATATTCCGGCTAAACTCCGGTGGTTGGTTGTGGATAAGAAACTTCCTTTTTGGGCATTATTTTCAAAGTCAAATCTGACTTGGTGAAAAGTTGGTGCAGAAACATCCCTTCTGCCGAAAGTTGGTTCACCAACCACATCACCTTTTCACCAACCAGTCGTCCTTTCTGTCTGTGTGTCAGACGTGTTCGAAAGATACCTTTCGAACTCGAAAGATCATCCTTCGATCAAGGAGATTCGACAGATAACCATCCTTCGAACATCTTTCGAAGTCAGTGTGTTGTCTTTCGAGTCAAGGAATCTTTTCGAAAGATACATCCTTCGAGTTACTGTTTCCCTTCGAAAGATAAGGATCCTTCGTGTAGGAGAATCTTTCGAAGTGATTGTTCGAAACTCAACAGTGATCCTTCGAACACTGTTGATCCTTCGAACAAGTGTCATCTTTCGAGCATCCTTCGAGTCTTATCTGTTTAAACTTAACAACTTGTGATTTTCAGGTCTTTCGATCCAAGATCCTTCGACAGTTTGTTATCCTTCAAAGTTTTAACATAGTTTGTGAAAATTAATTTTTTTTTAAAATCAATTTTCACCTAATATATTAAATATAAAATGGGAACAAACGGTCAATGGGATCCATCTGCGTGGACTACAACAACTTTGGCTCCACAGTCATCATCTACGCAATCATCAACCACGCAATCTGCGCCAGAGTTCAACAAAACTGCATGGATGCAGGCTATTGCCCCACCTCAAGCTGCAATGATAACTGCAAATCAATGGGCATTGGTCACAAATCAAAGCAGCAGCATTCAAGCAATGATGCAGAACGATAGTGAAACTGGTACAAGCACAAAACCGCCAAAACTAAATCACATCAATGATTGGGGATGGTGGAAAGAAAGGCTGAGAACTTATGTTCAGGGGCAAGGTCAAGATTTATGGATGTGTTTCTTCACTCCATTTGAAAATGAGTTGGAAGTTGCAGGATCAAATCCAGAAACTTACAGCACAATGTCTGATGATGATAAGAAGAAGTTTGAGTTGGAAAAGAAAGCATTCATGATTCTCACGCAAGCTCTTCACAGAGACATATACCACCAGTTTGTTTATTGCACGACTACTAAAAGCTTGTGGGATATGCTCACGTTACGGTGTGAAGAAAACGCTCAATCAAGGAAGATCAAGCAAGAGCTGCTGAAGAAAGAGTTTGAAGGTTTCACGTGTATGGAGAACGAGGGTTGGCAGAATTATCTACAAGATTTCATCATCTGTTGAGTGAAATGTTTGCCTTCAGAGTCACTGCCACTCCACAAGAAATGGTGAAGAGATTTGCTGATGGCTTACTAGCAAAGTGGAGCAGTTATCTTGAGATCCTAAAGGAAAACGGTGTTCTGGACACAATCACCGTTTATGAGCTAATACAGAAATTGGAAAACAAAGACGTGGAAGAAAAGCTCAAGGCGAAAAGAACAATCACTCCTCAGAATCCAGAGATGTATTTTGGGATTGCAGGTGGTATTACTGGAGAAAAGCCAGCTTCTCAGCATGCTAAGCTTCAAACAGCGTTCATCTCCAACACCGGACCTTCAACAGCAAATCAATTTGATCCTTCAGCATACACGATGATGTATTCAAGACCAGATTCTTCTTCTCAACAACAACAACAACAGACAGCTCAACAATTCACACCACCGCCTTTCTTGGATCCTAACTGTCACACCCCCAATTTCCACGTGTCACCGGTGGGCCCGGTGTGGGGTACAGTGACGTAGTTGGCATCGTCATAGACAATCAACACAATATAATAATGCACAGCGGAAGCAGAATAGAAACATTTCAACTTTTAAATAAAGTGTAATAATAATATCACAGTAGTTGAAATGGATCCACAGGCGGATCAAATAAAATAGAAATAGATAGTTCAACAGATAAATGTCGTCCGAGTTTGCGAGACTATTGTGGACGCTCTCTAGGAAACAGCCAGCCTATTTCCGTATAGTACCTGCACTTAATCTTTTGGGAAAAATACGTCAGTTTACACTGGTAAATACAAATCGACTGACTCATTTTGAAAATGATTGAAAATTTATTTAAATGCACAAGGCATAAATATTTTATTAACTTGGGATAATTATATAATATAAACTTGTGAACGATTTACATGCACTTATATCTCTGGTGGCCCGGGATCTACTGTCCGGGCTAGAGATTTAATTGACACACCACATCAAAGAGTTATACACGACGGGTGTACGCCTACACCCCGTGCTCTGGTCGTGGCCATCTCGTAAGATAATGCCAAGGATATCCGGGACATGGTCAACAACCCCCCAAAGCCTTTAAGTAAGACAAAACTGTTTAAACGAAATCACACAAGCTATTCAAGACTGAACACCCATAGGGAGCAGGACTTGTGCGCCCGATCAAGCGGTATTTTAAATACCGTACCCCAAGCCCGTATAGGGAAAATAAGTCAAAATGTATTTACCTGAGCAAGTATAAGTCACAAACGATAAGTGGTGGTAGCTTTTACCGGGCTTCCTAATCTGGAACAAAGGTTTATAATTAACCTATTAGATTCCTAACGGCCTTTTATTTAAGCTTAAGCTTTGACCGGTTAGTTTTAGGAGTGATACGGTTTACGCACGATTAAGCGAAAGACCGGATAGAATGTGATTTAGACCCGACAAGTTTGAATACTTGTATAATATGGGTATACTAAATACATTCTGTATTTTGAAGCAAAAACGATATCGTTTGACCCGTTTCGGTCAATTTACGCAAACTAGTTACGTAAACCGAACCGAACGCGAAAAGGGCGATACGGGTAGCCAAAAGATTCAAATGCAAGTTCCCTGAATTAATATGCTTAGAATATGATATTATATCAGTAAGTTATGTCCTATATTGCCCGGGATAATTTTAAACTCAATTTATGCCTTAGAAAGGCATTTTGGTCATTTAAAAGATAATTAAAAGGGTAAAATTAGAAATCTGAGTTTCGGGTCTGGTTCATACAGTAAATATACTTAATATAACATATTATATCAGTGGGGTATGACCCATATATCAAATATACCATTTAAAAACCAAACTAGGCACCATAGGGGTAATTTAGTAATTTCACAAGGGCTAAAAACGCCAAAACTGGAAACCTGAGTTCAAAATATCATACTTACTGTTATTATATGAAAATATGTGATTTACATCAGTAGGTATAAGTTTTATAGGTTTAAAACAAGTACAACGCTTACTATGCGCTTAAAACGCTAAAAATACGATTTAAGGGCGTTTTCGGGTTTTCACAGAAATTCTGAGATTTTTTATATTTCCAGGAGTCTTATAATAATTTATTCATCATACAAAATCAGTAGAAAAAGGTTTCGGGTCAAATGGATGTGTAAAACTCATTTTATGGCTAAAACGGTCAAAACCGACATAAGCCGAAATGACTAGGTGATCTAGGATCCGTTCAGCCAAAAATTAATTAAAAATCATCAAAATTCCCAGAATATTATATTACTTCTGTTGGTAAAAAGTTTTGCATCAAAACGTGGCCAGAAACGGGTTCTACGCGAAAAGGACCGTTTATGTAAATTTATAATATAGTTTTACGCTAATGGCCATAACTCACAATCTGGACCACCAACTGATCCGAAACTTTCGGTGCAAGTTTATATAATAAATATAAAGATTTCTATCCTTTCACTTTTCCAAAAATCCCGTTTTAAATCAAAAGGGCAAAATAGTCAACTTTATGCATAAACCGGAAACAAGCATTCGAATAGGCTAAGCATAGACTCAATCAACGAAAATTCCAGAAAGTTTAACAAAAGTAAAAGTAGTCAAAAATCCTTTCCAATACAGATCTTGAACATGCATGTACGAATCCGAATCGATAGTCTACGAAATAATCGTTTTACAAGACTTTCGGTTCCGATTCGTGGCTATACTATAGATTGTCGAGTCGATGATGATTAAAACACATTCATATATATATTACAAGTTATTTTCAATGATCAATCAGGTTGCATGTCATCTATATCATTAATCATGTCATTTTTCACAAAAATCACTTCTGTTGACTTTTTAGAAATAGGTTTGACTCGTCATTAAGCATGCATGTAGTGGGAATCAGATAGTAACCTTTAGAGGGTTTGTTTCCCACATAAATACCAATCTATAACAAGTTTCAATTCGAGAAATTACTGAAAGAAATTCGTTTAATCAGAAAGTCAAAGGTTATGAACACCCAGTTTGACTTTTACTAATAATCAAAGCAAAAACGGATTATAGAACGAATTGAATGCTTACAATGGTCCTAAAGATGTTTAGTGGACACTAGAAGTCGGCCTTGATGATCAGTTTTCCTCCAGAGAAGCTTGCTTGAAGTTCTTGATAGAGAGCACTTTGGTTACAATGAAAAATGATCAAGAATTGATCAATAATCTGATTTAAATCAGAATTTTTGAGGCTCCTGTAGTTGTAGCCATGCAAGGCTTGTCATTGGTTAAATTGGAGGCAGAAACCAGCTGTTACCAACTCAAATTCGGAGCCAAATAGCTGAAAAAAACGAATTCTGCATCTGGGCCTGGGTCGCGGCCCGCGTAAGCCAGTCCAGGCGGGCCGCCTGGCCTTTGTTGCTGTCAAACTTTGCCACATTTTGGCAGTTTTGGTCCCTGTCTTCGCGATTAATGTTTCGGCTACTTTTCTCGATCCGTAAACCCCCAAACTTGGTTTTTATGGACCTTAGGACTTTTACCAACATGGTAATGCCCTCGGATAACTTTGCGCTCAACCGAAAAGCCCTGAATTCGACGTTGACGCTTTTAGTCCCTTAAGTACGGTTTTGGTCATAACTTTCTCATACGTTGACGAAACTTCATGAAATTTTTACCACATATTCTAGTGAGTATATTTTAGCTATACAAAGCTTCGGGTCTGCCAAAAGTTCACTCAGAGGTATAATTTAGACATGTTGACACTTTTGGCCCCTATAGTTTACAATACTTCACTTTTGGGCAATTTCCGCGTCGTATGATCCATGAACCATCCGTTTAAGGTTATAAACATTATGTGGGGTTATCATAGAGCCTATTTATCCATTGTTGACACTTTGGACCCTTACGTTCCATAGTTTTCACTGTTTGTCACTTTTAGTCCCTCTAAAGTATGTTTTCACATAACGGAACCTTATGACACGTGTCAAGACATTATTGGACGAAATTTTCCGAGGTGTTACACTAACAGAGCTCAACAGCAACAACCACAACAGCAAGGATTTTATGGAAGTTCTTCAAGCTTTCAAGCTACTTCCAATCCGAACACTGTCAGATTGGACACTTCAAACTTTTCAAAAGTCAGTGTCGAGATAGCCAAGGAGCATATGGAGATGTTGAATACCTTGGTTAGTGCTTACTGTGGGTTGGTTGCAGGTCAGATTGGAAATATCAATCTAACCAACGAAGATTACCAGCAAGTTGATAAGGAAGAGTTTGAGATGATGGATATAAAGTGGGCTCTTGCTAGTGCTATCCGTAGAGCTAAAGAGTTTATGGAGAGAACGGGGAGAACCAACTTGGAAAGCAACAACAACACCAAGTATGGTTTTGATAAGAATGCTGTCACCTGCTTTAACTGTGGTGAAAAGGGTCATTTCAAGCGGGAATGTCAGAAGCCACCCAAGCAAGGCAATCAGAATCCTTTCAGGAATCAAAGACAGCCTCAGCAACAACAGAACAATTCTGACAGACAAATAGTTCCCGTGGGAGGAAATACATCTGGAACCACAAACTCTAATCCCCACAGAGGATTAGTTGTTCAAGCTGATGAGATTTGCAACTGGAATCTTCAGCTTGGTGAAGGAGGAAATGGTGGAATAGCATGTTATGCTAAGGTGGTTGAGAATGTTGAAAAGGTTGTAGAACCCGTGTCTGCTGGTGAATCTTCAGAAGATGAAGATAGCTCGGGTTATAGTGGAAGTATGGATGGGGAATCACTTGATGCTGGTGATTTATCAAGTGAGGCTTTAGACTTGGAGGTTGATGAGTTATTGGCTGATGCTGAAGCATTATGCAAGAGAAGATCTATTCTTTGCCAGAAAGCTGCTGGAACTTCCGAGAAGCTTTCTCAATTTTTCTCTGAAGATGGATCTTTTTCTTTTCATACAGCCTTTATGGCTCATGTTGAAGGACAAACCTCTCAGGTATGTGATTCTAAACCTGACTCTATTTCTGCTGTTGTTGAATGTGCTAAATGTCTAGAATATGCAGAAAAGGAAAGTCTGTTTGAAATCACACACAAACACAATCAAGAATTGATTGTTGATCTGTCTAAAGCAACTGAGGCTAACTTGTTTTTAACAAGAAATGAAAAAGAGTTTAAAGCAACAATTGCGTCATTAAAACATGATGTTTCTGAACTTCAAAAGGCTGTTTTGAGAAAACAACATGCTAATAATAACTTGATTGACACAATTGAAAAACAAATGGTAGAGTTAGCTACAGCTCGATGCGAATGTGAAACAATCAAGCAGAAATTGGAAAGCTATTCCAATTCCCGCTATGTTTTGGATCACATTATTGATGTTCAAAGGAAAAAGGGGGATGCAAAATGTATTGGTTACAAATCATGCCCTCCCCCGATGAATCACAATTATTCCAAGTTGCCTAATGACGAGGATATGCCCCGTTTTGAACCTAATGTGCCACTCAGTCTCGATGACTTTGCAGTAGGCCTCGGGTTCACAACAGGTACATCATCCTCGGGGCAATCTGAATCTGAGAATGTGAAAAATTCATCGTCTGTTAACGAACAGAGTCCTCCGATTATTGAGGATGCTGATTCTTCGGACGATGAATCTGAAGAAAATGAGAAACCACAGCCTAACTCGGTTACACCAGACATTCCAATTGAGAATCACATCTTGTGTGATCCACCAGTGAAACCGAGTAAGGCTGAAACACCAAAGGCAATGAAGCCCAGTGTACCGAGCATTGAAAAGAATAACTTGTTGTATACGCTCAAGGGAGACAGCAAAATCTATTCTGACAGAGATTTTCCAATCAAAAATGTAAATCAAGATTTAATTGAGAAAATTTTTGAAGGACGAACTGATAAGTTTTTGGGAAACAAAGGTAACAAAGTGACGGTTACTCAATGTGAACCAATTCCGTGTGAGCTAATTAAAAAACAATACGGAAACCAAAAACTGCCAGTTGAGCGAAAACAACAAGTGAATTCTGGAAAGGGTAAGGGCCAGGTACAAGAAAAGAGGGCTCAAAACAAGAATGCTCAAGCACCAAAGGTTCAGCAGCCTAAGACTGAACAACCAAGGGTTCAACAACCTAAAGTTGAGCAGTCTAAGGCTCCTCAACCTAAGGCTGCACAACCTAAAATTCAACAATCTAAGGTTGAGCAACCTAAGGTTCAAAGGGTGCAAAACAAAAGAGCTTCAGCTAAGAAAAGAGAACAGAAAGTGAACTTTGTTGGATCAAAGGGTACGGACAAACTTGAAACATTTCAAAATAAATCTAACATTGATTTTGTAAAACAAGTTAGAATTTTAAAACGAAATGATCAGAACAATTATACCCAACACACCAATGGATGTGACTTAGGTCCAAGCACATCTAGATCACAAAGTTCAGTGTCTGGTTCTTCGTCTGGTCATCAACACGTTTCTCCGAGGTTTGTAGAGAGGAGAATGTGTTTTGAATGTGGAACAGTTGGGCACATTGTAAGATACTGCCCATACTTGCAAAAATTGAAAGGAAAAACAAGTGCTCCCCAAGAAACCAATTACCAAAAACAACCGGTTTCCCCGAAACAAGACCCACGTGTCTTGAAAGAAAGGGAAAAGAAGTTAAAACAAAAGAACCAAAAGGTAATTGAGAAGGCCTTAAAATCAGAGGTCAAAGAAGGAAAACCTGTACAAGCTAAATCCACAACTGTAAAACCAGTAAATGCAAAAACAATTAAATCAAATACTGGTAAGGGACAACAAGCTTAGAAACAAAAACAGGTAATTCAGTCAGGGGGAGCACCAGAGGTTTTATTTCCTAATCATCAAGTGATTGAGATCACTTTCCTTGATGATCAAGGACGACCCAAGTCCACAAAGGCTTGGGTCCCCCTCTCAAACTGATGTGTTAATTGCATGTGCAGGCGGCTCCAGGAGGAACTATCAATAGTCTTTGGATCGTTGATAGTGGGGCTTCCAGGCACATGACTGGCGACTATCGTCTTCTTTTCGATGTGCGAAGTATAAGAGGAGGATATGTTGCGTTTGCTGGAGACAAAGGAGGGTATATCACCGGCGAGGGAATGATCTCAAATGGAATTGTGAGTTTCGACAAAATCAATTATGTGCAACAGTTGGATCACAATCTTCTGAGTGTTTCTCAGATCTGCGACAAGAAGTTCACCGTGCATTTTGATGATGCCGGTTGTTATGTGCTGAAGCCAGGATTCAAGATTCCCGCTGAATGGATTCTCTTATCAGCACCAAGAGTTAATGATTTGTATGTCCTTGATATGAGCCAAGCAATAACTCAGTCAAAACAAGTTACTTGCTTTATTTCAAAAGCCACTGAAAAGGAGACGATCTCTTGGCACAGACGAATGGGTCATATTCACCTCAGAAAAATGAATCACCTTGTCAAAAACAATTTGGTGAGAGGTGTCAATGTGAAGAACTTTCAACTTCAAGATGTCTGTGTGCCGTGTCAGAAAGGGAAGCAGACCAAGAAATCTCATCCATTGAAGAAGGTTAACACTGTCAACATGCCACTCGAGCGTTTGCATATGGACCTTTTCGGCCCAGTCAAACACAAGAGTGTGCACGGAGAAGTTTTCTGCTTGGTAGTTACTGATGACTATTCAAGATTTTCATGGGTTGACTTCATGGTCCACAAGAGTGAGACTCCAGAAATTCTGAAGAATTTGATCACCTTGTTGGAAAATCTGTATAATCTAAAGGTGAGGCGAATTCGAAGCGACAACGGTACCGAGTTCAAAAACAGGGTTATGGATGAGTTTTGCACTGCAAAAGGAATTCTTCATGAATACAGCTCTCGGTACACGCCACAACAAAACGGAGTCGCTGAAAGAAAGAACAGAACCTTAATTGAGACTGCAAGAACCATGTTGGTTGAGTCTCAGCTTCCAGTTCGATTCTGGACTGAAGCTGTTGCCTCGGCTTGCTACACGTTAAATGTCACACCCGCTCATTAGCGGAAGCGCGCGGTGTGAACTTGATTAGTTCTCATTGCATACGATATAAGTAAATAGCTACATGAATAAAAACATGCGATGTTCATCCATTGATATAATAAAAATATTACACATCATAAGTTTGTTTAAAATGCCAAACGACATAAGTTATAAGTTTTACAAAAGACGAGTTAAACACCAGTTTAAAACATGAGGCTTTGCGTCCTATATCTCATTGAAGATGATGTATATGGACCAAACCCTCCAAAAGGGATGACATCGATGACTTGTACTCCAAAAGCTTCATAGTAAACACCAGCACCCAAGTTTCATTAGTTTCCTGAAATACATGTGAGTTTGAAAACATCAACAAAAGTTGAGCGAGTTCATGTGTTTTATGTGTAATGCGCATCAAATGAATCTCAAAAACATTTGAAAGTTTAGTTTATAAGTAGGTATATAAAGCGTCTATGAACATGTTGATCATTAATGTTTTGCAAGGACATTAATATATGTGACGACATAGGAGGTACTCAACCCGCGTAGGCAATTTAAGTGTCGAACTCTCGACGATGGACACAACAGCACTCTAGTGGTCACCCTTGGACCGTGAGTGGGGCTCGCCCGTACCCATTAGATCTAACCTTTGTTCCTTGGTCCTCAAAAGGATTAATGGCACCTCAGTTTCAGCCTATGCTCACATGATCTAAGAGTTCATTCCATAACTTAATCATACCTATGTTTGACATGTATTTCCCCCCGAAAGTTGTAAACCAAAACGTTAAAAGAAAAGGGGGACATGAACTCACAGTATTGCGTCCAGCAATAAGCTCTAGCAACCGTGTTCCGTAAGCGTGAGTCAACCTACAAGGGTTCTAACTCATTAGACACATCGGTCTTTCCTAGACCTTGTACTCGTTGTTCATCTTGAACGTTTATTATTTTCATTTCGTTTTGGAACGCTTGTGTAATTTAATGATAATATGTTGGCATCTGTTTCTGGTATACTTTGATTCGAGACTTTATATTTGTTACACAAATATAAGTGTAAAAAGTGTTAAAAATATTTATTTTTAACGTCAAAATACGTTGTCGTATAAGTGCAACATTAGTGAGAGAGTACACTTCAATAAGTGTGTGTGCGTATATCGTCATGTACCAGAGTCTTTTATACATATACATATACTGTATGTATACTTGTATTTGTGTGCTTCATACATGTACGTATACTGTATTTATACGTGCAGGTATACCGTATTATACGTGTAGGTATACGGTATTATACGGGTAGGTATACCGTATTTATAATGTATTTTTATAATATATATTTATAAAAAAAATATACATGAATTTTTACCTTGGGCTTAGCCCACCATTTAGTGTTTTGGGCTTGGTTCATAGCCTTTTCTATTGGGCCTTAGTCCATGACTTAAAGTTAGTGGGCTTAGTCCATTTTAATATTGTATTTGGGCTTAGCCCATTTCACTTATTAGAGTGGGCTTATTTAGTATTTGTGGAATGGGCCTTTGCCCAGGTATTTAGGATATTGGGCCTAGCCCAATATTTTATAAATTGGCCCAATATTTATATTCATGCATTCTTAGTAATCTGTTACTAATTATGCTAGTAACTTTTATAATTACACTTAGTGTCATTTTCGCATTAAACTTTCCGGCTTTTCGTTGTCGGTATTGTATGTTAAGTGCCTAAAATATTTTATTTTAGACTTGTCATAACGTTTGGTTTATATAACTTTTGTGTTGAAATTGATCGTTTCGTCGATAAAGCAAAAGGTGTCATCCGATGTCCGTTGTTTGAGATTCGCCGTCCGATGTTCGCGCCTTGAGTTTTGGTATCACACAAGTGTATATTTTTAGTAAGCGTGAAGGTTCGCGACCGTTGTTATATTCGCAAGTATTCGTGAGGTTTTCGTCGTGGTGTAAGTGTATATTTATTATAAAAATTGTATGTGTTATTTTAGTACATTTTCCTAGTACTAGTACATACACATACTTATACATGTATTATATACACGAAATAAGGTATTGAAAATATATATAATTTTTCTCCAAAAAAATTATATTGATTTATACACTTTTAGTTTTACCCATTTTATTTAATAAAACCCTTTTTAGTATTTTAAATAACTCTTGGATGGTTAAATCTTAACCCTTGTCATTAGGGTTTGTCTAATCATGATTAAGGTTGTTAATCACAATTAAGATCACTAATCACGATTAACCATGCTAAGCACCCCGTTGATCTCTTTTTAATCACGATTAGATTTTTATAAATTTTTGCCATAGTTTCCCTAAACTATGGCGTTTTTCCCATCTAGTCAAAACATGTTTAAAAATCATTTTTCCAATTTCCAAATCATCATCCATGTATCAATCTCCTCAAAATACAACTTTTCAAGTAATAATAATATCATTTATTTCCTAATTCATGAGCTTCTATATATATTAATTTCCTAAACTTTCAAAACTTTTATGTCTTGAAATTTAAGACTTTGTAAGTGTGGTTTTTGAAATCATTTATTTACTAACTTGCTTTTAATAAAAAAAAATTCACATTTATTAGTCTTTAATCATCAAGTTTAGTCCTTTAAATCTTTATTCCTTCAAGTATGAAAACATATATATATAAAGCTCATGAATACAAGGGTGATGATCTTCCTTGATTTAAACATCTAGGTGTTTAATCACATTTTTAAGACTAACCCATCAAGATCATCACTAATCTAGTTTACTACACTAATCATACAACATGAACAACTTAAATTATAAGTTTAAATAACTTATTTTAACCAAGATAAGCAAGATCATACAACTCATACAACTCTATAACACATAATAATCACATAATACTTCACATTTAGTAAGTTGTTAAGTTTTGGTTTAGGGTTTTAAGTGGAATTTTTCTTTGATTTCAAGATGATCAACTTGTACATCCTTGATCTAGACATAATAATAAGCTTAAAAAGATGGTTAGTGAGAGCTTACAATTTTGCAAAAGATTATAGGATGATTAAGAAGATGATTAAGCTCCAAACCAAGCTCTAGTGATGCTCCATGTAAAGATGATGCTTAGATGGTTATAAAAAGGTTTAACCAAGGTTGAAATGTGGTGTTTATGGCTAAATTATGGTGGTGCTTTGGGTGGTTCTTGTAGCCGAGAGCATGAGAGGACTAAAGGGGGTGTTTAGTGAGTTTTACAAATGATGTAAATGAAGGGGATTGGTGGTGGTATGATTATAAACATCATGGTCTTTCAAAATTATTCAAAAAAAATCTTCAAGGCCATACCATATTACCAAGATTTACAAGTTGTGGGTGGATTTGGGGGGTCCACTATGTTGACCGAAATGGGGTGTTAGGATTGTTAATTTTATTTTTTTTAATTTTTTTTTAAAGTTATATATATATATATTAATATGTTAATTTAGGTAATCAATTTAGGTAGGGTAATTAGGGTGTTAAAAATAGTTTAGAGTTTTAAATGAACTCTATTTAGTTTATACTAGTTTAATGGGTATAAGTTTAGAATGGTAAAAATACCACTAGTTCGCTCCTCGGTTCGATCTTGGGTGAAATATAAAAGATGTTATATAATACCGGGAGCGATGGTTCTATTTTACCATCGATGCTATGGCGTTTATTTAAGGCGTTTATGACGCCAAAATATCGCTAACTAGCTTGCTAGCATTCTCGTTTAGGAGATTGGACGGTACAAATATAATTTATTCGCCTATCGGCTCGAGTTTGGACAGTGTGTGAGGGTTGCGGTGTGACACCGGGAGTAAATGTTTCGGGTATCCCATTGATGTCGCCAAGCTTATTTATGATGTAAAGTATTATTTACAAGTCCTACGAACCTTAAAACAATAGGTTCTAGCGTCGCGGAAAATTTATTTTGGTTATATTTTGGCGCAGAGCGGACAAAGTGGAATTGTATGCGTTCACCGGAAAGTCAAGGTGTTTTAAATGTTTAGCGTCCCTAATTAGGGATTTTTATTCGTATTCCATCTACTAAGAGCGTCCGTGCCCTTCGTTGCTCGTTCGGACAGTTTTCGGAACTTGCTGGCATGAATAGTGTGCTCAGGTGGATAATGTTTTCAGCATTTTGCCAACATATTAGGACATAGTTTGCGGTTTTCTCGCGACATAGCGATTGTGTTAATATTGTTTAGCATTTTTAACCATGTCCAATGATTGCTAGAACTTATACGACCTAATCATGCAATAATTAAATCGTAAAGAGAGAAATTAACGTTAAATCAAGTGTTTAAGTTGTACGGAATTACCATTATTTTTGCCAGTTGTCACATTCTCCCCCCGTTAGAAGAATTTCGTCCCGAAATTCGAGTCGTGCTACTGGTTGCAGGGGGGTCTGGAAACAGGTGAGGGTACTTGGATTTCATTTGATCTTCACGTTCCCACGTATACTCGGGACCGTGACGCGAGTTCCAACGAACTTTAACTAGCCTCCTACGATTCCTGCGTGTCTTGTGGACCTTCCAGTCCGTAACCTCAACAGGTTCTTCAGTAAATTGAAGTTTTTCGTTGACGTGTATCTCATCTGCTGGAATGACAACCGTCTCTTGTGTAGGACTTTTCTTGAGATTTGACACGTGAAACATGTCATGTACACTGCTCAGTTCTTCTGGTAGTTCTAACTTGTATGCAACAGTTCCGATCTTTTTCAGGATTTTGAAGGGTCCAATGTAACGTGGGTTCAACTTTCCACGTTTACCAAATCTTAATACGCCCTTCCAAGGCGAGACTTTTAACAATACCATGTCTCCAACCTCGAAAGCTAATGGTTTGCGTCGTTTGTCGGCGTAGCTCTTTTGTCTATCGCGAGCCATCTTGATACGGTCTCGTATCTGCATGATCATGTCTGAGGTTTCCTGTACCCAATCCGGGCCAATGAGTTGTTTATCCCCAGTCTCCGCCCAACATAGCGGGGACCGACACTTTCGTCCATATAATGCTTCAAACGGGGTGGCCTGGATGCTAGTGTGATAACTATTATTGTACGAGAACTCCACTAAGGGCAAGTGAGTATCCCAGTTTCCACCCAAATCCATCACACAAGCACGTAACATGTCCTCCAAAGTTTGTATCGTTCGTTCACTTTGGCCGTCCGTTTGAGGGTGAAAGGCTGTACTAAGGTTCAGTTGGGATCCAAAGGCCTTTTGGAATGATTGCCATATCCTAGACACAAATCGACCATCTCGGTCTGATATAATAGAAACAGGCACTCCATGTCGTGCCACAATCTCCTTGAGATATATTTCGGCCAGTTTCTTGGTGCTATCCTTCTCACTGATCGGTAGAAAATGTGCGGACTTTGTAAGTCGATCTACAATTACCCAAATCATATCATGGCCTTTCGAGGTTCGGGGTAACTTAGTAATGAAGTCCATCGAGATTTGTTCCCATTTCCATACGGGAATTTCAGGTTGTTGGAGCAACCCTGAAGGCTTTTGATATTCCGCCTTAACCTTAGCGCAGGTAAGGCATTTCCTAACATAAGCAGCAATGTCGCTTTTAAGCTTAGGCCAGCAATAAAATTCTTTTAAATCTTGGTACATCTTATCCGAACCCGGATGTATAGAGTACCTTGACTTGTGTGCCTCGTCCAAGATAATTGTTCGCAGTTCGCCAAAGAACGGGACCCAAATTCGTCCCATAAAGTACAGTGTTCCATCCTCCTTTGGCACCAATTGTGCCTCCATTCCTTGTAAGGATTCGTGGTATATTTTCTGGTTTAAGCGCCTCTTGTTGAGCATCGTGAATCCGAGAAGTGAGATCATTATGTATGGTCATCTCCAAGGCTCGCACCCTTAGAGGTTTAATACGTTCCTTGCGGCTCAGGGCGTCCGCCACAACGTTCGCCTTGCCCGGATGATACTTTATCTCACAATCATAATCGTTCAATAACTCGACCCATCGTCGTTGCCGCATATTTAAATCTTTCTGATCGAATATGTGCTGCAAACTCTTGTGATCTGTGAAGATTGTACAACGAGTACCATATAAGTAGTGACGCCAGATCTTTAACGCGAATACCACCGCACCTAGCTCTAGATCGTGCGTGGTATAATTTTTCTCATGCACCTTTAATTGACGAGACGCGTACGCAATGACTTTGTCCCGTTGCATCAACACACAACCAAGACCTTGACGCGATGCATCACAATAAACCATGAAGTCATCGGTACCGTCGGGTAAGGCTAAAATAGGCGCGTCACAAAGTTTATCCTTCAGCATTTGAAACGCCGCCTCCTGTTTCTCGCCCTAATCAAATTTCTTGTCTTTTTGCGTTAGGGACGTTAGTGGTTGAGCAACTTTTGAAAAGTTCTCTAGGAATCGTCTATAATAGCCCGCTAATCCCAGAAACTGTCGTATTTCAGTGGGGGTTCGAGGCGCTTCCCAATTCTTAATCGCCTCAATCTTGGCTGGGTCGACGTGAATTCCCTTCTCATTTACCACATGACCTAGGAATTGAACCTCGCGAATCCAAAATTCGCACTTCGAAAACTTTGCATACAGTTGTTCCTTCTCAAGAGTTCCAAAATAGCTCGCAACTGTTGCTCGTGTTCCTCCTTGGTTCGCGAGTATATTAGGATATCATCGATAAACACAATCACAAACTTGTCCAAATACGGCTTACACACACGGTTCATGAGGTCCATGAACACCGCTGGTTCATTGGTTAAGCCGAACGGCATAACAAGAAACTCGTAATGTCCGTAACGAGTCCTAAAAGCCGTTTTGGGGATACTTTCTTCCTGTATTCTCAACTGATGGTAACCCGATCTCAGATCGATCTTGGAGTAGTAGCTGGAACCTTGTAGTTGATCGAATAAGTCGTCGATTCTCGGTAAGGGATATCGGTTCTTGATGGTCAGCTTGTTTAACTCCCTATAATCAATGCACATGCGAAAGCTGCCGTCTTTCTTTTTAACAAATAATACCGGAGCTCCCCAAGGTGAGAAACTCGGTCTGATAAATCCTTTATCTAGCAGCTCTTGCAGCTGAGTAGATAACTCCTGCATTTCAGACGGAGCTAACCGATATGGTGATTTCGCCACTGGTGCCGCTCCTGGCACCAAATCAATGCGAAACTCCACTTGACGTTGCGGAGGTAGTCCAGGCAAGTCTTCTGGAAAGACTTCTGGAAATTCTTTCACGACAGGGATGTCTTCTAGCCTCGGCTCTTTGGTTTCCTTGTCAACTACGTGGGCGAGGAAGGCTATACAGCCTTTTCGAAGACACTTTTGCGCCTTCATGCAATTTATGATCCGTAGAGGTGTCTCGCGTTTCTCCCCATGGATTATAAGTGTTTCTTCATTCGGCAATGGGATGCGGATGCTCTTTTCGTGACAAACCACTTCTGCCCGATTGTCGGATAACCAATCCATTCCAACAACCGCGTCAAAGCTGCCCAACTCAACGGGTAAGAAGTCGATAAGAAAATTTCGCTCTCCAAGCTCGAGTGTACAACCCTTGATAACCTCATCCGCTTCGACTAATTTTCCATTCGCCAATTCTATAGAATACGGGACGTCTAGTTTACTCGACTCTAGGCTAAGTATGTTCTTAAATTCTATAGATATAAAACTAAAGTCGGCACCAGTGTCAAACAGAATGGATGCAAAGTGTTGGTTTATAGGGAACGTACCCGTAACTACGTTCGGGTCCTGACGCGCTTCACGTGCTCCAATCGTGAAGACTCTTCCACGGGCTTGATTTTCTTTAGGACAATCCTTCAAAAAGTGCCCTAAGTCTCCACAGCCAAAACAACCTTGGCCTCGTCCATTACCATTTCTACCTTGGTTGTTGTTGTTATTGTTTCCGCCCTGATTGTTGTTGTTGTTTCCTCCTCGGTTTGTATTTCTTCCTCCAGTTCCTACCCAACATGTTTCTTTGTTGTGCCCCTCCTTTCCACATTTGTCACACTTAGCTCTCGGACATCGACCATTGTGGTGAAACTTGCACTTATCACACTTAGGCTTGGAACCCAAATACCGTTTACCACTAGCCTCATTAGTGGCTCCGTAAGCTTTAGTACCACGAGTTGGGTTCACTTCCCTTCGTTTGTTCGCATTCCAGTTGTCGTTGTTTGCTTGAGTGCCTTTCTTCAAGTTTGAAAACTTTCTCTTGTTGCCGCTTGAAGACTCCACATGAGTCTCCTTTTTGTTAGAGCCTGGCTTTGAAAACTTGTCTAAACGAAGAGCCTCCTCGGTGAGGGCGACAGCCAAGTCGATTGCCTCGCTGATTGTAGGGGGCTTGGAAGAAGTAACCATGCTTAGAATTTCAGGAGCAAGTCCCCAGATAAACCTCTCAATCCGCTTAAATTCAGGGTCCACTAAGTAGGGAACAACCCTTGACAAGTCGTGGAAGCGTTGTATATACCCAGCAATATCAGATCCGATCATTCTTAAATTCCAAAACTCGGTCTCAAGTTTCTGAATCTCCGACCTAGAACAGTACTTCTTTCTCATTAGATCCTTGAGATCGTCCCAGCTCATGGCATACGCAGCAGTTTCCCCTTTAGTCTGAACCTGTAGGTTCCATCATGAAAGCGCCCCATCCAAGAATAGCCCGGAGATATAGGTGACCCTTTGTTCAGGAAGGCATTTGCTCATTCTTAGGACTGAGTCTGTCTTCTCGGTCCAGCGCACAAACGCTACGGCACCGCCTGTGCCATCGAAGTTCAGCGGTTTGTAGTCCAAAAACTGCTTGTATGTGCAACCGGCAGGGGGATTGTTTCCTGATGTACCACCGCTTTGCTCGGAGCGGTTGGCTTCGTACTAAGCAATCGCCTGAGAGATGCGCTCATTCAGTTCGGCTTCTGTTCTCGGTAGGGGGTTTGTGTTGGTACTTCGCCTCGGCGGCATTGTCTTCTAATAAGAAACGTCAAGGAAGATTAGAAAAATACTTTTGATTAAATATGTGTCTACTAAGGTGTATATGCATATAGATAATAGACAAATAATCATCACATCATCCAAACATGCAATCACATAAGCCACACATGCACATGTATAAGCAACAATGTGTAATAAGGAAAACAAACTACTGAGCTTTCATATATCAGACAACTTGATACATTGTTTAGTAGAAGAAAACAAAAGGACTCGAAGCTACATCACCCCGGTCGTACAAGTTCATAATACACAAAAATAGTAAAGTCTGTTTCTTCCACATTGGTCTTCAAAATCTTCAAGTGTCTTTAGCTCATACTAGGTCTTCATATGTACACTGAAAGTGAGTCTGCAACTCCCAAACAAAAGTATCTGCAATAATCACCTAAGGAGTAAGAGGGGTGGGGTGTGGTGAAGGATAGATCAAGCGGAGAAGATGGGCACACTCATCCTCCTGCTCGTAGACACTGCGAGAGAGGGCACTGACTTACTGTTGGACCACTAAGTGAAGCGCTCGAACAGAAAAGTCAGGGTCGGCAGGTGCAGTATGGTGTAGTGGTGGAGGGTAGGCTGGTGGTGGCGGTGGCTAACAATTTTTTTGTTTGTTTAGTTGACTAGTCTCAACCGACTCGTGATATAAATCGAATGCTAGGTGTGAACAAATACGTGTGATCTTCCGGTGTCGTAGGGTGTTATAGTACCACCCCGGCTAGTGTTCTACCAGATAGAACTTAAGATTTTTGAATAGATAGTCATCATTAGCTTGACCCACAGAGCCCATCAGGATTTCCATGCACTACAAGTTGTTATTACGTGGGCCCCCGAAATAATAAATTGCCTTGCATGGTCACCCTAATGTTCTCTCGTTCAGAGCAGATGATCAGATCGGGGGGGGGACACTACTGTCTTCATACCTTCAACATAGAAGGGATGCTAACATCCGTTGTCATTACTCGCGAAATGGCACAACGTTAGACGAAGTAGAAATAAAGACAATTTGTAGCAATAGTAGCTGGAGGGGCACCTTCAAGATGAGTACTTCACCTTCCTGGTCTGGACAAGAGTGTCGTTAATCATGATTCGTAAAAGCCACAGGGACCTCACCCCACAAATAGAGTTGTTGTCCGAGGTTGCCTCCTCTGCCTCGTCGTCATCACTATCGAAGTCTGGCATCTTCCACATTCAAGGGAAGAACAACCATCTTCTACGGCATCAAGCTTAAGGTCTCACTTAGTAACTACATTCGCCATAAGCTCCGCAATAAATGCGAGGTCGATATTCTCACCGCGCGAGTCAAGAACAACAATAGAATTTGAAGTCGAAGGTATTTCATTTTCGGCAAAATATTCCGTACAACATGCATATATATATATATATATATATATATATATATATATCAATAAATAATAACATTACTTATTATATATGTATGGGGAAAGTAAATGTAGCATATCACATGTGATCACATTGTCCTTGTGCGTTTCAGTTCTAATTCGGCAAGTCTATCCCGTATAGACTATGCCCCAATTAATGTCCTCGCATTGTTTTCTTGAGAAGAGTTTTGTTATCGGAGCTTGGTGCTTTTGTATATGCAATGAAAAACATTTTACAAAAACAAAATGTTTTCGTGAGAGGATCCTAGTGATTGTAGACTAGACTCGAGAAGGAATCCTAGTTCACTACAATCGAAGCTCTGATACCAATCTGTCACACCCGCTCATTAGCGGAAGCGCGCGGTGTGAACTTGATTAGTTCTCATTGCATACGATATAAGTAAACAGCTACATGAATAAAAACATGCGATGTTCATCCATTGATATAATAAAAATATTACACATCATAAGTTTGTTTAAAATGCCAAACGACATAAGTTATAAGTTTTACAAAAGACGAGTTAAACACCAGTTTAAAACATGAGGCTTTGCGTCCTATATCTCATTGAAGATGAGGTATATGGACCAAACCCTCCAAAAGGGATGACATCGATGACTTGTACTCCAAAAGCTTCATAGTAAACACCAGCACCCAAGTTTCATTAGTTTCCTGAAATACATGTGAGTTTGAAAACATCAACAAAAGTTGAGCGAGTTCATGTGTTTTATGTGTAATGCGCATCAAATGAATCTCAAAAACATTTGAAAGTTTAGTTTATAAGTAGGTATATAAAGCGTCTATGAACATGTTGATCATTAATGTTTTGCAAGGACATTAATATATGTGACGACATAGGAGGTACTCAACCCGCGTAGGCAATTTAAGTGTCGAACTCTCGACGATGGACACAACAGTGCACTCTAGTGGTCACCCTTGGACCGTGAGTGGGGCTCGCCCGTACCCATTAGATCTAACCTTTGTTCCTTGGTCCTCAAAAGGATTAATGGCACCTCAGTTTCAGCCTATGCTCACATGATCTAAGAGTTCATTCCATAACTTAATCATACCTATGTTTGACATGTATTTCCCCCCGAAAGTTGTAAACCAAAACGTTAAAAGAAAAGGGGGACATGAACTCACAGTATTGCGTCCAGCAATAAGCTCTAGCAACCGTGTTCCGTAAGCGTGAGTCAACCTACAAGGGTTCTAACTCATTAGACACATCGGTCTTTCCTAGACCTTGTACTCGTTGTTCATCTTGAACGTTTATTATTTTCATTTCATTTTGGAACGCTTGTGTAATTTAATGATAATATGTTGGCATCTGTTTCTGGTATACTTTGATTCGAGACTTTATATTTGTTACACAAATATAAGTGTAAAAAGTGTTAAAAATATTTATTTTTAACGTCAAAATACGTTGTCGTATAAGTGCAACATTAGTGAGAGAGTACACTTCAATAAGTGTGTGTGCGTATATCGTCATGTACCAGAGTCTTTTATACATATACATATACTGTATGTATACTTGTATTTGTGTGCTTCATACATGTACGTATACTGTATTTATACGTGTAGGTATACCGTATTATACGTGTAGGTATACGGTATTATACGGGTAGGTATACCGTATTTATAATGTATTTTTATAATATATATTTATAAAAAAAATATACATGAATTTTTACCTTGGGCTTAGCCCACCATTTAGTGTTTTGGGCTTGGTTCATAGCCTTTTCTATTGGGCCTTAGTCCATGACTTAAAGTTAGTGGGTTTAGTCCATTTTAATATTGTATTTGGGCTTAGCCCATTTCACTTATTAGAGTGGGCTTATTTAGTATTTGTGGAATGGGCCTTTGCCCAGGTATTTAGGATATTGGGCCTAGCCCAATATTTTATAAATTGGCCCAATATTTATATTCATGCATTCTTAGTAATCTGTTACTAATTATGCTAGTAACTTTTATAATTACACTTAGTGTCATTTTCGCATTAAACTTTCCGGCTTTTCGTTGTCGGTATTGTATGTTAAGTGCCTAAAATATTTTATTTTAGACTTGTCATAACGTTTGGTTTATATAACTTTTGTGTTGAAATTGATCGTTTCGTCGATAAAGCAAAAGGTGTCATCCGATGTCCGTTGTTTGAGATTCGCCGTCCGATGTTCGCGCCTTGAGTTTTGGTATCACACAAGTGTATATTTTTAGTAAGCGTGAAGGTTCGCGACCGTTGTTATATTCGCAAGTATTCGTGAGGTTTTCGTCGTGGTGTAAGTGTATATTTATTATAAAAATTGTATGTGTTATTTTAGTACATTTTCCTAGTACTAGTACATACACATACTTATACATGTATTATATACACGAAATAAGGTATTGAAAATATATATAATTTTTCTCCAAAAAAATTATATTGATTTATACACTTTTAGTTTTACCCATTTTATTTAATAAAACCCTTTTTAGTATTTTAAATAACTCTTGGATGGTTAAATCTTAACCCTTGTCATTAGGGTTTGTCTAATCATGATTAAGGTTGTTAATCACAATTAAGATCACTAATCACGATTAACCATGCTAAGCACCCCGTTGATCTCTTTTTAATCACGATTAGATTTTTATAAATTTTTGCCATAGTTTCCCTAAACTATGGCGTTTTTCCCATCTAGTCAAAACATGTTTAAAAATCATTTTTCCAATTTCCAAATCATCATCCATGTATCAATCTCCTCAAAATACAACTTTTCAAGTAATAATAATATCATTTATTTCCTAATTCATGAGCTTCTATATATATTAATTTCCTAAACTTTCAAAACTTTTATGTCTTGAAATTTAAGACTTTGTAAGTGTGGTTTTTGAAATCATTTATTTACTAACTTGCTTTTAATAAAAAAAAAAATTCACATTTATTAGTCTTTAATCATCAAGTTTAGTCCTTTAAATCTTTATTCCTTCAAGTATGAAAACATATATATATAAAGCTCATGAATACAAGGGTGATGATCTTCCTTGATTTAAACATCTAGGTGTTTAATCACATTTTTAAGACTAACCCATCAAGATCATCACTAATCTAGTTTACTACACTAATCATACAACATGAACAACTTAAATTATAAGTTTAAATAACTTATTTTAACCAAGATAAGCAAGATCATACAACTCATACAACTCTATAACACATAATAATCACATAATACTTCACATTTAGTAAGTTGTTAAGTTTTGGTTTAGGGTTTTAAGTGGAATTTTTCTTTGATTTCAAGATGATCAACTTGTACATCCTTGATCTAGACATAATAATAAGCTTAAAAAGATGGTTAGTGAGAGCTTACAATTTTGCAAAAGATTATAGGATGATTAAGAAGATGATTAAGCTCCAAACCAAGCTCTAGTGATGCTCCATGTAAAGATGATGCTTAGATGGTTATAAAAAGGTTTAACCAAGGTTGAAATGTGGTGTTTATGGCTAAATTATGGTGGTGCTTTGGGTGGTTCTTGTAGCCGAGAGCATGAGAGGACTAAAGGGGGTGTTTAGTGAGTTTTACAAATGATGTAAATGAAGGGGATTGGTGGTGGTATGATTATAAACATCATGGTCTTTCAAAATTATTCAAAAAAAATCTTCAAGGCCATACCATATTACCAAGATTTACAAGTTGTGGGTGGATTTGGGGGGTCCACTATGTTGACCGAAATGGGGTGTTAGGATTGTTAATTTAATTTTTTTTAATTTTTTTTTAAAGTTATATATATATATATATATATATATATATATATATATATATTAATATGTTAATTTAGGTAATCAATTTAGGTAGGGTAATTAGGGTGTTAAAAATAGTTTAGAGTTTTAAATGAACTCTATTTAGTTTATACTAGTTTAATGGGTATAAGTTTAGAATGGTAAAAATACCACTAGTTCGCTCCTCGGTTCGATCTCGGGTGAAATATAAAAGATGTTATATAATACCGGGAGCGATGGTTCTATTTTACCATCGATGCTATGGCGTTTATTTAAGGCGTTTATGACGCCAAAATATCGCTAACTAGCTTGCTAGCATTCTCGTTTAGGAGATTGGACGGTACAAATATAATTTATTCGCCTATCGGCTCGAGTTTGGACAGTGTGTGAGGGTTGCGGTGTGACACCGGGAGTAAATGTTTCGGGTATCCCATTGATGTCGCCAAGCTTATTTATGATGTAAAGTATTATTTACAAGTCCTACGAACCTTAAAACAATAGGTTCTAGCGTCGCGGAAAATTTATTTTGGTTATATTTTGGCGCAGAGCGGACAAAGTGCAATTGTAAGCGTTCACCGGAAAGTCAAGGTGTTTTAAATGTTTAGCGTCCCTAATTAGGGATTTTTATTCGTATTCCATCTACTAAGAGCGTCCGTGCCCTTCGTTGCTCGTTCGGACATTTTCGGAACTTGCTGGCATGAATAGTGTGCTCAGGTGGATAATGTTTTCAGCATTTTGCCAACATATTAGGACATAGTTTGCGGTTTTCTCGCGACATAGCGATTGTGTTAATATTGTTTAGCATTTTTAACCATGTCCAATGATTGCTAGAACTTATACGACCTAATCATGCAATAATTAAATCGTAAAGAGAGAAATTAACGTTAAATCAAGTGTTTAAGTTGTACGGAATTACCATTAGTTTTGCCAGTTGTCACATTAAACAGGGTTCTCACAGTGAAAAGACATGGCAAAACGTGCTTCGAACTCCTACACAAGAAGACTCATGACTTGGAATATCTGGAACCTTTTGGTGCACCATGTACCATGATTGAACCTGATGGGAAGTTTGGTGCCAAAGCTATCGAAGGTTACTTCCTTGGGTATGCTACTCCTAATCTGCGAGTATGGAACCTGACTACCAAAAGAATTGAAGAATGGGGTGAAGTAAGAGTTCAAAGATATTCTAATCCTCCGAAGCCTTCTGGAGATCCATGGATGTTCGATTATGATGGTCTTTTCGACTCATTTAATCTGCCGACATTTGATGATGACAATGCAATTGCTCAAATGTTGTCTGAAAGCGAGAATGCGACTGGCTCTCAGTTAGCTCGTCCAATCATTGTTGACTCACAAGCATCTTCTTCTGTCAACAATCTCGCTTCAAATGAGGTGTTTAATGATGCTGTCGATTACAATTTGTCATCGGAAGATGAGGAGTATGTTGATGCAAATGATGGTGAAGCACTGCGTCCGGTTCAAGGTACTTCAGAAGCAACGGATCCAGTGTTTGCGCCAATTATCCAAGAAGAAAATGCATCATCTTCTATAACTCACCAGCTTCAGAATGATATCGGGAATTTAAATATCAATAACTTGAGGTCAAATGTTGAAGTTCCTCCAGTTTCTGAAACCCGAATTCATAACATTCATCCTCAGCAGAATATTATAGGTGATGTTCTCAGTGGTGTAAGGACAAGAAATCAAATCAGAAATAATGAAAATGCTGGCTTGTATGCTGAGATACGAGAATCGGGACAACAAAATGATTGGTCTTTCGCCTGCTATGTTAGCCAAAAAGAGCCTAAATCTTGGAAGGAGGCATTGAAAGATGATTCCTGGGTGGAAGCCATGCAAGAAGAACTTCAGCAGTTCGAGAAGTTGGGCGTATGGAAATTGGTTGATAGGCCCGACAACTACAAAAAGATCGGAACTCGCTGGGTGTTTAAGTGCAAAAAGGACGACCGTGGGATTGTTGTCCGAAACAAAGCAAGGTTAGTGGTACAAGGCTTCAGTCAGATCGAAGGTATTGACTACAATGAAGTGTATGCACCTGTTGCTCGTCTGGAGGCTATTAGAATCTTTCTAGCCTACGCATCCTTTAAGAAATTCAAGGTGTACCAGATGGATGTTAAAAGTGCTTTTCTACACGGAGTAGTCGAAGAGGAAGTATATGTCGAGCAACCACCGGGGTTTGAAGATCCATTACATCCTGACAGGGTTTTACTACTTAACAAGGCGTTATATGGTCTTCATCAAGCACCTCGGGCTTGGTATGAAACGTTGTCTACCTACCTGCTGAGTAATGGTTTTAGACGGGGTTTGATCGACTGTACCCTCTTCATCAAAGAAAAAGGTGAAGATCTTCTGTTGGTACAAGTGTATGTCGATGACATTATCTTTGGTTCTACCGATGATAAGCTGTGCAAGGAATTTGAAAAGGTGATGCAAGATCGATTCGAGATGAGTGCGATGGGTGAAATGACGTTCTTCTTGGGTGTGCAAGTTAATCAGTCCGAATCTGGAATTTTTATTCATCAAACCAAGTACGTCGGAGACATCTTGAGCCGGTTCCAGATGTCCGATACGAAGCCAATTTCTACTCCTCTTCCGCAGAATCACGGGATTACTCCGGATGAAGAAGGGGATGCTGTGGATTCTTCACTCTATCGTGCTATGATTGGATCCTTAATGTATCTCACCGCATCAAGACCCGACATTATGTATCCAATTTGTCTTCTCGCTAGGTATCAAGCGAATCCGAAGGTCTCTCACTATGCTGCTGTCAAAAGGATCTTTCGTTATCTGAAGAGTTACCCTGACACCGGGTTATGGTACCCTAAGGATGATAACTTCGATCTCAAAGCTTTCAGTGATTCTGATTTCGGCGGCTGCAAGAAAGATGGAAAATCAACTACTGCAGGATGTCAGTTCTTAGGCAATCGCCTAGTCACTTGGCAATGCAAGAAGCAGACATGTGTGGCTACGTCTACATGTGAAGCAGAATACATTGCTACGTCTAGTTGCTGCTCCCAGGTTCTATGGATCCAACAACAGATGCGGGACTACGGTTTTGAATTCCTAACTACTCCTATTTATGTTGATAATGAGGCTGCCTTACAGATCACTAGAAATCCTGTACAGCACTCGAAAACGAAGCACATCGATATTAAATATCACTTCATATGTGATTGCTTTGAAAAGAGACTTATCGATGTGGTTCATATTCATACCGACCACCAACGTGCCGACCTTTTTACCAAAGCATTTGATAAATCAAGATTTGATTATTTACTTTTGGTAAACGGCATTAAGGTGAAGCAAGAGTAACCGACATCAGGAAATCGTTTTTGTAAATATTTTTCTAAAAACCAAAAATCCAAAAATATTTTTACTTCACTTTATTTTTGAATTTTAGGGGGAGAAAGTTTCAAGAAAAATACAAAAACATTGAAAAACCACAAAAATACAAAAATATTTCTTTAATTTAGTTACTTTCTGCATTTAAGGGGGAGAAAATTCAGAAAAACACAAAAACAATAGAAAAACAAAAATGAGTTTCTTGGTAATATAAGAGAAAGTGATATTACATCAGAGGTCGGTTGAAACATGTTTCTAGAAATCAAAAGAAAAAGAAAATGATAAGTAGCTCTACTAATGATGTACCGGTAGACTCACGATCATTTTAAAGTATGCAGGAGATATAAACATAACAGACTGAAAACCGCGTGGGAACCGTTCATTGGCATATGGTCTTGGTACCGAAATTTCGTTTGATAGATTGCCGAGGTTCTGAGATATTCGGGGTTTATGTTGTTTATCATCTGGGTATCATGGTTGTTTCTATAAAAGACAAAGTCTAAGTTCTTCCATGATACCATACATACGTGTACATATCTCATACTGCATTCGACCTCAATAAGTGATAAACAATCACATGTCCATCAAAATAAGTGATAAAATATCACATCTATCCGGGAGTCAAGTTCGTCTCTCTGCTGTACGAAAGTACTGACCTGTTCACGGACTTGCTCCTGTGCCCTCATGCATCGAAAATCAAGTTCCTCATCAATAAGTGATTCTATCACATAGGGCTTGTTTTCAACTCAAATAAGTGACTTTGTCACATTGTAAATATATACGTTAAAAACGGATGATAAATGGTATACTCCCCAGTATGATGAATCTCGTGCATACCTTGATACGGGAATGTGTCGTGAAGTGGATGAACACCGGTCGGTAAGTATAATTCATACCTTAAACGTATCTCATTGTATTATGATTACACTTGATTGTTGAGTTTAAGTGGATAACAATATCGGTAATTGTGGTAGAATACTTATCAACTTCTGTAAAAGAATGGTGAACCCGACGTGAAGGAAGTGTGTTTTGACAAAAGACCGCAAGCTGATATGATTCTCTGCGCCAGAAACTCGCAAAAATATTGTTGTGTTTGTACATATTTACTTACTGCTTTATTTACTGCGAGTTTCTGGGTATCATGGTAGAATACTTACTGCGGTTTATGATGTTTATCATCTGGGTATCATGGTTGTTTCTATAAAAGACAAAGTCTAAGTTCTTCCATGATACCATACATACGTGTACATATCTCATACTGCATTCGACCTCAATAAGTGATAAACAATCACATGTCCATCAAAATAAGTGATAAAATATCACATCTATCCGGGAGTCAAGTTCGTCTCTCTGCTGTACGAAAGTACTGACCTGTTCACGGACTTGCTCCTGTGCCCTCATGCATTGAAAATCAAGTTCCTCATCAATAAGTGATTCTATCACATAGGGCTTGTTTTCAACTCAAATAAGTGACTTTGTCACATTGTAAATACGTTAAAAACGGATGATAAATGGTATACTCCCTAGTATGATGAATCTCGTGCATACCTTGATACGGGAATGTGTCGTGAAGTGGATGAACACCGGTCGGTAAGTATAATTCATACCTTAAACGTATCTCATTGTATTATGATTCACTTGATTGTTGAGTTTAAGTGGATAACAATATCGGTAATTGTGGTAGAATACTTATCAACTTCTGTAAAAGAATGGTGAACCCGACGTGAAGGAAGTGTGTTTTGACAAAAGACCGCAAGCTGATATGATTCTCTGCGCCAGAAACTCGCAAAAATATTGTTGTGTTTGTACATATTTACTTACTGCTTTATTTACTGCTTTATTTTTTTTTAAAAAAACAGTTTTTGTCGTTTGGTGCATATCAGCACGACATTAGCGGTGATGTCGTTTGATAACATTCAAAGGATATTAAAATTGTTGCCTTTTATTTTATCAAACCACAAAATCCAAAAAGATTTTTCATTTAATATTATTTTTGATTAACTGATGTTGGTGCTCGATCCGATACCTGACAAGCCGAGATACTTCATAAAAATAACCTTGCAGAACTTCATAACGAACAACTTTTCAAAATGGTCATTTCTGAAAACCTCCAAAATTTAAAGGGTTTAAATTGAAATTCCCAAAAATCCAAAGTGTTGGTGGGAAATCTGATCCTTCGAGGAAGCAATGGCCCTCGAAAGATCAGATGGTCAAGAAAGTCAACGAAAGTCAATCACCTCAGTCGAAAGATGATTTGGTCAACGAAGGATTTGACCAAATCCTTCGAGCTAATCAGATCCTTTGAAAGATGGAAAAGGTCGAAAGATATCTTTCGAAGGATAACAACAAATATCTGGTATCCTTCGATCCAGATCTTTCAAATATCTGGATCTTTCGAGCCAAATATGGATCCTTCGACCCAAAGTTGATCCTTCGATTCTCTTTTGCATCTTTCGAATGGTAATTTATCTTTCGAAACGGTTGGACTTTCGAGACGGTTGGACTTTCGAGGTCAGGGTATAAAAAGGGTTTCTTCTTCATTTGCACACTTCACAGTTTCAAAATTCATCTCAAAAACCCTCTCATCTTCTCGAACCTCTGCCAAAATTTTCTAAAACTTGTTGATATCAGGTTTCTTTGACAAACACGGTAGGATGATCCAGAATTCTTTCAAACATTAAAACAAACAACACTGTGAAACTTTAATCGATCATGTTATTTTACCTTTCTGTTCTTAGTTTCTTAGTTTAGGAAAATGATGAATGATAGGTGTTGAATATGGTATGAAAATGTTGATAGAATAGTGTTGAGTTGTTACGGATCATCAGTGTGTTCATTTGAATTTTTGATATCAAGTGTTTGGGTTGGGTAAAACAGGGGATTGTTTTGGGTTTATGGTCGAAAACTGATGCATGTGTGTGTTCATGTCTGGTTTGGGTCTAAATCTTGATGGTTTGAAATGGTGGATGATGTTGTTAGTGTTTGGCATAGAACACATTTGAACAAAACTTAACAAATCACCGAAATTTCAATTAAAACTCACCGGAAAAACACTTAAAACCACCGGAAAACTTGCCGATGAACAGTGCCTCCGGTAATCAAAACGAAGGATGATGACGCATCACCTCGATAGATGTGCTGAACAACATCCTTCGAGGTGAATCACGAAAGATGTTAGATATCTCGAAGGATCATCCTTCGATTGATCAATCCTTCGAATGATCAAGACATCTTTCAAAATTCTTGATTGTTCGAAAGATGATCCTTCGATAAAGTTGACATCCTTCAAGATAAGTGACATCTTTCGAGCTTGACTAACATCCTTCGAACAGTCTGTCATCCTTCGAGCCATGTTCAATCCTTCGATGGATAGATGTGATCCTTCGAGGGTTCAACACTTAGAAAATTTTCAAGAAATTGAAATTTTTCTAAGTATGAAACCCTAACTTGACAATTTGACTTTTCTAATTACGTCTCAATGTGTTATATACAGAAATGGCACCGAAAGTAAGAAAAGAGCGGGCAAAGCCGACAAAGAAGGAGAAATCGGAAGTTGAGGCTATGTCTGAATCTAGACATAACATGGCTGCGTATTTACAACCGGAAGGCGGTATCAGTCCTGAGTTTACTGGAATCATGGAGTATCTTCATAGGGCGCGCATCAATTATGCTATCACAACACAGCACGTTGCCTATCAGTCGCACATCAAGGCGTTTTGGAGTTCAGCTGTGATTGAAACGGTGGAAAATAAGGAAGTGATCAGGGCAACAGTTGCTGAAAAACCCGTGGTTATAACAGAAAACACTATCAGAGAACGTCTACAGCTTGGAGATCAACCTGAAGATCCAACTTCTATAGACTTACAGTGTCAGCGGGGGTTACTGATGAGGCTGCGATACAGCGACGACGTTCTTGCCAATCAGATCAACAAGAAGTATATGCCGCTTCGATACAAGTTCCTGTTGCATATTCTTATTCATTGCCTAAGCAACAAGCGTTCTGGGTATGATCTGTCGCCAATCGATTTAACTGGATTGTTTACGGCGTTGATTCTGAACAAGCCGTTCAACATATCTCGCTATATCTTCGACAATCTGAAGGAAAACGCTCGAAGGCCACTTCCGTCACCAACACAACGAACAAACACCAAGTTCTGGCTATATCCCAGATTTCTGCAAATGATGATTGACGATCAGATTCCTGATCTTCCAAAAGCTGAAGCAGATAAACTACCTGTTAATCCAATGAATGAGCGTACTCTGCTGATATTCAAGTCCATGGCCGCCTATAAGGAATCAGATCCAATTAGGAAACTTATTGGTCATCTTGATATTCCTAACTACGAGGCACCACAGAACCACAAATGGCGGCGAGACGCAAGTGACTCTGATAATGAAGAGCCAAGATTGATCGCTTTGGCAGACACGCAGCTTGGGGCTAAACATGGAATTAAAGCATCAAGGAAGTCTGCTGGGAGTTCTAGTGCTCCAGCACGTGTTGAAGTGGATGTTAATATTGCAACTGAAGAAGTTCAGGAAGAGTTTGTAGATGCTGATGCTAGTATTGGTGCAGGTGGTGATGGTAGTGTTGTGGTTGTTGAAATAGGTGTTAGTACAGGTGGAGATGGTGGTGCTGCAGGTCAGTCTGGTACTGTTGCGACTGACAAGGGTAAAGGCAAGGTAGATCAGCCAAGAAAGCTAGTTGATGAAAGCAGCTCATCTTCTGATGAGGAAGGAGGTTCGGGTGATGGTGGTTCATCGTCTGAGGATGATAATCCTCCTCCTCCAGGGATGATGAAAGTATTTGATAGTCGCGGGAATCCCCGGTTTGAGCGAATAGAGAAGACAGCTAGAACTGGAGAATCTGACAGGGATGAGGATTATGTCCTTACTTCTCCGGGTTTTATCAGAAAGAGGAAAGCTAAACGACAAGGTACTCGTGCGTCAAAGAAAGCTGCTGGTGATTCCTCTATTCCAGTTTCTGTTCAGCCTTCATCTGCTCCTGAGCAGCAGTTTCCTCCCTCTGGTGATCAACTGACTGAAAAAGAGATGCTGGAGTTAATGTCTTCTCCTCAGAGGTCTTCTGGGACGCGCACGGTGACTGTTGATCAACAGCCGCCTGCAACTCCCACCTCAGGTACACATGCTCGACCCCCTCTCACTATTACTGGTCCTACAGGCGCTTCGGGTCAGGCTGGTCAGTCTGGTTCTTCAAGACCTGAGCCTTCAAGGCCAACTCTGGCAGAAACCTTGTCTGGATTTTCTGAAGCTGACAAGATACAATTCCTGATTGAACAAGTCAGTGAATTGGGATCTATAGTTGGTCGACACACAAGAACTATTGAAGAATATCGTGTCCAGCGTAAACAGGATGTAATGGCACACAATCATCTGTGTTCAATTGTTGAAGCTCAGAATATCAAAATCAAGGAACAGGCTGAGGAAATTGAAAGGTTAAAACAGGCAAACAAGGAAAGAGATAGGGAGGTCGAGATTATGAAAAGGCATAGTACTAACTTGGAGACTCAAGCGAAAGCGTTGAGGGAGAAGGTAAGTAGTCGTGATGATAGACTGATGGAAGCCTTCAAACCCATGTATGCAAACTTCAACGAGATTCATTCCAAGGTTGGTACATTGTGGAATGAAAGGTGCAAAACCTTAGGGATAGTTCCCCCAAGGCGTGAGGATGATCAAGATGATGATGCGGCTAATCCAGATCAAACAACTGCCTCAGGTTCCGGTGCAACTGCATCCGGTGCTGCAGGTGGATCTGGTACACCTCAAGACACTCCTTCTGCTCCTCCAACAGCTACCACTGGGCCATCTGAGCAGACAGAGACACTGGAAACATCTACAGGGCCTGAACATATTAGTATTGAAGCAGAAACGTTTACAGATCTCCCTGAATCCTCAGGTGCTCAGAAGTTTCATCCAGTTATGGGTGAAATGTTAGAAGAGGGAGAATATGTTTCTGAAATGTCGGATGAACAGATACTGGCTCTGACGGAATTGGATGATGTTGCAGTAAGCATGATTGATAACACTCCGTTAGTTCAGGATCAAACCGATTTCTCTTCAATAAATGAAATCTTCATCGGTTCGGATTCTGATCGTCCTGTATATGTTGGAAAGGACAATGCGGAGGTGAATGCCCTTGATGATGATTTTGTGGCTGAAAAGACTGCAGAGTTTGCCAATCTTTCTTCTGATTCGCCATCAGCTCAAGAAAACCGTGAGAAAACCGTGAATGAATGGCGAGCGGATTTCCTTGCTAGGAATCCTCCTCCGCTCGCTCCTTTGGAACAGGTTAACTATATGATGCTGGAGAAGAATCGGGCTCGGGGTCGCATTATTAGTTGGATGTTTGTCAAAGATCTTCACTGCATGGTCGTGAAAAGAGAAACGGGTCTTCAGTATTTCAGAACTCTCCTCAGTATTCTCAAACTTCCATATTATGATGTTGCAGTGTTAGCCCAACTAGATGTCATCAATCGGAGCGAAGAAAAGATGGTGGATCTGTTCGCTAAGAAAATCAGGTTGGAAAGGAGATTGGGTTGGAAGGATCCTCTGTACAAGCCACAGTTTCCCAGATACGAGCAGATCAGGTTTACACTTGATCCAGAGACAAACACAGCTCGTTATCGTTTGGTATATGATCCTCCCAAGGTGATGAAGAAGATACCCTTGCTGAAGATGAAGACCGACTTTCTTGGAAACTTCCGTTGCTGGGTTTACGATGCTGATACTGGAGAAGCGGTGATCCTCTTCAGAGATAGTCAGGAGAACTTCAGGATAATAGATCCGATGTGGATTACTAACATGTCCAGATCGGATATTATTGTTCTGAAGGATCATGAGATAAACTACTTAGTTCAGGATCGAGATCAAGCTATGAAGTTTCAAAGGATGGCCCGATACTGCTTCAATCTGCTGGTCAACGCAGGAAGTGCATGGTCATCACATCATTTGACAGTGGAAAGGACGTCAGAGACTTAGAGACACGAAGACCGAGACAAAGCTACAGCCAAGGGGGAGTTTGTTGGTGCACTTATGTCTGTACTTTGTCTGTATTTTGTAATGTATAAAACGATGTCTTTTGTCTGTTGTGTTTACGTCTTTTGTTGTATTTGTTTAAGTGTTTGACCAAGTCAACCATCCTCCTAGTTTGACTTGGCCAAACAGTCAACATTATGTTTGAAAGATAATATGGTTCGAAGGATGTCATCGAAGGATGTTATGTATCCTTCGATGACCTCGAAAGACATCTTTCGTTGGAAACTTATGGACCTCGAAGGATATGTCATCCTTCGAGGTACATATGGATCCTTCGGAATCTTTCGATGGACTTTCTGGTCGATAGATGATCCTTCGACCAGAAATCCTTATCCTTCGTGCATGTTAACTGATGTGGGTATATATATCCCATGTAGGTTTCACTTCACAGTTAGTTCTTTAGCAGTTGTTCAAGTTCATTGTGAGAGCATTTGTGAGTGAACCCAAGGTCTTGTAAGAGAGCATTTCAGTTTGGTCAAGGGCTGTAATCGTGTCCACTGAAATACAAGAGAAAACTTTGATATATTGCTTGTCTACTCTTTCTCTTGTTAGTTTGCTTTCATCTAAACTTCGGTTTGCACTCTAGCTTGGATTCCGCACTTGCTAGAGTGTTAAACATAACAAGGAATAGGTTTATCCTCAACCTCCGAGGGACCTACACCAAGATTTAAGAAACAATTTCTGGTGGATATGAATGAAAAATAATATAGCTGAATACGTATCTAAGTGTCTTACTTGTTCACAAGTTAAAGCCGAACACCAGAAACCTTCAGGACTACTACAACAGTTAGAAATGCCTGTATGGAAATGGGAACTCATAACAATGGATTTTGTTACAAAGTTACCCAAAACCAGAAAAGGTAATGATGCGATTTGGGTAATTGTGGATCGATTAACCAAATCAGCTCATTTCCTACCTATGAAAGAAACCTTTAGCATGGAAAGATTAGCCAAATTGTATGTGGATGAAGTAGTATCTTTACATGGAGTCCCACTCTCCATTGTATCAGATAGGGATAGTCGTTTCACTTCCCATTTTTGGACCAGTTTCCAGAAAGCAATGGGAACCCGACTAAATTTAAGTACGGCATATCATCCACAAACAGACGGACAAAGTGAAAGGACAATACAAACCCTGGAAGACATGCTCCGAGCATGTGTAATTGATTTTGGTCGTAATTGGGATAGCTACTTACCCTTAATTGAATTCTCCTATAATAATAGTTATCACTCAAGCATCGAAGCTGCTCCATTCGAAGCACTGTATGGACGCAAGTGCAGAACCCCAGTTTGTTGGGCAGAAATAGGAGAAAGTCAATTATCAGGTCCAGAAATTGTGCAAGAAACTACTGACAAGATAACTCAAATCAAAGAAAGACTGAAGACAGCTAGAGATCTCCAGAAGAGCTATGCAGACAATCGCCGCAAGCCACTAGAATTTCAAGAAGGAGATAAGGTACTTTTGAAAGTCTCTCCTTGGAAAGGAGTAGTACGATTTGGTAAGAAAGGAAAACTGAGTCCAAGATACGTAGGACCATTTCCAGTAATACAACGAATAGGACCAGTTGCTTATCGTTTACAACTACCAGAAGAACTAGCTGGAGTACATGATGTATTTCATGTATCCAATCTCAAGAAATGTTTATCAGACGAGTCCCTGGTAGTACCTCTTCAAGATGTGGAGGTAAATAAAAAGCTGAAATTCGTGGAGAAACCACTACAGATAGAAGATAGAAAGGTCAAGTTTCTCAAACACAAGCGACTAGTGCTACTCAAAGTTAAATGGAATTCAAAGAGAGGACCAGAATACACTTGGGAGCTGGAATCAGAAATGAAGCAGAAATATCCTCATTTATTCCAGTAAATCTCGAGGACGAGATTTTTCTTAAGGTGGGGAGGATGTAACAACTCTCACTGAATATTAATATTTAGTATGGTAATTAGCTACTAAGGAAACCCTAATTGAGAAACCCAAGCCATTCTGCATAAACCCTAAAATTTTCATAACAATCGGAATCAGAATCAGGGCCCCTAAAACCCAGGGGGGTTAAACCCTAATTGGTATTATCCTCTGAATTCGTTGTCTGAAATGAATTGAACGAAAATGTCAACTCACCCAAGCTACTGGACACGAAACCTACCCTACCCTAAATTGTCACCCGTCGCGCCACGCGAAGGAGACAAGTCTCCCTGTCGCGACACGCGAGGGGGACAAATTTCAGGTATAAATAGGGGGCCTTGGGACTTGCATTCTGTTGTTGATTCGACGAAGAAATTCGTTGTATACGTTGAGTTATAACAGAAACAGTACACAACACACACTAATCTCGAAACGCTGCCGCAATCAGGGTAATAACTCGATCGCTATTACGATTCAACGTCCGATCGATTGAAACTATCCAACGATTGTTTAAGTGCTGCTCAAATTGAGTTTATACTTTGTTATTCATCGTGATTTCGACTTGAATGTTTGAGTTCTGTTCGAACTCGGACTACACTCTGTCATTCATTGTGAATCCGTTGAATTGTTAAGTATTGCACCTTATTAATCGTTGTGAGGGTTTAATCTCGTGAATTGTCATAACTGCTGTATTAGTTACTAACCCATTTATGTGTGCATTGTTATTTAAAATTAGGTTAATCAAGGCTAATCAGTAGGCTTATATTCTGCTCGTTAAATCTGCAATGTGAGTCATTCTCTTTTTATCAAATTTGTTTACAAAATCATGTATATTTTCAAAGTTATAATTACAGTGATTAAGTTTATGTAATCACCAAATTACAGCCGGTATGTGGGGTATTGTGCACAGTACTATTGTTTTTATCACTTTAGGTGGGCGAACCTAATTAGTGATACCCGTCACCATTGGGGCAGCCAATGGGGGATATGACCACAGTCACCGAAGCGAGTCGAGTGACAAATACTGTGGGTAGTTGGTTTGATATCAGAAACATTGTAATCTCTCTTAATACTGTAAATTATAACAAATGAGTCGTTTTAGTAAAAATGAATGATTCACTCAGTATTTCCCCGCTGACAAAATCTTTTTCAAACATGTTTCAGGTGATCTGTTGTGAGCAAAGAAAAAGTGCCGTGGAGCACTACAAGCTTAGAAAAGTGGCTCAATGTAAATAAATAAAGAAACATGTTTTGAGAAATAAAGATTTCCCAGTGAAATCACCTTACTATAAATTATGGGATTTATCCCTATATTATATAAACGAGCAAGTTTTAATATTAAACGATCCTGCTTAAAAAGACTTTCGATGTCACTTAAAAAAATACCACGGGATTTCCTGCCTCGCGGCTCTGGACCGGGTGGAACCGGGGCCAAGGGCCGTGACACATTGGTACCCAGGCCATCGTGGTCCTGGGTATTCCTAAAGCATCAACATAAGATACTTCTCGTAATCACATGTCCCCTTTTGTTTCAGGGATTAGTGATGTTGCTGCTTTATGTTTTGCCTTCCAAACTTGTTTAGGCTTCTCTAATTTCTTAGGTGCCTTTAGCAAAACTGTTTGCTTTTCAACCTTGTTATTTTTCACAACTTGTTTAGGTTTCAAAGCTTGTTTTCTTTTTTGCTTTTTCAACATTCCAATCCCCATTAGATGGTTTAACCTTGGGATGCTTATTCATCATTTTCTTAGGCTTTTCAATCTTCATTGTCTTAGAATAAGATCTATCCCTTGATGTAACCCTCTAATGTTGTGTATAATACGACACATTGGGACGATGTGTGCAACTCCTTGCAATATGACCGGGTATGCCGCAGTTGTAGCATGTTTGCTTCTTTGTGTAGGGAGCATATCCCGATCCATTCGATCAAACTGATGATGACTTTGAGTTATAAAATTTGTTGGATGATTTGTTTACAGACTGTTCAACCTTTCTGCCTGCTTCATATGTCTCTGTTTACAACATTTAGTACATTCACTAGATTTAGCATTTTCATTTCTAATTGTTGGCGTTGGAGGCACATTTTTATTTGAAGGGCCTCTCAAAGTTGGCTTAGAAATAGCCTTTCTCACATATGGAGGAGCATCAACAAACAAATTTGATGTTTTTGAACAAACATCGTCAGCTTTTTGGAAACAATATCATCCCCCTCAACCCAATCCTCTACTTTTACCACATCTGTACATGAAGTAGAAGCATCAGTAACATTCACACAATTAAACTCAAGGACTGGCCTTGTTGTTTCAATTTTAGACATTGTGGGCTCAGTCACTGTTTCACTACTTGATTTAGCTGAACCACTTGAGTTACATTCCTTTTGTAGTGGCTCTGGTGAATCCTCTACTATTGAGTTAGCTGCTCTAGAAGACTCACAGCTGGATTCACGAGAATCAACTGGTTCCAATTTCTCAGAATCAGTTGCTTCAGGTGATTCACATTTGGAGTCAGATGGTGCAGCTGGCTCAGTTGGTTCATTCGGATTTAAAACCTGCAAGTGTTTATCAACCTCTGCATTTTTCTCAAAACTCAATGTCTCTGTTTGTTTAGAGACATTTTCTGATTTAACAAAGACAGGTGCAGATGCTGGTTCAGTTGTCTTCGTTTCATTCCTTTTAGGTTTTAAGATTTTCACTTTTGTGGGTTTTACCGGCTCAACCTTGCCATCACTGGGTTTTCCATACTCCATGTCAGGCAAGTTGGCTATCTCCTACTCAGTCATAGGAATAGAGGTGTAATTGTGATTGTATGATGGAGGTATGCATACAAATCCCAATCCCTTATTCCCGACTTCCTTTTTAGTATATTTTAACTGTTGGTTTATCATTTTTCAACTTTTTCACTTGACACATCAAACTTTTTAAAATTGAACTCTGTATTTTCAAAGGTTGATTTTAAATTATCAAGTTCAACAGTTAATTTTTCTGACAATTCCTTGAAGTGGAGATGCCTACATTTTTCGTCACTCAAATCCTTATGCAACTGTCGGATATCACACTTTTGTACCTCCACCATATCCTTATATCCGTTGATTTTCTTTTTAATCTGATACAAATCAGACTTGCATAATTGAAGTTGCATAAATAAAGAGTTTGCCTGTTCTTTGTACCCGCTTATCTTCTCTCTAAAGCAGTAGTACAACAAATATTATCTACACATACCTCAGTAGAGTAGGAGTGAAGTCATGAATCTGAAAACCTGCACTACAACTTGATTCTGAATTCGACAATGAATCAGCAGGAGTGGACGAGCAAACTGCAGCAGGCAATGGAGCAGCAGAAGTGGCATGAGTGGATGAGCAAGGTGCAACATATGTGTTTCCTTGAGCCTTCTGGTTGTCGGCCTTATCATATGATTTGATAAGTGAAATTAGCTCATCAGACGTCATTCTGTAATAGTAATAGTTTGTTGTCAACACTATCTAATTAACATTGTTAAACAAACTTCAGTTTGCCTGATCCAAAAGCTTCTTGTTGCCCCAATAAGTGTACACCACAATCTCTGCATTTTTCATTTCTAAGAGCAGTTCAGCAAACCGGCTAATTAACGCTTCTATAGATTCACCAGGAAAGTATCTGAAACTTTCCAATTTCTGCTCAAGCACATATTTCTGAGAAAACATTTCTAAGATGCTAAACTGTGATCCCCCAGAAATGTCTGTCTTACCGAACCAGACCGTTAAACAGTACGAAAACTGACCGAATACTATTTTTACCAAATCGTACGGTTAGACTCGTCTAGGAATTTTGAGTCCAATGGTATATAATGTCCAAACACTTTTTCAGAATTTTCGTGCCTTTTTTTGTCCTAAAAATCACACGAGTCTAACCGTGCAGTTGGTTTGGCAAGATTGTTTGCAGATCAAATTCTGCATTTAAATACGTTTAAAACCATACACGTCAGCTGGTTTAAATTCCACCTTTGTCTTAGATGGCCGCACACTATCCTTTGGACCGCATACTAGTTATATGGACAGTACACTATTAGTTTTGGGCCTGATGTGCGTGTAGTGTGCTATATTTTTGATGTATATTTTAAGCCCTTTTACACTTTTTAGCCAAGTTTTAAATTTATAAAACACGATATTTACTAACACTAAACACACATATGGGCAAGTGCACCCATCGTGGACGTAGTATAGTGTTGGTAAGATATCGAGGTCGTCCAAGGACACAAGAGCTTTTAGTACCGGTTTATCCTCAACGTCTAATCAAATCAAAACGTTAGAAAAAGGTTTTTAAACTAGAAAAATAAAACTAACTAAAATGCTAAAAAATAAAATAAAAATAAAAACAGATAGACAAGATGAATCACTTGGATCTGACTCGTGTGTAGTGTAACCTTTGATTATTTCCGCAATTTTGCACTTTTTAAGAGATTATATTAGTTATTGTAGTAGGCCCCTCTTTTGAAGGCGACGTTACCCTCAACCCAGTAGTTTGAGTCAGCAAGGATACAATCCTAAAGGGTCAGATTATTGAAAGATAATTAATTAAGTTGTAATAACCCTCGGTAAAACCAACACCCTCAAAATAGTTCTAACACCCTAATATATCTTATAGTGTCCCAATATGTCTTTATATGCATCCCGTATGTGAAAACCAAGCCGAAATATAACATAATTTGTAAAATAAATTAAAAACAATAAATATTAAGTTGAGGCGGGCCGCATAGACCCACCCCAACCATTTACGCGGGCCGTGTGAGGGTGTAACCGGACTCCGCTGAATTCTTTAGTTCAGGCGGACCGCGTATGATCCCGTTTAAGTTCATGCGGGCCGCGAGTGTTCCAAAATGTGGCGCAGCCCTGGGCCGCCACCTGGCCCAACACCCGGCAAGCCTACATCGTGACCCAGCTAAGCTACGCATTGACCGGAGGTCAACGCGGGCCGCGTAGGCCCTTTGCTCATGTTACGCGGGCCGCGAGAAAGACAGAATCTGCAACTATAAATAGAACGCAACGGGCCTTCAATCTGTTTCGTTCATTTCTTTCAACTCTCTCCCTAAATTCTAAATAGTGGGCATTATACTCGAGTCCAATACACTCTAAATAGCGAGGTTCTGCTACGATGTAAGTATTATAACCCCTGGAGACGTATTAGATACGCTGCCCAATTGATCTAGGGTTCCGTAACGGCTGTCGTGGTTCTGCCCGACGTAGTCGTTGGAATGCCGTCTCGGGGAGGGTATTACTAATGTTAAAATAGGTTATTATACTAACACACGTGCTTTTGTGTAAATTATAGATTGTCACCAGGAAACCTTACGAAAAAACCTAAAACAACAATGTGAGTAATCTCCTTTTTACCAATTGTTTTTACAAAACCTTAAATATTTTACAATGCAATTTAGCAGTGATTGAGTCTTTGTAATTCTACAATTACTGCCGGTATGTTGGGGTTTTGTATACAAAATGTGAGTAACGTTACCATTGGACAAAGAGTTAGCCAATGTGTAATATGACCCTCTAGTCAGACTTGACACTACTGAATGAGTAATTGGGTAGATATAAACATTGTAATCGCCCTCAATACTGTTTAAATTAAATTAATATTTATTGATGAAACTGGGATTCACTCACCAGTATTTCCCACTGACAAAATGTTTTTTAAAACACGTTTCAGGTAAAAAAAATGTGAAAGCCAATTTGAAGCCAGCTGGATAGCACTGAAGGCTTGGAAAAGTGGCAATAAAGTTACCTAAGAATAAAATAGATGTTTTATTAAATAAAATAGGATTTGTTCCTATGAAATGTGTGTACTGAAAACTTGGGTTTTACCCATGTGTTTACTGTTATAAAACGTGGTGGTTTACTCTAATTAAATATTTCCTAACTACGGTCCTGATGAAAATTTCCGCTGCCAAAATTGGATAAATAAACATGATACCACCGAAACTGGCTCGCGGTCGCCCGTTCCCGGGAACTAGGGATCGGGGGTTGTGACAGAAGGTGGTATCAGAGCCATGCCACTGATTCAGCCACAAAAGTGTTCCGCTGACATCAAAATTCAAAGTGTTAGGAAATAAATTACAGAAATACGTGCATAATTGTATTTTCTTGCTCTGTGTTATCTGACTATTTGTTAGTTTACAGTATGAGCGACCAAGGACCATCTGACGCGTACCGTCAATTGTCTGGTTCGCCTAGGAGCGAAGGCACCTCCTCTTCTCAGCCTGCCCTCTCAAGGTACTCTGCTGATACAGAAGAAGGAATCTTTGTGTTTAAGGCTCAGTCTGAAGAGCCATTTCCTCAGAAAAAGAGAGGATGGTTCAGTAGGGGAGCACACGAGCGTAGGAAACGTATGAAAAAATTACAAGAACAGCGAGTGTTAGCCGCAGCAAAAAGAGAAACTGATGCCTATAACCAGGATATGCTCAATAGGGGTATAGCTAATATCCGTATTTTAGCAACCATTGCTGCTGACCCAAACCTGGAGCAATTGCTAGCACCTTAACCACAACCACAAATTCCTGACCAACCCATGGAAGTAGAAAACCCTGAAAACCAAATAGAAATGCATGATTTCAACCCGGAGGAGATACCTAGGGTACCTGCACCAAACCCCCTAGACCCAAATTATGACCCCTGGTGGGATGAAATTAGGGACTATGTGCAACAAAACCAAATACAGGAAAATGTGCCAATGGTCAACTTAGGAGCCTACCCAGGGTTAGATCCTCAAGATCCCTACAACATTAGTGATGCATATGTTAGGGAAATTTTAGAGAATCCATACCTATACCCGGCCCCTATCCCTCCGTACTAGGAACCCGTACCCCAGATTCCAAACCCAGTCCTAGAACCTGCACCCCCAATGAGTGCAGAAAATGTCCAAGAACTTAGGACTTTCGGTGAGGAAATTTTAGAAAACAGTGAGAGAATGCGACAGGTGGGAGAGCGTCTCGTATGGAAATACGATGAGCGCAATATGGATTTCTGGATGAATCCATATCCCTGAATCGATGGTGGAGACGGTAGTAATAATAATAATAATAATATAATAATATATGTGTGTATGTGTTAGAAAAAAAAAACTACGGATGCATACTACTAGTATTGTAGCTTTACATTTCAGTCGGTATTGTAATTTTAAATTCAGTACTGGTGTGTAATGATGCATAATATATGAATAGAGTAAAAGTCGCAATGCTAGACGCTTTTGGCTAAAAGTGCGTGTCATGTGATTGGCTATATTCAAATATTATTTGTGATATTAATATTTGGTAAATGTTTAAAATTCAGATGGCCGACGAGGGAAATCAAGATAATCTGAATAACAATAACCAGAGTAACATTAACGTGGTTAATGAGAATCCGGAAAACAATAATGGAAAGCAAATGGATAATAGTGCCGTTCAACACATAGTGGCACAAGGAATTATAGATGCAATGCCATTTGTTATTCAAACGGTTCAAGAAGCAAATAATAAAAGTAAGCATAGTAGTAAGCGACCAAGTGAACCGGAACACAGCGTGAACAATGGACCCATACTTCAGGTGCCCATTCCCAAAAGAAGAAGAACCATGCCATATGGTTGTTCTTACAAAGAATTCTGGTCCTGCAAACCAATAGAATTCTCGGGCAACGAAGGACCCATTGCAGCTCTACGCTGGATAGAGAAAACTGAGGCTGTTCTGAAAATAAGCAAATGTGCTGAAGAATATAAGATAATGTTTGCTTCGAATCTGTTTAAAAATGCAGCCCTAGAATGGTGGAACACTATCCTCCAGTCAAGAGGAAGTGATAGGATTTATAACATGGAATGGGAAGAATTTAAAAACATGGTGGAAAGAAAATTCCCAATGAAAAGGAACAGATAGCAAATAAGTTTCTGAACCTTAGAATGACCGGGGTAGATAGTAAGGGTTACACTACCACATTCTTTGAATATGCTAGGATAGTACCAACCCTTGCATCACCTGAGCCGGTATTAATCTCCTGTTACATCTGGGGATTAATTGGAGAAATTAGGCATGTAGTCAAGGCAGCTAGACCCCAAACCATAGAAGAAGCTGTAGAACTAGCCAATACCTTGACAGATGAGTTAATCCGTACTAGAGAAGAAGACCAGAGGAGAAACCTATCCCAAAGGCTTACTCAAGAATTCCGTTCTGGAAATTTTAACCGTAGGAATGTAGGTTCGACATCTGCACCTTATTGCAAGTATTGCAAAAGGAAGCATTCTGGAAAATGCTCCATTTATTGCAATTTCTTCAAAATATCAGGTCACAAGGAAGAAGACTGCAGGAAGAAAGCCAATAGCAGGGTGTGCTTCAACTGTGGGGAATAAGGTCACATCAAGACCAACTGTCCGAAGTTAGCTCCAGCTACAAACAACAAGAACACTAAAAATGATAGAGCATTTGTTCTAACTACAGATGAAGCCAAGATGATCCCGGACGTCATAGCTGGTACGTTTTTAGTTAATGATATTTTTGCTAAAGTATTATTTGACTCTGGTGCAAACCAAAGTTTTATTAATACTTCGTTTTGCAAACTTCTAAATCAATCATTAACTAAACTACCACAAGAATGTCTAGTAGAGACAGCAAATGGAGAAACCGTTAGGATTTCTGAAATCCTGCAGGGAGCAAGAATAGAAATTTTTAATCAAAAATTTATTGCAAACCTTTACCCAATGAATCTGGCTGGATTCGATGTTGTGTTAGGAACGGATTGGTTAATAGCCAATAAAGCCAGTATTTTATGTGATCAAAAGTCAATTCAAATAAAGTCACCAAAGGGTGAAAAGATCACAATTAAAGGAGATAAACCATCTAGATCCACTAAATTCATCTCTGTGATGAAAACTGCAAGCTGTATAAGAAAAGGATCTATAGTGTATTTGATTTCTATAACCACTAACACTAAAGGAAAAGAATTAAACGACATTCCAGTAGTATCCCAGTTTTCAGATGTCTTTCCAGAAGAATTGCCAGGACTACCGCCAGACAGGGAAGTTGAATTCAGAATTCACCTGCTACCAGGGACAGCACCAATTGCCAAAGCACCTTACCGTTTGGCACCCGCCGAAATGCAAGAACTAAAGAAACAATTAGACGAATTGTTAGAGAAAGGATTCATACAACCAAGTTCATCGCCATGGGGAGCACCGATATTGTTTGTCAAAAAGAAGGACGGATCAATGCGTATGTGCATTGACTATCGTGAATTAAACAAAGTCACGATTAAGAATAGGTTTCCATTACCAAGGATTGATGATTTGTTTGATCAACTTCAAGGAGCTCAATTTTTCTCTAAAATTGATTTAAGATCAGGATATCATCAATTAAAAGTACAGGAAGAGGACATTCCTAAAACCGCATTCAGAACAAGGTATGGTCATTATGAATTTACTATCATGCCATTTGGTTTAACCAATGCCCCAGCCGCATTTATGGACATGATGAACCGAATATGTAAGCCATATTTGGATAAATTCATAATTGTATTCATATATGATATTCTAATTTACTCTAAAAGTAAAGAGGAGCATGCAAAGCACTTGCACTTACTTCTAAGTTTATTAAGAAAGGAAAAGCTTTATGCTAAGTTTTCAAAGTGCGAGTTTTGGTTAGAACAGGTACAATTTCTCGGACATTTAGTTAATCATGAAGGAATTCATGTAGATCCAATAAAGATCGAGGCGATTACCAAATGGAAAACCCCTGAGTCACCAACCGAGGTTAGAAGTTTCTTAGGATTGGCCGGTTATTATAGAAGATTTATTCGGGATTTTTCTAGAATAGCCATTCCTTTAACTATGTTAACCTGTAAATCTATTAAGTTTGAATGGGGACCAAAACAAGAAGAAGCCTTTAGAATCCTTAAGCAAAGATTAACCCATGCACCCATACTAGCATTACCAGAAGGAACTGAAGACTTTATAGTCTATTGTGATGCTTCCAAGTTAGGTTATGGATGTGTATTGATGCAACGTCAGAAGGTTATAGCTTACGCCTCTAGACAGCTTAAGAATCATGAAGAGAATTATTCAACCCATGATTTGGAATTAGGAGCCATAATTTTTGCCCTTAAGATTTGGAGACATTATCTTTATGGTAGTAAGTTTACCATATTCACAGATCATAAGAGCTTAAGGTATGTTTTTGGGCAAAAAGAGTTGAATATGCGACAAAGACGCTGGATGGAATTGCTGAGTGATTATGATTGTGATATCCAGTATCATGCAGGAAAAGCCAATGTGGTGGCTGATGCTTTAAGTCGAAAGTATCACGAAAAGCCAAAAAGGGTACGTTCTCTTAAATTAAATCTACAAGTAGATTTAAACGATCAGATTAGGAAAGTCCAAGAATCAGTAATCAAGGAAGATACTGAAAAATTAAAAGGAATGATTAAGGAGTTAGAACAAGGAACGGATGGAATTTGGAGGTTCCATAAAAAGAGAATGTGGATACCTAAATTAGGAAATTTACGTCACCGTATATTAGAAGAAGCTCATAAATCTAAATATACGATGCATCCAGGAAATGATAAAATGTACCAGGATTTAAGAAAAAATTTCTGGTGGATAGGAATGAAAAAAGGATATAGCAGCCTATGTTTCTAAATGTTTAACTTGCTCACAAGTTAAAGCAGAACATCAGAAACCCTCAGGTTTGTTACAGCAATTAGAAATGCCAGTTTGGAAATGGGAATTGATAACAATGGATTTTGTTACCAAATTACCCAAAACAAGAAAAGGTAATAATGCAATCTGGGTGATTGTAGATAGGCTAACCAAGTCAGCTCATTTCTTACCAATGAAAGGAAACCTTTAGCATGGAACAATTAGCTAAATTGTATGTAAATGAAATTGTTTCATTACATGGAATTCCTTTATCAATTGTTTCTGATAGAGATAGCCGATTTACCTCTCATTTTTGGTCAAGTTTCCAAAAGGCAATGGGAACTAAGTTAAATTTAAGCACAGCTTATCATCCTCAAACAGATGGGCAAAGCGAAAGGACAATCCAAACAATGGAAGACATGCTTAGAGCTTGTGTAATTGATTTCGGAGGTAATTGGGATGATCACTTACCTTTAATAGAATTTTCTTATAATAACAGTTATCACACAAGTATCAATACTGCACCATTCGAAGCACTTTATGGACGAAAGTGCAGAACCCCAGTCTGTTGGGCAGAAATTGGGGAAAAGCAATTATCCGGACCTGAGATAGTACAAGAAACAACTGACAAAATCATTCAAGTCAAGGAACGACTGAAAGCAGCACGTGATCGACAGAAGAGCTACGCTGACAACAGACGTAAACCATTGGAATTTCGAGTAGGAGATAAAGTATTGTTAAAAGTCTCTCCTTGGAAAGGAGTAGTAAGATTTATCAAAAGAGGAAAGCTAAGTCCCAGGTATATTGGACCTTTCAAGATTATTAGAAGAATAGGACCTGTAGCCTATCAGCTACAACTTCCAGAGGAAATGGTAGGAATACATAATGTATTTCATGTATCTAATCTCAAACAGTGTCTAGCTGACAAATCACTCATAGTACCTCTTAAAGATATAGAGGTAAATAAACAACTTAAATTTGTAGAAAGACCTCTACAGATTGAAGATAAGAAAATTAAGAATCTCAAGCATAAGAGATTTGTTCTGGTCAAAGTGAAGTGAGACTCCAAAAGAGGACCTGAATACACATGGGAGCTTGAATCAGAAATGCAAAAGAAATATCCACACTTGTTCCAGTAGATCTTGATCTTGAGGACGAGCTCTAAAACAAGGTGGGGAGGATGTAATAACCCTCGGTAAAACCAACACCCTCAAAATAGTTCTAACACCCTAATATATCTTATAATGTCCCAATATGTTTTTATATGCATCCCGTATGTGAAAACCAAGCCGAAATATAACATAATTTGTAAAATAAATTAAAAACAATAAATATTAAGTTGAGGCGGGCCGCATAGACCCACCCCAACCATTTACGCGGGCCGTGTGAGGGTGTAACCGGACTCCGCTGAATTCTTTAGTTCAGGCGGGCCGCGTATGATCCCGTTTAAGTTCATGCGGGCCGCGAGTGTTCCAAAATGTGGCGCAGCCCTGGGCCGCCACCTGGCCCAACACCCGGCAAGCCTACATCGTGACCCAGCTAAGCTACGCATTGACCGGAGGTCAACGCGGGCCGCGTAGGCCCTGTGCTCATGTTACGCGGGCCGCGAGAAAGACAGAATCTGCAACTATAAATAGAACGCAACGGGCCTTCAATCTGTTTCGTTCATTTCTTTCAACTCTCTCCCTAAATTCTAAATAGTGGGCATTATACCCGAGTCCAATACACTCTAAATAGCAAGGTTCTGCTACGACGTAAGTATTATAACCCCTGGAGACGTATTAGATACGCTGCCCGATTGATCTAGGGTTCCGTAACGGCTGTCGTTGTTCTGCCTGACGTAGTCGTTGGAATGCCGTCTTGGGGAGGGTATTACTAATGTTAAAATGGGTTATTATACTAACACACGTGCTTTTGTGTAAATTATAGATTGTCACCAGGAAACCTTACGAAAAACCTAAAACAACAATGTGAGTAATCTCCTTTTTACAAGTTGTTTTTACAAAACCTTAAATATTTTACAATGCAATTTAGCAGTGATTGAGTCTTTGTAATTCTACAATTACTGCCGGTATGTTGGGGTTTTGTATACAAAATATGAGTAACGTTACCATTGGACAAAGAGTTAGCCAATGTGTAATATGACCCTCTAGTCAGACTTAACACTACTGAATGAGTAATTGGGTAGATATAAACATTGTAATCACCCTCAATACTGTTTAAATTAAATTAATATTTATTGATGAAACTGGGATTCACTCACCAGTATTTCCCACTGACAAAATGTTTTTTAAAACACGTTTCAGGTAACAAAATGTGAAAGCCAATTAGAAGCCAGCTGGATAGCACTGAAGGCTTGGAAAAGTGGCAATAAAGTTACCTAAGAATAAAATAGATGTTTTATTAAATAAAATAGGATTTGTTCCTATGAAATGTGTGTACTGAAAACTTGGGTTTTACCCATGTGTTTACTGTTATAAAACGTGGTGGTTTACTCTGATTAAATATTTCCTAACTACGGTCCTGATGAAAATTTCCGCTGCCAAAATTGGATAAATAAACATGATACCACCGAAACTGGCTCGCGGCCGCCCGTTCCCGAGAACTAGGGATCGGGGGTTGTGACATAAGTTATTAATGCATAATCTCGTAGGCCCCTCTTTTGAAGGTGACGTTACCCTCGGCTAAGTAGTCTGAGTCAGCAGGGATACAGTCCTAAGTAGCCGGGTTAAAGTTTTAATAGTAGCTTACATATGAGGGGATCAAAGAGTTTGGACCCCCGCCATCCAATACCGGTGGGTATTGAAGGAGATCCTACTAAATTTGACCCAGGTCCTTGCAGGATCTATACACTGAACAAGGCAAGACTCTTACCAAACCATTCCCTTAACCCCCGACCAGGTAGTTAACATATCTCCATATAGACCGTGGAGATATGAATGGTGAAAATCTTTTATTTTATATAGACAGTAAAATAATGCCAAGACACCACGGACAAACGATAAGGAAGAATCACCTTCAACATAAGAAACTAGCTATTAAAGTCATTAATACATAACCAAATAAAAAGTGCGAAAAGATTAAAAATAAAAAGTATTACACTAAACACTTCTCTTCACCAAGTGATGTAAGAGACTTAGGCAAACATGGCCTTTGATTGTCAAGAACTCTTACGATCAATCTTGGATCCCGAGACGACTCACACACTCTATGATGGATGATGGATGATGGTGGTGGATGATGGTGTTGTGGTGGTGGTGGAGTGTGGGTGAAGTGTGAGAGAGGTGGTGTGCCAAGGGATGGTTTGCAAATGAGCCAAGCACCCCTATTTATAGCCTGAACAGTAGCTCGGGCACGGCCCCGTGTCCATCCTCCTTCTCTTTCTTCATTAATTGCAGTTTGTCTGCATTAGTTGACCACGCCCCTGTGTCCGCTGAGCACGACCCCGTGTTTAGAAGCGTATCTGTACTATCAAGATTTCCCTAGATTCTGCGAATCTTAGAGTTGACAACGGCCCCGTGTCCAGTGGGCACGCCCCCGTGGTGGGTGATAGAAGCTTCTACAACTTTGTCTTTTCTGCTCACTGAGTACGGGACGTGTTCAGCCTTCTGTTCTCTTGTTTTGCTTGGGAAGATGCTGTCGGGGGGTCGGGCATGCCATGTTTGTTCCTTTTCTTGTATTTATGTTAGATTTGGCTGCCTTTTTGCTTCTTTTGTTCATTTGAGCTTATTTAATCCTGAAAATACAAAAGGAAGACAAAAACACACTTTTCCCAACATTAGTACTAAAAAAGGGTTAGTTTTATGCCACAATTGATGTAATTTATATGTTGCATTTTGTGCACATCAGGCCGCACACTAGGTAATTGGGCCTGGATAACCTGACCGCACACTGAATTTTGCCGCACATTCACAATCAGGTCACACAATAAGACTTAATTTGGACCGCACACTAAATTAATTTAGGCCTGTACACTGAAGTCCAGTCCACAAACAGAATATAAGGTCGCACAATGATATCTGAACTGATCCACACACTCCCAGGTCGCACACCTTGAGTTTTTAATCAATCTAGCACACTCCTAGGTCGCATACCTTGAATTTTTAATCAACCTAACACATTCCTAGGTCCTACACTACCCCTTTTTAATCCCGCACACTGCAGATTTTGGAAATAAATCACCCACTTAAATCCCGAAAATCAAGGAATTTATTCAAAAATTCAATTTCAGTTGATTATTTCCACCAATAACTTCCGAAAAATCAGCAAACACACTTCGAAAACTTCCAACACAGATCAAACACAGACTTTTTTAATATGTTCATCAAATATTCAAACTGTTATTTGAAGAAAAATTATGATTTTGCTGAAAAACCTCGACCAAAAATCTGAAAATAGAACCTTTTACGAACTGATGAATCTGTAAATCTTCAATCTTGTTCTTCAAATGATATCCAACGAAACCGAGCCTTTGAAAGACTTCTTAGACTCTCGAAAAACTATGTATCAGATATCACAATCACAATCAAAGTGCGGAAAACTAAGAAAGTGATGAACAAGAAAGATTTGTATTGATTGAATATCAAAGTGCACACAATCTCAAAAGGATCGTCTGGTACACTTAACACAAGAACTCAAACAGCAACCCTAAAATGACCTAGGTGCACCCTATTTATAGTTACATAGGGTGACCTAAATACAAACTGGGCCAAGCCCACATGCACACTATTAACTAAACAAGCCCAAATCATTTAATTAGTCCACATGGCTTATCCCAATACTATCTAACCCACTAGAAAACTAAGCCCAATAGTTTGTAATTGTGTTTGATAAAGACAACATAAACCTAGGTAGATATTGTCAAACCATATAATTAAGTAGGTTTATGCTTATCTTTATCAAACACAATTACAAGCTATTAGACTTAGTTTTCTAGTGGGTTAGATAGTATTGGGATAAGCCATGTGGACTAATTAAATGATTTGGGCTTGTTTAGTTAATAGTGTGCATGTGGGCTTGCCCCAGTTTGTATTTAGGTCACCCACATAAATATTCTATATCTACAAGATTATCATGTATTGATTTCAACTTCCGCTTAAAACAAATTGGCTAGAATATTGTTTTATCGGACTAACATGTAGACATCGTTAAAGAGAAATAGAGGATCGCAATCAGCAATCCATAAATTTGAAAAAAGGTATGTGGAATTATTAAATCAAAGAAAAATAATCTGGATGTAAAACCATAATATTCGATCGACAACCCACGATAAGATAAAATTAAACCCGAGAGGATAGAAGTGAGTCGGAAAGTCGCGTTCAAAATAATTGATACTACCAATTCCAAATTGTTGTTCAAATAATAATTGAAAAATGCCTAAATAGGTCAACGTGCCACCTTTTTTTATCAAAGTGCTAAACAGGCCACTCATTCAGAAAACAAAATATGGGTCAACATGAATTTCATAATCCCATTGTTTTAGGTTGATTAGTTATTCGTATGAACTATTAGAATTATATTTACTATATGTTTTCTTAGGCCTGGTGGATAGCGGGCACATTCCCACTCTAGTAAGCATGTCGGGCACATTCCCACTCTAGTAAGCATGTGCATCCGCTACTGAATACAAGCATGGTTGTGAAACAATTAAACACACATATAATGATAAATTTACAACAACGTTAACCTGGTGTAATCGTGAACCGTTCTGTGTCCTCGTTATCATCTTTGTATCTCAATGTGTCTCAAACATGTCATATTTTAGGTTTAGTACAACTTTCATCATGCTAAAGAGTCATGTCATATTACATCTCCACTTATTTCAATTTTCATCATGATCATATCACCTTATAGCATAAGCCATTTATCATCTAACCCTTTGTGGCATTAACCAACTATACTAGATATGTCTATTTGATCATTGTTTCTTTTCATTAAGCATGCTACTTATCACGTGTCCATAAAACATCTTTCTACCGTGCTTTCTTTTATTCATGGGAAGGGATAATTTAAAATCTTGGTATCAATTCTTTCACTCCTAATCTAAGCGAGATAAAAAATATATTAGTTATGTCCATTGAATCCTAAACCATTTACATGTATGTCATTCTTCCATGTCAACATAATTTTAGTTAGTCATGTCTAGGGCTCATTTGTAAATGAGCCAAGTTCGAGCTGATGTTGGCTTAATCGTAGCTCGCTCGAATTATTTTAATTCACAAGTATTTAGACTTCATTACAACATTGGTAAGTCATATTGATTTGTTCAAATAGATTCAAACAAAATTTGAATTCACATGATGTCATTTGTGTATTATCATACCAAATTTTTAATTTTAAAAGGTCAGAGTCATTGTAAAACCGAAATACTCTAGTTATAGAAAACCCCTCCTCGTAGTCTTTACAATTGATGTGCCAAAAGTAATAACAATACATATTTGTCAAAAAGTTCATGTTCCTTAGACAAAAGCATTCTTCCTTCCATAGATTATAAAAAAGTTGCTTAATGCCATTTATATCTCTAAACTAAAATTGATCCAAACAGATTTGTAATCGTTTTTGGTATAGCTTGTATAAAGCAAAGTTCAAAAGCTACATTTACAAGTGTTTAGCATATTAAAGACATGTTTAATAAAACCAATTTAAAAAAAATCATGATAATACCATAGTATTAGTATTTGTATGTAGTGCTCGCTATCTATAATAGAAGAAAAATAACATATTATGTTATCCCGGTTACATAATCATCTTATACACAACACTCAAAACAAATATCTATACAGTTCTCTAAGTCTACCTATTATAGACTCACTTCCAGATGATGTTGCAGCCCGAGGCGTGAGAGGGGCCATAAACACCGATCCAGGGTGGTGACATGAAATATGCGTGAAAGCTGGAGGTGTGATGGGGATACCGACGTGTATGAGAAAGTGAAGGAAAAAAAAGAGGTAAATTAATTTGGAGGGACCAATAACAAAAAAAAAACAAGTGTCTTACCTTTTGATTTCCACCGATCATATTTTTACACACCTTTTAATTATATAATTTATATATTGTTTTAACGAGGTAGCTGGTAATTAAAACTTGTGAAATCATTACACACCAAAGGTGAAAAAAAAAGTAAGTGATAGCTCGTGCTAAATAGCAGAGACACTTTTTGATACGACAGTTAAAAAAGTAAAATCATAACACATAACCTAACACTTTATGATACGACGGTAAAAATACAAAAATTTTTTTATACTCGCAACATTAAACGTACCCGAACCATCAAATTTCCAAATCCATTTGTCTGCTTCACTCGATATACTCGGTCTATTCAGCCCATTAAACAGCCCCATTCATTGTTGAAGTTGATTGCTTTCACTGTTACCCAAAGACGTGGACTTCCAAGCCCAATTAAAATCCAGCCGTGACCCATTAAGTTTCATACAGTCATGCACCAAGCAATCCTTATATAATGCAGCTTTAAACAGGTCTGGGAACATTAGGTAAAAGGGCTCTGAATCTGCCCAGCAATCTAACCAGAATGATATATTTTTACAATTAGCCAGGACTGCCCTTGAAGCAACATTTAGATCGATATCAGCTGTTAATAATAAATTCCGAATACTAGCGATACTTTTCCAAGGCCCGGCCACTGAAACTTTAATTGGAATGTCTTTCCATCCTCTCGAGTTATGATGAATCGCCCAAATAACTCGTCTCCACAAACCGTTTTTTTCTGTTTTAAACCTCCACCACCATTTTTCCAACATCGCCAAATTCGCATCCCTTAGTGATCCAAAACCTAAACCCCCATATTCCACCGGAGCAATAGTTTTATCCCATGCCACCCAATTCATTCTAGCTTTTTCCTCTGACCCTCCCCAAAAGAAAACCCGTCTTATTCTATCAAGGGACTCCAATACTTTAATCGGGGCTTTATATAATGAGAAAAAATATGTAGGCAAGGAATTTAACACCGATTTAATAAGCGTAATCCTCCCCCCATACGATAGTGTTTTAGCTTTCCACAATGAGAGCCTATTATTAAATACGCCAATCACCGATTTCCAATTTTTTACAAGGTTCATATTCGCACCTACTATCATACAAAGATGTTTAAATGGGAATGTACCTTTTTTACACCTTAGCAGGTTTGCCATATCCTGTACTTCATGATCCTCCACCCCTATCCCATAAATACTGCATTTCTCCAGATTTACTTTTAGTCCCGAAGCCAAATAAAAACATCTCAACAATCGCCTTAGATTATTTATATTATAGGTAGACCATTCACCCAAAAACATAACATCATCCGCATACATTAGATGGGACAATGACATACCTTCATTAGAGATTTTGATTCCATTAAAAAGACCCATGGCAGTGGCCTTTTTCATGATTCCGGTTAGAGCTTCCATTGCTATTACGAACAAGAAAGGAGACAACGGATCCCCTTGACGCAACCCACGAGAGCAATCGAATTCCCTGGTCGGAGACCCATTCACCAAGACAGAAGCTCTAGCAGATTGTAGCGTTGCCATTATCCACGCTCTCCATCTACTTCGGAAATTCATTTGTGTCATAATCTATAACACCCTTGTTATTATCTAACGTTTAATGTATAATTTAATCTCAAAATCATGTAATTATAGTCACAATTATACTGAAAATACGGGCTTGCTAAAAACTTTTACAATTTAAAGTGATACAACCTAATGTGATTTTGATTCGCCGTTATAGAATAACAACGAAACAACATTGCGGAAGCTTCGTTTAACGTGTGTTCGGTTCTTACTCGATGCTTGATCTTCTTCCGGGACTAACGACATTCACCTGTGATCAAAACCAACTTAAAAGTCAGTTTTGATAATTAAATAACCAATATAATAAGGAAATTAGGAAAAATGCAACATTGATATCTTGATCCACAAACAATCAATTGAATTCTGGCCTCCACCGTAACTTACGGCGGTCACCGTAAGTTACGGTGGCCCCTGAATGTCAAATTCCCCCACCGTAAATCAAGGGTGTTCTACCGTAAGGGTTTTAGCTCCACCGTAACTTACGGTGGCACCGTAAGTTACGGTGGCCCCTGCATCCCACCTTTCCATTTTTGCCGTTATTTGACACGAAAACTTTCGTATCTTTCAATACGCTTATCCGTTTGACCCACCGTTTCTTCCCATGTGATTGGAATTTGATCCCCCCTCATGTGGAGTTAAAATCCAACATCCGGATTAACAAAATTTAAGACTTTCAAGTCTTCGGCTTATTACCCCTTTTCACCAAATTTTGACCCGTTCGTGATTTTATCAAACAACATGATTGTTTGATCCCGATTTCACATGAACCTTATAATTTCAATGTTGTCTATCATATTAGGTTTAATTCACAAGTTTAGGTATGATCTTAAACCCGTTTATACTTAAAGGATTGTTTTGACCCGTTACGGTATTTAAGCACTTTCGAGCCTAAAATCACTTCTATTGCTTCTAGCATTCCTTCACCACATTTCTTATCCTATAATCTCCCACCACAACTGTATTTATGGTGGATATAATGTGGTGATCTATGAAAACCAAATTTTTACCTATCGAATCATTATTTTACGGCAAAACTCAAATAGTGCCATTAGACTAATATAATACCTCCTTCGGCTTCTATACTTATTCTAAGTATTTATTCAACCATAAAACTCGTTTCCAAACAACCTTTAAAGGTTGTTTGTTCGGTTTACCCAACGAGGGCTTTTTGGTCAATTTCAGTCCCTCGTATTACGACGAAGGTCGTTCACTAATATTTAACCATCATATTACTTCTAACTATCATTCAGAATATGCGTACCTGGTTCGGATCATAACATTGACCCGTTTACATACTTCTTGCTTTAAATTATCTAATTAAAGCAACGCAACACATGTTATTTCCTGTAATCGCAAAACTCAACAAGCGATTGTCGAATGTTATTGTCAAATGGTGTTAACCACACCATTTGACCCATTTAGTCTAATTGACCATTTGTCCGTATGAGATGGTATTTAATTACTATTTCACCCCTTTAAACCTATCCCGGTTTTTCTTTGAACTTGTTTTACTTAAAACCGTTTTTATGTATTCGTCATTACATGACTAATTTACCATTTTACCCCTTTTTCCATAACTCATGATTTCTTACCAATTTCCCTCGTTCCGACTCCCATTGAATCGTGTCGGAACATTCTATACCAACCACTTAGTAGCATTTAAATACAATACTTGCAATTATGTAATTTGTACATAATGTAAAGGGGCGTAAGCTTTACTTACGTCACATCCGAGCCTCCCGTTTCTCTTCATGCTTGATTTGTTTGACCCGCTTCCTCCCGAAGCTTCACCTAGCTTGTTAAGCGTCATACTAGCATCATAATTCGCAAGATGGTTAGTTTAGTCATTGTTAGTCACGACTATTCCACCTCACGTTTTTCTATCAAGATTATCATTCAATCTTGTTAACGGTCAGTTTGACTTTTCAAAAGTCAACTGTTCCTTTTTATGTATGAAATGCATTATTTGAGTTCCACGAACACACACATAAGCATTTCTTCGACTATTACGTAGTCTCTATTTTTAGGCGACTAATTTAATCATATTTATCAACATTTAAACATTCACTTAGGCATTTTAACAAACACCTCGCGGGCATAATTTCTCACAATTTATTATTAAGCTCAATACTTGTCATTTAGCCATGGTTAACATCAACTAAGCATGTTTACATAAATTTTCACATTAACAAAATCTGAATTTACTCTCTAGAACTCAAATTACACTAGAACAACAATTAAAATTCTAGTGTTTAACATGTTCCTACAACACCCACTTATATCACCTTCAATGGTGATAGTGAATTCATAAGGAATAAGCATGATTTCAACATGTGATTGTCTAGGGTTTTACTCCTAGACATTATATCATTCCTATTTCATCAGAATAACAATCATGCAACCATAAATTTCAATTCTCTAGGTTTGCTCAGAATTTCAACTAGAGATTTCTCAAGAAATTTACATACCTCGTAACTCCTTTTTCAATGGAGATCACTAATTCGTATTCGGATCTTGATTTGGACTTGATTTGCCTCTTCAATTGCTTGATTTTTGCTAGTTAGGGTTTGAGCCATGGAGTTCCCTGGCTCCTTTGCAGATTACGACCAGAACACACACTTAAAGTGTGTGTTTTGGTGTTTGAATGTTTTATTTAATACAAACTTGTTTCAAGTGTGTCACCTTTGGTCCCTATACTTTACCAAATTATTTAAAGGGTATTTTAACCATATTTGTTCTATTATGTCAAGACACTAACTAACCAGGTTAATATTCCTAGTTACTTGGTGAGTCCCGAGAGTTATAACCCGTTTTATTTTAAGTCCCGTTAACTCGGGCTCTTTTAAATTCAATCCCTTAAAACTTTGATTCACTTGTATTTAATATTAGGATTTCTTATTTAAATCCAAATATTTACCTAGTTATTTTAGCTACTAACGGAACTTTACCTGTCTATTAGTATTAACGGAGTTTGATTACCAAACCCGTTTTCGGGGTGTTACAAGTCTACCCCCCTTAGAGAGGTTTCGTCCTCGAAACCTTTTCTTATATGATTCATTGAGTTTAAACTCAATGTATTTGATCCGAGAAATCTTTTAAACATTACTTATACTTTTATCCAATTGTTAGTATTACCTGATAAGTATGGTAACATCCTTTTGATTACTAATTGTCTACATATTCTCATACGATATTGTGCTACTTGAAATAACGTAATTCATTATTTCCACTAGTTTAATTAACTTATCAATATTCATCACTCGGATCAATATTCGCCACTCGACTCTAATGTGATTATACTTCACATTACACTTCTTGACCGTGATCATGTCACGTCATGCCAAATTTTACATCAACTTTCTATTTTCAGAATTATCACTTTTCGAATACATTGTCTTGCCCCTGCCAGTGTCAAGACTTATATCTTTCATGTTTACTATTTATACGTCTATCAGAGTTGATATTTGTAAAAACGTTATTTCTTACCAAAACCAAAGTTTTAGTTTGGCGTCTTCTCTTTATTCTTTGTCAATTATCCATATCGGGATATTGACAGTCCAAAATTTATTCTTTTACAGTCTTTATTCTGTGCGAGGATTCTCAACTGATCATCTCGCTTTGTCTAATTAACCCGTAGGTTGTATCACTTAGCCTTATGGGCTATTTTGATTAGACTTTCATCTTTTTAGGGCGAAGTCCTTGTAATTTATTTCTTTCTAATCATGACCCGTGGGTCGTTTTATCCTCATAGATCTTTCCATTGTTTATAACCCCAAAGGTTATATTGATCCCGTAGATCATTCCTTGCTCATGACATCCTTAAAATTTCATGTTTGGTGTCAAGGCATCATGTTTTTGTTTAACATCATTTATTTTCGTCTTGATATTATCTTTGACCTTGACCGTAGTCTAAGGCTACATTCGTTTCTTTTCGGACACATTTTCCGACTTTATGACTTCTCACGTCATTTATGCGTCGGTTTATCTTATGCTCACCATTATCCAGTTTACATACATTCGTATTTGATTATGTCCCACTACCGGGCTCATTATTCTTTTGCTTTTAATGTTACTGTTGTCCCGTTTGTGTTTACTCATGCCGTCCGGCATGATATTATATTCGACCCGTTCAACTTTAAAATAGTTGAACATAATTTATTCACAACTCTATTTACATTATCTTGTCATCTTTTAGTTATGACCCTAAAACCCGAGTCTTTTAACTTTCCATCCGAGTTCCCGTTTCTCGGTCTACGCATGTGTTTAATTCCTACCCATCAACCGGGTGTTTTACCAAAGTCGTTATTATTGCAACCCTCCCGGTATGCATTAAGATCTCGCTTCATCTTTATATTCCGACTTTGTCCTCGAGTTTGGTGTTTTACAAAAACGACCCATTTAGAGACATATTCGCATTTTCCGGGTTCCAGTGTAAGTACACCCCCTCCCAATGTATATCTTGATCATTCTACATGTTTATATCCTTCGGGTTTGAGTGTAAGTACACCCCCTCCCAATATATGTCTACATCATCTTACATGTTTCCATGTCTACATGTTTATATTCTTCGGGTTCGAGTGTAAGTACACCCCCTCCCAATACATGTCTACATCATTTTACATGTTTCCATGTCTACATGTTTATATTCTTCGGGTTCGAGTGTAAGTACACCCCCTCCCAATACATGTCTACATCATTTTACATGTTTCCATGTCTACATATTTATATTCTTCGGGTTCGAGTGTAAGTACACCCCCTCCCAATACATGTCTACATCATTTTACATGTTTCCATGTCTACATGTTTATATTCTTCGAGTTCGAGTGTAAGTACACCCCCTCCCAATACATGTCTACATCATTTTACATGTTTCCATGTCTACATGTTTATATTCTTCGGGTTCGAGTGTAAGTACACCCCCTCCCAATACATGTCTACATCATTTTACATGTTTCTTTGTCCCATTCACCCCGTCCTTACTACATCGGATGTAAGCATGTCCATTATAAAAAGTTTATGGTACCACGTGCTCACCACTTACTTGGCCAGAGTAAATGATCAACACCTGGTATACAAGCCCTTTTTAAAATTTTCACATTACACCCAATGTAAGTAATGCCTCTATTCGTTTCTCTTGGAAACCATATCCCGGATAGGCTTTCTATTCGGGTTTTTCCAAGTTTTCAATCTGCATATGCAACTTTCAATTTCTACATATTTGTTGCATATTACTATATGTGCAATTAAATTTGAAATGTGCACCTGGTAATGCTTGCCCTGACAGGCTTCTCTTGCCATTAGCCTTGTTCGCGATCGTTACGCGATTTAGGTCCTTGGTGAGCATGTTCTACTTGTCGTACTTTGGACCGTTCCTCCATCAAGTCCGCAATTTGTTAGACTCCCGCTATCTTTAGATGCGAGTGTCCTTCAACTGAAACATTTACAAGAGTTAATAATATCAACTTCAATAATCACCCGTATTATAATACAAGGCTTTTTCTACTATACGTGTCAACGCGCGTATTTTCGTCAACCATATTAATCATTTTAATTGGGGTAACGTGTATCACACGATAGCCCTATGTGTTGTTTACAACACTTTAGCATGCTAAGCTATTAACATACATGTACTTACCGGATTTGCGATCAAGCCTCGAACCAAACACACCTTACTCTTTAACCATGAGCTCTGATACCAACTTGTAACACCCTTGTTATTATCTAACGTTTAATGTATAATTTAATCTCAAAATCATGTAATTATAGTCACAATTATACTGAAAATACGGGCTTGCTAAAAACTTTTACAATTTAAAGTGATACAACCTAATGTGATTTTGATTCGCCGTTATAGAATAACGACGAAACAACATTGCGGAAGCTTCATTTAACGTGTGTTCGGTTCTTGCTCGATGCTTGATCTTCTTCCGGGACTAACGACATTCACCTGTGATCAAAACCAACTTAAAAGTCAGTTTTGATAATTAAATAACCAATATAATAAGGAAATTAGGAAAAATGCAACATTGATATCTTGATCCACAAACAATCAATTGAATTCTGGCCTCCACCGTAACTTACGGCGGTCACCGTAAGTTACGGTGGCCCCTGAATGTCAAATTCCCCCACCGTAAATCAGGGGTGTTCTACCGTAAGGGTTTTAGCTCCACCGTAACTTACGGTGGCACCGTAAGTTACGGTGGCCCCTGCATCCCACCTTTCCATTTTTGTCGTTATTTGACACGAAAACTTTCGTATCTTTCAATACGCTTATCCGTTTGACCCACCGTTTCTTCCCATGTGATTGGAATTTGATCCCCCCTCATGTGGAGTTAAAATCCAACATCCGGATTAACAAAATTTAAGACTTTCAAGTCTTCGGCTTATTACCCCTTTTCACCAAATTTTGACCCGTTCGTGATTTTATCAAACAACATGATTGTTTGATCCCGATTTCACATGAACCTTATAATTTCAATGTTGTCTATCATATTAGGTTTAATTCACAAGTTTAGGTATGATCTTAAACCCGTTTATACTTAAAGGATTGTTTTGACCCGTTACGGTATTTAAGCACTTTCGAGCCTAAAATCACTTCTATTGCTTCTAGCATTCCTTCACCACATTTCTTATCCTATAATCTCCCACCACAACTGTATTTATGGTGGATATAATGTGGTGATCTATGAAAACCAAATTTTTACCTATCGAATCATTATTTTACGGCAAAACTCAAATAGTGCCATTAGACTAATATAATACCTCCTTCGGCTTCTATACTTATTCTAAGTATTTATTCAACCATAAAACTCGTTTCCAAACAACCTTTAAAGGTTGTTTGTTCAGTTTACCCAACGAGGGCTTTTTGGTCAATTTCAGTCCCTCGTATTACGACGAAGGCCGTTCACTAATATTTAACCATCATATTACTTCTAACTATCATTCAGAATATGCGTACCTGGTTCGGATCATAACATTGACCCGTTTACATACTTCTTGCTTTAAATTATCTAATTAAAGCAACGCAACACATGTTATTTCCTGTAATCGCAAAACTCAACAAGCGATTGTCAAATGTTATTGTCAAATGGTGTTAACCACACCATTTGACCCATTTAGTCTAATTGACCATTTGTCCGTATGAGATGGTATTTAATTACTATTTCACCCCTTTAAACCTATCCCGGTTTTTCTTTGAACTTGTTTTACTTAAAACCGTTTTTATGTATCGTCATTACATGACTAATTTACCATTTTACCCCTTTTTCCATAACTCATGATTTCTTACCAATTTCCCTCGTTCCGACTCCCATTGAATCGTGTCGGAACATTCTATACCAACCACTTAGTAGCATTTAAATACAATACTTGCAATTATGTAATTTGTACATAATGTAAAGGGGCGTAAGCTTTACTTACGTCGCATCCGAGCCACCCGTTTCTCTTCATGCTTGATTTGTTTGACCCGCTTCCTCCCGAAGCTTCACCTAGCTTGTTAAGTGTCATACTAGCATCATAATTCGCAAGATGGTTAGTTTAGTCATTGTTAGTCACGACTATTCCACCTCACGTTTTTCTATCAAGATTATCATTCAATCTTGTTAACGGTCAGTTTGACTTTTCAAAAGTCAACTGTTCCTTTTTATGTATGAAATGCATAATTTGAGTTCCACGAACACACACATAAGCATTTCTTCGACTATTACGTAGTCTCTATTTTTAGGCGACTAATTTAATCATATTTATCAACATTTAAACATTCACTTAGGCATTTTAACAAACATCTCGCGGGCATAATTTCTCACAATTTATTATTAAGCTCAATACTTGTCATTTAGCCATGGTTAACATCAACTAAGCATGTTTACATAAACTTTCACATTAACAAAATCTGAATTTACTCTCTAGAACTCAAATTACACTAGAACAACAATTAAAATTCTAGTGTTTAACATGTTCCTACAACACCCACTTATCACCTTCAATGGTGATAGTGAATTCATAAGGAATAAGCATGATTTCAACATGTGATTGTCTAGGGTTTTACTCCTAGACATTATATCATTCCTATTTCATCAGAATAACAATCATGCAACCATAAATTTCAATTCTCTAGGTTTGCTCAGAATTTCAACTAGAGATTTCTCAAGAAATTTACATACCTCGTAACTCCTTTTTCAATGGAGATCACTAATTCGTATTCGGATCTTGATTTGGACTTGATTTGCCCCTTCAATTGCTTGATTTTTGCTAGTTAAGGTTTGAGCCATGGAGTTCCCTGGCTCCTTTGCAGATTACGACCAACACACACACTTAAAGTGTGTGTTTTGGTGTTTGAATGTTTTATTTAATACAAACTTGTTTCAAGTGTGTCACCTTTGGTCCCTATACTTTACCAAGTTATTTAAAGGGTATTTTAACCATATTTGTTCTATTATGTCAAGACACTAACTAACCAGGTTAATATTCCTAGTTACTTGGTGGGTCCCGAGAGTTATAACCCGTTTTATTTTAAGTCCCGTTAACTCGGGCTCTTTTAAATTCAATCCCTTAAAACTTTGATTCACTTGTATTTAATATTAGGATTTCTTATTTAAATCCAAATATTTACCTAGTTATTTTAGCTACTAACGGTACTTTACCCGTCTATTAGTATTAACGGAGTTTGATTACCAAACCCGTTTTCGGGGTGTTACATAATCGAATTTAAAAACTCCCAATTAACTGAATCATATGCCTTATTAAGATCCACTTTAAATAACATCCCCTTCCTTTTCGTTTTCTTTGCCCAGCATAGAACTTCATTGAGCACAAGTGGACCATCCATGATATTTCTCCCAGCCAAAAAGCCGACTGATGTTCCGAAATTAACTTCCCAAGCACCCCTTCAAACGATTCACTAGAACCTTTGAAATCACCTTGTTAACTACACCAATTAGGCTTATTGGCCTGTAATTCGATGGACTCACCGGATCCTTAACTTTTGGAATTAGTGCAATAAACGAGGACATGCAACACTTCTTGAGAGAACCTTCCTCATAAAAACTACTAAATAGGTTGACGAAGTCTGCACGGAGACCCGACCAAAATTTTTTGATGAATTTGAAGTTGAAGCCATCCGGGCCCGGCGCACGATCCCCATCACATTCCCAAATTGCTGCCTTAATCTCCTCTTCTGAGAATGGTGCTTCCAAGGCGCCAAGGGTGAAAAAAGTGAGTTATTTCGGAATAATACCATAGTATTAGTATCAATTTAAAACTTGTGAAACAATTACACACCAAGGGTGAAAAAAAGTGAGTGAGAGCTTGTGTTAAATAGCACTGATGTGACAGACACTTTATGATATGATAGTTAAAAAGTAAAATCATAACACATAACCTAACACTTTATGATACGACGGTTAAAATACAAAATTAAGAAATACATAAGTTAAGTTCTAAGGGTTAAACATAACATAATAATATTTATTTGAGTAAAGTACACGGATGGTCCCTGTGGTTTACCAAAATTTTGGATTTGGTCCATAGCTTATCAAAAGTACACGGATGTTCCCTGTGGTTTGCACTTTGTAACGTATTCAGTCCCCAACCAAAAAATCTAAAGGTTTTAGCATGTCCAAGTTAGGGACTAAATGCATTACAAAGTGCAAACCACAGGGACCATCCATGTACTTACGGAAAAATCTAGGGACTAAATGTGTTACAAAGTACAAACCACAAGGACCATCTGTGTACTTTTGAAAAACTAAGGACCAAATCCAAAATTTTGGTAAACCATAGGGACCATCCGTGTACTTCACTCTATTTATTTACTATGCCGTACAAAGTTTCAACCCTTTTCTCTCTCACTTGATGAGTCGCGTTGGGGTCGAAATACGTTGCTTCTTGCTTCTCGGCGTCGTGCACAAATCCTGACCAAATCAATCAAGGTATTCTCACTACGATCTATCCTTAATCTCCGCTTAATTATCGCTTTAATTCATTCAATTTCAATTTCGCCTAATTCAATTACCGTTTCCTGCAATCAGAATCCCTTGTTTCAACGAACGATTCGATTCGATTCACGTTCTTTATATGCAGATGATTACTGTAGCTAAATTTAGGTTTTCAATTTATATTTGAAATAGTCGAAGAGTTTAGGTTTTTGGAGAATTAGTTTTAGGAATTGTTTGTATATGTGAATCGAAGCTGCAGTTATGATGTTTTTGTGTTTAGGTTTTGAATTTGTAGATGAAATAGTTGATTTGATGCACGTAGAGTTTAGGTTTTTGGAGAATTAGTTTTAGATAGGTGTGAATTGAAGCTGCAGTTGTAAATTTATGATTTTTTGTGTTTAGAGGTTTTGAATTGGTGATTGGATTGTAGGTTTTGTGTTTTGGTTGTGTTGTGAGTTGTGAATGTGGTGTGGAGGTTTGGTTGGAGATAGTTGAGGTTTTGGTCCGGTAGGGTTTGATGTTTGGGATTGTTAGATGTGGATTTGAATGTTGAGTTATTGTAGGTGATTGATTTTGGCCGAAAACGCACGCTTTTGTCATTTATGTTACATGTTTGTAGCATTTGACTTGAAATTTGTTCGATTTTTGAATAATATGATGAAAGATGTATGGTATTGTACACTTGTATATCCACATGCGCTTATCGATGTATAACTTGGAGAGAATTTGAACAAGTCCTTGTATTGACTTTTGAGATGCATCATGCATCCTATTACTTTTTTGATGTCTTGACTGAAAAAGAAATGTGTTGTTAGTGTGATTTTGATTATATTCAACCTTTATTTATTGTTTTTGCTGCTCTGATTTTATTAGCGAAAAGTTAAGCTGAATCTTTATACACCTGGAGTTGTTACATTTTGTTATGAAATATATTGTTGCTAGAAGGCAGGAGGATTTAAATGAATTTACAAGCTCCAATAGCAGGACAGTACTCAAGGCAGGTTTCCAATCAAGGCGGAGCTTCATTGCCTGCCATCCCACAGCAACAGAATATGATGCAGAACTCTGAAGGTGGTCCCCGTGCTCCAGTAACTATGGAGCAAGCAAGGCAGTTTATACGAGATAGAATGTAAGTTATTTTTTACATGTATCTATATGTCTCGTGTATTTTGTGTGTGACTAAAATGTCTGTTTGTTACTATACTAGTGTTTGATGTAGTTATTGTAAGTGTAGAGAAGTAGAGAACTATAGACAATATTTAGTTAGGATTTCCAATTCTCTTAACTTCGTATACTGCCTAGTTTATTCATTGTTTTCTTCACATCTATGCTTGAAGGTATTCCTAAATAAATTGATCGTTTCACTTTCACTCTTAATATTTTCATGATGTTAGTCCTATGTACAATCACAGGAGATATGACTTTCATCTTCTAGGTTACAGACACTTATATTCATCTACATTACTTGTGTACAAATTTTATGAAGTAATTTGCTGTTGTGTTAATAAGTATTTTAGGAAGTCAAAAAAAGCAACACGCATTGAAAATCAATGGTAATAATATTTAATTAATTCCCTTCTCTTGCATAAACATTGTGTCGAGTTTGTTATTCTGTCTTATCTCGTAATCATGTTCACGGCCTTTTGATTCTGTTTGTTTTCATGCTTTCTCTTTATATTTATAGCTCAGAAATTTTTGTAAAGTGCTTCATGAATTAGAGTTATACCATGACTTTTGGTGGATCATATAGATTAAATCCTGATGAAATATCTTAATATTTTTCTAGCTATAAGTTCCTCACGCAGCGACTAACTCGGGAAATGCCTCCAAAGAATTATCTGGATATTGTTAGACGCTTGGAGGAAGGCCTGTTTAAAAGTGCTCAATCAAAGGTTTTTTCTTTTTATATTTACTTTTATCGTACGATATATTTTCACTTGCTGTATACATATTATATTAATTTGTATTGATGGTATTTGGAAAGTTCTATGGACGATAAGTTTTAAAAAAGAAGAAAAAGAAATGGATATTATTTTTAATTTGTTTATATTATGAACCATTAATACATATATACACACATGTCACATAATATGATTTTTTTTCCTATTTAGGAGGAATATTTGAATTTAGATACATTGGAAAACCGTTTGCAAGCTCTGCTCAAACGAAACTCAATGAACAATCAAAATCAACGATATCAGCAACAAAGTAATGCGAATGCCTCAATGGGAACAATGATTCCAACTCCTGGCTTCCCTCAAAACGGGAACTCAGGTAACATGATGTCATCAGTTGTCAATCAGGGAAGCTTTTCCATGACTACCCCTGGGCCTTCTAGAAGCATGCACACTGGTTCATTTGATGGTATTTGTTCTCTTTTTACAATTGTTTTTTGAGTAAAATGCCATTTTCGTCCCTAAGGTTTGGCCAGTTTTGCGACTTTCATCGAAAGGTTTGTTTTTCCTCATCTGGATCCAAAAGGTTTGAAATCTTGCCATTTTCATCTGGCTCGTTAACTCCATTCATTTTCTCTGTTAAGGCATGGGTATTTTTGTCTTTTTTGTTAACTTAAGGGTATTTTGTTTTTTTTCTATACTTGTACATTATGCTAAATGCTTGTACATAAAGTGAAAAAGACCGAATTGGCCTTTAAGTTAACGAAAAAGACAAAAATACCCCTGCCTTAACAGGGAAAAATGGATGGAGTTAACGAGCCGGATGAAAATGACAAGATTTTAAACCTTTTGGATCCAGATGCGGAAAAACAAACCTTTGGACGAAAGTCGCAAAACTGGCCAAATCTCAGGGACGAAAAGGCCATTTTACCTCTTTATTTTTTTATACAAGTGTTATCAACTTTTATTAGAAAAACGTTCAACTGGATCTGCTTTTACAGGTGGTTTATCAGATGGATCTCAATAGGCGATGTCTAATTTTTCATTAACAGGTGGACAAAGAATCGGCAGCCAAATGATGCCTACTCCTGGATTAAATAATAGTAATAACGGGTTGACGCTAACCCGCGCGTTGCGGCGGGATATCGATTACGAATGACTCTAGTATATGTATATGAGACTTGTGTGTCGATTAAATGTTTCTTTTCTTGTAGAATAGGATCTTCGCAAATAAATGTGGGCTAATTGTACTATTTTACCTGAAAGAGTTACATAGACATAACTCGTGTATGTGTGATTGAAGTGATAAAAGGGAACAAAGTACTCGGATTAGATAATGCGAGGTTGTTTCCCGATGACCTATTAACCAATAACCAACCCTAACCCTTCCCGTGAAATCTCGGTTGCCAACGGCACCAAGAACGTACGATCGAGACTAGAAATTGTAATATAGATTAACACGCTACAATCAATCAAACATACACCACGACATTCAAGCAACGCAAGATATCATTCTAGAAATGCAGAAATTTAACACACAAAAGTCTTAGAAACATTCACCTAAGATGATCACCGAAGAGTTTAGCCGGACATGGCTCGGTGAATCATCATCAACATTAATCTAGTGTTCATACGAATTAAAAACACAAACCGAATGTTTAGAACCGTCAATGATGAGATAATACCAAAAGACACACAAAAAACGAGTATATTGTGGCAGTTACACATTTCACGTTCAGGCACCACCGTAAATTACGGCTCCACCGTAATTTACGGTGGCCATCAGATTGTTACGGTGAATCAAGACTGAGTTACGGTGCAACATAAATGAGAAAATGGGTCACCGTAAATTACGGCAGTACCGTAATTTACGGTACCAAGCTGCCTTCACTTCTTTGTTTTGTCTTGTGTTTTTCTCTCGACCCGTTTTCACCAAAGCATCCATAAGCTGCCTTTTATCCATCTCTTATCTCCTAATTTGCACCTGAAACATAAGCATCGTAGTTATCTAATTCAAGATAATTACACGGCTAAATGGAGGATTATTTCATGTTTTAACACACTTAAGGGTTGTCCAAAGGACCACCCGTCACATCCCCACACTTAACCGTTGCTTGTCCCAAGCAACTCATCAACATAGTTTCGAAACAAGTGATCAAATCAGCCAAACAAATCATGCAATTTCTTTACCAACCCCCTTTTTAATGCCCCAAGCAATACACCCCTCACAATTTCTCTCCTCTCGGCTACAAGTGGAAACTAGCAAAGATAAGCTAGACACACACTAGGCAAACGGGTGGTTGCGCAATCATAAGCTTGTACCTGAATCAACTATCCTCCTATAACGGGTCAAACATGAATGCAAATCAAAAGGGGCTTAAAAGTTGTAATGTGGCTAGGTGTATGGGTAGGAAATGGAATATATATGAGTAGCGAAAATTCGACCCGGTCTTTTTATTACAACTACCAAAAACAACTAACAATGCATACTACTATATACAAGACAATGAAACCTTTTTTTTTTTTTTTTTTTTTTCATTTTTTTTTTCATTTTTTTTTCTTTTTTTTTTTCAATCACACAATACGATAATACACTAACCATGACTATTTCAAACTCATAAACTACTAATTATATCACTAATGCTATAAGACCGGGTCAAATTTGGGTACATTTTCAAGTAAGTAGCTAGGGGAAACAAATGATAGGCTTTAGGCACAAAATTGGGCAACTAAATGACCAAACCCCCGCCCCTCTCACTACCATGCTCATATATATAACTTATGAGGTCCAACCCCCCAAATCCCACACTCACTCACACAACCGACGAGGCTACCTAATGCCCTTATCCTTTCTACATTCATGTCTAACAACGGATTCAAATTGCATTCAAGCACAAGTTCTAACACACCCCCACCCGTAGCCACTCTCATCAAAGATTATTTATATACACGTGTGGCTACAACTCTTACCAAGAATGAAAAGGGTAATAAGGGTTGCCGGTGTATTGACTTGGGGATAAATTGGGGCGACAAGATTTCACATTGTTTTGCTCGACTTAAAATTTTTCAAAAATCTTCAAAAAAATTCCCCCCATCCCCACACTTGGGATACATTGACCCCAATGTATGGCTTTGAGAGGCTTTGATCACTAACCCACTTCGACATCCACAAGAAGCTTCTCATCTCAAACCCCAAATTTCTTTTTTTGTATTTTTTTCATTTTATATTTTTTTATGTTTTTCATTTTAAACACAACACCACCAACCAACCAAACCCAACAATCAATCATATGATCAATCACCACCCATCCTCCCACCATAATCAACATAAACCCACAAATATATACAAACTATACAAGAGAGAGAATACCACCTGATCAATAATAACGCGGTCCTGGGGGCCCAAAAATGGACGACATCATATCGCTCCATTCTCCAAACCCGAACGAGCCGCTACTGCTTCCCTCTTGTTGTTGTGGTCCCTCTTGCCGTCTTGGATCAAGCCACTGAGAATGGTGGAGTTGTGGAGTCGGATACGAAACGCTGCCATCATACGGTGGCAATGAGGCATAATCCACATGTTGTGGATCCTCAACCACCGGCCTTCCGGCATGCCAATCTGCATGCATCCGCCTCATCTGATCATCGTGATATCGGTTATTCATTTCCACCTCCTGCGAATATGCGTGGGTCCGGTGCCATAATTCATTGCGGTCGAAGCTATGTTTAAGCGCCCGCTCAATACTAGCGCTATTCCGCGTGCCTTGATCAAATAACGACCTCTCCGAACCCGACCAAGTATCAAAGATGGCCGCCGGCGGGCGTTGGCTCTCGATCACCTCCTGCATTGAACCACTATAAGCCCACCCCGGCTCATATGGTTGCTGCGCATAGTCGTAAAATGTGCCACCATGACCACCATGAAAAGCCCCAAAACCAACATTTGCACCACCCGTTGGCTCGTCTGCGTAATCATCATCCCCACTCGGAACTAACTCTTCATCACTCTCAGGTTCATCCGGTTCTCCCGGTAACAATTCCCTTGCCCCTAATTTCAACGCCCTCCACCGTTGACCCTCCGATTTCAGCTTGTGATAACGTTCAGACGAAGTGTATGTCCAAACGTTTCCCAACCTATCCAAAGTAAAAGGCAAGTGCCTTTTCGTTAAACCACGGTCTTCAGATGTGAGTGCCTTCTGCTGTTTCATTAAGCCCGTTATGATGCGACAGTACGGGACAATGTCTCTCCCGTATTTGTTCCGACATATCCACAAATGGTGCATGATCAGGTAGCGGATTGGAAAGCGTGGGGATCCATGCATCAATGAATACAGAACAGGTATTTCTGGAAACCTCACCTGCTCTTTATCCCCTCTCCTTGGGATGACATTAAGTAAACAGATCGTATGCAAGAGCTTGGCTTCTATCTTCAGATTTTTTCGGTATAACACGCCACCATACCTACCGGGCAAAAACAAATCCGCCAACATACTGTTCCATGTCACGTGCTTCTCGGGTTTGAGCAATAAATCATCAAGCGTGGGAATCATGTACTCCCTAGTTGGAAGGCTATCATATTTTCCCAACTTCTTCAACGTATCGAATGACATTTCAACTGGTACCCCATGTACCATCCCAACCAACTTCATTTGTGATGGCCTGTGGAAATTGTGACATTTAAGCGTTGCCATCCACTCCTGAATCTCAGTCAAAAACAAATTGCTCTTATCCTTATCCCAACACTTGAGTGCTCCTTCCCAACCCAAAGCACGGAACTTGTCATACACCCCGAACTGGCCCAACTGAGGCTCATCAACATCTCTTTCACAGATAAATGCGGCTGCTTTATTCTTTAACTTGTTCATGCAGTCGTTATACAGAGTTGGCTGCCAAATATCGGGTTGGTCATCCAACGACCCCGAATTCCACACCGGTTTATCACGTGGGTCTAACTGTATCTCTTCTTCTTCCTCGCTTTCGCTTTCACTAACCCTACCCAGATATTGCCTCTTCTTCGATGGCTGCTCCTTTTCCTTACCCTTGCCCCTTGATGAGGATGAACTTGAACCCGGCTTTTCCTTTGTCTTTGCCATTCCTACACACATGAAGAAACAACAAAATAACACAAAAATTAACATTCTCTTCACAAATCATCCCCACACTTGCTTGTTGCCATGGTTGTAGATGTTAGTGAACCCAAAATGTATCAAGGATTTTTCAAAAATTGGGCATGGTGTCTCTACAATGTAGAACATCCCAAAATTTCACTACTTTAACCATAATTCCTACATCTACAACCATCAACCATGTTCAATAACAATTCCATACTCATATCCTAGCAACAAGCAAGTGAGCAAGAACATATAACCTAAATCACCTTGTTTTTCACAATGCATCTCCATAATATAGTAAAATAAGTGTTCATACCTTGTTTCAAGATGAGAGGATGCTTGTGAAACTAAAAATCCCAAAACCCCCAAATTATCTCAACCTAGGGTTTCAAACTTCGACCCCAAAACCGCGTTTTCTCTGGAATTCCTCCTCACAATCACGAAGCTTGGGAAAAATTAGTCGATTTAGACCAAAACCTCACTTGATTTGGACAAAGATTGAGGATTTTATGAAGAAAAGAAGGTGGAAGAAGAAGAAGAATGAAGGTTCTTGGAGAAGAAGAGGTTGGTGAAAAAGTAGAGAGAAAATGGATGGATGGGGTTTAATGCACGTGAAAGGCTGTTTATTTTCGCTTTTTTTTTCATTTTTTTTTTTTATATCCATACGGAATCCTAGCGACCGACAACATTTTTCACCGTACCGTAATTTACGGTCTCACCGTAAATTACGGTGAGACCTGGATGTCAAATATTCACCGTAATTCAGGCTGTTTCCACCGTAAACCCCAACCATTTTTTTCACCACCGTAAATTACGGTGTTACCGTAATTTACGGTAAACACTGGGCTTCAATTTTCACCGTAAAACAGGAGGTTTACACCATAAAACTCCAAAATTTTTTAACCACCACCGTAAATTACGGCTCCACCGTAATTTACGGTGGACACTGGGCATCTCCATTTTTCTAAAACTTGAAGTTTATGTGACCAAATTTTTTAGATTTTTTTAAATTTTTCGATTTTTTTTTTTATGTTTTTTAATTATTTCAAAAACTTGGAAAAATCACCCTACCCCCTCAAAAATCCCGTGTTGTCCTCAACACGATGTAAGAGCAATTCGCGACCCGAACTTCCCCACACTTGTTTCGAACACGGACTTCGAGGAACTATGGCAATTATGCAACTATACAAACAAAACAAAACAAAACTACTATGTACACTATCACCAAACCTGGGCCTCTTACGATTGTTCCTCCTCAACCGGGCGTAGGATGTAGCCCGCTTTGTCAAGCTCCAAGTTGTTGATGTCATTGCCATCCAAATACGGCTTTAACCGGTGACCGTTCACCGTTTGTTGTTTCAATGTTCGCTCGTCTTGAATGTCAACATCTCCGAACCTTCCCACTCGTCGGACAACATAAGGGCCCATCCACTTGCTCTTTAGTTTCCCCGCGAACATTTTCAACCTTGAATTGTATAACCACACTTTTTGACCCACTTCAAAGTTCTTCTTCTTTATCTTCGCATCATGAACCTTTTTCAGTTTGTCTTTGTATGCGGATGCACACTCATACGCTTGGTCCCTTATCTCTTCAATTTCATTCAGTTGAAGCTTCCTCGCCCGACCCGCTTCATCATAGTCCGCATTCACTGTTTTAATTGCCCAATATGCCCTATGTGCCAACTCCATAGGCAAATGACATCCTTTTCCGTAAACCATCCGATACGGAGTGGTATCAAGTGGGGTTTTGAAAGCCGTGCGATATGCCCACAATGCATCATCAAGCTTGCTTGACCAATCTTTCCTATCCGTTCTAACCGTTTTCATTAGAATTTCTTTGATTTGCCGGTTAGATACCTCCACTTGACCACTTGTTTGTGGGTGGTACGGTGTAGCCACACGGTGATTCACACTATATCTCTTCAACAACTTTCCAAAATTGAAATTTTTAAAATGTGAACCACCATCACTTATTATCACCCGAGGTACACCGAAACGAGAAAAAATGTTGGATTGCACAAATTTACATACAACGGAATGATCGTTGGTCCTTGTGGCAATAGCTTCAATCCATTTCGACACATAATCAACCGCAACCAATATGTATAAAAACCCATTTGAGTTTGGAAAAGGACCCATGAAGTCTATTCCCCAAACATCAAATACCTCCACTACCAAAATTGGTTGCAACGGCATTTCATCACGTTTCGAAATGCTTCCCATTCTTTGACAATTGATGCAATTTCGGGCATACTCACGAGCATCCTTGAAAATCGTGGGCCAATAAAACCCACTCGATAACACCCGATAGCCTGTCTTATTCCCACTAAAATGGCCCCCACATGCGGATGAATGAGCATGGGTCAATATCTCTAAAACTTCAGTTTCGGGAACACATCTTCTTATCACTTGATCAGCCCCGATTTTGAACAAGTCGGGTTCGTCCCATATATATTGCTTCACTTGACTAGAAAACTGTTGTCGTCTCTTCTTAGTCCAATGATTTGGAATCGCACCCTTGGCCAAATAGTTAACATAATGAGCATACCAAGGGGCAACATAAGTAGAAACGGCCAACAATTGTTCATCGGGGAACCGTTCATTGATTTCACTTGCATCATCTACACCTTCCAACGGGATTCGGGACAAATGATCCGCGACAACATTCTCACATCCCTTTTTGTCTCGGATCTCAAGATCAAACTCTTGTAACAATAAGACCCACCGAATCAACCGCGGCTTTGCATCCTTTTTCTCCATCAAGTACCGAACCGCACTATGATCCGAGTAAACCACTACCTTGCTTCCCCAAATATACGAGCGAAACTTATCCAAAGCATACACCACCGCTAGTAACTCCTTCTCGGTTGTGGTGTAATTAAGTTGCGCTTCGGATAAAGTTTTGCTTGCATAGTAAATAACCACCGGCTTCTTGTCAACCCGTTGACCCAAAACTGCACCAATAGTGGTATCGCTTGCATCACACATTATCTCGAACGGCTTTGACCAATCAGGTGGTTGCAAGATAGGCGCCTTGACCAAATGTTCCTTCAAAACAGTAAACGCTTGCATACATTCATTAGTAAAGTCAAACGGGACATCTTTTAATAACAAATTGCATAAGGGTTTGGTGATAACACTAAAACCCTTAATGAAACGTCGATAAAAACCCGCGTGTCCCAAGAATGACCGTACACCCTTAACATTTTTAGGAGGTGGCAATGATGAAATTACCCGTATCTTTGCCTTATCCACCTCCATCCCCCTTTCCGAAATCACGTGTCCCAACACAATGCCCTCTTGCACCATGAAGTGACTTTTCTCCCAACTTAGCACCAAATTTTTCTCAACGCACCTTTTTAAAACCTTTTGCAATTCATTGAGACAAGCATCAAAAGTGGTGCCAAAAATGGAAAAATCATCCATGAACACTTCGAGCGACTCTCCAACCATGTCCGAGAAAATACTCATCATACATCGTTGAAAAGTTGCCGGAGCATTACACAACCCAAACGGCATTCGCCTAAAGGCAAAAGTGCCGTATGGGCATGTGAAGGTGGTCTTGTGTTGGTCATCCGGGTGTATGGCAATTTGATTATAACCCGAATACCCATCTAAGAAGCAATAATATTTTTGACCCGACAATTTTTCAATAATTTGGTCAATAAAAGGTAGCGGGAAATGGTCCTTAGAAGTGGCGGCATTCAGTTTTCGGTAGTCAATACACACCCGCCATCCGGTAACCGGTCGGGTGGCAATTTGTTCACCACTTTCGTCCTTGACTACTTGAATGCCGGCCTTCTTAGGCACAACTTGGGTGGGACTCACCCAAGCACTATCCGAAATTGGATAGATAATTCCCGCATCCAACCATTTAATTACCTCCTTTTTTACTACCTCCCTTAGGTTCGGGTTCAACCGCCTTTGAGCTTCTCGTGTCGGTTTGGCATCCTCGGTTGTGATAATTTTGTGCATGACGATAGATGGACTAATTCCTTTAAGATCGGCAATCGTCCATCCAATAGCACCCTTGTTTGCTTTTAACACCTCCATCAAGGCTTGCTCTTGTGCCACTTCCAAATTAGAGGCAATAATGACCGGCAAAGTGTCATTATCCCCTAAAAATACATACTTCAAGTGGCCGGGCAAGTCCTTGAGCTCTAACTTTGGTGGTTCCTCCAACGATGGTTTTGTACCCGAATCGATTTCCACCGGTAGACCCTCGAATTGATGGGTCCATGGTGGTCTACCTTCTTTCATCGCCATAACATCTTGTGCTTCCTCTTCAACCCGCAGTGCATAAGCATGTACCTGTTCAGAAAAGTCACACAGGCAAATATCCAAACCATCCTCCTCATACTCATGCGGGTTACATCCATCTACTATGTCTGCCATAAAACACTCATCAACACCGTTAGCATTAGAATTGTTAGTGAAAACATTTAAACGCATTTTTCGATTTCCGAATGCCATATCAACCGTACCAAATCTACAATCGATAATAGCATGTGCGGTGCTTAAAAATGGCCGACCCAAAATTATGTTCTGTTGTTGTTTAGGGTCCGCCGATGAGTAGTCCAACACCAAAAAGTCCACCGGGTAGTAAAACTCATCAATTTTAACAATAACATTTTGAACCATACCCCGGGGCAACTTATGAGACAAATCGGCCAAAACAACCGTTGTCTCTACCCTTGCTAATGGACCAAAGTCATATTGGTCGTATAATCCCCCCGGTAAAATGCTAACTCCGGCTCCGAGATCTAGCAACGCCTTAGCCATTTGAAAATTACCAACTTGTACATTAATCAATGGCGTGCCCGGATCTTGGAGCTTAGGAGGAAGCTCCCCATTCAACACCGCACTCACTTGCCCGGTCAAATCTACCCGCTTAGGCACTTTTTTCTTGTTTTGCCTCTTTTGTGTGCATAATTCTTTTAAAAATTTTGCATAAGCGGGAACTTGTTTTATTGCATCAAGAAGTGGGAGATTTATTTTAACTTGTTTGAACATATCCCACATTTCCTCTTTTTGAGGACCCCTTGACACAATAACATTTTTCTTTCCCGGGTCAAGTAAAGCCGATGGGAATGGAACTTGACTCGGTTCACCCTCTATTTTTTCATTCTTTTCATTTTTACTTTTTTCACTTTCACCCAACCCCGGTTTTTTAATAGTTGTTTCTTTTGGTTTAACCGGTGAGAGTTCATCATCACTTTCCATTCCCGTGATGTCCTCAACCACCCCCTCGACCAATTCGGGTGACAAATTGGCCTTAAACTCTTTACCACTTCTTAACACACTAACATGGTTAATATTAACATTACCTCGTGACGAACCATGTGAAGGGTTTACCTTTGTGTCGCTTGGAAGTTGACCCTTACCTTTCTTTAGTTCCGCCACATCGGTTGCTAATTGCCCCATTTGAGTCGTTAGTGACTGGATGCTTTTATCACGAACCTCATCTTTTTGCATCCGCACTTCATCAAGTTGATTCCGCTTTTGCATTTCCAATTGCATGCTTTTAAGCATCTCCATCACCTCATTTCCACCCGAAGATCCCCCTTGATCTTGACCCGTTTGGTATTGTTTTTGATACCCTTGGTTATTTCCGCCCCGGTACCCACCTTGATTATTATAAGATGGCCGTGAACCAAAATTACCTTGGCTACCTTGAAAATTTGGGTTCGCTTGATTTGATGGGTTCCCATATCTAAAGTTCGGGTGATTCCTCAACCCGGGGTGGTAGGTATTAGAATTCATGTTGTTGTAGTTCCTACCACCTCCTCCTTGGCCTTGACCTTGGACTGCGTGAACTTCCTCATATTGCCCTTCCAACATTCCTTGGCAATTTTCAGCCGCGTGACCTATTTCATTACACAAAGCACACACATCATAAATTTGATTAGTAGTTTGAACATTACCTTCATCTATGGCATGCACTTGTGGTCGGTTAGTTGTCGGTCGAGCTCTCCTCGAAGCTTGGGCTTTCCTTTTTGATGTAGTTGCCATACTCTCCAAAAACTCCCAATCTTCATTCTCATAATTCGTTCCAAATGTCCCTCCGGTGATAGACATTAAATCCCGTGCATCTTCGGCACTTAACCCCTCATGAAAAGCGTTCATTAACTCCCATAACTCAATCCCATGATGAGGGCAGTTTTTAATCATCATGTTAAAACGCTCAAACGCCTCATGGAACATCTCACCGTGTTGTTGTTGAAAGCTTCTCAACCCCTTCCGCGCATCATTGGTCTTTTGGGCGGTGTAGAATTCATCCAAAAAGGTTTGTTGCATCTCCCCCCATGTATATATTGATGCCGAAGGCAAAGTGTAGAACCACTTCTTTGCCTTATCCTCCAAAGAAAACTGAAATAAGACTAACTTGACTTCATCGGCCGAAAAACCTTGACTCCCAAAAGTGTTGCAAATTGAGTCATAGGCCTCTAGATGGAAATACGGCTCCTCCGTTGCTAACCCTTTATACTTCGGTAAACTTTGCAACGAGTTTGTTCTTACTTCAAAAGTTCTCCCTTGGTTGTTGTGAGGGATAACCACCGGTGAGGGGTTTTGAGTAATGATTGGCCTGAAATGTGCCTCTATTCCCCTTGCATTTTCTCTAAGATGTCTTCGTGGCACACCATACCTACCTCTCGGAATAATCGGCCCATTCGGTCTTGGTACTTGCCCTTGTGGTGCGATCGGTTGTTGAAACTGTTGTGGTCGCATCGGTGGGCGCTGAGGCGGTCTTTGAAATGGTTGTTGGTGTACATGTTGTGGCCGGACCTGTTGCAATGGAATCGGTTGTGGCATTGGTGGCCCTTGTGGTCTTGGCCGAATATGTTGTGGTATAAGTTGTTGATGTTGCATTCCACCAACACTCGCCATCCCTTGAGATTGACTCTGAACATACCCAAAATCCCCTTGATCACCATAATCTCCATAACCATACCCATCATCTTCATACCCCTCAAAGTCTTCAAATCCCTCATCATAATCACCCCCTTGCATTCCCGAGGTTTGCCCAAATGGAATGTTTGAATACTGAAAACCCGATTGTTGTGGTCTAAAGGATGGGGTAGTATGCACAATAGTTGAATTGGGTGCAATTGTGAAGGTAGATGATGATTGACCCGTAGTTGGGGGAAAGAAGTGGGATAATGGTGGGATTGTGGTGGATGGATCGTAAGTGATGGTAGGCTCATTTTGAGTGGTGATTGGTTGAGTGGAATTGGTTGGTGTAAATCCAGCGGTGGTATTAGGTAATGTAGTGTTTGGTGATGGTTGGGTGGAAGTAGGTATAAAGGATGAGGTTGTTTGACTGGTTGTAAGTGGAATCTGAGAATCAGCCATGATGTTTCTCGGTGTAATGGGTGAAGTAGGTGAACCAATAATTTTGTTTTCTCGCACTAAAACTCGGTTTTGTCGTAACGTTCTTTCAATTTCCGGATCAAACGATAGCGGTGATGACCTGTGAGAGCCTCTAGTATGCATACACCTCAAGTACCTGCACACTAAACACAACCAGCGTAAACCCGAAAATAACAAACAAAACTATGAAATTAACACACGTTGCGCACTACTCCCCGGCAACGGCGCCAAAATTTGACGTGATGTCGTGGGTCACGCAAATTTAATCCCTAAACAACTGTAGTTAGCGGTAGTAGGGTATCGAACTCAGGGAGTATGTGGAAAATGTGTTGATTGTATAGCTTTGTATTTAAACTAAAATTAAACTAAATTGCAGAAAATTAAAATTCAAGATTGTGGATTGTTGTTTTAGAAAACTAAATTAAGAACTAAATCAAATCAAAGTTGGTTTTAAACAATAAGGAGAGAACAATGATCACCCTAGGTTTCAGTTCCTTCGAACAGTTGTGTGCAATTTCACTAGAAAGAGTTACATAGACATAACTCGTGTATGTGTGATTGAAGTGATAAAAGGGAACAAAGTACTCGGATTAGATAATGCGAGGTTGTTTCCCGATGACCTATTAACCAATAACCAACCCTAACCCTTCCCGTGAAATCTCGGTTGCCAACGGCACCAAGAACGTACGATCGAGACTAGAAATTGTAATATAGATTAACACGCTACAATCAATCAAACATACACCACGACATTCAAGCAACGCAAGATATCATTCTAGAAATGCAGAAATTTAACACACAAAAGTCTTAGAAACATTCACCTAAGATGATCACCGAAGAGTTTAGCCGGACATGGCTCGGTGAATCATCATCAACATTAATCTAGTGTTCATACGAATTAAAAACACAAACCGAATGTTTAGAATTGTTCACAAAGCAAGCAAATACTCCAAATTCGCCTCCCAAGTCTCCAAGAACCGTCAATGATGAGATAATACCAAAAGACACACAAAAAACGAGTATATTGTGGCAGTTACACATTTCACGTTCAGGCACCACCGTAAATTACGGCTCCACCGTAATTTACGGTGGCCATCAGATTGTTACGGTGAATCAAGACTGAGTTACGGTGCAACATAAATGAGAAAATGGGTCACCGTAAATTACGGCAGTACCGTAATTTACGGTACCAAGCTGCCTTCACTTCTTTGTTTTGTCTTGTGTTTTTCTCTCGACCCGTTTTCACCAAAGCATCCATAAGCTGCCTTTTATCCATCTCTTATCTCCTAATTTGCACCTGAAACATAAGCATCGTAGTTATCTAATTCAAGATAATTACACGGCTAAATGGAGGATTATTTCATGTTTTAACACACTTAAGGGTTGTCCAAAGGACCACCCGTCAGCTATCGCGAGCGCATGATAAAGCGCATTGCTGATTTTGACAAATCGAAAGCTGCCTTCGATGAGGAGAAGGCCAAATTTGATGCTGATAAGAAAGCCGAAGAATGGGGGCGCGAGGGCCTGAAAAATAAACTCCAAAATGCTGAACAGCAACTGGCCAAGGAGAAGGCCGAGTTCAAGCGCATTTGTGCCCAGGATAACGAGCGCGCCTACGCGGCTCGGCAGAAGATTGTTGACCTCGAAGCGAAGGTTGCTGAGTTGACATCGAAGGTTGAAGAGGCGCATGGTGAGAAGGCTGCCAAGCAGCAGATGGAGGTTAGTTTATTTAAAACACTTTTTCTTGCTATGTTGTTTACAAAATGGCATAAGTCGTTTGTCAATTTCCAGGTTGAGTTGTCTGAGGCGAAGGTGCAGTTGTCCCTCAAGGATAGAGATCTCCAAGCTAAGGACATTGAGATTGCTGAGCTCAAACGTCGCTTGAATGAGCAGATTGACAAATGTGAGTCTTTGGAGATCGACCTGGGGGCCGAGAAGGTTAAGGCTGCCACAGCTGAGGAGGCGCGTGATGTTAGCACTGCCGCGCTTAATGTGTCTGAGGCGGAGTGGATGCGCACTCGTGGAGTAGTGCTGGTAAGTTTGTAATTTTGTTATGTGCTTTCTACTTTCGTCCGAGTTGCCTCTGATGTTCCGCTTTTGTTGAAGGTTGCCAACTCCATTCTTAATGCTGGCGAATTAGATCGCGCCGTTGCTGCACTCACGGATGCCACACATGCGGTGGGTCATCGAGGGGGCTACCTGGAATGTGCCAGTCATGTTGAGCAGATGCTTGGGCAAGAATTTGATGTGAGCCATTGCTCGGTGACTGAACAGGCTGATGCCGCGCTTGCACATGCTGAAAACTCATATGACAACCTTACTTTGCCTGTTATGGATCTGGTTGTGGAATCTTTGAAGAAAGATGACTGGTGTCAGCGTCTTAAAGCAGTTCTCGATCCACCAGTTACCGTCGAATTGTCCGACGAAGAGCCGGCTGGTGATGATGGTGGAGATGGTGATGATGATGGCAACGATGATGATGGCGATGATGACGGAGATGATGATGGTGATCGACGCGATGAATAGAGTAGGTTGTTGATAGGCGTTTATGCCTTGTAATTTTCTTTTGCAACTTTGATTGTAAAATGCTGCGTTGTTGCGCATGTTTACATTATATGAATCGTTTTCGTTTTTTCCGTTGCAATTATTGCATTGCTGTCAAAACTTAGGTCAAATTAGCTCGAATAAATGGAAGTGTCTTTTAAGTAAAAGGTGACCGCTCGGTCTCGCGCTTTGTTCGCGGAGGACCTTGGAGGCGGTTCTTGTTTAACAAACTCTGAAATGCTGGAGTGTTTTCGCGCTAATCAAAAGTTTAGCATGCATTTGTAACGAAAAAATGTAACAGAAAACATGTCGTATGCTTTCATTAAATCAGAAATTAGCGCTTAGGCCTTCATACATTGATTGTTAATGGCGTATAGCCGACGTAGGAAAGTAAATGGGTGCAAGGCCGAAGTAGATTACATATAACATTTGCGCAGTTGTTGCGCGTTCCATGTTCGCGGTAAGATGTGGCCATCTAAGGTACGTAACTTGTAGGCCCCTTTGCCCAGCACCTCGTGGATCAGATACGGGCCTTCCCATTTGGGTGCCAACTTCCCTGGGCGTTCTGCATTTGACGCTTCATTGTCGCGAAAGACGTATTCCCCTGGAGTGAAGGTACAAATGCGGACCCTTGTGTTGTAGTACCTTTCCAGCTGGGTTTTGTACTTGGCTTCTCTGATTCGCGCGTTTTCGCGCCTTTCTTCTAACAGGTCCAAGTCAAGGCGTCTCTCCGTTTCATTGTCGACTGTGTTGACCGCTGTCATGCGTGGTGAGGGTAGGCCAATCTCCGCCGGGATAACCGCCTCTGAACCATAGACTAGGCTAAAAGGGGTCTCGCCGGTACTCGTTTTAGGCATGGTGCGGTGAGCCCATAGGATGCTAGGGAGCTCATCTACCCAGCCTCGTCGCCTTGTGCCCAGTCTGGCCTTTATTCCCTCGACAATGCATTTGTTCACGCTTTCCACTTGTCCGTTGCCTTGGGGGTGCGCAACAGATGTGAAAGTGTGTTCAATTTTCATCTCCTTCATCCACTTCTTGAGGTCTTCCGAAGCAAAGTTGGTGCCATTGTCAGTTACAATCTTGAGCGGGAGGCCAAATCTGCATATGATGTGCTCCCAAATGAACTTGCGCACCATCATAGCTGTGGTTGAAGCAAGGGCTTTGGCCTCCACCCACTTTGTGAAATAATCAACGGCCACTATGATGAATTTGACGGCGCCGGGGGCATCCGGGAAGGGTCCCACCATGTCGATTCCCCACTGCTGGAAAGGCCATGCAGTGGATACAGGGATAAGATCGTTTTTAGGGCGCAGTGTTTTTGGAGAATGTCTCTGACAAGAGTCACATTTGCGGATCTCTTTCAGTGCGTCGACATGCATACCAGGCCAGTAGTAACCGGCGCTCATGATCTTCGCGACAACCATCCGTGGTCCGGAGTGAATGCCGCAGATCCCCTCATGGATCTCCCTTATCAGGTAGTTCGCATCCTGGGGGTCCACACAGCGCAGTAGTGGCCCCAGGAAGGATTTTCGGTACAAAATACCACCGTTCATTTCATAGTGTCGGGCTTTGTTTTGGATCTTCCTCGCTTCCGCTCTGTTTTCAGGGAGTACCCCTTCTTGCAAGTACTGGATTATTGGGGTCATCCACGATGGTTGCCCCGTTTCGATCACATTCACTTGTCGCAATAGCACGGATGGATTCTTGAGCACCTCTATCCTTACATCCTTGGCAAGATGTTGAAAAGAAGTCGAGGCAAGCTTGCTCAAGGCATCAGCTGGCTTGTTTTCGGAACGATTGATGTGGATAACCTTGTGCGTTTTGAATTGTTGAAGCAATTCTCTTGCTTGCTCCAGGTACAAAGCCATGACTTCTCCCTTCGCATCGTATATCCCATTGACTTGACTGGCTATCAGGAGTGAGTCAACATGTGCGCGCAAGCTTTTGGCTCCCATTTTGATGGCGAGGCGTAAGCCTGCCAGAAACGCTTCATACTCCGCCTCGTTGTTGGTGTTTTTGAAGTCCAACTTAATGGCGTAAGTAAACTCGTGGTTCTCTGGGCTTACTAGGCGCAATCCTGCCCCCGCGCCATCTTCATTTGATGCCCCATCGGTGTAAAGCATCCAAGTCTCATCCGTTGCATCTTTCTCGGGAGTCTCTATCAGCTCGCATTCTTTAATTTTATCGGCTGGCACTTCTGTGATGAAGTCGGCTAGGACCTGACCCTTGATGGCTGGGCGCGGCCTGTACAAGATGTTATGGCCTCCCAGTTCAATGGCCCATTTTGCCAACCTGCCTGATGTCTCAGGCTTCTGTAGTATAGTGCCGATGTGGAAGTTTGTAAGCACAGTTATCACATGGCCTGTGAAGTATCGGCGCAGCCTTCGGGAGGCGTGTAGTAGCGCAAGAACCAGCTTTTCCATTGTGGAATATCTTGTCTCTGGATCAGTGAGTACCCTGCTGACATAGTAGATCGGAGTTTGCACTCCGTTTCTGTCGACCAATAAAACTGACCCTACTGCCTTATCCGAGGAGGACAAGTACAGTACGAGGGGCTCTTTTTCAAATGGTGCAGTCAGGGTAGGGAGTTCAATCAGACATGCTTTCATTTGTTGAAAAGCTGTTTCGGCCTCTGGGGTCCATTTGAACTCTTGTTTCTTCACACAATTGCGCAACGTGCTAATGAAGGGATACGACTTTGCGGCGTGATTGGAGAGAAAACGATTAAGCGCGGCCAGTCGGCCGGCCAGTCGTTGCATTTCTTTGATGTTTCGCGGTGAGGGCATTCGTTCTATAGCTTGTACTTTCTCTGGATTCACCTTGAAACCGCCGTTTGTTACAATGAAGCCTAGAAACTTCCCTTCTTCCATGCCAAAAGAACACTTGGCTGGATTTAGCTTCATATTTACGCTGCGCAATGAGTTGAACGTTTTTTCGATGTCTTTCAACATTTGGTCCTCCTCGGGACTCTTAACCACTAGATCATCGATGTAAACCTCAATATGCTTTCCGATGTCACCTCCGAAGGTCTTGTCCATCAAGCGTTGATATGTCACGCCAGCATTCTTCAGGCCGAAAGGCATCTTCATGTAGCAAAAGATCCCAAGATCAGTTCTGAACGCTGTTTTGTCTTCATCTTCTAGCTTCATCTGAACTTGATGGTACCCTTTGTAGCAATCCAAAAAGCACTTCCATCGGTATGGCGCGAGAGAATCTATTTTTTTATCGATCTCAGGCAAGGAATAGCAATCCTTTGGGCACGCCTTGTTGAGATCGGTGTAATCTACGCACATGCGCCATCCGCCGTTTGACTTTTCAACCATCACTGGGTTCGCAACCCAACCCTGATATCTTACCTCTCGCAAGATCCCGGCTTTGAGCAGCTCACATACTTGCTCATTCATTGCTTTCGTCTTGTCTGCTCCTAGACTGCGCCTTCTTTGGACCTTTGGCTCGACAGAGGGGTAAGTGTTTAAGCAATGCTCGGTGATGTTGCGCGGGACACCGGTCATGTCTGCCGGGGTCCAGGCAAATATATCCATGTTTCGAAACAATAATTGCTTTAAACGCGTTCGGATGTCTGACGAAATGGCGTGGCCAATTGTCACAGTCTGCTCTGGGTATTTGCGGTTCAAAACCCATTTCTCTGGCTCGGTCGTGGAGACCTTCGCCGCTTTCGTTGGGCGCATTTCTTCGGTTGACATCACTTCCTTCTTCGCATAGATGATTGCCACTCCTGTTTTGGTTGGGAACCCTATCGCAGAATGGGGCGTTGAGGTTACTATGTTTAACTCGCCCTGGGTTTCCCTCCCAATTAGCACATCATGCCTTGATTTTACCGGCATCACCATGAAATTCACATTTGTCGTTCTTGAATGTTTCCCGTCAGAAAACGTGACGGGGAAACTGATCTGGCCGAGTGGAAAAACCATCTCGTTGCAAAATCCAGACAAAGGATAATCGACTGGCTCGAGTCTTGCTTTATCCTCCTCATCGAACTGATTGAAACACTGTTCGTAAATGATGTCGGCTGTACTTCCCGGGTCGATGAATATGTAGTCAGTTTCATAATGCCCGATTATACCGGTAATGACGACGGGACGTGTGGCGCGAGGTCCGCCGCGCACTACCGGAAATATAACCTGCTGCTCTTGCCAAGAAGGTTCATAGGGGCGTTTGCCTCTCTCTTTCGCGCTATACCTGGGTCCGTTGACAATGTGAGTCTCTAGTCGTCGGACCTTTTTGTGGTTCCCTTCATCGTGGCGCTGGAGTTGGCGGGTTTCCTTGCGTACATTCTTCACCAAATGGCTTAGCTTACCGCTTTTGAGCGCTCTCTCGATTTCTTGGCGCAAGCTATAACAGTCGTCGGTCAGGTGCCCTGAATCTTTGTGAAAATCGCAGTACAAGTTGGGGTCTTGCCCTTTCTTGTTTGTCATTGGCCTGGGAGTCTTGAAATCGTGATTCTCCGTCATCAATACCTCCTTTGGCGTTTTTGTGAGCGGAGTCCAGTGCTTGTCACGATTGTCGTCTCTGACCGCTTTCTTGTAACCAATTCGGTCAATTGTTTCTCGCGCATCTTCTCTATAGCGCGGCCTGTCGTCGTGGCCTCTTGATCTCCCAGACTTCCAGTCGTTACTCTTGTATTTGTTACGCTTGTTGTTGTTGTCGCGCGTGTTTTGTCTGGAGAATCGATCTTCAGAATAGTAACCCTTACCACCAGCAAGGGACTCCTCAGTTTGCGCGACGATTTTTGCGGCCTCCATTAGTTTATCCCACTCCTTCGGCATTCCATCTTTACCTGTGATAGTTCTAATGAGACTATCGCAGCGTATGGCCTTCTTGAAGTGACAACGCATCAGTTGTTCACTGACGCCGCCTATTTCCAGACATTCTTTGTTAAACCGGGTGATGAAGTCCTCAAGACCTTCACCATCTCTTCGCCAAATATCTTCTACTTCGGCTGTGTCGCGCTGGTAGCGACGTTGTTGGCTAAAGTAGCTCAGGAATTGCGTCTTGAAATCTGTCCATGATTTGATCTTTCCAGGCGGAAGGCTGTCGAACCAGGCGCGAGCCGCCCCGGTAAGAGTTTGAATGAACAAATGACACCACATGGGCATGTTCCAACCTCCCATGCAGCCCACACTTGTGAACGTTCTGACGTGATCGTCTAGATCAGTCAATCCATTGAATTTCCCAACAGTCGGGGGTAGTTTCTCTCGCGACAGCGGCGCGAGTGCGATTTTCGGGATGAACTTGGAGTGCTCCGCAGCTTCCGCTGGTCGGTATGCCAGGCGGAAATCTCTTTCAGCTTCTTCTGTGTAGCCAATGTGTTGTCTTGGCTTGTAGTACTCATGGTTTTTTGGTAAACGATTAAAGACTGACGATTCCTCGTCACCTTCCCATGTGGGATCATACGGGTCCGTTTCTTCCCATTCGTTGTTCATGTTGCGCGGCGTGAGCCGGCTGTGAACAGGGCCTCGTTGAAGGTTCGACGGATAGTCGTAGTAACTATCCGTTTCCCCTCTTGTATCGCGCGTGTCTTGTACGCTTAAACGTCTTGTAGGGGGAGGCCTGTTGATTCTGCCTTGTAGATTGGCTGGCGGGGGCATTTGGCGCACCCCCTGACTCTGAGGGGTGACCAAGGACGGTTCTGCCGTCAAAACTGCTTGCTGCGCGATCAGCGATTGGTATGCTGCATTGATGGTGGCGATGTTCTTGGCATACCACGAGGCTGGGGTTTCACCTTCTGGTAAGCCTAGTAATGCAGATACATTTTGAGCTGGCGCTGTGTTCGAAGGTCCTTCTCCGTTGTTCCCTGGGGTGACCACTTGGGTGATGCGGGTGATGCTCCCGCGCGGACCCCCAGTATTGGTGACTTCAACTTCGCCGATTTCTTCGATTTGTTGGGCTTGGAAGTTTTGGATTCCTTTACCCAACGCCGTGTTAGAGTTGGTTCCGAAACCGAACTCTGGAATGGTTCCTTGACCAGCCATAGTCGAAGGATGAAAAAGATGTCAAAGGCTCAAATAAAAGAAGATGAGGGTGGTTATAGAAAAAATCGGTGGGCGCCAATGAAGAAACACTGATCTAATTAGGGGCTTAATTGAGATTGGTTTATGTTTCTATCATAGTAGTTAATCTTCTTGTGGATATTTGAGCTCCGACTTGGTGGTTCGATCCTGCAAAACAGAACACCGTTACTCGTTAAGAGGGGAATGTGGGGGTTTCCCTCTTAACCAGGCTCCGGCGTGAGAATAAGCGACTGCTTTGAGAATAATTAAGTGCTAAGAGTGAGAGTAGAGGGAATAGAATGTTTAACCTGTGGAATGAGGTCTCTATTTATAGCCGGAGAGGTGTAAGGGGTTATGGGCTGATGGGCCTTGGGCCGGAAACGGACAACGTAACGGATATGCTCTTTGTCTCACTGGCGTCGACCGCTTAGCGGCTTCTAGACGTTCCTCGGTGCTGGCGCACCTTGATTGGAGCCACGTGTCATTGTTGTCGGCCTTGTTGTCCTTCTGCCATCAGCAGACAAGTGGAGATCGTGGGACAGTTGTCTCCGTCCTCTGATTGGTGCCACGTAGGCGTCCTTGTGTACTTCTCGTCAGACGATCGTGGCGCACGATTGACCAGAGCCTGCTGGACGCTCATTGGCTCCTTTTACTGCCACTTGTACCTTGTGTACCACTGTAGGTAGCCATGCGCTTCCTTACTGTGTAGTTCTTGTTGGACAGCAAACTAACCCGCGCGGGGTTAGTATGCTCATTTGTCCCAACGTTTCATGCTAAGTGCTGATATCCGGGCCTCTTGTGGGCGGTGCCTTGCGCGGGGTAGATCAGAACGTGGTGTAAGCCGCGCGAGGGTCTAATTAGTAAGTTTTACTGAAATAAGGAGTATGGTCTCACGCGCAACCTGAGCGGAGGTTTGCACGGCTTTTTGGGACCATACCCCTTCAAATAAATTGATTATTTGATAATCAAATAAATACTGTTGGACATGAGATTACAGGGCAAAAGAAATTGATTATTTGATAATCAAATAAATACTGTTGGAATTGTGGTGACGAACACGTATGTGATTGAAATAATAAACAATTTAATCCATGTGAACTTGAACTTGAACCTGAACCTTTAATAGTAAGTAGGCATCCGGGCATTCATTTTGATCAACCCGATTCTCATACATATTCCCAAACTCTCCCTTATGTATATCATTTCACAATATAATATGAGACACCCCCTTCCAGTTAAATCGACATAACTCATGTTGATGCCATAGAAAAGTTAGAGATTCCTCTTACCATTTAATTTCCACGAAACAATTTAATTGGGATACACACCACCATTTAATTACCACTTATTTAAAATTCTAATAGGGACATTGTAATAAATTTCAAATACTTAGATGCCACCAAAAAAGAAAAATAAACAGGTTATGGTTTGTTTTTTTATATATAAACAAAAGAGGTTATATGATCTATATAGGTAGAGGTTCCTGTAAAAAAAGGGTTTTTTGTGAGAAAGGTAAGAAAGAATCTACACTATTAGATTTTTGATCCAATGGTTGAGATCATAATGGCAAAATTGTAAATAATGTTTAGTATTAAACATATTAATTTTCTAGATTAAGGGTATATAGGTAAATTTAACATTTTTAAATTAAGAAACTAACTTTAATGCACATGTAACTTCCCCCGTCTTTTTTAAATGTCAATAACTTTTTATACGTAACTCTTTTTTTTTAAAAAAAATCACACCATAATAACGAGCGTTTTTTTAATCTTTAATGTGAGTACCATATTACTATACTTATATAAAGAAAAAAAAATGTTTCGATCAGATGTTTAGTCCATGAATTGTGTTATATACTTACCGAATGGTGTTATATACTTGGTGAATGGTGTTATATACTTACTGAATGGTGTTAATCTGTTATATACTTGCTGAATGGTGTTATATACTTGCTGAATGGTGTTATATACTTGCTGAATGGTGTTATATACTTGGAATGGTGTTAATCTATTATATACTTGCTGAATGGTGTTATATAATTGCTGAATGGTGTTATATACTTACTGAATGGTGTTATATGCTTGCTGAATGGTGTTATATATTTACTGAATGGTGTTATATACTTGCTGAATGGTGTTATGTACTTGCTGAATGATGTTTATAGAGATCTTTTAAAAAAATCAAGTTCCTATAATTAAGGTGGCGGTTATGGGAAGTTTTTAATTAATTGAATTAATGATAAAATTACTTGTTTACCCTTTTGAATTAACTTAGATTTAGGACACATGTCATCTCCACAATATTTCTCACATTTATCACACTTTTAACCTTTTTTACAATAACCTTACCCTATGATCTATTCCAACAAAACCATTACATTCTGTTCTTATTTCTTCGTTAGTTTAAACATTATATTTCCTCTAAAGATGTAATTGAGAATTGGTTTTAGTGATTCCTCTGCAGACGGTTTTTTTCATCATCAGCAAACCAAATCTGAATGATACGCAACATATAATCAAACTAAAAAACAAACATATAAAACCTAAATAAATCGAGGTGTCGAACGTCTTTCACAGCGAACAACCAAAATCGAAACCTTAGTGTACCCCAAAATATCCATTCATCGCCTGTAGCGAAAGGAAATGAGGTAAATTCTAACAATCCAAATTCTGAAATCAAAACACCCCTTTCACTTCAATTTCATTTCCTTCGATTATAATGCTTTGTTTCTCGTTCATCTCCACCGCGACCGCCATGGTTGACCACCAAAAGCCATGGTCTAACTTTAGAAGCTAAAGAAAACATGTAACAACAACCATGAAGGATTAGTTGAAGAATCTGAATACATAAAAAAACTCTTTTTATTCGGATTGGGAAGTACGTGGTCAAAAAAAAAAAAAAAACCTGAAGGGATTAGATACTTGAATGGAAGCGAAAATTATGCAGACGACAGTGACACTGTTGTAAGCCGGTCGCGGCCTTCCTCTTAGACCGTCTCAATATCAAATACATTGAAATTCTCCTTTTGAATTATTGTGATAATGCATTAATTTGAAACTGTAACACCCTTATTATTATTTAAAGGTTTTCGTATAATTTACGAAAATAAACGGGTAATTATGATTTCAAATACATTAAAAATACGGGTTCATTAAAACTTTTACAGAATTAGAACTATACAACATAACATGTGTGAGTTTCGTCATTTAACATAACAACGATACATAGTGCAGAAGCTTGTAACTTAATCGTGTTTGGTTCTTCGTTAGCTTGATCATCCTCCGGTACTGTAAATATACCTACAATCCATAAAACATGAATTGAATCAGTCATACGTAGTTTAAAACGTGTCAAAACGAGTCCAGGAAGCTGAACTGATTGAAATACAAATTTTTCAAAAAAAAGGGGTTCTTTCACGCCACGTGACGGCGCCATGTTGCTCCCTCGCGTGACGCGGGGGAGGCACTTTTCCAGCAGGTCTGCAGCTCAGTTTCAGCTATGCCAGTTTTCACGGAAACGGCCATAACTTCTTCGTTATTGATCCGTTTTACCCGATTCTTTTTCCTACGCGTCCGTAATTTAATCCTCCATCTTATGGAGTTAAAATCCTACATCCAACATAAGAAATTTTGAGACTTCTAAGCCTTCGACTCGTTACCTTTTACCGAATTTTAACCCGTTTATGCATTTTATCAAACAAATGTATTTGTTTGATTCCTATATCTCATACACTTCTTCAAATTAATGTTACCTACCATATTAGGTTCTAATCATAGGTTTATTACACAATTTAAACCCGTTTTCGCTCGTATGCTTATTTTGACCCGTTAAGGGTATTTTAAGCACTTTAAAGCATGAAATCGCTTTCATTCATTTCTAGCGTCTTATTCCTACATTTCTTATCAAGTAATCTTCCACTACAACTATATGTGTGTCGGGTTTAATGTGGATATCTATATATTCCGAGTTTTACCCCTCGGATTATCATTTTACGGCAAAGATTCATATAAAGTCTTTCGACCCAAGAATTTACATCTTTCACTACTCATACTCATTCTAAGCATTTATTTAATCCTAAAACTCGTTTCCAAACCACCTTTAAAGGTTGTTCGTTCGAATTAGCTTACAAGGGCAATTTGGTCAATTTTCACCCTTCTTTTACTACAAGGACCTTTAAATACTTGTTTGACTCAAAATCCGACCTTTTAACTATAATTCTTGTTTGTAAACCCATGTGCTTCTAAAACACTATAATCTTAACTCAATTTATTCGGTTTACCTAAAAGATAACCGAATATCTATATTTTAACCTTGTCTAACTCTTATAGAACACCAAATTCTACATGATGAGTTGTGTTATTATACATACCTTGCTCGGATCAATATATTGACCCGTTTCAATACCTTGCCTTAGTGGCGGCTAAAAGATAGCGCCGTAAACATCCATGTGCTAGTTATTCCCTAAAATCATACCACTCGACAACCCGTTAGTCGATATTGTCAAAGGGTGATAATTTCACCTTTTGACCTATTAAGGCTTACTTCATAAGTGTCCTTTAAAACCAATAGTTATGGTCAATGCGTGACCAATTTACCGTTTTACCCTTATTGTTTGTTTTGGTTTACCCTATAAGGTAACCATTTAAAAGTTCATTTTCCATTTGTCATAAAATGATCGAATTACCGATTTAACTCCTTTTAAACCATCAACATGGTTTCTTGTCATGCTCGACTATCTTGTTCCGTACGTCTACTCGCCGGAACATCATACCTCAACTATGTATTTATCTTATTCGTAACTAAAACGATAAGAGAATATTCTAAAATATAAGACTAGTGTAAGCCATACTTACCTTACTTCCAAATTATGCCTTTCCGTCATTCCTGCTTCGTTTGACCCGCTTCGTTTCCAAGCTTTCACCTAGCTTTTTAATCGTCAAACTATCATTGTAAATTGTAAGATGGTTAGATTAGTCATAATTATTCACGACTATTCCATCTCACTTATTTCATATGTCGAAACTACTATTCGACTTCATGATTAGTTAACTTAGCTTATTAAGGTTAACTACTTTAAATCACAAGGTTTACAACATTAAGTCTAAATCAACACAATATTTAGAACCCTTATCACTTCATATTACGCGTAATCGCCATATCATTCAAATACGCGTTTTCGCTCTAATTTCAACACTTTAGTTTTCATTTAGGCATTTTAACAAACACCTAGTGTGCATAATTTTACATATTTACTAACTAGTTCATAACTAGTTATCTTTACCATGGTTAACATCAACACATTCAAACCTCAAAGTCTAGTGTTCATGAATTACATCTAGAACTTATATCATAACCTCAATACTTATCAATCTTACATTCTAATCTGAGTGTTCATCATATTAACATAAAATCCACTTAGCACATAATAGGGTAATTACCAAATCCCTAGTTTTGACAACAATTCATCAAATTTTCTACTAGGGTTTGTTTCTAAACCAAGATATAATCACAATAACACTCATAGATTCAAGATTCATTCCACAATTTTGATTATGATTGTTCATCATAATCTCAAAGTATCACAAAATCATAAAGTTCAACATACCTTGTAATCCCCATGACTAGGTGATCACGAATTTGTAAACATGCAGACGATTTGGGTTTGATTTGAGCTTCAATTTGAGAGATTTGTTGGATTTAGGGCTAGAGCTCCATGGGAGCTTTCTCCTGGCCATCCTACGCACGCACACACACACTTTTTAGTGTGTGTTGTGTTATTTTTTTTATTAAAACCATTTTCAAGATATCTCAGTTTGGTCCCTCATATTTGGTTAGTTATTAAGTAGGCCACAATCTAACTATTTCTAACACTACTCCCACTTATTAACTAGGTTAAGTATTCCTAGTTAACTTAGTGGGTTCGGGGAATTATGACTCAGTTTATTTTAAGTCCCGTTAATTCAGGCTTCTTATAAACTTTATTTCCTTAAAAGCATTTAATCTCGTTTTATTGAATATTAGGTTTATTTATTTTAAATCCTAATATTTACCGGGTTACCTTTACCGCTAATGGTATTTTACCCGTGTTTTAGCATTAACAGAGTTTGATTACCAAACCCATTTTCGGGGTGTTACAGAAACATTCTGATAGGATAAAGAAAATGAATGTTTGTAACATATATAGTGAGTAGATTGAAGAACCAAGCAAAATTCTTGATTATAAAGCCACACAATAAACAATTGTGATACTACATGATGGTTCAAACAGCAAAATACATAATTGTAACCACATGATGCCTCGAACAATATAATATAGTAGGTAGAGTGAAGAACCCAACAAAATTGGTGATTAGTATGTATATTTTTGTATTGGACACAAAATCATTAACGTAATCTTGCAAAACCATTGAACGACTATAACAAAATACCACAAACTGAACATCATGAACAAACTGTTGGATATAATGTTCAATTGTCGATTAAAATTCAACGTTACCGTCAAGGTACGACCCAAAGAGTTACACTTTGGGCAACGAACATTTCACGGTGTTTTAATCGTTAATCACTGGATCACGAAATAATAAGCGTAATAAAAGAAACTGGTAATTATTTAGAATAATTATAGTGAGCCAGATTAATATTATAATTAATTTGTTAATTATAATAAATTATATATATATATATATGTGTATATATTGTTAATTATTTAGATAATTAAAAAGGAGATACTTATTTTAATTATAAGATAATTATAAAGGAATTGTGATTAGATTATAATTCCTAATCCTTTATATCTTTCAATAAAAAGACTTCCATACTATATGATCTATCAAATGCTAGATAGATATATATAAAAAGGATATATGGAAGTTATATATAAAAAGGATTACTAATTAATCTAGAGATATACCTCTCAAGTTAATATATATATGGTTCTGGACGTTCCCTGATATGATTAGTTGAATCATATTGGGCGTAACTCGTTTCAAAATGATCTTCATGGATCTTAGTCATAAGACGTTTTGAATAGGTACGATCATTGTATCCTTAGACCTGCGGTACATACTAGAACTAACTTAAATGAATGGTTGCTCTTTGATTCTATCTAACGCTGTACGTAACTGGCAGTAATAAGGATAGTTTTGGGAATGATCTGAAGTTTAGTGGGAGTTTTTTGTAGCCAAAGGGATCTGTACTTCTATACTTAGAAGAAGAACACTCTGGCGCCTTTCGTTGATTTGAACTGGTGTTAAATGCGTGGCCACGCTCGAACTAGTAGTAGCTTGATAAACCACTTTAAATCAGGAACGAAATTAGAAATGGTTGAATAATATATGAGAATGAATATGACCCATGTCTCATGTTCAACAAGTGTTCAATACAGAGGGATAAATGAGTCGATAACCAGGGCTATAGTATTTGCATAACCAAAGGTTTGATTAGTGCAAAGAATTAGTTGACATAAATTTGTCATACCTTGTCGGGGGCAATATGATGCAGCTAGGCACCCACTATTGTCTACATTGAAACTTAATCGGCCAATCGACCAAGTGGGAGATTGTTGGATATAATGTTCAATTGTCGATTAAAATTCAACGTTACCGTCAAGGTACGACCCAAAGAGTTACACTTTGGGCAACGAACATTTCACGGTGTTTTAATCGTTAATCACTGGATCACGAAATAATAAGCGTAATAAAAGAAACTGGTAATTATTTAGAATAATTACAGTGAGCCAGATTAATATTATAATTAATTTGTTAATTATAATAAATTATATATATATATATATATGTATATATTGTTAATTATTTAGATAATTAAAAAGGAGATACTTATTTTAATTATAAGATAATTATAAAGGAATTGTGATTAGATTATAATTCCTAATCCTTTATATCTTTCAATAAAAAGACTTCCATACTATATGATCTATCAAATGCTAGATAGATATATATAAAAAGGATATATGGAAGTTATATATAAAAAGGATTACTAATTAATCTAGAGATATACCTCTCAAGTTAATATATATATGGTTCTGGACGTTGCTTTTGGATGAAAATTTTTCGATTCCTTTGATAGTGCTTTTCGAAAAGTCAACAAGAAACAGAAAAACAATATATTTAACTTCAATTTGCGGAACTTCGATTTCGGTTTTTTATCGGCTGCCGCAAAAGGGAAAAAAAGGAGAGGAGCAACAATTTACAAACAAATCATTTGTTTCTTTGATTACGCAAAAAGGTAAGTAAAGTTTCAAACTTTATTTTCTTTAGATTTAGGTTTCGTTTGAAATCGTTTCAAACGAACAAATCAAATTTCGTGGTCAACGATCATCTAGCGAGATCGTTCGTTGAACCAAGGTGTCTTTCTTGGATGTCACGATTCTTTAATTTTATTATAACCTGTTTTGATTGTAAAGAGATCACTGGTGGAAACGGTTTAGAACCGAACCTCGTGTACATCTTTTCCGCTGCGTTCAGTTTGTTTGACAAATTGACTAAAAATTATTTTCCAATAGTTACACGAAACTTCCAACAGTGGTATCAGAGCCACCTTACAAATCAAAGTAGGTTATTTTATAGATGTGTTTGTAGATCTATAAAATAGTTATAGGATTGCATGCTTAAAATCGAGTAGATTTGGCATAGGATCCTGTCACGTATAATAGTTATAGGCAAGTTTTATTAAGGCCAAACATGAACACTTGTCAAAGTTCTCTTTGACAAAATATTTGGCCTTAACCTATTTCGTTTAGCTTAATGATCGTAGTATGCAAATCCGGGTCTAGAATCGTTTTTCATAACACGTGTACTAAATTAGTTTTTGGAGCTACACGCGTTAAATTAGTTTAAAGAAAAACGAATATATTAAAATAATTATTTTTAATATATACCAAACTAAAATATTAAAAAAAACGTAACTAAACACTTTATTTTAAAAATAAAGTTAAAATTTTGTTAAATCTTTTCGTTACGATATCTAAAGGAAATTTAATTTTTCTTTATATTAAAGTTTTTTTTTTGGATTGGATCTAAGATTAAGTGGGAGCACAAAAGGGTTTGTGCTACACTTAATGGGCTCGGTTCACGTTCTTGGGCTCGAACGAACCGAACATATTATGAACCTGGAATTGCATATTTATTTATTTATTTTGCGTTTTGCCATGAGATGTTTATTACACCATAAAATTAATAACTAATACACGATCATTAAAACGACAATTTTAATAAAAGGTTTATTAAGTATTGGATAGGTAATTAAAATAAACAGTTTATTTTAAAATACAAAAAATCAAAATTGGTTTTTCAAAAATTAAAAGTTAATTTGAAAACCGTAATTAATAAAAGTTATTAATTAAAATGAATTTGCGACACGACCAACTCAGATTAAATAGGGTATTTAAAATTAATAGGTCGAGTGATTGAAAGGTGTTTCAAGTCGTCACAAACTAAAACGTAAAATTGATTTTTACAAAGGAATTGTATAGCCTATGTTCATGCCATGGGCCGTACAAGTATTTTAAAACGACCCGAACTGGTAATTTTAAAATATAACCCAAACTAAAATCGATATTCTACGCCACCCGGAATTAAGAACACCCGAACTGATCTATCCGAACCCCTGGTGCTAGTGTTTACCCTGCATCCAGGCCTACGGTTTTGGTTAGGGGTAGTTCCGCAATTTCCATGCTTACATGGGCCGGGCTACAGTTCTGATTTGAGGACAAATATCACTTTTGCGACACGAGAGCAAATGTTAGTGTTTACCCTGCATTTGTTTTCTACGGTTGTGAAAGTGGGCGTAGTTGGGGTTAACGTACCAATGCTTGACACTACTCGTCATGCGACCCCAAACCGAGAATTGTGTAGTTGACACAATTGGTGATCGTCACCTACCCTTCAATCTATGCCAGTTAAGAGTGCTAAGTCCATTCACTGAGTTATGGGGAGATGGGATCTCATCCTAATTCCTAAAATTTTGTATATCTTGGGTCAAAATTGAATTAGGTTAATGCATGAAAATTACTAATAAAATTTTCTTCTAAATTCTACAGATGTCTACAAACAATTCTGATAACACCAAATTCTCGCTTAAGTCCATCCTTGAAAATGCTAAACTTGATAATTCTAACTTCATGGATTGGTACCGCAACCTGAAAATTGTTCTCAGGGCGGAGAAAAAGGCTTATGTCCTTGAAGGACCAATTCCCGAAGCACCTGCTGCTAATACGGGTGCAGCCCGTAGGACATGGGAAAAACATGTTGATGATTCCCAAGATGTGACATGTCTTATGCTTGCTATGATGATTCCAGAACTTCAGAAGAATCTGGAAAACTTGGGAGCATATGAGATGAGTGAGCAGCTGAAAAACATGTTTCAGCAGCAAGCTCGTCATGAACGTTTTGAGGTGATGAGATCTCGCATTACATGTCGCATGCAGGAAGGTACTTCGGTCAGTGCTCATGTACTGAAAATAAAGTCTTTTGTTGATCAACTGGAGCGTCTGAACGCACCCCTTAGTAATGAGTTAGCTACGGATGTGATCCTTAACTCGCTACCCAATTCATATCATCAGTTCGTAATGAACTATAACATGAATGGGTGGGAAAGAACGATCCCAGAGTTGCATCAGATGCTTAAAACTGCTGAGACAAACATCCCAACTAAGGGCAATCCAGTGCTGGCGATCAGGGAAGGAAGAATTACCAAGAAGAAGCAATCCAAGGGAAAAGGCAAGACGAGTAAGCAAGACAAGGGCAAAGGCAAAAAGGTTGCCACTCCGAAGGCAAAGCCTCATAAAGATGCCAAGTGTTTTCACTGTGATGAGATCGGGCATTGGAAGAGGAATTGTCCCAAGTACCTGGCTGAGCTGAAGCTTAAGAAGCTGCAGATAGGAGAATCCTCAGGTATACATGTTATTGATCTATTTTCCTTTTCGAGCAAATCTTGGGTGTTTGACACTGGATGTGGTTTTCACATTTGTAATGATTTGTAGGGACTAAAAAGGATTAGAAAGCTGAAGCAGGGTGACTTAGAGCTGCACGTTGGGAACGGGCAGAATGTTGCTGTGAAGGCAGTTGGAGAATTTATTCTTGAATTACCTTCTGGATTGTTTATTTCTTTAGACAATGTTTTTATGTTCCTAGTTTGACTAAGAATATTATTTATGTTTCTGCTTTAAGAGAACAAGGTTTTAATTATGCTTTTGATATTGTTAATGGTAACATTTCTGCATTTTTAAATGGTGTGTTCTATTTTGAGGCTAAGCCTCACAATGGTGTCTATGAAATAGATACTTCTAACAATAGATCAAATAATATGGTATGCTCTCTTTCCTCTAAACGTGTTAAAACTAGCTTTAATCAAACATATCGTTGGCATTGTCGTCTTGGCCATATTAACATCAATCGCATGAGGAAGCTCCAGACTGCAGGGATTCTAGAATCCACGGGCCAGGAGACTTATGATTTATGCGAATGTTGTCTAAGTGGCAAGATGACTAAGGCCCCTTTTACCGGAACTAGTGAAAGGGCCAAAGACCTGTTAGAACTCATACATACTGATGTATGTGGTCCATTCAGGACTATGTCAAGGAACGGGGAAAGATACTTCGTTACATTTACTGATGATTATAGTAGATATGGATATGTTTATCTTATGAAGTTTAAACATGAAACCTTTGAAAAGTTCAAAGAATTCCAAAATGAAGTACAGAATCAACTAGGGAAAACGATTAAGGCACTTCGATCCGATCGAGGTGGTGAATACATTAATCAAGAGTTTGATGAACATCTCAAGAAGTGTGGGATTATATCCCAACTAACTCCACCCGGAACACCACAACTTAATGGTGTGTCTGAGAGGAGAAATCGAACCTTATTAGATATGGTTCGATCAATGATGTGTCGTACAAACTTACCACACTCCTTTTGGAGTTATGCTCTTGAAACTGCTACACGTCTTGTGAATATTGCTCCTACTAAAAAGGTAGAAAAGAAACCATATGAGATGTGGCATGGTAAACCACCTAAAGTCTCTTACCTTCGCATATGGGGATGTGACGCTTATGTTACCAGTGAGTCTTCGGACAAACTTGATCCTCGCGGTGAAAAGGTTGTTTTCATTGGATATGCATATCCGGTTGGTTATTATTTCTATAATCCTGCTGAAAATAGAGTTTTCACTAAGCGTCGAGGAACATTCCTAGAGGATGAGCTTATGGCGCGAGGAATTGGAGATAATCTTGTGGATCTTGAGGAAATTCGAGAACCACAAATTAATCAACCAATAGTCGAATCTGCCTCTCAACAAAATATTGTTGAACCTGAACCTGAGAGGATTCAGGAATCTGATGTAACACTAGGCGTCCGCAGAAGTACGAGGGATCGTCATGAACCTAATCGGTATTCACCTGATAGGTACGTCTTGATAATAGATCAAGAAGAGCCCTCAACCTACAAAGCTGCGATTTCAGGTAACGAATCTGAAAAATGGCTCGAAGCCATGGGCGTCGAGATGCAATCCATGTATGACAACCAAGTCTGGGATTTGGTTGAACTTCCTCCCGAATGTCGGACTGTAGGAAGTAAATGGGTTTTCAAGTTGAAAACAGACATGGATGGAAATGTGCAAACCTATAAGGCTCGGTTGGTTGCTAAAGGATTTACTCAGACTCAAGGAGTTGATTATGAGGAAACCTTCTCGCCAGTAGCCATGCTTAAGTCCATTAGGATTCTACTTGCCATAGCCGCGTATTATGACTATGAGATATGGCAAATGGATGTCAAAACCGCGTTCCTAAATGGACACCTTACAGAAGATGTCTATATGGAGCAGCCTGAAGGTTTTGTAGATCCTAAGAATCCAAAGAAAGTTTGCAAGTTGAATAAATCCATTTATGGATTGAAACAAGCATCTCGAAGCTGGAATCTTCGTTTTGATCAGAAAATCAAACAATTTGGTTTTATCAAAAACGAAGATGAGCCATGTGTTTACAAGAAGGCAAGTGGGAGTTCTATTACTTTTCTGATCCTGTATGTAGATGACATACTTCTCATTGGAAACGATATCCTAATGCTGCAGGATGTTAAATCCTGGCTTGGTAAATGTTTCTCAATGAAGGATCTTGGAGAAGCTGCTTATATTCTAGGAATAAAGATTTATAGAGACAGATCTAAGCGGCTACTTGGACTTAGTCAAAGTACGTATATCGATAAGGTCATTCGGCGCTTTTCGATGCAAGATTCCAAGAAGGGTCTCTTGCCAATGGCAAGTGGAACCGTACTGAATAGTCATCAGTGTCCCAAATTGGACAAAGATAAAGAGGATATGAAAAAGGTTCCATATGCCTCTGCTATCGGTTCCATCATGTATGCCATGTTATGTACTAGACCGGACGTATCGTTTGCTCTGAGCTTGACTAGCAGATATCAACAGAATCCTGGTAAAAGTCACTGGATTGCTGTGAAAAATATCCTAAAGTACTTAAAAAGAACTAAGGATATGTTTCTGATATTTGGCGGTTTGGAAGAAGAGATGAGAGTAAAGTGTTACACTGATGCAAGCTTCCAAACGGATCGTGATGATTCACGATCGCAGACAGGCTATGTTTTTACTTTAAATGGTGGTGCTATAACTTGGAAGAGTTCTAAGCAAAGCGTGGTGGCCCAGTCGACCACTGAATCAGAATATATAGCGGCTTCAGAAGCTGCTAAGGAGGCTGTTTGAATGAAAAAGTTCATTGCTGATCTCGAAGTTATACCAAGCATACAGAAGCCTATCGAGATATTTTGCGACAATACAGGTGCAATTGCTCAGGCAAAGGAACCAAGGTCGCATCACAGCACGAAGCATATTCTCAGAAAATTCCACTACATACGGGAAGTTTTGGAAAGAGGAGACATCGTAGTAGAGAAAATTGATACTGATCAGAATCTAGCGGACTCGTTTACTAAGCCTATACCTCAAGTGAAACACGAGAAGCATGCAGATAGTATAGGTCTTAGATATGCTAGACAGTGGGTCTGATTTTGTAATTTAGTAATTTGGTGCATTTTGAACTGTAAACAATATTTTATGTTTATTTGAATTTAATGGTTGAATGTCTTTTAAACTATTATATTTGTGTTCAAATATTAGTACGTTAGGTATCTATGAATATTGTATTCTAAAATGTCCGTAGTCTATCAGATTCGTGAGAACCAATCTGGTAAAAGACTATTGTGAATTAGATGGTTGATCCATATAATGGATACTCAAAGTGTTGAGAACCATATTCCCTGATATGATTAGTTGAATCATATTGGGCGTAACTCGTTTCAAAATGATCTTCATGGATCTTAGTCATAAGACGTTTTGAATAGGTACGATCATTGTATCCTTAGACCTGCGGTACATACTAGAACTAACTTAAATGAATGGTTGCTCTTTGATTCTATCTAACGCTGTACGTAACTGGCAGTAATAAGGATAGTTTTGGGAATGATCCGAAGTTTAGTGGGAGTTTTTTGTAGCCAAAGGGATCTGTACTTCTATACTTAGAAGAAGAACACTCTGGCGCCTTTCGTTGATTTGAACGGGTGTTAAATGCGTGGCCACGCTCGAACTAGTAGTAGTTTGATAAACCACTTTAAATCAGGAACGAAATTAGAAATGGTTGAATAATATATGAGAATGAATATGATCCATGTCTCATGTTCAACAAGTGTTCAATACAGAGGGATAAATGAGTCGATAACCAGGGCTATAGTATTTGCATAACCAAAGGTTTGATTAGTGCAAAGAATTAGTTGACATAAATTTGTCATACCTTGTCGGGGGCAATATGATGCAGCTAGGCACCCACTATTGTCTACATTGAAACTTAATCGGCCAATCGACCAAGTGGGAGATTGTTGGATATAATGTTCAGTTGTCGATTAAAATTCAACGTTACCGTCAAGGTACGACCCAAAGAGTTACACTTTGGGCAACGAACATTTCACGGTGTTTTAATCGTTAATCACTGGATCACGAAATAATAAGCGTAATAAAAGAAACTGGTAATTATTTAGAATAATTACAGTGAGCCAGATTAATATTATAATTAATTTGTTAATTATAATAAATTATATATATATATATATATATGTATATATTGTTAATTATTTAGATAATTAAAAAGGAGATACTTATTTTAATTATAAGATAATTATAAAGGAATTGTGATTAGATTATAATTCCTAATCCTTTATATCTTTCAATAAAAAGACTTCCATACTATATGATCTATCAAATGCTAGATAGATATATATAAAAAGGATATATGGAAGTTATATATAAAAAGGATTACTAATTAATCTAGAGATATACCTCTCAAGTTAATATATATATGGTTCTGGACGTTGCTTTTGGATGAAAATTTTTCGATTCCTTTGATAGTGCTTTTCGAAAAGTCAACAAGAAACAGAAAAACAATATATTTAACTTCAATTTGCGGAACTTCGATTTCGGTTTTTTATCGGCTGCCGCAAAAGGGAAAAAAAGGAGAGGAGCAACAATTTACAAACAAATCATTTGTTTCTTTGATTACGCAAAAAGGTAAGTAAAGTTTCAAACTTTATTTTCTTTAGATTTAGGTTTCGTTTGAAATCGTTTCAAACGAACAAATCAAATTTCGTGGTCAACGATCATCTAGCGAGATCGTTCGTTGAACCAAGGTGTCTTTCTTGGATGTCACGATTCTTTAATTTTATTATAACCTGTTTTGATTGTAAAGAGATCACTGGTGGAAACGGTTTAGAACCGAACCTCGTGTACATCTTTTCCGCTGCGTTCAGTTTGTTTGACAAATTGACTAAAAATTATTTTCCAATAGTTACACGAAACTTCCAACACAAACAGCAAATCGCCATGGATGGATAATAAGATCATGCAAAAAATGACAAAGTAATTAAAGAAGAAACATCTCCCATTTTCACTATCATCACCACTACTCAACATGACCACCGCCTAGCCTTCATCGGAAACGAAACCGCCCAGCCTCCTCTGGCAGCGGCACTGCCACCGCGCCACCATTAGTGGCGGTTAAGACTCACCGGAGACGTCGAGGCGGCGGTTACGACTCGATGGAGACGTCGAGACGGTGGTACGACTCGCCGGAGACGAAGAGATGCAGTTACGAATCGCCAGAAGTTATAGGGTTGAAAATAACGTGATGAAGTAAAAGCATACCAATTTGAATGATATGGCCATTGCAGGTTGAAGACTTGCAGAAAAACGCAGGGTGTTCGATTACCCTCACCATCTTGTATCAGCTACAAGTCCTAGAATCAAGAAAACACAACAATCATATGATGAATTTAAAATTGAATGAATGAAACCAACAGTTACAATTGTTCATCCGGAATTTATACCTGTCGGGATTTCGGCGAAGGGTTGCAATCCTTAATTTCGGTGGAGCGCTGAATCAAAAAACGAAAAGACGCAACCGTTGAGATTGACTTTATTCCGGCGAAGGGTTGCGACCCGTGGAGTAACCACATTGAATAGTTTTTGTGAACCGTTGTTAGAACCATTAGAACAGCCGAAATACTTCAACTGGTTTTATGGCGGTTTAGTTTTGGATGACGGTTACGGAATGAATCGGTGTAGATTTGTTTTAGTACTCGCGTCGGTTGTGTTTGTATATGTCGGTTTTTTTATTTGATGCATTGCATCGGTTTGGTTAGCAATTGGTAATTGTAAAATTTTGAATGAATGAATCGTGCCTATTAAATTTAGAACGAAAAGGTGCCTGTTTTGAATGAATCAGTGTGTTTCAACGAAAGGATGCGAAGGTGCAGTAAAGGCAAGCTAAGTTGCTAATTGTATAAGGGTATAACATTAATAGCACGAGTAATCAATCATATGTGAAGTTGGAGCCAACTAATAATGTTACGGTTATTTCAAATGCTGACTCAGCAATGGTGTCCCAGCCACTGCAACAAAAGCAACAAGTTGGTGGCCAAAACAGCAGGATCTTGCATAGCCTGGGAAGTCATATGGGCGGGGGGAATATGTCAACTTTGACTCAAAAATCGTATGGGTTTCCAAATGGATCAGTAAACAGTAACTTAGGGATGATGGGTAAAAGTTCACCGATGGTTAATAGTTTGGGTAACTCCGAAGGATATTTGACAGACTCTCTATGCAAACTGTGAGTATACTCGATCCCATTTTCATTTTTATCACTTTGGGTGCAACATGTACATTATACAAAAACACGCAACCCTATGATACTTGTTTATTCAAATCACATTCTATCCACAATTAAACATGAAAACATGTTATACTTGTTAGACTCTTATGCTCTGTATACATTGTGTCTATATTCTCATTAACTTTGCAAGCCTACCTTAACAATTATAGTGTTATAGGATTAACGCACCGCCTGTATTCTTGAGGTATTGTTAAGTAAAACACATTACACCCTCTTCGTCTCGACAATGTTGGGTAATCACAATTGCGTTGGAAACTTTGGTTTGACACATAGTTTACACCCGTTCAGCATATTAGTAACTTGTATACATTATTCATGTTGGATATGAGCACGTTAAAACATTTTCATATTATTCTATGTATTCAAACTTGTATACTCGCGAACATATTTGTTGATCATTATTTTAATACATGTTGCAGGTTGATAGGTGATGAATGAAGAAAACAATTATTTATGATTCTTGTATTTGGTGCTACAATTGATCATGTTTTGGTTGTTTGAACAATGTATGACATTTAGTCTTAAATGAAATTTTGATTTAATAATTATTGCAACAATTTAGTGTTATGAAGCTATGAGCAATCATGTTTTCGTCTCACTCCGATGTTTCCGCCATCGGTTGGGGGTGACATTGGGAGCTTTTACGGGGAAGTCCCAAATGGTCTAACGTACCAACGATAACGTCTAGCGGTAGACGTAAAGCAAAGCGGTCCAAAACATCATCGTCGGTTGACCCGGACATACCAACTTCGGATGCGAGTAACGTCGACTGAAACATTAATTTGGAGGACGACGAGGATTTGGAGTTGGAACAACCGCCCGGTAGAAAAAGTGGGAAAAATAGGGAAAAGAAGGCGCAGTCCTCTTCGGCTAATTTCGACATAATGAAGGAAGATTTCGAAGAGATGAACCGACGCTTACAAGACATTCGAGATCTCGGTCATAGGCGTTTAGAGACTATGCAAGAAAGAAACGCCGAAAACAAAAAATTTGTTGCGATACAGGAATCGAAGCAAATGGAGAAAGATATAGAATTTTTGTCTAAACCCATCGACCATCTCGTAGGATACACGTTGATCCTAACGCAAATGCGTCGGCAACAAATCCGTGAAAAATACGGACTTTAGATTATTAGTTTTTTATTTAGCAATGTAATTTTTTACTTCTTTTTTTCGGTTTTTTATTTTTTTAGCAATGTAACTTTTTTATTTAATGAAATTTTATTGGTTTTAATTTAAAAAAAATTAATAATTGGGTAATCATTGATGGGGCATTATTGAGCATTATCCCACTACACCCATTTATGAAAAACGCCCTATAATGCCCCTTTTCTGACTGGACTGCCACATAGCATAAAACACCTAAGGATAGAGACATTATTTGGGTGTACCACTACACGTGTTCCAAGCATGAAAGGAGTATTCAACGCATTTATATCAATTTTAAAAACAAATCGACCAAAACAACGCCTCTTCTTTAAGTTAAACTCCTTACTTTTGGTTAACGGTTTAACGCATCACAAAATGTGCCGCCAGCTATAAACAACTAAGGCATCATAAATTAATCGGGATGGTGACTCGGATGGGGTCTGCCCGCTAAGCTGATCATAAGCAAAAGCATATCGAAGCTCATAACATCATCCATTATCCATCATATATTTAATTGGGATTACATAAAAGTTTTTTATATAAGATGGTAGATATTCATCTTTTAACTTCATAAGCTTGAAGTGAGATTAGGTAGCGGTATGGACTTTTGAGTGTGGGACCCACTGATGAATAATTCACTTGAATTTAATGGGTTGTTAATAAGGGCTTGGAAACCGGTGGTTAGGTTAAGTGGATCTTATACCTGCAATCTTGGTTAATGTGATAAGATTTGTTTATAAAATAACTGAATATATTGATTGCCAATGTTTATGAATGTGATTCCATTGCAGATAATTTTTTCAAGACGAAAATGATAAGTGTGGGGATGTGATGTGTGTGTAAAAACACATTGTATTTTATATAGTTTTTTTATCGAGTCGATTTTAGATCTGTATGTTATTCTTATAATGTGTTGTGTTTTATTGACTTAATAGGGGCTAAACGACAAATAAGGAGCATCCAAGTTGGAAAACGGGTTCGACGGGTCTACACGGGACCTACAACGCAAGTTTTAGAAACCATACATCCTCGCGCCACGCGACGGATGCATACGGGACTGGCGTGTGGCGTGACAGACACCAAGTCAATGAAAGTAAAAACTGACTCCCTAGAAGAATGAGTATGGCACGTGGCGTGACGATGCGTCTAACGCTCTACGTTTCTGTACTTTCCATATTTAGAAAGTTTGTATTCATTTTCTACTTTTAGAAACCTTGTAATTCGTATTTCATTTTCACATTTATAATCCGTGACTTTGATCATTAATGGAAACACAATTTTATCCACGCTTGCTTAATTCATACATACATACATAATACTTATACACGTTTTATATACGAAACTGAAACATTTTCGATGTTTATTTATATCTGGAATCATACTCGTATATATTCTTGTTTACTTGTATAGACCTTGAAATGCCCTTAAAGATTCCTAAAAACACTTAACATCCTAAGGGAATTGCATAATGGAACAGGTGACCAAACAACAAGGACCAAAAACCAAAAAAATTGAGTTTTCAAGAGGCTTACGTACCGTATCCACCCTCTTACGGTCCATAAGGGCCTCTAGGCGGGCATAATTGGTTTAGGCTACGTGATTGGACCTCCTTTTCCACTTCCTTTCTTCTACAGTCACATTCCAACCTTCTTTTAACCCAAACCCTAATCCCCAACTATATATATACATCACTTCCATAACTCCTCCACACTTTACAAACTTTCCAAACTCTCTCAAGACTCTCTCAAAGTGCAAGAAATATCTGCTTTGAGCATAACACTATCTTGTGTTCAAAGTGAGTTCTAACTCACTTCTCCTACTTTTTCTTCTTGTTTTCTTGCATCAATCTACTTAGGTGACCTTCAAGTATGTTACCCAAGGTTCCCCAAGGTGTAACAAGGTGGTACATCATTTGTGTAAGGCTCCAAAATAAGATTTGAATACTGCTTAACAAAAACTTTTACAAGCAGATCTCATTTCATTGTTCATCCCATGGAATCTTGTACCAACCTTGTTCCTAATCAAACTCAAGGTTATAGGGCTTGTGTATGGTTGATTTCCAGAGGATTAGAGGCTCAAAAACCTTAAGAACCTACTGCCCTAAAGATTTCCAAATAACCTACAAAGTGATGGAACCATCCAAGCTTTCAACCTTCAATGTTGAAATACTTGTGTTTTAGTTAGGTGTGAACAATGGAAGCCTTGGATTTCCAACTATGATTCCACCATCTCATTTAGTTAGTTAATCCATTTTCTGTAACCTAAGTTATCAGTAAACATTCTAGTAACAAAGTGTCCAAAACTAAACCAAGTCTCCAAACATTTGCAATGATTTGAATGCACTAGTCTAGTTTGAGTTTCACTTAGTTACTTGATGATTTAGAAGATGTATACTCGAAGTAGCTTCCAAGAAAAAAAGTGAGCTAACCCCACCTCGTCTCCAACATTTGCCATGTTGGGTATGCACACGGCGGGTTGTCCTCGTTTGGCTACTTAGTAAATTATACACTTTCATTCTTATTTTCATATTCATGACCAACCAAAATCATCAACTAAGTTGATGATTTTGTGCTTTGGTGAATCGTATAATGAGGTTAAATAGATGGAATTCATCCTACCTCCTTGCATGACCATTTTCATGGTACCTTATAACGCATAAGATTATAACATGAATTTTTCGTCATATCAATTCTGTGACAACTCGGAGTTTCAAGGTTCTTTTCGTCTGTGTGTTACCTTTATAAACGTTCTGTCAGATGTTGCAATTAGGCGTTTATGTGTTTGTTATGTGAAACTCTTGCGTTTATGTGTTTGTTATGTGAAACTCTTGCGTTTGTGTGTTCGTTATGTGAAACTCTTGTGTTATGTGTGTATGTTTACAAGAAACCGTGACACGGTTAATTGTGTAATTTAGTGAATTTAGGAAACTAACTTATATGGGCCGCGAGTTACTTAAGCCCAACCCGAGCACACATATATGTCTAGTTAGGTCACACTTGCTCATGGGCTTAGTAAAGCCCAAATGAAGCTTAGAAGATGGGCCGGCCATTGCTGAAATTGTATTTACACGCACACACACAAAGAATTGGATGAGGTCTTTATAATTTTGCATTCCCTATAGCAAACCCTAACCACCTCTCTTCTCCTCCAATTGAAATTGTCGGCAGCCCCTTTGACCGAAGCCTTCCCCTTGCTTTGCACATCTCTATAATCTCTTGGTTGGTACGTGTATACTTCTATTAATTATGTTAAATATTATCGGCTATATGTGATCATATGAATGTTAATTATGTCAATAATCATGAGTTCTCTGTGAATATGAGTGATGTAATTGTGTAGATTTGCATGCTAGTAGCAGTTTGTTATTGTGCGAAACCACCGATTTTATTTGGTCCAATTAAAGTGTCCGCTAGATCCACAAAGTCCAAGCAAACCAATTATGATATATGAGTAGCTTTTAGTGGTCCAATACACTTGAAGTTAAGTGGTCTGACAAAGTTGATAGCCATGAATAAAGATGGCGGCCATGTGTATAGTCTTGGGCTAATCAAACCATATGGGTACTATAATAAGATTGTCATTGTTAGTCTAGGGAATAATGAATAATAAATAATGATATGATGGTTTGTGAATTGCATTGAAATCAGATTGGACTAAATAGATAGGAACCGAATGTGTTAATGACAAACTGTTTTGCAAGTTAGTAATTGTTAAGGGGTTCGATTCATGATTCTTGATTTATGTGATGTTTTGTTATTTGATTGGTAGCAAACTTTAGTCCAAGGGTAGGTATACAAGATGATCAATGAGAATTGTTGTGTTAGTTGTTTTGATTTGAGCATGAATTTTGGAGATGATTGCCACTTTTTCTAATTATTCAAATAAAAAGGAAGTGTGGGTCGGCCCAGTTAAAAATAAAACGGAATTTAAGGTTTGACCCATGGATATGTATACATGTCTTCATGGGCCGAAGACTTTGTTGTTAGTGGTCAGAATTCTCTATAAATTATATGTTAATAATTGTGATTTATAAGTCTGTATAAGAGATTCTTGGCTGCTTCGTGTAGATGATGTTATGTAATCACATTATCAATTCACAGTGAATTGGTTTCTAAAAGATTATGGCTATGAAACATGAGATGTATTCATTAATTATATGAAACGATATAATTGATTCTTGCGCACGATTTGTGATATAATTATGCGAGTACTAGTTAGTCATATTAACATGTGGGGTTCTCGTTTCTGTGTGCATTGTATGTTAACACGTTAATCTGGGATCACATGTAAACATTCGAATGTTTGGAAACGGTTAGGGCAATGCACAACCCCATTCGTATACTCACTGATATGATATTTTCACCCTAGGTCGCGAGTAACGGACTTAATCATTAATTAACGTTGAAAGTACGATAACATACCGAGCAAACTAAGGTGAGTTCATCTCTCTTGAGCATGCGTCCCGGTGGTTGGGACAGTTAGTGGGTATCCCGGGGAGGGATAAGTCTTTTGGGTAAAAAAACGGGAATGTTGGATAATATACTCTTCCTATCACCTTTAAAGTCCCTCCGTGTTGTTTGGTTACCTGAGTGGTAACATGGTATTAGTTAGTAGCGCTACTTAAGTTTGGCAACCTCACCCCGTACCTGGGAGGACGGGTGTTGAACAATTGACCTAGTCATGACCAATGCTTTTATAGGAGCATTGGAGAAAGGGCAAAGTAAATCAAAAGCCGTCTTGTATTCGGGGTATTATCAACATTACTTTCGGATTTATATTCAATGAATTGGACTAAACACTTGGTAACTAACGTTTTCGTAAAACTATGAACTCACCAACGTTGTCTGATACACTTGTTGCATGCTCTGTAACGCCCAACTTAATTAATCAAGATTTTAATAATAAAATACACATTTTAATGCTAAAATGTGACTTTACAAAAACATTTCATACTAACATTCCCACATGTTTACAACATTTCAAAAACATATTTATAAGTGTTTATATAATTCATTTATAACTAAACAAATCAAGATTTGACGCGGAAGCTTCATTTAACGAGTGTTCGGTTCTTGCTCGTCGCTTGATCTTCATCTGGGCACTCTTGACATTCACCTATGATCAAAACCAACTTAAAAGTTAGTTTTGATAGTTAAATAATAAGTTTAAACAAGTTACATGGGTCAAACAAACAAAATTAAACATTTTTGGGGTTCAGGGGGGGCTAGACGCCCCACCTAGCCCCCTTTTTGACAGCAAGTTCATTTTATGTTGCTGCATATTTCCAGCCAAACCAAGTTTTACGAAAACGGACATAACTCATTCGTTATTGATCCGTTTTACATGATTCTTTTTCCTACGCGTCCGTGATTTAATTCTCCATAATCCGGATTAATAAAATTTCAGACTTTTAAGTCTTCGACTTATTACCCTTTTTACCAAATTTTGACCCGTTCGTGTTTATATCAAACAAACATGTTTATTAGATCTATAAACTCATGAGATACATCGTTTCAACATTGACCATCATATTAGGTTCGAATCACGTGTTTCTTCTGCATTCTTAACCTGTTTTCGCTCATATGCTTATTTTGACCCATTAAGGGTATTTAAGTATATTTTAAACACGATTCGCTTTCATTTGTATCTAGCTTTATATTTCCACATTTCTTACCAAGTAATCTTCCACCACAACTATATTTGTGGTGGATTTAATGTGGAGATCCATATATTCCGAGTTTTATCCCTCGGACTATCATTTTACGGCAAAGACCCATATTGAGTCATTTGACCCAAGATTTACCCTTTTCACTCTTTATACTTATTCAAAGTATTTGCTTGATCATATAACTTGTTTTTAAACAACTCTTAAGGTTCATTTGCTCGATTTTGCTTAGAGGGCATTTTGGTCATCTAAAATCTTTTCTTTACAACAAAAGACTTTTCATGTCATAATTGACCAAAATTCCACTTTTAAACTAGGCTCTTGTTTTAATAGCCATTATTTTTTTTTTTCAAAACATAATGACTATAACTTAAATCATTCGGTTTACTTAAAAGGTAACCCAATGTCCCTTTTAACTTGTTTAGCCCTCATTGAACTTCAAGTTCTAATGATGATTTGACCAATTATACATACCTGGCTCGAATCAATATATTGACCCGTTTTGATACATTGCCTTAGTAGCCGCTAAGTAATAGCGATGTCAACATTCAATCGATATTTATTCCTGTAATCATGCAACTCGACAAAACATTAGCCGATATTGTCAAAGGGTGATATTTTCACCTTTTGACCCGTTTGGTCTATATGACCGTTTACTTTTGCGAGATGGATTTATTATTATTTCGTCTACATGACTTATACTGGTTTACACCGTACGGTAAATTTTACTTATAAATCTAGTTCTTGATTATTTTGACCCCTTTATATCTTACGCCATAAAGTGTCCTTCAAAACTAACGGTTATCGTCAACGAGTGACCACATTGCCGTTTTACCCTTATTAATTGTATTGATTTACCTTATAAGGTAAGTCATTCAAAACTCGTTATTTATTAGTCATTGCATGACTAAATGACCTTATTAGCTCTTTTTAACCATTCAACATGGTTTATCATTATTGTCTTTTGTTCCGAACCGCGCATGTCGGGTCGAAACATCATAAGTCAAATGTGACTTTTGATTATTCATAATCTATAAAACTAATAGATATTAAATAAAAAGGTGTAAGCTTTAACTTACCTCTCATCCGGTTTACGCTTTTCGTCTCGTACTTGATTTGTTTGACCCGCTTTGTCCCCAAGCTTCACCTCGCTTGTTAAGTGCCAACTATTATTCATCATTCACAAGGTGGTTAGTTTAATCATGACTTAGTACGATTATTCCACCTTACGCATTTCTATATCTAATTATCATTCATCACATCGTAGGTCAGTTTGACTTTTTAAAAGTCAAATGCCCATTAGTACGCTAATTACATATTCGAGTTCATCAACTAGTTTTAGCATTCTTTAATTACCCGCTAGGCGTTATCTTTAGGCCACCGGTTTAACCAAAGTTCTAACCAAGTTTATTACATTTCAATCACTTTAATTGGTTCAAGCGATTATCAAGACTAATTTATTCATTCATTTCACAAGAACTAAGGGTTCTCATCTATAAGTGAGACCCGTTCATCATATCACTAGCATTCATCCCAACACCTTATAAAATCAAGTTCTTCATATGAACTAATATACTACACGATTTCATACATCTATTTATATGGACGAAATTACCAATTTCATCATATCATACAAAAACCCACTTCAAGTCATGCATGAGCTCTTACTCAAACTTATAATTTGTTCAAGTATCTAACTTCAACTATCAATTATGATGATTTTTAGAACAAATATATCATCATCTTCACTATTTAGTCAAAACCCGCTTCCTAGTTTACTTGTTAATCACTCACAAGCAACATTATATCAAATTCTTCATAATTTTATCATAACTAACGAAATTAGGCATACATAAACATCTAATTTCATCTTTGGATCATAATCCATCAATTTATTCGCAAGTACCCTACTTTTCACAAATTTCAACTTTAACCAATCTAGGTTTTATGACATACCTTATGATCCCCATGACTAGGTGATCGTTTCTACACATTCATGCATCGATTTAGGGCTCGAATCAAGCTTCAATTTGATGAATTTGTTGAACTAGGGTTTTTAACCCCTTTCTTTCTTCTCCTGGCGATTACACGCACACACACACCAAGTGTGTGTTGTGTTTTTATTATTTTTTTTATAAAACAAGTTTCCCACTTGTCAATATTAGTCCCTCATGTTTTATTTTGATCAAATGAAGCTATATCTCACCATTAGTCACTTAATCACATGCTACTAACTAGGTTAATTACTCCTAGTTACTTTAACGGGTTCGGAAAGTTATAACCCGTTATGTCGTAAGTCTCGTTAATTTGGCCTTTTTATATACTTTGTGTTCTCAAAGTATTTATTCCCCTTTTTAATTAATATTAGGTTTGTTTATTTGGGTCCTAATATTTACCGGGTTAATTCTTACCACTAACGGTATTTTACCCGTCTTTACTATTAACGTGGTTTGATTACCAAACCCGTTTTTGGGATGTTACATGCTCACAGGTTGTTAGATGTCTTGAATTGGAACTTGCTGTCTGGTGTAGCTGGAGTGGTTATGGGTCGATCTGGATGGATACATGTGATGGAATTATTAATATTATATATTGGTTTTGAAACAGTTTAACTATGGTTTTCTATTTTGATTCCGCTGAACATGTTGGTTTTCATTTAAACTTATTGATAGTACTTTTCATTATTAATTGGCAATTTCATTTTTAAACTTGTGACTGGTTCAACATGATTAGTGGCTCGTTATTGGTTTGTCACACGCCTAGCAGGGTTTTCCATGGGTGGTATTTTGGGGGTGTGACAGTTTGGTATCAGAGCTACTGGTTATAGTGAACTTGGTTTTAAAACATTTTTATAAAACTAGACTATAACCAAATAGTTCTGAAAACGCGAATACGACCATGACACTCAGCTCCAGATCGCAAGGTTCGTCTCTCGTATACTCATTGTACTGCATAACTAGTGAACACTTACATATGATATTGCATGTGATTGCACGTTTAGCACAACAGTATGAATTCTTGTATTACTTGCATGTGTTATGTGACTGATAGGGTGGTATTTCCCTAAATATTCATGACTTACGTTTCGTGATGCTCTTTGTTTGCTACTCGAGTTTGAGGAACCATTTGACATGAGTTAGGAGGAGCTGAGATAAGCTTGCAAATCACAATATTATTGTGGGTGCACACATAATAATAATGTGGGGAGCATGCGAGTCCCAGTGAGCCTTAACGAGTGGAAAAGGGGTTCTGTTCCGTTATTCGAACAGTGTGAAACGTAACAAATTTTTTTTTTGGAGTTATAGCAGTGATTGTCTCCTATTTGAACGTGATCTTCTCACTCCTCTCTGAATTCTTACGAATCTTGATGCTATCAAATATTACCTGTACACCCATCTGAACGCCTAGCAAACTGGGTAGAGTGTTAGGTGCTTTTACGAACGTCCCTGAATTGGATGTCGCAACGTCGAATGATTGGTCGATACCTTTCTCACTCCTCTTTGTTTGTTGGAACTCTATGTATTGACGTCGTAGACTCTGAAGAGCGATCACTTCTACAACACTCTCGCGACAGACCGTGTACTACTCAAACAACTTGCAACATCGATAGACAAGAGGAGGAGCGTAGTACTTTACCGACCTCAGTATTTGGACGACCCTGATTACAGGAAACGGACACCAGCGAATTGACTCCAATCGAATTCTTAACCTTAGTCAGCAACTTATGGGAGTCAACTCTTACGAGTTAATCGGGACATAAACGACGACGATTGACTGTGTTGTGGAATGTGTAACTGGCAACACATTGAGGACGCGACTTGGACTGTGAAAAGATAGACCCTATTGGTGAAAGATCGTAGGGCTCCATCTCAGGCAATGACATTCGAAGCAACAGTCATGGCAACAGCAAGATACTCGTACTCGTAACCAACAGTATGGAAATGTAGGTGCCAACAACATGGATTGGCGACGACAACAACCAAGGAAACGACGGCAGTATTGGAAATTCTCGCAACAGTAACAACACTGGTAGTGATGCTCGTAGGGGAGCATTTAGGATTGGCTTAGGTGATATTCGCTAATTTACACATATTTTAGTCCCCCGTTTTAACCCTATTTTATGCGTTTTCGGCCGTAAAACCGTCATTCGAATACTTAATTATCTACACTTTTGTTTACAGACCTAAAACAACATACCAGACAAGATGATAGCGAAAACGAGGACTTTCCGGACAAAACGACGAAGCTACGAACCTTCTTTAGAAAAACTGACCTGGGCGTGTGGAACGGTTGTGCGACCTGATGCACGACCGTGCATATCCGATAACTCATGAAGAGCCCGGCAGTGAACGACGGTGCAACTCCGCGTGCAGGGCATTGAAGGCCAACCCGGAAATGCACGGTCGTTCCATATCTTGCACCCCGTGCGGATCCGATGATCAAGCCAACCTCGGAACTGAACGACCAGTGCGACCAGGCGTGCAACAGGAACCCGGTGATGAACAACCGTGCCATATGAAGAACGGTCGTGCCATATCGAATCCGGTCAACGATCTGATGACATCATGCAGTATGGTGGACCACCACCAATAATTGCTTAAAGTGCACGGTCGTGCGATCCGTGCACGACCGTGCGACATCGAAAAAGCATAAAAACAGAACCATTCTGTTAGTAACTCTGGAATTTTGGAGAGCTTTGCAGGCGATTTTGAGGCTCCGAAGGCTTATGCGGTCACCCGGATTCAAGCCACATTGCCCGGTTTAGCTCGGTTACTATCCGGATTCTCATTCTTATGCTTGTTTATGGTTTGGTTTCTCAAATCTTTCCATAATTTTGTTATGTTTCAAGCATTTATACTGATTATTATGTATTAATGTAAGCCTTTGGGCAAAAACACAACAATCCCTTGCTTGATTATAGCCATTAGTATGCTAATCTTTGTTTGTAATGACATTTTGAAGTATTTTCTATGATTATCTTTGATGATTAGTTTGCAACCTTGTTATTGATATTGATTTCTTGATTATAAGTAATTGTGTCGGATGATTGGTACTTGGTTAGTTAAGATAGTTGAAAAATGAAGCTTAATTAATCATTTATTAGTAAACTTTTAATTTGGTTAACTAGTTTAACTTGGTTAAAATGTGGGCACCATGATACTAGAAATGGTTAGTGGTTTAATAAAATGTAATTATTGTTAATCAAGAGAGCTTGCCCTCACGGAAGGACTCTAACGGGTTAGATGGTGTTGTTATGAATTCTTGCCATGATTTGTAAGCTTAGTTAGTAGTTTCGGCCAAAATTGCTTTCTTGGTGAATTTATGTGCAAGATTTGTAAAATGAACTCGGTTGTGATTTAATCTAGTTTATGCTTGTCTCGGTGGTTGCATTGTGTTTATCGGTGTCGCTTTCCTTGATTAAGTGAGGTTAGAAAACTCCTAACGGATGACTAACTTATTTTTAGGAGATTTTTGTAGACATTAATCAATTGCACGTTAAAGAACAATTTTAGGTGGTTAAAGTGTGTTTATCGTTTTAACTTTCTAAATGATTGTCATGTTAGGATTCCCGAAAGGGATACTAATTGTCTTAAATTGGAAAATTGATCGAATGCTTCTAGTGCCAAAACTGACTTAGTTGACATGCTTTGGTTGTGTATTAAGCAAGGCTATTTATATATAATTTACTATGTTTTATAAGTATTTATTTATGCTTACTTTAGATTAATTAAAACCAAAACAACTTATGTTTTTACCGGTAATTTAGTGACAACGGTCTAGTATTATTTCTCCGCCCATTTTCGTGGATCGATACTTGGTTCTTACCGATACTCTACTACATATATGACGGGGTACACTTGCCTCTTTCGTGTGTGTTTTGATGTAAAAGTAATAATCACTTTTATAAATTTAAAACCAAATCGTGTGTAATTTCATTGTAAAAATATGTGCAGTCGCGCACACGTCAAAGTTTTTGGCGCCGTTGCCGGGGAATGACGAGTTTTAGGAACGACCCGAGTCATTGTGTTATCGGTGTATATACTTGTTAATATTTGTGTATATTTTCATGATTATTTATTTTTTGATTTATTTGTTAATATTTCTTGCTTTTAATTCAATTTATTCATTTTCGTGATTCTTATGTACACTTGTAAATTTTTATTCTAATTATTTGTTCTAATCCGGATTTATTTATTCATTTATTCATTGAATTATCGGCTCTTAAAAATCATTTTTACACTAGCCGATTCGATTATTTTCATTGCTTTAATTTTTATAAAAATTTCGGCCCATTTTCGGATTTTTATAAAATTTTCAGCCCATTTTTATACATATTCTGTTTCTAGTATGCTAAAAAAATAAAATAAAATAAAAAAACAGCAGCATTATTATATTAATAAAATATTCACTGTGTCAGTTTTTCGTTTGCAGGTTGATGTCGTCAACTCCCGCGCCCGCTATTGCTGAGCCGACTGACGAACCAGCGCATAATCTTAGAAGAAGTAAGAGGCTGCGCGAAAGGTCGCTTGTCATTGCACAACGCATTGCAATGCAATTGACGAGCCGGTGATAATCTCTGAAGACGAAAGCTCAGGGGACGAGGAGAGAGTCGTCATGGCGGACGACGACCGACCTTTGAATGAAACAAATCAGCCTGGAAGGGCAGGCCTGGAGCCGAGTATCCTTCAGCCTACTATAGATACTCCTACTTTTGAAATTAGACCTAGTATTATTAATATGGTGCAAAATTCTGTACAGTTTGACGGACGTGAGCATGAAGATCCTGGGAGGCATATCGCTGCTTTTCTCGCTGTCTGTTCGACATTTAGGATTACAGGTGTTTCGGAGGATGCGATTCGGTTGAGGTTGTTTCCGTTTTCGTTACGTGACAAAGCTAGAGCTTGGCTTATGTCACTTCCTGCCCGGTCCATCAGGACCTGGAATCAGTTGGCGGAGCAGTTTATGCAGAAATATTTTCCACCTGAGAAAACGAACAAGCTACGGAACCGGATTGTTTCCTTTCGCCAGGATGAGGGCGAGTCGTTGCATGCGGCTTGGGAGAGATTCAAGGATTTGTTGATTGATGTGCCACATCATGGCTTCTCCAAGCGACAGCTGGTTTTGACGTTCTATTAGGAGCTCAGTTATAATACGCAGGAGCGATTAGACGTGAACGCGGGAGGCGATCTTGGAACTAAGACGCCGACTGAAGCGTATGATATTATAGAAAAAGCTGCGTTGAAATCCAGCTCGCGTCGGGATAGAGATAGAGGTCGGGCATCATCATCATCATCTCGCTCAGGAGTTCATGCTGTAGACGACTACACGGCCATTACTGCACAAATCTCGGCTCTTGCATCGAGATTCGACAGGTCCCAGATGATTGCGCATGCTGGCTCAGGATGTGACCAGTGCGGAGTGTCACACGAGCCTGGGGCATGTTTTCAGGGAGTCGTATATGAGGGCCACGAAGAAGTAGATTTCGTGAGTAATCAAGTGAGGCTGCAGAACAACCCGTACAGTAACACCTATAATCCCGGTTGGAGAAATCACCCAAATTTTGGGTGGCGAGCGAACACAGGAAATCAGAACCCATTGGGGTTCACTCAGCGTGCTCCAGCGCCTCAGCAGGGTGAGCAGTACCAGCAGTACAACCAACCTTACCAGCAGCGTCCATATTCGTACCAGAATCAGGGCACTGGGAGTAGCTCCCAGCAGCAGGCCCCTCAATCTAATTCCAAGCTGGAGGATATGATGGCTCAGCTTCTCTCTAGCTCCGAAAAACGATACCAACAAAGCGAAGATCGTTTTCTAGCTAACGAGGGAGAAATGAGGAGTCAGAAAGCCTCGATTCAGAATATCGAGAATCAGGTTGGTCAGCTGGCGCAGATGATGTCCAAAAGGCCCCCAGGTGGTCTTCCGGGTAATACAGAACCAAACCCGGGCGGGCATGTGAATGCAATCATGACCAGGAGTGGAAAAACTACCGGACCCGTCATATCGGACTCAGCACCGATCACTGAAGCGGTCCCGACTGACACACCGGACGAGGTGCAAGCCAGGCTATGCCCAGCAAGTACAGCACAAGTCCAGGAGCCGGTCAAAGATTACACTCCTCTAGTACCTTATCCAGGCAGGCTGAAGAAACAGAAGAACGAAGAGCAATACAGTAAGTTCCTTGAGTTGTTTAAGCAACTACACATTAATATACCGTTTGTTGAAGCCTTGGCCCAGATGCCAAAGTATGAGAAATTCCTTAAGGATATCCTCTCGAATAAACAGAAGCTCGAGGATATATCATGTGTGGTGATGAATGAAACTTGTTCTGCCGTTCTGCAAAACCGTCTGCCCACGAAAATGGGAGATCCTGGTAGTTTTACACTCCCGTGTTTGATTGGAAACATGTCTGTTAGCCATGCATTGGCTGACTTGGGAGCGAGTATCAACCTTATGTCGTATAAGGTTTTTACTAAGCTGGATCTGGGTGAGCCGTCACCCACTAGGATGAGCATTCGGTTGGCAGACCGCTCAATAAAGTATCCGCGCGGATTTGTGGAAAACATGCTTGTAAAAATCGATAAATTTGTTTTCCCCGTGGATTTTTTTATACTTGAAATGGACGAAGATTCAAGAGTGCCTTTAATACTTGGACGCCCATTCCTTAACACAGCGAGGACGATTGTTGATGTGGCAGCTGGCCAAATCACGCTCCGAGTAAATGACGAGCACGTGACATTTGATATTAAAAGATCAATGTAGCATCCGTAAAGTCACGATGACATGCTTTACTATGTCGACATTGTCGACGCATGTGTGTGCTCTCATTTTCAAGGCACTGTTGACGAGATTGATTCGGACACACTTCTTTCGTGTGGGGGCCTGACTGGCATTACGCAGGAGGGCCACGATTTCGAGCAGCCAGTCTATCAGATTGGTGACGATGGTTCCCAGAGTCCGGAGAGGTTTCTAGAAATTGGCCATGTAAAAGAGGAGGAAGCAAAGCCTTCGGTTGAATATCCGACGCCTTTGGAGTTGAAAGAACTCCCGCCACATCTCGAGTATGCATTTCTTGACGAGGAGCGTCGCTTACCGGTCATAATTTCGGCATCATTGGAAAAGGATGAGAAAAATCAGCTTCTTGAGGTTCTGAGACTTCATAAGAGAGCCATTGCATGGAAAATCATGGATATCAAGGGCATCAATCCTTCTTTTTGTACTCACAAGATTCTGATGGAAGACGAGTACAAACCATGTGCACAGCATCAGAGGCGTTTAAATCCAAATATGCAAGACGTGGTGAAGAAGGAGGTAATTAAGTTGTTGGATGCCGGCATGATTTATCCTATTTCGGACTCTATGTGGGTGAGTCCAGTGCAGGTCGTACCTAAGAAAGGTGGTATGACTGTAGTCTCGAATGATAGGAATGAACAAATTCCTACCCGTACCGTCACTGGGTGGTGAGTTTGCATTGACTACCGCAAGCTCAATGATGCTACTCGCAAGGATCACTTCCCGCTTCCATTCATCGATCAGATGTTGGAACGTCTGTCGGTGAAGTTGTATTACTGTTTCCAAGACGGGTTCTCTGGGTACTTTCAGATCCCTATCGCTCCTGAGGATCAGGAGAAGACTACCTTTACCTGCCCCTTCGGCACATTCGCCTACCGGCGGATGCCTTTTGGGTTGTGTAATGCACCAGCGACCTTCCAGAGATGCATGGTTGCAATTTTCCATGATATGATCGAGGATTCCATGGAGGTTTTCATGGATGATTTTTCGGTATTTGGGGATTCCTTCGATCACTGCTTGGAAAATTTGAGAAAGATGTTGAAGAGGTGTGAGGAGACGAATCTGGTCCTGAACTGGGAAAAATGCCACTTCATGGTGAAGGAGGGCATAGTTCTGGGACACAAAATTTCTCACGCGGGCATGGAAGTCGATCCAGCTAAAGTCGACATTATTTCACGACTTCCGCCCCCCACCTCTGTTAGAGCTATACGGAGCTTTCTTGGTCATGCCGGGTTCTATCGGCGATTCATCAAAGATTTTTCAAAAATCGCCAGACCCATGACTCGTTTGTTGGAGAAAGACGCTCCGTTCATATTTGGAGATGATTGCTTGAGAGCCTTTGACCTTCTCAAGCAAAAGTTGATTGAGGCCCCTATTTTAGTTGCACCCGACTGGAGTCTGCCGTTCGAGATTATGTGCGACACGAGTGATTACGCTATAGGGGCCGTTCTTGGTCAAAAGAGAGAAAAGCACTTTCACCCGATCTATTATGCGAGCAAAACTCTTCACGACGCTCAGGAGCATTATACCACGACAGAAAAAGAGCTCTTGGCGGTCGTTTTCGCATTTGACAAATTTAGATCATACTTGGTGCTTTCGAAAACCGTTGTGTACACTGATCACGCTGCCATCTGGTATCTCTTCAGCAAACAGGACGCTAAACCGCGTCTGATCAGGTGGATCTTGTTGCTGCAGGAGTTCGATATTGAAATTCAAGATAAAAAGGGTGCGTTGAATGTAGCGGCTGACCATCTATCTCGGTTAGAGCATGGAGACATCGTGGACGCGCATTGGAATTCCATAAATGACAACTTCCCACACGAGTCTTTGATGAGTGTTGAGATATGCGATGAGTCGCCATGGTTCGCTGACCTTGCGAACTACCTTGCTTGCGGGATTCTTATTAAAGGATTGACTCACCAGCAAAAGAGGAAATTCTTTTCGGATGTCAAGCACTACATTTGGGACGACCATTACTTATTTCGGGTTGGTGCTGATCAGGTGATTAGGAGATGTGTTTCAGGGAAGGAGGTAACTGATATTCTGCGCCACTGTCACGAGGGACCTACCGGAGGCCACCATGGAGCCAACTTTACCGCCAAGAAGGTGTTGGATTCCGGGTTTTATTGGCCGACTATATTTCGTGATGCGCAGAGTTGGGTTAGAGCGTGCGATGCTTGCCATAGGGCAACAAATATATCGGCACGTGATGAAATGCCTCAGAACTGGATTCAGGTTTGTGAAGTCTTTGATATCTGGGGGATAGACTTCATGGGACCATTTCCCCCCTCACGAGGTAATAAGTACATCCTGGTCGCAGTTGACTATGTATCGAAGTGGGCGGAGGCACAAGCCTTACCCACCAATGATGCCAGGGTGGTCGTGAGATTTTTGAAAAGCTTATTTGCCCGGTTCGGCGCTCCAAAAGCGCTTATCAGTGACAGAGGGACGCATTTTTGCAATACTCAGCTCGAGAGAGCTTTGTCCCGTTACGGTGTGCATCACCGTCTATCCACGCCCTATCATCCACAGACAAGCGGGCAGGTGGAAGTCACGAACCGGGGGCTGAAAAGAATCCTTGAGCGGTCGGTAGGTGCAAACCGCAAGGATTGGTCGGATAAGCTTGATGAAGCGTTGTGGGCTTTCCGTACGGCTTACAAAACGCCTATTGGGACTACTCCCTTTAGGCTTGTGTACGGAAAGGCATGCCATTTACCGGTTGAGTTGGAGCATAAAGCGATGTGGGCTCTAAAAACCGTAAATCTGGACCTAAAAGCCGGAGGTGAAGCCCGGTATCTCCAGATTCATGAATTGGAAGAGTTGCGACAACGCGCTTATGAAAGCTCCGTGTTGTACAAGGAGCGCACGAAGAGACTGCACGATAAACGCTTGAAGGACCACAAAGAATTCCAAGCGGGCGATCTTGTTCTTCTTTACAACTCGCGGTTGCGCTTATTTCCCGGAAAGCTTCATTCACGTTGGATAGGCCCATACACGGTTAAAGAGGTATTTCCGTATGGGACTGTTGCAATAGAGAACGCGGACGGCATTATTTTCAAAGTAAATGGGCATCGCTTGAAGTTGTACGTTGCCGGGCCGACAGAGTCGGTGATGGAGGTCATTGAGCTCCAAACCCCGCACACATCATAAGTGTGGGGAGGAGAGAGTCTACGCTGCTGACCTGGGGATCAAAAATGCAGCAAGAGCATATTTTGCGCTTTAGGGGTAGTATCGTCTTTTTAGGAATTTTCTAGTTTTAGCTTGGAGTCTTGCTATCGACTCGTCGACAAAAATTTAGCATGAGTCTACGCAACTGACTCGCCGACAAAAATGTAGCAGGAGCGTCTTTGGCGCTATAAGGGTAAAATTGTCCTTTTTTGTGTTTTTGTAGTTTTAGCGTAATTTAGGTTAGTTAGGTAGTTTCCGTTAGTTTGTTGTAGTTTCGTACGTGCTGAGCTAAGGTTCTGTGCTGCAATATTGTTATAACAGTTGGCGTATTGAAAAAATGGCGAAAAACGGCCAAAACAGTTGCTGGAAATGGCTTCTGCGGAAAAATTTTGATCTGCAGCTGTTGCACGGCCGTTCCTTGAGTCGCACGACCGTGCATTTCCGAGGGCCGGCACGGTGGATCACACCCTTGGTGCATCTCCGAGAACAGTTGCTAGGGTTTGGGCGATGTCGGTGACGCACGACCGTGCAATACGTAGAACGACCGTGCGTCAGGCTGAGGGCAGTTTTGTCATTTGGCACTATAAATACCCTCATCTGCAGCCCCCATTCACAATTCGCGAAACCCTACTAGCACCAGGCCGTTCCAGAGCGATACTTCGTCAAATCGCACGATTTTTCGCATGATCTCACACCCTTCTTCGCACGGTACGTTCCTAGTTGTAGATTTCTTGTTTCCTTGCTTTCTAGGTTAGATTTCCTCCGATTCTTCAAGGGATTTATTAGGGTTCTCTTCATAAACAAATCGAAACCCTAACCCTTGTTTGAATCTTGCTTATCGTGAACACCCGGTTAAGTTTCCGACCCCTGTTTGTACAAAAAAGTTGTTGATTTTGAGAAAATCAGGCTATTCGAAGTTCAGGGGTTCGAAATCTGCAGGTCACTTGTCGCACGGACGTTCCTTGGATGGAACGGTCGTGCCATTCCGGGTGATTCACGATGTCAGCTTGTTGTTCGGTATTGCACGGTAGTGCCGTTGATCGCACGCCGTGCAGTTCCGACATCTCTGGGCAGATGGTGCTTGTCATCGGCGACGCACGACCGTGCGTCTCGTCGCACGACCGTGCCATATTCCCAGATCAGAATTCACAGCTTCTTCATAATTGGCTGCTCGGCTGTTTCTGATTCAAATTTTTCCTGTTTCCATCTCTCTAATGTTATTTCTCATACAGATGAACCATCCTTTCCTTCAGTCCGACCCCAACAATGAGCGAGAGGCGTTGTGCATCCCGAAACGAGACGCATTATGGGCACGGCGGGGGCAATTCGGAGTCTCCCGATGGTTGGATTGGGAAGTAATGCAGGAACTCAATCAGTATGACAGACTAGACGACATGATGAGTCGCCCGCTTGCAAATCTAGTCAGTTGCAACCGACCCGTTTACCTGGAGCTGACCATAGAGTTCTTCGCATCTTATGCCTATGAAAAGTCGATTGCTCATCGAAGACCCAAATTCCGCCACAAGGAGCGGGTAGCTTTCAGGTTATGTGGTCGATAGCATAGGTGGTCGGTTGGTCGTTTGGGTAGAAGGCTCGGGATTTAGACTAGGGAAGACATGGATGATCCCGATGTCTTCACAGATCAGTTCACTTTCCCTTCTGATGCAGCACGGGATGCATTTTGGGCTGCAAATGCTGTTGGGGACCCCTACAACCCAAGGATGTCAAAGGCCTCGCGACTCAAAGACCCTTTGGTGCGAGTGATGCACCATGTATTTAGCCATACGATATGCGGTCGCATGGACAACCTTGGTAACTGTCCAACACCAGATTTGATCTTTCTATATGCGTTGGTTGAGAAAGCGCCTATCAACCTAGCCGCACGAATGGCTGAATACTTCGACAAGTGCTCGGGGCGGACTCCGAGCAGTCAGATACATGGCGGTCAGTATGTGACCGAAATAGCGTACAACGAACGCTATATGACTGAGGAGGTGCTTTAGGGTCTCACTCTGATAACCGAGGGGGTTCATGTCGACATTAGGTCACTAAAGGCCATGGGGGTGATTATAGAGCTAGATAGGGGGATAGGTTGAGGGGGCTCAATAACGAGGTCTGGGACCCGTTACCCCCACTTCCAGCAGACGAAGAGGATGTAGAGATGGAGGAGCAGCACGCAGTTCAGCAGCACGGACCGCACACACCACCACAGACACCGCCACATGAGCCGCAGCACCATGAGTACCACCAGCATAAGGATTGGCCAGAGTTTTACCAGCAGTTCCAGCAGATGCGTGTTACGCAGGAGCAGCATGGTACTTACATTGACCAGATTAGATCTAGCCAGGACCAGATCCGGGCTAGTCAGGATCAGCTCAGGGCCACTCAGGATCAGCTTAGGCATAGCCAGGAGAGTGTATATCAGGGGGTGAGTGCCGGATTTTCATATCTTTTCGGGGAGATGCATCATGCATACCCCGACTACTTTCAACACCCTCCACAGTTCCCACCGTGGAACCCCCCTGGTTATGGCGATGCGGGTCCATCCTTTACTAGAGACGATGATGGTGATGACGCTTAGGAGCGGTGGAGTGATAGTTGGTGGTTATTTTTAGGATTTCAATACTATGTTTTGGGTGTTTACTTTTGACTGTTATTTCAAACACCACGGTTATGTATGTTTTATTTTTCAGACTCTTTACTTTAGTTGCTATGTTATGTCTTTTGTAGGATCGTTTTCTGACCTCACGAGTCACGAGTCGTTCAGAGAAGCTCGTATCCGAATTAAGAGGCGGAAACTAATAATTCGGTGCAATTGAAGCTGTATTCACTTTAATATTGCTGTTGTATTGATTTCTTGCAAGTTTACACGATCACACAGCACTTCGGCAGAGTACCAGAACAATACACCTCTATCTCTATGCTTGGATCGCCCCTACTATATATAGACTAGCTGGGCCGCTCATACGACATGTCCGTATGAGCGGTTCTACATAGAGCCATATAAGCGGTCCACCTATATTACCCTATGAGCGATCCATGACTAATATTGACACAAAAGCGATCCTAGAACTATGTACACATAAGCGATCCATATACACATAACCTATTCTAGGATTCCGTGTCATTTCCAATTCTATTCAATCTTCAAGACTTGATAGAAGACGTAGTCAGCAGACGCAGGTGCACTAACAAACTCCCCCTCGGATGTTGACGGAGTCTTCATAAATCTTCATAGATCATTCCAGTCTGCATTTGCACATGTCTATCTACTGTCTTCATCAGTCGACAATCTGCTTTTGAAATATCTGTCATTTCAAGAATCCTCGTTCTCTATCTTCATCATCATCAAACTCTTCTCTTTTGAATGTTGACTCGGTGTCTTCAGACTCCCCCTCTCACATAGCTGGGATCGTAGTCTGGAATTCAAACTTTCACTGATTATGAGATCGTTAACAGGCTCCAATCAGGTTCAAGATCGTAATCTGACTCCATTCTCTCTCGGGATCAATACCTGTCTCAAGTCCTGCACAATCTCTACCCAACCATAAGTTTCTACAAAGATTAAACTTTTCAACAATTTAGAAACGATGTTGAACAAATACAATAATAATTTTGTATTCAAGAATATTACTAGATCTTATCAAAACAATTTTACCATCTACACACAAACATTCCCAAACCAGTTCATCAAGTTTAGCACTTTAAACTTTGAAAATCAACATCTCAACATCAGTTATCGAAAATCTTTTTGATTTTTCAAAATTTATGCTAAAACACACGAAAAATCTTTTTGAATTTTTGAATAAAAATAAACGCAGAAATGAAATATTTACAAACAATATTTTTTTGTGAGTTTGTGCAAGAGGATCATATCAGTTTTGAAGCATATCACAAACACCGTTAAGCTTGATTACATGATAAGTTCTAAACAATTTACCTAGATTGTCAGTATGTTTGTCCACTTAAATTTTCAACACAAATTTCAATCGATTCGAGATACGATATTAATGTTTTAAAGACTTAAACTTAATTGTGTATCACTCCACTTGAATATACTCCCGTATCCAGATCCCAAATATTCAGTCTTACAGGTGAGTATACCACAGATGATATCTGTAAAGGGGTAATGTGCGAGGGCCGTGAGAGCTCAGGTCGATACTTCCGTATACGCAGAGAGATGACGGCTTCGACTTTTGGTGGGTCCCCTTTAGAGGATCTTTTTGCATTTCAACAGCAGCGACTATCAATTTTATTGTTTTCATCAGCATGCTGAGGGCGGCGCTTTTTCAAGCTTTTGCAGAAAGTATTATCCGGGGACTAGGTCAGTACTTCCATACAGCAGAAGTCCCGGGATAATACCCCAGATATCACTGAGCATAAAGACCTAGTATCTCAGAATACGGGACCTTTTAAACAAGATTTCGGGGGTTACCCATAAATTCAAGAATAGAACCCACGAATTAAGCAAGTTTGAATTAGGTTTATATCTCGTTTCAATTTACTAAATGTGCGAAAATCTACTGACACATCCGCAGTAAGATTGTTTATCACATTTTGACTTTACAATTCTTTAGCGTGCTGTGATATTTCACTGACGTAGTATCATTTCCTCTTTTATGCAACAAAAACTCATTTTTGATTTTATCATGTTTTTGGATTTTTCAAATTTTCTGATGTTTTTGGATTTTAATAAAAATTCTTACTCCCCCTAAAATTCAAATACATCTAAAAAAATTGAACACAAACTGTACAAAACATGACAACTGATATCAAAACACTTCAATTCTCCATCCGTTTGGCTTAAACAATCAGAACTCCCCCTCACAACAAACTATTTTCCCATAATGATTTCAAAACACTTAAGTTTGTTTTAATCAGAATGGTTTTTCCGGAAAATAAATTTTGTTGTTTTTACCTTTTGTAAAAATGGGGTTCAAATCATCACTTTGTTTACCAAATTCTTGAATGACAATTAAATCAAGTCCAATTTAATGACCCTGATTTAACCACTTGTAAGATCAACACCATTCACTACTATACAACCACTTGTAGGTTTAGTAATTCAAGCTCTTCAAACCTGTTTTTCAACCAATTACCATCTTTTGGTTGAATTCTCAAGGTGCCGATTCCTACTCCTCGCTTACAAACCTGGGAGTTCCGGCAAGTCCTGCAACTTTTCAAACAGATTTAGAAAGATGCCGATTCATGATCCACAATACCATCTTGGGATCTCCGGCAAGTCAGGTTTTCATTCTTGGAAAAATATATCCACCCAAGCCTGACCTTCCTTGGGTGTAACCTCATCGTTTTCATTGTTTCTTTCAACCGACCTGTAAACCCATCCTTTGGAAGCATAAAAATCCTGAATGCTTTGGGCCTTACCACTGACCATTTTTCCAAAGATGCGTTTTACATTTCCATTAAAAGTTTTTTCAACATCAATTTTCTTCTTGTCAGAATAAAACTGATTTGATATTTCAACTTTTCCGATTTTAGATTTGTAATTTTTAGCACTTAGTGGCGGAAAATTCACATCGTCCACTTTTGAAACTTTCTTTTCAATCTTTTTCTCAACACGTGGCTCCTCTGATTTTATGGAATCAGATTCATCACCAGACTTGTTACCTGAACCTTTTACAACCCATTTCTAATTTGTAGCATTTTCTATTCTTTTGGAAGCACTCTTTGAAGATTCTCCTTTTTCATAAGTCGAATTCTCAAAGCCTGTGAATTTCCGGGTTGACAGTTCAGTCGTTTCAACAACTTTTTCTTTCATTTTTCTTGAGACCTCTTGTTTTGGTCCAAATGTCTTCGGACAATCTTTCGCAACATGACCCACAGCTTTACACTGAAAACAAGATCTCTTTTCAACCTTCTTTGGATCCTTCTTCTTCATATCCTCTTGCTTCTTAGCAAGGAATTCTTGATTCGTCTGATTTCTGAATGATTTCTCTTTGTCAGCTTCTGTTGTTTTTCCTGCAACAAACATTGTTTTTGGTTTATAAACTTTTTCATTTTTATAGTTTTTCTGTGAAATAAAACCGAGACCTTTCTTTTTGTAATTACGATCATGGTTTGGTTTCTTTTGGAAACTATAACCACAATTGTAACCCATTTTCTTGTTGATTCTCTGTTGATCTCTTGAAGTGTATTGTTTAGGCTTTCCATTAAGATTGAAATCGTTTATTTCAGAAATATGAATTTCTGTGATTTTGAAAACCTTTTGAATCATTTCAAATCTGACACTTCTTATTGGAAAACTTTCATCTGAATATAATTTGTCAGAACCTTTCAAAGTATATGCCACTTTGACTGATTCATCATTCAAATTAGATTTCGAAAGTAAAAATTCTTTATCATAAACCCGTTTGTCCTTTTTGACTGTTTGCTTTGACGTACTGGACCCAGACTTTGACTCGGGTTTAGACTTCGGTTTTGATTCCTCATTGTCATCTGTGTCTAACACCTGATCGACCATAATTTTTATCAACTTTGACTCATGATCAGTGTCTGATGACGTATATGTGACATCAATACTTTCTGGTAAGTTATCCGACGACCCAGACTCCCATTTCAAATTGATTGCTTGATTAACTCTTTCTGAATTTGGATTTCGAGGTGAATATCCATTTTCGACCAGGGGCGGACATCTATTGTAGGATACACTCGGTTTCTTACCAGAAGTCTTCAATTTTTCTTCATCTTTTGTCACGGATTTTTCTTCTTCAAATATCTTCACTTCTTCAAAAATCTTCAAATCTTTCACCACTGGATAAATCATGTCAACAACAAAAGTAGAACATGAGTAACTGTCTAATAATTTCTTAACTTTCTCAGTTTCTATCTTTTGTGTTGCCAACTCAAGCTCGAGATCTGCACATTTCTTTATGTTATAGTTTGCCGTATCAAGCTGTCTTAGGTAAGCTATCTTCAAAGTATTCATCGCTTCAGCTTGTTCACCATCAGAATCAGTATATTTGTTGATTTCTCTGTTCATAGTATCATACGATTCTTTCAACTTGTGAATATTGTGCAACAGCTCATTGTTCTGTTTAATCAGCAAATCACAGTTCATGCATTTTTCTTGGACCATGACCGGTTCAGCATCCACTTTAATCTCAAATTCAGGAACTTCTTTCACTGTCCTGCCTGAATTTAAAAAATGAGCTCTTCTCAATTTTTCAGCTTTCGCTTCTTCCTTCAATCTCTCTTCCTCTTCAGCCTCCTCTTGAATCTTTCTTCGTCTCTCTTCAGCAGCTTCCATGACTTTTCTGCACCTTTCTGCACATTTCAAATCATAAGCATTAGCAAAGAAAGCATGAGAAGTATTTTTGGCCATAAAGTCTTGATCTGTACGGAAATCATCCCAAGTAAATCCTTCAGCCAACTTCTCGTCATTTTGTTCAGCTACACACACTTTGCTTTCTTTCGGAAGATACTTTTCCCAGGAGAAATTATCATATTTTCCCTCACTAACAACACAAGACTTTTTATCAACGACATCTCTCCCATGAGCTGTTTGTGCTTGATGCTGCTGTGCTGGTTGAGTGATTTGATGATAAATGGCCTTCTTGTGATAATCATTGTTTCCGAACGGATTCTGGGCACCGGTAGCTTCACGGTTTTTGCATTCTCTCTTGAAATGCCCCTTCTCCCTGCAACGAAAACATGTAACTTTAGATTTGTCAAAACCTAAAGCTGAAACATTTGCATCACGAAAATCATCACGGCCGGTAATTTGTTTAAACTTTTCAGCGCGTCTCATCACACTCGCCATACACCATTTTATATCCATTAATTCCATTTCTTCAGCATCAATTTGATCGTAATCCTCTTTTGTGAGCATTGGATTTCCGATCTTTCCTGCAACAAAACAACTATAAGATTCTAAAATCATCCCTAACAAAGACATTTGATTTTTAGCAATATCTTCAGTGTAGTCTTGATCATTTTCAAGGCTTAACACAATGTTACACTGAAGTTTTCTACCATTCTTTGTTACAGAGATGTTAGGATCAAAAGATGAAAATCTTGTGCTGTTGCTTGATCCTTGAGATGTCTTCTTTTCAACAGAATCTTTAACACTGTAAGCAGTTTCGATCTTAGGAGAGAACTTTGTTGAATCAGTAACACCATGCTTGTAGTATAAACTGATATCCTGCTCTCCATCGTAATTCTTCATCCTAGCGATCTTTCTCTGCTCCATCTCTTGAGCTTCTAAATGCTTGATAAAATCCCCCAAGGTCATAGCTCTGAAATCTTTTCTGTTAGATTTTAGCATCATCAGAAAAGTTCCCCATGTTTCGTGTGGAAGAGCATCTGCAAGTTTTTCAATTAATTCATCAGTATCTTTCTTAACACCTAACTTTGTCATATTTCTCACCAAATTACAGTATCGATCAATAATTTGTTTGGTGGTTTCATTTTTCAATCCCCGAAACAAGTCAAATTCTTTCTTCATGAGAGACATTTTGTTTTTTAACATATCGTCACTTCCCGTAAACTTGGCTTCCAATTCTGTCCAAATTGAATATGCAGTTCCGTCATGTTGAAGCAAGATCAGAATATCTTCTTTTATCGCCTGTTGAAGCAGACTGACCATCAATTTTTCATCTCGATATTTCTTTTTTTGTGCAGTATTCATATCTCTAAGTGTTAGCGGAGTACCATTCACAACATCATCCTTTGTGGGTTTAACATATTGTTCCTCGGTGTGTTCCCACGCATCAAGATGATAAGCTTCAACCCAATTTCCGAATCGTTCTGACCACACATTGTAATCATCAATATCCATGAGTTTCGGTGGTTTCTGAGACGTTCCGGTTTCATTTTCAATCAAAGCACTTTAGGTAATTGAGGCCGGAGTAGCAAAGGCATTATAAAATTCAGAGTCCATTGTTCACAATTTTCAAAACTTGTCAAACTATTCAAATGAGCGAACTATCTTAATTAACGGTCCAGACAATGTCCAAATAAGTGGTTCAAACTAATCCAGATGAGCGGTCCAGACAGTTAATCGTTCGAGCGGTCCAACAATGTCACTAAAAGCGATCCAAAAACTTGTTCGTTCGAGCGGTTTACACAATGTCTGTTCGAGCGGTTCAACTGTTTGAGTTCGAGCGGTCTAACTGTTACAAGCGGTCCAGAAAAACTGTCAAATAAGCGATCCAAGATTATATTTTCGAGCGGTCCAACTAAAACTGTTCCTTGGAGCGGTCCTGACACGTAATTTGGAGCGGTCCAGAGGCTTACGTCACCTCACGAGCGATCCTGAATTAACAAAACACCTAAAATCTTGGTTTCTACTTCGATTTTAGTTCTGAAAACTTCAAGGATTTGTTAATTCATGTTTTCGAGTGATCCGTGTGATTTTGAGCTTGTTTTAACGAAAAAATTTTTGAAAAAGTGAAGAAAGTGTAGAAAAATAGAAGAATAGCAGCTACAATGGCAAGAACTCCTCCTCCTGAGCTCTGATACCACTTGTAGGATCGTTTTCTGACCTCACGAGTCATTTAGAGAAGCTCGTATCCGAATTAAGAGGCGGAAACTAATAATTCGGTGCAATTGAAGCTGTATTCACTTTAATATTGCTGTTGTATTGATTTCTTGCAAGTTTACACGATCACACAGCACTTCGGCAGAGTACCGGAACAATACACCTCTATCTCTATGCTTGGATCGCCCCTACTATATATAGACTAGCTGGGCCGCTTATACGACATGTCCGTATGAGCGGTTCTACATAGAGCCATATAAGCGGTCCACCTATATTACCCTATGAGCGATCCATGACTAATATTGACACAAAAGCGATCCTAGAACTATGTACACATAAGCGATCCATATACACATAACCTATTCTAGGATTCCGTGTCATTTCCAATTCTATTCAATCTTCAAGACTTGATAGAAGACGTAGTCAGCAGACGTAGGTGCACTAACATCTTTGTTGGGATTGTTAGTTTTTATATTTATGTATATTATGGTTGATTTGTGATTTTTCTGTTTCTGTTCTATTTTGGTGCACATGTGACATACTTGCAGGTTTTGGGCTATTGGATCTTGGACCGGAGCACGTGACAGATACAGCTTCGGAAGTCTCGTTGCATCAACATCATCTTGAGGGGAGTATTGTTATCCTTTTCTCTATATTTCGGGTCTCGCATTGGGGACAATGCGAAGTTCAAGTGTGGGGAGGGGGTTAACTTTGTTTGTCCTCATCAAAAAAAAAAATCAGAAAATCAGAAAAATCATTCAAAAATACCTGTATTTTGTTTATATTTTAGTAAATAAACCGGTTGGTTGTGTTTTAGAAAGCTTCGGACTTGATAAAAACTCGACAAGCAAAATATTTTTGAAAAAGGAAACCGGAAAGCGTGACAAACAAAGAAAGACTTACATGATAGTTTTCACACTTTTACCCATTCCATCTGTTACGTGAGCATATTTGAGCCTATTGTTATATATTTGTTCATTTCGGATATAGGAGTGAGCCGGATGTTATGTGTAATTTAGAACTTGTCACTAGTATGCTTGTTAAGACCATGAACTTGTGGATTTGTGTAAAAGTGATAGAGGCACTTAGATTACCCCTTTGTTGTAAACCTTGTTCTTTGTGTTGTGCTCCCCGTTCACCTTATATTACCCTTTAGGATTAACCATGTCGAGTCTTCCCGTTTACCTTTGTTTACCCACATTATCGCCCACTTAGCCAAATTTAGCCTTTGTATGTTTTAACCCTTTTTAGTGTTGAAACTCGGACAAAATAATCGTTTAACTAGCGTTTGTTTCAGTTTATTGTATAATTAATTATGCTAAAAAAAACAGAAAATAAAATACCCTAAAATAGGGCGAAGTTGATAAAAATCGAGCAATTTTGAATGCTTAAATGTTAAAATTTCGTTGATAAGCTCGATTGCGCAATAGTCGCCTTTTTAAGGCATTTGTATGTATAGTTGTATTTTTTTGTTGCTAGTTAAACGCTACTACCGAGTTTTAACCATTTTCGCCACTTTATATGTCCACTTCCATACCCTTCGCCCAAGCCTAATGTTACAACCCATAAAGACCTCTTGATTTACACTTGTTTGCATGTTAGTTGGTGGAGACGAGATCTTATGACAAGCTTATGATATTGCATATTTCATTGACGAGGCATTGAGTGTTTGCACATACACATTTTGTGTATGTTTCATAAATAAAACCGAGTGTGTGTGAACATTGTGAGTCGGGTGGAGATTAACATGTTGAGTCAATTAAATGTGAAGTCATGGCTTTTTGGTTGTCGCTATTATAATTGCATATGCTTGTTGGGTTTGAGTCTTTTGATGTTGTCTTTCGACAAACCGGCTAACCGTTTATAGTAGTTTTTAATAAAATAGTGTTTAAATTATCGTTCTTGTTTGTTTCTGTCTTTTATTGCTTTTTAGTTCAGCTTGCTTGAGGACAAGCAAGGTTCAAGTGTGGGGAGATTTGATATTCGCTAATTTACACATATTTTAGTCCCCCGTTTTACCCCTATTTTATGCGTTTTCGGCCGTAAAACCGTCATTCGGATACTTAATTATCTACACTTTTGTTTACAGGCCTAAAACAACATACCAGACAAGATGATAGCGAAAACGAGGACTTTCCGGACAAAACGATGAAGCTGCGAACCTTCTGTTAGAAAAACCGACCTGGGCGTGTGGAACGGTCGTGCGACCTGATGCACGACCGTGCATATCCGATAACTCATGAAGAGCCCGGCACTGAACGAGGGTGCAACTCCGCGTGCAGGGCATTGAAGGCCAACCCGGAAATGCACGGTCGTTCCAGATCTTGCACCCCGTGCGGATCCGATGATCAAGCCAACCTCGGAACTGAACGACCAGTGCGACCAGGCGTGCAACAGGAACCCGGTGATGAACAACCATGCCATATGAAGAACGGTCGTGCCATATCGAATCCGGTCAACGATCTGATGACATCATGCAGTATGGTGGACCCAATAATTGCTTAAAGTGCACGGTCGTGCGATCCGTGCACGACCGTGCGACATCGAAAAAGCATAAAAACAGAACAGAACCATTCTGTTAGTAACTCTGGAATTTTGGAGAGCTTTGCAGGCGATTTTGGAGGCTCCGAAGGCTTCTGCGGTCACCCGGATTCAAGCCACATTGCCCGGTTTAGCTCGGTTACTATCCGGATTCTCATTCTTATGCTTGTTTATGGTTTGGTTTCTCAAATCTTTCCATAATTTTGTTATGTTTCAAGCATTTAGACTGATTATTATGTATTAATGTAAGCCTTTGGGCAAAAACACAACAATCCCTTGCTTGATTATAGCCATTAGTATGCTAATCTTTGTTTGTAATGACATTTTGAAGTATTTTCTATGATTATCTTTGATGATTAGTTTGCAACCTTGTTATTGATATTGATTTCTTGATTATAAGTAATTGTGTCGGATGATTGGTACTTGGTTAGTTAAGATAGTTGAAAAATGAAGCTTAATTAATCATTTATTAGTAAACTTTTAATTTGGTTAACTAGTTTGACTTGGTTAAAATGTGGGCACCATGATACTAGAAATGGTTAGTGGTTTAATAAAATGTAATTATTGTTAATCAAGAGAGCTTGCCCTCACGGAAGGACTCTAACGGGTTAGATGGTGTTGTTATGAATTCTTGCCATGATTTGTTAGCTTAGTTAGTAGTTTCGGCCAAAATTGCTTTCTTGGTGAATTTATGTGCAAGATTTGTAAAATGAACTCGGTTGTGATTTAATCTAGTTTATGCTTGTCTCGGTGGTTGCATTGTGTTTATCGGTGTCGCTTTCCTTGATTAAGTGAGGTTAGAAAACTCCTAACGGATGATAACTTATTTTTAGGAGATTTTTGTAGACATTAATCAATTGCATGTTAAAGAACAATTTTAGGTGGTTAAAGTGTGTTTATCGTTTTAACTTTCCGAATGATTGTCATGTTAGGATTCCCGAAAGGGATACTAATTGTCTTAAATTGGAAAATTGATCGAATGCTTCTAGTGCCAAAACTGACTTAGTTGACATGCTTTGGTTGTGTATTAAGCAAGGCTATTTATATATAATTTACTATGTTTTATAAGTATTTATTTATGCTTACTTTAGATTAATTAAAACCAAAACAACTTATGTTTTTACCGGTAATTTAGTGACAAAGGTCTAGTATTATTTCCCCGCCCATTTCCGCGGACCGATACTTGGTTCTTACCGATACTCTACTACATATATGACGGGGTACACTTGCCTTTTTCGTGTGTGTTTTGATGTAAAAGTAATAATCACTTTTATAAATTTAAAACCAAATCGTGTGTAATTTCATTGTAAAAATATGTGCAGTCGCGCACACGTCAGTAGGCGACGCCAGGCATAATAGCAACATGGTAGCTTGTAAGGGTAATTAATCGCTTCGCCTCTGTCCTGTTTAACCCTGTTACCCATTGAAACGAAACCTGTTGTGAAAACGGCTGATGGCAAGGCAATGGAAACCTCATATGTTCGTTGGGATGCAAACTCGACCTTGTGGGACAAGTGTTTGACATCGACTTTCCTTCTGCTATCCTTGATGGTCTCGATGCAGTAGTTGGGTAAGCTGGTCGTCTAGATATCGCGTAGATATACCCTGTGGGAAGAAAATTTTGCGTCGTTTTATACTCTGAAGTGTCAGAGTGGTGTAAAGATTAGCATCATATCAGCAATGAAGACCCAGGAGTATCTACGGAAGGATTACCCTGCTATGTTGGCAGTTGTTAATGATGTGACGGTTAAGGAAAGGAGGATCAAGGATCCACCAACTGCCCGTGATTTCTCTCCATGTTCTACCCGTAGAATTTACCGGTCAACTTCCACAATTGTAGAGGAGAATCTCAGTTGATCTCGCGCCAGATGCAACCTGATTACTTGTACTCTTACCGTCTTGCACCAGGAGGGTTGCAAGGATTGTTTACACCAACTGTAACATTTAGTTTGATTGATCAAGCCTCATCATTGTAACCATTTTTTATACCAATATTAGTGGAGCTGTGTAGTTTCCAGCTCCCGTTTTTTTTCCACCGGAGATCAACTTCACGAAGAAGATCAAGGCTTTTCCCTGTGATAAATCTCTTGTGTGTGGCACATTCCTTTAAACTAGTCGTATTCAGGTTCGCAAACTGTTTTCTTAAATCCAGGATCTTGACTGTAAATTCAGGATCTTGAACACAATATTCCTTATTTTCACAAGCATCTTACCTCACTATCTAAATTTGGTTCTAAAGTTTGATTTATCAATTTTTGACCACAACAACTAGGATCCTGAAATTCCTGCAAGAGTATGCCTCCTACAATTTTGACCGTTACATGACCCATTATGTGTGCTCTTTAATGTGTCTCTGGAAAATTAGCATATGTTAAGTCATTAGCCTTTGGGATTTGCCTGTAAGAACAAGCTAATGAGAAAGAAACAATAATCGTTAGTATACAGATACTGGACTAACTCAGGATCTTGGGAAAAGTCGAAATCTAGGAGCCTGAACTAACTCAAGATCCTTCGATACTCAGGATTTTGGACCGTAGAATTTCACCCATAACAGTAGTGATGAAAATAATGAAGGTGGCTCAGAAAGAGGAATGCATAAGTTGCATTCCTTGCCAACTCATTGAGAGTCGTCTGAACATATAGCTCGAGGACCTGAGGAAATCCAGACAGAATATACATTTTTTCCAAATTGGTGTCAATGTTGATGATAATAATCCCTCCTTCTTAGAAGATAGGAACATTAGCAAACAACCTGACAAAACAGAGAGCAAGTTCTCTGGCGAGTTAGCAAGTATTAAAGCACGTGTTACTAAAATACAGTTACCTCGAGATCTTGTTTCAAAAACTGACTTATCAAAATTTGAAAATAAGCTTTTAGCATCAATAACTACCCTTAAGTAGTCTATTAAATATTAAAATCTGAATATTACACAAGCAAAAAGAAAAGAAAAAAAAAGGAAGATTGAGATTTGATGAAAGGGCTCCTGACAAAGATAAAATAAAATGAAGCGGCCATCCAACAAATTCAAGAAAACATCCAGAAGATAAGTCAATATAAGGTACCTAAAGATGATAAAGAAAGAACCTTTCAAAAACAGAAGAGCGAGAAGCTAGAAGAAATGCTCAAGACTCTCTGGAGAAATTGGTTAAAGAAAAGGATGGTCATAAGAAAACTGAAGTAGCCAAAGTTGATAAAAATTGTTGGAAGGATATGCAAAGTAAAGTCTATGTAGTTGAAAAAATTAACAGTAAGTACCTATGGCTCCAAGACAAATGGACCATGTGGGAAAAATCATCCAAGTAGCAGATAGAGCAGTTGAATAATAGGAGACACACGAGAAGATGACTGCTCAACAGGTTGTTGAACCGAAGCAAATGGTAAAAGATACTATTAAGAATTTGTCAACTACAACAGATAACCCTCCATTCAAGGAAACAACCCATGTACAACCAACACATCTCTTTTCAAATAAGGAACAATATAATTTAAGAAAATGACTTAGTGAATGAAAAGACAAAGGAAAAGGAATTGTTAATTCAAAATCAGAAACATAAAAAAGACAACTTCAACAAGAATTTGGAAGCAATTTCATTATTGGTCCTCCTAAACCTAAGGAAATTTATGTTCCCTGAATAGAAGAAGAAGAGCTGGAAGAGCATACACGGCAATCAAGATGACATTTATTGAGGAATAATTGCAAAAGAAACAAAGAGCAAAAATTGGTTTCTCCACCCAACTTAAAGTACCCAAAATAGAAGAATCAACTATGTTCGAGCTTACTCAAACTCAAAACACCTCCCAACCAGACGATTTTCAAAAGAAAACATAAGCTTATCTCTACCAAAGAGATAATGCAACATATCATGAGAGTCCGAACATCATGAGAACTTATCTCTGTTTCGTTAATGAAGATGAATGGAGAAGTCAAAGAGCAACTTTCTGGAGTCTAAGCCCAATGAAGACAATGCTTAGAATCACAAAAAAAGTATTCTTGGAAAACGGTTCAGAAAATGTATAATGTCTATGAGGTACTAAGACATGATGGAAAGATTGATTTCTTCATAGATGAATACCTGGATGATATGCACCATAGAGACCTCATTGATCTAAGGGCACACTTTGAAGACAAACGTTCCATAATGCTCAAACACAGAAGAGCAATCCACAATATTATCGACGCTAGAAAGGGGTATTTTTGAAATTTGCAATACACGATGTGGAACTTGCCATTGAAACAAATGACAAAATTGATAAAATATCAATGACCCCTCCAAGAGATACAATTTTTGAGAATATGAAGAAATCTAGATCTGGGGAGATCTTCAAAGGGTTTGGAGAACATAACGATTCAGATTCAAGGATAAGAAAAGAATAATGTACTTAGAAGAAGAAATCAGAAAATACTCATATATGACACTAAAGTACATAAAAAAGAGAATACTACAGTACATCAAAAACCCTGCGAAGCTAAGGGACAATATTGTCCAAAATATTGATGCATCTATAGCTCACAAAGAAAAACTGAAGGTACTTTAGAAGATATGCCAAAAGACCATACACCTAGGGGCTGTTTGGTAGCCTCTGAATGGTCATTAAGAGGCTACCTTTTAATGGAACCATTAAGAATTTTACCAATGAGAAGGTAGAAGAATGTGACATGTGATGATTTACCATTCAGAGGTTACCTCTTAACCATTCAGACTTGAGGTTACCTCTTATTCATTCAGAGGTTTTAAATCATTAAGATGCAGCATCTGAATGGTCATTCAGAGGCTACCAAACATCCCCCTAGACTTTCAGTTGAAAGTTGACCCAAGAACGTGTACTGAGTCTTAACTTGTAATCCTTATTTTTCTTCTCTATTTGTCATTTAAAGTTCTAGTATATTATTTCTTTTACAACACTTAGGGAGATTGTTAGCCCGTTTTAATGTAAGTGTAGAAAAGAAAACTTCAAGAGGAATGTAAGCAGCTTAGGAGCGACCGATAACAGAACACACCTAAGCTTAGGAACGAAGCATCTGAAGTCCACCCAACAACATCTGAAGTTCTCCAGAAGCATACTGCCAATGTTGAAGAGCTTTATATGAGGTAAAGTAGAAGTGACATCAGACGAACTGAGCCAAAGATTACACGACGAACTGAGCCAAAGATCAGACGACTGAAGCTTATCTTTAAACGTCTAATAACGACTTCAGACGAGGAAGGAAATTATCACGAAGAAAAGCTTCAGAAGACTTTAGTAATTATTAGAAGACATCTGTTGTTGGACTCGTCGTTCAAAAAAAATCTGTTGTTGGACTAAGGTTAAAGTCATCAATCATAATACGAGATTCTTGAAGTATAAACAATCAGTACACTTGGAGCCTACACTTGGAGCCTCACTGATGGAAGACTGTAAGTGTAAGTCTTCTAGAAGCAAAGGAAGTCAGCGTAAGTGGACAATTTGCGCACGAACTCCAAAGGGATAAAAAGCAAGTTGACTAATTGGATAAATAAACAAATAGTTCATTTATGCCACATGCTTGAATCTTTATCCTATAAATAGTAATACAACAAAAGGTAGAAGACAACTGATTTGAAGAGAGCATTTGTACAGTTCAAAATCTTTTCTCTCATCCATCAAAACACCCGAAACATATTTTGTTCCACATGGGTAGAATTTTTGTGTATATTCATTATTGTAAATCTTTTACAGACTGAATAACAACATAAAAATTCTATATCTCCAAGATTATCATGTATTGATTTCAATTTCCGCTTAAAACAAACTGGCTAGAATACTGTTTTATCGGACTAACATGTAGACATCGTTAAAGAGAAATAGAGGATCGCAATCGAAAATTCATAAATTTGAAAAAAAGGTATGTGGGAATCATTAAATCAAAGAAAAATAATTTGGATGTAAAACCATAATATTCGATCGACAACCTACGATAAGATAAGATAAGATTAAACTCGAGAGGATAAAAGTGAGTCAGAAAGTCGCGTTCAAAATAATTGATAAAACCAATTCCAAATTGTCGTTCAAAAAAGAATTGAAAAATGCCTAAATAGGTCAACGTGCCACTCATTTAGAAAACAAAATACGGGTCAACATGAATTTCATAATTCCATTGTTTTAGGTTGATTAGTTATTCGTATGAACAATTAGGATTATATTTACTATATGTTTTCTTGGGCCTGGTGGATGGTGGGCACATTCCGACCCTAGTAAGCATGTGCATCTGCTATTGAATACAAGCATGGTTGTGAAACAGTTAAACACACATATAATGATAAATTTACAACAACGTTAACCTGGTGTAATCGTGAACCGTCCCGTGTCCTCATTATCATCTTTGTATCTCAATGTGTCTCAAACATGTCATATTTCATGTTTAGTACAACTTTCATCATGTTAAAGAGTCATGTCATATTACATCTCCGCTTATTTCCATTTCATCATGGTCATATCACCTTATAGCATAAGCAATTTATCATATAAGCCTTTGTGGCATTAACCAACTATCCTAGATTTGTCTATTTGATCATTGTTTCTTTTTCCATTAAGCATGCAACTCATCACGTGTCCATAAAACTGTGCTTTCTTTTATTCATGGGAAGGGATCATTTTAAATCTTGGTATCATTTCTTTCACTCCTAATCTAAGCGAGATAAAAATATATTGGTTATGTCCATTGAATCCTAAACCACTTACATGTATGTCATTCTTCCATGTCAACGTAAGTTTAGTTAGTCATGTCTAGCTCGAGAATCATTAGCTCGCTCAAAATATATTAATTCACAAATATTTAGACTTCATTACAACATTGGTAAGTCATATTGATTTGTTCAAATAGATTCAAACAAACTTTGAATTCACATGATGTCATTTGTGTATTATCATACCAAATTTTTAATTTTAAAAGGTTAGAGTCATTGTAAAGCCGAGATACTCTAGTTATAGAAAACCCTTCCTTATATTCTTGACAAAGGCGATGTGCCAAAAGTAATAACAATACATATTTGTCAAAAAGTTCGTGTTCCTAACACAAAAGCATTCTTCCTAACATATATTATAAAAAGTTGCTTAATGCCATTTATATCTGTAAACCAAAATTGATCCAAACAGATTTGTAATCATTTTTGGTATGGCTTGTATAAAGCAAACCTCAAAAGCTACATTTACAAGTGTTGTTTAGCATATCAAAGACATGTTTAATAAAACCAATTTTTAAAAAATCATGATAATACCATAGTATTTGTATTTGTCTCTAGTGCCGGTTATATAATCATCTTATACACAACATTCAAAACAAATATCTATACAGTTCTCTAAGTCTACCTGTTAGACTCACTTCCAGGTGATGTTGTAGCCCGGGGCGTGAGAGGGGCCTTAACACCGATCCGTGGTGGCATGAAATATGCGTGAAAGCTGGAGGTGTGATAGGGGTACCGACGTGCAGGAGAAAGTGAAGGAAAAAAAGGAGGTGAATTAATTTCGATGGACCAATAACAAAAAAACAAGTGTCTTACTTTTTGATTTCCACCAATCATATTTTTACACACTTTTTAATTATATAATTTATACATTGTTTTAATGAGGTAGCGAGTAGTTAAAACTTGTGAAATCATTACACACCAAAGATGAAAAAAAGCGAGTGAGAGCTCGTGCTAAATAGCAGTGATGTGACCAATACTTTATGATATAACGGTTAAAAAAGTAAAATCATAACACATAACTTAACACTTTATGATACAAAATTAAAATACAAAATTAAATACAAAATTAAGGGGCTGTTTGGTAGCCTCTGAATGGTCATTAAGAGGCTACCTCTTAATGGAACCATTAAGAATTTTACCAATGAGAAGGTAGAAGAATGTGACATGTGATGATTTAGCATTCAGAGGTTACCTCTTAACCATTCAGATTTGAGGTTTCCTCTTATTCATTTAGAGGTTTTAAACCATTAAGAGGTAGCATCTGAATGGTCATTAAGAGGCTACCAAACAACCCCTAAGAAATACATAAGTTAAGTTCTAAGGGTTAAACATAACATAATAATCTTTATTTACTATGCCGTACAAAGTTTCAACCCTTTTCTCTCTCACTTGATGAGTCGCGTTGGGGTCGAAATACGTTGCTTCTTGCTTCTCGGCGTCGTGCACAAATCCTGACCAAATCAATCAAGGTATTCTCACTACGATCTATCCTTAATCTCCGCTTAATTATCGCTTTAATTCATTCAATTTCAATTTCGCCTAATTCAATTACCGTTTCCTGCAATCAGAATCCCTTGTTTCAACGAACGATTCGATTCGATTCACGTTCTTTATATGCAGATGATTACTGTAGCTAAATTTAGGTTTTCAATTTATATTTGAAATAGTCGAAGAGTTTAGGTTTTTGGAGAATTAGTTTTAGGAATTGTTTGTATATGTGAATCGAAGCTGCAGTTATGATGTTTTTGTGTTTAGGTTTTGAATTTGTAGATGAAATAGTTGATTTGATGCACGTAGAGTTTAGGTTTTTGGAGAATTAGTTTTAGATAGGTGTGAATTGAAGCTGCAGTTGTAAATTTATGATTTTTTGTGTTTAGAGGTTTTGAATTGGTGATTGGATTGTAGGTTTTGTGTTTTGGTTGTGTTGTGAGTTGTGAATGTGGTGTGGAGGTTTGGTTGGAGATAGTTGAGGTTTTGGTCCGGTAGGGTTTGATGTTTGGGATTGTTAGATGTGGATTTGAATGTTGAGTTATTGTAGGTGATTGATTTTGGCCGAAAACGCACGCTTTTGTCATTTATGTTACATGTTTGTAGCATTTGACTTGAAATTTGTTCGATTTTTGAATAATATGATGAAAGATGTATGGTATTGTACACTTGTATATCCACATGCGCTTATCGATGTATAACTTGGAGAGAATTTGAACAAGTCCTTGTATTGACTTTTGAGATGCATCATGCATCCTATTACTTTTTTGATGTCTTGACTGAAAAAGAAATGTGTTGTTAGTGTGATTTTGATTATATTCAACCTTTATTTATTGTTTTTGCTGCTCTGATTTTATTAGCGAAAAGTTAAGCTGAATCTTTATACACCTGGAGTTGTTACATTTTGTTATGAAATATATTGTTGCTAGAAGGCAGGAGGATTTAAATGAATTTACAAGCTCCAATAGCAGGACAGTACTCAAGGCAGGTTTCCAATCAAGGCGGAGCTTCATTGCCTGCCATCCCACAGCAACAGAATATGATGCAGAACTCTGAAGGTGGTCCCCGTGCTCCAGTAACTATGGAGCAAGCAAGGCAGTTTATACGAGATAGAATGTAAGTTATTTTTTACATGTATCTATATGTCTCGTGTATTTTGTGTGTGACTAAAATGTCTGTTTGTTACTATACTAGTGTTTGATGTAGTTATTGTAAGTGTAGAGAAGTAGAGAACTATAGACAATATTTAGTTAGGATTTCCAATTCTCTTAACTTCGTATACTGCCTAGTTTATTCATTGTTTTCTTCACATCTATGCTTGAAGGTATTCCTAAATAAATTGATCGTTTCACTTTCACTCTTAATATTTTCATGATGTTAGTCCTATGTACAATCACAGGAGATATGACTTTCATCTTCTAGGTTACAGACACTTATATTCATCTACATTACTTGTGTACAAATTTTATGAAGTAATTTGCTGTTGTGTTAATAAGTATTTTAGGAAGTCAAAAAAAGCAACACGCATTGAAAATCAATGGTAATAATATTTAATTAATTCCCTTCTCTTGCATAAACATTGTGTCGAGTTTGTTATTCTGTCTTATCTCGTAATCATGTTCACGGCCTTTTGATTCTGTTTGTTTTCATGCTTTCTCTTTATATTTATAGCTCAGAAATTTTTGTAAAGTGCTTCATGAATTAGAGTTATACCATGACTTTTGGTGGATCATATAGATTAAATCCTGATGAAATATCTTAATATTTTTCTAGCTATAAGTTCCTCACGCAGCGACTAACTCGGGAAATGCCTCCAAAGAATTATCTGGATATTGTTAGACGCTTGGAGGAAGGCCTGTTTAAAAGTGCTCAATCAAAGGTTTTTTCTTTTTATATTTACTTTTATCGTACGATATATTTTCACTTGCTGTATACATATTATATTAATTTGTATTGATGGTATTTGGAAAGTTCTATGGACGATAAGTTTTAAAAAAGAAGAAAAAGAAATGGATATTATTTTTAATTTGTTTATATTATGAACCATTAATACATATATACACACATGTCACATAATATGATTTTTTTTCCTATTTAGGAGGAATATTTGAATTTAGATACATTGGAAAACCGTTTGCAAGCTCTGCTCAAACGAAACTCAATGAACAATCAAAATCAACGATATCAGCAACAAAGTAATGCGAATGCCTCAATGGGAACAATGATTCCAACTCCTGGCTTCCCTCAAAACGGGAACTCAGGTAACATGATGTCATCAGTTGTCAATCAGGGAAGCTTTTCCATGACTACCCCTGGGCCTTCTAGAAGCATGCACACTGGTTCATTTGATGGTATTTGTTCTCTTTTTACAATTTTTTGAGTAAAATGCCATTTTCGTCCCTAAGGTTTGGCCAGTTTTGCGACTTTCATCGAGAAGTTTGTATTTCCTCATCAGGATCCAAAAGGTTTGAAATCTTGCCATTTTCGTCCGGCTCGTTAACTCCATTCATTTTTCTCTGTTAAGGCAAGGGTATTTTTGTCTTTTTTGTTAACTTAAGGGTATTTTGTTTTTTTCAATACTTGTACATCTGCTAAATGTTTGTACATAAAGTAAAAAGACCGTATTGCCCTTTAAGTTAACAAAAAAGACAAAAATGCCCCTGCCTTTACAGTGAAAAATGGATGGAGTTAACGAGCCGGATGAAAATGACAAGATTTTAAACCTTTTGGATCCAGATGCGGAAAAACAAACCTTTGGACGAAAGTCGCAAAACTGGCCAAATCTCAGGGACGAAAATGCCATTTTACCTCTTTATTTTTTATACAAGTGTTATCAACTTTTATTAGAAAAATGTTCAACTGGATCTGCTTTTACAGGAGGTTTATCTGATGGATCTCAACAGGCGATGTCTAATTTTTCATTAACGGGTGGACAAAGAATCGGCAGCCAAATGATGCCTACTCCTGGATTAAATAATAGTAATAATATTAATAGCGCGAGTAATCAATCATATGTGAAGCTGGAGCCAACTAATAATGTTTCGGTTATTTCAAATGCTGACTCAGCAATGGTGTCTCAGCCACTGCAACAGAAGCAACAAGTTGGTGGTCAAAACAGCAGGATCTTGCATAGCCTGGGAAGTCATATGGGCGGGGGGATCAGGTCAACTTTGACTCAAAAATCGTATGGGTTTCCAAATGGATCAGTAAACAGTAACTTAGGGATGATGGGTAAAAGTTCACCGATGGTTAATAGTTTGGGTAACTCCGAAGGATATTTGACAGACTCTCATTATGGAAACTCTCCTAAACTAGTATCACAGTATTTTGATCAACATCAAGGACAGATATCCCAGGGTAATTTATTCTGCACACACACATATATGCTTGATTTTTTTTTTGTTTGTGTCTATGTTGTCAAAGACGCAAGGCGCAGGCGAGGAGCATCGGCCTCGCCCGGAGCCTAGGCGCAAGGCGCAAAAAAAGCGTGGGCTTTTTTAAGAAAAGCGCACATAGAGAAAAAAAATATAAAAAATATGTTATGCTTTGAAAATAAATAAGATTCCACATATAAAATAAAAAAAAGCTATTATATATGCCATTTAAGATCATGTAGCTAATAGTTAGTAGCAAAAGTTTAGGACTTATACACACGTAGTGATACCAAAAGTTACTAGGACTTGCACAAACGTTTGCGGTTACTAAAACATTTAAACTTTAAAAAGGAATGGTTTACAGCTGCAAAAAAAAACTTTAAAAAATAACATCAAAACAGAAAAGTGCGCCTGATAGAAAAAAGCCCGCGTTTTTTACTTGTTGCGTCTTGTTCCGGGCGCGCGCCTGAGCACCGTTTTTACAAAATAAAGCCCATATTTGCACCTAAGCTACCACCAGGCGCTATAGCCTCGCTGCGCCCGAGCGCGCTGCGCTTTTGACAACTATGGTTTGTGTGTTGTGTGTGTGTGTGGGGGGGGGGGGTAACTGGTCGAAACAGATATAGGTCAACGGGACAATGGGTCATGTTCGGTTGATCCGGAAACGTTTTTGGCCCATTAATCAAAACATTTTTTTTTGCAATCTCTACTTCGTGTGTTAAAAATATGATTACAGAGAATATTGCTTTAACAACAATAATCCAGTTTGTGAATAATTTGATTTAGTAGGTTGTATGTTAACAAACAATGCACTTCGAATGGCTTTTGGCTCATTTTCCTTTTCTGCTATGATTTATCTTGTTTGATCCTTTAGGGATAAAACATGATCTGAATTAACCCTTTCATTTGGTAAAGTAGTAGTTCTTATGTTTATATGGTTAAATTTTGTAGGTGATGGATCAGGAAACCTCTTTGTTCCAACAACCTCATCTACATCACTAATGAACATGAACCCAAATTTATCGACATTACAAAGAACAAACTCTCCCTTGGTGGTCAATCAGTCAAACTTACACAATTCTGATCAGCCTGCAAACATAAAACCTTCAATAGATCAATCATATGCACAACCTTCTGATCAGCAACAACTCATTCAATCTCAAAGACAACAAAATCAGCAGAATCAATGGTTACCATATGGGCAGTCTCAGCTGATATCTGATATGGGCAATCGAATTAAATCTGAACCACAAGCGTATGAACATTTTCAGTCATCCAGAGGTAGTCAGTTGCATGCTATTTCATCTGGTTCTCAAGACATGTCTTCATCAATGCAACAAACTTCAGTGCAGCAACAGCAGATAGGTGGTCAAGGTCAACCACCTCAAGGTCAATGGCATTCCAGACTACATGAACCATCGAATCATTTAGGTAATTCATCAAATGAGATGAAAACCGAAGAGGGATTTCAAGATCAGATTCAGCGCAACAGTTTATCTTCAGAAGCATCAATGGCTGCCAATGCATCAGCAGACCTACCATCTGGCCGTGAGTTGCAGTTCAAGAATCAACAAAGATGGCTTTTGCTCATGCTGCACGCTCGGAAATGTGGTTATCCACCTGGAAAATGCCCTGAAAGATATTGCATTGTTGTTCAGAAACTTTGGAAACATATTATGTCACATAGTGATGTCACTCAGTGTCAATATCCTCGTTGTCATAGGTCTACGACATTACTTCATCATCATAAGCAATGCAAGGATGAAAGTTGTCCTGTGTGTGTTCCTGTAAAGCTCTTTGTGCAACAAAAGGGGGTCCGCCAAACAAGCTTCCCACAAACAGGAAACGGCTCACATGATTATACTTCAGAAGATTTGCATCCTTCCATTAAACGGTTAAAGATCGAGCAGTCACCCGCTGCTCAAAACCAAGACCAAAGCGAAAACGAAAACCGAAACCAAGACCAAAACCCAAACCCGATCATACCAGTTTCCATCTCTGCTACGTCTGAACGTCTTCCGGAACCTGAGACACGTCATCCGTTAAAATATGATGTTGCTGGAGTGAAACAAGAAGTTCCTACAAGTTCTATGCAAGGAACAATGAAGATCACTAAGGAGAACAATGATGGTGTATCACTCTTGTCAAATGAAGGCACAGGTTTTCCTAAGCAAGAGTTTTTTAAGGCAGAGAAAGAGGTGGGCCCAACTAAACAGGATGATGTGGCACTTGTTGCTGAGACGTCTGCTGCTGGAACCAAATCTGGGAAGCCGAAAATTAAGGGGGTATCGATGATAGAACTGTTCACACCAGAGCAGGTTCAAGAGCATATAACTGGTCTCCGGCAGTGGGTTGGCCAGGTCAGCATCTTAATATAATAGATAATTGTTTCATATAGGTTCTCTTTTAGAATCATCGTCCAAAGGTTATTGTTCAGTAAAATGGCTTGTGATATCTATTCTTTGTTCTGTTACAGAGTAAAGCAAAGGTAGAAAAGAATCAAGCTATGGAGCACTTAATGAACGAGAATTCTTGTCAGTTATGTGCAGTTGAAAAGCTCAATTTTGAACCACCACCAACATATTGCTCTCCTTGTGGGGCCCGAATTAAAAGAAATGCAATGTTTTATACTTGGGGGAGCGGTGAAACGCGTCATTTTTTCTGTATTCCCTGTTATAACGAGTCTCGAGGAGACACCATAAGTGTTGATGGAACTAATATTTTGAAAGCAAGACTAGAGAAAAAGAAAAATGATGAGGAGACTGAAGAACCGGTATTATGCTATATCTGTTCTTTAAATAATTACAAATTTTGTGTAATTATTTAGATGAATTTCTAATTCTTTTCTTTCTTTTTATAGTGGGTTCAATGTGACAAATGTGAAGCTTGGCAACATCAAATTTGTGCATTATTTAATGGTCGTAGAGATGACGGGGGTCAAGCAGAGTACACTTGCCCTAATTGCTATGTGGAAGAAGTTGAAAGAGGAGAGCGGGTCCCACTACCTCAGAGTGCTCTTCTTGGAGCTAAAGATTTACCAAGAACCATACTTAGTGATCACATAGAGAACAGATTGTTTAAGAGACTGAAGCAGGAAAGGTCAGATAGAGCAAGATTCCAAGGGAAAAGTTATGATGAGGTACTATTATCGTAACCTTCCACTAGCTGATCCTTCTTTTTATAATTTAAGAAATTGATCCAAACTAGAATTAAGCCCCCCTGCGTTGCGGCGGGGGCGTAAAACTGTGCCACACCATCGCTAGCGACCACCAACACTGAGTCGATCTAGGTACTGCGCATTGTGACGAACCTGTCAAATGGGAAAAAATAGACGTAAAAACGTTGAACCACACATGCACATTGCACCGTGTTAACTCACAAAATTTTGAACAAAACGTAAAAACTTTGATGCGCTGTGTGAACTCGTAAAATTTAGAACGAAACGTAAAACGGAAATTTGCGAAAGATGAAAAGTATAGGGGACTAAAGTTGAAAGTAAAAAAGTTGTGAGGTTAAATTGCATATAATGAAAAGTTTTGGGTTAAATAAAAAAAGTAACAGATTTGTGGGGTTAAAATTGCAAAAGATGAAAAGCTTTGGGTTAAAAGTAAAAAGTCAACTTTTTTTTTTCTGAAAAAACCCCAAAGCATGAGGTATAATCCCATCATGCATAAAAATGTTGCTAATTGAGAGTATGCAAATTATGATATGTTATTAGGTTCCTGGAGCGGAATCACTTGTTGTCAGAGTTGTTTCATCTGTGGACAAAAAGTTGGAAGTTAAACCGCGATTCCTTGAGATTTTTCAAGAGGAAAATTACCCGTCAGAATTTGCATATAAATCAAAGGTATGTAACAATATTAGTATTTTAACTTTTAAGTGTTACCGTGTTCATTTGATTGAAGTTCAAGGATTAAGATTGACCAACTACTGAACCCACTGTTGCTTCTTTTAGGTTGTTTTGTTATTTCAGAGAATAGAAGGGGTAGAAGTATGCCTTTTTGGCATGTATGTTCAAGAATTTGGAGCGGAATGTGAGCAGCCAAATCATCGTCGCGTTTATCTTTCGTATTTGGATTCAGTCAAATACTTTAGGCCTGAGATAAGAACAGTTACAGGAGAAGCTCTGCGTACATTTGTATATCATGAAATTCTGGCAAGTTTTTTTATTTGTATTTCCAAATTATTCTCAAGTTTATTGTTACATTAATCGAAATAGTCAAATACCATGATTTTGTATTTATATTTTTTTCGAATCATCCTATTTTTTCAGATTGGTTACCTAGAATATTGCAAGTTACGTGGTTTCACTAGTTGTTATATATGGGCTTGCCCTCCGTTGAAGGGTGAAGATTATATCTTGTATTGCCATCCCGAAATTCAGAAGACACCAAAATCTGATAAACTAAGAGAATGGTAAGTGGGTGTGTTAAATACAAAGTGTGAAGTATTATGCAAGGATTTCAGGACCGGACGTCGAACCGGTCTCGTTACTGGTCCATTGGTCGGGCCGGTCGGATCGGATGTTAGAACCAGGTTATGTCGCAGTTGTTATAATTATAAAAATAAATAGGGTAAAATCAAAAAAAAAAAAAATTAAGCAAAATCCGGTTCAATCTTTAAGAATCCGGTTCGATCACCCGTTTTTTCGGTCCAACCAGCTGGTTCGACTCAAAACTGGTCTGATAGGGTGGAGCGGACAGGTCTGACCCCCAGTTCCTGGTTCGGCCGACCGGTCTGGCTTTCTAAACATTGCTGTATTATGGACCATCTGACATGGATTATTGATTTTTATCATCAGGTATCTGTCAATGTTGAGAAAGGCTACAAAGGAAAATATTGTAGTTGACCTGACAAATTTATACGACCATTTCTTTGTACAATCTGGTGAATGTAAAGCTAAAGTGACTGCATCCCGTTTGCCGTATTTTGACGGAGATTATTGGCCCGGTGCTGCTGAGGATATAATTTATGAAATTCGTCAAGAAGAGGAGGGAAGAAAACATAATAGAAAAGGGCCAATGAAAAGGACCATTACAAAAAGAGCTCTCAAAGCTTCCGGTCAAACCGATCTTTCTTCAAACGCTTCTAAAGATCTGTTACTCATGCATAGGGTAATTTTCTTCTTCATTATATATTCACAAAACAAAAAAGAAAAAATAGAAAAAAAAAAACTCAATATCAAATATACCCGTTCAAAATACTTAAAATTTCATATTTACTCATTTCATTTAATACACTTTATTATATGATTGTTATACCTTTCTTTTTCTCCTTACACTCCAAACTCTGATATCTTAATGCAAGTTTTAAGGTAAAGGTATTGAGGTCATAAATTAAAAAAATTGGTATATTTGATATTATTGTTTTTTTAGTTGGGTAAATATGATATTATACCAAGTTTTAAAGGGATATATGAATTTACTCTCAGAAAAGGAAAAAATCATAGTTATTGCATCGTATATTAGCAAGAGTTTTTTTTATTGTAGTAAGATAGACAAGTCTGCTAGTGTTTGAACATGTACTTTAAAACTCATAAATAATAAAAATGAATAGATTTGATTTTTTATCAAATTATGCATTTGTAATTTTGTATATTGTATATTGTCATTTGTCACTATTCATACCCTACTTTATGTCTTTATCAACCTTGTGGTTCATCTTTTTTTTTTTTTTTACATGTTCTTTTTACAGCTTGGTGAAACAATATCCCCGATGAAGGAAGATTTCATCATGGTTCACTTGCAGCACCCATGTACTCATTGCTGTATCCTTATGGTCTCTGGAACACGTTGGGTTTGCAACAACTGCAAAAATTTTCAGCTCTGCACTAGGTAGCCAGCCACATGTATAGTTGTATGCATGGAATATGCATTCATATATTGTATGTGACATTAATTAATCATTATGTATGTTTGTTTCAGTTGTTATGAAATTGAACAAACTCGGGAAGAGAGGGAGAGACATCCTATTAACCAAAGGATCAAACATCAACTTTATCCTGTAAGTTGGTATTTTTTTGACGGTTAGATTTTCTTTCTTTTTTTTTGTGTCTGTTCTAGGGTTCGTAATCTTGAATTTGCTCACACTTTGGTTCTTTTGATTCCGAGCAAGATTCTGGCTTGAAAGCGACAAATCAAACCCGGCCAGTTTGGGTTGGTTGGCCGGTTTAAGTGGTTGACGGTTCAGTCATAATTCTTTGGCGGTTTGAACTGAAATTTTGTTTCAAAATCGTTAGCATGTATTAAAAGTGGTTCATGAGAATATACGTATACATAACTGCATATTCAAAAAATAAAAAAATACAAATAGATAAAAAAAAGACTGAATCAGATCGTCGGCCAGCTCGTTAAACCGCCAAAATCAAACCATGAACAAAACACATAAATCTCACAATGGCGGCTTTCTTTGGTTTGGATGGTTTGGTTGGTTTCAACGGGTTATGTACACCGCTATTTTGTGTAACTAAATTTTGATACTATTTACGGTGATGTCCATGACTTAAAATAAGGGTGCTAAACGGGTCGTGTTCGCGGGTTGACACAATGACACCCGAAAATCGTGTCATACATATGAACCCGAATATTCGCGGGTTGACCCAAACACGACTCGAGCAACCCATAGTTGTTAAAAGCCATCGCCTCTTGCGCCTAGGCCCAATTTCCTAGCAAGGCGAGGCAATTGCGCCTTAAGTCAAGGCAATTGCGCTTTAATTCTCCAGGTGATGGTTCATGCGCATATTCCAGTGAGATTCCTAGATTCTAGAGAGTTTCCGGCCAAGTTCTTTAAATTCTGGCAAGATTCCAGCTAGATTTCCTACTTTTATCTAACGAAAACTATTTTTCTACACTTATAAACAAGCATTTATAACTTTTGGTACTAAATAGACGATATAAAATGTTATATAATAGCTTTAGTTTTATTTTATTTGAAGAATAGTATTAACTTTCTATTATATAAAAATATTTTAAGTTTTTTTGTTGTGCACTTTTTTTTTTCTCAGGCCCGCACTTTTTTTGCGCCTTGCGCCTAGGCCACAGGCGAGACTTATGCGCCTTGAGTGCGCCTAACGTCTTTAATAACTATGGTTCAACCCAATTTTTTTAGTTTTTTTTCGCAAATTAATATATTAAAATTAAAATTTACTACAAAAAACACAAATGTATATAATACAATTACATTTAGATTATAAAATATTATGTCGATTTCTCTTTTTAAGTTATAAACTTGTAATTATGTTATAAAATACACACCCAATTCAGTTTATGACATAAAACATATTGTAAAAAAAATATAATATACATGGGTAAAACGGGTCAGCCTGCCAAGCTCGCGAATTTCGTGTTAGGTTCGTGTCGTGTTAGAAATTCACACCCCTAACTTGAAATGATCAAGAATTTAAATGGATTAAAATTAACTATGCAGATGGAAATCAATGATGTGCCTACTGATACGAAAGATAGAGACGAAATTCTCGAGAGTGAATTCTTTGATACGAGACAAGCCTTTCTTAACCTTTGCCAAGGAAATCACTATCAATATGATACGCTGAGACGCGCTAAACATTCATCAATGATGGCATTATATCATCTTCACAACCCAACAGCTCCTGCATTTGTCATAAATTGCATTATATGCCGTCTTGATATTGAAACAGGCCAAGGTTGGCGATGCGAGATCTGCCCCGATTACGACATATGCAATTCATGTTATCTCAAAGGTAGAGGTCGTGATCATCCTCACAAGCTGACTCATCATCCCTCAATTGCTGAGCGTGATGCACAAAACACAGAAGCTCGACAACAACGAGTTCTTCAGGTAATATATACAAATAAGTTAAACAAGTTTGACTTTTTTATTATTTGTAACATGACAATTTAGGGGTGCACGGTTCAGTTTGGTTATTAGCCTTAACTGAAATCGTAACCAAGTTGTTGGTTAATTGGTTCAGTTTATTTGGTTAATTTGTCGGTTTTCGGTTCAGTTAATAACCAAACCATACTTGGGCTAAAATTTACTTTGTATAAATACATGAAATGGTAGTATAAATACATAAAAACTTTGGTATAAATACAAGAATTGGATGTATAAATATATGAAATGGAGGTATAAAACATAAAATACATGAAATGGAGGTATAAAAGCTAGATATATTTATAAAATATGAATTGTACGGTTTGGTTAACCAAGAGTACAAAAAATAACCGATAACCGATCTTAGGTTAATTTTGGTTTGGTTTTGTCGGTTTTCGGTTCGGTTTCAATTAACGGTTTGGGTTTTTGCTCACCCCGATATGACATGGTTGAATTCATTGCAGCTAAGGAAGATGCTTGATCTTTTGGTGCACGCTTCCCAATGTAAATCGGGTCAATGCCAGTATCCAAATTGTAGAAAAGTGAAGGGACTTTTCAGACATGGAATGCAATGTAAGATACGCGCTTCTGGTGGTTGCCTCCTCTGCAAGAAAATGTGGGATCTTCTTCAGCTTCATGCACGCTCTTGTAAAGACTCCCCATGCACCGTTCCCCGCTGCAGGTCCGTTTTCAGTTTATATATATATAGGATCAAGATCAAGAGAAAACCCTCTTGAGTTGTGAGAACTTAGAGACAAGTTTTACCCCCATTCTTTGCACACATGTAGATTAAAATGTTACAAATACAACTGTAAAAAAAAAGAAAAATTTCGAAGCGGCGTTTTCAGCCCTTTTACGCTGCTGTAAAAAGCTGCTGACATCAGCATGAATCAGCATTTACACCAACTGTAAGGGTTTTTTACGGGTGGTGTAAATCAACAAAAAAACTACTATTTTTTTTGGACAAGTTAATTTTTTTAGGATTTTAGGGTTTTTTTTTTTAAAAGTCTTTTACTAGCAAATGCCTGAATGGTTTAGACGTTTGCCTCTGAATGGTTAAGCATTATACAGAGTCTGAATGGTTAAGACCTCTAATCTGAATTGGTCAGACATTTGCCTCTGAACGGTTAAGCATTATACTGGCTCTTAATGGTTCAAACCTCTTACTGGTTCAGCACTTAATGATTCAGACCTCTTACTGGTTCAGCACTTAACCATTAAGAAGTTGTCAAACAACCCTAGTTCTCACAACTTGTAGGAGTTTTCATTTTTACCTTAACCATATATATATATATATATATATATATATATATATATATTACCTTAACCATATATAACCAAGTATATATGATTTGATAAATGATTAATACAGGGATCTGAGGGAACATCTGAGAAGGCTGACCCAACAGGCGGATAGCAGGCGGAGGGCAGCAGTTATGGAGATGATGAGGCAGCGGGCGGCAGAGGTTGCTAGCAGCAGTTAATGATGGGATCAAACTGTATATATACACCAGTTCCGTGATAAGTTAGTGTACAGTTACAGTTTTGATTAGTTGGATTTTCAAGTATATTTTTTTTTTTGGAATGGGGCAACAGCAGCAGCAGGTAGCTGGGCAACATAGGGATAGAACAAGTACAGACTATAGGCAGGTTTGACTAACTTTATTTCAACAATTAAGACATGGGATTTTGTTTTTAAATTTTTTTTTTTTGCTTGGTAGTGACCTTAGGTCATGCAAATATTTCTCCCACTTTGTTTTATAGTGATTGTTCATTTAAAGTCGTGTGAAGTTGCTCGATCTATGCCAGTTTGAAGATCAAAACTCACAAAGAAATCACCCCTTTTTTTGTAAAAGAAGTTGCCCATTTTGACCCGTTAATGAATCTGATCCGGTTTATTCATCAAACCGGTTCGATTAAAATGGTGAACCTAAATAATTTATATTAAACGTGAATTGTATTGGTTGAATAAAGATTACATACTAAAGGCTTTATATATAGGGCATGATATTACATTACAGTTTGATACATTATACAACGAACTATTTAAAATACTATTCCGGCTTAAATAATAGTCTAACATTCCCCTGCTAATCGAGGGCGGGGAACAACTTGCAACTTGGGCCGTAAAAAAAGAAAACGTTGTGAAGATAACGACTAAGTGAACACATCAGCAATTTGATCACTTGTAGATATGAACTTAACATTTAGATCACTTGAGCCACTGGTTCACGAACAAAAAGAAAAATCTACTTCAACATGTTTCCAAATAAGCAATTAGAAACAAGAAATGGCTCAACCATAGCCTTCCAATATCCATAGTTGGTGTGGAGAGGGTGAAGGCAAACCTGTGAGAATTGTGATTGGTTTTCTCTTGAGAAGTAAAAGGAGCAAGATTGACCATGGTGATTGGTTTCAATAGGTTGGTAGTGTTTCAGTAGAGTAGAGATGGAAGTGTTAGGGTAGCCGGAAAAGAAATTTTGTGTGACAGGTAGGGTAGGGGTTAGCGATAGGTTAATTAACCTAGCTGTGATACCATATTAAACGTGAATTGTATTGATTGAATAAAGATTACAATTTAATACCCTATACAATGAACTATATAAAATACGATTCTAAGTTGAATAATATAGTCTAACAATTTATCTGGACAATTTACTAAGGAGGTGAATGTTAGGGTCGATGGTGATTCCTTACTCCACATGTGAGCAAGTTGAAACATTAAGTGAGTTTACATGCGGCATTAATTGCATAATTCCACACCCTTGCGTGTGCACACTACGATTATGGATAATGGGCGCAACGTGGTGTTTTGATGGTACACTTGTGGATGATATATGAAACTATTCATGAAAGAGGTTTACAATGTATAATATCATTGTTGACACTAGTGGTTACTCATTATGGTTCATGACTTCCATGAATTGTTCATACACCGGATGTGTTTAAGACATGAAGTTTACGTTTAAAACATGAACATTTATCTCATGCTCAAGGGTCGAGAACTATGTCAACGTTTTCATGCTCTAAACTGCAATCAATGTCTTCATTCTCATAACATCGCCGTGCAACTATATTCACACTTGGAAGCGCATAGATATGATCATATGGCACATGCCTCGCAAATGCGAATATTCATCCACCTTCTAGTGTAATTAATGTATGAAAAGTTCGATCAAAGTTTTGTAGATTTCTTACAGTGTACTTTTTTCATGTAATAAAATACTAGTTTTTGTCACTTTCTATTTGTTAGATCCGATCCAAATCGAAACTACTGACACTAGTCACCTATACGGTTCAGACTTTGCAATGACAACAAATGTTTTAACAATCAGATTAAGAATCATCGCAACGAAACAACATTCTTACAACCATGGTCTAAAAGAGCAAAGGTTGTATGAATAAACAAATTCGAGTTATTATGATCTATACGGGTCAAACTTTGCAATGACAACATATGTTATAATAATCAAATTAAGAATCATCGCAACGAAACAATTTTCTTATAACCACAATCTAAAAGAGAAAAGGTTGTATGAACAAACAAACAACTCGAGTTATTACGATCTTCTAGAATGTCCTGGAGAACTTTCTGATTTCATACATAATGGACGATATGGAAACAAGATCCTTGTTAAGGGCGGACCCACCATCGATTTTCTTCATGCAATCGGAGAGTCTTGTATAGTAAAGTAGAAGTTGCGTCAAGGCGGCTCTTAATATCTCCATTCCACATAGGAAGTTGCTGAACGACGTGATTACATCACTGTGCATCAATTCTATTGCTGCTTTCCATCTACTTCCAAAATCCTTCACGAGTGGTTCAACTTCAGCCACCGTGATTGGTTTGTCAGATCCGGAATTCGGGTCCTCAGCTGCAATTCAAAACGTCAACCTTAGTCTGACCTATTTTGACCAATATAATCGATAACAAACACAGAATGTGATGAAAATTCATAAACTCACAGGCACGGGTTTTTACAAACTTTATCAGATTGCCAAAATGTTCCAACAGCAATTCTTCCTGTGAGAAACAGATTTTATATCATATTATGTGCTAAATATGATTACAAAAACTAAACAAAATTATGACAAAGCTACATGTATATGCATTTAAGGATATTATGTAGTTAAAAACTCACCACATAAACAGCAGTATAGTTCTTCAGAAGGTCTTCAAAATGGGCCTGAATTTTGCCACCTTCTGGGCCCGCTTCCTAGAAATGAAATCACATTATAGCTAATACATAAATAAATGTACAATGTAAGCGTAAAAGAAAAATTTTATTGATATATCTAGTATGTTAATGCAAAACTCTAACCCTAATACGAGCACATTCCTGTGAAGCAAGCCCAACAGTGAGAAAGGGAACATAATATTAGAGGCGGAAAATAGTGAGACGGAACGGGTCAAATAGAATAAATTTATGGTATGGGTCAAAAAAGGTTGGTTAGGATTTGGTTGACCTAAACAGTCCCCAAAACTTAGCTTTTTTATAAATAACTTGTGTATCCAATATGATTGCAGAAATATATATTTTACTTTTTTTTAAGTAAATGGTAGACATCAGAAAAAACAAAAGGCTAATTTATTGAAATAATAAGATAGTTGGCCGGATTCGAGTTGGCTAATCTCCAATACAAAACACTGAATAATCAAAGTAAACAAGACATAGGAAACTAGAATAGGAAATGGATACTTAAATAAGAAATATAGTAGTTACTAATCCTAAATTTCAGCCCCTACATTCAGCCTCTTGACTTTGACTTTGACTTCCCTAAAATTCAGCCCCCTGATTTCTTGCCTTCTTTCCCACCACCCCACATCAGCTGGGTCTGACCCGACCCAGTTTGACCCTGATCCAGTATTGGATTCCTATCAGTAAACTTCAGACCATTTAACCCGTTTCTTATTCAGTGAACTATTATTTAGCAGTTTGACCCATTTCAGGTAAAACGTAACCCGAATTGATCCATTCACAAGTAAATGGATCGAAATTGCAATCACTACATGAAACAACACAATACACAGTTTGATCTGACAAAAAAAAGCTTCGTACCTTCAAAACCGCAATTGTCATGTCATAGTTATTAATAAGAAAAACCGTCTGCAGTTTCGGTTTTGTGAACATTTTGGCAAGCTTAATTAGCAAGTCATCAATAGCCATTTTCAGTCTTTCCATGTTCAGGTCAAGCTGTGAATGGAACAGAAAGTTAAAAGCTAATGCCTCTCGGGTTTACATAACAAATGTATTAGACACATGAGTTTCTGAATCAAACCTGTCCATCCCCGTAGTCAACATTAAGTTGAATAAGCGAAGCTGTAAACTCAGCGTAACGCCTCATGACGTAATGCGGGTGCACATCATCTTCCCACAATGTTTTTACATTTGCGTTGCGCAAACTGTTTATGTGCATATCAAATACCATCTTGAAACGTGGCCATAATGATATATTCACCTAACCACAATCATGTAATGTTAATTACAGCAATATAAACAAAAATACAAAAAACTTTATTCACATTAACAAAAAATACACGTTACCTTGTCTAAATAAGAATCAAGACATGGAATCCGTCGCCTAGACATTATGAGCTGAAAGTGGTATAAAAAAATGATGTATTATACGAAGAAAAGAAGTGTTATTATTATGTTTAGTATTATCATCATTATTATTATAAACTTGAGTTGTTACCTGGTGTTGATGGGTGATGCGGATCATAAGCATTATACCAATTGCATCAAAGGAGTTTGGAAGAACCGTACCAAAGTGCTCATCCATTACAGCAAATGGCCCTGACAAGAATTTAAAATTAAAAAATGTTACTGGTGAATATATGCTATTGAAATTAGACAAATGTGTTCTAGAGAATTTGATCAATACCTGAAAATATTTCGTAAAATACAGATTCTTCTCCAAAGAAATCACCACAGAACACATATCTGCAAAACATTATAAAAGTTAAACGGTGTATTCCTGGTTCAAAAGACACATTTGTACATGTGTGTGTGTGTGTGTGGGTGGGGGGGGGGGGGGGGGGGGTTAAAACATATATACAGTACTCTGAAGTGGCAGTATCCATAAGCAGCTTATGCAAGCTCCTGAAGAGAACTTCATAAGGATATTTTTTTGAGCTTGCTTCAGCAATATGTGGAATTAACGAAGGCTCATCAATTTCCTAAATCAGTAGCAACTAAATAAGAAAACTGGGATGCCAGGTGGCAAGAAAACAAACAGAAATAAGTTGAAATCAGTTATAAGACCTTGAGAATGCTTATCCTATCTCCGAGAGCAAAGATAGCAGACCGGTTTTTCAGAGGTTCTCTTCCTCTTGAAAAAAGGCTCGTGCTTCTGGTGTCAACACCTATCAGATCTGTAGGTCCCGCTATATCTAGTTGTAGTTTCTCTAATGCTTGAATATAAGCACGGAAATGAGCGCTTAGGACCTGAATAATAAAAAGATGTCACTTTCAAGTTATAAAAAGGTCACACCATGACCTGATTATATGTTTATATACCATGTAAAAATGTAACCAAAAGTACACAATAAAAATAATCGACGTCTTAGAGAAATTTAATTAGTCTACCTTGTTCATGGTATCAGTATATGCTGCCCGAACTTCATTATAAACATCCTTCCCATGCTCTTTGAGAAAGGAAATAGCATACCTGCATGAGTAATAGACCCGATAATACATGATTAATCTAAATAATAAAGTTATTACAAGATATCCTATATAGATAAATATATAAGATTATGTATTAGTCCAGTATGTATAGCCCAATCGGCCCTAGGGTTTAGTTTAGATGTGGTTCCTTTATACATGCCCCCTCCATGATCTAAATACACAAGACATATACATTACAATCATTTATATTCCTTCATCAGTTCATCTTGTCTCTGATTGCAAGAGGCTAAAATAGATTGGATGCTAAGCCAATGCAATTGTATGAAATTATATAGTCGGGGGGACAATCATGAGAACTATGTTGTCAAAAGCGCAAAAAGCGAGCGCCTAGGCGCTCGGGCGCAGCGAGGCGCACCTATAGCGCCTGGTGGTAGCCTAGGCGCAAAAATGTTTTTTTTTTTTTTTTAAACGGTGCTGAGGCGCAAAAAGGCATGCGACTAGGCGCAGAAGCAGAAAACAAAAGGTAACGCATAAAAAAACGAAACCGCGCGGGCCCGGGTTTTCGGAGCTGCATTCGTGTCCGCAGGACGTGCGGGCACGCACGAGTTCATATCCACTAGATACCATAATTACTGGATATATCATACTGAAGACAGTTAAGAGAGAAAACTGACTTGTATTTTAACAGGATGCTCTGCTGAAGAATCTGGATATTTGTTTTAGGTTTCCGCAATGCATAAAGCTTCTGAATCATGAATTCAAATACCTGAAAGTTCAAACGAAAATTAAAAATAAAATAAAATAAAATAAACAAAGAGAGACAATCAACAAAAATCAAACATGCCAATAAGTTTACCTTCGAAATTGCTTTCTGTCTAAGTCTTTCTAACTCAGGCTGAACATCTTTTAGAGCATTTGACGTTTTAACCATGGAATCTACTTCCACAAACTTCAACTTCTTACTCAGGATCTCCAGAGTCCTAAGGTATTCCTCATTTACCTAAAGTCATATTTGGAATCAAAGATCAAACAAATAATATGCATTGCAGTATGTTTGCCACATAAATGTAAATCAAACGTCACAGAAGATCTCAAGACGTTGCAGTATATCAAATTTCTTGCTTTTCTAACAAAAATACAAGCTGGTACGAGTCGGCAATTTTAAAACCTCCATTAAGTTAGCAAAATCGGCATTTCCAGCTCCATCAAAACAAAATTAACAAAAATCCAAGAAACATGTTGCAGCCCAAAACTAATTACCTCTCCATCAACAATTATGTCTATCATCCTTGGTGGTACAATAATTTCTTCAACAAATTTCGCCAATTTTGATTCTGCGACCTGTGACATATGGCACAAACTGTAAATCATAGTGGATTAGAGAAAACTTTTAATTAATATAAAACACGCAAAGTTGCATTTGAAAGATATGTTTAAAACATTAGGCACCTATTTGGCTATTTCACACAAATGACACACACGTAGACTTGCAGTATACCCACATTATATAGCTGGAGGCCCACACATATATAGACTAGCAGGCCCACACTTGATAACAATGCAGCAAATCCTAATGTTAGTAAATGACTTGAATCAGAGTTGAGATGATAGATTTATTATTTCACTTTGTAACTACAATTATTTTTCAGGTAGTAGGTAAAGACTTCTATGACGTCGACTTAATGTTGTTAAATCACGAGAGGCCTGAAATAGTTTATCAATAACCAGTGAATTTACAGAACATAACGGTGATACCTTGCGATTTTTGAGCTTGAGCCCCATATCCAAAGATTTCTCCTGAAGAATTTTTATGTCTGAACTAATAGAGCCAATCTCAACCTACCACAATATATATGGAATAATTTGAAGAATGCAATATAAAAGTATGATCATAATTTCCACGATCTTAGCATAAGAAACCTGCAATACACTTTTGTCTGAAACATAAACCATTACCTGAAATCCACCAAGTAAAGTTTCCATTTGTGAAAGAATGATGTCACAATCACGGATTTGATCATGCAGTGACACTAGATTATCACTCTCTGTTATGTACTCCTGTTAATAAGAAATTAAGAAGTTAGGTCAACGTAAATATGCAAATAATGGTAGCATGGTACCTTAAATGCAAACATGAATAGAAAAAACAATAATAGATGCAGAATTCAGAAATTAGAGAATATAAATTAAAAAAAAACAAACAAATAACTGCAGCTGGGCCACCTGCCTGTATTGAGTCCAATTCTACTTGGCGTAAATTGTTTTCAACTCCCTTAGTATACTCCCGCAATTTCACACCTTTTGATAATATGTTTGCAACAACCTAAAAGCAAACAAGTAAACACCACATTATGCAAAAGTACATACGTGTCAAAATACAAATTTCAGTTGCCATTACAGTTAGAACTACATAAAATCATGAATAAATCCTCACAATAAGAGATGAAAACACTTATAAACACCAAATTTCAAATAGAAATGGTCCAGTTATTTTTTAACAACTGTACACATGCATGGTTTTAGCCAGGAAATATTTTGACATATATCAAAGAAGTGTACATGAAACGATATACATCTAATAAATAATTAATTATCGAATAACCAACCGAATAAGTGTTGATATAAGTAAAGGTACCTCGTCGGCTTTGCACTCTTCAAGCTCTTGTTGTAGGCCTTCCAATGATATATCATTGCTGTAATAAACCAATCATTGATTCAAAAAGCTCAAAATCAAGCTTTTGACTTCATTACATAATAACAACATTTAAAATCAATCAATACTAAAACTAAAAGTCTAAAACTATAAACACAAACTATTATCTTAACTTTCGGCTGGACCAAGGGTAAAGAAGTGTACCTGCCTGCATCTTCTTCAATAGTTAAATCACCAACAACCGACCCTAAATTAAAAACAGATTTGCTGGAATCCATGGTTTCACCTTCTGATTTATGCTGAGAACACCAAAATATCCACACACATGTCACACATAGATAAAAAATGAACCGAAAAAGCTGCGCTAAGCAACCACTTTCAACTAACTATATACAAATGAGGGAGTACCAATTCATCTGTTGCCATTTTTCCAGTCAATACAACAATCACTGGCCTGCTATCTGTATGCAATTAGAACCAACGCAGAACTAAGTTAACAAAACTAGAGGGTTACAAAGTACAAACCACCAAAATATACACAAAAATACACAGCTAAGTTAACTTATCATTCAATTTGGTGCTATTCACAAAGTAGCATTTGAACTAAAACTATGACATTATCAATCACATTTCGATATCCCGATCAATATCTACTGATGGTGGAAATATAAATCTATGTAGCCTACAGGAAGCAAAATGGCAGACAAGTTTATAGTAGAGCAAGGTGCTAAGAAGATCACTGCAGCGCCTCTTCATTTCGACACCAAACCCCAAATTCTAATCCAAATTCTGATCCGAACAAATTAACCACCAAATTCTGATCAAATACACACCAAAAACACACACAGATCCGAACAAATTAACCAACTACGGCCCTAACAAAGTCAAAATTGGCATAAGTTTAGTCAAAACCACATGAATTCGACTCCAAAAACAACTTCAATTAAACAAAATCGGTCAAATCGGAAGTATACAGCCAAAATCGCGATATAAACAGCATGAACAATTTGAGAATTGAATGTTAGTTACAGATAGATGAAAACTGACCTGTAATCGACGGTTAGGATTGAACAATTTGAGAATTGAAAGATGAAGAAAATCTAGGGTTTGATTTGATTGATCCTGTTGTTCTGTGATGTGATGGATCTTGAAGGAGGTGGTGGTGTTGTGTAAAGCTGTTGAGAGGTGATTTATTATTAATCGAGCACGTAAAAACACAAAATACTCTCATGTGTATTTTTCGACTCCATACTTTTTTTTTTCGAAAATTAAACTTCATTAACACACCTTCGACCCAATAGGCAAAAGGGCAAACAAACTACCACACCCTCGACCCAAACGGGCAAAGGAAAAAGAAATTACAACATGTACAACGGATATTTACACCACTCCTCCCATCTAATATAATTACATGAAGTTCTGAGGCAAAACATCTCGCCTTTATCTCCCCTATGATATCTTGCGTACTACATTTTTTCTGGTTGAACACCACATCGTTCCTTTCTTTCCATATGCACCAACAATCTATCATCGCCAACCCGTGAATGATATTATCCGCCTTCTTACCACACTTAATGAAATTATGGATGTCTAAGATGTCATTGTACTCAAAAAAGAAAAGCGGAGGAATATTGCACCAAACGCTGAAGGCCGCCCACACCCTAGTAGCCACCATGCAAGCAGTAAACAGATGCTCCACCGTTTCCTCGAATTCGACACACATAGGACACAAGACCGAAGATATATCTATATTCCTCTCCAATTCTTGTAGGAAGCCTATCTAAATTGTCTCTCCAATTCATAATGTTGCATTTAATGGGCACCCATTTGCACCAAACGAAGTTTGGAGGATGGCTATTACCTCTATCATTAATCAGAGCCTTTTTAACCATCCTCACCGATAAACCGTTCTGACTATCATCAATCCAATACCAGGCATCCTTAATGTTGGAGAGTCTCAAGAGATTGAGGGTCTCGCAACATTCCTTCCATTCCTTTAACATACTTAGCTAAAAGATCTGAGTTAGGCTCAAATGACAAACCGTGCAAGATTTTGAAACATAAAGTACAAAACTCGTTAACTTTTGCGCTAAAGGATAACGCCTGCAATTTGGTGTAAACATAAAGGACAAAACTTGTAATTTACTCTTTTTTATTATACAACTTTGTTTACTTGGTTTTGATGGGTTTTTTTTTTTGATAAAACTGTAAGCTGATCGGAGTGTCGCGCTCGGGTCAAAGATAATATTTATAATCCCAAATTACCCTTAACAATGCGTCAGTGGTAGCAAGGGGTCGAACCACGAAGAGTTTGTGGTTTGCGTATGGATGTGATTGATTTTAGATGTTGTCACTTTAACTATGAAGCTTGCTATGAATTTTATTGATTTGTTTGTTTGGAAGTGTGTCGAAATGAACCAACAAGTTTGTTTTGGATTATTGAACTAATAAAAGCTTAAATGATTGTACGAAAACTTAATGAACGGTTTAAAACAATATATGAAAACAAGGTTCACACCCGGTTCGGTAATTGAAGTCATAGGGTTTCTACACGTTTTAGATTCAATTCAATTGCAAATATGACTAACGAATTTAGTGTTGCGAGGCTTAGATGCCAATAGCTATCAACGCTACAAAGAACGGACAAAGATGTACTTCGTTACCAAGAACATGTAAAATTTAACCTAGATAAGGCATGATTGCACATAAACATTTCGTAAAGTCAAATTTAATCTTCACTCGACAATTTACGAATTCAATATAAATGCAAGACAATTGTCATAAGTTTCAAAATCAAATTGCAACTTGTCACAAAATCAAACTAAACACAATGTTTAAACCCTAGACACTTACAAAAACCTACACCGGGGTGAAACCCACAAGAATCTAGCCGCTCATAATCGATGAACGCGATCACCGGATGTTAAGAACTTGAACATCATCATCTTGAAGCTTTGAAGTGGTGAAAATGATGCTTAGGGTTTAGGATGATTGGTGGTGATGAATGGATTGAAGGATGGATGGTGATTAGGGTTGTGGAATGAAGATGAATGGTGAAATCGAATCAAGATGGATGTTGTGGATGGATTGGGAATGATTGGTGTTGAGTTCTAGGCTCCAAGGGATGATTCAAAACTTAAAATGAAGTGTAACCCCCGAAAAAGGACCCCAGGATGTTTTAAACTCGTCCAACAAATGAAAAAACAAGAATTTCGCGTCGGCACGCAGGAGGATGCGTCGCCGACGCCATCCCCTGCATCGCCGACGCCCATCCGTTAACCCATTTTCTGCCGACGTGCTTTCTCACTGCCTACGCCATTTTCTGCATATGCGACCCAAACATCGGCGTCGACGACGGCCCTTAGGCGTCGTCGACGCCCCCTGTATGTTGGTTTTCCTGTTTTTTTCATTTCTCGCTCCCGGTTGACCCGTGTTCCATCCCGATGCTCTGTTTGGCTCTCAAATAGCTCCTTAAACTCCGTTAGACCTGCAAAACACAACTCCAATCAAAAGTAGGCTATTTGAAACTAAAAGTCACGTAAAAACATCAACTTAAACATAAACGAACACCGGTTTTCGACCACGCATCACATCCCCACACTTGTCTTTTGCTTGCCCTCAAGCAAATCTGTTTTTCACTTTCACGTGGGTCGAATGAGAAACACACATCCCATTCTCGAGACTAAAGTTAAGGTCTAATGTCATACCCGTTCATGATTTTTACAAATTTCAAAACATTTAGCGGTAAAGTGAATAATCACATAAGAAATGGTTACCTAAGATTAACCCGCCCTTGAAACTAACAAACCATGCACATCCCTCACAATGTTCTCTCCACTCGGTTTAAAGTTGGCTAATATATGATGTATTAGCGCTTTTGAAATAATCACTTAAACCGATTAGAACTCGTACCCGCATATGCTTGCAACTCAATCATTCTCCACCACCGAACACAAATACTAAGCACAAGTTAAAAGGTCTTTAAAGGGTTGTAACGGGGCTAGGCTAAGGGTATGGAATAGGATATTTTGAAGTGGCTAAGGTGATGAAAACTTGATTTTTATTACCAAACTACTACTCTAAACAAAACTAACTATAAACATCAAGCTAGGAGGCAACAATTTTTGCCTTTTATTCAACAAACTAAAAGAACATATTTTTGTATTTTTCTCAGCGCTTTTCTGTTCTTTTTTCCCAACGTTTTCTGTATTTTCGATTTTTTATATATAACTAACAACTATACAAATAAATAATCCTAAAATTGAATTTTCATCACACAGGTTTAAAAATAAAAGGTTTAGGGTCGTGGGCTAAATGGGTTGGTCAAACGAAAGGTTTAAGCTCAAAGTGGGTGACTAGGGGATTTATTTGGGTAAGGATAGATAAATGGTGTAAAGGGAAAAGGTTTATGTAACGCCTCGCATTTCGCAGCTTTCCGTTTTTAGAAAGTTCATCTTGTAATTCTATTTTCGGAAACTCGTTTTCTTTGTAATCGTACTTCGTTTCAAGCCATTGTAAATCCAAGACTTGGATTGTAATGAAATGAATCTTTTATATAAAATATACATTGCTTATACATTGATACATGCATTCGTTTGATACATAATTCATAATTATCATAAACGTAAGTTTAACTCGTAAACAATTATCGTATATTCGTGATCCTTGAATTTCCATACATTCCAACGCTTGATTATCCAATTACAAGACTAAGTTATATGTTTTTCCCTTGGTTATACCTAGCTTTAAACCATACATACTTGTTACATTTGATGTGTTATACACACCTACTTTATCACACTTTTTGCTTAATTAGAACATGTTATTTATACATTTTGGACCTTGTTACAAGTTAGATACTTAATAAACATCTTGTAACACATTAAATAACAACAAACACATGTCTTATAATGTCAAAAAAATAATAATAAAATAAAAAGTTTAGGGCTGTTAACAGCCTTGTATCAGCCTTAAATCTTTTTTTTAATGCTCAAACACCTAACTAACTTGCATTAAAGACCCAACCACCTAAACCCTAAACCCTTCCCGACAAATACCACTCGTTTCCAGCTATTTTCCCACTCTTGCAACACTCTAAATCCTTCAAAACATCCTCTAAACACAGCTGAGTTTCAGCAACAACAACAGAAACTTTCAGCCATTAAAAGTGAGTTCTAACTCACTTCTTCTTCTACTTCTTCTTTGTTCTTTTTTCTAAAACACTTGGATAAGCTCTAAACAGGTTGATAACGCTAGTTCTAATAAATTACCGGGTACACGACATGAGATGCATGGACTTTGCTAGACTTGATGACTTAACTACTAATGCACGTTTGTGAAATAAAGCATGTTTAGATTAGTGCACAGAATTGACCTAGAAATTTGCCGAGTGTCACAGTAAGTCCAATAGATGTACCACCGCCAACCTTGAGCGTTTGATGAAGGCATTTGAGAAAATTTTGAATGTAAGAGAAAAAGTGAGAGTTTTTTTAGCGGGTTTTGATTGTTTTTGCGAGTAGAGAGCTTTTTTCACTGTTGTGATTTAACCAAAACCTTACGTATAATAAAAAACGGTCACCCCCCCCCCCCCCCCCCCCTCTCTCCCGATGATCATATTGGGTGAGTTAATGACACAAACCGGTTTTAAATTTGCTTTTAACAAATCAAAACTTGTTTTGAGTGAAACCGGTATTTCTTTGGAAAATATCCAAACTAGTCTCAAATAGGTGGGTCGGGTTGGACCCAAACCAAAACTGGTTTTTTACTTGGGTCGGGCCAGTTTCTCCCGTTTACCGCTTTTACACCTTTAACATAAAGTAACAAATTTTGGGCCTTAACCATCTATTTAACTTAGTATCACACACTTAGGCCTAAGTAACCATCAATTTAACTTAGTATTACACACTTAGGCCTAAAGCTTTTTAAGTTTTACCATTTCGTTATATATCATTTAACATCCAGACAAAAGATTATATAATCATAAACATTCAAAATTTCAAACAAGTTTGATGTGATTTAGTTTCTAGGTTCATTTGCTAAGTTAGGTACAATTCGAGGATGAATCAAGATATAACCAAAACAGAACCACAATCTTCGGATTTCATAAAAAAGAAAAATAAAACGTTGCTTGTTAGTTTGGGTTGGTTATTTCGGTGCAGTTTTGTCGTTTTATCAGTTTTTGCTCACCCCTAGCAAAACCATGTAATCACGCCTAAATGTATATATATTTCGAAGAGGAAAAACAAAATTTATAAACCTCGTACATAATATTGTAAGACCAATATCTTAACTACAAATTATTCAAAGATTCATATTCTATATCAAAATAATTTGAGAGTTTATTGGCGTACAGGATCTACCGAAGACTGATCACAATTGTCAATCTGCAAAGACGCGTCTGTACTGCTTTCTGGATGGGTAGTTACGGTGTCATTGGTCGGCTGTGGCTCAGTTGGAGAAGAAGCAAGAAGAGACAGGCGGCAAAGAGGGCATGTCGTGTGAGTAGAAAGCCAGTTATCAATGCATTCCACATGAAACGCGTGCTTGCAAGCAGGTATCTGTTGCAGCCTATCCTCTGCCTGGTAGTCTCCTAAGCATACCGAACATCTGCACATTATATAAATAATACTCTTAATATTTTGAAATCATTTGGGAGATTTTGGACCTTTTTGATCCATTTGACATGCTTCCACCCGTTTGACCCATTAGAGAAAAAGTCATAAAACATAACCCGAATTGACCCGTTCGTAAATTGTAAGTACATGTCACAAAATTGGCACACTGAATAATTGAAGCTATTGCTAGCACACGAAAACAGAGATATAATCATCGGCCATTTAAGTAGTTTGTGACAGTTCTTAATTCTTATATTGTTCTAAAGAGGAAAAACGGTGTTTGGTGGATCTTGGATATTGAGATGTCTCATGGCACCCAATGCTTAGGTGGACAGTTAAGACTTACGCTGACATATTTGGTGATTCATTCTGTGTGTACAAATAACCGTTGTAATTAATCGATTCGGAAATTTCGTATTTTGCATTGTTCCAGTGTTTCATAGTCTTGTTAACATTGTGTTACGAATGGTTTACTTGATAAAAGGCTATTAGGAATTTAGGCTAATATATAAAAGAGGTGAGAGAGATGCAGCTTCTAGTTGTACATAGAGCAACGCCTTGCGTATATGAAGCTCACACCTCAACTTTTGGGACCTAAATGTTAGGTATATGGCACAAGAACACGAACAATAAAGCAGTAAAGCAGTAAATAGCACGAGAAATTTAACGTGGTTCAGTTAGTGTGACCTACGTCCACGAGCTGCAACTAGGGTCATGATACAAATTGAGGTGATGACAAATTACACTGAACATATCAACAACGAAACGTCAAATATGGAAGCGAGATAATAAGCCCCATCGGTTAGGCTAGGCCGGCTGCCTTAGCCAATTTGACCGAAGCCAACATATTAACACTAAATGCCTAGGAGGCGCCCCACGCTTTTAAAAACCAAGCTGCCAAGCCATATAACATGAATCACACCATCTTTATAACCTATGTTTTCAAAAACCCAAGGCGCATAGGCCAAGCCTGTAGCCTAGAGCGAGGGCTTTTTTAAGCTAGGTGCATAGTATAAACTATAAAATACCATTTTTAGGGGTTTAAGACATGTTTAGGCTTATTTAAGGTTGATTCCATGCCTGTTTAGGCAGTTTTAGGTTGATTCCAGCCTTATTTAGGTTTTTTTTTTCTTTTTTACCAATTATGGCCAGATTTTAGCCAAAAAATGCCTCTAAGCAGTGCCCGAGAGCCTGAAAGCTCGGCTTTCAGGGCGCACGCACCACATTTGGTGCGCCTAGGGGACTTTTGACAACATTGTTTATGACCATATAACACACGTCCTAAAATCAAACCAACTACTATATCAATACAAAGTTCCAAACCAACAAAACTTGTGCTATAAATTTAACCACAAAAATTGAAATTCCAGGTTATCATTTCAATTAACCGAAGAACCAACCGGTTAATCAATCCCCCCCCCCCCCCCAATTTCCACAAGTCATTACTTGTAATCATGCAACACATCCACAAATGCGTAACAAGTAATCAGAAGACTCACATTGTATCAGTAACCGAAAAGCTCTCCTTAAACACAACAACAGGCAGCATCTCCCTCAACTCTTTCTTCACCCCTAACTCCACCTGTTCCTACACAATCAACAACCAGATCACAAACAACATTCACAACACAATCTCAAAAAAAAAAAAAAAAAAAAAAAAAAAAACCCTAGATCAACAAATTCAAGCAGCGATTGATTACCGCAGATAACGCATTGGAGGCAGACGAGGGTGGTTCCGGCTGCTGTACGGACCAGGGCGGCGTACGGCGGAGGCGGCGGAGGCGGAGGTAGAAGAGATAGAAGGAGAGGAAGAGGAGTAAGGTGAAGGCGAGAGTAAATGCAAAGGCTAACCCTCGAAAGAGCTTCATTTCAGCTGATAATGCTTTTCTCCAGTCCCAACAGGCTTCTGTATCGGTTGATTGAGATGAAGATGAAGATGATGAAGTAGGTGGAGAACAAGCCATTTGGGATGTGTGTGTGGGGATTTGGAAGAGACTGGAAGCATAATATTAAGTAAGTGATGAGATCAGTGCTGCCATTTTAGCTATTCTTATTCTGCACTAGATAGATCGAGTATATTAATTAATTTAGAAAGTAACACTAACTTATATCTATTTGCTATTTTATTATAGAAATTATTTCCGTAAATTATTTTTTATAAGTTAATTGTCATTACGACCATACTTTTTAAGTTTTATCTAAAAGTGTTATTTTTTTTAATTTTCTGAATGTTTGATGTGATTTGGCCAGATTTCATCTTTAGTTTATATCTTTTTAAAATTATATGTTTATTTCCTATGGTTTACATGTTTGTTACTCGAATGCTCTCCAAAGTAGATGGACGTTAATTTTTACAGTTAACTCTATGTGAAATAACTAAATTGCCCTTATATATTATAAAAGAAATTTAAAATCAATAAACTAAAGACAAATTGGATTTAAATAATCTCAACCTTCTCAATTTGGCCAAATTCAAACTCAGTTAATTGCCGATAATAATCCGAACTGGTCCACTTTTGGTCGATAATAGTCCGCGTTAAAAATAACTTAAAGGAGTTAAGTTGTTTTCCGAATTATAAACCGATGATTTAGGGCTTTTGATTAGAACGAGGATACAAGTTGATTGACGTAAAATTTACCTCAAGATACTGCCCCAAACGACGATACCCGTGCTTCAATTCGGGTGTTTAAACTTCCAATTAACAAAAATCAAGCCGTTTGGAGCACTGTTTCGAGTTAAGTTTTACGTAAATCGACTCGTATCCTCGTTCTGATCAAAATCCCTAAAACACAGGTTTGTAATTCGGAAAAAAACTTAACTCCGTTAAGCTATTTTTAACAACGGACTATTATTGGCCAAAAGTGGACCAGTTTGGATTATTATCGATAAATAACTGGGTTGTGATTATTATCGGCCAAATTGAGAAATTGAGATTATTTGAATCCAATTTGCCTAAACTAAAAGAGATGAGACCTAACTACATTAAAAAAAACAATTAATTTCACACAAGAGGGCCCCGCCTCGAATCCTTTCTTCTTTATCTAGTCTTTCCTCTCCAACAAATCTCACTGGCAGCCATCTCGAGCATCGAGTAGTCGACTAAAAATTGAAAGGATTACGATTTTGGCCGCTGTGGTTATATCATTTTTATCCTAGTAGCCCAAAATAGATTTTTTTTAACATCTGTGCCCCCATGGTCTCTATAACTAACTATTTTAGCCCCTGAGTCTAACTCAACACATTACCCTGGTTAAAAAATTGTCACATGTAACTCACGTGATGGGTATTGATGTGTGTAAAATGCAACATATAAATCACATCAATTAAGGCATAAAACTAACCCTTTTTAAGTACTAATGTTGGAAAAAGAGTGTTTTTGTCTTCCTTTTGTATTTTCAGGATGAAATGAGCTCAAATTCACAAAAGAAGCAAAAAGACAGCTAATTCTAACATAAATACAAGAAAAGGAACAAAAGTAGACTGCCTGTACCCTCAACGGCACCCTCCAAGGCAAAGAAGAGAAAACAGAAGACTGAACACGCCCCGTGTCCAGCGAACACGGGGCCGTGCCCAAGAAGCAGCAGAAAAGACAAACTAGTAGAAGCTTCCATTGCCCACCACGGGGCCGTGTCCAGCGGGCATGGGGGCGTGGTGAAAGTACAGCAGGCGCATTAATTGTAATTGCGAATTACAATTAATGAAGAGAGAGAGTGTCAGACGGGCACGGGGGCGTGTCCAGCGGACACGGGGCCGTGCCCAGCCTTCTGTTCAGCCTATAAATAGGGGTGCTTGGTTTCATTCCATCTCATCCCTTGGCACACCACCTCTCTCACACTTCATCCACCACCCACCACCACCATAACACCATCATCCACCACCATCATCCATTGTCCATCATAGAGTGTGTGAGTCGTCTCGGGATCCAAGATTGATCGTAAGAGTTCTTGACAATCAAGGCCATGTTTGCCTAAGTCTCTTACATCACTTGGTGAAGACAAGTGTTTAGTATAATACTTTTTATTTTTAATCTTTTGCACTTTTTATTTGGTTTTGTATTAATGACTTTAATAACTAGTTACTTATGTTGAAGGTGATCTTTCCTTATCGTTTGTCCGTGGTGTCTTGGCATTATTTTACTGTCTATATAAAATAAAAGATTTTCACCATTCATATCTCCACGGTCTATATGGAGGTATGTTGGCTACCTGGTCGGGGGTTAAGGGAACGGTTTGGTAAGGGTCTTGCCCTTGTTCAGCGTTTAGAGGTCCTGCTTGGGACCTGGGTCAAATTTAGTAGGATCTCCTTCAATGCCCATAGGTATTGGATGGCGGGGATCCAAACTCTTTGACCCCCTCATAAGTTAACTACTATTAATACTATAACCCGGCTATTTAGGACTGTATCCCTGCTGACTCAGACTACTTAGCCGAGGGTAACGTCACCGCCGAAAGCGGGGCCTACCACAATTTGCATTAATAACTTAATTCATTATCTTTCAATAATCCGACCCTTTAGGATTGTATCCTTGCTGACTCAAACTACTGGGTTGAGGGTAACGTCGCCTTCAAAAGAGGGGCCTACTACAATAACTAAGATAATCTCTTAAACAAGTGCAAAAGTGCGAAAATAATCAAAGGTTATACTAACACACGTGTCGGATCCAAGTGATTCATCTTGTCTATCTGTTTTTATTTTATTTTATTTTTCAGCATTTAGTTAGTTTTTATTTTTCTTAGTTTAAAACATTTTTCTCACTTTTTGATTTGATTAGACGTTGAGGATAAACCGGTATTAAAAGCTCTTGTGTCCTTGGACGACCTCGGTATCTTACCAACACTATACTACGTCCACGATGGGTGCACTTGCCCATATGTGTGTTTAGTGTTAGTAAATATCGTGTTTTATAAATTTAAAACTTGGCTAAAAGTGTAAAAAGGGGCTTAAATATACATCTAAATTATATACACACTAGCACGCATCAAGTTTTTGGCGCCGTTGCCGGGGACACAAGGATTTTAAGAAAGTTAGGAATCAACGGCCTAATCATATTTTTATTTTTCTTTAATTTTTTAGGATTTTTTCTTAGATTTTCAGCTTCTGCAGAGCTCAACACGGGGCCGTGCCTGCTGAACACGCCCCCGTGCTCAATCATTGGAACTGGCAATCCTGTTTTAAGTCAGACAGTAAGCTGAACACGGGGCCGTGTCCACTCAACACGCCCCCGTGCCCAAGATTCTCTTACTGAAAACAGAACCGTTAGATCCCGGCGGTTGGTAATTTCTGACACAAACATGAGTGATAGTAATTCTTTTTACTTCCGGCACTCTTATGGTATGTGGTGTCGATTATGTGGAGGCGAACATGAGGAATTAAAATGTTATTTTCTCAATTATAGGCCCCACTATATAGACCCACCGATTCCTTGTAACCTTAAGAGGGGCGAAAGTAAAAATAAGCACTATCTCTCCCTCGAATGCGCCCAGCCAGATATTCTGAGAGAAATGCTCCTTGACGAGTTATTTCAACTAGAAGAGCTAATTCTCAATTGGTCAAAAGAACTTAGGAAGGATTTTATAGATCCATCCCAAGATGATGACCATGAGGAAATGTTGGAACCGCATTCCGACAACCTCGTTGCTCCCGAAAATACCTTCATACCTAGAAAAGACTTGGACGATAGTCGTCCCTGTGTCGATTGTGCCGTGAAGGACTCCCCATCGACTTCGTTCGATGCATACATAGACCTGAGCGATTCGGCATACACCTTCTTTAACGAGAGCCCGGAAAAGGGTTGGACTTGTCCACCTAGAATGAAAATAGGAATTACCCTCACCGATAACCTCTTGCGTTCTCGCCTTAGTATAGGACAATTAAGGTATCTTAGGGACTTTGGGGTTGTTCCAACAAATCAACAACCACCCGATGTAAATAAACTCCTTAGTAGCAACAAACTCCATGAAACAGCCTACCGACACGGGGCCGTGCCCGGTCAACACGCCCCCGTGTTCACTCAGAAGATTCTCTGCTGATTCTGTCAGAATACGGACAAAATGTGTCAGGATTTTCTCCGGGGCCGTGTCTAGCGAACATGGGGCCGTGTCCAGTGTGCTGTCGTTTTCTTTAAATGCAGCCTGATTCCTGCTCATTTTTTACCACTTCACTAAGCAGAGATTCCTGGGATCTTCACATATACCATCCTAGGTAAGTGCTAAAAGAAGGTTCCTAAGGACCATCTTGTCTTTTCCACTTTTGTTCATTTCTCCTTCTTCCAAAAATTTTTCAAACAACTCCTCCATGGAAGCTTGGAAACCCCATGATTCCAATCTTCTATGTAAGGTTTGTAGGATTTTTGGCTGCGAATTCTTGTTTAAAGTTAGTTCTATAACTTTGTTTTAAATTATCTAAGCTTGGAACACGGTAAAAGAATGTTAAAATACTTTAAAAATCTAGAATCGTTAGACAAAAATCCTGCAGACAGCTGAACACGGGGCCGTGCTCACTAAGCACGGGGCCGTGTTCGAGGTACTGTTCTGCAAAAGTTTAGTTATCTTCGGCTTCTTTCGCAGAAAATGGCCAGCAGAAATAGCGGATCATCTTCGAGTAATACCCGAAATGGAAGAAGGTCGTCCACGGCAGAAGATTCCCTAGTAAACTACGTTTACGCTTTGAGGGAAGCCATAGACGAGATGACGGGAGTGGAAGAAGCATTAGTGGACCGTATTAATCATCTGACGGTAGGGTTGGAGGGCTGTCTACGAGAAGTAAACCTCCTGCACCAGAGGTTAAACCTTCTCGCTTCCCCGCCTTTGGTTCCAGTAATAACCCAAAGAGCGTGGAATGTAGTACCCGAGGTCATCATTCCGGCCGAATGGCACGCCATGCACCAAATGCCTCAACCAAGGGTGGTGCAAGGAGTCCCGGTGAGCGTTCCTCCTCAAGACACCGAAGAGAATGAAGCTACCTTCTACCTCCCAAGGGAGATAGAAGAATGGCTTTGAACGACAACCGAGGAGCCGTCGGCTAGAGAGTGTTACTACATCGGGAAGCTATTCCCGAAATTTTCCTAAATAAGTAGAACCCTTATGATAACCTCATGTATCCCCTAGTTATTTAGCTAACTTTATGTAATATCTCTCTATATTTGCAATGTTATGATGGTTTTTAAGATTGATGGTTGCTTAGCAAATAAAACACACTCAGGGTGGTAATAGATAAAAAGGGGAACGAGAAAAATAGACCTATGCACAAAGAACAGAGCAACCCGACACAAATCTCCATCACAGAAGGCTCAACACGGGCCGTGCCCAACCAACACGGCCCCGTGCTGAGCCACCTGCAGAAAAACACCCAGTTCAGGTAACTGGACACGGGCCGTGTTCAGCGGACACGCCCCCGTGTCCAGGCTTCTGTTTTAATTCTTTAATTTTTGTTACTGGCACCTGACCACGGGGCCGTGCCCGGTCACCACGGGGCCGTGTCCAGGATGCCAGTAACATAAATCTTTGCTTTTTAACTTACTTTTACACATTCTAATCAACCAAAAACCTTATTTTTGGACACATTGAGGACAATGTGTAATTTAAGTATGGGGGGATGCTAAAACCTTGAATTTTGCAAATCCTAAATACAAGCCTTACACAAAACTCTATTGGAACCGCTAAACACCCCAAATTTTTTCAAAAACTTTTTCATTTTTTTTTATCATTTACTTGTCTTAGTTTAAGTTGGGAATAACAAGTTCTAAAAAGGTTATATTTTTACAAATTTACAACCGATAGCGTCGTGATAACAAAGAACCAACATAAGAAAATTACGAAACGGCATAACAAGTCTAGTTAAAAATTCGATTATATATATTTGATCACATTAAAAACCCATTCCCACAAAAGTGAGTTTTGAGCCTTTATTGAGCATAAAAATATACATATTTAGACTAAATGCTCATTTTTCGTTTCTTGTATGAATAGCCGCTTGGTTCTTACAACTCTAGAACTTGCCACGACAATACATTCCCGGTCCTTACCAACTTAAACCCAAGTAAGTAAGTGATGGAGGCATTAGGACTAACCATATTTTTCTTTCTAAACCATTATTTTTCATTTTTTTTTACCACCTACCCAAAATCCCCCTAGATAGCCCCTTTGAGCCTAAACCTTTCATTTCATTACCCCAAAAACCCTTTTTACCCACCAAAAAAACCCTTTTTATTTTTCACCCTTTATTTTAGTAACAAGCTCGGTTTTTCGTAAACTCGCCTTTTTATGTGATGAAAAAAAAAAACAATGATGAAGTCAAAAACAAACAAAAGCTATATAAAAGCTTGTTTGGAGAAATACTTCAAAATAAAAAGTCACTAAAAACAAGGTATGTCACGGAAACCGACGCTTTTTACGATTTTCATCCTTTTTTCTAACTAACCCAACCAACCACCTTTAACCCAAGCCTAACCCTTCACCCCAAAAGTCCTCTTGATATTTACAAAGGTAAAAAGTTAAAAAAGGAGGAGGATTGATTGCTTGACAAGCCTATGGAAGGCGTAAGTTCCATGCCGCTCTCGAGTGATTCACTAAAAATTACACATTCGGCCGAGTGTTGAGTGATCTCCCGTGAGGTATGTGAACTTGTATATAAATGGAATTTTAATAAGGCATGCTATGCCCAAATAAGTAAATTATCTTATGAAACGTTCAAAATAAATCATAACGAATAGGATTGTAAATAAATAAAAATAAAACTTACAAAGACCTTGGATTCCCGACACTCTAGGACAAGCTAAAAACTTTCTCTTCTACCTATTCCATTTGGGAGTGTAAGCCACATTTAAAGAGTTTTGCTTGAGGACAAGCAAAAGTTCAAGTGTGGGGGTATTTGATGTGTGTAAAATGCAACATATAAATCACATCAATTAAGGCATAAAACTAACCCTTTTTAAGTACTAATATTGGAAAAAGAGTGTTTTTGTCTTCCTTTTGTATTTTCAGGATGAAATGAGCTCAAATTCACAAAAGAAGCAAAAAGACAGCTAATTCTAACATAAATACAAGAAAAGGAACAAAAGTAGACTGCCCGGACCCTCAACGGCACCCTCCAAGGCAAAGAAGAGAAAACAGAAGACTGAACACGCCCCGTATCCAGCGAACACGGGGCCGTGCCCAAGAAGCAGCAGAAAAGACAAACTAGTAGAAGCTTCCATTGCCCACCACGGGGCCGTGTCCAGCGGGCACGGGGGCGTGGTGAAAGTACAGCAGGCGCATTAATTGTAATTGCGAATTACAATTAATGAAGAGAGAGAGTGTCAGACGGGCACGGGGGCGTGTCCAGCGGACACGGGGCCGTGCCCAGCCTTCTGTTCAGCCTATAAATAGGGGTGCTTGGTTTCATTCCATCTCATCCCTTGGCACACCACCTCTCTCACACTTCATCCACCACCCACCACCACCATAACACCATCATCCACCACCATCATCCATTGTCCATCATAGAGTGTGTGAGTCGTCTCGGGATCCAAGATTGATCGTAAGAGTTCTTGACAATCAAGGCCATGTTTGCCTAAGTCTCTTACATCACTTGGTGAAGACAAGTGTTTAGTATAATACTTTTTATTTTTAATCTTTTGCACTTTTTATTTGGTTTTGTATTAATGACTTTAATAACTAGTTACTTATGTTGAAGGTGATCTTTCCTTATCGTTTGTCCGTGGTGTCTTGGCATTATTTTACTGTCTATATAAAATAAAAGATTTTCACCATTCATATCTCCACGGTCTATATGGAGGTATGTTGGCTACCTGGTCGGGGGTTAAGGGAACGGTTTGGTAAGGGTCTTGCCCTTGTTCAGCGTTTAGAGGTCCTGCTTGGGACCTGGGTCAAATTTAGTAGGATCTCCTTCAATGCCCATAGGTATTGGATGGCGGGGATCCAAACTCTTTGACCCCCTCATAAGTTAACTACTATTAATACTATAACCCGGCTATTTAGGACTGTATCCCTGCTGACTCAGACTACTTAGCCGAGGGTAACGTCACCGCCGAAAGCGGGGCCTACCACAATTTGCATTAATAACTTAATTCATCATCTTTCAATAATCCGACCCTTTAGGATTGTATCCTTGCTGACTCAAACTACTGGGTTGAGGGTAACGTCGCCTTCAAAAGAGGGGCCTACTACAATAACTAAGATAATCTCTTAAACAAGTGCAAAAGTGCGAAAATAATCAAAGGTTATACTAACACACGTGTCGGATCCAAGTGATTCATCTTGTCTATCTGTTTTTATTTTATTTTATTTTTCAGCATTTAGTTAGTTTTTATTTTTCTTAGTTTAAAACATTTTTCTCACTTTTTGATTTGATTAGACGTTGAGGATAAACCGGTATTAAAAGCTCTTGTGTCCTTGGACGACCTCGGTATCTTACCAACACTATACTACGTCCACGATGGGTGCACTTGCCCATATGTGTGTTTAGTGTTAGTAAATATCGTGTTTTATAAATTTAAAACTTGGCTAAAAGTGTAAAAAGGGGCTTAAATATACATCTAAATTATATACACACTAGCACGCATCAGGTATATTAGTAAATTCGCCTCCCCACTTTACTGGCTTTATAAACAAAAGTCTAACCCTTTCTTTATCACTTCATCTTCTTCACCATTCCCTCTCAAATCCTAATCATGATTTTGTTTTGTAATGGGTTCAATATATGTATATCAAGACATGGATATGGAACCTTAACCAGTGCGGTCGGTGTTTGTCACCTCACCTTAGTCAAAAATCGCAAGGGACGAGTCATAAGTTTTAGCTTTTACATGATAGAAAATAGAACTTGAAAGGGTTAACAATTCGAGTAACAACCAGAAACAAAGAAGATAGCATCACAGTTCAAAAAAGAAACACAAGTTGGCGAACATCGTTAGTGTGATTGAACTAAATGGCGCTTGCGCTTTTGCCTTTGCTTTTGCTCTTGAGCTTGAGTTTAGAGAAATTCTTGAAAATAGCAGCACCACAGAATAGCCCTGTTCGACAATACAATAAGTTGTTGGAGATCATAGATACACTCAAAAGACGTAGGGTAGAGATAGCGTGCCTTCAGGAGACTAGATGGAAGGGACATAAGGGGGATGAGCGCAATGGGTACAAGTTGTTATATTCAGGGTCTGATGGGGTAAAGAATGGGGTAGGATTTCTAGTAGATGTAAACTTGTACAAAAATGTGATAGAGGTGATACGTCACAACGATAGGATCATGGTGTTGAGATTAGTACTAGGAGAGGAAGTGGTGACAGTTATTTGCGCATATGCTCCACAAGTGGGTTTAGGGGATCAAGAGAAAAGAGATTTTTGGGACTGCCTAGACGGAGTTGTGAGGGCCATACCTAGGGAAGAAAGAATTTTCATAGGAGGCGATTTTAATGGACATATTGGTAGGCATAGTGATGGTTTTAGTGAAGTGCATGGGGGCTTTGCTTTTGGTGATAGAAACAACCCTGGTAGGGATTTGTTAGAGTTTGCGGTGGCCCACAACCTAGGTATTTTGAATTCTTTCTTTAAGAAGAAAGAATCATAGTTGATTACTTTTAGCAGTTGCGGACGTAACACTCAGATTGACTATATTTTGATGAGGCTAGGAGATCGAAGGTGGTGGAGGGACTGCAAGGTTATACCAGGGGAGGCAGCAGTGACTCAACACCGCTTATTGGTGGCGGATATAGTCATGAGAGGAAAGCTGACCAAGGGAGAGAGGGTAATGCGACCTAGGGTTAGATGGGGTATGTTAAAGGGTGACAAAATCGAAGTGTTTAGAGATAAGGTCCTCTTAATGACAATGCCTAGAGTAGATGGGGACGCTAACCAAATGTGGGAGGACATGGCAAACACCATGACTAATGTGGCGAAGGAAACGCTAGGGGTCGTAAAAGGAAAGAGGTGTGGCCATAAGGAGTCATGGTGGTGGAATGAGGATGTGCATACTAAATTAAGGATTAAACAAGGGTGCTTTAGGGATCTTTTGAGGTGTACAGTCGAGGAGGAGCAAGCGGTTTTAAGGGAGAGATATAAAGAGGCTAAGAGAGAGGCGAAGAAGGCAGTGTCAGAGGCGAAGAACGCAGCTTACAAGCAGATGTATGATCGACTGGAAACAAAGGAGGGAACATGACATGTTCAAGATCGCAAAGGCTAGAGAGCGTAGAAGGCAAGACTTAGGAGCAGTGAAGTTTTTAAAGGGAGAGGACGGATGCGTTTTGGTCAAAGAACACGACATTAAGATGAGATGGCAAGTGTACTTCTACAATCTTTTCAATGGCGGGAGGAATTACCAACAAGAAAATGAAGAAAATGATGATTCATCTACTCAAAGGCGACTACGGAATAACGGTTACTGTCGACGTATCACACGGGAGGAGGTGAGAACAGCCCTTAGTAAGATGGGAAGGGCTAAGGCAGTTGGGCCTGATAACATACCAATTGAGGTATGGAAGTGCTTGGGAGAAGAAGGAGTTCATTGGCTAACTATTTTATTCAATCTTATCTTCAAATCTGGGAAAATGCCAGATCAATGGAGGAATAGTGTAGTAGTACCTGTGTATAAGAACAAAGGGGACGCCCAATGTTGTGGGAATTATAGAGGGATTAAGTTACTAGGGCACACTATGAAACTATGGGAGAGAATAATTGAGACGAGAATCCGAAGAGAAACTCAAGTCACGGTAAACCAATTTGGTTTTATGCCAGGGCGATCGACTACGGAAGCAATACATATTCTAAGGAGATTGATGGAGAAGTATAGGGAGAAGAAAAGGGACCTACACATGGTGTTCATTGATCTTGAAAAGGCCTATGACAGTGTGCCACGTAGACTGATTTGGGATAGTTTGGAGAGTAGAGGGATTTCTAGGAAGTATATAGACTTAATTAGGGATATGTATGTTAGGACTGAAACTAGTGTCCGAGCGCCTGTGGGGGATACTGATTCTTTCCCGGTGGAGGTGGGACTCCACCAAGGGTCTGCTTTGAGCCCTTTTCTATTGCAGTTATCCTAGATGAGTTGACAAAGTTAATTCAGGGGGCTCTTCCGTGGTGTCTGCTTTTTGCAGATGATATTGTGTTACTTGCTGATAGTAAACAAAGCCTGAATGCGAGGCTAGAAGAGTGGCGAGCAGCTTTAGAGGGCAGGGGTTTAAGGATTAGTCGATCTAAGACTGAGTACTTATATTGCGACTTTAGTGGAGTGGACAACGATGAGGACATTCAGATCACCATTGACGGTCAAGCGGTTCCGCAGGTGACTAAGTTCAAGTATCTAGGATCGTTTGTCCAGAGGGATGGGGAGATAGATAGTGACGTTGCCCACCGCATCCAGGTTGGATGGTGTAGGTGGAGAGCTGCCACTTGGGTATTGTGCGATAGGAGGTTCCCAACAAAATTGAAAGGGAAATTTTATAGGGTTGCAATTAGACCTGCTATGTTATATGGAACCGAATGTTGGGCCATTAAGGAAGTACAGGCACGTAAGATGGAGGTAGCAGAGATGAGAATGCTAAGATGGATGTGTGGGCACACAAGGTTAGACCGGATAAGAAATAATGTTTTTAGGGAGCGATTAGAAGTAGCTAGTATATCAGATAAGATAAAGGAGGGAAGATTGAGATGGTTTGGGCATGTGAAGAGGAGGCAGACGATAGAACCAGTTAGAGTGATTGAAACCCTCGAGGTGGAGGGGAGGAGGAGTAGAGGTAGACCCAAAATTACGTGGGATGAGCGGATTAAGCAGGATTTGCAAAGATTGCACCTCTCTGAGAACATGGTCCATGATAGGAACTCGTGGAGACGTAGGATTAAGGTTAAGGATTTCTAGGAGAGGTACAATTGTATTTCTAGGTGTAGTGTATGGTCGTACATATGTAACTATGTGTATACGATGTTTTGTACAATTGTGTTTTTAGGTGTAGTGTATGGTCGTAGATATGTAACTATGTGTATAGGCTGTTTTGTGTTGTCACACTTGTTCTGTTTTACCATGCACTCTTTCACAACTCATGCTACATTGGTAACTTCATACACACACACACACACACCTCATGTTCTATTTATTTCTTTCCTGGGTGTTTTGGAGCCGAGGGTCTCTCTGGAAGCAGCCTCTCTATCCCTAGGGGTAGAGGTAAGGTGTGCCTACATCCCACCCTCCCCAGACCCTACAAATAGCTTTGCTATTTGTGGGATTTTACTGGGTATGATTGATTGATTGAACAATACAATAATGTCTGTATTAATAAACTGAAGCAAATAAGAAATAAAGTCTACACATGAGAGCTTTATGCCACTTACTAGTATGTGCAGAATCATAAGGTCTATTTACAAAATTCCCTTTACTTCCCAAATGCTCATCCTCACTATGTGTTAGAAATATAAACCAAAATAAAGACACGCTCAATCGCCAAGGTTGCATTAATGTTTTTGATCTTAAAAATATGTTGTTCTCATTAATAAAAACGTGTGACATGTATCAAGTGGTTGTTACACTTTTGTCTAGTTAGATAGCTAAACACAAACATTTTTACAAGACTTACTTGGAAGAATCTTGTGAGACCAGACAACCCAATAATTTCATCTTCTGACCATTTTATTAAAAGAGTCTATAAGTTCCGGGACGTATAAACCAACAGCTTCCCGGAACTCATGTGAGCAGCCAACCCTTGTTACCCACACTACCGACAACAAGTCCGGCTCTCAGGTCCTGCTCATAAACTATACACGCCTATAGAATATCAAACACACGATTTCGAAAATGCCCAATTGCTAAAGCCTCAAAGTCCTGCATCATTCACCATCCACAACATCTCATTAGTTAACCACCCATACATACTAGGAAGAATAAAAACACAAAACCTTACCTTGGGAGGTTTTTTCATGACACCCATCATTATTTTGAGCGACTTTATCAGGACGTTCCCGTTGTAGAGTAAAGAAAAGTATTCTGAGACCACAGAGGGTCCGCACTCTACAAATCCAGGTTGGTGGAACAAAGGGTCAGCGTTCAAAATTAATAACTTGATAAATAAAATAATTGCCTAGCAAAACTAGCCCGCAGTTTGCATTCAATCGCCGTTTGCCGTTTGAATCAAATTCACCATAACCCAAACCACAACACCATAACCAGTTAACCACCAAACATATCTCAACACCCAATAACCAAAACAACAAACAAACACACACAGAATATTATTACCTGCATATTCACCGGTGCCAGTTTAAACACTAACAACTTCTTAGAATGCTTCCACGGCTGAACCACCACTTCCGCATCGAACACCTTCACCACAAACACAATTCCTAGAAAAAGTAAGTGAATACCATTGTTTCATGTATTATTTAATCTTGAAATATACAGATCAACAAACTAGAGGCCCTAAAAACTACTAAATGATACCTTTTTCATCAACAGTATCAAGAGAGCAATGAACTATATGGTGAAGCTTGAGAGCATCACCTGCTTCGGTGAAGAGGCGCTGTATGGACAACGGATTATTCTGTCCTCCCCAGTTAAACACAAAATATTAATCAAACTATATTCATGAAATAAAACAACAAGCAAGCAAATAGACAGATAAACCTGATACCCAGCGACAGGGATGCAGACAATCATCTTCTCCTCAATCTGCACTTTCGTTTGTGTTTTAGAAAATTCCATTTACAATACAAAAGTCTCCATCAAAACTGGTCTATCTGGTTCCAGCAATCAGACTGAAACTGCGCAGAACCAGACCAGTAATGCAGTGTCCATTTGCAAGCTCCCTTTTCTCCTCATCAGTTCATGAAATTTATCTGTCTTCCTCAGTACTATCTCAATCTAAACAATCATTTAATCACTTTTTGTGTGAGGTATCATGGGTTAGGTAACATGTTTTTGTTTTAGGGGAACTAAATTTAGGGCTAATCACCATCATCACCGAACATCCGCTCAACCACCATCCTCCGCCGTATTTACCCAATTTCAACATCGTCACCTACACCCTCACGTTTTCTCCAGTTTAACAAACAAGATGTCCAGAATCCAGATTCACCAAGTTTAATAAAAAAATAGAAGTAGAATACAGAATGGGATGGAGATTACCTTTGTTGTTGGAAACGACTAGAGGAGGTCGAACTTGGAAAGGGTGAACTCGATTTTGTATTTAGTTGTCAATATGAAATTCTGAATTTGAATTTAGCTCAATTTAGGAGAGGGGAAAGTGGATGAAGGAGACGATGAATTTTACTTTTATTTAAGAGTAAACTGCCATTTTGGTCCCTGTGGTTTGGCCAGTTTTGCCACTTTAGTCCAAATCTCAACTTATTACATCCAGGCCCTGTGGTTTGGTTTTTGTTGCCATTTTGGTCCAAATTTCAAATTTGACCAGATTTTCCATTAATGACCTGCTATTTTGTCTTTACCCTCAGGGGCATTTTGGTCATTTTAGATTTATTATCTCTTTATAATAACTCATTTATAATAAAACCCTTAGATCATCATCTTCAACCTCATCTCAGACATCTCTCTCTCTCTCTCTCTCTCTCTCTCTCTTTCTTAACATAAAATCTGCTCTCTCTCTAAAATACCACCACCACACCACCACCACCCCCACCACCGCATCATCCCCACCACCACCATCCCACTGCCGCCAACACCACCATCTCTCTCTTCTCTCTCTCCTCTGCACACACACACACTCTCTTTCTCTCTCCAAACACCCATCTCCAAACTCTGCTCTCTCTCTCTAAAATACCACCACCCCCACCAGTCACCACCGCATCATCCCCACCACCACCACCCCACTGCCGCCAACACCACCCACAAACTTAAAAAACAAACCCACAAACAAAATCAAATCTTGATCAAAACCCAATAACCGTATCCAAATTACAAACAAGCCCGCTAAATCAAATCGAAATCAGATCAAAATTTACAGTCAAGTTTCAAACAAACCCCACAAGCAATTACAGCCACAAATCAATTATACAAAAATTAAGCAAGAAATAAAATTAAACAGAAACCTGTAGAAGCAGATAGTGTGGCTGCATAGGCGGTTCAAGGCGCCGGCGGTGGTGCGGTCGTGGCGGGGCGGCGACGGACGGTGGTGCTCTGGCTGCACAAATCAGTTTTGGGATCCTGACCTCAGGCTCAACATATCTGCTTCTTTTTTTCAGGAGGGGATTTGACGGAGGAAGATAAGCGACGAAAGGGGGGTCACCCTCCTCCCACCGCTCTCTCTCTCTCCTCGTACCTGACCACCGCCACCTGACCACCTCCACTAAATCAAATCGGCTCCCCCTTCTCCCACCGTTATCTCTCTCCTCGTACTCTCTCTCTTCGTCAATCTCTTTCTCTCTCTTCTTCGATCTCCCAACCGACACCACCCACCACAGTTGGATGGTGGTTGTTGGGGTTTTGAGAGGATCGTGGTGTTGGTGGTTGTCCAGAGGTGGCGGCGTGGTGGTGGTCGGAGACGGTAGGAAAATGGAGGTGGTGATGAATTTGGGGGTTAGGGTTTTGGAAAGTGGAGGGGGCGACGGTTGGGAGAGAGTGTTATTGAGAGAGAGAGAGTCAGTCTTTAGAGAGAGAGGGAGAGAGAGAATGCAGATACTTTATAGATGTGTATTTTAGGTTTTTTTTATTTCTTATAATAACTTATAAATAGAAAAAGATTTAATTAATATTTAGTTATAATAATTCTAAAATGACAAAAATACCCCTGAGGGTATGGACAAAACAGGGGGTTTTAATTTGGGGATTCTGGTCAAATTTCATTTTTGGACTAAAATGGCAACAAAATGCAAACTACAGGACCCTGGATGTAATAAGTTTGAGATTTGGACTAAAGTGGCAAAACTGGCCAAACCACAGGGACCAAAATGGCAGTTTACTCTTTATTTAAGTTAAAAAATACTTTTGGGAAAAGAACTTATTGACTTATGATTTTTTGAAAAGGAGTTTTTAAAAAAAGTGTTTGAATTAGCTTATGGGGTTGGAAAAGCCAATAAGTTAATAAGTTGTTTTTTAAAAAGTGTTTGGCTTAGCTTATTGATGTAAAATGACTAAAAGCTAATAAGTCAATAAGTTAGTTCAAAAAGTCACAACATTCTAACTTTTCAAAAATGACTTTTTGATAACTTTTTCTCCTTCTCAAAAAGTCATTTTGAAAAGGACTTTTGCATTTGCCAAACACTAAAACTCCTTATTGGCTTTTTTATTAAGTCAATAAGTCAATAAGTTAGTTGGAAAAGCTTAGCCAAACATGCTTTTGTTTTTGTTTTAGGTGAACTAAATTTACACTGTGTTCCCGAGTTTCATTAAATGAGAGAAAAGCAAAGATTTGGAAGGAAATAATTTTTAGTTGTGTTCTAGAGTTTTATTAAAGGAGAGAAGAGAAGAGAAAATGAGAGGTTTTTTTGCCTAACTTAACTCGAATGTGAAATGTTGAATTACTTTAGTGGAGGAATTTTAGGATATAACTAGGTTATGCCTCGCCCGTATTGCGAGGCGATCCTTGAATAATTCTCAACCAATTAAAAAACTGTATTATAGTTTTGCAAGAAAAAAAAATAAAAAGCGTGTTAGACAACTCCTTACACGATTTTTAGCTAGGATCAAAGTCATATTTTTATTTTTATTTGGGAGAAAAATCAAATTTTTTTCCCGAGGGTAAAATCCTAATTTTTAGCTAGAGGAAAACCATATTTATATTTTGCACTGGGGGCAAAAAACGTAATTTTGAATTGAGGGTGATATCGTAATTTTTAACCGAGGGGAAAATCGTAAATTTTAGCTGCGGAAAAAACATAATTTTATTTTGAACTAGGAGCAAAGACGTAATTTTAAACTGGGGGTAAAACCGTAATTTTAAAGTTGGTATAAAATAATAAACTGGTGTAAAATCGTAATTTTGAGTTGGGGGGGGGGGAGGGGGGAACAAACTTTTATTTTGAACTGGGGCGAAAACATAATTTTGTATGAGGGTAAAAGCGTAATATTTTTACCGAGGGCGAAATCGTATTTTCAGTTTAGCTGGGTTTAAAGTCATATTTTTATTTTGAACCGGGGGAAAATCATAATTTTGAACCGATGGTAAAATCGTAATTTTGAGGTAGGGAAAACCATAATTTTATTTTTAGCTAGGGGCAAAAAAGTAATTTTAAAATGAGGGTAAAATCGTAATTTTGAACCGAGGGGAAAATCGTAATTTTGAGTTGGGGGCAAAAGCATAATTTTATTTTGAACTGAGGGCAAAGACGTAATTTTAAACTGGTGGCAAAACCATAATTTTAAAGCGGGTATAAAATAATAAGCTGTGGGTAAAATCGTAATTTTTGAACCAAGGAAAAAATCGTAATTTTGACATGCTGGCAAAAGGGTTATTATATTTTTAAGTTGGGAGAAAAGCGTAATTTTAAACCGGGGGCGAAACCGTAATTTTAAAGTGGATATTAAATAATAAACCGATTGGTCCAATAAAGGAATGTCGGCCGCCCATTTCGACCAATGACAGGGAAACACTATTCCCTGCCATGATCTTTGTATATGTTGAATAATGTGAAATTCGGACTTTAAAAATTCGGACTTTAAAAATAATACGAGAATGTGAAATTCTAACTTTAAAATAATATTAATATTAACATCAAAAATACTTCCTTTTACAAAAACTAAAAAAAATTGAATATATAATGTATCGTATATTATAGTATATAGTATATAGCATAGTATACTATAGTACATAACATACTATACGATAGTAATATAGTGTAGTATAGGTACATAGTGATCTATTAAGCCCTAATATGGTCGATTGAGACATGTATGGTGCACTATTGTCCATTGTGATCCATTTAGGCCCAATATGGTCTGTTGAGACATTTACGATCTACTATTGTCCATTGTGATCCAGTAAGGCCAGTATGGTCCATTAAAGCATGTATGATCTACTATTGTCCATCGTGATCCATTCATGCTCAATATAGTCTATTAAGGCATGTATGATCTACTATTGTTCATTGTGATCAACTAATGCCTAATCTAGTCCATTAGAACATGTAGAATCTACTATTGTCCATCGTGATCAATTAAAGCCAATATAGTCCGTTAAGACATGTATGATCTAATATTGTCTATTGTGATCCATTAACTCATATCAAAGAAACATACCGATGTGGCACAGGTTTGCTGAGTTGGAGATGATTACGTGGCGATTATTTGTCATATCACTATTCTCCTTCTTTATAACACAGAAAGTCCCATACAAGCCCTAATTTCCTCATCCCTCATTTGGGTTGCATTTTCTCATAACCCTAATCTAAACATAATCGATGAACACAGACACTCCCACAACCATCACCATCTGCACCTCCTGCAAACACCACCTCCTCCTGCCACCACCGGCACTGCCATAACTAGCTTACTTCACCACCTCAACAACAAATCGAATCGAAACAAATATTTCGATATCACCTCTGTTCTTCAAACCTAAAGGGTAACTAAATCTCTAATCTTTACCTTAATTTGCACTTAACCCACAATCATTCTGTCAATTTATGACCTATTTTCATCTTTATCTCACATCTGTTCTCCGGCGACCGGAAAGTCTTCTCACAATCCCACCGCCGCAAGCGACGGAGGAATTCGCCGGCCCTTGATTCAAGACCCCGAGTTGAAGAGACTATTGGACCCATGTCTCATTATGATTATATTCAGAGGTGGGGTTTGGTGATTTTATATATTGAATTTGAGGATGATTTATTGCATGTACATATACATACACATATTGTTATATATATAATTGGCCACCTCTTCATGACACCTGATAAAAAACAAGCCATGTCATCAAAAAATGGCCATGTCAGCAAAAAAACAAACCCAGTTAGTGCAGATTTAACTGGGTGGTGCCATTGGAAACAAAAAGTCTAGTTGGGGGTGCCGGGTGTCAAAGTGTTAGTTGCGGGTGGCAGCGGCCAAAGGCCGATAGTTGGGGGGTGATATCCAACAACCCTAATTTAATCAAACCCTAAATGTAATTAAAGCAAGTTTGATGAAAGCGCAAAAAACTACTGCTAAAGGTTGTACCGCTGTAGTGAGGATTGAAACAACACTGAGTCGAGCAGTGATGACGGGTTGTTCGTGGGTCGTTTGTGGTGCAGTGGCGGTTCGTCGGTCACTCAACTGCGCCTCATCAACGGTGTAGTGGTGGGAATCGATAGGAGGAGAAAACCGTCTGGAATAGGGATCATAATCGAGCGGATGAGAGGATCGATCTAGGTTGAGGGAGAGAACACCGATTTTGGTGGGTGATGCGGGAGATAGAATTATAAAATTGAGAATGAGAGGGAAATCTAAATTATTTGGGGGAATAGGGGAAACTAAAATAAAAGTAATTGTATAAACTGATTTATAAATATATAATCCATTGTAGAAAATGAAAACCATAGTTTTTAAATGAAGATTTAGATGTAAAGCTTATAAATATAAAACATGTTAATAAATATTTTGTATTTAGATATACTAAAACTAATATTATTTATAAATAATTATAACTAGATTTCATATATTACTAATCAGTTTCATCAATAATTCATTATCATCTAAGGGGTTGTTTGACAACTTCTGAATGGTTAGGTGCTGAATCAGTAAGAGGTCTGAACCATTAAGTGCTGAACCAATAAGAAGTCTAAATCATTAAGAGACAGTATAATGCTTAAACGTTTAGATGCAAATGTCTGACCAACTCAGATTAGAGGTCTTAACCATTCAGACTCAGTATAAAACTTAACCATTCAGAGGCAAATGTCTGAAACATTCAGACATCTGCTCACGAAACAAACAGTCTGAACCATTAATTACTAAACTAGTAAGAGGTCCGAATCATTAAAAGTCTCATTAATAGCTAAACAAACAGCCCCTAAATCTAACTTATCCTCCATTACAATTAATTCCTAATAATCTTCCATTCGCCAACACTAATCAACAGGTTTTCAAATTATACCGACTTCATGCCATCGATCTCCGTTAATATATTATAATAGTTTTTTATTATATTTACTTTAATAACATATTTTTAATTTTCCCCTTTTTTTAAAACCATATATTTCCTATACCATTTTTTTAATAATTCATTTTTTTCTTTTTTTAAAACATATATTAATTTATCTATGAGTGAATTGCAAGTTTTGTCCTTTATCTTTAGGCCATTTTGCAAGTTTTGTCCTTTATGTTTAAATTTGACGAGTTTTATCCTTTATGTTTGAAAATCAAGCACGTTTTACACTTTGGGGCAAAACGTGCTTGATTTTTAAGGACAAAACGTGCTTATTTTTTAAACATAAAGGACAAAACGTGCTTGATTTTTAAACATAAAGGACAAAACGTGCTTGATTTTTAAGGCCCAAAGGGTAAAACGTGCTTGATTTTTAAACATAAAGGACAAAACTCGTCAAATTTAAACATAAAGGACAAAACTTGCAAAATGGCCTAAAGATAAAGGACAAAACTTGCAATTCACTCTTTATCTATTAACATGACTTTTATATGACAGCTGCATTTAAAATTTCATAACGCAACTTTTTTAACAAAAGTTGCAAATTTCAATTAAATTTGCAACCTTTCAAGAAAAAGATTGCAGTTTTTAATAAAATTTGCAAACTTTTAACAAAAAGGTTGCAAATTCAATATAATTTTGCAACATTTTTTGAAAAAAGGTTGCATTAGATCTTCTAATGCAACCTTTATGTTCAACAAAGTTGCATTAGAGTCAAATGCAACACATTTGAAAAAGGTTGCTAATAAAAAGTTGCATCAGGCCAATTTTCTAGTAGTGAGTTGAGTTGTTTTGTGAGAGTCAAGCTGCTATATCTATAGCAACTAATCCTGTCTTTCATGAAAGCACTAAACAATTTGAACTAGATTTACATTTTCTGAGAGTTAAAGTTTATAATGGGGTTATTAGTCCCTAAAAGATTGATTCAGATGGTCGATGGTCAACTGGCTAATATTTTTACTAAAGGTCTTAGTGTTTTACAACCAAGACTTTTGTGAAAAATTGAGGCTTGTTGACATGTTCTCACGTATTAATGAAGAGGGGATGTTCAAATGAGTTAATGCTGTTAACATTTGTTAACACTTGTTATCATTCATATGTTAAATAATTAGTTGTTGTAATTGTGTTATAAGTGTTGGTTAAGTTGGTTCAGGTTTATAAGCTGGAGGACTAGAGTGTAAGAAAAGAAGGAATAAAGGGTTTCAGTTGAAACATTATAAGGGCTATGATGATAAAGAGATAAGTTGGAAGTGCAAAGTGAAACTTCTGTTTGAAGCTGATATATAAGGAGAATTAGGGTTCACTGTTACGTAACCCTGGTTCAGTTTCTCTGGTACACTTTCTCTCTCTAGATTGTTATTAGTCTGTTAGAGATCTTATTGATCTCATCTTGTTGCGATCTATTTTTGATCAATGTATCTTGTATTGTCTTGATTGTGATCAACTGATATTTTATTAGTTGATCGTTGTATTGTTGCTTTTATCATAGATCTTATTATTGTAAGATCTAGGGTTTGGTTGGGATTTTTTCTGGGTTGGTTAATCAATAAAAGTTTTATGTCATGGTTTTGCCACTATATTCTTTGTATCTTGTTCATCCATACATTTCTACAATATTGATAGTAGCAAAATGGATTAAAATCACTAATAAACGCCAAATGGGTTTAGTTGGAACGATTGACCAACAATTCCATGAACGACCAACATAATGTACAGTGGCGGATCTAGACTAAATTTACAGGGGTAACGTTCAAAATATTTTTTTTTTACCATACTTCCATACGATGTAAGCAATTTTTTCTCTTGCATATCAGTATTAGCATTATGGATTTGGAGTTGGACCAATATTAGAATGTTAGTTTCAATCGTACATAAACCCTAAAATAATAAATGAACAATATAAAATTATGAACAATTTATAAATAAACAATATAATGTTATAACTTTAGAGTGAACAAGATACAATCATACAAACAACTAGTGACAAATACATAATTTTCTTGTAGGATGGGTATAATACGGGCCAACTAAATATTAGTTAAATATTTATATATAATAGAGAAATGAGTATATAAGAGAATAAAAACTATGCACCTGTTTTACCAATGTTTTTATGACGGTTGAACCCTTTCCCGCCGACTCAACATGGTTATTGCCGGTGGTAACGTAAAAGTACTAATGACGGAACCGGACTTTTATTACCAGAGGGTCATAATGTAACTTTTACATACATAAACACAAATTAACTACTTTTTTGGATGTACTACGACCTCTATAACGATTTTAACTTACTAACTAACGGTAACCTAGATTATATATTTTTACCAATAAAGTTTTGTTTTGAGTTCTTTTTAGAGTTTATTATGCAAATTACGTTTTCAGATTTTTTTAAAGTCATTATACAAATTACTTAAAAAAAAGCAAACAAACAAATCTATAGTATATAATAAAAGAAACCTGATTTGGGACACATGTCATTCAATGAGGGCATTAATAATTTATAGATAAATTTTAAATTTCAAATTAAAAAGATTTAAATATTATATTAGAATTTTATCTTGATAAATCTAAAGTCTAATATAAATTTCGTAAGTTTTACTTTCCCTTCTGGAATCAAATAAGAATTTTGTGATAATTAAAGTTTTGTCAAGAATAGAAAAAATCATTATTTAATCTATCTAATATATTAATATTCAAAATAATGTAACTTGACTTACGTCAAATGAGATAACAATATCAATTTGTTTTTTAGCAAAAAAGATGTGTTGAATAATAAAATGAAGAACTTAGGTTGTACATCAGTAGAACCTATTTCAAAAATGTTTATAAGGGGTAAACAAAAATATTAATTAATGTTTTTGGGTTTATACTTTTATTGTCGTGTTCAACTTTCAACTCAAATACGGTAATCACTATGTTTACGTGACATTTATAAGAACCATCACCGCAATCATCCATCCATCGTATATCAAGTATATCCGTTAGTTTTTTTAAGATATAAATTTTTATTAGATTCATTCAACCCGTGTGATAAACGAGATTTTTTAAAGATATAACATTTTTTTTTACTATACGAAATTACATTTATGCAACTCGTGTAATACACGGGATTTTTTAAAATATAACTTTTTTATTATGTATTATATAAAATTAGATTTATTCAATCCATATAATACATAGGGTTTATAAAGATATAATTTTTTATTGTTTGGTATATAAAATTACATGTGCTTAATCCGTATAACACATGAGATTCTTAAAAATGTAACTTTTTTCATTATTTAGTATATAAAATTAAATTACTCAACCCGTACAATACACGGGGTTCTTAAAAATACGACTTTTTTATTATTTAATATATAAAATTACATTTATTTAACCCATGTAATAAACGAGATTTTTAAATATATATTGTTTTATTATTTGATATAAAAAATTACATTTATTCAACCCGTGTAATAAACGAGATTTTTAAAAATATATATATGTTTATATTATTTGGTATATAACATTATATTTATTCGACCCGTGTAATACACGAGGTTCTAACCTAGTTACCACTCATATAAAATACAAGCTAAATTGAATTTTACGTCCTTTATGTTTCAAAGAAGTTGCAGGCGCTGTCCTTTAAGTATGAAAATTACACCGCATGTCCTTTATGTTTTTATCTTCTATCATACGATGTCTTTGTCTTATAACCTTGTTAGTTTTTGTTGTTAACTTCCCTCATGTGTCATGCACGTAAGGGTATTATAGTCATTTTATTCCCTCATTAAAAATGTATATTTAAAACATAAAATTAAAAAAAATTGAGCCTCATTACATACAATAAATTATCAATTAATTAATTAATATACAATAGGAATTATTTAATAAACAATCCTGAAAATGCCATTTCATCACCGGTCACCATCTCCGGCACCCCATCGCCTGAAAACGCCTTGCCACCATCAACAGCTTCACCATCTCTGGCACCTCCTTAAGAAATGATTTTCAAGCAAGAAATGATTTTCAAATCGTACAAACCGCATGAAAATGGAGATCACCAACTCGACAGGAAACCTGCAAATTCTCATCAAAGGTGGACAAAGGTGGCTGGATGGTTGAGCGATTGGTGGCTGGATCTGGGTGGGGATAGTGCGACAGTGGTTGGATGTGGGTGGAACAACAATGAAGAAGAATGCTCAGATTGATTTGGGAGGCGGGATGTTGGCCGACGGTGGGGTTCTCATGCTTTTTCGGCTTCCCCCATCCAAAACCGACATTGTAAATCTTAATCTTTGGGGTCCGGTGGTTTTAGGTGGTGGTGGAGGTAGGTGATGGTGGCTGGTGTTAAGTGGTGTTAAGTGGTGGTGGTTTGTTGTGGGTGTTGTTTACATAAAAAGAGAAAGTACAGGGAAGAAGTGAGAGAGAGGGGGAGAGATCAGCTTTTAATATAATAAAATATCTTTTAAGTAAATGTGGTAAAAGGACCAACTTGCCCTCAGGTCCAACCCTAAAATTTAACTTGGTTGGTGCAAAAGGATAGCGCCCGTTAATAGTGCAAACATAAAGGACATACAGTGTAATTTTTAAAGTTAAAAGACAACATTTGTTGAAATACTGAAACATAAAGGACGAAAAGTGCAATTTAGCCTAAAATACATCTTTACATCTCTAAGTAAAGGATTATATATAAACGGTAATAAATTAAATAGATTAGAAAATAATTATCTACATCGACAAAGACCATGGCAGGGAAGAGTGTTTTTCTGCCATTGGACCAAATATTTTAACAAGTTTAAAATTACGTTTTTGCCCTAGAATAGTGTTTCCCTATCATTGGTTCAAACCAGTTTTTTATTTTATATCCACTTTAAAATTACGTTTTTGCCCACAGTTAAAATATACGTTTTTGCCCCCAGTTAAAATATACGTTTTTGTCCCAACTTCAAAATACATTTACCCTTTTAACCCGAGCTAAGAAATACGATTTTGCCCTCGGTAAAAAATTACGTTTTTACCCTCAGCCAAAATTACGTTTTCACCCAAATTAAAAATAAAATTTTGTTTTTTCTCCCCGGCTCAAAATTACGATTTTACACCAGTTTATTATTTTATACCCACTTTAAAATTACGTTTTTGCCCTTAGTTTAAAATTACGTCTTTGCCTACAGTTAAAAATAAAATTATGCTTTTGCCCTCAGCTCAAAATTACGAATTTCCACTTGATACAAAAATACGATATCACCCTCAATTCAAAATTACATTTTTGCCCCCAGTGCAAAATAAAAATATGGTTTTCCCCTAGCTAAAAATTATGATTTTACCATCGGGAAAAAAAATTGATTTTCCCCAAGTAAAAATAAAAGCATTACTTTGCCCCCAGCTAAAAATTGTGTCAAGGAGCTGCCTAACACTCGCTCATTAGTTCTTACAAATTACTGTTTTGCCTTGAGCTCAAAATTACGATGTTTTCATCGTGTTGCTTTTTCTTTCTAGCAAAACTATAGTACTGTTTTTTAATTGGTTGAGAATTATTCAGACATCGCCCCGAACAACATCACCTAGTTAAGAAACAAAAGCCTAGTTGCGAGGTAATGAAAAATATCGTATTTACTAGGTTGTTTTTTTCTTTTTTTTTTTAAATTAGTTTTTATTAGGAATGAGATGGGCCACCCAGTAACAATAACAAATTAGGGCTATATCTTTATTTCCCTCTTTCGTCTTCATTATCCACACTTACAGCAGCACCGTTAACATCTAAACCACCATATCGTCGGAGAAATAGATTATGGTGCTGTTGCCTCCTCGTTTCTACTTTTCTTTCAACTAGGAATAGAAATGAAGCGTCCAAGTATCTGAGGGATAACGTAAATTTTTTTCAAGGGTAACGGAATATAAAAAACGAAAAAAATTACACTTCGTCGTAAAAGTTGAGGGGTAGCGTGTGCTGCTAGATCCGCCCCTGATAATATATGTAGTTATAAAAAGTGTAAGGGGCTGTTTGTTTACCTCTTAATGAGTCTCTTAATGGTTCAGACCTCTTACTGGTTCAGCACTTAATGATTCGGACTGTTTGTTTCACGAGCAGATGTCTGAATAGTTCAGACATTTGCCTCTGAATGGTTAAGTTTTATACAGAGTCTGAATGGTTAAGACCTCTAATCTGAATTTGTCAGACATTTGGTTTTGAACAGTTAAGCATTATACAGACTCTTAATGGTTCAGACCTCTTATTGGTTCAGCACTTAACTATTCAGATGTTGCCAAACAGCCTCTAATTGCCCATAGCCTAGTATTTTTATTGAACGGTGAGTCGGTGATTGTCCTTCATAAATGTGGTGTGGTAACGTGCAAATGCAAGTTGATTATGTGGTATTTAAGAATAAAAAGTGCTACTAAAAATAGCAATCGGATTTCTTAACATTCCAAACTAAAACACATTGGTCGATAATAATTAACTAGTTTTTTTAAGTCGTGCGTTGCAGCGAAACCGAGCAAATGATAATATAAAACAAACGTAATTTGAAAATAAAATATGTTTTAAGAAAGTCAAACCATTAGAACGCTTTAGTTTATGATTGTAGTGTTTTACGGTATCAAATAAATATTTTATTTTAAGTACAACTTCGTTTTTAACAAAACTTATAAAGGAATGTCGAGAGAAAAATCAAACAAAACTACGTACTTAAGTTTTAGAAAAAAGTTATAAACGTAAATTATTAAAAAAAGTATAAGTATCAAATTATTTGATAAATTAATAAATGTTCTAAAAAAAGAAAAAAAATATTAAAAAATGGTAAAGGAAATATAATGTTTTAAAAAAGGAAAAAAATAAAAATATGTTATTAAAAGTAAATATAATAATAAACTATTATAATATATTAAAAAACATAATAATAAAAAGCTATATACTATTTTAAATTAAAGTTACTATTCATCATACTTTGTTAAAAAATAATAATAAAAAGCTATATATTATTTAAAAAATAAGGTTAGTATTCATCATCCTTTATTAACTATTATATAATAAAAAATAAAAATATGTTATTAAAAGTAAATATAATAATAAACTATTATAATATATTAAAAAAATAATAATAAAAAGCTATATATTATTTTAAAACTAAAGTTACTATTCATCATAATTTGTTAAAAGATGATAATATACTTTTTTTATTTTAATTTAAAGTTACTATTCACCATACTTTGTTAAAAAATAATAATAAAAAACTATATATTATTTTAAAAATAAGGTTAGTATTCATCATCCTTTGTTAACTATTATATAATAAAAAATAAAAATATGTTATTAAAAGTAAATATAATAATAAACTATTATAATATATTAAAAATAAAAAATAATAATAAAAAGCTATATATTATTTTAAAAATAAGGTTACTATTCATCATCCTTTGTTAACTATTATATAATAAAAAATAAAAATATGTTATTAAAAGTAAATATAATAATAAACTATTATAATATATTAAAAAATAATAATAAAAAGCTATATATTATTTTAAAAATAAAGTTACTATTCATCATACTTTGTTAAAAAATAATAATAATAATATACTTTGTTAAAAAATAATAATAAAAAGCTATATATTATTTTAAAAATAAAATTACTATTCATCATCTTTGTTAATAAAAATAAAAATATGTTATTAAAAGTAAATATAATAATAAACTATTATAATATATTAAAAAATAATAATAAAAAGCTATATATTATTTTCAAAATAAGGTTACTATTCATCATCCTTTGTTAACTAATATATAATAAAAAATAAAATTATGTTATTAAAAGTAAATATAATAATAAACTATTATAATATATTAAAAAATAATAATAAAAAGCTATATATTATTTTAAAAATAAACTTACTATTCATCATACTTTGTTAAAAAATAATAATAATAATATACTTTGTTAAAAAATAATAATAAAAAGCTATATATTATTTTAAAAATAAAATTACTATTCATCATCCTTTGTTAACTATATATACTAGGTTTTTTACCCGCTGCGCGTTGCGGCGGCGCCGACTCGTTTTCGAAGTAAATTCACGTTGAAGCGTAGAGCAATCCAAATCCATACCGTTGAATGAAAAAGTATTATATCTGACTCGACTTGTTTCCAAACAAAATTTACAACAAAACAAAGTGCAACTCAAAACGTACATAAAAACAAAACTTTATATTGTTGACTCGCCTTGTTTCCAAACAAAAATTACACTAAAGTGTATTCAACAAAAACCTTTTCGAGTACATCAGATTATGAAATAGTTTTGAATAAGTTTATATTTCGAGTACATAAACTTAGATTATGAAATGCATGTATTTAAAGGTAAAAATATATGGTTGGTTAAATTTAGTTGTTTATGTTTTCTTAGCGTGACGTGGCAGAAATAAATGGATGTATGTATTTAAAGGAAAAGTATATAGTTGGTTAAATTTAGTTGCCTATGTTTTCTTAGTTGGTATCGTTTTGCTTTATTATGTTACCAGTACTTGATATAGTTTATGGTGTCAAATTTGAATTTTAACTTCAATTATAATAGAATTTATATGAGAATACCGATACGGTTACGTATTCATCGTTTTTTAGAGCTAACGGATTTACTGAGAGTTAAAATAAGCTAAAATTATATATTAGTTTATTAAAGAGTGAAATTGGAATTTAGAAAATAAACAAACAAACATTGTTCATAGTCTATGCTTTTTAACAATAATAATAATAATAATACTGTAATTGTTGTTGAAGTTAATATTTGAATATTCTTAAAAATGATAAAGATGGATGTATATATAGATAAAGTAATGTGTGAGAGATATTTTGTAAAGCTCATCTAGTATATATAATGCTCAACAAAGCTGTTGTCTTTATTTGAGCCCAAACAACAACATAAGCCCAGTAGAACATTATTATTAATAGCACATAAGGGTTGGTGGCATGTAGCCACCGACCTTTCTCTTTAATATATATATAATATATAATTTGCATTATCAACATGACAATAACATTACTATTTGCTAAGAGCAATCACATGGTTCTTGTATATTAGGGTGTGCAATTCATTGAATATATTGTTGTTTTTTTGTTAACTTTATATGAAATTTTCATTAAAATGCCAAAGTAACAAATTATAAACAAGTGGCAGGTAAATGGGCAACAAGCTACGCCGCAACCCCCTTTTGAATTGCAAAACCAATCCTGCTAAAGACGAAACGACCCTTAAAGGTTGAGAGATTACTATTCACAACCCGTTGAACCCTGTTTAAGAATTCCACAGCCTCAGGGGCCAGGGAACCAAATGTATCAAAGGCGAATGGGATAAACACATGTTGATTCTCTAAACAAGCCTTCTCATGTTTAGCGACCTTGCTTGATTCCGCCTTCAATGCAGCCTGGCCAGCAACAAACCCATTATCACTGAGCCCAACAAGAGGGGACACTTCTGTAAGGTCCACACAAGCGTGTTTTCCCCTGGCCCACCCAAACACAAGAATATCAGCTGGTCGAAGAGTAGACCTCCGATCGAGCGGATCCGTCAGAAAGTTCACCGGAGCCTCCTTTTTTGCTGAAATCCCTGCCCGCTTTAAAATATCAAACAGAATATCCCTTACCAAATCATGCCTGTATTTAAAACCAGGCAACTCCTTACAATGAACCGCATGCTCGCCAAAAGTATCTAAACAAACCTTGTGGCAAACGGGGCAGGGCTCATCAACCGGAAACAGAGGGATCATTAGCCGGTACTTAAGGATTGCCCGGTATTCCACTGCCGACATGTGTTGGCCTAGTCCTTCAATGGGGATGACTGTCAGGAAATCTTGAGCATGAGGAGCCCGTAGACAATCGAACACGGCTTTTTGACGAGGGGATAGACTAAACTTCTCTCCCAAACTCTGGACAATTCTACTAAATAGGGCACTCGCCAAAGCATTCTGGGCTTTGGGGGGGGTGTCCTTATTAGAGAAACCGCCAATATCGAAATCCGGAAGGGACATGTGCATGCAATCCAACGCACACACATAATCGGAATCTAACCCGGCAATACTACTGTCCCGAAGAATGTGGTCCTGCAAACTCCAAGATTGCGCCCTCGATGCCACGAAAGCATACGTAGATACATCCTCAGCCGAACATAAACCCAAACCCCCAAAACGGGTCGGAAGGGATGCAAGCCTCCATTGAAGATCCCCAAAAAACGGACCCCCGCATACCACAATATCCTCGATAGCTCTCCGAAGGCCTTTATCAAAAACTGAAACAGCCTCCCCAACAAACGTGGGTTGGCACGTTCTGAGGCCGAACAAAAACTTAGCAACACCCATGCAAGAGCGCAGCAAGAGAAGCTCGTTTTGAGGGTCCCGCAGATGTGGAAGATAGCTCCTCAGATCCACTGCACAAGATGCCCTTTTCACGGCCAACCTACTAATAAAACCCGCATCCCGACTAACAGCGCCCCCGAGGAGTTTGACACCCGACACCGGCCTTCCAATCCCACTAGGAAACAAACCCTTTTGCACCTTAACTCCATTGCACGATGGCCAAAAAACTTCTGTTTTCTTGACATTAAGTTGAAGCCCCAAACAGGGCCCCTTAGTCCTGATGATTTCTAAAGCTTTAGCCACCTCTTTAGCATCTCCTATAATCGTACCATCATCCAAGTACCAAGCATGGAAGAGTAACTTGCATGTATCTCGTATCTGATGAATGAGGGGATGCAAAACTAAGGCAAAGAGAAGAGGCCCCAAGGGGTCTCCCTGCTGAACCCCAGTGGTGGACCAAATATGATCGTCTCCGACATATAATCTGGTCGGCTGTCCATATAGAAAATCCACCCATAAGGAAATGGATGGGCATCTGGTCCGAACTTCTGACAAAAGGGCGGTTCTATCCACCAGGTTGAAAGCATTAGAGAAATCAATAGTAATCATGGCCAACGACCCATCCGAGTGGAACACGTTTAAGAACCTGTTCGCACTATGGAGCACAGCCTCAGCCCCGCTAGGAATACCCACCCCAAATTGAAAATCACCGAGATATTTAGCCATCTCCTTCCCGACCCCCCTCATAGCCGCCTTAGAAACTAACCTCCTCCAAATTGCACCCACAGCAATAGGCCTTATCCCGTTGTTCGATTTTAGTAAGGGCGTGAGGGGCACGGAAGCAACAAACTCCGCCAAGACCCTAGGGCACCTCCCACCCAAGCACAAGTTGACCACCTCAGAAATAGCCTTAAGCAGCCCGCAAGCGATCACTGACCCCTCTCCACAAAGAGCATCCAAAATGTGTTGTGCCCTCAACCCATCCCTCCCACAAGAGGTCCCTTTGGGGAAGGATTTAATGCACCCAAGAACGTTATCAACATCCACAATAAGGGGTGGCTCCGATAGTAAGGACCCAGGCATAACCGGGGGAGGTAGGACAGGATGTTTAGCCACCAAAACTTTCATAGTATTCTCACCAAGAGGTGCAACCCCCGAAGAACATAAAACTTTCACCGCCACAGTGAAATGACCATCTGCAACTTTCCGTAAACATTGCTTAACGTTGGTGCCCACCCTAGAATTATTAGACCCATGGGGAGGCTCATTAGGGCGCGTAACCACCTCTGATGGTTCGGCAAAAAGTGATAGGATGAGTTCAGCAAAACCATCCCCATTGCCCCATGCAGCCAGGGCCCGCTGAATACTAAGACATTGTAAGGACTTCCTGTTCCCCGACCTGCGCTCCTGACGATTAGAAGGCCTGAAAATCCGCAATGTGCAATGTGCAATGTGGCAACAACAAAAGTCTCACCCACGCCTCAACAGACTCTGGCGTAGCCGCCACCTTGCACAAAGATGCCGTTAAAGCCTGGGAAAAGGCCATTCGGCAACTATGAGGGATGCTCTTAACTGTTTTGATGGGAAGAGAGAAGACACGATCAAGTAGACTCACGTCCACCCCCATACCTCCAAAAGAAACAATCTCCTTTCCAACATGAGACGTAGGAATCCCCACCACAAACTCCTCTGCATTTCCCGTAACCAACTTGAACCGTGCCACCCCATCTGCATGGTGGCACCCCCGACTGAGAGCATGTAAACACATACACTCCCCACATAACCATTGGCCAGAGACCTTAAGAGCCTCACCGACTGAAACAAACAAATCCCTATCCGTAGCTATGGCATCCCGCATGACCCACTTCTTGTCATCTGAAGACAAATGAAGCCGCTTGCTATGGGCCACCAATCTCGGGAACCCCTTAGCCCCAGCTTGTCCATCAGGGCAACAATGGAAGCTTTTAAAAGGGCACAACCAGACACCCCTTGAGGAACCAACAACCCCCTCCTCAAATGGAGCTCCACAAACAGTCAAAGCCCCAGACAAAACCCCCACTCCAGATTTGCTAAGAGCAATCACATTGTTGTTTGATATGATTTTGTGATTCTGTTATTAGATTCAATTCTATTTGTTTTGTTTTCCTATAATCTTATGGTTATTTTTTGTTCACTGGATATCCAACTCAACTATACTTTCTTTCTCCGTTACATGTTTTCAAATGAATTGATAGTAAAGAGACCAATAACTCAACCATGAAACCCCAAAAATTACACTTAAGTTTATTAGGATTTATCATTCTTACTTCATTGAACACATGCTTTACCAACAACAACATGTACCACCTTGACAAAAGGGTTCAGGATTCGGAACACAATATTTCAAACAATCATATTTAGCTGTGCATGAGGGAGGAGGACATATGTTCGTCCCGGGAGCTCCAACTCGACAAGATTTCCGAAAGCAATTTTCCCCGTCTACACCCAAAGGATGGCTAACTCCAACCACTGACAATGAAATTCATATAGTTAATAAACCTAGTATTTTTTAGTATATATATCTTTACTTGTTATTATAACTTATTATTTTATCATAAGTCATTATAAATTTTATAAACTTAATAAAAAATAGGAGAGTGAAAAAAAAAACAATTAAGTTTATATAACTAAAAAAACCATGATATAAGGAAGGATCAAATGAAAACTTCTTTTATCGCGAGAACTAACTAACAAAGCCTAAAAAACATACCAAATTTTTTTTACAATTTTTTTAAATTAAAAATCGCTATTTTTTATATATAAAAAACTTTTTTTTTTCAAAAAAAAAATTGTAATGCACATGTGTAATAATAATACATATGTGTAGTACACATACACATGTGTATTATTATACATGTGCACTACAAATTTATCAAATGAAAACTTCTTTTATCGCGAGAACTCGAGAACTAACTAACAAAGCCTAAAAAACATACCAATTTTTTTTTACAATTTTTTTATTAAAAATCGCTATTTTTTATATATAAAATTTTTTTTTTCAAAAAAAAAAAAAATTGTAATGCACATGTGTAATAATAATACATATGTGTAGTACACATACATATACACATGTGTATTATTATACATGTGCACTACAAATTTTTATTATTTTTTGGAAAAAAAGTTTTTTTTTTATACACAAAAATTAGCGAAAATTGGTAAAAAAAATTGGTATGTTTTTTAGGCTTTTTTTAGTTAGTTCTCGAGTTCTCGCGTTAACTAGTGGTTTTCATTTGAACATTCCTCTCATGATATATATATGCCCCCCATTTATTTATTTATTTTTTTTGTTATAGAGATATATAATTTCTATTAATGGATTTTATATCATCATTTATCCTATTTATACGGACATACATATATATTGGCGATGGATTACACTAAAAAAACCATGAAAACGTGAAAAAAGAAACAATTGAAGACTTATGGAATAGATATGATATACCTGTGGTGATTAGTAATGCAGTGACTATAACATACTTGAATGTAATGGCTTTCTCCATATGTGAATATAGAAAATCCTTCCCAAATTCACACTTGTGGGTGTTTGGAAATCGTTGGTTTGTGTTCTTTATATAAGGCTTTTAATTTATTATTGTAAAGATATTTATATAATTACTCGTAATGATATTTAGCTTAAAATCGTAAAAATATTAAATGATCTTATGAACTTAAATGTCTGAATCGTTCATAAAAGTTAAGAACTGAAGACAGAAACCGTAGTATTTAAGATGCCGCCGGCCATCATTCTAGTAACAGAACCCATTTGTCACTGACAGCCTGTAAGAAACTATTCAATTCAGTTAAATAATATACATTTATTTCAGATTTACTATTTGCTATTTACTATCTACAGCGGGTTGATAACCGTTTTCGAAATTTATTTTTCAATGTGGGGGCAAGAATGGAGGGAAGTTCACTACGGGACGAGAACCAACAGGAAACTAACTATATTCTTCGTAACAAACCTGCCGGGAGGTGGAGGGTTAAAGATGCGTACGTTGCAAAGAAACGTGACTTAAGAGGAAATTTTTTCGGTTTTATCCGATATGAAGGTGAGTTCGACGTGGGGGAGGTTCTAAAGAAGATGAACACGGTGACGATTTACGAAGCCAAGTTGTCTGTGTCTCTAGCTCGATTCAAAAAGGACCACCAGAAGGGAAACCCTCAGCCGGCTACAGGGGGGGGGGTAGTACAGGTCGCAGAACAAGGTTTACAGGAGAATGGAGCCCCAGGTTGCTCCTTACGTTGCACCGGTGTCGGACGGGAGGAAAATGGGGTTTGTTAATAACCAGAAAACATATAGAGATACGGTGGCCGGTTCATCGAGTACTAAGTCAGTAGTTGCAAACGATAAGTTACCAATGTACCCGAACCACTGTATGATGAGGTCGGTTCTTGTGGACACTATGGACATCCAGGCAATGGAAAGGATAAAACTGATGCTACTTGAAGCAGGTTTTGGTGAAAGTCCGATAAGTTATGTTGGGGGGCTAAGGCTACTAATAGTCTTCAAGGAGAAGAGGGTGGCATTGGATTTTATCAGAAGAAAGGATGAGGTCTGCGTGGGCTTGTGTTCGTCTGCTGTACTTTGGGAAGGACATGAGATGGGTTTTGAGTGGTTGGTATGGTTAAAAGTCCTAGGGGTTCCGATTCATCTTAGGGATAATTTAATCTATGATCGAATTGGAGAAACCTTCGGGAAAGTCGTTGGAAAATCGAAGTTTACTTGGCAGGATGCTAATAACTCATGCGGGTCAGTAGGGGTAGTGTTCAAAGAAAGACGAATCGACGAATATGTTGATGTGGTATGGCAGGGAGAACCTACAAAACATGGGTAACTTAAATAGAGAATCATGAGTTCAAAACGTTATTGCAATGCTTATCTTTGGTGAATATGGGGGATCAGGTTAACTCATCAGAGTCGGTTGCTCAGGAAGACGGAGATAAGGAGGAAGGGGAAATTCGGGACGACGGGGTTGTATCGCCGGAGAACGCTAACCGGGTAGAAGAGGAAACGTTGGTAGGGACGGAGGGAAACGAAAGGGCGGAACATGATCAGTGCGTGCATGGGAACTCCAATAACCTGCATGGTGAAGTGGATGTGGTTAAAGAAGGGGAACAGTGCCCTAGAATGGACGTTCACGCACCTGGGAATAATAATTTGTGGGTGGGTCTGGATAAGAGTGGGTTGGCTTTTAAGGTGGGTTTAAATGATGAAGTGGGCCCAGATGTAAGTTGTAGGTCTCGCAAGAGACCGAGGTGTACCCGTAGTCCAAAGAGGCCCAATAATGTGGACCGGGTAAACACTAAACAGGGGAATCGTGTGGAGATAAGCGAAACAGAGTCGCTGGATTTAAACACACCGGTAATATCACAACCCAGGGTTTCCGAAACAAGAATGGATCCACTGGATCAAGACAATGGGGTTCGTGTTCGCACAGGGGGACTTTTTGATGCCGTTAATACCGAAAATCGGTCGGCAGAACAAAACCCTCTGGATGGAGATGCGTCGATACCACAAGGAAACCCTATGGAAAAAGAGGCATCGATAACAATGACAGTAGGGGAAGCGGTGGGTTTTCAGTTGAACGGTTTTCATAACGAGGTTAGTAAGATGGTATTGGGTGAGGGCGAACTACAGGTGAACCAATGAATTTTTTAGCTGTAAATTTAAGGGGGGTCAGGGACTCAAGGAAGGTGGATTGGGTTAGAAGGTTAAAAATGACACATGGGGTTCACTTTCTTGCAATTCAAGAAACTAAGTTGAATGAAAATGCAAGGTTTCAGTATAATCGATTTTGGGGTTGAACTAGTTTTGGGTATGATGTTAGTGGGGTGAATGGTAGGTCTGGGGTCTACTGTCGATGTGGAACCCCGCAGTCTTTTGCAAGATGGGTGTGGTAAAACATAGGCATTTTTTGATAACCAGTGGGTACCTGGTGGCGACGGGAGAAATAGTAAACGTTGTCAATGTATATGCAAAAAACAACTCGATTGCGCGAAGGGGGTTATGGAGGGATCTACTCCTGGTCAAGAACTCAATGGCGGGTTTGTGGATGTTCTTGGGGGATTTCAATGATGTGCGGGACCCGACGGAACGGGTAAATTCTGAATTCGTTGCGTTAAATGCCTTTTATTTTAACGAGTTCATCAATAGTGCAAGTCTGACCGAATATCAAATGTGTGGAAAAAAGTACATATATCATTCTGATGACGGAAAGAAGTTGAGTAAGTTGGATCGGTTCTTGGTATGTCATGGTTTCATGAATTCATGGCCTATGGCGTCCTTTGTGGCGCTCTCCAATGTTGTATCGGATCATTGTCCTATCTTGTTGACAACGTACCCAGTGGATTATGGTCCGATTCCATCCAGGGTTTTCAATTCATGGATGGAAATCCCTGGGTTTTGTGATTATGTGGAATCTCTATGCATCGGATTTAGTTTTTCGGGGCTAGCAGACTTAGGCTTTGCCACGAAGTTAAAATGGGTCAAACGGAAGGCGAAAGATTGGGTGCATAATTATAAGATGGTTATGGAAGGGGAGTATAAAGATAAGCTGAATAAACTGGAAGACTTTGAGGTCACTGTTGAAACAAGAACACTCTCGGATATCGAACTTGCAACTCGGGCCGAGTGTAGAAGTTTTATTCAGGAAGCGGACAAGTTAAAATCGATGGACCTAAGGCATAAGTTTTGGGTCCGGTGGGTGGTTGAAGGAGACGAGAATACAACATATTTTCATGGGGTCGTGAACTCAAACACTAGTAATATTCAGATTAATGGCCTATAGGTGGATGCAGCGTGGGTGACGTCTCCTATCCTGGTAAAAGACAACGTTTGTGCGTTTTTTGCCAAAAAAAATTCAAGAACCTATGGAAGTCAGACCATCTCTCGTGTGTCCAAACATGAAGTGTATTTCAAATTTAGAGGCGGAGGGATTGTCGGTTCCGTTTACCATGGAAGAGATTAAAAACGCGGTATGGGAGTGCAACGGAGATAAGGCCCCGAGACCCAACGAGATTAATATCTCTTTTCTAAAGAGGTTTTGGGGTGTGTTTCACTCAGATTTTTTTAGAATTTTTGAAGAATTCTATGATCGGGGGAGTATCAATGAGGGTTGTAATTCTTCGTTTCTCTCATTGATTCCTAAGTGCAGCGATCCGACGAACCTCTCGGACTATAGACCGATTAGTCTAATCGGTTGTATAAATAAAGTGATATACAAGGTTTTGGTGAACCGGTTAAAGACCGTCATACATAAGCTTATCTCGGAAGAACAAACGACCTTTCTAACCGGTAGGAGCATTATTGATGGTCCTCTAATTTAAAATGAAATTATAGCGTGACTGATAAGGAAGAAGAGGGTCGGGATGATTTTTAAGGTAGACATCGAAAAAGCATACGATTCACTAACTTGGAAATTTCCAGACTCGGTTATGGAGCAAATGAAGTTTCCGAATAGGTGGCGAAAATGGATCATGGCTACGGTGACGTGTGCATGGGCTTCGGTGTTGGTAAATAGCTCCCCGACTCAAGAGTTCCCGTGCTTTAGGGGACTTAGACAAGGGGATCCGTTGTCTCCATTCTTGTTTATCATCGCAATGGAAGCTTTGTCGTGTGTTGTCAACCGTGCGTGCGATATTGGACTCTTCGACGGTATTAGATGTGAAGCCGATGGGCCGATTCTATCCCACTTTATGTATGCAGACGACGTAATTTTTATTGGGGAGTGGTCCACCCTTAACGCTCGAAATTTGAATAGGATACTACCGTGCTTCTTTTTAGTTTCGGGCCTTAAGGTGAACTTGGCCAAGAGCTCGATTTATGGAGTGGGCGTAAATGAGGGGGAGGTCCAATTTATGGCAAGTATTCTGAGGTGTAAAACTGGCTCATTCCCGTTTAAACATCTGGGACTTCAAATAGGCGCAAACATGAATTTGGTTAAAAACTGGAAACCCGTGGTGGACATTTTTAAGAAGCGCCTCTCAGTGTGGAAAGCGAGCACCCTATCGTATGGAGGACGAATTGCACTTATTAAGTCGGTACTCAGTTCCTTACCGACGTATTACCTTTCTCTTTATAAGGCGCCTATGCAGGTTGCGTGGCAGAGGATTATGGCTCTAATAGACGTGGGAGGAGTGGGTATTGGGTCGTTGAAAGAAGCTAACATCGCCTTACTAGCCAAGTGGTGGTGGAGGTTTAAGGTTGACGGCCCGTGCCTATGGAGGAGCGTAATTTGGAACTTACATAGTCGCTCGAGGCAATGGTGTGATATTCCGGTTAGACTTTCAGCTCCGGGCATTTGGAAACAAGTGACTGGAATTTCGAAGGATTTGTAGGATATGGAGGTGGACCTACCAGGTTTGTTCAAAGGGATTCTTGGCTCTGGAACGAATATACTTTTTTGGAAGGACCGGTGGGCGTTGGAAAAAGCCTTGTAGCTTGTTTTTCCTAATTTGTTCAGGTTAGAAAGAGTTAAAAACTCTTTAGTGGCCAATCGAGTGCGCGTGGAGGGTGGGATCACGGTTCTTAGCTTCGAGTGGGTTAGGGAACCGGGGTCTTCGGAGGAGTTGCTGGAACTCGAGGGATTGCTATTGATTATGGGTGACGTGAATCTTGGGACCAGTATGGATAAATGGGAATGGAAAGCGGATCAATCAGGGGTATACTCAGTTCGGAGTCTGAGGACTGAAATGCAGAACACAATCTATCCGGTGCAGGAAGGTGGGTTTATTGGCATACATGGGTTCCTTTAAAGGTAAGGTTCCTGTCTTGGAGAGCGTTTCTTAATCGGATCCCTACATTGGTAGAATTGCAAAAAAGGAACATAAATACTGGTTCTTTATTGTGTCGTATATGTAGGGAGAGAATGAAGAGACTACGGACTTCGTGTCATGCGGTCTTGCTCAGGCGGTTTGGGACTCGGTGTCAAGATGGTGTAGAATTTCGCCAGTATATGCTTTCGAGTTTAAGGATTTGGTAAGAATGCACCATCATTTGAGTGGCTCTTTTAAGTGGAAAAAGGTGATCTTTACCATTGTGCAAACGGCAGTTTGGTGTATGTGGAGGTGTCGGAATGAAGTGGTTTTTAACCGGAAGCAAGCTCACGTCGCAAGGTTGGTTGAGGAAATTAGAGTTCTTGGATTTTCGTGGGTGAGGAGCCGAGCGAAACTGCAGGAAATGACATGGGAGATGTGGTGCAACTTTAATCTTCCTGTATGAAATTATAAGATGTAATATGGTGGATGTAATGCTGCTGGTATTAACAATTTGTTGGTACTTGTGTGAATAAATTTCTTTGTTGGCCTTTCAAAAAAAAAAAAAAAAAAAAAAAAACTATCTACAGCGAGTTCCTCAAAAAGCTCGCATTTTGATTAAGATTTGTTCCCAAAAAAGCTTGACTAGAAATCAATTCGGTTTTAACAAGCCGAGTCAGATCGGCTAGGTTCGTAAAAAGTCATAAGTCAAGCTCGAATCAAGGTAGGTTTGGTTCGTGGCCGGCTCGTTGACTCGTTTAAAATAAACCCCAAGTTCATATATACACACATATATATAGTGTCATACCCACACCTAGGCGGACACATGGGGATGCAACGAGCCAAAAGCTACCATGCAATTCCTCAAGCAAACAAGTTGTTCATGTGGTCAAAGCATCAAATACAAGTCTCTACTAAGTCTAAGTCCATAGCTATCTCATTTGTTATCACATGAAAAACATGCTAAAAGGGTTAACTAAAAATAGTTGGTGAGTTTAGGTTTATAGTTTCTTGCGCTATAACGATTAGATAACGTTTACAAATAAAGCTTGCACAAGCTTGCATGTGTAATGTAAAAAAATGCAAATAAACAGTCATAGTTATAAAAGTAACAACCAAGCCTACTGAATTTTTCGTTTCCGCCCAAGTTTTCGTTTCACATGTTAAAACAAAAGGGCACGTTGTTTCCGTTTCAAGTTTTCACGTTTTTAGTTTCCAAGTTCTCATGCTTTAATTGGAGGAAGTTCACTTAAGTGTCATTTTAAATTGCGAGCAGTTACACAATTAATGAGTGAGGATGTCAATCCATATATTGCTACCCAATCCTATCCAATAGCTCTAACCCAGAGTTAAATGGTTGTAAATCAAGTAACATCAGCACGTTTAAAGCATCACATAACAAAGAAAACATATATCCATTGAAGCATGGGTTAGATTGTTCCTTCTTCCTCGTTGCACTTTGCAAGTGGTCAGACAAAAAAATAAGCAAGAAAGCAGGTCTTGGAATAGGAAGGCATTGCAACAAAGATAAATTCTGAATTCTTTAGCCACATGGGGGAAGAAGATGGTATTTGCATGTTAGTTAAAAATATATTTGATAGTCCTGCTTTGGGGTCTTTAAGTCAAGGAGGTGGTGTTAATCCTGAGGAGAGTACTGTTAGTAACACCAATGTTAGGTAATGTCTTCGAAAGGTGTTGCAGACGACCACTTTACATTTACGGTGAAGGTGTTATGTTCATCTGGTGTTGCTCCATACAATGGTAATACTATGTAGGATTTAGAGGCTAAACACCCATAAAGAGAACCTCCATATATGCCAGGTACTATATATTCTGGGTCTCCCCTTGTAACAGAGGTGGATAATGTCCTTGGTTGCATTAAATCATTTCCTAAAGGAACCTCATGTGGGAGAGATGGCTAGAGGGCACAACACACTTTGGATGCTTTATGTGAAGAGGGTTTTGCTATTGCCATAGATCTCTTATGCGTTATCACTACAGTAGTCAACTTATGGTTGGGAGGGATATACCCATCGAGTTTGGCATAGTTTGTAGCGTCTGCTCCCCTTATGTCGCTCTTAAAACCTGACAACGGGATTAGACCTATTGTAGTGGGCACTATATGGAGGCGTTTGGTTTCCAAGGTTGCTATGAAGGGTGTTGGTAAAGAAATGACCAAGTACCTTAATGATCTTTAGTTTTGGGTCAGCGTGTTGGGTAGCGCTGAGGCCATTTTACATAATGTCAATAGGGTTTTAAATGAACGTCACACTGACGGGTCTCTTGCAATGCTCACTGTAGATTTTTCTAATGCTTTTTATTAGGTGGATAGGTGAGGCTTATTTCACGAGGTCAGGATAAGGTGCTCTTCTATTTCTTTGTGGGTAGAATTTCTATATGGGCAACCAGCAAGATTGTATCTTGGAGATAGGCACATCTAGTCCACCACTGGAGTTCAACAAGGGGACCCATTAGGACCACTTCTTTTTGCTCTTGTTTTGCACCCTCTTGTGCATCAGATTAGAGACAAATGCAAGGTTCTTCTTCATGCTTGGTATCTTGACGATGGAACTGTCATTGGAGATTCAGAAGAGGTGGCAAGAGTGTTGGACATCATTAAGATGACAAGTCCAACTTTGGGTCTTGAACTAAATATTAAGAAAGCTAAGCTATTTTGGCCTTCTTGTGATGGTAGCAAGTATCGTGAGGGGTTATTTCCTACGGACATTGGGAGGCCATTAGTGGGGGTGAAGCTTCTTGGGGAGGTCGTTAGTAAAGACGCAAGCTTTATTAGCGGGTTGGCAAAGAAAATAGCTACTAATGCTGTAGATTTGATGCGTCTCCTACCCAAACTAGGTGACCCGCAAGTGAACTACTCTTGCTTTGATCATGTATAGGCATTGCCAAACCTTTCTTCGGTTTGAGGACATGCCAACCTGTACACATGGAAGATTAAGTGTTATACTTTAACATGGGTTTGCATGAGGCGATTGAGGAATTGGTAGTTTGTGGAGGTCCTTTCTTTGGAGACTTCCACTGGAGACTTGCTTCCTTACCTCTTAGGTTTGGGGGTTTGGGTTGTATTCGGCTGTAGAGGCTTCATCCTATGCCTTTGTGGCCTCGAGGGCCCAATCTTAGGTGCTACAGGACCACACTTATGAGACAGTGGTATATGTGGTGTGGATTCTGATTATGTTTGTGCTTTGGCTTGTCTTCGTGATACAATTCCAAGATGCGACTTTAGTGGTTTCACTAAAAAAGACACCGCCCTCTAAAGCCCAACATGCATTTGTGAGTGCTCTTTTTTCGTAAAATTGTCTATGATATTGAAGTACAATTTGACTTGATCGTTAGAAAAAAGCCATTTTTTAGTGTCTATGAGCTCCACATGCCCAAGATTTTCTTCATGCTACACCTATAGATGGGTTAGGTCAGCATATGTCGCCGGTGGAGTATCGTACTATTCTTAAGTATCGCCTCATGATTCCTTTATTTCCAGTTGATGAGATATGCTCTGTTTGTCATAAGGCGTGTTTGGACTCTTTCGGGGAACATGCAATTCATTGTAAAGAGCTCACGGGGTTCAAGTACAGTTGGTGCATATTCCGTACGCCTGCCACTGTGCGAATAGCTAGATAGAGCGTGTGTTGAATATTGTATAGAATAGGGTGAAATCCAGTACGAAACCAAGGTATTGTGATGTAATGTGCCTTCGTATGAACGGACTACATAGTGAACCAAGCTGGGTTCGTACGAAGCTAGAGGTAGCTTCGTACGAAGCCCTGATGCCTATATGTATGGTGCTTGGGTCTTGTGTTGGATAAGCTTTTGGTCCCTGAGGGGAAATACTGTCCAACTGGTCTCGTGGCTCTGTAACGTTGGATTATCAATAAGAGACTGCTCGGTGTTCTATTATATCTTCTACTCATTTCTTATCGTTTCTTATCACCGAACCGGTCATCTTGAGACCAAAACTCCGTCAAACTAGCCGGGTCCTGTTTTCATAATTTGTATCAGAGCTACGGTACCGATTCAATCGATCTAACAGTTGATTGAATCACCTACGCTCAATAAGTTTGGATGTGTAGTGAGTTTTGACGTTAAAACATAGAAAACATCAAATTGAAGGTCAATTCACGGATGAATTTCGAAATTGAAGACATCATTCTGTTCGAAATTGATTTTCACACAATCCTATGAAGTTTCATTACGAAATTCAAAGAATTGAAGACTCTGGATCGAAATTTGTGCCCGAAATGTGTTCTTGGTGACATCAGATGGATACTGTCATATTTCCTGAGTTCGTACGAAGGCGCCACGGGGCATAATTGTCATATGTGTTGTGAGTTCGTACGAAGGGGATATGAAGCTTAATTGTCATATCCTTACAGCTTCGTATGAAGGGGTGGTTATAGCTTCGTATGAAGGGAACACATGGTATTTCATTGTCAATTCAATCCGGGTCTTTAGCATACAGATGATCATAGATTGTGAAGATTATTGGGGTAGTCATGATATTGGTGTTTAATGTTTATCATTCAGGGTGTCTGACTATTTATGGGCCAAAACTGTTAAATCCACATAGATGAAGAACTGACGTCTGGTGGCAGATACTGTTATATTCGTCATAGAGTCGAGTTTTTCAGAGATGTTAAAAACGACTGAATTGCTCAATTTGAAGGGGAATTCAGTGAGGAGACGTTAGAATTTGCAAAAATGAGGGGGAATCAAAATTTCAATGTCATATGTTGAAATTCCGGCATTTTTGAAATTCGTGACACTGCAACAGTATTCGGGTGGTTCCGAATTCAGAATTGTCCGGGAACGTGAAGCTGATTGTGGATGAATGCTTCCGAGATCGAGATTACCCGAGAGGGTGAATCTAATTGTGGACGGATGCTTCGGAGAATAGTATGCGTTACCAGATGATTTGTTATTCGATGAAGATTTGCTGATTGTGGAGAATATCGTTTATACGGATCAATCATTCTTACGGTGCGTTAAAAGTGATCACGGAAAATGGGATATCAGATCTTCACGGGGAATTACGGATTTGAAGTTAACCAGTGGGGTATTTGAAGTTTCTATCAATTGCCGGTTGAGTTTTTGTACATTCTTAGATCGAGCAGGCGGAATGCGAGATCGTGGTGCTTACATGTCATATCAAAAACTAAACTCGAACATGGCTAAAGCTGAAACAGAGATTGCTGCATTGATTAGTTTCAAATTGGTGATTGTTCATGAAGATTGTTGGTTTAGCAAATCAGAGGAGAGTCGTGAACTGTGCATTAGACCTGAAAACTCCCCTCTTGTTGTGTTCGGTGGTCCACCACTCGAGTGCCCTCGAGCGGAAAACTCAAGTTACGTTCAAGGTTCGTAGGTTATCGGGGCATCCACTTTGCAGGAAGGTGAGCTCGATCACGTCGAACCATTTCATCATGGCGGTGGCGTCATCTTTCCCAGTAAACTCCAGGGGTTTACATGCCATAAATTGTTTGAATTGGAATGACGATCGAGGTATTTCCACCTTCAAGTCCACAGAGCCATGAGTAGAGTCGGGATTGATTTTGCTAATGATATTAGGGATGACCTTAGCCATTTGTGCAGCCATAAACTTCATACAATCCTTTTTCGACATTGTTTTGGAGCTAGAACCCTTCTTTGATTGGAGCTTCTTGGACGCGCTAGACAACATCTAAAAGATCGAAAGAGAAGGAAAGGATGAGACTTGATCATAAATTCAAAATAAGTTTGCAAGTATAAGCATGCATGTATGATGTATCACGTATGGTTCACATAATTAGCATGGATTCAACAAGTATTCAACAAGTATAAACACGTATGAATGCATAAAAAGAGTATAAATTTAGTTTGTTCACGAGAATTATTATTGTTTTTGATTGCGCGAGACGTGTGAATTGTGTAACGGTTTTGATGAACGAGGTAACAAGTATAAAATCACATATAAATTGAATCACATAAGAGAGAGGCTTATAAAACATAGGATTGTTTCGGGTAGAGAAACGTCGACTATTCCAAAGTGAATCGAAAGTCCTTTCAAATTAGAGAAATGTAGGCCCCCTTCATGTGTATGGATCTTCACAGATCGTCTTTCCAATCAAGAGTGCGGAATCCTCTTGATCAGAATATAACAGAAACAAGTAGATGAACAGAAACAACAATTCAATCAAACCGGTTTTTTATTGATTATCTATCAATACTGATTACAATCAATCAAAACCCTAACCAATCACTCAATTTCGTCCAAGCACTCACTCTCACGAAATTCTGTTTCTCAAAATTTTGTTCTGGCTGATTAACCTAAACCCCAATGTCTAACCTTGTTTATATAACACAAGGTTTACAACTTAGTGTAACACCCCGAAAAAATAAAATTTTATATGAGATTTATATAAAGTATAAATAAATGAGAATTTACCAATTAGAAATTTTAACCTAGTTGGTTAATAGTTTTGAAATAACCTATAGTAGGGTTAAAAGCCACTAAATTAAATGTTGACCAAAATGAAGGGACCTAGGTTGTCAAAATTTGAAACTTGTGTTACTAAGTTAGTAAAACAAAACCAAACACCCCATTTTGAGGTGTTGGTCGACCAGGAGCAAGGAAAGGGGGCGATCCCCACTCTCAAACCCTAAATTCTGCTTAAAACTCAAAATTGAAGGAGCAAATCTGGTCCAAACGAAAATCCGAGCCTAGAATCGTGATCCTCATCGCAAGAGGATTATAAGGTATGTAAAATTTAGTGAAAACTATTAGCTTGGAATTTTCATGAATTGGGAAAAATCTGAAATTCTAGTTGCATGTTTGTCTTATGATGATTTAGGAATAACTATGGTGTTTAGATACAAACCCTAGACAAATAGAAGTTTAAATCATAAGAAAATTTGGTGAATTCATGAATACCATTGTAGGTGGTTAATGGGTTATGCGTAGATTGATGAACACTAGGAAATAGATTGTGAATCTAGTGTAATTTGACCATTTGGAAGCGATTCCAGAAAGACTTAAGGTTATCAATCATGTAAAAGGGTTGAATGATGTAAATTTAGGGCTAAATAACAATCTAGAGAATTGATGTTTAATCATGTAAAAATCTGCCCATGAAGTGCTTGTTGAAATGCCTCTATGAGGGCTTAAAACTGAAATTCCAAGTTTAAACGCATAATCACGATGTTTAGTGTATTATGCGAATTATGATTTGAAAAGAGAGTTCTAAACATATGATAAATGAACTCAATAGGAACGGGCGCAGGAGCGTCAAGCGGACAAGCGGGTGTCGAACCACGTCAAAAAGGGCTACTTTGAAGGTATGTAACTTGACCCGTTACATTAAGTAGTTTGGATGATTATTAAATGCATAATTGGATTTTTAGAATAAGTGTCGTTTTGTATTTAAGCGGTGATGTCGCTATATTGAATAATGGATCAAATTGGTTAGAACTCGTTGGTAGTCGTCACAATGGTGGATTCCTTAGACGAGCCAAATAGGTCGAATAATCAAGTACGGCATGGATAATGCTTCGGGTTGAGATGGATTGAATCTTTGATGATGGATAATATATAACATATTAGAACTGTGAGATTTAACTTAATGGCATCCTAGAAAACTGAAATCCGAGAGTTGGGTTTTAGTGTAATGACCAAACCAAACAAAAACATAAATTTCCAGGTACTACCGTAAGTTACGGTGGTACCGTAACTTACGGTAGAGGTCAGGGGTTTACGGTGGTTCACTACAGTTTTACGGTGGACCAAAAGACTTCCAGGACTCACCGTAACTTACGGTGTCACCGTAAGTTACGGTGGAACCAGAAAAACTTTTATTTTTCCTTTTGTCTAATATTTGATGTTGGACCTCATGATTATATGTTCCTTAATAATGTCAAAACTAATATTTTAACGGTTTTGATCCTAGGTGATGAGGTGGATCATATGGATGACGGTCAAGCAACGTAGAAGAACCGAACACGATTTTTTGAAGCTTCCGCAATATTTTAACCTTTGTAGACTTTGTGTATGGGTTGTAAACACTTGTTAAACTACTTTTGTAATGTTTTAACCTAGTCATTATTTGACAAAGGTTAACGTACATATGAACTCCGTTAACGAATGTTATGTCACTTAACTAATATTTTGATAAAAATGGTGTATTTTATTATTAAAATTCAAGTGAAAAATTTAAGGGTGTTACAAGTTGGTAATCAGAGCCTAAGGTTGTCTACAAAGTGTTCAGTTCAAGCTTGATCGACCGTCCGGTAAGAACTAACTTCTGATAATAAATTTTATATTACGTAAAGAATGAGAGATGAACAAATATGCATGAAAAGAGCAAGTAAGCTCATTTAAATACAAGAAATGCAAAAAGCAAGAACGATCAAATCAAGTTGTGAACTTGATTGAATCAAAGCAAGAACGATCAAATCAAGTTGTGAACTTGATTGAATCAAAGCAAGAACGATCAAATCAAGTTGTGAACTTGATTGAATCAAAGCAAAAACGATCAAATCAAGTTGTGAACTTGATTGAATCAAAGCAAGAGCGATTAAATCAAGTTATGAACTTGATTGAATCAAACAAGTAAAACATGTGTTATAAATGGAATGTTTAACAACTTATGTAAACATTTCAGAAATAGAGATGGCAGATGGAGGTAATGATGATGCGGTGCCAAGAGTCACCGAACAAATGAGGGAAGTGATTGCCGAAGAGGTTGGAAAGGCGATCGAAAACAGTTTGTCAGGCTTCGTTGATAGAATTCAAAACACAGTTTTATCAATGGTAGAAGATAGAATCAAGAAACTAGAAGATGATTCAAATTTAGCAAAGGAAAAGCATGGAGGACGAAAACCTTGTTCATACAAGGAATTCATGGCTTGTAAACCACCAATATATAATGGAGAGGTTGACCCAATAGTGTGCCAAAGATGGCTAAGTGATATTGAAGGGGTATTCGAGAGGACCCATTGTGACGTAGACGACTCTGTAGCCTATGGTACGGGTCAACTAAGAAATCAAGCGAAAGATTGGTGGGATAACAAAAAGAGAGATATCGGTATTGAAGCTGCTAAGGACTTGACTTGGGAAGAATTCAAGACGCCATTTCTTAAGCATCATAGCCCCAAAGCGGTTATGAATAAAATTAAGGAAGAGTTCATGCAACTTAGGCACAAAAATGAGACCATAGACAAGATTACGGCAACGTTTATGGATAAGATGAAGTTTTGTGACGATCTAGTGATGAACGAAGAACAAAAGATATACTACTATCATAACATGTTGAGTGCCGAATATAGGGAATTTATCACCTCTTCCAAATACGAGACCCTTACCGAGATTATAAATGCTGCTCGGGAAAGGGAGATCGAACTGAAAAAGAGCATCGAAAGGGGTGAACGGAGAGCACAAGATGTGAATCCAAGCCCTACTAAGAAGGCACGAACAAACAAAAGCGCAAAGAAATCTGATACAAAAGGCGGGTCGCCAAGTTGCAGAATCTGCGGGAAGGGTCATAAAGGCGAATGCCGTTACAAGGATAAGCCTTGTCCCATATGCAAGAAGACGGGACATATGGCTATATCATGCCCGGAGAAAGTGACGTTTTGTTACAATTGTTATCGAACGGGTCACAAGAAGTCGGAATTCCCGGAATCGGTTGGAAAGAAGGAGGGGCAGGAACCGAAAGGTGAAGCCCCTAAAGCAAAGGCAAGATCTTTTCAACTAACCGCCGCAGAAGCGAAGGTTGAACCTGACGTGGTCTCAGGTATATTTGCTGTAAATTCGATTCCTGCACGTGTGTTATTTGATACGGGTGCGAATAAATCCTTTGTTTCATATGGATTTATTCGACATCCTTCATTTGTTCTAACTAAATTACCTGTGCCCTTAGAAGTAGAGATAGGTAATAATAAAAGCTTTATTGTTTGTGATGTATGTGAAAATTGTAAACTGAGCATTGACGATGAAGAATATTTGATAAATCTGATCCCGATGTCGATGGGAGAATTTCAAGTAGTCGTTGGGATGGATTGGCTATCTCGACACCATGCAAAGGTCGCGTGCTTCCGTAAAGAGATAAAACTGACATTTCCGAGCGGGAAACACGTCACCATTTATGGCGAAAAAGGAGGCAACCCCATAATATGCTCAATGTTGAAAGCTCACAAGCTAATGAAGCGAGGATGCAAGGCATTCATGATATACGCTAATGAGCCCGAAAAAGAATCACGAAAGATTGGAGATGTACCGGTAGTACGAGATTATGAAGGTGTTTTTCCGGAAGATTTACCGGGGATACCGCCTGAACGGGAAATAGAGTTCGGGATCGAATTGATTCCGGGCGCGAAACCCGTAGCAAAAGCCCCGTACCGACTTGCATCGTCGGAATTACAAGAGTTGATGTCCCAAATCCAAGACCTGCTTGACAAGGGATTCATAAGGCCGAGTGTGTCTCCCTGGGGCGCACCGGTATTGTTCGTGAGAAAGAAAGACGGGAGCATGCGCATGTGTATCGATTACCGGGAGTTAAACAAACTCACGGTAAAGAACAGATACCCGCTCCCGAGGATAGATGATTTATTCGACCAACTACAAGGTGCGAACTGGTTTTCCAAAATTGACCTTAGATCGGGGTATCACCAACTAAAGGTCAAAGAAGAAGATGTGCCGAAGACGGCTTTCCGCACGAGATACGGACATTACGAATTCCTCGTGATGTCATTCGGGCTAACAAACGCACCCGCGGCTTTCATGGACCTCATGAACCGGGTTTGCAAGCCAATGCTGGATAAGTCAGTCATCGTGTTTATCGATGATATCTTGGTGTATTCGAAAAGTGAAGCTGAACACGCACAACACTTACAAGAAGTGTTAGAGACACTTAGGCTAGAAAAGTTATATGCAAAGTTCTCTAAATGTGCCTTTTGGTTACGAGAGGTTCAATTTTTAGGCCATGTCATAAATGCCGACGGAGTATTGGTGGATCTGTCAAAGATAGAGGCTGTGTCGAAATGGAATCCCCCGAAGAACCCTTCAGAAATTAGGAGCTTTTTGGGGCTTGCGGGGTACTATAGGAGATTCATTCAAGACTTCTCCAAGATTGCGTCACCGCTAACAAAGCTAACCCAAAAGCAAGCAAAGTTTATTTGGGGAATCGATCAAGAAAAAGCGTTTCAAACGCTAAAAGAAAAGCTAACTCAAGCTCTGGTACTGACATTGCCGGACGGAGTCGAAGACATGGTGGTTTATTCGGATGCATCACTATCGGGACTCGGCTGTGTGCTGATGCAACGGGGCAAGGTAATAGCCTATGCCTCGAGACAATTGAAGATACACGAGAAGAAATATCCCACGCACGATCTCGAGCTGGCTGCGGTGGTATTTGCCTTAAAAATATGGAGGCATTACTTGTATGGGGTAAAGTGCACCATATTCACCGACCACAAGAGCTTGAAATACTTCTTCGATCAAAAGGAGTTGAATATGCGACAAAGGCGGTGGCTAGAAACGGTGAAAGACTACGATTGTGAAATACATTATCACCCCGGAAAGGCTAATGTGGTGGCGGATGCTCTGAGCAGAAAAGCGGACTATGTTCCAATACGAGTTAGATCGATGCAACTCGTGGTGACCTCGGGTATACTTGAACGTATTCGAGAGGCGCAATTAGAAGCAATGAAAGAAGAGAATTGGAAGAAAGAAAGAATTATAGGTCAGTTGAAAGATTTGTCGGATGGGAATAACGGGTTAAAGACTCGATCCGGAAGGATATGGGTCCCACATACCTGTGGAGTGAAGGCACTTATACTTAATGAAGCTCATAAATCCTGTTATTCAATTCATCCGGGTGCGACCAAGATGTACAATGACTTGAAACAAAACTATTGGTGGCCCGGAATGAAGAGGGATGTGGCGAAGTATGTGGAAAAATGCTTGACATGTTTACAAGTCAAGGCGGAGCATCAGAAACCATACGGCAAACTCGAACCGTTAGAAATTCCGGTTTGGAAATGGGAACATATCACAATGGACCTACTAACCAAGTTTCCTAAAACGAACCGTGTTTCGATGCCATATGGGTGGTGGTAGATAGATTGACAAAGAGTGCTCACTTCATTCCGATCCGTGAGACTTATACGTCAGAAAAGATGTCAGAGGTTTACACGAATGAAATAATAGCACGTCATGGGGTGTCGGTATCCATTGTGTCTGATAGGGATACCCGGTTCACTTCGAAATTTTGGCGGGAATTCCAAGAACAAATGGGGACTAAATTGTTCATTAGCACTGCTTATCATCCACAAACGGATGGGCAGAGTTAAAGAACAATACAAACGTTGGGAGATATGCTGCGGGCATGCATTATTGACTTCGGAGGTAGTTGGGATGTCCATTTACCCTTGGTCGAATTTGCATATAACAATAGCTATCACACGAGCATTAAAATGGCCCCGTATGAACTGTTATATGGCAGAAAATGTCGAACCCCGGTATGTTGGGGAGAAGTAGGTCCACGAGGGATAACGCCTACTGATATAATCCGAACTACAAATAAGAAAATCGACATAGTTCGGGCACACTTGAAAGCGGCTCAAGACAGGCAAAAGGCGTATGCGGATAAAAGGAATAGGCCAATTGAATTTCAGGTTGGAGACATGGTTATGCTGAAAGTTTCCCCATGGAAATGCATTATTAGATTCCGAAAAAGGGGGAAACTAAGCCCGAGATTTATTGGGCCATTCAGGATCGCTGAACGGGTTGGTAAAGTAGCTTATCGTCTCGAATTACCCGAGGAGTTGAATGGGATTCATAGCACGTTTCACGTGTCGCACCTCCGAAAATGTTTGGCCTACGAAACTACTCATATCCACTATGATGATATCGAGGTGGATAACAGCCTCAACTATGCAGTAAAACCAATTGCGATTTTGGATCGTAAGGAGAAAAGTTTGAGGAACAAGGTGATTAACCAAGTCAGGGTCAAATGGGAGCACAAGAAAGGTTCGGACACCACATGGGAGCCCGAAGAGGAGATGCGACGTCTCCACCCAACACTATTTGGTACGTACTTCGATTTCGGGGACGAAACCCTTTTTAACGGGGGTGGACTTGTAACACCCCGAAAAAATAAAATTTTATATGAGATTTATATAAAGTATAAATAAATGAGAATTTACCAATTAGAAATTTTAACCTAGTTGGTTAATAGTTTAGAAATAACCTATAGTAGGGTTAAAAGCCACTAAATTAAATGTTGACCAAAATGAAGGGACCTAGGTTGTCAAAATTTGAAACTTGTGTTACTATGTTAGTAAAACAAAACCAAACACCCCATTTTGAGGTGTTGGTCGACCAGGAGCAAGGAAAGGGGGCGATCCCCACTCTCAAACCCTAAATTCTGCTTAAAACTCTCAATTGAAGGAGCAAATCTGGTCCAAACGAAAATCCGAGCCTAGAATCGTGATCCTCATCGCAAGAGGATTATAAGGTATGTAAAATTTAGTGAAAACTCTTAGCTTGGAATTTTCATGAATTGGGAAAAATCTGAAATTCTAGTTGCATGTTTGTCTTATGATGATTTAGGAATAACTATGGTGTTTAGATACAAACCGTAGACAAATAGAAGTTTAAATCATAAGAAAATTTGGTGAATTCATGAATACCATTGTAGGTGGTTAATGGGTTATGCGTAGATTGATGAACACTAGGAAATAGATTGTGAATCTAGTGTAATTTGACCATTTGGAAGCGATTCCAGAAAGACTTAAGGTTATCAATCATGTAAAAGGGTTGAATGATGTAAATTTAGGGCTAAATAACAATCTAGAGAATTGATGTTTAATCATGTAAAAATCTGCCCATGAAGTGCTTGTTGAAATGCCTCTATGAGGGATTAAAACTGAAATTCCAAGTTTAAACGCATAATCACGATGTTTAGTGTATTATGCGAATTATGATTTGAAAAGAGAGTTCTAAACATATGATAAATGAACTCAATAGGAACGGGCGAAGGAGCGTCAAGCGGACAAGCGGGTGGCGAACCACGTCAAAAAGGGCTACTTTGAAGGTATGTAACTTGACCCGTTACATTAAGTAGTTTGGATGATTATTAAATGCATAATTGGATTTTTAGAATAAGTGTCGTTTTGTATTTAAGCGGTGATGTCGCTATATTGAATAATGGATCAAATTGGTTGGAACTCCTTGGTAGTCGTCACAATGGTGGATTCCTTAGACGAGCCAAATGGGTCGAATAATCAAGTACGGCATGGATAATGCTTCGGGTTGAGATGGATTGAATCTTTGATGATGGATAATATATAACATATTAGAACTGTGAGATTTAACTTAATGGCATCCTAGAAAACTGAAATCCGAGAGTTGGGTTTTAATGTAATGACCAAACCAAACAAAAACATAAATTTCCAGGTACTACCGTAAGTTACGGTGGTACCGTAACTTACGGTAGATATAACAACCCTCGGTAAAACCGACACCCTCATAATATTTCTGACACCCTAATATATCTTTAAATATATCAATATGTCCTTATATGCAACACGTATGTGAAAACCGAGCCCAAATTAGAATATAATATATAAAATAAATTAAAAACAATAATTATTAAGCTGAGGCGGGCCGCGTAGGACCTCACCTCAACTTAACGCGGGCCGTATGAAGGTGTAACCGGACTCCGCTGAATTCTTTACTTGACGCGGGCCGCATAAGAGATTCCATTAGTTAACGCGGGCCGCGAGTGTCTCAAATTGTGGCTCAGCCCGGTGATGACACGTGTCATCATCGTGGCGGACCTATACGCTGACCCAGCCAAGCTACGCGTTGACCCAGCGTTGACGCGGGCCGCGTGAGCTTGGCCTGTTCTTCACGCGGGCCGCGAGAAAGTGCGATTACAACCCTATAAAGGCAACGACCTTCAGTCCGTCTCGCTCAAATCTTTCTTTCTTTCTTAATTTTCTGTAGTGGCGTTACTATACCCGGGCATTATACCCCCTAAAATAGCGAGGTTCTGCTACGATGTAAGTATTATAACCCCTGGAGACGTATTAGATACGCTGCCCGATTGATCTAGGGTTCCGTAACGGCTGTCGTGGTTCTGCCCGACGTAGTCGTTGGAATGCCGTCTCGGGGAGGGTATTACTAATGTTAAAATGGGTTATTATACTAACACACGTGCATTTGTGTAAATTATAGATATTCACCAGGAAACCCTAAAGAATAACCTAAAACAGCAATGCGAGTAATCTCCTTTTTGTTAAATGTTTTTACAAAACCTTACGTACTTTTCCATGCGAATGACAGTTATTGAGTATTTGTAAGAATACAATTATCGTGGGTATGTTGGGGTTTTGTATACAAAATTGGTTACAACCTGGTTAAGGAGTAACATTTCCACAAGTCGGGTGTCGACAGTACCAACGGGTGATAATTGATATAACTTGGAAACAAATGTAATTGCGGGATCGCCCTCAATACTGTTCACTGTGAATTTTATTTAAACCTGATTAAACTGAGATTCACTCACCAGTATTTCCCACTGACAAGATGTTTTTAAAACGCGTTTCAGGTAACAAAATGTGAAAGCCAAATAGAAGCCAGCTGGACAGCACTGGAGGCTTGGAAAAGTGGCAATAAAGTTACCTAAGAATAAAATGGATGCTTTATTAAATAAATAGGATTTGTGCCTATGAAACGTGTGTATTGAAAACTTGGGTTTTTACCCATATGTTTAATGTTATAAAACATGGTGGTTTACTCTGATTAAATATTTCCTAACTACGGTCCTGATGAAAATTTCCGCTGCCAAATTGGATAAATAAATGTGATACCACCGAAACTGGCTCACGGCCGCCCGTTCCCGGGAACTAGGGACCGGGGGTTGTGACAGAAGGTGGTATCAGAGCTATGCCACTGATTCAGCCACAGAAGTGTTCCGCTGACATCAAGAATTCAAAGTGTTAGGAAATAAATTATGGAAATACGTGTATAATTGTATTTCTTGCTATGTGTTATCTGACTATTTGTTAGTTTACAGTATGAGCGACCAAGGACCTTCTGACGCCTATCGTCAACTGTCTGGTTCGCCTAGGAGCGAAGGCACCTCCTCTTCTCAGCCTGCCCTCTCGGGGTATTCTGCTGACACAGAAGAAGGAATCTTTGTGTTTAAGGCTCAGTCTGAAGAGCCATTTCCTCAGAAAAAGAGGGGATGGTTCAGTAGGGGAGCGCACGAGCGTAGGAAAAGAATGAAAAAGTTGCAGGAACAGCGAGTGTTAGCCGCAGCAAAAAGAGAAACTGATGCTTATAATCAGGACATGCTCAATAGGGGTATCGCTAATATCCATATTTTAGCAACCACTGCTGCTGACCCAAACCTGGAACAAATGCTAGCACCCCAACCACAAAATCCTAACCAACCCATGGAAGTAGAAAACTAGATAGAAATGCCTGATTACAACCCGGAGGAGATACCTAGGGTACCTGCACCAGATCCTCTAGACCCAAACAATTACGACCCCTGGTGGGACGATGTTAGGGACTACGTGCAACAAAACCCAATACAGGAAAATGTGCCAATGCCCAACTTAGGAGCTTACCCAGGGTTAGATCCTCAAGATCCCTACAACATTAGTGATGCATATGTTAGGGAAATTTTAGAGAATCCATACCCGTACCAGGCCCCTATGCCTCCATATCAGGAACCCGTACCCCAGTTTCCAAACCCAGTCCTAGAACCTGCACCCCCAATGAGTGCGGAAAATGTCCTGGAACTTAGGACTTTTGGGGAGGAAATTTTAGAAAGCAGTGATCGAATGCGACAGGTGGGAGAACGCCTCGTATGGAAATACGATGAGCGTAATATGGATTTTTGGATGAATCCATATCAGTGAATGTGAAGGTAGAAATGGTAGTAGTAATAATAATAATAATAAAATAAAATATATGTGTGTATGTGTTAGAAAAAAAAACAACTACGGATGCCTACTATTAGTATTGTAGCTTTACATTTCAGTCAGTATTGTAATTTAAATTTTCAGTACTAGTGTGTAATGATGCATACTATATAAATAGAGTAAAAGTCGCAATGCTCGACGCTTTTGGTTAAAAGTGCGTGTCGTATGATTGGCTATATTCAAATATTAATTGTGATATTAATATTTGGTAAATTGTTTAAAATTCAGATGGCCGACGAGGAAAATCAGGATAATCTGAATAACGATAACCAGAGTAACATTAACGTGGTTAATGAGAATCCGGACAACAATAACAATGGAAACCAAATGGATAATAGTGCCGTTCAACATATAGTGGCACAAGGAATTATAGATGCAATGCCATTTATTATTCAAACGGTTCAAGAAGCGAATAATAAAAGTAAGCATAGCAGTAAGCGACCAAGTGAACCGGAACACAGCGTGAACAATGGACCCGTACTTCAAGCGCCCATTCCCAAAAGAAGAAGAACCATGCCATATGGTTGTTCTTACAAAGAATTCTGGTCCTGTAAACCAATAGAATTCTCGGGCAATGAAGGACCCATTGCAGCCTTACGCTGGATAGAGAAAACTGAGGCTGTTCTAAAAATAAGCAAATGTGCTGAAGAAGATAAGATAATGTTTCCTTCAAATCTGTTTAAAAACGCAGCCTTAGAATGGTGGAACACTATCCTCCAGCCAAGAGGAAGTGATAGAATTTATAGCATGGAATGGGAGGAATTCAAAAATATGGTAGAAAGGAAATTCTGCCCTCCCAATGAAAAGGAACAGATAGCAAATAAGTTTCTGAATCTTAGAATGACCGGGGTAGACAGTAAGGGTTACACTACCACATTCTTTGAATATGCTAGGATAGTACCAACCCTTGCATCACCTGACACGGTATTAATCTCCCGTTATATTTGGGGATTAATTGGAGAGATTAGACATGTAGTCAAGGCAGCTAGACCCCAAACTATAGAAGAAGCTGTAGAACTAGCCAATACCTTGACAGATGAGTTAATCCGTACTAGAGAAGACGACCAGAGGAGAAACCTAACCTAAAGGCTTACCCAAGAATTCTGTTCTGGGAATTCCAACCGTAGAAATATAGGTTCTACCTCTACACCATACTGCAAGAACTGCAAGAAGAAGCATTCTGGAAGATGCTCTACTTACTGCAATTACTGTAAGGCGCCAGGACACAAGGAAGAAAATTGCAGAAGAAAAGCCAGTAATGGAATGTGCTACAACTGTGGAGAAAAAGGTCATATTAAGACAAACTGCCCAAAATTGACTCCAGCTGCAAACAACAAGAATACTAAAAATGCTAGAGCATTCGTTTTAACTGCAGATGAAGCCAGGATGATTCCAGACGTAATTGCTGGTACGTTTTTAGTTAATGATATTTTTGCGAAAGTATTATTTGACTCTGGTGCAAACCAAAGTTTTATTAATACTTCATTTTGCAAACTCCTAAATCAATCATTAACTAAACTACCACAATAATGTTTAGTAGAAACCGCAAATGGAGAAACCGTTAGAATTTCTGAAATCTTGCAGGGAGCAAGAATAGAAATTTTTAATCAAAAATTTTTTGCAAACCTTTACCCAATGAATCTGGTAGGATTTGATGTCGTATTAGGAATGGATTGGTTAATAGCCAATAAAGCAAATATCTTATGTGATCAAAAGTCAATACAGATAAAATCACCAAGAGGTGAAAAGATCACAATTAAAGAAGATAAGCCTTCTAGACCCACTAAATTCATCTCTGTGATGAAAACTGCAAGATGTATAAGGAAAGGATCTATAGTGTATTTGATTTCTATAATCACTAACACTAAAGGAAAAGAGTTAAAAGACATTCCAGTAGTGTCCAAATTTTCAGATGTCTTTCCAGAAGAATTGCCAGGACTACCGCCAGACAGGGAAGTTGAATTCAGAATTCACCTGTTACCAGGGACAGCACCGATTGCTAAAGCACCTTATCGTTTGGCACCCGCTGAAATGCAAGAACTGAAGAAACAATTAGACGAATTGTTGGAGAAAGGATTTATACAGCCAAGCTCATCGCCATGGGGAGCACCGATTTTATTTGTCAAAAAGAAGGACGAATCAATGCGTATGTGCATTGACTACCGTGAATTGAACAAAGTCACGATTAAGAACCGGTATCCATTACCAAGAATCGATGATTTGTTTGATCAACTTCAAGGAGCTCGATTTTTCTCTAAAATCGATTTAAGATCAGGATATCATCAACTAAAGGTACAGGAAGAGGACATTCCTAAAACCGCATTCAGAACAAGGTATGGTCATTATGAATTTACTGTCATGCCATTTGGTTTAACCAATGCCCCAGTCGCATTTATGGACACGATGAACCGAATATGTAAGCCATATTTGGATAAATTCATAATTGTTTTCATAGATGATATTCTAATTTACTCTAAAAGTAAAGAAGAGCATGCAAATCACTTGCACTTACTTTTAAGTTTATTGAGAAAGGAAAAGCTTTATGCAAAATTTTCAAAGTGTGAGTTTTGGTTAGAACAGGTACAATTTCTCGGACATTTAGTTAACCATGAAGGAATTCATGTAGATCCAACAAAGATCGAGGCAATTACCAAATGGAAAACCCCAGAGTCACCAACTGAAGTTAGAAGTTTCTTAGGATTGGCCGGTTATTATAGAAGATTTATCCGAGATTTTTCTAGAATAGCCATTCCTTTAACTAAGTTAACCTGTAAATCTGTTAAGTTTGAATGGGGACCAAAACAAGAAGAAGCCTTTAGAATTCTTAAGCAAAGATTAACCCATACACCCATACTAGCATTACCAGAAGGAACTGAAGGCTTTGTAGTCTTTTGTGATGCTTCTAAGTTAGGATATGGATGCGTATTAATGCAACGTCAAAAGGTTATAGCTTATGCATCTAGATAGCTTAAGAGTCATGAAGAAAATTATTCAACCCATGATTTGGAATTAGGAGCCATAATTTTTGCCCTTAAGATTTGGAGACATTATCTTTATGGTAGTAAGTTTACCATATTCACAGATCATAAGAGTTTAAGATATGTATTCGGGCAAAAAGAATTGAATATGAGACAGAGACGCTGGATGGAGTTGCTTAGTGATTATGATTGTGATATCCAGTATCATGCAGGAAAAGCCAATGTGGTGGCTGATGCTTTAAGTCGAAAGTACCAAGAAAAGCCAAAAAGGGTACGTTCTCTTAACTTAAATCTACAAGTAGATTTAAACAATCAAATTAGAAAAGCACAAGAATCAGTAATCAAGGAGGATACTGAAAAATTAAAGGGAATGCTTAAGGAATTAGAACAAGGAACAGATGGAATTTGGAGGTTCCATAAAAAGAGAATGTGGATACCTAAATTAGGGAATTTACGTCACCGTATATTAGAAGAAGCTCATAAGTCTAAATATACGATGCATCCAGGAAGTGATAAAATATACCAGGATTTAAGGAAAAATTTCTGGTGGATAGGAATGAAAAAGGATGTAGCAGCTTATGTTTCTAAATGTTTAACTTGCTCACAAGTTAAAGCTGAACATCAGAAACCCTCAGGTTTGTTACAACAATTAGAAATACCAGTTTGGAAATGGGAATTGATAACAATGGATTTTGTTACCAAATTGCCTAAAACAAAGAAAGGTAATGATACAATCTAGGTAATTGTAGATAGGTTAACCAAGTCAGCTCATTTCTTACCAATGAAGGAAACCTTTAGTATGGAACAATTAGCCAAATTGTATGTAAATGAAATTGTTTCTTTACATGGCATTCCTTTATCAATTGTTTCTGATAGAGATAGCCGTTTTACTTCTCATTTTTGGTCAAGTTTCCAAAAAGCAATGGGAACCAGGTTAAATCTAAGCACAGCTTATCATCCTCAAACGGACGGACAAAGCGAAAGGACAATCTAGACAATGAAAGACATGCTTAGAGCTTGTGTAATTGATTTTGGAGGTAATTGGGACGGACACTTACCTTTAATAGATTTTTCTTATAATAACAGTTATCACACAAGTATCAACGCTGCACCATTCGAAGCACTTTATGGACGAAAGTGCAGACCCCAGTCTGTTGGGCAGAAATTGGGGAAAAACAATTATCTGGACCCGAGATAGTACAAGAAACAACTGATAAAATCATTCAAGTCAAGGAACGACTGAAAACAGCACGCGATCGCCAAAAGAGTTATGCCGATAACAGACGCAAACCATTAGAATTTCAAGTGGGAGATAAAGTATTATTGAAAGTCTCTCCCTGGAAAGGAGTGGTAAGATTCATCAAAAGAGGAAAGCTAAGTCCCAGGTATATTGGACCTTTCAAAATTCTTGAAAGAGTAGGACCGGTAGCCTATCAGCTACAACTGCCAGAGGAAATGGCAGGAATACATGATGTATTTCATGTATCTAATCTCAAAAAGTGTTTAGCTGATGAATCACTCGTAGTACCTCTCAAAGATATAGATGTTAATGAACAACTCAAATTTGTAGAGAGGCCTCTACAGATTGAAGATAAAAAAATTAAAAATCTCAAGCATAAGAGATTAGTTCTGGTCAAAGTGAAATGGGACTCCAAAAGAGGACCTGAATATACATGGGAACTTGAATCAGAAATGCAAAAGAAATATCCACACTTGTTCCAGTAGATCTCGAGGACGAGCTCTAAAACAAGGTGGGGAGGATATAACAACCCTCGGTAAAACCGACACCCTCATAATATTTCTGACACCCTAATATATCTTTAAATATATCAATATGTCCTTATATGCAACCCGTATGTGAAAACCGAGCCCAAATTAGAATATAATATATAAAATAAATTAAAAACAATAATTATTAAGCTGAGGCGGGCCGCGTAGGACCTCACCTCAACTTAACGCGGGCCGTATGAAGGTGTAACCGGACTCCGCTGAATTCTTTAGTTGACGCGGGCAGCATAAGAGATTCCATTAGTTAACGCGGGCCGCGAGTGTCTCAAATGGTGGCGCAGCCCGGTGATGACACGTGTCATCATCGTGGCGGACCTATACGCTGACCCAGCCAAGCTACGCGTAGACCCAGCGTTGACGCGGGCCGCGTAAGCTTGGCCTGTTCTTCACGCGGGCCGCGAGAAAGTGCGATTACAACCCTATAAATAGAAGGCAACGGCCTTCAGTCCGTCTCGCTCAAATCTTTCTTTCTTTCTTAATTTTCTGTAGTGGCGTTACTATACCCGGGCATTATACCCCCTAAAATAGCGAGGTTCTGCTACGATGTAAGTATTATAACCCCTGGAGACGTATTAGATACGCTGCCCGATTGATCTAGGGTTCCGTAACGGCTGTCGTGGTTCTGCCCGACGTAGTCGTTGGAATGCCGTCTCGGGGAGGGTATTACTAATGTTAAAATGGGTTATTATACTAACACACGTGCATTTGTGTAAATTATAGATATTCACCAGGAAACCCTAAAGAATAACCTAAAACAACAATGTGAGTAATCTCCTTTTTGTTAAATGTTTTTACAAAACCTTACGTACTTTTCCATGCGAATGACAGTTATTGAGTATTTGTAAGAATACAATTATCGTGGGTATGTTGGGGTTTTGTATACAAAATTGGTTACAACCTGGTTAAGGAGTAACATTTCCACAAGTCGGGTGTCGACAGTACCAACGGGTGATAATTGATATAACTTGGAAACAAATGTAATTGCGGGATCGCCCTCAATACTGTTCACTGTGAATTTTATTTAAACCTAATTAAACTGAGATTCACTCACCAGTATTTCCCACTGACAAAATGTTTTTAAAACGCGTTTCAGGTAACAAAATGTGAAAGCCAAATAGAAGCAAGCTGGACAGCACTGGAGGCTTGGAAAAGTGGCAATAAAGTTACCTAAGAATAAAATGGATGTTTTATTAAATAAATAGGATTTGTTCCTATGAAACGTGTGTATTGAAAACTTGGGTTTTTACCCATATGTTTAATGTTATAAAACATGGTGGTTTACTCTGATTAAATATTTCCTAACTACGGTCCTGATGAAAATTTCCGCTGCCAAATTGGATAAATAAATGTGATACCACCGAAACTGGCTCACGGCCGCCCGTTCCCGGGAACTAGGGACCGGGGGTTGTGACAGTAGAGGTCAGGGGTTTACGGTGGTTCACTACTGTTTTACGGCGAACCAAAAGACTTCCAGGACTCACCGTAACTTACGGTGACACCGTAAGTTACGGTGGAACCAGAAAAACTTTTATTTTTCCTTTTGTCTAATATTTGATGTTGGACCTCATGATTATGTGTTCCTTAATAATGTCAAAACTAATATTTTAATGGTTTTGATCCTAGGTGATGAGGTGGATCATATGGATGACGGTCAAGCAACGTAGAAGAACCGAACACGATTTTTTGAAGCTTCCACAATATTTTAACCTTTGTAGACTTTGTGTATGGGTTGTAAACACTTGTTAAACTACTTTTGTAATGTTTTAACCTAGTCATTATTTGACAAAGGTTAACGTACATATGAACTCCGTTAACGAATGTTATGTCACTTAACTAATATTTTGATAAAAATGGTGTATTTTATTATTAAAATTCAAGTGAAAAATTTAAGGGTGTTACAAGTTGGTAATCAGAGCCTAAGGTTGTCTACAAAGTGTTCGGTTCAAGCTTGATCGACCGTCCGGTAAGAACTAACTTCTGATAATAAATTTTATATTACGTAAAGAATGAGAGATGAACAAATATGCATGAAAAGAGCAAGTAAGCTCATTTAAATACAAGAAATGCAAAAAGCAAGAACGATCAAATCAAGTTGTGAACTTGATTGAATCAAAGCAAGAACGATCAAATCAAGTTGTGAACTTGATTGAATCAAAGCAAGAACGATCAAATCAAGTTGTGAACTTGATTGAATCAAAGCAAGAACGATCAAATCAAGTTGTGAACTTGATTGAATCAAAGCAAAAACGATCAAATCAAGTTGTGAACTTGATTGAATCAAAGCAAGAGCGATTAAATCAAGTTATGAACTTGATTGAATCAAACAAGTAAAACATGTGTTATAAATGGAATGTTTAACAACTTATGTAAACATTTCAGAAATAGAGATGGCAGATGGAGGTAATGATGATGCGGTGCCAAGAGTCACCGAACAAATGAGGGAAGTGATTGCCGAAGAGGTTGGAAAGGCGATCGAAAACAGTTTGTCAGGCTTCGTTGATAGAATTCAAAACACAGTTTTATCAATGGTAGAATATAGAATCAAGAAACTAGAAGATGATTCAAATTTAGCAAAGGAAAAGCATGGAGGACGAAAACCTTGTTCATACAAGGAATTCATGGCTTGTAAACCACCAATATATAATGGAGAGGTTGACCCAATAGTGTGCCAAAGATGGCTAAGTGATATTGAAGGGGTATTCAAGAGGACCCATTGTGACGTAGACGACTATGTAGCCTATGGTACGGGTCAACTAAGAAATCAAGCGAAAGATTGGTGGGATAACAAAAAGAGAGAGATCGGTATTGAAGCTGCTAAGGTCATGACTTGGGAAGAATTCAAGACGCCATTTCTTAAGCATCATAGCCCCAAAGCGGTTATGAATAAAATTAAGGAAGAGTTCATGCAACTTAGGCACAAAAATGAGACCATAGACAAGATTACGGCAACGTTTATGGATAAGATGAAGTTTTGTGACGATCTAGTGACGAACGAAGAACAAAAGATATACTACTATCATAACATGTTGAGTGCCGAATATAGGGAATTTATCACCCCTTCCAAATACGAGACCCTTACCGAGATTATAAATGCTGCTCGGGAAAGGGAGATCGGACTGAAAAAGAGCATCGAAAGGGGTGAACGGAGAGCACAAGATGTGAATCCAAGCCCTACTAAGAAGGCACGAACAAACAAAAGCGCAAAGAAATCTGATACGAAAGGCGGGTCGCCAAGTTGCAGAATCTGCGGGAAAGGTCATAAAGGCGAATGCCGTTACAAGGATAAGCCTTGTCCCATATGCAAGAAGACGGGACATATGGCTATATCATGCCCGGAGAAAGTGACGGTTTGTTACAATTGTTATCGAACGGGTCACAAGAAGTCGGAATGCCCGGAATCGGTTGGAAAGAAGGAGGGGCAGGAACCGAAAGGTGAAGCCCCTAAAGCAAAGGCAAGATCTTTTCAACTAACCGCCGCAGAAGCGAAGGTTGAACCTGACGTGGTCTCAGGTATATTTGCTGTAAATTCGATTCCTGCACGTGTGTTATTTGATACGGGTGCGAATAAATCCTTTGTTTCATATGGATTTATTCGACATCCTTCATTTGTTCTAACTAAATTACCTGTGCCCTTAGAAGTAGAGATAGGTAATAATAAAAGCTTTATTGTTTGTGATGTATGTGAAAATTGTAAACTGAGCATTGACGATGAAGAATATTTGATAAATCTGATCCCGATGTCGATGGGAGAATTTCAAGTAGTCGTTGGGATGGATTGGCTATCTCGACACCATGCAAAGGTCGCGTGCTTCCGTAAAGAGATAAAACTGACATCTCCGAGCGGGAAACACGTCACCATTTATGGCGAAAAAGGAGGCAACCCCATAATATGCTCAATGTTGAAAGCTCACAAGCTAATGAAGCGAGGATGCAAGGCATTCATGATATACGCTAATGAGCCCGAAAAAGAATCACGAAAGATTGGAGATGTACCGGTAGTACGAGATTATGAAGATGTTTTTCCGGAAGATTTACCGGGGATACCGCTTGAACGGGAAATAGAGTTCGGGATCGAATTGATTCCGGGCGCGAAACCCGTAGCAAAAGCCCCGTACCGACTTGCACCGTCGGAATTACAAGAGTTGATGTCCCAAATCCAAGACCTGCTTGACAAGGGATTCAGAAGGCCGAGTGTGTCTCCCTGGGGCGCACCGGTATTGTTCGTGAGAAAGAAAGACGGGAGCATGCGCATGTGTATCGATTACCGGGAGTTAAACAAACTCACGGTAAAGAACAGATACCCGCTCCCGAGGATAGATGATTTATTCGACCAACTACAAGGTGCGAACTGGTTTTCCAAAATTGACCTTAGATCGGGGTATCACCAACTAAAGGTCAAAGAAGAAGATGTGCCGAAGACGGCTTTCCGCACGAGATACGGACATTACGAATTCCTCGTGATGTCATTCGGGCTAACAAACGCACCCGCGGCTTTCATGGACCTCATGAACCGGGTTTGCAAGCCAATGCTGGATAAGTCAGTCATCGTGTTTATTGATGATATCTTGGTGTATTCGAAAAGTGAAGCTGAACACGCACAACACTTACAAGAAGTGTTAGAGACACTTAGGCGAGAAAAGTTATATGCAAAGTTCTCTAAATGTGCCTTTTGGTTACGAGAGGTTCAATTTTTAGGCCATGTCATAAATGCCGACGGAGTATTGGTGGATCCGTCAAAGATAGAGGCTGTGTCGAAATGGAATCCCCCGAAGAACCCTTCAGAAATTAGGAGCTTTTTGGGGCTTGCGGGGTACTATAGGAGATTCATTCAAGACTTCTCCAAGATTGCGTCACCGCTAACAAAGCTAACCCAAAAGAAAGCAAAGTTTATTTGGGGAATCGATCAAGAAAAAGCGTTTCAAACGCTAAAAGAAAAGCTAACTCAAGCGTTTCAACACATAAGAACCTGTCTGACTTAAAATTTTGAACTCACTTTCTAACACCGTCTCCCCCTATCAGTAACAATTCCTCCACGAATAACAGTTTTCCGTACGTTAAGAATTTTAAACAGAAAAAGACACTATTTTTGGATTTTTATATTTTTCTGAAGCAAGTAAATAACAAAAACAATAAACACTCTATTTTTGTGAGAATCACTGGTAAGAAGATCATATTAGTACAGCCAAACTGTTTCACACAATTATATTATTCTTTATTTAATGTTTTAGTGAAAAGTAGTTCAAGACGATTACCAGTATGTTTGTCCACTTAAACAAAATGCATGAACATTTCAAGTACCATTACCATATGATACGTTAAGGTAATTTTATTTACTGATATATTAGTGTGTCCCACTTCAGGATATACCCCTGCGATCAAGGTATGCACAAAGACTCATCGTAGTAGGTGAGTATACTGATGTCATCCTTTAAGATATCTTGACGGTGTCTAGGTCTGCATATAATATGTTTTATCATGTTTTGATTGCTTAACTATGAACACCCAAATAAATACTAATCAAATCCTGGAAATATAAACAACACACTCTATCATGCAAGTATCTTCCCTACCACATATTTCACAAGTCCAATCCAAAGTTCTGAAATCTTAACTGGGTATAGGTTGAGAAGAGAACAGAATAGATCTTTAGCAGAGATGGTATAATATACAGATCAAATGAGATTTTCTCAGTTTGATATAGGTTTCTTGGGTTTCTTTTGGGCACTTGAGGGCCTCTTTCGGGTGTATTAGATCTATAGCGCGACAACGTACAGCTAGGTCAGCATGTATCTGGATGCAGCAGAAGCTGTCGTTGCCTAGCACCTCCAGGTCAGCATATATCTGGATGCAGCAGAGGAGGTACACGACTTTTTTCAGAGGAGATTTCAGAATCAGATCAAAATTGTGTGTATCGGGACATATACAGACATCCAAATAGAAATGAGCTAATTCCAAGTGACTTTCTTTCCTGGGGTCATGTACAATTTTAGTTCTGAACAGAAAGATAGCCAAGATATCCCCAGATGAAATAATAGTATAAAGACCCAAAACTTCAGATTTTGGCAATCTATCAACGCAAGAATTAAGGTCATTAAACCATACACCACTGATGTATTCCCCACTCATATTCAGTTCATTTAAGTTTATATCACATTGGTAAGTTGATTATTTCATGCTTTTTGCCTACTGGTACATCATATGATGAAGCTGCTATCACACTTAAGCAATTTATGGTTCAATTTCAGTGTGATAGTCTAACTTGCTGATGTACTATCATTTCTTCTTTTTCACACAGTGATAACTCATTTTTGATTTTTCTATTTTTTTTATGTTTTTGATTTTTCAATTTTTTTTATTTTTGATTTTTAAGAAAAGCAGTAAACTATTTACAAAAATTCTTATGAAGAACCAGTTATTCAGGATTCCTCATCCCGTTGAGTTCGACTAAATGTTCAAAGCGAGCCCTGTCAAATGCTTTAGTATAAAGATCTGCCTGGTTATCTTCTGTGTCGACTCGATGAAGTTCAATTAATCTCTTTTCAGCACAATCCCGTATAAAATGATGACGTATGTCAATATGTTTTGTGCGACTGTGATTCACGGGATTATTAGTTATAGAAATTGTGGCATTATTGTCTATCATAATAGGAGTACGAGTGAAATCCAAACCGTAATCGCGCATCTGCTGTTGAATCCAGAGAACCTGAGAGCAGCAGCTTCCAACAGCAATATATTCAGCTTCACATGTAGAGGTAGACACACAAGATTGCTTCTTGCATTGCCAAGACACAATCCTGCCTCCTAAGAACTGACAACCACCTGTTGTAGACTTTCTGTTCGACTTGCATCCTCCAAAGTCTGAGTCAGTGTAAGCAACAAACGTCAAATCACTATCAGCTGGATACCACAACCCAAGTTCAGGTTTCCCCTTCAAGTAACGAAGAATCCGCTTCACTGCTTTCATGTGTGACTCTTTTGGATTTGCCTGATATCTGGCACACAAGTATACGACAAACATAATGTCGGGTCTTGAAGCAGTCAAGTACATTAGAGAACCAATCATTGCCCTGTATTGAGTAGGATCAACGTCTTCAGTACTTTCATGATCTGGGCCAAGATTGTGATTTTCACATATGGGTGTGTTGGAAGTAGAGCAATCATTCATTTTAAATCGACTCAAAATGTCATACACATACTTTGTTTGATGAATAAACATCCCATCCGCCTTCTGTTCAACTTGTAATCCCAGAAAGTAAGATAGCCCACCCATAGCACTCATTTCGAACTTGCTCTTCATCACCTGCTCGAACTCTTTACACATGCTTTCATCAGATGACCCAAAGATGATGTCATCCACGTACACCTGTACCAGCAGAAAATCTTCCTTCTTCCTCTTGATGAATAGTGTACTGTCAATCTGACCTCTTTCAAAACCATTCTTGATCAGATGTGTAGACAGTGTCTCGTACCACGCCCTGGGAGCTTGATGTAACCCATACAAAGCCTTATCAAGTTTGTACACTCGATCTAGATAATCTGGATCAACGAACCCATCTGGTTGTGAGACATACACCACTTCTTGGACTTTCCCGTAAAGAAACGCACTCTTCACGTCTAGTTGGTAAACTTTGAAGCCCTTGAAAGTTGCGAAAGCCAGAAACAAACGAATTGCCTCCAACCTTGCCAGTGGTGCAAACACCTCATTGTAATCTATCCCTTCTTGTTGATTGAAACCTTTGACAACCAATCGAGCCTTGTTTCGCGTGACTATACCTCTTTCATCCTTCTTGCACCTAAACACCCATTTAGTGCCAATCTCTCTTTCACCTTTAGGAAGATCAACCAACTCCCAAACCTTCAACTTCGCAAACTGGGCCAATTCCTCTTGCATAGCTTCAACACATGAATTGTCTTTAAGAGCCATATGAATGTTCTTCGGCTCCTCTTGGGAAATAAAGCAACTATACAAGCACTCATTCACAATCCCAGTCTTCTCAATCGACAAAAATAAACCAGTATTCGCTGCTATGCTTCTTCTCGTCTGAACACCTGCAGTAGGATCTCCAAGTATCATGTCAACCAGATGATCTCTATTTGCTCGTGTAGTAGCAACCGCATCGACTTCTAGATTATCACCCAGGTTTGATCCAACCTCCCCCTGAATGTTCTGATTTGCAAATGGATTAATGAAATCCTCCCCCTAATTGAGTTCGGGTTCACTATCACTTGAATCAGTATCAGCAGCAGCATGGGAAGTTTCCGGAGCATCTGTCATATCAACGTTTGATCTAGGCATGAACTCGCCTTCATCATCTCCATTTATCACTGTTTGAATCAGCTGAGACTCATCTACATTGGAAAACTCAGGAATATTAAATGATTTAAAAACAGTTTGATAATCATATAATATAGCAGGTCCACTCGTTGATTGTTGAGGTTTGTAAGAAGTAATTTCCACATTAAACACAACCTCAATTTTACTAGTTTTTAGATTAAAAACCCTTTTATTTGGTGTGCCAGGCACGTAACCTAGAAAGTAGCCATCGTCAGCCACCTCACCGAATTTTTGTTTATCTTTATCACGCACAATGGTGCAGGGTAATCCAAATGGTTCAAAGTCTTCTAAGTTTGGTTTCTTGTTAAACATTAACTCATGACATGTTTTGTTAAAACGTTTAACGGTCAAAACTTTGTTTAGGACGTAGCAAGCTGTATTCACAGCTTCTCCCCAGAAAAGAACTGGTAGCTTAGAATCTGAAAGCATCGTCCTAGCGGCTTCAATCAACGTCCTGTTTTTCCTCTCAGCAACTCCATTTTGTTGAGGCGTATAAGGAGCAGAATATTGATGTTCAATTCCCTTGCGAAGACAATAGAGATCCAGAATACGATTCTTGAACTCCGTGCCATTATCACTCCTTATCCTCTTGATCTTTGCATCATGGACGTTTTCCAATTTTGTAAAAAAGATCTATCAACATCTCTGCTGTCTCATCTTTTGTACCTAAAAAGAAAACCCATGAATAACGTGAGTAATCATCAGTGACTACTAAACAATAGTACTTTCCACCTATGCTCCTCACGTTCACTGGACCGAATAAATCCATGTGAAGTAATTCGTAAGGGGCATCTATGGAATTTACTGTTTTTGACTTATGAGGTTTCTTGTGTTGTTTTCCCTTTTGACATGGAAGACATTTATCTTCCACTTGAAACCTCTGCATCGGAACCCCTTTCACTAGCTCATTTTTAACAAGATAGTTCATTTTTCGATAGTGAATATGGGCCATGCGTCTGTGCCACAACATCGATTCAGCTTCATATGCTTTTGATAGTAAACTCGCCACCACTGCAGTTGGATCCTTAACACCCATGTCCATGACATAAGTGTCATTTCTCCTTGGCGCTCGCATCACTATCCAATCGTCCGGTATCTCCAAACCTGGTTTCAACACTAATGCTTCATTCTTGGTAAAATGGACCGAGTGACCCTTGTCGCAGACTTGTGACACACTCATGAGATTGTGTTTAAGCTGCTCAACATAATTCACTTTGTCCAGTGTGATCTTCCCATTGGTCACCTTTCCTCGTCCAGTAATTCTACCACCTTTAGCACCCGCAAAATTCACATGTCCTCCATCATAATCTTCAAATTCAGTTAACAACCTCGCATCCCCCGTCATGTGCCTAGAGCAGCCACTATCAACATACCACAAGTTGATAATCCTCCTTAGCAGCTCCTGCACACACCAACCAAAAAATTAGTTAGATTGGGGGACCCAAGCCTTAATGGTCTTGGGTCGTCCAAATTCACCAACCACCGGAACATCCATCCAATATCCATTACTCCTAACTGGAGTCTTGGATCGTAGACCTGTTGGAATTTGATTTTGATTTCCACTAGGTCTTTGGTCCTGAGGGTTCCTATGTGTGTTTGGACTATTTGACCTTTGAAAATTTTGATTTTGATTCCAAGAAGCATTATTGTTGTAATTTCTAAAGCCATTGTTATAAAAATTTCGACCACCATTATTTTGGTATCGATTTTGATATTGACCTTGACTTCTGAAATTATTAGAATTTTGATTGTTCATTCTTGGTGAACTGCTTCTAGGTCTCTCAAATCTGCCTGGTGGAGATTTTGGCTGAAATCTTGGTTGATTTCTTTGAAAACGAGGAACTTGCGGAGTTCCTTTTTCAGCCTTATCCACACCAACAACAACTTTCTCTGGTTGCTTAGGAGCAGATTTCTTTGGAGAGTTGGACTCTCTCTCCTGCTTATCACCACTTTTCTCTGGTGACTTCTCTCTCTTCCTCTCATTCACTTGTGCTTCATTCCTTTTGTTTGGACAGCAGCTAGCTACATGTCCTTTGGTGTGACATTTGAAGCACCACATCTTTTTCGAAGAATTCTTATCTGAAGCCTTTGAACTAGATTCACTCTTTGATGATGATGCCTTAGAAGGATTTTGTTCAGTTTGCTTAATTTCAGAATTTTCTTTGTTTTTATTTTTAGCAAACTCTCCGTTCGATTCATTTTCAATAACAGCTGTTTCGTTTTTCATGTCACTTCCTTGAACAAAACTAATCTTTTTAACAGAAGTTGAGTTTTTATTCCTAGGATGTGAAGTTTTCGTTTTCAAAACAGGTTTGCTGTTATTATCCTTCTTGGCCTCATCTCTCTCAGACTCATCACCTTGACTTGATGTGGAACTACTTGGTGCTGTTGACATGAAATTGGTTAGCTCATCTTCATCAGGTAGGAATGAATAATCATGACTAAGAGGAGGTGGGACTTCATTAAAGCCTTGGAATCCCACACTAGTCTTGTCATTACTCTTCTTTAACCCACCCATCATATGTTTCATAACAAAAGTAGAATCCCTGAATTGACCCAATTTCTTTTCAAGTTCAACAATTTTGAGTTGTACATCTGACAACTCTTTGTTTTTATCAGAAATCTCTTTTGTTTTCTCAGCCATCATGTCATGAGCTAAGTCTATGACTTGAAGTTTTTCATTTAGTTTGCAGGTTAAAGAATCAATTTCAGTTTCATAACCTTTTATTTTCTTCAAGTATAGAGATTCATTTCTTTTAGCGAAAAAAATTTGATTCTTTAATGTTAGACATTTCGCTTACCAAACTTTGGCTGTGTGTGGACAACCTGTCAACCTCACCCTGTAGTTCACGGCATTTTAACACACCGTATCAGACTTTATCTCTCCTGTCTGTTTGTCAAGGTTTGCCATTAGAGCCGCAAGCTGAGCTTCCATTCTTTTATACTTGGCATCCTTTTCTTCAGCTTCCCTTTCATGTTCAGACTTTTGCTTTTCCTCTTCAGCAACCGTTGTCTGATCATCCTTCTCTTCTGTAGCTTTACTCTCTACCTTCTCATCAGCATCGACTTTCACTTCAGCATCTCCCTCAGTAGCTTTATCATCATCAATGGGCACTATCTCTGCCATGAATGCCTGAGTGGCATTCTCATTGTCTTCTAAATGAATACTCCAATCATAAGAACCTTCTCGTGCTGTAGAGATCAACGCCTTTGAGCTAGAGTTGTTTGATGCATTCCTGTTGTTTGAACTCTGACTCGAATTATCTTGCTTTTGTTTCTGACATTCCCTAGCAAAATGCCCATAACTTTGACAATTAAAGCACCTCACTTTGGTCTTGTCGAAACCAACACTCCTTCCTACAAACTTTCTTCCTGTCCTGTTCATGAACCTCTTCACACGCCTAGAAATCATGGCCATTTGCCATTGCAAATCCATCTCTTCAAGATCACCAGGATCAATCTGATCATAGTCTTCATCTAAAGTAGCAGGATCAGAAATCTTTCCCTGAGTGTAGTTTTCATAAGAAGCAACAAACGAAGCAAGTAGAGCAAGATGTTCTTCAGCAGATTTAACACTCATTGGCATCGACTTAGCACTACTACTCTGCTTAGCAGCTGATGTTTTCTTTGCTCCTGATGTTCCTCCTGAAGCAGCAACAAAACACACCTCACCATCCTGATTCACCATAACCTGCTCATTTTCACATGATAAAAACGCAGTAGCAGAGTCGCTAGAAGCGTTGTGAGATGAAGAAGATGTAAGGTCATTGTAGACCAATGGATCTTGAACCTGATCATATCCAGTATCTTTCTTCTTCATGCTGAGCTCATAAGCTCTCAGCTTGCCAACAACCTCTTCAAGCTCTTTTGTCTCATAATCTGCTTCACCCTTGATCAAAAGAGTGTAGATATCCCACTTGGTAGGCAAAGCATCTAGCAGCTTGTCATTCTTCTCTACGTCAGTATAGCAATCGATCTCATAATTTTCCATTTCTGACATCAGATGGTAGTAATGAGTGATGACGTCTTCAAGTGACTCATGCTTCATGTACTTGAAAACAACAAACTGCTTCTTCAGTAGATCAATCTTGTTTTTCTTGACATCAGCATTTCCAGCGTATCTTTTCTCCAAAGCATCCCACATATCCTTTGAATTAGTGTACTTCTTGAACGTATGTTTGATGCTATCAGGTAACGACATTTTGATTGCAGCCAAGGCTCTCTTTTCAGCCTCATACATCTTTTTATCATTATCTTGCATGTTCACATAGGCTGTTCTACGTGGTCTGCCCTCAAAGTCATGTGTAGGGTTCGTGTACCCATCTTCAATACATATCCACATGCGCGTATCCTGATATTCAATGAAGGACTGAAGACGATCCTTCCATGTCAGATAATTTTCCACCTTCATCATCTTAGGAGGTTTGTTGGTAGTGCCAACCTCATGTTCCATTCTTAACAGCTAGTGCCAACCTCATGTTCCACTCAACAGCTCATTAACTAGACATGTTCGACATTTTAACGTTGCAGACTGAGAAAACCGTACAAAATTTTCCGAAAACAATGATTACCAAATTACACCGTTAGAATCTTCTCGAAAAGACGAATCCAATGATATATAATGTCAAAAACCGATAGAATCATATCGAAAAGAAGAATCGTTCGACATTTTTTTTGTCCTAAAAATCCAAGGAATCTAACGGCGCAAACGGTTCTGTCAAACGAGTTACGGATCAAATTCTATTTGCAAAACACTGAAAATTTCCCGACGCATGCCAACTGAAATTCCACCACTTTAAATTTGCTGATAATTTCACTGGTAAGTCACCTAAATTCGCTAGACTGTAATAGGTTCAATTTCGCTGATCAAAGTTCACTGAAAAGCTCAATTTCGCTGATAAGGTTCGCTGTTTATTTTCGCTGGTCAAATTCGCTATTACGACGACCTGTAAAGTCGCCGAAAATCGTAATAATTTCGCTGTGGAAAATTATACGATTACCAAAGTCGCTTTGGATTTAACTTCGCCGGTCACCGAGTAATTTAGTCACAAATTCGCTGATGTGTTAATTTCGCTGGTCAGTCAGCAAAATTAATCAAATTCACCGGTTAAGTTTGGAAACTTGATAGTTAAGTTTGGAAACTTGATCTGATTGAAATTTTGAAGATTTTTCTGATTCTCTAACACGAATCTGCAAAATCAAAACACCAAATCAGCACAATAATTTCGAAAATTATCAAGAACTGATCTAAAAACACGAAGAACAATCTTCGAATCTTCAAGTCTTTCAGCCAACAATAATTTCCAGAATCAACAAAATCTTTCTAGAAAACCTGCAAAACACCAAACAAACAAACCAGAATATCAAAACAGCCAAAAATTTCGAAACCCTAATTTTTCAGGTTTCAAGATTTCGAAAATTCTTCCTGTTTATGCAGCAACAATTCTGAATCGAGCCTTCAAGAGCCTAACGCTCTGATACCAATTGTAGGTCCCCTTGATGTGTATGGATCTTCACAGAATCTTCTTTCCAATCAAGAGTGCGGAATCCTCTTGATCAGAATATAACAGAAACAAGTAGATGAACAGAAACAACAATTCAATCAAACCGGGTTTTTATTGATTATCTATCAATACTAATTACAATCAATCAAAACCCTAACCAATCACTCAATTTCGTCCAAGCACCCACTCTCACGAAATTCTGTCTCTCAAAATTCTGTTCTGGCTGATTAACCTAAACACTAATGTCTAACCTTGTTTATATAACACAAGGTTTACAACTTAGGTTAGGGTTTACTACATGGGCAAGGCCCAATTCGTCCCCCCTAGACCCAATGTGGGTTTAGTTTAGCCCAAACTCAATTATCTCACTAATACAAAGCTAAACCCGCTAACCGTTTATCGTTTAACTAATTACAAGATATCCAAAGACCAAATCTAAGCTGTTGTCACAGAATATGCACCAACAAGAAACGTGCTTTGGCCTATAGGTAAGATACTCTCGTCGAGAAGCGATTAACGGTATCTTACCCTTCCAGTTACTAAACGTCTGCAATTGATCGAAACAATCGAAACTTTGGCGAGATTAAAAATCGAGGAATGGGACTTAATCGACAAGGTACGGGTTTCACCCCTAACTTGACGATTTCGTACCCTAATGTGGTTAGTACTCGTTGGGTCAAAATACAATTTCAACACTTTGACGAGGGTTACGTGCAGTCGTAGGTACATGCAAATTTAATCCAATTACTACTAAATAGATAGCGGTAAGTGGGTATCGAACACAGGGAGTTTGTGGAAAGTGTGTTATTTGAGAATTTATCTAGATTAACTAAATTAGACTAATTGCAAGAAAAGTAAAATTCAAGTGTTGGTTTGATTGGATTGGTTTCTTTTAAAACTATAATTACTAATTAATTTGCAAAATGAGAATTGAGTTTGTAAACAATTTAGAGACAAATGACTATCTTGAGTTTCCGGTTTGCTTCGACTTTTGTGCTAACAATCAACTAGAAAGAACTACATAGACATAGTTCGTGTATGACCAATTGCAGTGATGAAAGGGAACTAAGTACTCAGATTCCTGGAACGTGAGGTTGTTACCCGATGATCAATTAACCCTTACCCAAGCCTAACTATACCCATGATATCTCGATTGCCAACGACACCAAGAACGTATGGTTTCTAATTAGTTTAGCATAAAAATCAATACTTTACTAACAATTAATCATGCACCATAACAAACAATTCAAAGAGAAAGGAGTTATTATTCTAGAAATATAAAATAAAAGCACAAGTCTTACACAACCTTCAACCCAAGATAATCATAGAATGTTTAGCCACACATGGCTTGAAGTGACATCATAGTGCAAAAATAGAAGGTAATGTTGTTCAACAAGATCACCAACAAAACTAGATGAAAGATAGATGATAAGATATGTTTTTCACTTCCAAGTGCCTCAAATATACTCCCCCAACTCGTCCCCCATCTTCCGTAACCGAATACCCATGATAAGATCCCATAAATCCTCATGAAATGGCCAATAAATGTGTAAGTTACATTTTGAGATCAGTCGGAGGCGTAACCTACGGCTCCCAGCCGTAGGTTACGGCTGTCACTGGGTCAACAAATCAGCACGGAGCCGTAACCTACACCTGCCTGCCGTAGGTTACGGTGATCAATCAAGTCTTACGGCCAGGAGCTCCTGTCTTACGGCTGGTCCTTTTGGCAAATGGTGGGAGCCGTAACCTACGGCTGGGAGCCGTAGGTTACGGTGTTGAGTGAGGGTCTTTTCCTTATATCTTCATCCACACTTGCTTTCTTCAACTCTTTGATTCCCACACTTCTAGCAACCGATCATGCCTTCTAAAACCCGCATTTTAAGCACTTAAGCACCTACATCATCAAACATAGAGTGGTTACCAAGTTCAAGCAATTAACTGAATAAAGCATGGAATGCGCATATATTTAGACCTTTTAAGGGTTGTCCTACGGACCACCCGTCAGAGGGTCCACTAGAGTTTGAATTGGAAATTAACCATTAAGATGTGGATTTCACTCCTAGCTTAATGGCGAAATTTCGTGCAAAAATAAGAATAATCGGAATGAGAGTTGTTCACCCAATTGTGGGTTTCACGCCTATTTTGGTAAACTCGTCTCTTTTGTATAAAGAGTGTCTTCAAGTCTTCAAGTGTATTGTGTAAAATGTATTAGGAAAGACATTATGTAAATATTAAGACCAAAAAGAAGAGAAAGGAGCAGAGTAGGAAGAATAACATTTTAAGCAAGAATCAAGAATGGTCAAAATATGGTTCCTACTATAGACTAGGTCGAACATGGCAATTCTACTTAATTCTCTATAGTTATGGCTCTGATACCAATCTGTGACACCCTAACCGATGGCGGAATCATCGGGATGAGACATCTTCAACTAAATTCTTCTTTTCTTTTTTTTTCCTCATATTTTTCTCAATTTTTTTTTTCTTTTGTTTTCTTTTTTTTTTAACATAAACTCAACAATATATACAAGAACATCAATACTACCAACTAAATTCCTAAACCAGGTCGTCTCAATAGGTATAGTTTTGTAAGAAGTAGGTTTGGGTCGCAACCGAATGGTTTAAGGCTCAAACATGGCTTCCTAAAGACCAAACCCCCACCCCTCGCAATACCAAGCTCATATTTGTAAAGAATGAGGTCCAACCCACCAATCCCGCACTCTCACACATCTAGACGAGGCTTCCTAAAAGTCCCCTATCATTTTCAAAAGCATGCTAACTCTAGGATTTAACAAGAATTCGTACACAAGTTCTATTAACACAATACACACACCGCCACTCAAACCAAAGAAATAATCTCTATTAATCATATGTGTGGCCCAAAACTTACCAAGAAATGACTAGAAAGGGTGTTGGTGTGTCATATGGCACAATATCAAGTTTTCAAATTTTGACAATTTTCGCTTGAATTTACAAAAATTAAAAAAAAAAAAACTCAAAATTTCCTCCCATCCCCACACTTGGGATACATTGGCCCCAATGTATGGTTTTGAGAGGATTTGATCACTTAACTCTTTAACGCCAACCACAAGCTTGTACACTCAAACCAAAAATTTCTTTTTGTATTTTTTTTATTTTTTAAACAAAATCAAATAAACTAACTACCAATATTTCAAAGCTAAAGAACACAACAAGACTAAGGAAAGAGTACATTGACCTGGTGAAGTTTGCCACAACAGATGTTGTAGATAATCCGACTTCCTATCACCACTTTCACCCAAATATCCGTACATCTTCCCCACACTTGAATGTCGCCATGGCCCTGAAACATAGAAAGATAAAAATAGCAAGATCAATATAAAACCCTGGGTTGCCTCCCGAGCAGCGCTAAGTTTCGAGTCTTCAGCCAGACCGTGCCACCCCTATTTTTGGTGGCTCAAAGAATCGGCTCCTGCCATCTCCAGCACTTCCTTGTGCCATTGAGCAAAATGCATCCATCTTGTTTTGACTCGGTGGGTAATCAAATACGTTCTTGCTTATACCCATATGTTTTTCTTCACGGTCTGGTGGGTGCTTTTTTCTCATTCTTTGAAACACCTTTTTTATACAATCACTAGACTCACCACCCTTCCCCTCAATGGATTCATAACTAATCACTCTAGTTTGAACATCAAAGGACAACTTACGCTTCTTTTCGGTCATGGTAATAATCCCGTCTCTACAATTAATTTGAGCATTTGCTGTGTATAGAAACGGTCTACCTAAAATTACCCTTTGTTGTGCTGCCATTTTGGTAGAAGCATAGTCTAGAACTAGAAAATCCACCAGGTATTCAAACTCTCCCAACTGAAGCTTAACATTCTTAACTATTCCCCGTGGACGCCTCCAACTCTCATCCGCCAAGCTCACCATGGTGTCTACATCTTCAAGCGAACCGAAATCGTACATGTCATATAGCTCACCCGGCAACACACTCATGCTCGCTCCATAATCCAACAATGCATGAGGAATTTTTAGTTTCCCGACTCGGATAGGCACGATTGGTGCTCCATACTCTTTATCATTCTCGATTTCGGCATCTTTTTCCAAACCTGCATTCACTTGATATGAAGAAGTTAGCAATGTTTCATTAAATTTAGTACTAGGAACGATGCTTACCATATTGATATTAACACTTTTAATGTTTTTGGGATTTATCACCGTGTCACTTGGTAACTGGCCTTTTGCTTTCTTCAATATCGCCACTTCACTTGCAAGTTGACCCATTTGGGTGGTCAAAGTTTGAATCGCTTTATCACGAGCCTCGTCCTTTTGCATCCGAACCTCATCACGTTGATTCATTCGTTGCATTTCAACTTGCATCGCCTTCAACATCTCCATCACTTCGTTTCCACCCGAAGAGCTTTGACCCGTTTGATATTGCCTTTGAAATCCTTGGTTTCCTTAGAAATTCGGGTTAGCTTGATTTGAAGGGTTCCCATATCGGAAATTTGGGTGGTTCCTCAGCCCGGGGTGGTAAGTGTTGGAATTCATGTTGTAGTTCCTACCACCATCTCCTTGACCTTGTACCGCATGAACTTCTTCATATTGCCCTTCCACCATTCCTTGGCAATTTTCAGTCGCATGACCTATTTTATTGCAAATAGCACAAACATCATAAATTTGGTTAGAGGTTTGAACATTACCATCATCGACCGCATGCACTTGTGTTCGGGTAACGGCCGGTCGTGCTCTCCTCGATGCTTGAGCTTTCCTCTTTGAAGTAATGGCTATTTGTTCCAAGAACTCCCAATCGTCATTCTCGTAATTCGTGCCAAATGACCCATTTGTAATGGACATCAAATCACGAGCATCTTCGGCACTTAACCCCTCGTGGAAGGCATTCATCAATTCCCAAAGTTCAATCCCATGATGAGGACAATTTTTGATCATCATATTAAAGCGCTCGAAGGCTTCATGGAACATTTCACCTTGTTGTTGTTGGAAACTCCTCAACCCCTTCCTAGCATCGTTGGTCTTTTGGGCGGTATAAAACTTGTCTAGGAAAATTTGTTGCATTTCCGCCCAAGTATAAATAGATGCCGAAGACAAAGTGTAGAACCACTTCTTTGCCTTGTCCTCCAAAGAAAATTGAAATAATACCAACTTGATATCATCGACCGAAAAACCTTGACTCCCAAGAGTATTGCAAATTGAGTCATAGGCCTCCAAATAGAAATAAGGCTCCTCCGTTGCTAGCCCCTTGTATTTCGGCAAACTTTGTAAAGAATTTGTTCTTACTTCAAAAGTTCTCCCTTGGTTGTTATGAGGAATAACCACCGGTGAAGGACTGTGAGTAATCACCGGCCTAAAATGCGCTTCAATACCCCTCGCATTTTCTCTAAGATGCCTCCTTGGCACACCAAACCTACCCCTTGGACGAACTCCCATTGGTCTTGGTATATGCCCTTGTGGTACATTTGGTTGTTGAAATTGTTGTTGTGGCATGGGTGGGTTTTGAATTGGCCTTTGGAATTGTTGTTGAACATTCGGTGGACGAACTTGTTGCAATGGTATGGGACGTTGCATTTGTGGCCCTTGTGGCCTCGGCCTCACATGTTGAGGTATGAGTTGTTGTTGTTGCACTCCACCTACATTTGGCATCACTTGCATTTGGCCTTGCATATAACCGAATTCCCCTTGATCTCCATCACCACCATAAGCATACCCATCTTCATCATAACCATCAAACTCCTCAAATCCTTCATCATACCCATCTCCTTGAATTCCCGAAGATTGCCCAAATGGAAGCGTCGAGTAATGAAAACCCGACTGGTTTGACGGTCGAAACGGTGTAGCATGGATAATGGTCGAAATTGGTGCTATGGTATGGCTTGAATATGACGGACCCGCACCCGGAAAGAAGTGGGATAATGGCGGTATAGTAGTGGAAGGATTAAAGGTAATGGTTGGTTCATCTTGGGTAGTAATGGGTTGTGTGGTGTTGGTTGGTGTAACATTTTGGATTATAGTGGGTTCGGTGGTATTGGTTGGAATGGTGGTATTTGGTGAAGGTTGAGTGGATTTTGGTATGAATGGTTGAATAGGTTCACCCGTAGTGGGTGGTGGTGGTGGAGGATCCATATATCGAAGTGGTGTAATAGGTGTAGTTGGTGTTGTTGGTGAACCGCTTAACTTGTTTTCTCTTAGCAAAATTCTTTTTCCTCTTAATGTCCGCTCAATCTCCGGATCAAACACCAATGGTGAAAGCTTGTGAGAGCTTCTAGCACGCATGCACCTGTAAATACCTGCACACTAGCACACCCAGCGTAAACCAGAAAAATAACAAACTTAAAAAGAAAGAAAAGAACACACGTTGCGCACTACTCCCCGGCAACGGCGCCAAAATTTGACGTGCAGTCGTAGGTACATGCAAATTTAATCCAATTACTACTAAATAGATAACGGTAAGTGGGTATCGAACACAGGGAGTTTGTGGAAAATGTGTTATTTGAGAATTTATCTAGATTAACTAAAATAGACTAATTGCAAGAAAAGTAAAATTCAAGTGTTGGTTTGATTGGATTGGTTTCTTTTAAAACTACAATTACTAATTAATTTGCAAAATGAGAATTGAGTTTGTAAACAATTTAGAGACAAATGACTATCTTGAGTTTCCGGTTTGCTTCGACTTTTGTGCTAACATTCAACTAGAAAGAACTACATAGACATAGTTCGTGTATGACCAATTGCAGTGATGAAAGGGAACTAAGTACTCAGATTCCTGGAATGTGAGGTTGTTATCCGATGATCAATTAACCCATACCCAAGCCTAACTATACCCATGATATCTCGATTGCCAACGGCACCAAGAACGTATGGTTTCTAATTAGTTTAGCATAAAAATCAATACTTTACTAACAATTAATCATGCACCATAACAAACAATTAAAAGAGAAAGGAGTTGTTATTCTAGAAATATAAAATAAAAGCACAAGTCTTACACAACCTTCAACCCAAGATAATCATAGAATGTTTAGCCACACATGGCTTGAAGTGACATCATAGTGCAAAAATAGAAGGTAATGTTGTTCAACAAGATCACCAACAAAACTAGATGAAAGATAGATGATAAGATATGTTTTTCACTTCCAAGTGCCTGAAATATACTCCCCCAACTCGTCCCCCATCTTCCGTAACCGAATACCCATGATAAGATCTCATAAATCCTCATGAAATGGCCAATAAATGTGTAAGTTACATTTTAAGATCAGTCGGAGGCGTAACCTACGGCTCCCAGCCGTAGGTTACGGCTGTCACTGGGTCAACAAATCAGCACGGAGCCATAACCTACGCCTGCCTGCCGTAGGTTACGGTGATCAATCAAGTCTTACGGCCAGGAGCTCCTGTCTTACGGCTGGTCCTTTTGGCAAATGGTGGGAGCCGTAACCTACGGCTGGGAGCCGTAGGTTACGGTGCTGAGTGAGGGTCTTTTCCTTGTATCTTCATCCACACTTGCTTTCTTCAACTCTTTGATTCCCACACTTCTAGCAACCGATCATGCCTTCTAAAACCCGCAAATTTTAAGCACTTAAGCACCTGCATCATCAAACATAGAGTGGTTACCAAGTTCAAGCAATTAACTGAATAAAGCATGGAATGCGCATATATTTAGACCTTTTAAGGGTTGTCCTACGGACCACCCGTCAGAGGGTCCACTAGAGTTTGAATTGGAAATTAACCATTAAGATGTGGATTTCACTCCTAGCTTAATGGCGAAATTTCGTGCAAAAATAAGAATAATCGGAATGAGAGTTGTTCACCCAATTGTGGGTTTCACGCCTATTTTGGTAAACTCGTCTCTTTTGTATAAAGAGTGTCTTCAAGTCTTCAAGTGTATTATGTAAAATGTATTAGGAAAGACATTATGTAAATATTAAGACCAAAAAGAAGAGAAAGGAGCAGAGTAGGAAGAATAACATTTTAAGCAAGAATCAAGAATGGTCAAAATATGGTTCCTACTATAGACTAGGTCGAACATGGCAATTCTACTTAATTCTCTATAGTTATGGCTCTGATACCAATCTGTCACACCCCAATCGATGGCGGAATCATCGGGATGAGACGAAATAGATTGCAAGAGACTTCATAACACTATTTGTGACAATATTTAAATCAACCATTTTCATTTCATAATAAAATTGTCAACACATTACAAGAAATTCAAATAACAACATTGTTCATAACATAAACATAACAAAATTGATACAACAATTTAAACCTTAGACGTCTAAATGTGTATCTAGGCATCATCGCTACTTCGTTTCATAGCATCATCATCCTCAACCTGTAACATGTTTAAAATAATTTCAATGCAAAGCAAAGGCGAGTATACAAGGTTTGAATAAGTATAGCATAAGTATAAAAACATTATCTCAAATCCACATGCCAATTTTTAAACAAGGTAACTAGCATGAATAGCAATACGTCAAACCCAAGTGTCCACTAGTATTTAGCATCCCTCGCCACAACAGTGACAAGACCGTTTAGAATAAAGACTTAACAAGACCCTGACGGGTGGTGTGCTACTCCTATAGCGCTATATGTGTTAAGTTGAGGGCTTAGCAAAGTTAATGACATATAGCATGTATAATCTAGCATGAACCTAAGTAAACAAGTAGCTTGTATAACGGATTGAGAGTATAAAGAATGGTTAAGTGTGTGAGTGTGTATTTTGTGTATTAACATGTTACAACCCAAAGTGTCTTTAAAAGTAAATGGGTCAAGTGTACTCACGGTTTTGCAAGTCTTGAACTTGAGAATCCGCGAGTGAGTTGCTTATTGATTAGGAGGTTGGAACACCAAGTCCTTCTACACGAAGAAGCAAAGTGTATGAGTATTGGGAATAACACGGTGGAATGAAGATTCGGAGTTTTAAAACACAAAAATATAGCATATGAAAGTAACCAACTTTTAACACATAACACTTGTTTGACACTATGAAACCTCAAAGGATATAATGTTTTCATGAGTAGGACACCCATTAGAATTATAACAAGGTTTAGGTCTTAGATAATATTAGTCTAGTACTTTGACGAATGAACACAAGTTCATCATCAAAGGTTCGAATGTTGAATAGTATATATAAGTATTATTTAGGTTATATAATAGTATGTCCAATATAGTCAAGCATGAGGTAGAAGATTAAATCTTCATTTAGGTACCTCTAAGTTTCATGGAAATCATGTAGGAGGTAGGAAGAGAAGTCTTCCATTTAGGCACCTCTAAGTGTTTACCACTACACTTGATGTAAAAAACATTACAGGAGGGTCATGAACTACAAGTAATACAAGAATATTAAACACTAATCTATAAGAAATCATCAAGCAATGTGTGGATTTTATGTAGGACAACCCAAGTTAATCCTTAATCTCACATTCATCAAGCTTTGAACTCGGACATCACTTATGGGTTAAACCCTTTGAACAAAACAGAAAGTTTGTGAGGATTAACCCTCTGATTTTGAATGTCCCAACCTTGTTTTTAAGCCTAACTAACCATAGGAGTGGTTATAAGCATATGGACATAGGTTTGAGATGAGTTAGACTCAAGTTGAACAAGTTTTAGTAAAGGTTTAATCAAAACAGAAACAAACAGTGAACTTTGGAGCCTTTTTTGGCGACATTCCAGGGACTAATTTTCTGTGAAACACCCATGGAATCGAAGCTAAGGTTAATCCAAGCACATAGGAAAAATAATGAGGTAAATCGGACAAGAATTGAGTGAGTTATGCTCACTTTAGTGAAGAGGTATGCTTCTGCCCTAACTTCTGCAATCAGCTGTGAATTTGGGTGATTTGGGAGTGATCAGAGAGAGTTGTGAGTGATTAGAAAAGTGAAAATAGCTTGGAGATGGCTTGGTATTTATAGGGGAGGATTAGGGTTAGTTGTTGTGCATTAATTATAATTAGTTGGTTGATAAAAAAAATTAAAACAAAACAATATTGCAGCCATATGTGCGGCTGCAAAGTTGCTGTCTTCTATTTATTTATTTTTTTGATTTGTCCCACTAAGGCATGATTATTTAATATGTATTAAATTTATTTGTGAGAGTGCTTCGGTGCTTCCTTTTGTGTTCGGGGCTCAAGATCAACATCGAAAAGTCCAACCTATATAGTATAGGTGTAGGGGTAGAGGAAACCAATGATTTGGCTAGCGAAGTGGGATGCAAACCGGATGGTCTTCCATTCAAATACCTTGGTCTTAATGTGGGGGCGAATATGAATCGAATCAGGAACTGGCAGCCTGTGTATGATATATTTCGGAAGCCGTTGGCTAAATGGAAATCGAACTTGTTATCTATTGGTGGAAGGGTTGTTATTATAAAAGTGGTCCTGGAGAGCCTACCGTGTTATTATTTTTCTTTGTATAAAGCTCCTAAGAAGGTAATTTCCGACTTGGAATCCATGGTGAAAAAATTCTTATAGGGTGGTTCTATAGAAGAAAGGAAAACGCATTGGGTCGCTTGGGACTGGGTGACGCTGCATAAAAAGGATGGGGTTTGGGGCTCAATAGATTATCGGAGGTGACTATATCGCTCCTTTCTAAATGGGGATGGCGATTTAAATCTGAAGCTAATTGTACTGGAGAAAAATTATTACTGCATTTCATCACAATCGGGTTAGTTGGGATGGCTTCCCGCTAAAGAAATCGCTGAAAGGGGTATGGAGCAACATTGTTAAAGTGTTGATTTACAGTAAAGTCGGAGGCTCCGTTCTAAGGAATTATATTCAGGGAGCGGTCGGCAACGGGGAAAGTATTTGTTAGTGCATTATCTGTCTATCGTCTCCGTCAATCTATTCCGTAGCAGAAACCGAAGAAATCTAAGCTTTTAGCTTACAACTAGTTAGAAAGGCAAGGTGGCAATTGTGTAAATAATGAGATTTCTCATTATATCCCTTGTGCCTATAAATAGCTCATTTATTTGTAAAGATTAAGACTTTTGGAAGACTTTTGGCTCATTTGGAGATTTAGGAGCTTAGAGCTTAGAGAGAGAAAGTCTAGAGAGAGAAAGTCTCTCTACGTGATTCACGGCTTTGTACACGACATCATATGAATAGAATCACGTCATTAGTACGTTATTGTGTGTTAGGTCACGCACGTTCACGGATTCCGCACGTCGAACGTTCGTTACGCAATCGAACGGTGTCAAAACCGATCCTACAAGTGGTATCAGAGCTAGGAGCTCGATTGCACGATCAAATACATCATTTCGTACCAGATTTCAGCAGATTCAGATTCGATTTCATCTATTTCTTCATCTTCTACATATTTTTCACATTTTTTACTGAAAAACGTCGAATTGAACAGGTTTTCACGGCCCGATTCGTCTGAATTTTGGATATATTGTGCGAATATACCTGATCTACAACCCTACCAAGTTTCGGTTCAAAATTCCTAGCCGTTTAGGAGATATCGCAGTTTTTCGGTTCGTTTTTGCGATAACAATCAGATAGGTTCACTCGTACAATACACAGGTTCGCTTATTCGGTCAAAAAATCAGGTTCGCTCATAAGATCATGAGATTCGCTTTTATGGTTCGTTTATTTGTCAAAGATCAGGTCCGCTTATAGGTAAACAGTCAGGTTCGCTCATAAGCTTATTAGATTCGCTTTTGTGATCAACAAATGGTCCGCTCTAAGAACGTTGAGGTCCGCTTATGGTGACATGTGTGGTCCGCTTATGTGATCAATAATTGGTTCGTTCTTAAATCAGGATAGTGGTTCGCTTTTTAGTCATCGTCTTCACATGGTTTGAACAATATAACAAGTCACCGCCCCACTTATATAAACGGCCCAATCATAATTTGGTGAAACAGATATTGTCGACCAACAAGAACAAATCATTTGTTTTGAGTATATAATGTTGTCGGTTCACTATAAAGGTTCATTTGATTGAAACAAATCGGTACAATTGAATTAATTGAATTGTTTGGGAAATATAAATTGCCGGTTACTAAAGTCATCGGTTTGAAATCAAAGTTGGCACTTGTCAGTTTAGTGGACTTGCAATAGGCTTTTAAAACATATCAAAGTTGTCCTCGGCCCAAGTGAGTCATAGTTGCAGCCCATATAAAGAAGTTTACGGCTCAATCAGTGAAGGCCCAGTTCATCTTTTGTCCGTATCTTGTGAATTGTTTTTGTTCAGGTTCATTCATTAAGTGTTCTCACGTCATCAACATTGAAACAAATCCGCAAATCTTCGACAACGAGTCTTAGATTGGTTTCATCAACACACTGTTACATATTCAATCTGTTTAAACTGATTGTTTGATTGTTGGTTTGCAGGTGACACGAGGCAATTTACAAGGTAATTCACAAATATAAGTTCATGGCGAATAACGATGAACCTATTCCGTGGAAAGATGATCGTACTGAAGAGCAGAAGTATTGTTATCGGAAAATGCTTGCCGAATACAAAATCCTTAGAATTTCTCGTATCTTTCTGGAAGCAAGAAGAGCGGGAAGATGGGATTCGAAAAGGGAGTGTTATCTTGATGAGTATGGAAACATTGCCATCGACATATTGAAGCCATCATCAAGGAATACAAAGAAGATGATGAGTATTGGCAACACAAATGGTGGGGAACTCCAATTGAGAAAATGATAAAAGAAGAAGAAGAGAGAAAGGAGAAAGAAGAAAAGGAGAGAAGAAATGGAAGAGAAAAAGATGAATGGAAAATGCTCGAAATGCGAAAAATCAGAAGCAGACAGTGTGAAACTCTTGAAGGATGTGGAGAGTTTGACATTGGAAAACAAAACTCTGAAGATCGAGAAGAAGGCTGATGAAGATCAGATTTTGAGTTTGCGCCTGAACTGCGAAAAATTGAGATCTGATAATGACAAATTTTTAAAGATTGTTGAGAGTTTAACATCAGAAAACAAAATTTTGAAAGAAAATGAAAAATATTTTGAAAGCAAAAGAAAATCTTCAGAAAATGAAGATTTCTGGATAAAATTGGAAAACAAAAATCTGAAAGAAAATGAAACAAGATTTCAAGAACAGTTAAAAGTTTTGGAAAATGAAAAATCTGTTCTTGAATATCTTAAAATTGAAAATGAAAATTCTATCAAGTTCTATCTTGAAAGAATCTCTCAGCTTGAAAAAGAAGTTGCGAATTCAAGAAACAAGATTGATGAACTTGAAAAGAAATTGAAAGGTTTTGTGATTACATCAGATAGTTTGAATTTTCCCTGTCCAAAACCAATCAATTCTGTTCCAATAAGTGACAAGGTCACAAAGTTTGACAAAGTCAAAATTGAAGATTGTGATGACAAATCTGATGATGAAAAAGAAAAAGAAGAAAAAAGAAAAACATTTTTGAAATTAAATGAAATGTTTAAAAATACTGTTTTACATTCTACTGAGAAAGGTGAATGCTCAACGCAAAAATCTGTAAAGAATAGTGTGGAACAGAAACAAAAAGATAAAAAATCGAAAATTTTTCAAAAAGAAAATAAAAGCTCATCAGATCAATCATCCAATCACAATAAAAAATCACAAAAATTTAAAAATGAAAACTTACAAAATGTTGGTAATAAGTGGTGCAGGTTTGACCACAGTTCTCAAAAGCCAAATCCAGCTTACAAGAAAAGATGGGATGAAGATTCTTCAAGGATAAATCATTACAATGATAGAAAACAGAGAAATGGTGATTACCACAAGGCAACTCAATGCTATGATCTAAGTGTGTGGTATGAAAATGGTGTACGATATGAAAGAGAGAAGAGGTATGATAACAGAGTGTGTTACTCTTGTGGCTATCAAGGACACATTGCTGTTAACTGCCAAAGCCGGAGATTTGAAACAAGAAGGTGTTATAATTGTCATATCAAAGGACACATTGCCAGGGATTGCCCGAGGAGATCGATGGGAAGATCAAGGGTTGAATCTCAAAGAATGGCAAAGAAACCAGTCAATGTCAAGCCCAAGGAACTGAAAGTTTCAGAACAGAAAGTCAAAGAACAGAAGGTCCAAGAACCTAAAGTTCAAGAAAAGAAAGTGAAGCTTTCACAAGGGCAGAAAGACAAACTGAGGAAGAAGAGGAAGAAAGCACGAGAGTATCTCGAAAGGATTTTGTCCTCGGGTTCACCGGACAGATCGAATAAGAGTACTGATGACTCGCTTCACTCGACAACAAAGTCAAGTAAACCGAATTCGTCAGATGCAAATCTGAGGACAAAAGAGGAGATAAAGAAGAAGGTAAAATTTGGTGGCAAGGAATTTGTTTCTTCGGAAACAAAGGAGCCACGTGTTGGCAATGAATCTGACTCATCAAAGTCAGACAAGCCACATTCAGGCAATGATTCTGGTTCGTCAAAACCAGAAGAGCCAAGTTTTGAGGTAAAATTGTCAAAAACACCCAAGGCTGGTCAGGCTTGGGTGAATCTTTTCAAATGAAAAACCTGACTTGCCGGAGTTCCCAGGTTGGTAAGCGTGGAACATGAATCGGCATATTTCTTGAGAAATTTCACTTTGGTGATTTTTCGTCTTACATGTGGTAAATCAGGGACATTAAGTTGTACTTGATTTTCTACAAGTGATGTTTGAGATTTAAAATTGAAATTGTTAAATCTGTCAAGTGATTAAAGGAAAACAATGTGATGAAAGAACCCCGAATTTGTGAAATGACACACAAAACTAATTTTCCGGAAAAACCATTTTGATTAAAACAAACTTAAGTGTTTTGAAATCTAAATGGGAAAATAGTTTGTTGTCAGGGGGAGTTCTGATTGTTTATGCCAAATGAATGGCGAATTGAAGTGATTCGATATCAGTTTGTCATTTTATTTGTACAGTTTTCAAATTTTCCTTGAAAATCAAAATTGAAACATATTTTGATTTTAGGGGGAGAAAAATTTAAAAAAATTAGAAAATTTGAAAATACCAAAAACATTGAAAAAGCAAAAATGAGTTTTGTTGATAAAAGAGGAAATGATAGTACATCAGTGGACTATCACAGCACGCTAAAGAAATGAAATGTCAAATGTGATAAACGGTCTCACTATTGATGTGTCGATAGGTTTTCGTACATTTAGTAGATTTATTCAGGATATAAACCTAAAATTTCAAACTTGTGAAATTCGTGGGGAACACTACTTGGATATATAGGTAACCCCTGAAATCTCGTTTGAAAGGTCTCGTATTCTGATATACTAGGTTTTTATACTCAATGATGGCTGGGGTATTATTCCGGGACTTCTGCTGAACGGAAGTTCTGACCTAGTCCTTGGATAATACTTTCACCGAATGCTTGAAACATAGCATAAACCCTCAGCATGCAGATGAAACAATAAAATTGATAGTCGCTGCTGTTGTAACAAAAAGATCCTCTAAAGGGGACATAAGCTTGAAATTGATCATTTGAGTTGCAAAGTTGGATTGGGTTCGAGAGCGCGCGGGGTGATGCAGCATGATGAAAACGAAAGATGATGAAAACTTGATGTTTAAAAATGTGGGGTAGTCACGGTTACCGATGCAATGACAAAAATGGTAACGCGACTATTATGGGCCAAAAACAACACGGTATGTTCGCTTCCGCTCGTCATTCAATGAAGATTGACTACAGTTCCGCTCAGTGGAGGGAATTGGTGAACATTTGACAACAGTTTCTTTGAAGTGGAAAGAATCTGTTAAGGTTTAGAGATTTTACCAAAGAAATGGGGGGATAAAAATTTTCATATGTTGAATTTCTTCGGTAAATTTCTAAACGCAATCATAGGTATGCTTAAAGATCAAGACTTGATGCAGTTGTTATAGAATGGAACCCTTATCAAATGCCGGTTGGAGTATTGGAAGATCAGCGGAAGATCGGTCAATTGAGTCCTTTGAGGAAATTGCACAACACTCAACACGGATGCGCGTACTCTGAGGGGGAAGCTTTATACAATGAGCGTCAAGATACTACTTACCTGGATCATCAGTCAAGGGGGAATTTGTTTACACAGAGAAGATGATTACTTGACTGAAGATCGATGATTGCAGTTGCATTTTCAGCATTCGACAGCAACGGACAAGGGGGAATTTGTTGATGCAGATTTTGTGTCCGATGCTTGTCGAATAGATTAGTTATTATTTTACGCTGAATTTGTAATAGTTAGTGAAACGGTCTATCGAACGTGTATAGACCCGCTCGTTTGAAGTGGTCAAACGAGAGGGTTATTCGGTTGACCGTGTGTGTTGGCTAGACAAATTATGGTTGTATATGTTGGTGTCGAAGGATAAGGCATCGAAGGATTGTGTATCCTTCGATGAGCTCGAAAGATATCCATCGAAGGTTGAAGATGGACCTCGAAGGATATGGCATCCTTCGAGGTATGTGTGTATCTTTCGAAAGCTGGATGGTCGACAGATGATCTATCGACCAGTCAGTTTAATCCTTCGACCGTGCAACCTGTGTTTGGTATAAATACCAACACCTTGTCATTTGCAACACAAGAGTGAGAGCACAAGTGTGTGCAAGAGAGTGATAGGAGGTTTGAGACCTCACCGGGAGAAATCACCACTTGGTTTCTCCCCGGATGTATACTTCTTTGGTATTAGTTCGGTTTCCATGTAATCGGGCCGACTTGTAATGTTTACTACCGGATTAATACAAAGTTTGTTTGTTTATCATCTCTTATCTCTTCCATCTATGAACATAATCATGAAAATCACGGATTGGATCCCGAAACACGGACCTACAATTGGTATCAGAGCCATGGTGCCCGATTTAGTAAAACTAACCGTTTACTAAGTCACATGTGCTCTAGATCTGTGATTTTTGTGGGTTTTTGTTCAAGATGTAAAAATGGTGAAAGTGAGAAAAACTCAGATCTGGACCCGAATATCCAGATCTGTGATAAAACGAGTGTTGGGTTTTATGTTTTTCTCCTAAATCTTCAAGTTTCCTTCATCAAAAATCGTCTACAAAGTGTTTTCATGAATCTGCAGATTTGAACAGTTGCTGTGTTCTTGTTGTTCATATCATCTTCAAACTTTGAAAGATCAGTCCTTGATTCGAAGGGTCATCTTAACCACTTCGAAAGATCAGAAAATTCTGAAGGATCACTTTTCAAATTTTCGAAGGATCACCCTTAACCCCAACCTGTTTTCGAAGGGTCAACTTATAAATTTTCGAAAGGTCAATTTTCTCTTCGAAAGATCATTCTTTGTTTCGAAGGGTCAAATTTTTGAAAGATCAGTTCTGATAGCAGCTGATGTTTGTCAGATCCAGATCTGACATGTGCCAGAAAAGTCAACTTCACAACTTTGAAAGGTCATCTGTTCTGTTTTTCACTTGTGATTCGAAGGATACACATTGAAGGATCAGGTTACTGTTCGAAAGATCAATCTCCACAATCTCCACAAACCTCGAAGGATCACCTACATTCCTAAACAACTTTGAAAGATCAGATCAGCTTTGTCTTGTTTCGAAGGGTTATCTGTTCTTGACCCAAGTAAATCGAAAGATCATCATCTTCGAAAGATCAGACAGAAATGACTTCGAAAGGTCATTTGATACCAGTTTTCGAATGATATCTGGTTCGATAGATTGAACAGATTACGAAAGATGGTTGTTCGAAGGATTAAGTTGAATCGAATGATCAGTTGTTCAATGACCAGTTGTTCGAAGGTTTCAGTTGAAAGAAGAGAGACAAAATGATGATGTTTGTCGGCTGGTGAAGTTTGGGAAGTAGGGTTGTTGACTTTTGAGGAGAGAGTTTGTGAAAAAGTGATGTTGACGGCTGAGAAAGAAGGTTGTTGACTAAAATGATGTTGATGGCTGCCTTTTTGATTATCACAGAAAAGAGAAAGAAGAATGGGGTATGTACAACTGTTGTCGGCTGAATGATTGAAGCTAGGGTTTTGACTTTTGAGTTTAAGATGGGCCCAAGTTGTCATGGCCTCATGTGGTTTCTTTTCTCAAGAGATGGGCCAAAGGCTTATTGCAGAAATTTATAGATTGGGTTTGGGATTCACAAACCAATTTATTTTGGGCTTTAAAGTTGTGAACTAATTTAGTTTGACAAGCTATCATGGAACTCGGTATACAACAAGAAGTCCATTTCGTGGGTTTGGTTTGATTTTCATGGTGGTTTGAAATTAATTAGTTACGCTTTGAAGTGTGGTGCATAAGCTTGAAATTGATCATTTGAGTTGCAAAGTTGGATTGGGTTCGAGAGCGCGCGGGGTGATGCAGCATGATGAAAACGAAAGATGATGAAAACTTGATGTTTAAAAATGTGGGGTAGTCACGGTTACCGATGCAATGACAAAAATGGTAACGCGACTATTATGGGCCAAAAACAACACGGTATGTTCGCTTCCGCTCGTCATTCAATGAAGATTGACTACAGTTCCGCTCAGTGGAGGGAATTGGTGAACATTTGACAACAGTTTCTTTGAAGTGGAAAGAATCTGTTAAGGTTTAGAGATTTTACCAAAGAAATGGGGGGATAAAAATTTTCATATGTTGAATTTCTTCGGTAAATTTCTAAACGCAATCATAGGTATGCTTAAAGATCAAGACTTGATGCAGTTGTTATAGAATGGAACCCTTATCAAATGCCGGTTGGAGTATTGGAAGATCAGCGGAAGATCGGTCAATTGAGTCCTTTGAGGAAATTGCACAACACTCAACACGGATGCGCGTACTCTGAGGGGGAAGCTTTATACAATGAGCGTCAAGATACTACTTACCTGGATCATCAGTCAAGGGGGAATTTGTTTACACAGAGAAGATGATTACTTGACTGAAGATCGATGATTGCAGTTGCATTTTCAGCATTCGACAGCAACGGACAAGGGGGAATTTGTTGATGGAGATTTTGTGTCCGATGCTTGTCGAATAGATTAGTTATTATTTTACGCTGAATTTGTAATAGTTAGTGAAACGGTCTATCGAACGTGTATAGACCCGCTCGTTTGACGTGGTCAAACGAGAGGGTTATTCGGTTGACCGTGTGTGTTGGCTAGACAAATTATGGTTGTATATGTTGGTGTCGAAGGATAAGGCATCGAAGGATTGTGTATCCTTCGATGAGCTCGAAAGATATCCATCGAAGGTTGAAGATGGACCTCGAAGGATATGGCATCCTTCGAGGTATGTGTGTATCTTTCGAAAGCTGGATGGTCGACAGATGATCTATCGACCAGTCAGTTTAATCCTTCGACCGTGCAACCTGTGTTTGGTATAAATACCAACACCTTGTCATTTGCAACACAAGAGTGAGAGCACAAGTGTGTGCAAGAGAGTGATAGGAGGTTTGAGACCTCACCGGGAGAAATCACCACTTGGTTTCTCCCCGGATGTATACTTCTTTGGTATTAGTTCGGTTTCCATGTAATCGGGCCGACTTGTAATGTTTACTACCGGATTAATACAAAGTTTGTTTGTTTATCATCTCTTATCTCTTCCATCTATGAACATAATCATGAAAATCACGGATTGGATCCCGAAACACGGACCTACATTGTGTGAAAATTTAAGAGGACAACTATATCGTCAATCTATGTGAATCGTTTAGAACTTAAAATGATTAAAGCTTAACGGTGCTAGTGATTTGTTTCATGAACTGATATGATCCTCTTACACAAACTCACAAAAATATTATTTGTATATACTGGTTTACTGTATTTCATTCAAAAAATAAAAATCCAAAAAGATTCTCGGAGTGTTTTAGCATAAAATTTTGAAAATTCAAAAGATTTTCGACAGCTGATATTCAAAATTCAAGTGCTAAACATGATGAACAGGTTTAGGAGAATATGTTGAAAACTTTGAATGTCATATACAAATGTTTAAAAGGTTGTATGCTTAGTTAATCAAGGTCATTCATTTGAACTTGATGTAACTATACAGGTTGATGAATTAATGATTTCTACCTGTAAGTTTCTTAAATCTAACTGTTATAATTTGTGAAACTTATGTTGAAGTAGAGGATGTGCAGGATAACCAGGTTTCAAATCCTGAGCAGATGCAGAACAAAGTCAGGAATTGATCCTGAACTTGTGAAAAGGTGAAAGCCAGACTACGATCCCGACAGCTGAGTCTAAAGGGGAGTCTGAAGACGAGCTCAACGCAAGAGGAAGCGTGGATTCAAAAAGCCAGATAAATATTTTGGAGGAGCTTGTATACAGAAATCCAGGTGTCAATCCCAAAAGCACGGAAGCTTGACGAAAGGGGGAGCCTGAAGACAGATCCACGGGGATTCTGTTCGAGAGAGAGAAAGACAAGGCGCTACGAGATTGACTACGGCAATATCCAAGGGGGAGTCTGTTAGTGCATTATCTGTCTATCGTCTCCGTCAATCTATTCCGTAGCAGAAACCGAAGAAATCTAAGCTTTTAGGTTACAACTAGTTAGAAAGGCAAGGTGGCAATTGTGTAAATAATGAGATTTCTCATTATATCCCTTGTGCCTATAAATAGCTCATTTAGTTGTAAAGATTAAGACTTTTGGAAGACTTTTGGCTCATTTGGAGATTTAGGAGCTTAGAGCTTAGAGAGAGAAAGTCTAGAGAGAGAAAGTCTCTCTACGTGATTCACGGCTTTGTACACGACATCATATCAATAGAATCACGTCATTAGTACGTTATTGTGTGTTCGGTCACGCACGTTCACGGATTCCGCACGTCGAACGTTCGTTACGCAATCGAACAGTGTCAAAACCGATCCTACAGTATTCACTTTTGGCTCGATCCTTGGATCATCATTGAACCGCTCAAGTTGAAATTCCCAGGTCTTTTTCGCTTGGAGGCTGAGAAAAAATGCTTTATAGCTGATAGAGTGAAAAGTATTGGTATGGGATCGGAGTTTTTTTGGCACTGGAAATCGGCCTTGACTGATTCAGTGCTGCTTTCGGATCTGCAGCAGCTCCTCGGTCTTCTCGGCTCGGTTCTGATCGTTGACAGACAAGACAAGTGGCGATGGTCTCCTCATAACGAAGGTATTTTTCGGTTAAGTCCGTCAAGGGTCTGTGTTATTTGGACAGGTTTGCGAGTCATAGTTTTGTTATGGATTGGTGTGATTGGGTCCCTGATAAATGCAATATTCATGTGTGGAGAGCGGAAATGGAAAAAATCCCATCTAAGGTCGCATTAAGGAAGAGAAATATTTTGCAAGGAGAGCCGACTTGTCTGTTGTGTTCATCTGCTGAAGAGTCCGCGGAGCACTTATATACGGCTTGCTATGTCTCTTCAATTGTTTGGAATATGGTTAGCGAGTGGTGTAGGATCCCTGGCATCTACGCGTTTTCTATAAAGGACCTTCTTTGTTTACATAAGGATCTTTCGGCTTCGGTCAAGAAGAAGGAGGCGGTTCAAGGTTTAATTATCATTACTTGTTGGAGCCTTTGGCATGCTAGGAACAAGCTGATTTTTTCCAACACTCTGGTTAGAATTGACGGTATTATTAGCGAAATAAGTCTCTAGGGTTCTTATGGTTTTCGAATAGATCTAAGCATAAAGGTATTTCCTGGGAGGAGTGGGTGTCCTTTGTAAATATGTAATTTTCTTGTAGCTTTTGTTTGGTCGGCTCGATTTGGACCGGCTGTTTGTGAATGAAGTTTACTTTAAAAAAAAAAAAATGAAAGGTTAAGTAGTTAGGTGGTTTCAAAAATAATCAAATAAAATCCATGTGTTGCTGCTCTTGGAATTTGCGGCTGATAATGGCTAAAGCCATTTTGGTTTTTTTTTATATAATATTTTTTTCTTTTTTTTGTCATGCAAACATTTACGTTAAATGTAATGTATCATTTATTATTATTATTATTATTATTATTATTATTATTATTATTATTATTATTATTATTATTATTATTATTATTATTTTATTATTTATATTTATATTTATATTTATATTTATATTAAAAATGAAACGAAATGAACAGTAAATCAACTTTATTAAATCAAACAGTAAAAAGGTATCAAATTTATCAAATTGGATATATTTTCGGTACCGAATCGGTATCGACTTTTGACATTTTCGGTATCGGTTCGACACCGGTATTCAGCGGTTTTTACCCTCAAATACCGGTACCGTACCGTTACCGACCGATACCGTACCGGTACCAAACTATACCATACCAGGTATATTCGGTACCAGTACCTACTTTTGGGAATTTTCGGTACCGGTATTTTCGGTACCGGTTGGTATCGAGCTCATGAAATCCTATAGCAACGTAGCAACGCAAGTAATTGCACCGGTTTAGATTATTTGTCATACACAATCCAATGAATAGTAACATCATCAAGGGGATGAGCAAAAGGTATCGGGTACCGGTACTGGTATCAGATTTACCAAACCGGGTATATTTTCGATACTGAATCGGTACCGACTTTTGACATTTTCGGTATCGGTTCGGCACCGGTATTCACCAGTTTTTAACCTCAAATACTGGTACCAATACCGACCGGTACCGAACCGTACCGTACCAGGTATAATCAGTACATGTACTCACTTTTGGGGATTTTCGGTAACGGTATTTTCGGTACCGGTTGGTACCGAGCTCATCAAATCCTGTAGCAACGCAAGTAATTGCACCGTGTAGATTACTTTTCATACACACTGTAAGTAAACTGTATTTCGTTTGATTAAGGATTTATATACACAACAACTTATTTTGTTTTCTTTTTTATCTTTTCCTATAATCAATGAATTGTAGCATGTAAAATTAACTTGGATATTTAGATTATTGATGAGCAAATCGTATCACATCCTGTAATTAAACCGGTATCATATCGGTATCAAATTTACTATACCAATCATTTTCGGTACCAATTTGGTACCCACCTTTTGGCGTTTTCAGAATCGTTACTTTCGGTTCGACACCGGTCTAGCACCATACATGTATTTACTGATTTTTACTTCAAATACCATACTGTATCGTACCGAGCATTTTCGGTGCAGGTACCTAATTTCGATGATTTTCCGGATCGGTACTCTCGGAGCTGCGACCGTTACCGAGCTCATCCATATTTTAACGTGTTAGCACCGTAATAACTAAACTGAAAACAACTGAATTTTCAACGTGTAGGACGTGTGGGGTCCTATTATTATATATTAGTTTATTTAAAATCGTTTTTTTTTGGACGGAGTGACTATCGTTACCACGTCATTGTTATTTATGTTTTTATTTTCGGTATCTGCTTGCCGTTGCCGACACGCGTTTTGCAGACATTAGGTCCCCGCCGCAACACGTGAGCGGAAAATCAACTAGTTATTATTATTATTATTATTATTACTACTAGGATTATTATTATTATTATTATTATTATTATTATTATTATTATTATTATTATTATTATGATATTATTATCAGGATTTAATCACGTATATAATGGCTAACAAGCATGTATAAGTTATGAGTACTAGTATGTCGGGTATCGGTTGCGCGTATGCATTCGAAATTTGGTAACGCATAACCCAAGTATTGCGACACGTATAAGCATGTATAACGAAAAGAAATTCATTACGATCGAAGTCTCGGATGCACAATGGTTTGAAACGAAATACGAAATACAAAAGGAACAAGCTTCCAAAAAAATAGAAATACAAACAAGACTTTCTAAATATAGAAAGTACGAAGAAGCAGGGCGTCACAGTCTCCCCTCCTTTAGGAAATTTCGTCCCGACATTTAGGAAGAAGTAACGAAAATATGCGGATACTTCGTCTTCATGTCACTCTTGAGTTCCCAAGTGAATTCAGCGCCACGTTTACCTTCCCATCGAACCTTGACGATAGAAATTTTACCGCGCCTCAATATCTTGACTCCTTGGTCCATTATTTCGACGGGTTTTTCCACAAAATGCAAGGTCTCGTTGACTTGGAGGTCCTCGTGTGGGACTTGAAGTCCTTCGTCAACTAGACACTTCTTTAGATTGGATACGTGGAAGACAGGATGTACATTATTGAGTTCTTCAGGCAGGTCTAGTCTATACGCAACCTTGCCAATCCTTTCGAGGATCTTGAAAGGACCAACGTAGCGAGGTGCGAGTTTCCCTTTCTTACCAAATCGAACCACGCCCTTCCAAGGGGATACCTTGAGAAGTATGAAGTCACATGTCTCGAATTCCAAGGGTTTTGCGACGTTTGTCGGCGTAACTCTTTTGTCGGCTTCGGGCTTTCAGTAAGTTGTCTCGAACCTATAAAATCTTGTCCGTTGCTTCTTGTATAAGCTCGGGATCAGTGAATTGAGATTCATCAATCTCGTTCCAAGAAATAGGTGAATGGCACTTGCGACCATACAACGCTTCGAAAGGTGCCATTTGAATACTCGCATGATAACTGTTGTTGTACGAGAATTCGATCAAAGGCAAGTGTGAATCCCAGATGCCACCAAAATCTATTACGCAAGAACGAAGCATATCCTCTAAAGTTTGGATAGTACGCTCGGTTTGACCGCCTGACTGAGGATGGAAAGCAGTGCTAAGGTTAAGAACAGTACCCATAGCAGATTGAAAAGTTTGCCAGAGATGAGACGTAAAATGAGCATCTCGATCGGAAATGATGTCAATGGGGATACCATGACGACAGATGATCTCATCAGTGTAGATTCTAGCCAATTTCTCGACTTTGAAATCTTCACGAATGGGAAGAAAATGAGCTGATTTGGTCAATCGATCAACGATCACCCAAATACTGTCATGACCAGAAGAAGTACGAGGGAGCTTGGTGATAAAATCCATGGCAATGCCCTCCCATTTCCAGACAGGAATTTCTGGTTGTTCCAGTAAGCCAGAGGGACGTTGATGTTCGGCTTTTACCTTTGAACAGGTGAGACGTTTTGCAAAGTAAGAGGCGATATCCCTCTTCATCCTAGGCCACCAGTATGACATACGCATATCCTGGTACATCTTGTTAGCGCCAGGATGAACGGAATACTTCGATTTGCGTGCCTCCTTCATCAGAAAGTCTCGAAGGTTTTCACGATTAGGGATCCAGATACGGTTGCAATAATATAGAATACCATTGGGTTTGGACACGAGATCTTGCTCAACAGCGCCTCGTATTTCAATAGAGAGACTACCTTCATTAATAGAGGCATATTGGGCTTCACGAATACGGTTTTGAAGGTCGTTAACGAGTTGGAGACAACGAATACTCTTCACATGAGTTTTACGACCAAGAGTGTCAGCTACTACATTCGCCTTACCAGGATGGTAGCGAATTTCGCAGTCGTAGTCGTTTAATAATTCCACCCAACGACGTTCGCGCATGTTGTTGGGATTGAACCCTGCCAAAGGAACAGATAATAAAAGCCAAAACTGGATCAGAGTAGTGGATCCAGAATAAGCAGATGTTATGCATGCAAGTCTCTCCCCTTGAAAGTGGTTTCAACATCTGCTGACCTCCTATCTACTGATTATACAAACTGCTGACCTACAACTGCTGAGCAAAGTCAAAGACTGATGAAGAACTAAAGCTCTGCTGCTCAATCTACTGCCTTGTTTCAAGCACTGCTGATCATGACAAGTACTGCTGGGTTCACAGCAGTGGAAGAATGCAGCAGTTGTTTATTTACTTTATGTAATGTAATGTAATATCAGTAGTTAGCATAAGCAGTATTTGTATAGGTCAGTTGTTAGAGTTTGTTAGGAGGTTAGATGTCACTTTCATGGTGATGTCAGCATTAGATGCTCAGTGGTTTGTTGCGTGCCTATAAATAGAACAGTGCTCTGTACTGTTCTGTTTAGCTCTTCACCATCTTCTTCCTGCACGAACAAATTACTGAGCTCGGGCAGAGGGGGAGTTTGCAAAGCATACATGCAATTGTAATCAGAGTTTGAAATAAATTTAAGCTTTTGGTTCTTTGTTGAAAATGTATGTTTGAAAGCATTTTTCTGTTTGATTGTGAAAAGTTTGCTTCCATTTAATTTCTGCTGCACTACTCTTTCATTTTTCATCTTAATTCAAACACAAATCACAATCAATCCAAACTCAGATCCTAACAATTGGTATCAGAGCTTGGACAGTCAAATTTGATTTAACAATCATTTTGACGTAAATAGTTCAGCTCGTAATCGTTGATACTGATAGTTTGTTCGTTTCATTGAAAAATAGAGCAAGGTTTAATCACCATTAAAGTTGATTAATCAGTGCCTGTAAAATAATCAGGATGACGTCACAATCACAAGATGATAAGAATAACATCGGCTCTCTTTTTAAACCACCCATGCTTAAACGTAATGAGTATAACATATGGGAGAGAAGGATGGGTCACATCCTTGCTCAACAGAACACTGGATGTTGGAGGTCAGTTGTTTTTGGCCCTCATGTTCCTATGGTGCCAAGTGCTGAGGATGCAAAGAAGTTCGTTCCAAAACCAACTGAAAACTATACTGAAACTGATTTTCAAAAGTTCGAACTCGATGCCAAAGCATTTAGCATCATAGCTTCTGCATTACCCAATGAAATCTATGCTGGGCTGTTACACTGTAACAGTGCCAAAGAATTATGGGATGCATTGAAGGAACAATTTGGGGGGGGGGGGGACGGAAGAGGTTATTGAAAACAACAGGGAAATTCTCAATCAGCAGTATGAAACATTTTGTCACATTAAAGGGGAATCACTAACCCAACAATTTGAACGTTTCAGCTGTCTCATCAGTGAACTAAGGCTTGTTAAAGTTACATTTCCAAATGCAACTCAAAATAGCAGGTTCCTTAGATCATTGCCCGAAAAATGGGACACAATTGCTTTTGTCACCAGAAATTCAGCTGAGTTCAAAGATCTGACCCTGACCCAACTCCATGGTAGACTCCTGACCTATGAAAGGGAGTTAAACCAGAAAAGGAAGTTGCAAGAGTCTGGTAAAGTTGCTGATGACTATTCATTTGGCAGCACAACTCTGTTTGGTCAGGAAGAATCTGGTAGCAGCAGTAAGGATCAGAGTTATGATCATTTTATTGACATAACTGCTGGTGGTAATTTTAACAACTCTGATTCTCACTCTGCAAATTATGCATTCACTTCAAATAATGAAAACCAGATGTCAGATAACTTGTGCTTTGAACTCAATGATTTGCAACATTTTGATCCCACTGACTTAGAAGAGATGGACATCTTGCATCAATTGGCTTTGCTTAGTGTTAGAACAAGCAAATTCTACAAAAGAACAGGGAGAAAATTCCCAGGGCTTCATGGGAATTTAAGGGTGGGGTTGGATAAGTCAAAAATCAAGTGTTACAAGTGTAATAGGCTAGGTCACTTTGCTAGGGAATGTAGGAGTCAAACCACTGGTCTAATAATTACTCATCCTAGCTCAAACCCTAGACCACAACAACAAAACACTGTGCACTATACCCAATATGCCCCTGCAGCACATGCTAACACTGCTCACTATGCTGCAACCCCTGTGCCTGTGTATTATTTTTAAACCACTGTTCCACAAATTCAGTATGTTCAAGCCCCTGTTCCTCAGGCACAGGTGCAACCTGTTGCACCTCAACAAGCTGCTCCAACAGTGATACAACCAGATCAGCAAAGCTTCTTCACACAAGGCTTTGTTGATTGGAGTAGCATGCCTGATGAACTTGGTGATGAAAATTTTGCTCTATATGCTTCTAATGATACTTTTGATGATGAATTTTGTTTGATGGCATTAGAGTCAATACCAGAAGGGGTAGAAGCTGAAGGTGAACAGCTAAGTGCTAAAACAGTGGATGAAGTTGATGAAGCAGTGGTTACTGCAGTTGCTGGTGAACTACTGCTGGGAGAAAATTCAGAAACCCTGATTGAACCACTGTCTGACCCTTGGTCCAAAGAAGACAAGGAGAAAGAAGAGTTGAAGAAAGCTGGTGAGGGAGAAGGGAGAGCTGATAAAGAAGATGATCATCAATGTAATTGTGCCATGATGGCTACTGCCAAGGTAACTCCTCAAGTTCTTGAAAAACTGTGTTTAGACAAATGTATTATTGCATTTGCTAACATCAAAGAGGTAAATGAAAACTTTAGGGATAAAGTCTTGTCTGATGAAGTCAAATTTGAAAGTCATTAAAAGAACTTAGAAACAAATTGGCTGAAAAAGATAAAGAGATTAGCAGTTTAAAAGAAGAGCAGAGCATAACCAAAACTCAACTCCAAACTATGGTAGAAAAATACCAAGTTTGCAAAAAGGAGTTGGAGTCTACCCAGATCACCTGTGAAAGATGGGTGGAGTCTTGTAAAGGGTATGAGGTTATGCTTGCAAAACAGCTTGAAAGCAATGTCAAGTTTGGAATAGGACATAGAAAATATGATGAACTTGTATACACTGCTGAAAAACAAGCTGGTTCAACTGAGATAATACCAACCAACAAAAATGGCCAAGAGGTTAAAATAACCGACAAACTTGGTAACAAAATTACTCTGGAAAGATCTGTGGGATCCTCAACTTTTGAGGAGATTGAGAAATATCAATTCAAACCCACATGGTCTGATGAGTGTGATATCCTGGAAAACTTCAAACCAATGGATTTCACAACCACTGATGGTGTAAAAGCTCCAAAAGCAAAGATCATTCCAATCAAAGATATCCCAACAGTGGTTCAAAACTCTGTTGCAAAGGAATCTGAGAAAAGGAAGAAAAGAGAAAAGATTAAAAACTTGTTTTGTGATTTTTGTGAAAAAAGGAATCATCTAACAAAAGACTGTTTTCATCTAAAAGCACATGATCTAAACAAAACAAGTATCATTGTACCTGCTGAGAGCTGCACCATCTGTGGTAAAGATAACCACAAAACTAAGGAATGTGTGTATCTCAAAAACTTTGATGAGAAAAAGGAGTACACAACAAAAACATCCTTAAGTTCATCAGCATCATCTGTCAAATTCACCAAGAAACAACCACTGTTTGTCCCAGTCCAAACAGTTGTCACAAAACAGCTGAACTAAACATCTGTTCAAAGGGATGTTCAAGTGACTGATGCACCCCCTGCCAATCAATTCAGGAGAGGCAAAGGACAACCATCATACCAAAGGATCCCACATGTTTATGAGGCTTACAAAAAGCCTTCTAAACCAAGAGTGAACATGCATCCTTTTGGTTATCAACAGGTGATTGGCCAAGACCCCCAACAGTGGTTAGAGAAAAACATTCCCAAAAATGTTCAAACCCCCGAGCTAACCACTGTCCATGCATCTGTCACCATCCCAGACACTGTTGAGACCCTATCCAAAGCCTTATTGGCTTTAGAGACCTTAATGAACTAATTCCTTTACTTCATGTGCAGGGAGCTTCTGCATGCTTAGATAGTCTTTGGTATGTAGATAGTGGAGGCTCCAGGCACATGACAGGATGTAAAGCCCCACTCAATGTAGGATCAAATCGAGCCAAAAATCTGATTTTGATATAGAAATGAGATGAACACACTAAAAATGTAACAATAAAACCCTTAGATTGATTTGCAAAAGTTGAATACAATTAGCCCCCCAAATCTATCTAGCATGTGTGTTCCCCAAAACCCTAATCATCTCTATCTATTTATAGCCTTACCATTTTTGGCTAATTACAATTAAGTCCCTAGAGATTAAAACTTACTAAAAGTAGCAATAAACATCAAGACTAATAAAACAAGATAATAAATATATTTTGTTTAAATCAAAATATATTTAATTATCCAAAGCACTATAACTATCCAGTCTCGATCTTTCACACGTCATATCTTTCTTCGAACTTCTCGTGTCGACTTGCGTGTTGACTTTGTCTTGATGGCGTTGACTTTGTTGACTTGATTCGTTGATAACATTAGACTACACATTTTAGACCCAACAATCTCCCCCTTAGGCTAATGTTATCAAGCTCTTGTATCATCTATAGAACCGTCAACTTCATGCGTGTTGTGATCTTCAATTTGGCAAGCTTCAGTCTCAATTTTAGACCCAACAATCTCCCCCTAGACTGATGCTTTCCAAATTTTCTTCACTGAAGATCTTCTTTTGACACTTTGCTCTGTAAAAACTTTAAACTGAGAAGCTCCCCCTTTTTGCATGCATCATCTTTGACAATCAGGAACAACTTTTTTCAACTCTCTTTTGGCTTGAGTAATTCAGAAGATGTAGGAGGAGGATTCCTAACTCGGTATCTTCTGCAATCTTCAGGAAACAGGTGCTTTGGTCTGGTATCTTGCTCAATTGATGATCGGCCATCATTGCAGCAAATAGGCGGAGTAACCTGTTCACACATACAAACACAACTCCACATTTTCTTTTAGACTGATTCAAAGTACAGACAAAACCGTATTCATCTGTAGTGTGCAATGGAAAGAGTATCTCAAGCGGTTTGAGACACGGTTGATGTGAAATGGAAGACTTAGAAAAATAACTGTACACAAATCAAAATATTTTTGGATTTTAGATTTTTTTTTTTTTAATCTTTCAACCTTTGAGATATAGAGCTGATCAAATACGAGATCATACCAACTTGAAAAGTCTAGCCACACTTCAACTTTCTTTAGGAAAGCTACGACTCAAGCACGATTGCTGGTATTTTTGTCCTCTTAAATCCATGCATCCTTCTTTCAACATGCTTTCGGTGAGCTTGTTTATCATGTTTTGGTAATATTGACAAGAATTCTATGGCCCCCACACAAGCTATTAGGAATAGAATCATTACGCCCTCGTGAGTCCCACATCAGGACATACCCCCGCGATCAAGGTATGCACAAAGATTCTTCATAACAGGTGAGTATATTGGTTTCATTCTCTTCAACGATAGAACGGAGATCAGGTCTGTACTTTCGTACAACAGAGATCCCAAGAGCTATCGAGGGCTAAGACAGATAGTTCGGTGAACAGGTCAGTACCACCGTACAGCAGAGTTACCAAACTAATCTATCTAAGGGTTTTGGCCAAAAATGGCGCTTATTATGGGTTTTGGCCAAAAATGGCGCTTATTCGAAGGGATTTGGCCTTTTTTTTTTTTTTAAGGCACTTATTATGAAAAGGATATCATAGCGTCTAGGTCAGCATGTATCTGGATGCAGCAGAAGAACAACTATGATATCCTCCGAATGAAACACCAATATAAAGACCCGAAATCTCAGACTTTGGCAATCTGTCAACACAAGATTTAAGACCATTAAGCCATATGCCGCAACGTGTTACCCACTGAGATGCGTAATGCCTGAGAAAAGCCAGAATTCTTGTGTAGACATTATGTTTTGCTCCCTAACAGCAGTTTACTCGTTGGTGTTGCTGAATCTACCGACATATCGTTAACTTGGAGCCGTATCCTCCATCAGATCCTATTCATGCGAAGACATAATCAGGTTAGTTCCTATCATTTCTCATATAAGATCATGACTATTTTGCAATAATCAAATCTCATGGTCTAGGAAGTATTTTAATGCTCCCCTTTAAAATTTTATTTATGTACAACGATTCACTGAAAAGCTAAAACTTATAAAACATGTATTTACAAAATAAAGTCTTCCACATCAGGCACACAAAAGCATATGTCAACAAGAAAATGAGTGTGTTACAGTACAGTTAAGTGTGCAACCAGGTTAGATACCATAACCAAACCTGTGATTTTCCCCAACTTGTATCTAGAACAACCACTGATAATAACCGGTGTTACTAACAGTCCTCCTTGGATGTTCCTACACTCATAAGCAATTCAGTTAGAGAGTGGAACCCAAGCCATCGTAGTCTTGGGTTGTCCTCTTTCATCAAAATAATAAACCTCCCGATATGCCAAATCTTTTCCCTCATTGATTTCTTGTTTGACTCGCCAAACTTGTGTTGGTTTAAAAATTTTGTTTGTAAAAGATTTAAAGTTTGAAACAATCTTTTGTTTAAGACCCGGAGGAAAAGATTGAGGTTTTGATGTGTTGGTCCTTTTCATCTTTGAATCATGTGAAACCGGCTTCACATGTGGAGATCTGGATTGAAAGTTTTTCATCCGATCTTTCAAAGATGTGTGATTTTTACCTTTTAATCCAGAGAAGCAATACTGGTTGCCTTTACCGTCTGGATCGTGTCGCTCTGGGCAATGTTTGAGCACATGACCTTCTTTTCCACACCTAAAACAAGCCTTGAATGGCTTTTGAGACTTTGCAGTTCCGTGTGATGCAACTAGGGGCGGGGATTGCTTTGAGCTTGACTCAGCATGTTCACAAACGTGATGTTTGACAACTTCAGATGATCTTTTGATCTTTGTCTCCCCAAGATTCTCATTTTTCTTTGATTCATCATCTAAACTCGTGCAATCATCAATGTGGAAGTCTTTTTCCAATGGATCTTGATTTTCAAGACTTGTAGAGTCATTTGGGGTCGTTGGTTCTTGAACACTTAATGGTTCAAGGTTTTCAACCTTTTTATCAGCATCTTTTACTGAAGTTTCTGAGTCATTTGAGCTTTCCCATTCTTGATATGAGTGAAAATCCGAATCACGATCCTCACTTGAACTTCCTTCGCCACCTTCTGAAGTTGTGGTGCTTGAGTCTTCACTGCTGCTTTCTTCATTTGGCTCCTTATCAGACTCTGACATACCTGTATGAGATGGAACAAATTCTGGAATTTCCTCGGTAAGGAATTTTCCGAATCTGTTTTGTTTCAATTCTGGAACAAACACAGGAGGTTCACACACAACTTGTTCATCACAAAAAGCAGATTTTAAGTCAGCACATTTTAAAGTTTTGTTTGATTTCTCACAGTTCCAGGCAAAACAGTTAACAGTAGTATAACTGTCGCCTGAATACCCTATTCCTATTTTCGTGCCACCACAATCCTCATCGCACACATCCTCCTCACGCTCAATCGCCTCTTCACTGCTTTCAGAAACGTTAGAAATTTTATCATTTTCACAATTGATATTTTGAGCAATCAAATCATTTTTATCAATTAAATCGTTGTCAGGATGAGGAGTTGGCATAGGCACATAGTTTTTGCTATGTGGTGGAAAGAAGAGTTTTCTTTCATTTCCTTGCCTATCCTTATACCCGATCCCATCTTTTACATACGTCGGTCGTTGGCAGTTTTTGATGTCAGTAAATGCCTTTTGACTGACATTCCATTTGTCTATTATAATTTGTAATTTATTCTTTTCGTTCAAAGCTTTTTCTAATCTATCTGTGAGATCGTTAATGATAAAATCTTTTCTAAACACAAATTCTTTTAGAGTTTGCATTTCAGCTAAAGTTGAATTCAACTTTCTCTGATATGCGGCCTCGTTCTGTTTAAGCTCTTTGTTAAATTTTAAAGCTTTGTCCCTTTGTCTCTCAAATTCTAGATTTAGAGACTTATAATGTGCCACGACATCAACGCATGCAGATGTGCATAACTTTACTTTAAAGCTATGTGGAATGTTGTTTACCAAGTCCTTTTCTTCCTTCTCCTTGCTAGATTCTGCATGCTGGGCTTCAAAAGGCGTCTTCTCTTCGTTCTTTCTACCTGCTTCACTGAATCCTGCATCCACCTTCTCAATCTGCTTCACTTTATCATCCTCCTCAGTAACTTTCTTCCCATTATCAGTTGTTGACTTTGCAATTTCCACCATTTCTTTTTCACTTAAAGATGTTTTTGCAGGACTTGCTGGAAGATTATTTAGAATTCTGGCTGAAACAAATGATGAACTTCCTACACTGATTGAGGAAGGGAAACTCATGTTGGTAGGTGTTGTTGGGCTTGCTTTTGGAGTGACACCAATCTGATTCACCTCCATTTCAAGAGATTTCAAAGCGTCCACGACATCTGTCAGCGTTGTAGGATACCTTATAAAGTCATCTTTAATCTTCATGCACCGGATACTCCATTCTTTTGGTAGTGAATCTAGCAACCTTTTGATTTTAGCACGGTTGGTAACGGGAATTCCAGCTTTCTTCATCTTTGTCAGCAAATTCATGAACCTTGTAATATGATCAGACAAAGTTTCACCACGAACACTTATAAAGTTATCGTACTCCTTCTGAGTTTCATCCATGTTTTTTTTTTTTTTTTTTTTTATAAAGCTCGAAAAATATTTGTCTCAACTTAAAACCCGGTTCAAGTTACTTCAAAAATTAAACCCGTATCAACTCCAAATGTTAGAAGTACTTGGTACAAATGAACTTGAAACGCCTGGCCCAATGAAATTCTGCGAACACAAGTTAATTTAAAAAGGCCCAAAAATAAACTATGAAAACCCGACCCAAAACTGATCAAATTATAGGCCCAAACGATTTCTTAAAAATATTGATACCCGGCCCATCTCAATTTTGCAAAAACAAATTAATTTTTAAAAGGCACCAAATAAAATAAACTTAAAACCCGGCCCAAACAGATCAAAAATTCGAGGCTCACAAATAAAAATTTTAAGACCCGACCCCAATTTAAACTATTAGCACTTCCTTTTTTTTTTTTTTTTAAATCCAAACAGGTTTTCGCAAGGCCCACAGATAAAAATCTTTAAGATCCGGCCCAAAAGTGATTAAAATTAATTAGAACCCATAAGAATTGGTCTAAATAATTGATCTTAAAAATAATAAGTTCATGTAACTATTTGTACGTGAATATGTATTCAAAAAGAGTTTTGAATTATAAATATCGGACTTCAAGGGTAAGGGTGTAGTAAAATCTAGTTAATTTTTTTTTTTTAATGAACGGATGTCAAAGAGTTAATTTACTAGATTTTATAAAATGTTTGGACTTTTCCCTTTTTCTTTTCACTCCTGCAACATAACAGTCCCAATATTCCTTTTCTCTCTCAATCTTCAACACAACTCAAACCCTTTTCATTTCTCTCTCTCTCTAACACACAACAAACCCTAAATTTGAAGGTCAGCCGCCACTTCTATTCTCTTCTCTAAACACACACATACATACAGAGAGAGAGAGAGAGAGAGAGAGTGTGACGAATGAGAGAGAGGTGGAGGATGGCCACCACCATGTGGCAGCGCACAGATCGAACAAAAGAGAAGGGGCGGCGAGTGGATGTGGTGTTCGAGTGGCTTTTTTTTTTATGGCGATGTTCGGTGGTTCGTGGAGGAAAGGGGGTGGTGTTCGGTGAGCGGAACGGCGAACTCGAAATCGTGGTGGTGGTGGTAATCGGAGATGGTGATGTAACGATCTCCGACGGTGTATGGCGGTCGGAGTTAAGGTGATGGAGCGGGTACGGCGGCGTTTGCACGTTCGGTTGTGAGTGGTGCGGCGGTCGGTGGAGATGGGGATGGTGGTGGTCTATAGCGGAAGTTGTTTCAGTGGTGGAGATGGTGGTCGAAGGATGTGTTGCGGCTGTGAGCTGTGGCGTATAATGACGGGGTTATGTTGGTCGGAGTGGTGGTCGGAGGAGTGAAAGGTAGAAAAAGAACTAATCAAGAATCCTCCTACACAAGATGTGGATTTGGCCAGAAGTGTTGTGAAGGAAAAAGGTGAGATAGTTGCCAAATTAAAGTCTAATAAAGCTGGTAAACCCAAGATAACAGCTGCAGTTGCTGAACTTATGAAAGCAAACGAAAATCTTGATGGTTCTTTTGGAATGGAGATTGTAGCTAATGTTGAAGAAAACAGTTCTTGATCTTGATCTTTTTTTTTTTTTTTTTTTTTTTTTTTTTTTTAAATTTTTATGAGGGTGGTTTCAGTGGTGATGTGTGCCAAGAACGATTCTTTGGGTGGGCGGAAGTTTGGGGGTAATGTGGTGATGTGTGGCTCAAAACAAACAATACAATCCTAAAACCTTCTGTTTCTACTCTTTTCTTTTAATAATTTCGCCGGCTTTACTTAAAATCGCCGGAGTAACGACTCCGAAAAACGGTAACTTACCGGCGTATTTAATACGTCGGAGAACTTGAACTCGCGTTCAAGGTTTAATTTCGCCGGAAAAGTTTGCCGGAATTTTTAACTTCGCCGGAAAGTCACCGGAAAACTCAAATTCGCCGGAACTTTCAATAAAATTGCTGTGTTCAAAATAAAATCGCTGTATTCATAAATAAAAACGCCCAGATCTTGAATATAAACTCCCAGATCTGTTTGAAACCCCCAAAATGATATGAAAGATGACTCTAAATCTTTCTAATGACACTTTTATCAGCTCTCAATCAACAAGCAAACATTTTAAACCCTTTTAAACACAAGATTTTGAAGAAATAGTGAATAAAATCAAAAACCCTAAAAACTTCAAAACTTTTTCAAATAAAAATCAGATTTTTTTATGATGAATTTGAAGATTGTTGAATCCCAAATTCGAGTACCAAGCTCTGATACCAAATTGTAGGATCAAATCGAGCCAAAAATCTGATTTTGATATAGAAATGAGATGAACACACTAAAAATGTAACAATAAAACCCTTAGATTGATTTGCAAAAGTTGAATACAATTAGCCCCCCAAATCTATCTAGCATGTGTGTTCCCCAAAACTCTAATCATCTCTATCTATTTATAGCCTTACCATTTTTGGCTAATTACAATTAAGTCCCTAGAGATTAAAACTTACTAAAAGTAGCAATAAACATCAAGACTAATAAAACAAGATAATAAATATATTTTGTTTAAATCAAAATATATTTAATTATCCAAAGCACTATAACTATCCAGTCTCGATCTTTCACACGTCATATCTTTCTTCGAACTTCTCGTGTCGACTTGCGTGTTGACTTTGTCTTGATGGCGTTGACTTTGTTGACTTGATTCGTTGATAACATTAGACTACACATTTTAGACCCAACACTCAAAGATTTCAAAATCCATGGAGGGGGTGATATATCCTTTGGGAATAATAGTAAAGGGAAAGTTCTGGGGTCTGGTACAGTTCAATCTGGAAATATAAAATTTGAAAATGTCAATCTGATAGACAATCTGAAATTCAACCTCCCGAGTGTCTCACAAATGAGTGACAAGGGGTATGGGACATTCTTCACAAAGGAGTGTTGTAGGATTGTTGGACTAGAAATGGTTGAAAAGATTGAAGCAATAATAAAATCAGGAAAAACAAAACTTGTTGCTCAAAGAAGTGGCAATGTTTATGTTGTTGATATGTCAAAAGAGTGTCCCAGAACTGATGCCTGTCTGTTCTCAGCTGCCTCTAACAAAGAGACAGAGCTTTGGCACAAAAGACTGGGGCACACAAATCTCAAGACAATCAATGAAATTTCAAAAAATGGCTTAGTGAGAGGCTTACCACAAAAAAATGTTTTCATGTCCTGAGCATTGTGTTTCCTGTTTAAAAGGAAAACAACATAAAAGCTCTTTCAAGCCCATTGAAGAGTCCAAAACAACCCAGTGTTTGCAAATGCTGCACATGGATTTGTTTGGCCCAGTGCAAGTCATGAGTCTCAGAAAGAAGAGATATTGTTTGGTTATTGTTGATGACTTCTCTAGGTTTACATGGACCTTCTTTTTACACTCAAAAGATGAGACTGCAGGCATTTTGCAAGACTTTGTGACACAGGTTGAAAAGCAATTAGACCTTCCAGTGAAAGTCTTCAGGAGTGACAATGGCACAGAATTCAAAAATAAGGAGTTGGATGCCTTCTGTGTGAAGAAAGGGATTGTAAGGCAGTACAGCATCCCTAGAACACCAGAGCAAAATGGGGTTATTGAAAGGAAAAACCGAACATTGATTGAGGCTGCCAGAACCATGCTTGCAGATTCAGGTTTGCCATTAACTTTTTGGGCAGAGGCAGTAAACACTGCTTGCTATGTCCAAAACAGAGTCTTAATCAACCCCAGGCACAAAAAGACTGCTTATGAAATTCTGTATAAAATAAAGCCATTAATCTCATATTTCAAAGTTTTTGGTTGCCCATGTTTCATTTTAAACTTAAAAGATTCTATCTCAAAGTTTGCAACCAAAATTGATATGGGATACCACCCGGGATACTCAACCACTGCTAAGGCCTACAAAGTGTTTAACATGCGGACCAAAGCAGTGGAGGAGACTTTGAATGTAAAATTCAATGAATCTTCATCAATGAAAATCCCAGCAAATCCTGCAGAATTGTTTGATCTTGAAAAATTCACTTTTGAAAATACTGCTGTCAAGACTAACAGTGCAGGTCCATCTGAAAATTCATCACCAGACTATGGGTATGAGATCATCATTCCTCAACAAAAGTCTGCCACAATGGGAAGAGCAGCAAATGTCCAAAACAGCTGTCAAAGCTCAACCACTGCTACCTCAACAGTTGTTGACCAAAGTAGGCCATTAGCCACTACTTCCACATCATCAAACACTGATGATAAAAATCCTCAAACAGTGGATCAAAGTCAGCATGTGTCCACACCTTTACCCCCTATGCCACCACCTTTTGAAGCCACTGCTGGGTCATCAAAGTCACAAGCAGTGGTTAGCTCAGATGATACACATTTGTAGCCCTCACCACTCAATGCCATTGTTCCATACACAGGGGAGTTAATCTTCCTGAAATCTCATCCACCAGATCAAATCATTGGCAACATCATGAAGGGGTGCTCACAAGAAGGCAATCCCAAAACATTTGTCTTTTTGCTGGTTTTCTATCACTCCATCAGCCAGTCAAGTACCAAGAGGCACTGAAAGACAACAGCTAGGCAGAAGCCATGCAAGAGGAGCTCCAACAGTTTAGAAGACAACAAGTATGGGAGCTTGTTCCATTGCCAGAGGTGTAAGTCCTATTGGCACAAAATGGGTCTTCAAAAATAAAACTGACGAAAGGGGTATTGTTGTTAAGAATAAAGCCAGGCTTGTGGTTCAAGGTTTCAGACAAGAAGAGGGCATTGACTATGATGAAACTTTTGCCCCTGTAGCAAGACTTGAAGCTATCAGACTCTTTCTGGCCTTTGCTGTCAACCACAACATCAAGGTGTATCAAATGGATATCAAATGTGCATTCCTCTATGGTAAGATTCAAGAGGAGGTTTATGTTTGTCAACCTCCAGGTTTTGAGGATCCATTTAATCCAAATCATGTCTACAAGCTGAATAAAGCTTTGTATGGCCTGAAACAAGCACCAAGGGCATGGTATGAAACTCTTTCCACCTTTCTACTTTCCATTGGTTTCACCAGAGGCAGAATTGATAAAACACTGTTTTTAAAATGGAGAGGAAAGGATTTGATGATTGTCCAAATTTATGTGGATGACATCATTTTTGGAAGCACATGTAATAAAATGTGTGAAGAGTTAAGGCAACTCATGACAGCTGAGTTTGAAATGAGTGCGATGGGTGAACTCCAGTGCTTTCTTGGTCTCCAAGTAAGGTAACTACAAAATGGCACTTTCATCCATCAAGGCAAATATGCCAAAGAACTTTAAAGAAATTTGATATGGATGATTGTAAGCCATGCAGTACACCCATTGCAACCAATAAATTGGTCATGTCTGATGAAAAGGACGATTTGGTTGATCAGACTTTATATAGAAGCATGATTGGGTCTTTATTGTACCTAACTGCATCTAGGCCAGACATTATGTTTGCAACATGTGTCTGTGCAAGATCCCAATCAGCCCCTAGAAAGTCAAACCTTATTGCTGTAAAAAGGATATTCAGATACCTAAAAGGAGCTCCCACACTTGGTATCTGGTATCCAGCTGATGGTAAAATTCAGCTTTCAGGTTTCTCAGATAGTGACTTTGCTGGATGTGACAAGACAAAGAAGTCCACCTCAGGAGGGTGCCAATTCCTAGGCAATTGCTTAGTGTCTTGGCAAAGCAAAAAGCAAGCAGCTGTTTCCACATCCACTGCTGAGGCAGAATATATAGCTGCTGTAAGCTGTACAGCCCAACTGCTTTGGCTTCAAAATCAGTTGCTGGATTTTGGTATCAGTGCCTTGAAGACACCACTCATGTTGGACAGCCAGGCAGCAGAAAATATCATCAAAAATCCAGTTTCTCATTCAACCACCAAACACATCGACATCAGACATCACTTTGTGAGGGATTGCTATGAAAAAGGTTTGATTTCTCTGCATCATGTTCCAACTAAGGATCAGCTGGCAGATGTGCTAACCAAAGCATTAGACACATCCACCTTTGAAAGCTTGATCTCTAGGATTGGCATGCTAAACATGGAATAACAGGCAAAATCCTGTTTTTCTATGAATAAAAGCATTAAAATGTTTTCAGAAAATCAAAAATCCATCCTTAAAAATAGCTAAAAATGAATTTTTCATTAAAATCCTAAAAGTCTGCCATAACCACTGATGGGTTCAAACGTCTGCTCTACTTCAAAAGTCTGCCCACTGCTGAAAACCATCCCCTGGATAACCACTGTGTTTTATCCACTGATATGCTATCCACTAATAGTAAAAGTCATCCACTGCCTCCATTACCGTTGCAACCACTGTCTTCACCAGTAGTTTTCATAAAAGTACTGTCCTTCATTTCACCAGGGGATGGTACGTGGTCAGTACATAGTGGTCAGACCTTTTGTAACCGCTGCCACGTCAGCATTCACTTTTTCCTCTATAAAACCCCCTTCAAAACCCCAAACAGGGTCTTACTGTCGAATTGAATTCTCAAAAAATTCTCTTCTCAAAGCAGTTTCTTCACATTTCATCAAATTCCTTCACAAATTCTTCGATCGTCTTCTTCAAAATGACTAAATCGAAGCCTTCCGCAAAATCATCTTCAAAAGGGGCCTCTCAAAAGGCAAAACCCACAGAAATTCCACACAAAACTTCCCACAATCTTCTGGGTCTTCTCACAAAACCCGGCACCATCGATACATTTGATTCCATCCTCGATATGATCACTGCGTCAAAGTACAAAACTTTGCTTACAACAGATGCTCCCATCTACCTGCAAACACAGAGAGAGTTTTGGAAAAATTGTACCCTTGACAAACAAGGTGAAGATGTCATAGCCATTAACTCTACTCTACAAGAAAAAACAGTTCAAATAACACCACAATCCATATCAGAGGTCTTTCAGCTCGATGATCAGAAAGGTACAGATTCTTTTCCTAAACACGAGTTAAAAATTGACTTCATTGAAAGAGGGTATGCAGACTCAATGATGAAGAGGGACACCTTACAAAAAGGTTTCTTCCCTCCTGCAACACGGTTTTTATTCCATACCCTCCTTATGTGTGTTTCAAATAAAACCACTTCTTTTAATGAAATACCAATGAAGATTCAAAACTTGGGATATGCTATTCTACAAGAAGAAAATTTTAACTATTCCAAGGTAATCTTCAATGATTTGGTTAAAAATGTTGAAACAAAATCATTCTTACTGTTTCCAAGATTTCTAAGCTATTATTTTGAAAAAAATTCAGTAAGGATGATCTTTCTGTAATAAACCAAGGTGACTCTATTCAAATGCACACCTTAACTGCTGAAACTTTTACCAGAATGTCAACACCTTGCAAAACACAAGCAGAGGTGCCTGAGCAGAATTTAGCAGCTACCATTGCTCCTCAGGTATCTGCTGCTGAGCCCACTGCTCTAGGTGATCAAGGCAGCAAAACAACTGCTTTGAAACCCACACCTACAATCACCAAAAGGCCACAGAAAAAGAAAACTCAAAAACCCCCAAAACCTACCAAAAAGGCAACTCTGGAGGATGAAATACCAGAGCAACTGCCTGTGATAAAACAAAAGTCACAAGAAACCACTGCTGCTACTTCCTCACAACAGTTGGTAAAAATATCTCAAACCATATCTGAAACTCCTCCTGCTTCTTCACAAAAAGAACAGGTTGTATAAAAGGGGTCACCACATCATGATGCTCTGGAAGCACTTGTTTCCATCATCCACAGCCCAATGCCCGGGGTAAATTCTCTTTCTACACCTACCCTCACATCCAAAATCCCACCAAATACAAAAATTTTGTTGGATGCAATTGATTTGAACCTGGCACAAACCTGTAGGTCCCCGTAAGCCGTGCGGATCGTAACAGAATCGTCGATCCAACCTAGAGTGCGGAATCCCCTAGATCAGATTTCACAGAAAACGAGTAGAAACAGAAATCCTTTAAAACCAATCTTTATTGATTATCTTCAAACGATTACAATCAATCAAGATCCCAATTCGTCCAAGCCTTTGTCTTTCACGAATTCTCTCTAAGATGATTAAGGTGATTAGAAGATTAACCTAAACCCTAATGCTAAGCTTTGTTTATATAGGACAAAGCTTTGCATATGGGCTAGGTCTTGGGCAAGGCCCATTTCACAAACCATTCCCCATATGTGGGTTTGGTTTGGCCCAATCACTCTTAATTCACTATTACAAAGCTAAACTCGCTAACTGTTTATCGTTTAACTAATTACAAGATATCCGAAGACCAAATCTAAGCTGTTGTCACAAAACATGCACCAACAAACTCCCCTTGACAAGAGCTCGCAAAGGTAACTTCAGTCTTCAAAGTCTCACAGTCTTTTGGTCTTTGGATAGCTTTAGCTTTAAAAGCTTCTGTCAGCAACAGACTCCCCCTAAGCTGATGCATCCAATCACCAAATCTTCAAAACGTTAGCGCTTGAGTAAACTCCAGTTCAGCATTTGAATAGCACTCTTCAAACTCTTCAACTTTGTCTGCAATGTAGAAAGGAGGTTCTACCATGCATCCAATGAAACTCTCATCTCCACAGCAACTTCTCAGCAACATCACAGCAACTTCTCAGCAACATACTGCTTTAATCTGTATGCTATAAAACAAACATCTCGAGAAACCATAAGAATTTTTCAACAAACGTTAAAAAAATTATTATTATTCAAGAGATAGTTTAACTGTATCACAGATTAAGCACTTTTCCTTTCAGCACCAACACGCACAAATTTTAAACTAACACCTTATAACCTGCTTGATTTGAAAATTTTAAACCCACGTTCTAACACTGTCTCCCCCTATCGGTAACAACTCCTCCAAGAATAACAGTTTCCCGTACATTAAGAATTTTAACAGAAAAAGACACTATTTTTGTATTTTTGTATTTTCTGAAAGCAAATAAATAACAAAAAACAATAAACACTCTATTTTTGTGAGAATCACCGGTAAGAAGATCATATCAGCTCAATCAAACTGTTTCACACAATTAGATAATTCTTTATTTAATTTTTCATGAAAAGCAGTTCAAGACGATTACCAGTATGTTTGTCCACTTAAACAAAATGCATGAACATTTCAAGTACCATTACCATATGATACGTTAAGGTAATTTTATTATGATGTATTTAGTGTGTCCCACTTCAGGATATACGCCCGCGATCAAGGTATGCACAAAGATTCATCGTAGTAGGTGAGTATACTGAATTCATCCGTTTTGTATTTCAACGTTTAGATAATTGGTGAACAGCTCAGTACTTCCGTACAGCAAAGAGACCAAAATATCTAATGAGGGCTAAGACAGATACCATTTTTGGTATGATTTATGCTTTTTGCACATTTGAATAACTCTCTAGGAGAGCGTCTTCATTTTCAGGGTTTTGGCATTTTTAGCTCTTTTAAGATATCCTGGGTGTGTCTAGGTCAGCATATATCTGGATGCAGCAGAAGGACACCCTTGATATCCCCAGATGAAATAACAGTATAAAGACCCAAAACTTCAGATTTTGGCAATCTATCAATGCAAGAATTAAGGTCATTAAACCATACACCACTGATGTGTTCCCCACTCATACTCAGTGCATTTAGGTTTATATCACATTGGTAAGTTGATTATTTCATGCTTTTTGCCTACTGGTACATCATATGATGAAGCTGATATCACACTTAAGCAATTTTAATTCAGTTTGAGTGTGACAGTCTAACTTGCTGATGTACTATCATTTCTTCTTTTTTCACACAGTGAAAACTCATTTTTGATTTTCTATTTTTTATGTTTTTGATTTTTCAATATTTTTGTATTTTTTATTTTGAAGAAAGCAATAAACTATTTACAAAATTCTTATGAAAAACCAGTTATTCAGGATTCCTCATCCCGTTGAGTTCGACTAAGTGTTCAAAGCGAGCTCGATCAAAAGCTTTTGTGTAAAGATCAGTAAGGTTATCTAGTGTGTCGACTCGATGTAATTCAATCAGTTGTTTTTCAGCACAATCCCGTATAAAGTGATGACGTATGTCAATGTGTTTAGTTCTACTGTGCTTTACGGGATTGTTTGTGATTGATATAGTGGCATTATTATCTATCATAATAGGAGTACGAGTGAAATCCAAACCGTAATCGCGCATCTGCTGTTGAATCCAGAGAACCTGAGAGTAACGGCTACCCACAACAATATATTCAACTTCACACGTAGAGGTAGACACACAGGATTGCTTCTTGCATTGCCAAGACACGATCCTGCCTCCTAAGAACTGACAACCACCTGTTGTAGACTTTCTGTTTGATTTGCATCCACCAAAGTCTGAATCAGTGTAAGCAACGAACCTCAAATCACTATCAGCTGGATACCACAACCCAAGTTTAGGTTTCCCCTTCAAGTAACGAAGAATACGCTTCACTGCTTTCATGTGTGACTCTTTCGGATTTGCCTGATATCTGGCACACAAGCATACGGCAAACATGATGTCAGGTCTTGAAGCAGTCAAGTACATTAGAGAACCAATCATTGCCCTGTATTGAGTAGGATCAACATCTTCAGTACTTTCATGATCTGGGCCAAGATTGTGATTTTCGCAAATGGGTGTGTTGAAAGTAGAGCAATCCTCCATTTTGAATCGAGCCAAAATGTCATACACATACTTCGTTTGATGAATAAACATCCCATCCTCCTTCTGTTCAACTTGTAATCCCAGAAAGTAAGACAGCTCACCCATAGCACTCATTTCAAACTTGCTCTTCATCACCTGTTCAAACTCTTTACACATGTTTTCATCAGATGACCCAAAGATGATGTCATCCACGTATACCCGTACCAGCAGAAAATCTTCCTTCTTCCTTTTGATGAACAGAGTACTGTCAGTCTGACCTCTTTCAAAACTATTCTTGAGCAGATGTGTAGACAGTGTCTCGTACCATGCCCTGGGAGCTTGATGTAACCCATACAAAGCCTTGTCAAGTTTGTACACTCGATCTGGATAATCTGGATCAACGAACCCATCTGGTTGTGAGACATACACCACTTCTTGGACTTTCCCGTAAAGAAATGCACTCTCCACGTCTAGCTGGTAAACTTTAAAGCCCTTGAAAGAAGCAAAAGCCAGAAACAAACGAATTGCCTCCAACCTTGCCACTGGTGCAAACACCTCATTGTAATCTATTCCTTCCTGCTGATTGAAACCTTTGACAACTAACCGAGCCTTGTTGCGTGTAACAATACCTCTTTCATCCTTCTTGCACCTAAATACCCATTTAGTGCCAATTTCTCTTTCCCCTTTAGGAAGGTCCACTAATTCCCAAACCTTCAACTTCGCAAACTGGGCCAATTCCTCTTGCATAGCTTCAACCCATGAATTGTCTTTAAGAGCCATATGAATGTTCTTCGGCTCCTCTTGGGAAATAAAGCAACTATACAAGCACTCATTCACTATCCTAGTCTTCTCAATCGAAACAAATAACCCAAAATTCGTTGCTATGCTTCTTCTTGTCTAAACACCTGCAGAAGGATCTCCAAGTATCATGTCAAGTGGATGATCTCTATTTGCTCGTGTAGTAGCAACAACATCGACTTCTAGATTATCACCTAGGTTTGATCCAACCTCCCCCTGAATATTCTGATTTGCAAACGGATTAATGAAATCCTCCCCCTGAATGGGTTCAGGTTCACTATCGCTTGAATCAGGATCAGCAGCACCTTGGGAAGTTTCCGGAGCATCTGTCAGATCAACATTGAATCTAGGCATAAACTCGCCTTCATCGTCTTCACCAATCACTGTTTGAATCAGCTGAGAATCATCTGCATCAGAAACCCCAGGAATATTAAATGATTTAAAAACACTTTCATAATCATATAATATAGCAGGACCACTCGTTGATTGTTGAGGTTTGTACGAAGTAATTTCCACATTAAAAACAACCTCAATTTTACCAGTTTTTAGATTTAAAACCCTTTTATTCGGTGTGCCAGGCATGTAACCTAGAAAGTAGCCTTCGTCAGCCACCTCACCGAATTTTTGTTTATCTTTGTTTCGCACAATGGTGCAGGGTAATCCAAATGGTTTAAAGCCTGTTAAGTTTGGTTTTTTGTTAAACATCAACTCATGACAAGTTTTGTTAAAACGTTTAACGGTTAAAACTTTGTTTAGAACGTAGCAAGCTGTATTCACAGCTTCTCCCCAGAAAAGAACTGGTAGCTTTGAATCTGAAAGCATCATCCTTGCGGCTTCAATCAACGTCCTGTTTTTCCTCTCAGCGACTCCATTCTGTTGAGGAGTATAAGGAGCAGAATATTGATGTTCTATTCCCTTTCGAAGACATTAGAGATCCAGAATCCGATTCTTGAACTCCGTGCCATTATCACTCCTTATCCTCTTGATCCTTGCGTCATGAACGTTTTCCAATTTTGTAAAGAGATCTATCAGCATCTCTGCTGTCTCATCTTTTGTACCTAAAAAGAAAACCCATGAATAACGTGAGTAATCATCAGTGACAACAAGACAGTAGTATTTTCCACCTATGCTCCTCACGTTCACTGGACCGAATAAATGCATGTGAAGTAGTTCATAAGGGGCATTAATGGAATTTATTGTTTTAGACTTATGAGGTTTCTTATGTTGTTTTCCCTTTTGACATGGAAGACATTTGTCTTCCACTTGAAACCTCAGCAATGGAACCCCTTTCACTAGCTCATTTTTAATAATGTAATTCATTTTGCGGTAGTGAATATGGGCCATGTGTCTGTGCCACAACATAGATTCAGCTTCGGATGCTTTTGACAGCAAACACGCCACCGCAGCAGTTGGATCCTTGGCACCCATGTCCATGACATAAGTGTCATTTTTCCTTGGTACACGCATCACTATCCAATCGTCCGGAATGACCAAACCCGGTTTCAACACCAATGCCTCAGTATTTGTAAAGTGGACCAAGTGACCCTTGTCGCAGACTTGTGACACGCTCATCAGATTATGCTTCAGCTGCTCAACATAGTTCACTTTGTCCAAAGTGATCTTCCCATTCGTCACTTTTCCTCTTCCAGTAATCCTACCACCTTTAGCACAAGCAAAATTCACATGTCCACCATCATAATCTTCAAATTCAGAAAACAACCTCGCATCCCCCGTCATGTGCCTAGAGCAGCCACTATCAACATACCACAAGTTAATAATCCTCCTTAGCAGCTCCTGCACACACCAACCAAAAATTAGTTAAAGTGGGGGACCCAAGCCTTGATGGTCTTGGGTTGTCGAGATTCATCAACTACAGGAACATCCATCCAATATCCATCACTCCTAACTGGAGTCTTGGATCTTGGACCTGTTGATGGAAATGGGGTTTGATTTCCATAAGGTCTCTAGTCCTGAGGGTTCCTATATGTGTTTGGACTATGTGACCTTTGAAATCTTGAGTTTTGATTCCTAGAAGCTTGATTGTCATAATTTCTAAAGCCATTGTGATAAAAAGTTCGACCACCATTATTTTGGTATCGATTTTGATATTGACCTTGACTTCTGAAATTATTTGAATTTTGATTGTTCATTCTTGGTGAACAACTTCTAGGTCTCTCATATCTGCCTGATGTAGATGCAGGCTGAAATCTTGGTTGATTTCTTTGAAAACGAGGAACTTGAGGAGTTCCTTTTTCAGCCTTATCTACACCACTAGCAACACCCTGTTGTTGCTTTGGAGCAGATTTCTTTGGAGAGTTAGATTGTCTCTCCTTTTTATCACCGTTCTTTTCTGGTGACTTCCCTCTTTGTTTTTCACTAACTTGTGCTTCAGTCTTTTTATTAGGACAGCAGCTAGCTACATGTCCCTTTGTGTGACATTTGAAGCACGATCTCTTTTTCGAAGACTTCTCACCTAAAGCCTTTGAACTAGATTCTGGTTATGATGATGATGCTTTAGAAGGATTTGGTTTAGTTTGCTTACTTTCAGAATTTTCTTTGTTTTTTTTTTAGCAAACTCTATATTTGATTCGTTTTCAATAACAGCTGTTTCATTTTTCATGTCACTTCCTTGAACAAAATTAACCTTTTTAACAAGAGTTTGATTTTTGTTTTTAGAAGGTGTATTTCTCTTTTTCAAAACGGGTTTGATGTTATTTTCCTTCTTAGCATCATTATCTTCAAACACATCACCTTTACTAGATGTGAAACTACTTGGTGATGTTGACAGAAAGTCTGTGAACTCATCTTCATCAGGTAAGAAAGAATAGTCATGACTAAGAGGAGGTGGAACTTCATTAAAGGCCTGGTATCCCACACTGGTCTTATCATTACTCTTCTTTAACCCACCTATCATGTGTTTCATAACAAAAGTAGAATCCCTGAATTGACCTAATTTCTTTTCAAGTTCAACAATTTTGAGTTGTGCATCTGACAACTCTTTGCATTTTTCAGAAATCTCTTTTGTTTTCTCAGCCATCATGTCATGAGCTAAGTCTATCACTTGAAGTTTTTCGTTTAATTTGCAGGTTAAAACTTCAATTTCAGTTTCATAGCCTTTTATCTTTTTCAAATATGATGACTCATTTCTTTTAGCATAGAAATTTGATTCTTTTACGTTAGACATTTCGCTCACCAGACTTTTGTTTTGAGTTGACAACCTGTCAACTTCACCCTGTAATTCACGACACTTTAAACAAACAGAAGTAGTAGAGTTACTTACCTCTCCTATTGATTTGTCTGAGTTGGCCATGAGAGCAGCAAGTTGAGCTTCCATTCTTTTGATGATTTCATCTTTCGCTTCATCTTCCCTTTCATGCTCAGACTTTGGCTTTTCTTTTTCAGCATTTGTTGTTTGATCAACCTTTTCTACCTCAGCTTCACTTTTCTTCTCAACTTTAGCATCATCCACTGTAGCTTCACCATCATCAACTGGCACAATTTCTGCCATAAATGCCTGAGTGACATTCTCATCATTTTCCAAGTGAACACTCCAGTCGTATGAACCTTCTCTTGCAGTAGAGATCAACGCCCTTGAGTTAGAGTTTTTTGATGCATTTCTATTGTTTGAACTCTGACTCGAAGTCTCATGCTTTTGTTTTTGACATTCCCTAGCGAAATGACCATAACTTTGACAGTTAAAGCACCTGACTTTGGTCTTATCAAAACCAACACTCTTCCCCACAAACTTCCTTCCTGTTCTGTTCATGAACCTCTTCACACGTCTCGAAATCATGGCCATCTGCCATTGTAAATCCATCTCTTCTAGATCATCAGGGTCAATCTGATCATAATATTCATCTAAAGGAGCAGGATCAGATATCTTCCCCTGAATGTAGTTCTCATAAGAGGCAACAAACGAAGCAAGTAGTGCAAGATGTTCTTCAGCAGACTTCACACTCATTGGCATTGACTTAACACTACTACTTTGCTTAGACGCTGATGTTCTATTTGCTCCTGTTGATCCTCCTGAAGCAGCCACAAAACACACATCACCATTTTCATTCACTGTGACCTGCTCATTATCACACGAAAGAAACGCAGTAGCAGAGTCGCTAGAAGCATCATGAGATGAAGAAGATGTAAGCCCATTGTAGATCCCTGGATCTTGAACCTGATCATATCCAGTGTCCTTCTTCTTCATAATGAGCTCATAAGCTCTAAGCTTTCCAACTACTTCTTCTAGCTCCTTTGTGTCATAATCTGCTTCTCCCTTGATCATGAGAGTGTAGATATCCCACTTAGCAGGTAGAGCATCAAGCAGCTTGTCATTTTTCTCTATGTCAGTATAGAAATCTACATCATAATTGTCCAATTCTGACATTAGATGGTAGTATCGAGTGATGATGTCCTCAAGTGACTCATTTTTCATGTACTTGAATACATCAAACTGCTTCTTCAGTAGATCAACCTTGTTCTTCTTGACATCAGGATTTCCCTCATATCTCTTCTCTAGTGCATCCCACATTTCCTTTGAAGTAGTGTACTTCTTAAAGGTATGTTTGATGCTATCAGGTAGGGACATCTTGATAGCAGCTAAGGCTCTCTTTTCAGCCTCATACATCTTCTTATCATTCTCTTGCATGTTCACATAGGCTGTGACACGAGGTCTGCCTTCAAAGTCATGTGTAGGGTTTATGTACCCATCAACAATACAGATCCACATGCGAGTGTCCTGATATTCAATAAAGGATTGAAACCTATCCTTCCATGTTAAGAAGTTCTCCACCTTCATCATCTTAGGTGGTTTGTTGGTTGTGCCAACCTCATGTTCCATCCTTAAAAGTTCGTTCAATTTAGTCATGTTCGACATTTTAACGTAAGCAGACTGGTAAAACCGTACAAATTTTGTCCGAAATCTGCTTTTACCAAATTATACCGTTAGATCGTCTCGAGATTACGATTCCAATGATATATAGTGTCAAAAAACTTTTTCGGGATTTTCTAGAGTCTTTTTTTGTCCTAAAAATCCAAGGAGTCCTGTGACGAGTTACGGATAATTTTTTAAACACGAAACAGTGAAATTTTCCTTACGCAAGCCAAGAAAAATTCCACCCCTTCCGAAATGTGCAGAAGGGGTCTGTAATGGTCCTTTATCAGAAATGATAATCTGAAATGAGCACCTTCTGGTCCGAAATGGACTATGCTGATCCGAAATGAGACTTAAAGACCCGAAATGAACCCTTAGTAATCCGAAATCCTTCACTATAATCCGAAATCAACACCTTCTGATCCGAAATCAAGCCAAACTGGTCCGAAATGCAACTATTTTAATCTGAAATGTAAGCCTGATGATCCGAAATACAAGTCTGATGATCCGAAATGCAGTCTGAAGATCCAAAATGCAATCAGAAGATCTGAAATAGTCCGAAATTGCTTGTTTCTGGTCCGAAATTGATCCGAAATCCTTGATTTCTATCAGAAATGGTCCGAAATCTAAGCAGTTTATCCGAAATCACCAGCAGAACACAAACACAGCCTCCAAAAACGTCCAAAAGCGCCGATTTTCTGCAGAAAACGATTCTGAACCAAGCCAATCAAGAGCCGAATGCTCTGATACCAATTGTAGGTCCCCGTAAGCCGTGCGGATCGTAACAGAATCGTCGATCCAACCTAGAGTGTGGAATCCCCTAGATCAGATTTCACAGAAAACGAGTAGAAACACAAATCCTTTAAAACCGATCTTTATTGATTATCTTCAAACGATTACAATCAATCAAGATCCTAATTCGTCTGAGCCTTTGTCTTTCACGAATTCTCTCTAAGATGATTAAGGTGATTAGAAGATTAACCTAAACCCTAATGCTAAGCTTTGTTTATATAGGACAAAGCTTTGCATATGGGCTAGGTCTTAGGCAAGGCCCATTTCGCAAACCATTCCCCATATGTGGGTTTGGTTTGGCCCAATCACTCTTAATTCACTATTACAAAGCTAAACTCGCTAACTGTTTATCGTTTAACTAATTACAAGATATCCAAAGACCAAATCTAAACTGTTGTCACAAAACATGCACCAACAAAACCAGTCCTTCTCAATCACCTGTTCATGAGAATATGCCTCAACAAAAGATTGGGCCTGATGTATCAATCTTTGCTAACCCACCAACACAACCTGAGGAGGTTACACCCCTTGAGTTACAAGTAACTCTTGGTGGTAATCCAAGTGAAGCAGCCACTACAAGTGTTGAACCCACTGGTTTGCACTTGGACAGTGGTTACATTAATAAGACTTCCTTGGAGGAAATTCCTTCTATAACACCTCTGTTATCTGCTAGTGAGTTTGTTTGACCACTGGTTCTATCAAAAGATTATCAAGTGTTGAAGGAAGAAGACCCCAGTACCAAGAAAAAGGGGCATCAGTTGTTGATGTTTCGAGTACACTCCCTACCTCAACCTCTGATAAAACCACTACTAGTGGGAAATTAGATGATCCCATTAAATTGGGTGATGGTTTAAAGTACCAGGAATTGACGAATCGTGTTGAAAAACTTGATACCTCTGTTGCAGAAATCAAAGAAATGCTGCATCAGTTGTTGACAGTACAACAGGTACAATCCACTGCTGTTCCACCTCAAACACCTGCTCCACCACCAGCAGATGCTACAAATGAGCTCTGGAAACTTTTTCAACCATTTCTCCAACAACAACAACAGATGGCTGAGCAGCAACATGAAAAACATGTTCAAGAGCTCAGAAAAGCAATGGAGTCTAGTTTCAAGACCACACAAGCAGACATCAAGGCTCTAAAGGCCCATCTGTTGACAACCACTGGCACTACTCCTCCAACAGTTCTTTTTATTGATGAACTCCCCCCAGATAATGCCAAAAAGGGGGAGAAAATTCAGGAGTGGAAGAAGAAAGGGATTGATAATGGTCTGTATATTGAGCCAGAAAAGGATGCTATGCTAAGAAAAATTCCCTTGCCAGATGGTAGCAAAAAGGTTGATGTTACCCAGAATGCACTTGATGAAGGTGTATTAAGTGTAAAAAGGGATAGAGAGGCAAAGGATATATCAAGGTGGAATGAGGAGAAACGAGCTTACATGGAGCTGAATGCGCAGGGTTGTTCTGGGTTAAAGGATGTTCAAAATCCTAAGCTAAAAAGAAATACTACTAGAAAAGTAAGGGAACCCAAGTCCACACCATCCAGACTCACAAAGCATACTCCAAAACCACTATCCAAAAGCCACCAACATCAAACCTCCACCCAAACAGTTGCTGAAACTCCTGCTGTATCAACATCTGCTGGTACTTCAGTTGTTACAACAACTGCTCTCACTTCAACACACACCACTACCACTGCCTTATCACCACCAAAAACAACATCTCCACCATCACTTCCTGCCATAAAGCAGAAGACAGCAGATGTTACAACATCTGTTGTAATGACAACAGTGGTTGAAACAACAGTTGTTTCAACAACTGTTAGTCAGTCACAAACCACTGCCACTCAAACCACCACCACTGTTCCACCCAAAACATCATCTGCCTCTCCTAAAATAAAAAGGAGAAGGATTATCATACTAGATGATGAGTATCCATCACCACCACCAACAACTTCAAAGTCTCAAGCACTTGACACAATTCCAAAACCCATTCCTCTCTCTTCAACTCAAATTCACAAACCCTTACCTCCTGCAGGTGTCTTATTTCCTCTGGAACTCATAGCAGTTAGAGAAGAAATCAAATCTTTTTATTATGAGGATGACCCTGCTAAAAGGAGTTTACCATCAGTTGAAGGATATCCCAGGCCAAACAATATTGAAGAATATTTGAAAATCAAGCAAGCAGAGGATATCTCAAACAAAAATAAACAAGGGAAATCTGATAGAGAATTTCAGCAAAACTATCAGTTTCTGCTCACACAGGTCAGATCTATGGAGCAATTTGCCAAAAGAGTATGTCAGCAAATCTCTGAAAGGGCAGATGAGACCTTGAGAAAAGATTACATTGAAAACATCATGACCTACAAGAAATACAAGGGGGAGAAATACATGTATAAAAACTGGACCATTCCTGAGCTTGAAAGTGAGGCAGCCAGGATTCAAGAAATGATCAAAAATAAGGTCCAGCAAACTCCTCCTGAAAAAATCAAATAGTTTGAAACTGATAAGGCCTTAGAGTTGAAGAGAATGAAAGAGGAGCTGGTAGCAGCTGATTATGGGTTAAAGAATACTGTGTCAAAGTGGGGAGAAGCTAGGGTCAGGGCTACCTACAAAAGGTTGGAGGAACTTAGGAAGAAAGATCCAACAGCTCCACAAAAGCCTGACTTCTCCAAAGCAGAGGTCTCAAAAAGACCACCAAAGCTGCAAGGAAAAAGAAACACTCCTCCAGCTGGTGCTGCCATCTACAAAAGAAGGAGTAAAAACTAGTCAGGTGCTGAAACAATTCAAGATCTAACTGCTGGTAATGACCTTGTAAAAGAGGGCATTAGGTTAACGATGAAAGAAGAATCTGAATTGGAACAATCTGCAAGTACTGCTCAGCCAGTCATGAATAGGCCTGCATCACCAAATACCTCAACCAATAAAAATCTCCCAAGAAACCCACCAGGCTCAAAAGTACTAAAGTGGAAAACTGATAAACAGACCCACGTACTGACAGTGTTCAAGTTTAGTGGAGAAGTGAAGAAATTAACAAGGGAACAAGCTCTTGGCCAGAGTCTTGAAGATTTGCAGGATCTCCTTGATCTTCCACTTAGCAGGGATGATGATGACACAGATGCCTTAACCTTTGAATTACAACTCAAAGGGCAAATAAGGGAACTGTTGTTGAGGCAATAAAGATCTACCAATAATGGAGAGTTTTGGCATTATCTGTTCTAGGGGGAGATTGTTGGGATTGAACCCTGCCAAAGGAACAGATAATAAAAGCCAAAACTGGATCAGAGCAGTGGATCCAGAATAAGCAGATGTTATGCATGCATGTCTCTCCCCTTGAAAGTGGTTTCAACATCTGCTGACCTCCTATCTACTGATCATACAAACTGCTGACCTACAACTGCTGAGCAAAGTCAAAGACTGATGAAGAACTAAAGCTCTACTGCTCAATCTACTGCCTTGTTTCAAGCACTGCTGATCATGACAAGTAGTGCTGGGTTCACAGCAGTGGAAGGATGCAGCAGTTGTTTATTTACTTTATGTAATGTAATGTAATATCAGTAGTTAGCATAAGCAGTATTTGTATAGGTCAGTTTTTAGAGTTTGTTAGGAGGTTAGATGTCACTTTCATGGTGACGTCAGCATTAGATGCTCAGTGGTTTGTTGCGTGCCTATAAATAGAACAGTGCACTGTACTGTTCTGTTTAGCTCTTCACCATCTTCTTCCTGCACGAACAAATTACTGAGCTCGGGCTGAGTGGGAGTTTGCAAAGCATACATGCAATTGTAATCAGAGATTGAAATAAATTTAAGCTTTTTGTTCTTTGTTGAAAATGTATGTTTGAAAGCATTTCTTCTGTTTGATTGTGAAAAGTTTGCTTCCATTTAATTTCCGCTGCACTACTCTTTCATTTTTCATCTTAATTCAAACACAAATCACAATCAATCCAAACTCAGATCCTAACACATGTTCAGTGTTCTTTTTGGTTAAAGATATGTTGAAGGCTCTTATGGTCGGTGAAGACCACACACTTAGTACCATAAAGGTAGTGTCGCCAAATTTTCAACGCAAAAACAACTGCGCAAAGTTCAAGGTCGTAAGTAGTGTAGTTTTTCTCATGTATCTTGAGTTGTCTCGACACGTAAGCGATAACCCTGTCGCGTTGCATAAGGACACAACCAAGACCAAGGTTTGAAGCATCGCAATACACGATGAAATCGTCGTTTCCATCAGGAAGCGTAAGAATAGGAGCATTACATAGCATGTCCTTGAGCATTTGAAAAGATTCCTCTTGTTCGGGACCCCAAAGAAAAGGTTTCTCTTTTTGAGTTAAAGAGGTCAAAGGAACAACGATCTTCGAGAAGTTAGAGATAAAACGGCGATAATAACCAGCAAGACCAAGAAACGAACGAATTTTAGATGGAGATTTAGGTGCAATCCAGTTCTTCACAGCTTCGATTTTAGTGGGGTCAACGTGAATACCAAGTTCGTTGACAGTATGACCAAGGAATTGAACCTCATTTAACCAAAATTCGCACTTGGAGAATTTGGCGTATAGACGTTCAGTACGAAGAAGTTGAAGGATAAGACGCAAGTGTCGCTCATGCTCTTCTTGTGTCTTGGAATAGATAAGAATATCGTCGATGAAGACGATCAAGAAACGGTCCAAGTACGCTTTGCACATGCGGTTCATCAAATCCATGAAAAGAGCAGGTGCATTGGTCAAACCAAAGGGCATGACCATGAACTCGTAATGACCATCACCAGTACGAAAGGCGGTTTTATGTACATCTTCTTCGAGGACTCGAAGTTGATGGTACCCAGAACGAAGATCGATCTTTGAAAAGCAGGTCGCGCCTTGCAATTGATCGAAGAGGTCATCGATGCGAGGAAGAGGGTATCGGTTCTTGACAGTAAGCTTGTTGAGCTCACGATAGTCAATACACATTCGAAATGATCCATCTTTCTTTTTAACGAACAAAACAGGAGCGCCCCAAGGAGAAGTACTAGGGCGTATAAAGCCTTTATCAAGAAGCTCTTGAAGTTGACTCGAGAGTTCTTGCATCTCAGAGGGTGCTAAATGGTAAGGAGACTTAGCGACAAGCATAGCGCTAGGCACTAAATCGATGCGAAAACTGACAGAAAGAGCAGGAGGCGGACCAGGAAGATCGTCAGGAAACACATCGGGAAAATCACGTACGACAGGAACGTCGCTTATGCTTGGGCTTTTGTCCTTCTTTTCCACAATGTGGGCGAGAAAGGTGAAGGTACCCTTGCGTAAACATTTGTTCGCTTGGATACACGACATAAGCTTGAGACCTTGAGAAGGTTTCTCGCCATACACGTGTAGAGAATCACCATTTGGAAGAGGAAGGCGGATGAACTTTTCGGAACAAACGACTTCAGTACGAACTCGCCTAAGCCAGTCTATGCCTACTAGGATGTCAAAGCTACCCATTTGCATAGGTATAAGATTGATTGAGAATGTATGATCATTAAGAAACAAGTAACAATTGGAAAGAATGGAATCGACATCGACGGATTTACCATTAGCGACTTCGACAGCGAAAGATCTTGGCAACTTAGAGCGTTTACACATAAGCAAAGGTTCGAATTCTAACGACACAAAACTTTTATCTGCGCCAGTATCAAATAGACAAGAAGCATAAACATGGTTCACAAGAAACGTACCAGTGATGACATCATTTGCATTTTGAGCCTGAGTGGCATTGATGACAAAAGCTCGGCCTCGAGCTTGCTGTTGAGGCTGCTGGTGTGGTGGCTGCTGCTGCTGCTGCTGCTGTGGTTGGTTTCTTTGAGGACAGACATTGGCGAGATGATTGAGATCGCCATATTTAAAACATGCTCTCACAGGAGCAGCTTGAGGTTGAGCCTGATTAGGAACAAGGTTTGCAACGATAGCCTGATCTTGGGCAGGCTTTGGGTTGTAGCAACAACAATCGGCGAAATGCCCCAGCCTGTGGCAGGTGGCGCATTTGCGACATGGGTGCTAGTATGGTGATGGTAAGAACATTGGTTACACTTTGGCCATGTCCCAGTGTAGTTTCTTCTTGGTAGCTCTAGGGTTGTGGGATTAACGGCGGCTACTGATTGGATGGGTTGAGGGTTTGGCGGAGTGATGACCGCACAGTTCTGGCTTGAAGCCTTCCTCTTCTTACCTCGGTTTTTCTTGGATTGGGAGGATGAAGGTTCAACAGTGGTGGTGGTGGTATCAGTAACGGCTTGGTGCGTGCTTTTTGTCGAAACCTTGTCATAGGTTCCATGAAGGACGCAATTGTTATTGAGTTCGGTGGCTATGCTAAAGGCTTCCTCTATGGTTTTAGGGCAAGCAGAGGCAACATGGTTAACCAAAGAAGGTGCAACACAACGAATGAACTTGGCTATGGTTTTGGGGACGAAGTCGACCTGTCCAGGGCAAAGTACACTATGTTGTTTGAAACACGTAATCAAACCATCCATGTCGCTCCCCTTTTGCGTTAAGTTCCAAAATTCGTTCTCCAATTTTTGGAGCTCGTGAGGAGGATAAAAGTGATCTTTCATGAGCTGCTTGAGCTCATCCCAAGGCATGGCATGTGCAACATCGTTTCCCCTCTTGTTGCATCCGGTGGTCCACCACTCGAGTGCCCTCGAGCGGAAAAATCCAGTTGCGTTCAAGGTTCGCAGGTTATCGGGGCATCCACTTTGCAGGAAGGTGAGCTCGATCGCGTCGAACCAATTCATCATGGCGGTGGCGCCATCTTTCCCAGTAAACTCCAGGGGTTTACATGCCATAAATTTTTTGAATTGGAATGACGATCGAGATGTTTCCACCTTAGAGTCCACAGAGCCATGAGGAGAGTCAGGATTAATTTTGCTAATGATATCAGGGATAACCTTAGCCATTTGCGTAGCCATAAACTTCATACAATCCTTTTTCGACATTGTTTTGGAGCTAGAACCCTTCTTTGATTGGAGCTTCTTGGACGCGCTGGACGACAACTAAAAGATCGAAAGAGAAGGAAAGGATGAGACTTGATCATAAATTCAAAATAAGTTTGCAAGTATAAGCATGCATGTATGATGTATCACGTTTGGTTCACATAATTAGCATGGATTCAACAAGTATAAACATGTATGAATGCATAAAAAGAGTATAAATTTAGTTTGTTCACGAGAATTATTATTGTTTTTGATTGCACAAGACGTGCGAATTGTGTAACAGTTTTGAAATGAACGAGGTAACAAGTATAAAATCACATATAAATTGAATCAGATAAAATAGAGGCTCATAAAACATAGGATTGTTTCGGGTAGAGAAACGTCAACTATTCCAAATTGAATCGAAAGTCCTTTCAAATTAGATAAACGTGCTTTGGCCTATAGGTAAGATACTCTCGTCGAGAAGCGATTAACGGTATCTTACCCTTCCAGTTACTACACGTCTCTAATTGATCGAAAAAATCAAAACGTTGACGAGATTGAAAATCAAGGAATGGGACTTATTCGACAAGGTGCGGGTTTGACCCCTAACTTGACGATTTCGTACCCTAATGTCATTAGTACTCGTCGGGATCAAAATATAATTTCAACACTTTGACGAGGGTCTACTAGAGTTTGAATTGGAAATTTACCATTAAGATGTTGATTTCACTCCTAGCTTAATGGCGAAACTTCGTGCAAAAATAAGAATAAGCGGAATGAGAGTTGTTCACCCAATTGTGGGTTTCACGCCTATTTTGGTAAACTCGTCTCTTTTGTATAAAGAGTGTCTTCAAGTCTTCAAGTGTATTGTGTAAAATGTCTTAAGAATAACATTTTAAGCAAGAATCAAGAATGGTCAAAATATGGTTCCTACTATAGACTAGGTCGAACATGGCAATTCTATCTAATTCCTTATAGTTATGGCTCTGATACTGTCGCAACCCCGTCCCCTAATTTACCCGGGAACGGGCAGCCGCGGCCAGTTTGGGTGGTATCCGTATTTTATCCATTTTGGCAGCAGAAATTTCATCAGGACCGTACTTAGGAAATATTTTATCAAAGTAAAATACCACGCTTTTAATATATCAAACACGTGGGAAAATCCCAAGTTTCAAGTACATACATTTACATAGGGATAAACCCTATTTTATTTAATAAAACATCTCTTTATTTTTTTAGGTAACTTTATTGCCACTTTTCCAAGCCTTCAGTGCTGTCCAGGTGGCTTCTATTTGGCTTTCACATTTTGTTACCTGAAACGCGTTTAATAACATTTTGTCAGTGGGAAATACTGGTGAGTAAATCCCAGTTTAATCAAGTTTAATAAAGACCATTGTACAGTATTGAGGGCGATCGCGCAATTACATTTGTTTCCATCTATTCAATTACCACCCACGGTACTGTCAACCCGACTTGTGGTCATGTTACTCCTCGCAAGGCAGTAACAAATTTTGTATACAAAACTCCAACATACCGACGATAATTGTAGAATACAAATACTCAATAACTGTTTAATATAATTTAATTTAGGTGAGGCTTTGAAAAAACCGTTAGCAAAAAGGAGATTACTCGTCTTAGGTTTTCTTTAAGGTTTCCTGGAGATTATCTATAATTTACACAAATGCACATGCGTTAGTATAATAACCCTTAATATTTACATTAGTAATACCCTCCCCGAGACGGCATCCCAACGACTACGTCAGGCAGAACCACGACAGCCGTTACAGAACCCTAGATTAATCGGGTAGCGTATCTAATACGTAACCGGGGTTATGATACTTACAACAAGGCAGAACTTCATTATTTAGGGGGTATTATACCCAAGAATTATATTAATTCTTCAGAAATTTAAGAGAGAAAGAGTTTCGATGTGATTTGGGACTAAAGGCCGAAGGTCTCTATTTATAGGTGACCCTTCGACTTCCTCCACGGCCCGCGTAAGCCGTAGCCAAAGGCTTCGAGGCCCGCGACGTAGGGAAATAGGGGCTAGGGTTGCTGATTCGTTGAGTTTAGCTTTGACACGATTATGACACGTGGCAGCATCGGGCTGCGACTCATGTCCATGTTGTCGCGCCCCGCGTAAGAGACCCTAAGGGTCTACGCGGCCCGCGAGCGACACATAAAACTTGATTTTTATTTACTTTTAATTATATATTGTATTTTGGGCTCGGTTTTCGCATATGGGGTGAATTTTAAGACTTATTGGGATATTTTAATATATTAGGGTGTCAAAAATTATTTTGAGGGTTGTTATATCCTCCCCACCTTATTTTAGAGCTCGTCCTCGAGATCTACCGGAATAAATGCGGGTATTTCCTTTGCATTTCTGATTCAAATTCCCATGTGTATTCTGGTCCTCTTTTGGAGTCCCATTTCACTTTGACCAGAACTAATCTCTTGTGTTTGAGGTTCTTGACTTTCCTGTCTTCAATTTGTAGAGGTCTTTCTACAAATTTTAACTGCTCATTTACCTCTATATCCTTAAGAGGTACTACCAGTGATTCATCAGCTAAGCATTTCTTGAGATTAGATACATGAAGTACATCATGTATTCCTGCCATTTCCTCTGGCAGTTGTAGCTGATAGGCTACAGGTCCTATTTTTCTAATAATCTCAAAAGGTCCAACATACACGGGGCTTAACTTTCCTCTTTTGATGAATCTGACTACTCCTTTCCAAGGAGAGACTTTCAATAACACTTTGTCTTCTACTTGAAATTCCAACGGCTTTCGCCTGTTATCTACATAGCTCTTTTGTCGATTACGTGCTATTTTTAGTCGTTCTTTGACTTGAATGATTTTGTCTGTTGTCCCTTGTACTATCTCAGGTCCGGATAGTTGCTTTTCCCCAATTTCTGCCCAACAGACTGGGGTTCGGCACTTTCGTTCATAAAGTGCTTCGAATGGTGCAACATTAATACTTATGTGATAACTATTATTGTAAGAAAATTCCATTAATGGTGCACTAAGCATATCCTCCATTGTCTGAATTGTCCTTTCACTTTGTACGTCCGTTTGAGGATGATAAGTTGTGCTTAGATTCAACTTAGTTCCCATTGCTTTTTTAGAAACTTGTCCAAAAATGAGAGGTAAAACGACTATCTCTGTCAGAAACAATTGATAAAGGAATTCCATGCAATGAAACTATTTCATTTACATACAATTTAGCTAATTGTTTCACACTGAAAGTTTCCTTCATTGGTAGGAAATGAGCTGACTTAGTTAGACTGTCTACAATCACCCAGATTGTATCATTACCCTTCCTTGTTTTGGGTAGTTTGGTAACAAAATCCATTGTTATCAATTCCCATTCCACACTAGCATTTCTAACTGTAGTAACAAGCCCGAGGGTTTCTGGTGTTCAGCTTTGACTTGTGAACATGTTAAACACTTAGAAACATAAGCTGCTATATCCTTTTTCATTCCTATCCACCAGAAATTCTTTCTTAAATCTTGATACATCTTATCACTTCCAGGATGCATCGTATACTTAGACTTATGGGCTTCTTCTAATATACGGTGGCATAGGTTTCCTAATTTGGGTATCCACATTCTTTTCTTATGGAATCTCCAAATTCCATCAGTTCCTTATTCTAATTCTTTAATCATTCCTTTTAACTTTTTAGTATCATCCTTGATTACTGATTCTTGTGCTTTTCTAATTTGCTCATTTAAATCTACTTGTAGATTTAATTTAAGAGAACGTACTATTTTTGGCTTTTCATGATACTTTCGACTTAAAGCATCGGCCACTACGTTTGCTTTTCCTGCATGATACTGGATATTACAATCATAAACACTAAGAATCTCCATCCAGTGTCTTTACCTCATGTTCAACTCCTTTTTCCCGAAGACATACCTTAAACTCTTATGGTCGGTGAAAATGGTAAACTTACTACCTTAAAGGTAATGTCTCCAAATTTTCAAAGCAAAAATTATTGCTCCTAATTCTAAATCATGGGTTGAATAATTCTCTTCATGATTCTTAAGTTGTCTAGATGCATAAGCTATAACATTTTGACGTTGCATCAATACACATCCATAACCTAACTTAGAAGCGTCACAATAGACTACAAAGTCTTCAGTTCCTTCTGGTAACGCTAATATAGGTGCATTGGTTAATCTTTGCTTAAGAATTCTAAAGGCTTCTTCTTGTTTTGGTCCCCATTCAAATTTAACAGATTTACAGGTTAGCTTAGTTAAAGGAATGGCTATTCTAGAAAAATCTCGAATAAATGTCCTATAGTAACCAGCTAGTCCTAAGAAACTTCTAATCCTCAGTTGGTGACTCAGGGGTTTTCCATTTGGTAATCGCCTCGATCTTGGTGGGATCCACATGAATTCCTTCATGATTGACTAAATGTCCAAGAAACTGTACCTGTTCTAACCAAAACTCACACTTCGAAAACTTAGCATAAAGCTTTTCCTTCCTCAATAAACTTAGAAGTGTGTGCAAATGCTTTGCATGCTCCTCTTTACTCTTAGAGTAAATAAGAATATCATCTATAAAGACAATTATGAATTTATCCAAATATGGCTTACATATTCGGTTCATCATGTCCATAAATGCAGCTGGGGCATTGGTTAAACCAAATGGCATGACAGTAAATTCATAATGGCTGTATCTTGTTCTAAAAGCAGTCTTAGGAATGTCCTCTTCTTGTACCTTTAATTGATGATATCCTGACCGTAAATCGATCTTAGAGAAAAATCGAGCTCCTTGCAATTGATCGAACAGATCATCGATCCTCGGTAATGGGTACCGGTTCTTAATCATGACCTTGTTCAACGCACGGTAGTCAATGCACATACGCATTGATCCGTCTTTCTTTTTGACGAATAAAATTGGTGCTCCCCATGGTGATGAACTTGGCTGTATGAATCCTTTTTCCAACAATTTGTCTAACTGTTTCTTCACTTCCTGCATCTCTGCGGGTGCCAAACGGTAAGGTGCTTTGGCAATTGGTGCTGTCCCTGGTAGCAGATGGATTCTGAATTCAACTTCCTTGTCCAGTGGTAATCCTGGTAATTCTTCTGGGAATACATCTGAAAACTGAGATACTACTGGAATATCTTTTAGTTCTTTTCCTTTAGTGTTAGTGATTATCGAAATCAAATGCACTATAGATCCTTTTCTTATATAACTTGCGGTTTTCATCACAGAGATGAATTTTGTGGATCTAGAGGGGCTTATCTCCTTTAATTGTTATCTTTTCACCCCTTGGTGAATTTACTTGAATTGACTTTTGATCACATAAAATACTGGCTTTATTGGCTATTAACCAATCCATTCCTAATACAACATCAAATCCTGCCAGATTCATTGGGTAAAGGTTTGTAATAAACTTTTGATTTAAAAATTCTATTCTTGCCCCCTACAAGATTTCAGAAATCCTAACGGTTTCCCCATTCGCTGTTTCTACTAGACATTCTTGTGAGAGTTTAGTTAATGGTTGATTGAGAAGTTTGCAAAATGAAGTATTAATAAAACTTTGGTTTGCACCAGAGTCAAATAATACTTTAGCAAAAACATCATTAACTAAAAACGTACTAGCTATCACGTCCGGAATCATCTTGGCTTCATCTGCCGTCAAAACAAATGCTCTAGCATTTTTGGTGTTCTTGTTGCCCATGGCTGGAACTAGTTTCGGGCAATTGGGCTTGATGTGGCATTTTTCTCCATAGTTGAAGCACATTCCATTGTTCGGTTTTCTCCTGCAATCTTCTTCCTTGTGTCCTGGTATCTTGCAGAAATTGCAGTAGGTGGAGCATTTTCCCGAATGCTTTTTCTTGCAAGCCTTGCAGTACGGTGCAGAGGTAGAACCTATATTCCTACTGTTGGAATTTCCATAACGAAATTCTTGGGTAAGCCTCTAAGCTAGGTTCCTTCTCTGGTCTTCTTCTCGTGTACGTATTAACTCATCTGTCAATGTATTTGCTAGTTCTACAGCTTCTTATATGGTTTGAGGTCAAGTTGCCTTGACTACACGCCTAATCTCCCCGATTAATCCCCAGATGTAACAGGAGATTAATACTGGTTCTGGTGACGCAAGGGTTGGCACTATTCTAGCATATTCGAAGAATAACGTGGTGTATCCCTTACTATCTACTCCCGTCATCCTAAGGTTTAGAAATTTATTTGCTATCTGTTCCTTTTCATTGGGAGGGCAGAATTTCCTTTCTGCCATATTCTTAAATTCCTCCCATTCCATATTGTAAACCCTATTACTTCCCCTAGTCTGGAGGATTATGTTCCACCATTCTAAGGCTTAGTTTTTAAACAGATTGGAAGCAAACATTATCTTATCCTCGTTCGCACATTTGCTTATTTTTAAGACTGCCTCAGTATTTTCTATCCAGCGTAGAGTTGCAATGGATCCTTCATTGCACGAGAATTCCATTGGTTTGCAGGACCAGAATTCTTTATAAGAACAACCATAAGGCATGGTTCTTTTTCTTTTGGGAATGGGCGCTTGAAGTAAGGGTCCATTGTTTACGTTGTGTTCCAGTTCAGTTGGTCGTTTACTGCTATGTTTACTTTTATTATCTGCTTCCCTAACAGTTTGAATAATAAATGGCATTGCATCTATGATTCCTTGTGCCACTATGTGTTGGATGGCACTATTATCCACTTGGTTTCCATTGTTATTGTTGTTCGGATTCTCATTATTCGGGTTATTGTCATTCTGGTTGTTATCACTCTGGTTTTCTTGATTCACTTCGTTGTCCATCTGGATTTTAAACATTTACCACGTATTAATATCACAAAATAATATTTGATACAACCATTCACACAACATGCATATTGGTCAAAAACGTCGATCATTGCGACTTACTCTTTCTTATATAGTATGCATCTACTACAAACCAACACTGAAAATTAAAATTACAATCAACTAAAATTGAAATTACACTATTAGTAGGCATCCATAGCTATATTTTAGATCTTTTTTCAAACATACACACATATTATATATTATTATATTATTATTATTACTACTACCATCACCATCACAGATATAGATTCATCCAGAAATCCATATTGCGCTCGTCGTACTTCCAGACGAGTCGCTCTCCGACCTGCCTCATTCTCTCACTACTTTCTAAAATTTCTTCTTCGAAAGTTTGGAGCTCTTACACATTTTCTGCACTCATTGGGGTTGCAGGTGCTGGGACTGGGTTTGGGAACTGGGGTGCGGGTTCCTGGTACGGGTAAGGATTCTCTAAAATTTCCCTAATGTATTCATCGTTATCATAGTAGGGATCTAGAGGGTCCAAACCTGGGTAGGCTGCTAGATTCGGCATGTGTTCATCTTATGCTATTGGGTATCGTTGCACAAAATCCCTATTGTCATCCCACCACGGGTCATAATCTGGGTCTAAGGGATTGGGTGCTGGTACCCTAGGTATCTCCGCTGGGTTAAAATCATGCATTTCAACTTGATTTTCTGGGTTATTTTCTACTTCCATTGGCTGAGTGGGGAATAGTGGTAATGGTTGGGGTGCTATCAGTTGCTCCAGGTTAGGGTCGGCAGCTGTGGTTGCTAAGATATGAAAGTTTGCTAAACTCCTATTAAGCATATCCTGGGCGTGGGCATCTGTTTCTCTTTTAGCGGCTGCTAGGGCTCTCTGTTGTTGCAACTTTTTCATTCGTTTCCTACGTTCATGCGCTCCCCTGCTGAACCATCCTCTCTTTTTAGGAGGGAATGGCTCTTCAGACTGAGCCTTAAACACGAATATCCCGTCTTAATTATCAGTTGAATACCCTGAGAGGGCAGGCTGTGAAGAGGTGCCTTCGCTCCTAGGCGAGCTGGACAACTAACAATACGCGTCGGAAGGTCCTTGGTCGCTCATACTGTAAACTAACAAATAGTCAAATAACACACAACAATAAAATACAAATATGCATGTAGTTCCGTAATTTATTTCCTAACACTTTGAATAATATCTTGGTGTCAGCAGAACACTTCTGTGGCTGAATCAATGGCTTAGCTCTGATACCACCTTCTGTCGCAACCCGCGTCCCCAAATTTACCCAGTAACGGGCGGCCGCGACCAGTTTTGGTGGTATCCGTATTTTATCCATTTTGGCAGCGGAAATTTCATCAGGACTGTAGTTAGGAAATATTTTATCAGAGTAAAATACCACGCTTTTAATATATCAAACACATGGGAAAATCCCAAGTTTCAAGTACACACATTTACATAGGGATAAACCCTATTTTATTTAATAAAACATCTCTTTATTTTCTTAGGTAACTTTATTGCCACTTTTCCAAGCCTTCAGTACTGTCCAGCTGGCTTCTATTTGGCCTTCACATTTTGTTACCTGAAACGCGTTTAAAAACATTTTGTCAGTGGGAAATACTGGTGAATGAATCCCAGTTTAATCAAGTTTAATAAAGACCATTGTACAGTATTGAGGGCGGTCGCGCAATTACATTTGTTTCCATTTATTCAATTACCACCCACGGTACTGTCAACCCGACTTGTGGTCATGTTACTCCTCGCAAGGCAGTAACAAATTTTGTATACAAAACTCCAACATACCGACGATAATTGTAGAATACAAATACTCAATAACTGTTTAATATAATTTAATTTAGGTGAGGCTTTGAAAAAACCGTTAGCAAAAAGGAGATTACTCGTCTTAGGTTTTCTTTAAGGTTTCCTGGAGATTATCTATAATTTACACAAATGCACATACGTTAGTATAATAACCATTAATATTTACATTAGTAATACCCTTCCCGAGACGGCATTCCAACGACTACGTCGGGCAGAACCACGACAGCCGTTACGGAACCCTGGATTAATCGGGTAGCGTATCTAATACGTAACCGGGGTTATGATACTTACAACGAAGCAGAACTTCGTTATTTAGGGGGTATTATACCCGAGAATTATATAAATCCTTCAGAAATTTGAGAGAGAAAGAGTTTCGGTGCGATTTGGGACTGAAGGCCGAAGGTCTCTATTTATAGGTGACCCTTCGACTTCCTTCGCAGCCCGCGTATGACGTAGCCAAAGGCTACGCGGCCCGCGACATAGGGTAGTAGGGGCTAGGGTTGCTGATTCGTTGAGTTTAGCTTTGACACGATTATGACACGTTGCAGCACCGGGCTGCGCCCCATGTCCATGTTGTCGCACCCCGCGTAAGAGACCCTAAGGGTCTACGCTGCCCGCGAGCGACACATAAAACTTGATTTTTATTTATTTTTAATTATATATTGTATTTTGGGCTCGGTTTTCGCATATGGGGTGAATTTTAAGACTTATTGGGATATTTTAATATATATATATTAGGGTGTCGAAAATTATTTTGAGGGTTGTTATAGATACCAATCTGTCACAACCCCAACTGATGGCGGAATCATCGGGATGAGACGAAATAGATTGCAAGAGACTTCATAACACTATTTGTGACAATATTTAAATCAACCATTTTCATTTCATAATAAAATTGTCAACACATTACAAGAAATTCAAATAACAACATTGTTCATAACATAAACATAACAAAATTGATACAACAATTTAAGCCGAAGACGTATATATAAGTATTATTTTGGTTATATAATAGTATGTCCAATAGTCAAGCATGAGGTAGAAGATTAAATCTTCATTTAGGTACCTCTAAGTTTCATGGAAATCATATAGGAGGTAGGAAGAGAAGTCTTCCATTTAGGCACCTCTAAGTGTTCACCACTACACTTGATGTAAAAAACATTCAAGGAGGGTCATGAACTACAAGTAATACAAGAATATTAAACACTAATCTATAAGAAATCATCAAGCAATGTGTGGATTTAATGTAGGACAACCCAAGTTAATCCTTAATCTCACATTCATCAAGCTTTGAACTCCAATATCACTTATAGGTTAAACCCTTTGAACAAAACAGAAAATTGTGAGGATTAATCCTCTGATTTTGAATGTTTCAACCTTGTTTTTAAGCCTAACTAACCATAGGAGTGGTTATAAGCATAAGGACATAGATTTGAGATGAGTTAGACTCAAGTTGAACAAGTTTTAGTAAAGGTTTAATCAAAACAGAAACAAACAGTGAACTTTGGAGCCTTTTTGGCGACATTCCAGGAACTGATTTTCTGTGAAAAACCCATGGAATCGAAGCTATGGTTAATCCAAGCACACAGGAAAAGGAATGAGGTAAATCAGACAAGAATTGAGTGAGTTATGCTCACTTTAGTGAAGAGGTATGCTTCTGCCCGAACTTCTGCAATCAGCTGCGAATTTGGGTGATTTGGGAGTGATTAGAGAGAGTTGGGAGTGATTAGAAAAGTGAAAATGGCTTGGAGATGGCTTGGTATTTATAGGGGAGGATTAGGGTTAGTTGTTGGGCATTAATTATAATTAGTTGGTTGATAAAAAAATTAAAACAAAACAATATTGCAGCCATACGTGCGGCTGCAAAGTTGCTGTCTTCTATTTATTTATTTCTTTAATTTATCCCACTAAGACTGTGGGGTATGGGGCTTGGGTTGGGGCGTGGGTTGGCTGAAAACGCCCAATCCACCACCCCGGGTGGGCTTGGGTTGGGGCGTGGCCCAAGGGACGGGAGTTTTAAGCCGGGCATGGGGCGGGTCTAGCAAGGTGACATGGCGGGCTCTCAATTGCCAAACCAAACTAGCCGTTGGCCTAGCCGTTGGGGGCATTTAAAAAAAATTCCTTTATAAATACCTTACCATATTTAACATTTTTCTCACACAATATCAAACACATAAAACACAATCTTGTCATGAGTTCTTCAAGTTCAAGTGAATCGTCATCATCATCTGACGATGGTGCGGAAATATTTCTACAAACGATCGCTTAAGTTGCCATTTTCTCCATCCTTTGGCACCCACTCTCTCTCACTCACCACCACTATCCACCAACATTTTCATCTTATATAGAGTTTGGCTTGTCCTAGGATCCAAGATTATAAGAGTTTATATTTATAACAATTTAATCTTGTTGGTTAACTTGTTTATTCATACAAGCTTGATGATGTTTATCATTATGCCCATTCTTGGCTAAAGTTCTTGCATTACTTGGTGAAGATGAACCTTTAATATTTCTGAATTTCTTAGTTTTAGACTTTTCTTTTCATGTGTGTTAATGAATTTGAATCTGATTTTGTTATATTGAAAGTGAGCTTTAATCATTATAAAAACACTTTAACCACTTGGAAGGGGATTAGAAGTGTCACACCCCAACCAATGGCGGAAACATCAAGGCGGGACAAACGAGATTGCTCAAAGACAATATAACGCTAAATTTGTGACAATAATTTATGTATTAAAGTTTCATTTCATTTCACTAATCAAGCATTACATTGTTCATGAAAATGAAAAATACAACAATTTCAAGTTTCACGGCTAAAACATAAAACACATAAAAAAGACTTGTGAGTTTCTAGTCCACCCTAGATATATTTCTTGTATTTGCATCATCAGATATTGCCTGCAACATGTATAAAATATCTTTCAACACAAATTATGTCGGTGAGCATACTAGTTTGTCCACGTAGCATGAGTATGAATAAAGTCTCAGATCCACATGTTAATTGTATACTAAGTTATATAATTATACTAGCTTGTAATAACTATAAATCAAACCAAAGTGTCCAATAGCGTAATCTTATCACCGAAGTGAATATGACCGTATTGATTGAATACTTAACAATGACCCAACAAACGGGGTAGTGTGCTACTCCTATAGTGTTATTGATGTTAGGGAGGCTTGCAAAGTTAAGTGATAGATAACATGCATACGAGTGTCCTAGTATGTATAAACAAGTAGCATAACAAATAGCATGTTTAAGGATTGAGTGATTGATTGATTGTATGTGTGATTGTGAATTTAATATCGATACATGTTGCAACCCAAAGTGATTTAAAGCGTAAAATGGGTCAAGTATACTCATGGTTTGCGAAGATATTTCCACAAAATGCGAGTGAGTGGTTTCAAGAATTTTAAAGTATTAAAATACATAAAAAAAGATATCTTGCTTAGATACTTATTTAGATACTCTTTTTAGTTAGTGTTTTCCATGAGTGTTACACTCATTAGAAGTCCAATATAAGGAGTCCAAGACTTTGGTAAATTCCCCTTAACATATAACATTCAACCATGGTCTTGGTTGATGTTATAGTTCGGTTTTTGGAAGTATTATATAGGTATATTATATAGTGATGTATTTGTCATGTTTTAGAGGTAGGGTAATCTACTAAACCCATGATATTCACCATTGCACAAAGTCACCACAAGGATGATTTGGATGGTCATGAATACAAGTATGAATACTTAATTAAACTATCTAATTCACTAGGTAACCAAGTGAGGATAACTAGATGAGTGCCTCCAACATTGTATGGTTGGAGACTTGGTGTAGCTTTGCTCACTTTGTTACTTGGAGATTACTTAGGGACTTAGAAAGAATGAAATGGAGGCATATGAACCTCAAAGTTTCAGGAACATCACCTAAACATAAGTCTCTCAACAATAGAACTTGTTGGTAACTCGGTTTGGTGTGCAAAAGTTCCAAGAAACAAAGTAAAAATAAGACAAGTTTAAAAAGTTTGATAAAATCCTAACTTTGGACATCAAAATGGTGATATACCATCTTTGTTTACTTTGGTAAACATATAGTAATACTCCTAGAGGTTATCTAAGGAAGGAGAAGAAGAAAAAAAAGGAAAAAGTCCAAAAGTGGAAGATTTCTTGATGATTTGATATAGTTCAAAGGGGTTTAGGAGTGTTGAAAGTGTTTAGGAGGTGGGGAAGGGTTGTATTTATAAGTGGGTATTAGGGTTTGGGAGTTAATGAAATTGGCTATGAGTTAGGACATCAAAGAAAGTGGTTGGGGAGATGGAAAAATTTCATTTTGAGTCCTTTGAGTTGTTGGGTTCGTTATTTGGTGCTCAAAACACATAGTTAAACATTCTTTTTAGGGTTTTAAAGTGTATGTAAGAATGTATGAACATGTATCAATATAACTCCGAGAAAATATAATCTCGATGTATGGCTCGGTTTTAAAATAAAAACATGTATGTCTTGATTGTTTATGTATTATGCATGTATGATTAAACAAGTATGGTATAAAATATAGTTTCTATTATGATCAAGTCTTGAATTGCATAATTAATTGAATATAAAATACAAATTAAAATAAATTGGAAAAAGACTTAAAAATACGGAATGTTACAAAAAGTGTGGTTTGAGTTAAGTTTTTGCCTTGCACAGAGAGTAGTATACTTGATGTGCATGGACATGGTTTTTCAAATTCCTACTACCCTTGAGGAGGTAACACCAAATCAAGGGAACCATAGTAGATAATGGGTCAAATCCCTTATAATCAAAATTTATTTAATACATTTTCTAGCTTTAAAGGATGGTTGCCCTGCTGCTTCTGACCAATATAGTCGAGTGTAATGTATGCCCAAAAAAGGAAGCCTACTAATTTATAGCATTAATAGCATAAAAATTCTTTTCTTCATAGAACGACTTTAGGTGGGTTCTTTCACAGAGTACTCGAGAGAAAACACCAAATAGGCACATTTTTTGTATAATTAATGATCTCTTGAAAAGTCATTAACTAAATAAGTTAATTTACACATTATTGAGAAGTCGGTTCCAAGTGATTCTTCTTGTTATTTCTTTCATTTATTTTTTATTGCTTTGTTTTACTTTTAAACCCTTTTCACGGAAATCACTTTTTCGTTTAACTAGACGTTGATAACATTCCAATACACTTTTTGTTTTGACGAAACGTTGATAACATTCCAGTATTGAAAGCTCTTTTGTCCTTGGACGATCTCGATATCTTACCTTCGCTATACTAGGTTAACGGTGGGTGAACTTGCCCTAACGTGTTGTAGAAGTGATTGTATTTTATTGTGTTTATAGATTTAAAGCTTGATATATTGTTAAAACCAGTCTAAAATAGTTAATATTTCTATACACGTCTCGACGCGTCACAAGGATTGTTGCAGGTCTAAACTTACCATCCACCACCCACGCCACGTCATCTTCGCTGATTTTCTATGTAAAGTTGACTCATCGCAACCACCGGGTTACCCGACACAGATCTGTCACCATCGTTACCAACCATCAACCACAAATCTACCATCTTTGATATAACTACCAACTAACCCTATACACATTGGCCACCATTGACACCATCAATCAGTGTCAACCTTATCCGATGACAAACTTGTTACGTGAAAAACTTAACAGGTGAAACAATACACACATCGGCATTCACAACTATCATGCATCTTCAAACACGGTTAAACATCAGCGACCACCATCACCGTCCACCACCGAGTGAACAATAGCTTAAAGATGGATTGAAAAAACACGACGAAGGAGGCGGAAATCGGTGAAGCGGTGAAAGGTTATCGTCGGGTCGGCCAACAAACGACGCTTACCATTATGATACCAGCAGTTCAAAAAAATAATCTAGAAATAATTACAAAAGGTTGATACTAAATTTAATATACGATTGAATGTAGTGTGCAGCTACAAAGGCTTGAATAGCATGCAACTTTGATGTAAATACACATATTAATTACAACTTAAATTTGTCTAAGATATTAAGCAAGTGATTTCGTCAAATATTCCAAACAAGTAAAAACATCCAAACTTAAGGATGCATTGTGTAACTGAACCGGCTAAGATACATAAATCAAAGGAATACCTCTGGACATAAATCACAAAAAATATCTAGTGAAAGGTAACAAAAAAAACAATAGATAACAAAAGTAAATGTGCAAGGATACAAATCCTGAAAATTTAAATAAAACGACCCTTAAACTTAGTTCAATAAATATAAAAGGATTACCTCTCCATGTCAATATTGCACTATATAGATGCAAAATATATGATATAAGAATACCCAATGAACTTTGAGATTCAATACGTGTGGTCACCACGGTCATGTGCATTTTTGTTTTGCTTGATTCTTCTTCAACATGTTTGAACAAACCATCGTTTGTATCACAACTCCAAGATCTCCATGTAACCTTGAAACACCACCCATTACATATAAACGTACCAAAGTGAAATGTTTCTATATGCATTTACCACTAACAACACGTATTGAGTTATAATTCACATGCAATATTGAACATCACTCCCTCTTTAGATCTAATACAAATGAGATCGTTGTATAATATGCCAGGCACAATTTGTGTATCTACAACAACTTACATATTTTCCCACTTGTCATTCCAATTCTAAAACAATGAATTCATTGCGGAAACTTTCATTCTAGAACAATTACTTATCTTTTCTTCTTGCAGAAACTTTCATAAGTTAGAGGCTCATTTGTGCACTACACCTAGCTCAAAGGATAATATCTTGCAATTGAATTATCACTAATAAAAGGTATTCTTCTCTAAACTCCGTAAAATAAGAGATTGGGTTATAGATATGGCTTATAAGAAAGTCAAAATTACTTGTTCTATGAAGATCTACAAGGTTTATCTCATTTATTTTTACATACCTAGCATAGTAGGTTTTATATATCACTTGGTAAATAGCTATTTTCGTGTTCTTTATGACGATGGCATACTAGCTTACAATAATATCCGTTTGTTTCTTTTTTTTTTTTTTTTTACTTTTTTGTCTTCATGGCTAGCTATTTGAAGAACGGTCATAGAATGTAGCATTAGATTCGTTATAATCAAGCTAAATGTGATCTTGTGCATACCTTTTCACGTAATATTGTTATTCAGTACATATTTTTTTATCATTAGTACTATATCAAAAAATGTATTTTATGTAATTTGAGTTAACATTATATTGCTATCATTGCTGAAATAGTCATCCCTTAGGAATGGGTAACTTATTTGTGAAATAATTAAACCCTTAATTTGCCAAAAGTATCGAAACTCTTGTTTTGTGTTTAATGAGTTATATTTAAACCCTATTTAAAAAAGATGTTTTATTCATCTTTTTTTTACCGCCAGCGAATAAAAGCCTGGCTACGGGTAATAACCCAATGGCAAAATATGACCATACGCCCGCGATCAATCGCTGACCACCATCTGCGGTTTCAAGGAAAACCCGATGCCCAAAGGGCCCACTTAACCGGATTCAAACTTGAGACCTTTGACCTTCATGTAAGATTAAATATATTTATTTTATATTTAATCTAGTAGCCATTATAATCATTTACATTATATGGATCAAAATATATAACAATCCTATTAAATAATTAGTTGGTAATTGTTGATGGGCCCAATTACCCTTATTAACTAATTAGGGTTTCCTCTTGGGTGCATATATAAGGAGACTTATGTGGAGGTTAAGGGGTTACACAGTTACACAATCAGACATCCCATTAGCCATAACATCATAATGCTCGACCTCCTCTCCTACAACCGATACCCTTTTCGGTTTTTTCTTAGCCACCATCATTAGATTGCACCCTAAGGAGGAACCAGACCAAACTAACAACTATGTCAAACACTATTGCTGCATCTACATCTGGATTCTCTGCTGGCCTGTACTGATGCAATCAAAGGTATGTTTTTCATGTTTTCCTTCATGTATAAACAGAACTGAACCAACATGTGGTATCAGAGCATATGTTGATTAGTCAGTTCTGTTTTCGTATCCATAATTCTGGGATTGAAACTTGGAAAACGGAATTTTGAAACCTTATGAATCATAACAGCCGGTTTCGAGTCGGCCTTGTCCACTCGAGATCATTGTTTTCGGATAAAAGCTTAATCATATGTTTATTCGAAATTAACTGGTTTATGTTTTAGCCGAAATCTGTTTAGAAAATTATTAATTTTCAGGTTTCGGGTTCCAGAACTTTATGTTTTACTTTTTTAGGGTTCATCACTTGTTCTTAGAAAATTCGAAAATTCTATTATGTTTTGGAATATGATTCGGATTATTAAGTGTTTTTCCTGTTTTTGATCTGTTTTGTCCTCTAAAGATTTCGAAAAAACTGTTATTAGATAAACAGATTATGATTTTGAAATATTTGATAAAATTAAATCTTTACTAAAACAGGAAACACTATCATAAAATCCCTTAGATTTCGAATTTTCGGTTATGATATCACAATTAACAGCTGTTGACGAGGTTGCTACTCGCAACCATGAGGTTGCTACTCGAGACCATGAGGTTGCTACTCGCAACCATGAGGTTGCTACTCGAGACCATGAGGTTGCGACTCGCAACCATAACGTCATTAGTCGAGACCGTAGTTGCGACTCGCAACCATAACGTCATTAGTCGAGACCGTAGTTGCGACTCGCAACCATAACGTCATTAGTCGAGACCGTAGTTGCGACTCGCAACCATAACATCATTACTCGAAATCGTGGTTGCGACTCGAAATCTCATTATTTTAAGCTGTTTAAATGTGAACTAAAGAAAAAAAAAAATTTTCGGGGCCCCGCCCCGAACCCCGGGCGGGGGCACGCTGTTCCCCGCACCCCCCAGCGAACTCACCGCGGAGTTCGATCCGCGCTAACGGGTGGTTTGCTATTAAATGATTGGTTTTTGTAATTATTTAGTTAATTAATGAGGATCAAATAATGTTTTACAAAACCACAAATGGCTTTACTTGAATGAGTTTTTGATATATCATTTCTGGCCAAAGCTGACTTGATACATCTACTTATCGTTCAAGTATTACGAAAGCTATGTTAAGTGTGCATCATAAGCATGAATGTTTTAATATCTGGCCAAAGCTGATTTAATTCCTTCATAGATGGCATACTTAACAAGTGCATAACTAAAGTGATTGTCTCAATTTCTGGCCAAAGCTGATTTGTTACAACCACTTTGCACACATGCTTAAATGATTACACTTCTGGCCAAAGCTGTTTTGTCTTCGTTTAAGTAGAACTTTAAGTAGTCTATTATTTTGATGTTAGTAATAGACGTATCACAATCTCTTCACATAATGATCCTTATATTAATGATCCTCAATTAATTTTTGTGATCATTCTGTCTGCCTTATTCTTAGTACCCATAATTTTTACTCACTATAATTTTCTTCTATAAATCTATATCTCATCCACTCTAATTCCTAAGCCTAAAATGTTTTGCTTTATTTAAAGTTTCTATAAGAATTAGCTCTTAAATTAAATACTTGATTATCTCTTAAGACACGATAACCCTATTGCTCTCTTCTGATAAGGCACTACAGAAGAAAAGTAGAGCATGATGATTAGGATAAATCGAACATGATGTCTCTTATGATAATCAAGAACTCTCTAACATAATTGCTATCACTAAAGTTATTCCAGATTAAGTTTTTCCTAAGACTAATCTATAATTGTGGAATAATCACTAGAACTCCTAAGGTGCATGTCTTTATTTAAAATTATAAATTATAAGGTTAAGTGGTATATGTGAATATATTATAATGTACAATACCATGACCCATAAAGTTAAGGGCTTACGAATGGAAATAAGTACATTTTCCAGTACATTACATACTAAGTTTTCATTTGTACAATTTGATGCATTATAAATCAGCTATAACACTCAAAAGTACCAAAGTATAATGAGTGTGTTGATAAGCAACATACGTTCAAAGAAATAAATGTTTGAAACTGGAAAATAAGATGTTATTCACCTTACAACCACTAAAACCTTAAGAGAGGATTGTTCTAAGGTCCATAGACAAATTACAAGTGCTAATCCCAACGTTAAGGTTCTTCAAGGGAAAAATCTCACTGCATAATTATGTCATTAGACTAGGCATAAGCAACGAGACTATCCATTATTCTAAAGAACAGTTGGATAAATTAATTAGATAGTAACTTCCTAATGATATTTAAGTCTGATAATTTTTAATATTCCAATTAACACATGATTAGTTGACTCTAGTTCCATACGTTTCCTTACCAGAACTCGACAAATAACTAACACGAGAGTTGGTGACAAAATTAAATGTTAAGGCTATAAGAGCCATAATAAGCAGTCTTCAAACAACGCTTTTCGATACCTTATATATTCTGATTAATCAGAATATAGTATCATAATTAAGCAAAGATATGAAGATTGTGAGGTTTGCATGGTCAACATAAAGTCACACTTACCGTAAACTCTCATTTTATTTGTTCTAAATATCTGGATAGAAACATTACTAAGATGAAACTAGATGATACCTTACTTTTCACAACTTTTGTCATCATGCAAATGAGAATTTGACAAAAGGAAAATGAGACTTATAAATTTCATCCATTAGAACCAAAATTCATGAGAAATCATAACATGGTTAATGAGGATGATTTTTTCATCTAATCTCATTTTAAGTGATTTTAAATCATGACGTTAAAGCCCTAAAATATGACTTGGCTTAAGGAATAAGCATGGGTCCATCATAAGTCATTCATTGACATTCGTGGAACTTATTCCAAATGGAATATTCAGACATAATTCATTTATCATTTGAAAGACTATCAACTTGTATCTAAATTTTGTCGCATATGGCCCAGGTCTTAGAAGAACTCTATTCATATATGTAGTTAATCAGATTTCTATTAAATATGTCCCTAAAGTTTCTTATGATATCTGGACAGTAAAGAAATCAAATAAAGTCTAACGTATATGTGATAGGTTCCCACGTCACGTAGCTCATTGAAACTTCTCTTGTAGCATTCTAGAGATATTAAAGATCAGTGGGAGCATTAAGTGTCTTAATAATAACTTGCAATAGTTGCAAGAGGTGGGGAGTGAAAATTTTTTAAATTTACACCTCTTGTACAAGACATCGCTCCATCACGACACTGTTCTATCAAACCTTATCTCCTTAAAACTAATGCTACTCTTACAAAAGTTTCATTGTTGCTTAATTGTGGGCACACTTAGATTTCTTACCTAAACTAACATAATCCTCAACAAGAGAAATCACAACGACTAACGTCATTAATTTGTTTTCTCTATTAGAATTTGTTGGTCGTTACACATTGACCCTACGCATGCTGAGTTCCTAAAGATTTCTAAGCTCGGTGGGAGCAGTCAAAGTCCTTATCATGATTTGCAAGGAATACAAGAGGCGGGGGGAAGAGTGTCATTAAATTTCACTCCGAATTTAACTCCGATTACACCTCTTGTGTACCATACTGCACCAACCCTTACAACTTAGAATGAAAATGATAGCAACCTAACCAAGAACTAATCCATAAAACTGAAACTTCTAATAAACCCAATAATCAACTCAGGAGGTCATCTAGGTTTAAAAGCCTACTAACTTTGATGATTACGTAACCTCCCTAACTGAAGTTGAAATGGATTTTGGAAAAGTTTACTGATCCTATCTCTTCAAATTAAGCCATTAGTGTCAATCAATCATATGAATGGAATAAAACAGTTTTCTAGTAAAACTGATTTTATGTGTTTGTGTAACATTTGGGATTTGATTGAATTACCTAAGAGTGTTCATAACTAAATCAAATCCTAATATAAGCGTTAAGACACAAAGAGGCATGATTGGTTGTCAAAGGTTGTACTCAGGAAGAGATAAATTATCAAAGATTTCTTTGAGGATCATCACTATTCTAGTAGCTTATAATAGTTTTAAGCTACATTAGATGAACATTAAAACGATTTTCCCTAACAAATGGCTGACACACTTACATGTTCATTAGATAACAACCTAAAGTTTCAAACTGAAGGTTAAAGAACACTTTATTTGTAAGCCAATAATATCCATGTATGGGTTAATGCAAACATCATAATGTGATGAAAAGCTAACGTAATTATTTTCATCAAGAATCAAGTGGATTAATGTACCTACCTCAAGATGAGTGGGAGCAACTAAAATAAACTTGTCTATATAGATGACATTTGACAAGCATATGTTACATAAGTCAAAGCATTGTTAACACAAACTTTGATATAATAGATCTCAGAGATGTCTCTTATGTAATAGATATCATAACGTACCGAGATAGACCCAATGGGACAATAGTTTCGTTCTATAAGTTTAACGTTAAATGGGTCCTTACATATGTAACAAAATACTGCTCTCCTTTAGAGGATAATAGGATAAATGAGATTATTTCCTTATGCTTCATTAATTGGAAGCCTTATGTAAGTTTAAGTCTATACTCGTTTAGATATTACTCACATTGCAACACACTAGATATGTCTAGATTAATGTGTAGCATCTAATGGAGTATTACAATATCTTTAAAAGAAACGAGAGACTACAATTTAAAGAAGAAGTGAGAATTAAAACCGGTTTATTACTCTAACTTTGAGATATTCAAAGATGATAAAATGTAATTTCGGGTATATCTTTATGTCAGCAGACAAAACCTATTTCATGAAGGAGTCATAATGCACTGATATTAACAACCTAAGTTATAACGACATAATATAGTCATTAAATGTTGTTGGAAATTTATCAGTGAACTCATAAGTTTATTAACTCCATATAATTAATGTTTTGAAGAATTAGTGTGATAAAGTCAGTTACCATAACTCCTTGAACAGTAACAGTTCAAGAGGTGCTGCATTAAGTTTCGATACGCAATTAATTATTCGTTTATGAACGAATTGAGGAAACTAAGTTTTGTATCGAATACATTCATGATATGCTTAAGGATCCTATAACTGAAGGGCTATTACCCATAAGTCTTATTAAGAGAGCTCATAGACGGGTATTAATTAATAGTCGTGCGCAATTGCATATCGTACTATGAATGAATAAGTATTAGTTAATTTTCCTCATCAGTTTGATTTTGTATGTCTCTAAGAATATGTCAAGCTAGCATAATGGCATATAGACAAATATAGTTACAAATCAAACAAAGGGCTTACGCGTATTTTGATCATAACGATTAGGTTTTAAATTAAGGCTATAGTATGATTAATGGGGGTCCTGAGTCGCATAATGATTCAACGGCTGTATTTCTCTGCTATAGTACTTGTTTAAGGCTAAAATGAATGTTAACTCCTGATCAGGCTTATCTAACACTCATAGTAAATGATTACTCGGCTAAGTGGGAGAATGTAAGATTAAATATATTTATTTTATATTTAATCTAGTAGCCATTATAATCATTTACATTATATGGATCAAAATATATAACAATCCTATTAAATAATTAGTTGGTAATTGTTGATGGGCCCAATTACCCTTATTAACTAATTAGGGTTTCCTCTTGGGTGCATATATAAGGAGACTTATGTGGAGGTTAAGGGGTTACACAGTTACACAATCAGACATCCCATTAGCCATAACATCATAATGCTCGACCTCCTCTCCTACAACCGATACCCTTTTCGGTTTTTTCTTAGCCACCATCATTAGATTGCACCCTAAGGAGGAACCAGACCAAACTGACAACTATGTCAAACACTATTGCTGCATCTACATCTGGATTCTCTGCTGGCCTGTACTGATGCAATCAAAGGTATGTTTTTCATGTTTTCCTTCATGTATAAACAGAACTGAACCAACACTTCAACCCCACATGAATCTTCATCCATAGAAAAAACATATATATTTGTAGGATGTTTTAATCACCTAAATAAAGACAATTAGGTGAAAAAAATAGGACACGGACCGTTAGATTTGTAAAATTAAACAAGTGGGAGTAAAGGGAGGGGTAGAATGAAAAATAATTGGGTTAAAAAGATTATAAAACCCTACTTCTTGTTCTTCGTTTGTCAGATTTAATATTTTCCACAAATCGACTGACTCCGCAACCATCACACTTTACTAGATGGCCACTGCTTCAGCGTCTTTTTCTTTTGAAAGGAAAACTTCATTAAACGACACCCGAGCCCGAAGACCGAGCCGGGACAAAGAAACAATTACATAATTACAAATTTACACCAGTCCGACCAAGAGATCGGATTACCTTTCACTCTATACTTATACCATAAAAACCCCAAGGATTTAATGTCACTAAAAATTGTATCCACATTGACCTCTGAATTTGAAAAAACGGCTTTATTACGGGCCAGCCAGATGCACCAAAAGGCGACACGAATTAAGCCGAGCACAACCACCTTTTCCACGACCCTGAGATTCCCCGTTCTATGAGTTTCCAGCAAGTCTTTAAGCGAAAACGCATAGATTGGCGGAATACGACACCATGAGCTAATTTTCTGCCAAAGAACCGAAGCCACCAAACAAGAGATAAACAAGTGATCCCCACTCTCCTCTTCCGATTTGCACAGCGGACACAGGCCGTCCCCAACCAAAATGCCCCTTTTCCGAAGCGCATCCGCGGTAGGGATGCGACCCATTTCGGCTCTCCAGGCGAAGACATTACACTTTATGGGTATCCATCTACTCCATTCCAGAACGAAGCTGCTGCTCGAACTCGAGTTAGAGACCAAAAGACTTCTGGCCGATCTGACAGAAAACACCCCCGAGTTATCACCGAGCCACTTCCAACCGTCCCTGTTATCGGTCAGAACAACTGATGATAGGTCCGAAGTGAGGGACGTAAACTCGCTGACTTCATCACTGAGGTCCGGTTCGTGCTTCCATAACCAATCTCCAAGAAGACGCTCGCGAACCGAACATGTCTTGACCACTTCCAACGAGAATAACTTGGGAAAAATCTCCTTTAGCGGGACTTCCTTCAACCATGGGTCCAGCCAGAACAACACAGAGTCACCAGTTCTGACTGTGCCCCTAAAGAAATTCCGCAACCGGGTATTGTTCCCCAATGGATTGTTGATAACAGAAACAATATTCTTCCAGACTCCTCCCAGCGAATTCTTAACCGGAAGAAAAGACCAGTCTGATCCGCCCGAATGGATAGCATCAATTACTTTAACCCAAAGATTATCCTTCTCGTGTTTATATCTCCACCCCCACTTGCAGAGGAGAGCAATATTCATGTTAACGAGCTTGGAGATACCCAACCCCCCATTTTTCTTAGGTAACGTCACGTTATCCCAGGCCACCCAGTGCGTCTTATTAACTTCGGACGAACCACCCCAAAGGAATTTCCTGATCAACCCTTCAAGGTCCTTTATAACTTTCACCGGAGCTTTATAGAGGGAGAAAAAATAAATAGGGATGCTTTGAAGGACAGAGCGAATGAGAGTAATTCTCCCTCCTATTGACAAAATAGAAGATTTCCATAAGGCCAGTCTGGACTCGAAGAAATCATAAACCGGTCTCCAGTTACAGATCCGGTTCATATTTGCCCCCACTCTTAACCCCAAGTACTTAAACGGAAGAAAATCTGGATTGCATCCCACAACCTCCGCCATCGATTCCACTTCCCCATTACTAACCCCTATACCGAAGATATTAGATTTCCCGAGATTAATATTCAACCCGGAGCAAACCTGGAAACATCTCAAGATTCTAATAATGTTCAGAGCATTGTTCACGTCCCACTCACCTATCATGAGAGCATCGTCGGCAAAAAAGAGATGAGATAATCTCGGCCCATCGTTAGGAAGACTAACCCCATTAAAAAAGAGATGAGATACTGCTTCAGCGTCTGGGATTGATAAAATGAAGCCTCCCGATACGGAAAAAGCATCGGTGAGTGGTATTTGATTTTTAAATTCTTTTTATCAACATTCTTCTTAACTTGTTGTGATCAGAAACTGAAACTGAAACTGGTTCTGGTTTTATTTCAGTCTTTTGTTTTTTTTCATGACGTAGAATCGGTATTATCATGCAGGCTGTTGAAGAACGATCATTGACTGTTCAGAGGATTTCGGAAGACAATCTCGATTCTGGTAACTGTTAATCGATTAAATGCTGTATTCATTTTAACGATCTGTTTATTTAAATTATAACCGATTTGTGGATCTACAATTTACCATATATTTCTCAGGGCCGTGATTTTAAGTTTTTTTTTAATTTCATGTGAATCGCCTATTTAGCAAACATATTTCTTATCATTTTTGAGAATCATACTCTTGTTACTGTTTTTTTCATGTGTAAGATAAAAATTTTGATTTCGATTTAATTAAATATATAGCGGGCTTTTTGTTTTATGATTTCTGAAGGTTCTGGACTTATCCAATGAGCTTCGATAAGGTTCTGGACATGTAATAAGTTGGTCATCCATAACTGGCGTGTGAGAAGTTCTAGTTTTCCTCTGCTGCTTGACCCACAACCACCTCCTTTTACGTTTCGCCATTTGTCCTGAACATAGAATGATAACAAAATGATCAAGTTAGAGACTTCGGTCGAGCCTCTGTAAGTTGGCACGAGCTATCATAAGATAAGAAGACTCCCTGTTGCAGGAGAAGTTTAAGCATTATGTAACGGTGCAATTCAAAAACCAAATGAAGTTTCAGTCACACTTTCTAGTGCCAGCCGGGCTTGTTAAGGTACCAAGAGCCTCCTACCTGTCGGTACAGTTTTTGAAAGAGTTTCGTAAGCAGAAGCACACAAATGAATCAAGACTGTTACAGATGCGTTTTTTCTAAGCTTTAGTTGAATAACAAGCACATAAATGAATCTTGAAGATTATTAATAAAAGTGGTAGTTATCTTTATTTTATTTTATGACAGATTTCTAAATCTTTGTGGTTGATGATGAAAAATCGTAGTTATTTAATTCTATTAACTTGTTATGATCATAGGTTTTTGAATCTTTATATTGATGATGAAAACTGTTGATTATTCGTTCTCTTTTATGATGATTTTTTACCTTTTGGTTTAGTTATGTAATGGCATTTTCGGTTTTTGTAAAATTACTGATTATTTGTTCTCATCTATTATTGTTGATTGTATTTCTGCTTCATACCACGTTTGTAAAAGCATTTATTAGTCCAGATGAAGATAACATAATGCTTCAAAAGAGCACAAGATCAGCAAGGAAATATATTAAGGCAGCATTCAGTATTCTAAAGAAAAGATGGGTTATGATGGCCAACCCGGCACAAATGTGCGGTAAATGAAAAAAAAAATAAGAAAAGTTATATACGATTGTGTGATTTTGTTATAATATCAACAACTGGAAACAATTTTCAAAAATACGACGATGGCATCTAACTGGTGTCTATACCACTAAACGCCTAAGAGAAATGAGCAATTCGCGTTTAAGTATAAATAATCTTTTTTTAATCTTTTACGAGTTAAGATTTGTGTTTCTAAACGTATTTAAATACATAACGAATACTGATTAGGTAAGGATTAAACAATTAATTTGATAAGTGAAACAATTACAAACATCTTTGTAGAAGTGACGTGACACCAAATTGACCCTTGTCATGTGTTGTGTTTGTTAACCTATATAAGGACAGTTGGGTGAAAAAAAATAGGAGGATTGAAAATATACTATTGTAGATATGAACAACTGGATTTGTATGATTAAATTAACTATGTCAAGGGATTAGAATGCAGGGTTGTCCTCGAAAATCCAAGGGTCTTTTAAGGCCATGTGCGAATAGAAAAAATGGGCCCCTAAGCATAAACTTATATATAAAAAAATCAATAATATAACAATATATATGGCTCCCTAAATGAGTCAAAACTAAACATATGTCGGATCATAGCGTATTATAATATGCTTTTTTAGATAAGAATTAACTTACTTTATATTAACTTAAAGTATATTACAGATGTAATTATATAAAACATTTTAAAAATAACATATACATAATTAACTAAAAGAGTAAACTGCCATTTTGGTCCCTGTGGTTTGGGCACTTTTGTCATTTTAGTCCAAATCTCAAACTTTTTACATCTGGGTCCCTATGGTTTGCATTTTGTTGCCATTTTAGTCAAAAAACCCTCTTTTTTGACTGTTGAAAACTGATTATTTTGTCCTTTAGTGCAGGGGCATTTTGGTCCATGTTAATTTATTATAACATTTCAATAATTAATAACAACATCTTCAAGAACATCATCAAACATCATCATCAAAACCCAGAAAATCCAGAAAATCAAGAACATCATCTTCAAGAAAATCAAGAACCCAGAAAATCAAGAACATCATCTTCAAGAACATCATCAAAAACCAGACCTCGTTCATCTTCAAACATCATCATCAAAACCAAGAAAATCAAGAACATCATCTTCAAGAACATCATCAAAACCCAGAGAAGTTCATCTTCAAACATCATCATCAAAACCCATAAAATCAAGAACATCATCTTCAAGAACATCTAAAACCCAGAAAATCACCATCCTCACTCACCATCCCGCACCAACAACCCCGCACCACCACCACACCGGCAGATCTGAAACTGTTCCAGTCGATTAACACTTAAATAACAAAATATAAAAAAAAAGATCTGGGAGTGGCTTATACCGGTTTCTCGTCGGGAACAACGAACACCACCGCCGCCGTTCTTGGCGTTGTCGGAGACGGCACCTTCGTCTGCCGCTGCTGTCGTGCTCATCTCTCTCCTCCGATTACTCTCTCTTTCTCCTCTCTGTTTGCGTCGTCGTCGTACGCCACCACTCTGCCGGCCATTAAACTGCAAGAAACGGGGGGTGTTTGGCTGAGAATCATCGCCGACAGATGCTGTTTGTCGGAGAAAAATAGAGCGAGAGCAGGGGTGAGTGGTGTCGTCACTTACCGGCGAGGACAGGAGTATCGGTGTCCGGTCGGACCTCCGGCTTCGGCTGCCGGAGCTGACATCGAGAGGGAGAGACCAAGGGGGTCTGGGTTTTTGACAAGTAAGGAAGATGATGAGGCTTAAGGTCTATGTTTTGTGTAGGTGGATCGAACGAGAGGAGAGAGGTTTATGTTTTTGAAGACATGAGAAGATGATGAAGAGGAGTTAGGTTTTAGAGAGAGAGACAAGGTGTCGGCTGCTTATGTCTAAACATTTAAATGAATTTACAATAAATGAAATTTAAAAAATGACCAAAATGCCCCTGCACTAAAGGACAAAATAATCAGTTTTCAACAGTCAAAATAGAGGGTTTTTGGATTTTGGACTAAAATGGCAACAAAATGCAAACCACAGGGATCCAGATGTAAAAAGTTTGAGATTTGAACTAAAATGGCAAAAGTGCCCAAACCACAGGGACCAAAATGGCAGTTTACTCTAACTAAAAATAGAAAAGAAAGCTTCTAGGAAATAAAAAAAGAGAATTAAAAGCTATAAAAATGGGCTAGACAAAACCCAAAAATAGGTAGACCAGGTTAAGCAAAAAAAAAAAAAAAACTAAAGAAATGAGGCAAGGCCTCGAACTTCAGCATCATCTATATAAGTAAAGGGGCCTAGGCCACTAGACTATGTAATTTTTGTGCTTCATTTGCATTTCAAAAACTATATGTAAACAAAACATATATATAAAAAATAAATTTTGGGCCCTTTGGGAGGTTGGGCCCTGTGCGGTGGCTCATCTTGCACCTGGCCCAAGCCGGCCCTGTTAGAATGAAAAAGATTTATATTGCACTATTATGTGTTGTATCATATTGCATGTAGATATGAACAACTGGATTTGTATAATTAAACTAAGTCAAGGGATTAGAATGAAAAAGATTTATATTGCACTATTATGTGTTGAATCACATTACATTAGTAATCATATTCATATTATGTATGTGTTGTATCATATTACATTAGTAATCACATTGTATCATATTACATTAGTAATCACATTGTATCATATTACAATGTGTATTGTATTGTATTGTATTGTATTGTGTTATATTATGATAAACTAAACACATACCTAACATACCAAAATATAAACGTATTTTATATTTTTCTGTTCTCTACTTGCAATATGTTAAATAGAAAATAACGCAAATTGCAGCTTTTTGTCCCCTGATTTGGAGCAAATTACGGATTTCAGACCCATTACGTAGACTTTCAGGTACTTTGTTTTTGATATTAGATGTCTTGTGGGGTTAAAATTGTAATCCTTGGTAGGATAGCCCAATTTTAAAACCCTAATATCTCTATTATTCTATTGTTGGGTTATATTCAACAGACTGCCACGCAGTGGCGGACTCATGAATTTTTTCATGGGGGTGCGGAAAATTTTTAAAAATTTTAGGCCCCAAGGTATAAATAAAAAATCGGTTCGTATCGGGTCGGTTCGGGTCGAGTCGGGTCATGTAAAACAAACAACTAAATTTATATAATCATCAAAAACACGTTAAACCTTGTTACAAACATAATTAAAACGTCGTCCTACAGGTTTTCATTTTTTGAAATCTATCCAAAATATCATTTAAACCTACTTTCTTAAGCAACTCTTTCTCTATATAACATATACAACCTTCACTTAAATTCTCATCGCCAATCCGATTACGCAAGTATCCACATCAACGAATCCGGAAGACGTATCAACTTTCCTCTTGAGAAATCGTGCCATAACGTCCCTGCTCATTGTTCCTATCGGCTATCACAAACAAATTGATCTATAAGTTTATGGCTCCATAACATATTACATAATGTATCAACTATTCAAGCTCTAAATATCATAATGTAAATCACCCTAAAAATCATCTATACAACATATACACCATAAGAAAAAGCCAAACGTTCTTCACTAAAAAAAAGCCAAACATAAACATATTGTGGTATGCGGCTATAAAAAAAGGCAAAATATCATCACTAACAAAATATAACCCACAATAACATAATGAAAACAAAACGAAGCACATGTCTACTATGGTTAGTATGCGGTTATAATAGGCTACCGGAGGTGGATAATATCAACCAAAAATCATCAAAAATAACAAAGAAACTTACCCGTGTTTGATCGGCGGTGATATGGTGGCTGATTACGGTGGTATGCGGCTGCTGACTGTTCACTGTTGTCGCTGTTGATATTCTGATCGCTGGCGTGCAAGGACGATAAAGAGAGCAAGATAGAATATGTAAGGGTTTTGGGCTTGTTTATTTTATTTTAGTTTGAAATATTGTTGATTTGTTGGGTTTGTTTATTGGGCTAAGACTTAGTAGTGGGCTAGTTAAATGTATTGGGTATTTGGGTTTAGTTATTTAGGTATTAAAAGTAATATAATTTAGGTAGTATTTTTTATCAAATAACAGTTTACTAAAGAATATTTTTAAAATATAAATTGAAAACACTTTTTACCTAAGGGGTGTGGACGGAAAATTCCATGGGGTGCGGAAGAAAAATTCCAAGGGGTGCGGACGGGATTTTCGACGGAACTTGCCACTAAAATTTTTTTTCCCGGGGGTGCGCCCGCCCACCTTGAGTTGGACTTAGGTCCGCCCCTGCTGCCACGCAGCCATCAAACAACCTAGATGGCCATTGAGTTTAATGAAATCAGGCCTCCTGGCCTATTGATATTACAAGATCATGGGTGAGTGGTATTTTATAACTTATTGTTAAAATATCCACCGTAGAGTTGAGTTTACGGTGGATGTTTTTTTTTTATAACTTATTGTTAAAATATGAATTGCTATATTATTAATTATGTAAATATAACTTATTAATATAACTTATCAATTTTTAAAGTATCTCAGGGGCAAAAAGTAAAATCCAAGACTAAAAAACAACTTGTGGTCCAAAGATAAAGGTGTAAAGTTTACTGTAGTTTGTGAGGTTATTTAATATATATATATATATATATATATATATATATATATATATAGGGTAGGGCTAGGTAGAAAACCCTAAAAATTTGAGAAAACCCTAGAAAACCCAACCTCCCGACTTTTTTTTTTTTTTAAAAAATAACACATGTAATATACATGTTTTTAAGAGTTTTGAGCCAAAAAAATCAAAAAAGCGCCGAGTGTTTTTTTTTAAAAAAAATAAACAAGTTTCAGCACTTTTTTGTCTAACACATGTTAGTGACGAAAGTTGCTGAAACTTGTTTATTTTTTTTAAAAACATCCACTCGGCGCTTTTTTGATTTTTTTGGCTCAAAACTCTTAAAAACATGTATATTACATGTGTTATTTTTTTCAATAAAAAAAAAGGTCGGGAGGTTGGGTTTTCTAGGGTTTTCTCAAATTTTTAGGGTTTTCTATCTAGCATTGTCCTATATATATATATATATATATATATATATATATATATATATTAATACAACATATTACAGTTTTTTTCTCGCCTGATTTGGAGCAAATTATGGATTTCGAGCCATCACATAAACTTTCAGTTACTTTGCTTTTGATAACCCGATTATAAAACCCTAGGGTAATATTCACCAGACGGCAACACAGGCATCAAACGACCTAGATGGCCACTGCTTTATCGTCATAGTTTAATGAAATTAGGCCTCCTGACGTCACAATTGACAACGCAGGCATCAAACAACCTAGATGGCCACTACCTAAAAATGTGACTATTTACCTTATTAGTTAAAGTGTAAAACTTAGCGCCCACAATTGGCGATCCACATCGATCAAACTTCTTCTTCACTCAATGATAAAAAATAATTGGGTTTTTCAAAATTAAGTTATTCAACCGATCATCCAGGTTTTTCTCTTTTGACTTTTGTTCAATCATTCGTGTTGTTAATTGTTATAGTGTTTACTAATTGCTATATAATGGGTATTTAATCATGAACTTTTAGATAATTTTTAAATTATGGATTAACTTTTGGAATTTTTTTCTTATGGAATGATGTAGTTTGGATTATTTTTGAGTTGAAATTATATTTTATGAATTTATAGAGCTAATTAGTTAACACGGTTGAACCACCCGATACAACCCGGTTGAAACTGGTTAAACCATTTCTAAGTCCAACCCGGTATTATTAAAATACTGGTTTTCACTACAAGAAACGGGTACTTTTAGCGGCGACACCTGTCGCCGCTGTTTGTTATTACCGGCGACACGTTGCCGCTAAAGGGTCGCCGGTATAGATCGGCCGCTATTGCCCTTTTTGACGCCGCTAATGATACCGTCGCCGCTAATGCTCTTGCCGGAAAATTTGCAGCAAAGTTATAAAAAAAACATTCAAATCTCATATCAAAACATTCAAAAAAAATTTGCAGCAAAGTTATAATAATTTGAAGATTACGTAACTTTCATTCAAATCTCATATCAAAACATTCAAATCTTATAAAAAAAATGAACTCTACCTAAAGTCACACTATATATTTTCTACACAAAATAACAAAGCTGGCTGGAACTTGACGGAGCTTTAGCTTGTTGAGGTGGTGGTAGCTTCACGGTGGTGGGGATGGCAGACTGGCAGTTAGGTGGTGGTGGTGGTAGCTTTATGGTGGTGGCGGTGATGGTGGTGGTAGCTTCACGGTGGTGGGGATGGCAGTTTGGTGGTGGTGGCGGTGGCAGTTTGGTGGTGGTGGTAGCTTCATGGTGGTGGTGGAGGTTGTTGTTGGTGTAGTTGAAATTGGAGAAGATGGGTGTATGTTGAAGAAAGTGGGTTTAAAATGAAGTTTGTGTTTGTTTGAAGGAGAAAAATCAAGAAAGTGCCCACACCATTGGATCATCTTCTCTTCAAGGGCTAAGATCTGCCTTTTTTCAAGTTCACACGGATTGACTATTAGCAGCGACACCAATAGCGACGACAAGGGGAAATAGCGGCGGCATGTAATGATGTCGCCGCTATTGCCCCTTGTCGTCGCTATTGGTGTCGCCGCTAATAGTGGGTATTTCTTGTAGTGTTTTAAAACATTGATTTTATATATATTTATGACAGATTTCTCTGAATCTTTGTAGTATAATGTGGAAATCGTATTTATCTAATCCTTTTAGGCTTTTTATGATAAAACTTTTGAATCTTCAGTTTAATAAGGAAAACTGATAATTTTCTATTCTCTTTAATGATAAAATTTACCTTTTAGTTTAGGAAAATTGGTATTTAATAAACCAACCTTTGCCAAGTTGGTAAATAATAATCCAACCTACAGAATTGGTATATAATAATCCTACCTATCAATATGTTGGTACTCAATGAACCCCGTTAGTTTTTTTTAACTGAAGTTAGTTTTTAAGTTTTATTTATTACACGAACAGTCCCTGTGGTTATAAGTTACTAGTTTTAAATTTTATTTATTACACAAACAGTCCCTGTAGTTATAAAAAAATCATAAAAATCCAAAAAAATCAAAAAAAATCTTAAAAAATCAAAAAAATTATAAAAAATCAAAAAAATTCTAAAAAATCAAAAAAATTCTAAAAAATCAAAAAAATTCTAAAAAATTAAAAAAATCATAAAAATTCTAAAAAATCAAAAAAATCCATAATTAATTCCTTAAATCTATTTTTTATTGATATTCAATATAAATAATATATATAAATACATATGATCATTATTTACACAAAATTGGTAACCATCCCCAACCCTCACCACCAGCCGACCATCCCCAACCCTCACCACCACCCACATCGCTGCCTGTCAACACCCTCTTCTAACCTAACATCTCTTTCAAAAATCAGATCTGAAATCAGATAATCAGATCTGCACGACACTGCTCTAAGGGATCTCACATATTGAATCGTTTTTCAATCGATTCCATGGTTCGATTTGCAGGTTTTTAGGCGGGTGATGGTGGTGGCGGCGGCTTGGTGGTATTAGTGATGGTGGCTTTGAATGGGAGAGAGATGGCAAGATGGTGGTGATGTCAGGCAAGTGGCGGCTGGATGGTGGTGGTTGCCGATTAGAAGAGGGAGAGATGGTGGTGGCGGGGTCAGTTTGGTCACGTAGTCGGCAATTGGCGGCAGATCTGTTTGTGATGGTGGCTTTGAATCGCTCAGATCTGTTTGTAATGGTGGCGGCAGCAATTGGCGGTGGTGATGGGGTTAGATGGTGGTGGGTAGGCGACAATTGGCGGTGGTGATGGGGTTCGATTCAGGTCCGGTTTGTTACAATTGATTTGGGTTTACTTGGTTTCGGGTCTAGTCGGGTCAGTTTGGGTCACGTAGTCGTCTCGGTTCCGGTAAGAGTTTATTAGTTTAAGTTTCATTTTAGTTTTGTATAAATCGTATATAAATCGTATAGATATTTAATGCTTCATTGATTGTTGAGTTTTGAATATTATATCGACAACTTGTGTTGTCGGGGTCGTCCAAAAACAGAGGAAACTCTGCCTGTTCTTCGTAAAATTTTCGTAAAGCGAAACACATTAATTTTATAAATCGATTTTTTTGATTTTTTAGAATTTTTATGATTTTTTTTTATTTTTTAGAATTTTTTTAATTTTTTATAAATTTTTTGATTTTATAAGATTTTTTTGATTTTTTTAGAATTTTTATGATTTTTTATGATTTTTATGATTTTTTTATAACTACAGGGACTGTTTGTGTAATAAATAAAACTTAAAACTAGTAACTTATAACTACAGGGACTGTTTGTGTAATAAATAAAACTTAAAAACTAACTTCAGTTAAAAAAAACTAACGGAGGTTCATTGAGTACCAACATATTGATAGGTAGGATTATTATATACCAATTCTGTAGGTTGAATTATTATTTACCAACTGGGCAAAGGTTGGTTTATTAAATACCAATTTTCCTTTAGTTTATTTTATAAAGGCATTTCCAATATTTGTTCATATTAAGAAGCAAAAAATTACTTTGAAAGCCTAGAACAAATTAAATCTGCAATCAAAAATTAATTATACTTGCACGTAACTGATTGTTAACAAAATTAATATGGAGCGGAAATTAAAGCTAGTCCACCATGTAACTGATAAGCTATTAGCTTGCTTGAACCCTAGGGTACAAGAACGGATTTTTTAGTTTGGGCCAAAGATCGGGTTTACCCGCAAGCATGTTTCATCCATTTGGAAAAAAAAGAAAGTTTACATATATATACTTACAGAGCTAATATATTTTAAAAATGACAATATTCTAAAAATAACCTTATCGACCATTGTGTATACAAGCTTTACTCACTTCAAATTGAGTATCCGTTTCCCTCATTTTCCTGATAGGATTGGAAATCCTCTATTTTACCTATCCATATGACTTCGGTCCATCTTGCTCATACTACTTTTATTCAAACTGTATTCTTTGACTCATTTGAGCCGTTTTAGATAAAAACTGAGCCGCAATCGACTTGTTTGCAAGTAAATGGGTCAAAATTACCATCCTTTTTTACAACGTAAAGTAACTCTTTGGGAGCTAGAAGTCGAATCAAAGACTTCAAGACATTACAGATTTAATAATTAATTGACCAACAAATAATAATTAATTATACATACCATAATTATTTGCTGGAGAGTCTTCTTTGAGCTCATCCGCAACGACATCAATGAAGACTAAATCTGTATCTAAAAACATCCAATTATGAAGACCAAATCTATACGTAAAAACGTCTAAGTGTGAATACCAAATCTATATGTTTCAAATGGTTCAGCCTAAGCCTACTTACCATGTATGAAACAGGTTAATTGAGAAGTGATCCATCTGGATATGTGCTCGATTGAAAATTTATATAAAACAGTAGAATTCAAAATATCATCCGATATTCATCAAGATAGAATAAGATTTTGCTAAATTCTTACCTGCCACGCATAGCTGCCTCTGCTTGATGCAGGCCCAAGTGTAGAGGATCGAGCCGTGACATTTCTGGAGGCTCGTGATCGAGCTTCCAATGGTGATTTACGAAAACGAGCATAACTTTGGCTACGGGTCTCCGTTTTAGGCATTCGACCAGTCAAATCAAAGCTTGAAACGTGGAGCACGTCGTGGCAAGGACCAGATGGGGCTTGTCCAAGTTTCACCCCAAAAAAAACGCATTCTAATGGGAGTTATGGACACTTTTATGTTTTTTTGGGTTTTTTATGTATTTTGTTTTTGGGCTTGTGTTTGGCCTATGGCCTTTTTGTGGCCCATTTTGAATTTCAGTCTTTATTTATTTCTTGCTCTTGTAATTCTAGTGATCACAAATCAATTTTGAGATTAATCACTTTTCACTTTAAATTCTCTGCCCTTTAGGTTGAATTTTGGGGGTTTGGAAAAGATCATCACAGGTATTCGTAGAATCAACGCGATTTGTTCTTCATTATCGTATGACTCGCAACGTCAGTTGGTATCAGAGCCGAATTACTGTCTTAAAATGCCTCTGAGGAGAAACAAGCCACTCGATGAAGTGTATGAACGGGGGTTGGAGCTACAGACATGGTTCCAAATCTGAGTATTTTGGGCATAAGCTTTGGATACCAAATGTTGGGTATCAATCAAGAAAGAACAAAAATCGAATAGGAACAGTAGAAGGAAACAATATAGTTGCAGTGGAAAGTTTAAAGCTTTATTGAATGCTTGAAATGGAATGCTTACACCACTCCTTTACAAATAATAAAAGAGAAATTTCGACTAGTAAATGAAGAAAACAACCTACTGCATATGTTATATGTTATTTATAATAAAGAAAACAAACGGCTATTAACTTAGGGGCTGTTTGTTAGCCTCTTAATGACCATTCAGATGGTACCTCTTAATTGTTTAAAACCTCTGAATGAATAAGAGGTAACCTCAAGTCTGAATGGTTAAGAGGTAACCTCTGAATGGTAAATCATCACATGTCACATTCTTCTACCTTCTCATTGGTAAAATTCTTAATGTTTCCATTAAGAGGTAGCCTCTTAATGACCATTCAGAGGCTACCAAACAGCCCCTTAGTCTTCCACTTTTCCAAGAACAGAAAGCAACGGCTCTTCAATAATCAATTCTGCATATTTTATTGAAGTTTTTCCACTGCAGCCAGCTCAACGATTCAGTCAAGGCTGCCAACTCATCATCTTCAGTCAACATTATCCAACATGGATTGTATAGATATTGGTGCGATCGCATAGAAATCAGTACACGCTCAGCATCTATGGCCCGCAAACCTGCATATTTGACATCCGAAACAAACACAGTGCTTGGATGGCATGTATGCTCCGCAGATCATAATGATCAGATTTAAACACCTTTTATGTGAAACAATCTCATGCCTTGCTTTGTCTCCCCCAGCAGGTAATAAGCAAAGAGTACCCTTTCCATCTTAAATTAGCATGTGTGTACGTGCATGTACATATGCACATGTATACATATTTATAACATTATATATACCTTTATACAGACACGCGCACACACACACATGGATATTGCGGTTATAAACACAAATTATATATCTATCCAGGAAGATCTTTCACAAGCACAGTCATCTGCATCTAATCAGTCTTTATCTGTTTAAATACGCGCCCACAAGACCATGGTTTCACTGGTGTTGTTGCTGATGCTGGTGTTTCCGCAATAAGAAATGGGATGGTTTCGCTTGATATATCCAACTTTCTAAAATTAGAAAATGAAAATGTCCATGCTGCCCCCACCTTCAAACCGAACCATTGCCTCAACCTTACATCATCGCCAATCGATTTCCACATAATCCGGTAAATCCACCACCGATATGCTTTCAGCTGTGTGGAAAGGTAATAATCTACCTAAGGTGTATTCGGATCACCAGTCCTTATAGGCACGCAATCGCAGTCGCCAACTGCACGTACAAACAAATCAACAGCAAATTAAATCAAATCTCCCATAAAATCAACTTTTTAACCTAGAAATAAAATCGCCAACTACTCCTACAAACAAAGTAATTTCCAAATCACAATGAAGATATAGTGATTTTAACCAGCCTACAACTGTAAACACCTAGGTTTCCGAAACCGTTGAAAGCTTTTAACAAAATTTTAATACGCATGAAAAAAATCCTCCGTCCCACAAGATTATGAGATTCAGATTATCACCTTGCGCCTTTGGGCAACGATCTGGAAATTCCTATGACGAACCAACATGTTAAGATCCGATCCAAATAGACCGAAGAGAGATCGATGTATACAGTGAGCGGACTGATGGCTAACACACAATTAATACATAAAAAGTGATCAGAACACGTTCAAACCAGAAAATCCACGAATCAGCGGCTTTCAAAAACAATGGATGTATAATAAAAGAACAAAAAGGCGGACAACTTACATAAACAATGAATCACATATCTCGATCATCTTACCCTGAAATTACTGTACTAATAGAGCAGGGGGCGGCTCCGTATATATAGTTGACGACACTAGGGAAACCCTAATCTGAATTTTAATTCTCAACTAAAAAAAATGTGAACATTACAGCTGTAACATAATAGAAATTAATGGAAGCAAGTAGACCTATTTAACACATATGTAAAGCCATGGACGAATATAGACTTATCTAATATCTTTGGGTATGCTTTAACCTTCAATCTTTTTTCTCCATTTCATTTTGCCACACTCTAAGAAAATGGTTTAATCCCATTAACTTCGTCTAACTCTATCTTTTAGTGGTTTTTTGTCTAAAAAAAAAAGAATAATTAATTCAATCTCTTAACATTGGGTTAACATCTTAACACATACCCCATTTAATGTCATTTAACACAAGGAGGGAGTGGCTTGCAATGTTAGTTAACATGCCATGTCATTGTTAACAATCTAAATGTTACAGTACACCCCATGACCTAACACGCAATATAATTGAAATAATTTAAAACTACGAGGATGCCCGCACGATGCCGCGGAAGCGACACATCGCATTGCTATACTCGTTTTTAGTAGTTTTCTTATTCATATAATATTTATTGTAGTATCATTGTGTATAATTGTAGGTCCGGCTAGGAGGATCTAGTCGCCTAATCCTTGTGTACAAACCAACCCGATTGTGCGGAATCCAACCGGAAAGGCAAACCGAGATAGAACACGCAAATACACGACATACAATATTCACCGATTAACACCTCTGTGTTAATACGTATGAAAGGTTCGGTTACAAGCTCAATGTTTACAAATGTGTTTTGCAAACTCTCTCAAACTCTCGTGTGTGTGTGTTCTCAACAATGTGCTCCTATGTGTTCTCTCTTTTTTAGTTCTGTCTGATATGAGACTATATATAGCACAGACACTACGAATCAGATCTTGGCGAATCAGAACTTGGCGAAACACAATAACGTTGACGAAATGCATCCAAGGTTGACGAAATGGAGATCATGTCGACGAAACATTCGACTTCCATTTATGTTTCGTCGAGCTTTGGGCTTTGGCCCATCTGATGAAGTCCATGCTGCATTCTGATTGGCCCAAGTAAAGTTTCACATATTCATGCACGTACATGAATTTCAACTTGTTTCAAATATGTGAAGTTAGTCAAAGTCTTGACATCATCATGACATCATCATGATGATGTGTCAAGCGGAAAGCGTTCTCGGCTCTCTGTGCTTCGCGTGTCGAACTCTGGGGCGCACGACGGAGGAATGTCGTGACGTCGGGCTTGAGCCGAACCTAACCGAGTCGAACCGAGCCAAGTCGAACCGAGTCGAGTCGCGACCACATAATATGTATCAACAAACTCCCCCTTGGACGCTACTCGCGAGATTCGCCTTTCATGTCTTCTTTGTCGGAGGATCTTCAATGTCTTCACGTCTTGAAAGAAGAAAGTGTATCAACAAACTCCCCGTATCATGTAGGAAGTGTGTTGACAAACTCCCCCTTAACATAAGCTCCCCCTTGAGTTATTGATGTGGAAAAAGTAGTTCAACTAATTAAACTAAAATTACCCTAAATTAAGACTCAAGTAATAAAAATCTAGACTCTTTAACTTGACTAAACTACTCACCGGCAAGTGTACCGGTCGACTCTAGCACAGAAAAGTAAGTCCGGATGTCGAACCCACAAGGACTCCAATGAATTACGTTAACGACTAAACTTAGACTAAACACTGACACGACTAAACAGATGATGTGTTTGGGGGGGGGGGGGTTTACTAAAATCCTAAAATTGTGATTAAATTGAAATTAAATTAAAATACGAACGAAAGCTAAGGTTTTGTTTCAGATGAGATTAAGGGCTACTTAGACTTGAATCCAGTTTAACTACGAATGGACTTCTAACGGTTTTATTGTTGTATGGAGCCGGGATCGTAAAGTACTAAACCTTAAGGTATTTCAATGCTAAGACTTCCCGACCCTTCTCAGGAAGAAACCTAGGTAACCCTACAAGGCTGTTATGATTACCGACTGTTAGATTTCCTCTCAGTCCTCTAACGACTCTAAAAGTGCCCTAATACGACTATCTACCTCTCAGCGCGATAATCTAAGGCAATTCTAGGTTCTGACTTGGTTTACTAGACACAACTGCAATTAGGGAACTAACTTCGACTTCTCTCAAAATCTAATTTAGCTATATACTGCACCGCGACCTAATAACTAACTCGAGCCTCTCAGCGACAAGTTAAGCAGAATATTTACTTCTAATTATATTTTAGTTACTGTTTCTAAGGCTATCGGCCGATTTACCCAAAGATCACCCGAACCCGCAAGGATGCAAATAATCAGCACAGATCTATTATGTGATAAAGACCGTCACTAAGATCTATGTGAAACAGCAAATAATCCACAATCAAAAGTAAATACGCACACGCACCAAATCAGAAAATCTAGAATACTTTACTTTCAAAGTAAATCCATAATCAATTCAATAAAACCGTTAAAAGATCCAAACATAAATTAAACCTTCATCAAATCTAGGTAGTATCTAAGTTTAGCCAAGAAACATGTTGTTCAAATCAAACAAAACAAGTTCAAAACAAGAATTCATCGTAAAGTATCGAAAACGCGAAAATAAGGAACACCGGGAGATAAAACCCGAAAGAACTTCACTCTCACGATCCAAGCTTCAACCAGATGATTCCCGTTAGCCAAAATACTCCGAAAAGCTCAAAATCTCCTCTGAAATTCGTCCTCGGGTTTCTTGGTTCGTAACTAGGGTTTTCAATTAAGTTTCTTGGTAATATCAAGTCAAACCCTAAACCCAGAAGTCAAAATCAGTCAAATAAGGACCCTCGCGTGGCGCGAGGGTGGCTAGGCGTCACGCGGCGCCTCCAAACTCAATTTCTTGATTTTTTTATTATTTTCCGAATTCCAGCTTCTCCGACGCGCGTACGAATCCCGTTTTTCTTCCGAACTGCTCGTTTTTACTCGTTTTTCAACACTTTAAGCTACGGGACCTGAAATCAAAGCTTAACGTCAGCAGTATCATAGTTCTAACCTAAAACAGACCCAAAATGACTGAAAACTGACCAAAATATACACTATAAACATATGTACTTTTCAGTACATCAAACATCCCCACACTTACTCTTTTTTCGTCCTCGAAAAAGAATTATGCAACGGAATCAGAAACGAACAATTACTCGGGTCAAAAATATAGGTACAATTAATTAAAACCAAAGCTTGCGTTAGCTGCGATTGCGAATATACTTTATCCACTCTAAACCCGAATCCAATCCCAAACCCTTATCATGTGAATTTAATTTAAGTGCGGTCACTAGGGTCTCACACTAGAATCAACAGTCCACCTACTCCCAACTCAAGCTTATAGGACTAAAAGAACGATCATTTGACCAATTCCTAACCGTTTTATACCAAGATAAAGAGAGTTTGAAATCAAATCTATATTTTTTTTCATTTTTTTTTCATTATGACTCGATTATTTACATGTATTCCCATCCCCACACTTAGAGATTGCATTGTCCCTAATGCAAGAACGAAAATACGACTCAACAACTACCTAAAAAAATAAAACTAAATAACGAACTAACGAACTAGACTCGACGACGAAATAAAAATACAACAACAACAAAAAGAAGGAAAACGACTTAACTCAATATGTGAGACTGTCAAAGTGCCAGTCGTTTCCACATAGCCCTCCAATACCGAACGTGCTCTGCAAACAGTACCAAACTCCCTCACACACGAACGGAAAGCGGCTCCAAATCATCAACCTAAAACCAACATAACATACCAAACCAACTACTACAAACGTTCAACGTACCAACATCCCAAGTTCAAACAGAAAATAAAAATATGTCTGCTAGTACAACCATATCGAATCTACCAAAACAGCATAAACAAAAATAAAGATATCAAAGGATATATGCTGCTTCAGTCCATCTGCTCCATCACTCCTCATCATCCCCAGAATCCTCCTCCATCTGCTGAGTACCTGAACCACCGGCCTGCTGCCAACCGAACTGACCACTGTAGGCATACCCACTCTGACCTCCCCACTGGTCATACCCCGGATACTGACCATACACATACGGGGCCTGCTGGTCGCCTCCATAAACTGGTGGAGGTAATAGTCCGGCAAAAGGCTGTGGTACCGGTGCATTAAGTGCCATACCTGACATCATATATCGGAGCATATCATCCTGCCTGTGGTGGCTCTGCATCACCCACTGCTGGTCGACCCGCATCCTACTGTCCATCTGATCCAACCTCTCCTGTGTGTAGTCAAAAGCAGCCTCGGGAGTGAACGGGTTGGGTCTCGGCGGTCTAACCGGCCGTGGTGGAGGGACCGCACGCCTCTCTCGAGGTACCGGCTGTCTCTGTGGGGGAGCTCCAACCTCATGGTTCCACTCTGGTGGATCAGATTGGGTAAGAATACCCGCCAACTGAAGGTCCAAAACACCCCAACGAACTGTAGGCATACCCACATTCATCTCAGTAAGTTTGTACTTTGTGAGGGCCCGAATGTTCCTTGCCAACCTAGTGATGTAAGGGCCCATATCCAAAGCAGCCCTTTTACCTCCCCGACGAGGCCTATTGAATGACCACGCGAAGAAACTAGCCAAATTCCAGTTTCGCTTCTCCACCATACACATCAAGGCGAAGATATCTAGCCAATTTGCCTTGTTCTCCCCCGACTTTCTCGCCACCACAGTCGTCGCTAACATCTTTAAAATATACCTGTAAATCGGGTCACGAACCGATGAGATAAGGTTCGTGTGCGAGAACGACTGTGTCGAGATCGAATCCCAAAATTCACCCAACTCTGTCGGGCCCAAACTCTTCGGCCTATTATAGTTAAACACACCCCGAAGCCCATTCACGAACTCTTCCGTCGCTACCTCTTCCGACGAATACAAACCCAGTGCCACCCCAAATTGGGGTATAGTCATCTCGTACAAATTCCTCCCCAATGAAAATGATACCGCATTAGCTTCAGAAAATGCACCGTCCTTGTGACGGAAGGTACAATGGAACTCTATAGTAAGCTCGGTATATTGCGTGGTATCACACGCATCCATAGCCATCCGCAACCGTGGCCCTAGCAACTCATTGACCCGCTCACTCGCCCCCATACTCTCCAACCATTCCCAATCTATGATCCGATGTTCCAAAGTTTGGGTTACCACATACTTTTTCATCTTAACCCTTTCTTCAGTATCTTCATCAAAGTCTAACATCGGATGATCACTCAACTTGTCAATCTTGGCGTACACTCTCCTATCGTTCCCACGATACTTGATTCTTCTCTTCCTTGGGTTGGACGAGGACCCTGCACCTGCCATGATCTGCAAAACAAGACATATTTGACAAGAAAACAATGCAGATTATTAGTACCACAAGCTATTTTTGGTATTTTTAAATTTTTTTTTAATTTTTTTTTTTGTGTTTTTATATTTTTTTTAAAGAAAAAGAAAAACAATAAAGAACTAGCCGTATAGCATTTCGTTCGCGGCTAATTTCGAAAAAATGGGTTACCGTTTACAAAGGCGTAAATTACACATCCTTCCGCCCGAATGGAGATTGAGTACGGGCAAAAAGTTGTGAACTTGTACATGCATATAAGTAAACCCGACACTAGACTCAAACTACTATCCTAAAAACACTTCTAGACTCACGACTCGAACGAACTACGACTCAATGTACACTATCTCCTCCCGGCACTTTAATTGTCCTCAATTAAGCATAAGTGCCAAAATATCCCCACACTTGAGGCGAAAACACGTGAGAGTTGGACATTTTAAACCTTAACATAACATTTGAAGCAACAAAATCGGTTAAGGAAACTAAATTCGTTTGCAAAAATCAGTTCAACAACTTATTTTTTTTAGCAAAAATCCATAGTTACACCCAAACAAACCCGCAAAGCTTAAACATGATGTGTAGTGGTCCAAACATACCCCATACGTGCCAAACAACCTCAAGCAAACCAACCCGAACCATCCGCAGACCCGATTTGTAAGTAACATCCAAACCTTACCACCCACATACCACTAACATGACAAAGAGGAGCAAAAATTCTAACTTTAAGACCCTACACAAACCCTAACACCAAGACAAGACTGACCCGACACTAAAACAAGGCAATAAAGCTACCTACTAGTGAGAAATTACAAGACACATACCTTGGAATCGGATTGAACAAGAAAAATGAGGTCTTGAACTTTTTTGCACACGAACTTGCCCAAAATCGCGAAAATGGGGTGAGAAATCGGGTGAAAAAGATGGCTAAGATTGTGGGGAACGTGATTGTGGTGATTTTGGAAGAAAAATGGAGCGATTTGGTGTAAAAACGAGTGAGATATGGTGAAAATGGTGAAATTCGCGTTTTAGGGTTTGGAAAGGGGAAAGGATGGGTTTCAGCGAACAGGTTCAACTTTAAACTGATTTTAAAAGGGCCAGGGGGGCGTCGCGTGACGCGACAGGGGGTCACCCAGGCCTCGCGTAGCGCGGCGGTATAGAAAACAAATGTTTTGAACCCTTAACCCCTCGCGTGACGCGAAGGAGCTAGGCGTCGCGCGAGGGTCTGTTTTTGACAGAATGTTTTGTGGTAAATCCTTGTTCATGCCTTAGAAAAATTTCAAACTCTTTCCCAACCCAACCAAAAACCTCAAAATTTTTCTAAGTGTTTAAAACACTTACCTGGGACCTCTTTTCTCGTGCTTTCTCCGTTCCGTAGCGATGATGAAACCTGCAAAATTCTCAACGACACAAAACACAAACCGAAAAACTACGAAAAACTATGAAAAACACGAAAAATTAAGAAATTTACAAACGGTACATACTCTACACGCGAAGCTTTTCGCGCTCACTGTTCGGCAAAGGTAGGTGGGTCCTCTAGAGGAATTTCTTCCTCTTCAGTAGTATCAATAGGACCTCCCAAGTAATGTTTCAGTCTATGGCCGTTTACCTTCCACACACCTTTGTCGACCTCATCGTATAGCTCAACCGTGCCGTATGGAAACACTTCTTTCACCACATACGGGCCACTCCACCTCGATTTCAATTTTCCTGCTATCAATTTCAACCGTGAGTTGAACAAAAGTACTTTATCACCTACCTTAAAATCTTTCAAACCTCTCAACCGCCTATCATGCAATGCCTTAGTTTTCTCCTTGATACTCCATGATCTTTCATAAGCGGCATCCCTCAATGCTTCCAACTCATGAATCTGGAAGAATCTCCTCCTTGCGGCTTCGGTAAGGTCAAGGTTTACGGTTTTTAATGCCCACAACGCCCTATGCTCTAATTCTACCGGAAGATGGCAAGCTTTGCCATACACGATCATAAAGGGTGTTGTGCCTAATGGTGTCTTATAGGCGGTACGGAATGCCCACAAAGCGTCGTCGAGCTTTTCCGACCAATCCTTTCTACTTTTTCGTATCGTTTTCTCTAAGATTCTCTTCACCCCTCGGTTAGCATTCTCTACTTGGCCACTAGTTTGCGGGTGGTACGCGGTAGAAAGACGATGAGTGACCACGTAGCGTGCAAGTGCCTTTTCCATGGCGGAATTGCAAAAATGCGTGCCACGGTCACTTATGATAGCTTTAGGGACTCCGAAACGCGTAAACAACTTGTTAAGGAATCTCACCACCACTCGGGCATCATTGGTGGGCAAAGGTTGAGCTTCGACCCACTTCGAAACGTAGTCAATGGCCACGAGGATGTACCTATTCCCACTAGAGGATGGGAAAGGTCCCATGAAGTCAATGCCCCATACGTCAAAGATTTCCAAGACTTGGATGGGATTTTGAGGCATTTCATCCTTGGATGAGATGTTGCCGGTACGTTGGCAACGGTCACAAGTCCTAACAAACTCTACGGCATCCTTAACTACCGTTGGCCAATAAAACTCACTATCAAAAACCTTTTGTGCCGTCACATTCGCTCCGTGATGGCCCCCCGTTAAACCCTCGTGCACATGTCTAAGGATGTCTAAACCATCCTCCTTTGAAATGCATCTCCTAAGCACTCTATCTCCACCTATCCTAAAGAGGTAAGGGTCGTCCCAAATATACTTCCTAGCCTCCCTAAGAAGCTTTTTCTTTTGTTGGTAGGACATACCCCTCACAAGATCTCCGGTTGCCAAATAGTTTGCCAAATCCGAAAACCATGGCAAACCCTCTACCTCGGCACTAACAAAATCTATGGTTTCGTGGGGAAAGGTATCTCCTATGGAATCCTCACGAACCTCCTCTCTCTTTGGATCCTCTAATCGTGACAAGTGGTCGGCGGCCACGTTTTCTGCTCCCTTTTTATCCTTAATTTCTATATCGAACTCGGAGAGCAAAAGAATCCATCTAATAAGACGCGGCTTTGCGTCTTTCTTTTGAAACAGAAACCGCAAAGCGGAATGGTCGGTGAACACGGTGGTTTTAGAAAGCACGAGATATGAGCGAAACTTGTCAAACGCAAACACTACGGCTAAGAGTTCCTTTTCCGTCGTGGTATAGTTCTCTTGAGCATCGTTTAGAGTTTTGCTCGCGTAGTAGATCGGATGAAAGTGTTTATCGACTCTTTGACCTAGGACCGCACCTACGGCATAATCGCTTGCGTCACACATGAGCTCGAAAGGTAAGCTCCAATTGGGCGAAACAAGTATCGGGGCACTAACAAGTTTTTCTTTCAAGAAGTCGAACGCCTTGATGCACTCCTCGTCGAAGACAAAAGGTACATCCTTCTCTAAAAGCCTAGTCATCGGGCGTGTGATTTTGGAAAAATCCTTTATAAAACACCTATAAAAGCCCGCATGACCCAAAAAGCTCCTAACGGACTTAACACTAGTAGGTGGAGGCAATCTACTTATTGTATCTATCTTGGCCCTATCCACCTCTATGCCTTCTCTCGACACCTTGTGTCCTAACACTATCCCCTCCGTCACCATAAAGTGACACTTCTCCCAATTCAACATAAGATTTGTCTCTATGCACCTCTTAAGCATCCTATCAAGATTAGAAAGACATTGGTCGAAAGTGGTGCCATAAACCGAGAAGTCATCCATGAAAACCTCCATGGAAGTCTCAAGCATGTCTTGGAATATGGCTACCATGCACCTTTGGAAAGTTGCCAGAGCGTTGCATAACCCGAAAGGCATGCGGCGATACGCATAAGTGCCGTAAGGGCATGTGAATGTCGTTTTATCTTGATCCTCCGGGGCGATGGGGATCTGAAAATAACCCGAAAATCCATCGAGAAAACAATAGAATTGTTGACCCGCTAGACGCTCCAACATTTGGTCAATGAATGGTAAGGGGAAATGGTCTTTCCGGGTGGCGTCGTTCAACTTTCGATAATCTATGCATACACGCCAACCGGTAACGGTACGGGAAGGGATTAACTCGTTCTTTTCATTCATGATCACCGTCATCCCACCCTTTTTTGGGACGACTTGGGTCGGACTAACCCATGGTGAATCGGAAATGGGGTAAATTACCCCGGCATCTAACAACTTAAGAACCTCTTTCTTAACAACCTCTTGCATGTTCGGATTAAGGCGCCTTTGAGGTTGCACCATCGGCTTATAGTCATCTTCCATGAGTATTCGGTGGGTACAATAGGCGGGGCTTATGCCCTTGATATCCGAAAGACGCCATGCAATGGCTTCCCTATTCACTCTCAACACCTCTAATAACCTACCCTTCTCTCCCTCCTCTAACTTAGACGAAATAATGACGGGATTCTCGGAACCCTCACCTAAGAAAGCATACTCTAAGTGGGATGGAAGGACCTTGAGTTCTAAAGGGGCGGGTTTCTCTATAGGAGTACTTTCACTCTCACTCTTAATTTCACTCAATTCTAGCACTTCGGGGACCCACTCGTCCTCGTCTACCTCTTTACTCTCACTAACAATCTCCTCTACCTTCTCAACTACCTCCTCTATCCTACTCTCGACTAGGTCGGCTCCACTAATGTAGTCAAAGCAATGGTCAACACAAGATAAGAAAGACTCTATGAAATAGACCGAATGACAAGGACTACTAAGATCGTCGGAACCACTAGGGTGTTCCATGGAGCGTGCTATCTCGAAAGTCACCCTCTCCTCGCCGACTTGAAGTGTGATTTTCCCGTCGAAGACATCGATGATGGCCTTGGCGGTACACAAGAATGGGCGTCCTAGAATGATGGGAACCTTTTCGTCGGCTTCCATATCAAGAACGACAAAGTCTACGGGGAAGACGAACTTATCCACTTTGACTAGAAGGTTTTCAATAATGCCTCGTGGATACTTAACGGACCTATCGGCTAGCGACAAAGACATGCGTGTAGGTGACAACTCTCCTAGACCTAACCTCTCATACAAAGAATATGGCATTAGGTTTATACTCGCTCCTAGGTCGGCTAGGGCCCTACACTCGGTATCACTCCCAAACAAGCACGGGATGGTAAAAAGGCCCGGATCCGTCAATTTTTCCGGAACCTTGTTCAACACTACGGCGGAACATCCTCCACTAAGGGGAATGTTAGAAACCTCTCCTAACCTATCCTTGCATTTTAGAAGGTCTTTTAGGAATTTTGCATATTTCGGCATTGATTGAAGAGCTTCTATAAAAGGAAGGTTGATCCTAAGCTGCTTAAAGATCTCTAAAAATTTCCCGTACTCTTTGGAATAAGTTTGATTTTTAAGGCGGGAAGGAAACGGAGCACGGGAAGTATCAACATTGGGTGAAGGAACAACCTGAACGGGTTTCTTTCCTACACTCTTCTCACTCGAAGGCCCCCCGGTGTGTGCGGTACTTTCTGGGATTAACCTAGGTTGCACTTTACCGGGCGCCTCCATTTCAATCTCCTCATCTACGGGGTCCTCATCTTCTATCTCAACACTCTCGGGTCTCACTACCTCTCCTAAGGTCCTACCACTACGGGTCGAAATTGCCTTCAAAGAGCCAGATGGGTTGGGCCTTGTGTTGCCCGAAAATTGACCGGGAGGTCGTTCTTGCAACTGGCGTGCAATATCCCCAACTTGCCTTTGAAGGTCTAAGAAGCTTGAATGATTATTCTTTAGGAGCGTAGCATGGTCCTCTAATGTACGTTGGGTAGCTTGATGCTTAACCAATAATTGGGAAAGAAGGTCCTCTATCCTAGACAAACTACCACCTGACCCCTCACTCTTAGGTTGAACCTCTTGGTTTGACCCCTCACCTCTAAACTGCCCCCCTGAACCTGAACTAGCAAATTGACCTGTTTGACCCGACCCCCCACTAGAATAAAAACCTGGCCCCCTACTTTGGTATTGACCTGACGGAAAACCAGGGGGGTTACCTGAGGAGCGATAATTATTAGCACGCCAATTAGAGTTACTATTGTTGAACGGGTTAGTTGGACCCCTATTTTGACCTGCTAAATACTCGACCTGCTCTAGGGTGATGGTTGGGCAATCTATGGTGTCATGTCCCCCTCTACAAACCTCTCATCTATCTACCTTCTTCTTAATTTCTAGCAACTCTTTGGTGATATAGTCAAGCTGAGATATTACCTTTGAATCTGAAACGACTTGATTCACTCCTCGAGAGGATGAGGAGGTAATCACAGGATTGGAATTCCTGCCGGTAGCACTATGATCTATATCAGCATGAGCGAAGCTCTCAAAGAGGTCGTTGCAGTCAGCCACAGTTTTCTTTCCCATTAGGTGGCCTCCTGCGGATGTGTCGAATCGGGCCTTGCACTCAGGGGTAAGACCATTATAAAATTTTTCTACTAAGGCCCAATCCGACAGTCCATGTTGGGAACAACGCGAGAGCAATGTTTGAAACCTCTCCCATGCTAAGTGATAAGGTTCGTCAGGCTCCATTCTGAAGGAATGGATCTGATCTCGAAGGCGGGAGGCCTTCGCAGGTGGGAAATACTTAGCAAGGAAGGCATCTCTAAGTCCAGCCCAAGTGGTGTAAGTACCTGCCGGCTGCGAATCAAGCCAGGTGGCTGCGCGGCCAGCAAGCGAAAAGGGGAAGACTTGGAGATAGCGGGCATCAAGATTCACACCTTCGATGCCGAAGGTGCTACACAGACGGGTGAGACGGTTGATATGTGCTGGCGCGTCATCATCATCACGACCGTGAAACTGACAAGAGTTGTTAATGGCAGTCATGATGTATGAAGGAATTTGCCAAGACTTATCATTGGTGATTTCAGGGAGGGTGATGGGTGAGTTTGCGGTAAAACCCGCGGTGGAACGCTGGTGGACAGTTTGGTTTTCGACCATTTGGTGAACTGGTGGTGGACTGGGGTGACGGGAGGGTGGTGGGGAATTATGGGGTGATGACTTCGGGGTGAAGTCGTAGTTCGGTGGTTTAGATGGAAGTGTAGAGTCAGAAAGGGCTGAAGATGAAGTTGGGGGTTTTCGAACCTGAGGGATTGGTGTGGAGAAGGAAGACTTGTCAATTGGTGGCTTCACTGGTCCATGCGAACGCGTGTGGGGCATGAACTGCAAAACCAAGAATAAAACAAGTAAGTCAACTCCAATAAAAGACTCAAAGAAATACGAAAAAGACACTAAAAGTACTTGGACTCCTACGACTCACAAACACACAAAAAGCACGTAACGATATCAGTTGAAATCCAAACAAAGCAGTTAACGCAATTGCCAAGAGTCCCCGGCAACGGCGCTAAAAACTTGATGTGGAAAAAGTAGTTCAACTAATTAAACTAAAATTACCCTAAATTAAGACTCAAGTAATAAAAATCTAGACTCTTGAACTTGACTAAACTACTCACCGGCAAGTGTACCGGTCGACTCTAGCACAGAAAAGTAAGTCCGGATGTCGAACCCACAAGGACTCTAATGAATTACGTTAACGACTAAACTTAGACTAAACACTGACACGACTAAACAGATGATGTGTTTGGGGGGGGTTTACTAAAATCCTAAAATTGTGATTAAATTGAAATTAAATTAAAATACGAACGAAAGCTAAGGTTTTGTTTCAGATGAGATTAAGGGCAACCTAGACTTGAATCCAGTTTAACTACGAATGGACTTCTAACGGTTTTATTGTTGTATGGAGCCGGGATCGTAAAGTACTAAACCTTAAGGTATTTCAATGCTAAGACTTCCCGACCCTTCTCAGGAAGAAACCTAGGTAACCCTACAAGGCTGTTATGATTACCGACTGTTAGATTTCCTCTCAGTCCTCTAACGACTCTAAAAGTGCCCTAATACGACTATCTACCTCTCAGCGCGATAATCTAAGGCAATTCTAGGTTCTGACTTGGTTTACTAGACACAACTGCAATTAGGGAACTAACTTCGACTTCTCTCAAAATCTAATTTAGCTATATACTGCACCGCGACCTAATAACTAACTCGAGCCTCTCAGCGACAAGTTAAGCAGAATATTTACTTCTAATTACATTTTAGTTACTGTTTCTAAGGCTATCGGTCGATTTATCCAAAGATCACCCGAACCCACAAGGATGCAAATAATCAACACAGATCTATTATGTGATAAAGACCGTCACTAAGATCTATGTGAAACAGCAAATAATCCACAATCAAAAGTAAATACGCACACGCACCAAATCAGAAAATCTAGAATACTTTACTTTCAAAGTAAATCCATAATCAATTCAATAAAACCGTTAAAAGATCCAAACATAAATTAAACCTTCATCAAATCTAGGTAGTATCTAAGTTTAGCCAAGAAACATGTTGTTCAAATCAAACAAAACAAGTTCAAAACAAGAATTCATCGTAAAGTATCGAAAACGCGAAAATAAGGAACACCGGGAGATAAAACCCGAAAGAACTTCACTCTCACGATCCAAGCTTCAACCAGATGATTCCCGTTAGCCAAAATACTCCGAAAAGCTCAAAATCTCCTCTGAATATCGTCCTCGGGTTTCTTGGTTCGTAACTAGGGTTTTCAATTAAGTTTCTTGGTAATATCAAGTCAAACCCTAAACCCAGAAGTCAAAATCAGTCAAATAAGGACCCTCGCGTGGCGCGAGGGTGGCTAGGCGTCACGCAGCGCCTCCAAACTCAATTTCTTGATTTTTTTATTATTTTCCGAATTCCAGCTTCTCCGACGCGCGTACGAATCCTGTTTTTCTTCCGAACTGCTCGTTTTTACTCGTTTTTCAACACTTTAAGCTACGGGACCTGAAATCAAAGCTTAACGTCAGCAGTATCATAGTTCTAACCTAAAACAGACTCAAAATGACTGAAAACTGACCAAAATATACACTATAAACATATGTACTTTTCAGTACATCAGTTATGCTCGTGAAAAACTTGATCTTTATAATTTGAGATCCTTGTGGTGTTGATGATGGTCAGCGGCAACTCGATCATATTCATCTTTTGAGTGCCTTCACGTCATGTCTTCATTCCGAAGCTTGTCATCGACCATGTTCTCCTTGCCTTTAGAATCTGCACATGCAAGAAATCTAAACGCGTAATGAGAACAACTGCTTGGAATATAGTTAGCATAAACAAATGACACACGTATGACCATGTTTCAATCAAACACCGTCCGATAGTTTGAAAGTTTAATAAATTTATCAATTTTAGATTATAACTTTCAAAACTTGCAAATTTCGACCATTTATGAAGGTTTAGTCAATTCAGTTTTCAGTCAGGTTTCTGGTAACGAAGACTCGAGATCCAACATCGTACGATCGAAAATAAGATAGAAATAAAATCTTTTTGTCTTTTATAAAGTTTATATTAAAACACACCTAAAATCTTTTTGGTATTTTTGAATATTTTGAAATGTAAAGACTGAAAGCAGTAAATAAATATTTACAGACATTCTTTTTGTGAGTTTCGAGGGTAAGAAAATCATATCAGTGTACGGTCATGCCAAAACGCTCTTGTTGTTCAGTTAGTTAACGTTAAGATAAGCATCCTATAACAATTATCGGTATTGTTGTCCACTTAAGCTCAACTTATCAGATGTAATCATGGCGAGGGGATACGTTAAGGTATGATTTATACTTACCGACCGGTGTTCATCCACATCACGACACATTCCCGTATCAAGGTATGCACGAGGGTTCATCTTACCGGTGAGTATACCGATTATCATCTGTTTGACCGTATATGATGTAAGATTCTCACTTATTTTGATTTGAAAACAAGCCCTATGTGATAGAATCACTTATTGATGAGGAACTTGATTTTCATATGCATGAGGGCACAGGAGCAAGTCCGTGAACAGGTCAGTACTTTCGTACAGCAGAGAGACGAACTTGACTCCCGGATAAATGTGATATTTTATCACTTATTTGTTTGGACATGTGATTGTTTATCACTTATTGAGGTCGAATGCAGTATGTACACGTATGTACAGTATCATCGAAGATCTAGACTTGCGTCCCCGTTATTTTTCGGTAAAAGATACAACCATGATACCCAAATGATAAGCAGCATAAAGACCGAATATCTCAGAACCTCGGCAATCTATCAAACGAAATTTCGGTACTAAGACCATATGCCAATGAATGGTTCCCACCTGGTCTTCAGTCGGTTTAAGATTTATATCACCCTGCACACTTTAAAATGATTGTGAGCCTGCCGATACATCTTATATAGAGCTGCTTATCGTTTTTCATTTAAGGTTTAAAGAGGTTTGATAGACCACTGATGTACTATCATATTCTCTTTTGCTCGCCAGGAAACTCATTTTTGTTTTTCTATTGTTTTTGTGTTTTTGAAATTTTTCGAAGTTTTTGGATTTTCAAATTTGGATTTACTCCCCCTAAAATCAATAAACTAAGATAAATTTAAAAGACACAAAGATATTTACAAAAATGATTTTCCGATGTTGGTTTTACTCTTGTTAATTTTACCTCAATGCCGTTTACCAAAATTAAGTTTTAATCAGAAAAGATTTATCGAATTTTGGAAAAATCAGTTGGCACGTCGGTAAGCGGTGCGGACCATGACAACATTGACGAGTTTCATAGAGAAACAATCACGTGTGAGGTGATATTCGAGATCAACGTGTCAGGCCAAAGAGTGCTGTACGAGATGATATAATTCATAAAGCAGCTTAAATATCGACAGGTATAGGAGAGATTAGAAATTCAAAACCGTATCCTGCAACTGTTTCATGCATTGCAAGGAATCTGAGTGCTCTCCCAAACTGAATATCCACCCGGCGTGGATTTCAAGGTCGATTTTTGTAGCTACTGAGAAATCTCTTCACAGCAACAAGATCATAAACCTCCGGGTCCGGCTGGTCTTCCATATTGCACCAGCGAAGGTCTTTGTCTTTCTCTTTCAGAAGTGGTGTGCGGATGTTCAATCCACGCCACGGCATCTGCACACATTTCATTGTATTCTTTCCTGAGGACCCGATCAAAGACCATAACAACCAAATTTTGGCAAATTTTTCATCTGGTCGAATTTTGCAACTTCATTCAACCACATTCTTTCATCAGACATTTTTGTCTTCTTTTCTTTTTCCTTTCTCTCCATCAATGGCAACACTATTCTCCTAGATGTAACAATATTTCGGAGCCTTATGTCGCCGAACTTGTGCATGGACGCTCCACTATCAACAATCCTAAGACTATCAAAAGTTCCTCCTGGAACATCCTGCACACTCACTCAGAGATTAGTTGGAGAGGGGGACCCAAGCCATTGTGGTCTTGGGTCTTCCATTTTCATCGACAACAATAACTTCTATTCTTTGATGATTCGTAAATTGTGATGGCCCCCCTGATTCAATAACCGTTTTTGGTTTCCAGGTCTGTTTTGTTTTACCAGTGTTATTCTTTAAAATCTTAACTTCATGGTTGTCTGAAGTTTTTGAATTGTCTGGTTTTACAGAAACAGATGTTTTGTTAACCACATCGGTCTTAATCGCCTTTTCAATTTTCTTGACCTGTTGGCGTTTCTGTTTCTTTTCCCTTTCTTTTACAAGGCGGGGATCTTGTCTTACAGAAACAGATCGCTTACGGTCAGTTTGGTCACGGGGATCATCAACTTTGCCTTTTTGTTTATGAAGATATGGATAATTTCGAATTACATGTCCAAATGTTCCACACTCAAAACATGATCTTCGTTCAACAAACCCCGAAGTATCATGTGATCGTCTTGCCGATGATGATGAACTTTGTGATCCTGAGGTACTAGGTTTCGAACTGTTTGATTCATTTCTTTTCTGTACAGTTGCTTTCTTAACAAAATCTAAGTTAGATTTGTTTTCAAACGTTTCAATTTTGTCCGTTCCCTTTGATTTCACAAAGTTCACATTCTTGTTCTTCTTTTGATTCGGCTTCTTTTGACCTTGAGCCGGTAATTTTTCTTTTTGCTTGGTGTGATTTTGCTGTTTTTGCACTGTTGGTAATTTCTTATTGCCAAATTGTTTTCGAACTTCGGCCTTTGGAATAGGAGGACACTGTGTTACCGTAACACGTGGTCCTGTCTTTCCCAAAAACTTACTTGTTGAGTTTTCAAAGACTTTACTGATTAAGGATTGATTAACATTCTTAATAGGAAAATCTTTGTCTGAATAAATTTTATCATCACCAACAAGAGTGTACAGCAAATTCACACTCTCCGACTCTTCTGCAGACGAGGACTTGATTGCAACAGTCTTAGCGGGCTTTGCAGGAGGATCACATAGAATATGATTCTCAAGAGGTATGTCCTCTTCTTTGATGTCCGCATCAGACTTTGCTGGGATAGTATCATCGGATTCATCATCAGAAGAATCAGCATCCTCAATAAGGACTGGAGGATCCTGATTCAGTTCAGCAGAAGACACACATGTATCTGCTGATGCATCTGAATCTGATGATACTTCTTTCTTGTATCCGAGTCCTGTTGCAAACTCCTTTACATCTAGAGGAACAGATGGTTCAAAGAAAGTTCTGTCTTCCTCGTCAGGCATTGCATCATAATTGTGTCTCACTGGTGGTGGACATTTCTTATAGCCTATGCATGTGACATCCCGTTTTTCTTTCTGAACGTCAATGATGTGATCCAACACATAGCTAGAGCTCAAATAACTGTCTAGCTTAAGTTGGATCGCCTCACTTTCGGTTTTCACACAAGCCATCTCTTTTTGCATAATCTCAAGGCGAGTTATGTACAAATTAATGTCAGTTTGTTTTCTGGAAACCATTTTAGTTAATTCGGTTTTATCTTTCTTTAGCTTTTCAATTACCGATTTAAACTCCTTTTCATGGTTTTCATAAAACATGTTGGCTTCAGTGCATTTGGAAAGATCCACGGTTAACTTCTAATTGTGGATGAATGTCACATCATATTTCTCTTGCAAAGCCTCGTGTTTGCTTTGCAATTCACACCACTTGGCATTCAATGAAACATGTTTGTCTTGCAAGTCAAACAAACTAGCTTGTAAAGCATCATGTTTGTCTTGCAACTCAGACATGTTTGCCTCTAAATCAGCACATTTAACATGCAAACTATCACAATTATCACAAATAGCAGCAGTGGGTTCATCGACACATACCTGACTTGATGAACTGTCGACATTAGCCATAAAGGCTGAATGGAGAGAAGACGAAGAATAAGCAGCTTGATCCACCAAAATAAATCTTCTATTCGTTCCTGCTGCAGCTTCCTCCAAAAGCTCATCAATATCTGCATCGACTGACGCGATTGATGTCTCACCCACATGATCATCGCCTGAACTTGAGGATTCTTCATCTGAACTTCTGCTGTAACCCGAAGAGTCTTCATCCTCAGAAGATTCACCACCATTGGCGGAAGATTCTCCACCACTGGCGTGAGTTAAATCCTTAACAACCTCAGCAAAACATGCTGTGCCATCTGGAGCATCACCACTCAACTGGATTGACCAATCACAACCTTCATCTACTTGAACCACAAGTGCCTGGTTGGCATTTGATGGTCCTGCTTGGCTTTGGTTGTTGACAGGTATCAATGTACGCTCATTGTTCCTGTTCTGGTTTTGCTGGTTGCCTTGATTTCTGAAGGGATTCTGGTTCCCATGTTGTGCTGGCTTTGTGCATTCCCTTTTGAAATGACCCCGTTCACCACAGTTAAAGCACTTTACAGCTTGTTTATCAAACCCATACTTGGTGTCTTTCTTGCTTTCCAAGCTGGTTCTGCCAGTTCTTTCCATGAAATCCTTTGCCGTCCTCACAGCACTAGCAAAGGCCCACTTGATGTCCATCATCTCCATCTCTTCCTTGTCAATCTGCTGATAGTCTTCCTGTGTCAGATTAATGTTCCCAATCTGACCTTCCACTAACCCACAGTACGCGCTCACTAAGGTGTTAAGCAGCTCCATGTGTTCCTTTGCTACTTCCACACTGACCTTTGAAAAGCTTGAAGTGTCGAGCCGTACTGTATTTGGCTTAGATTGCTGACCAGCAGATGATGTACTTCCATAACATGCCTGTTGTTGAGCAGGAAGTGGATTCCCATACAAGTCTGTGGTGGGAGCTGGCTTAACAGGAACTTGTATCTGATTGCCATACAAATCGGTGCTTGTGACAAACGCCGTTTGAAGTGGAGCATGTGAACCGGGTCTTGCAGACGAAGAACTGGAAGTTCCATAATACATCTCAGGATTGCATGGCACAATGGATTTTGCAGAAGAAGTACTCGAAGTTCCATAATACATTTCAGGATTGTATGGCACAATAGGTCTTGTAGAAGAAGTACTGGAAGTTCCATAATACATTTCAGGATTTTGTGGCACTGGAACTCTTTTTGCTTTTAAGGTTTCCTCCTGATCCTTGTTCTCTAAAAGCTGCACGAAGTCGTTGATGTTTGTAGTAGCCAAAACCCCGTTATACTTCAAAATCTCCAAGAAACTATTCCATTGGGGAGGCAACGCATCAGCAAACTTCTTCACCACCTCTGCTGGAGTTGTTACTACCCCAAAATTACCCAACTCAATAAGCAAATGATTAAACCGACTTGTCATGTCTCCCAACGATTCCTTATCCATACATGTGAAGCCATCGAATTCTTTCTTGAGTAGATCATGTCGCAGTTGACGTGTTGCTTCATTTCCTACCCCTCTGGTCTTCAACGCATCCCACAGTTTCTTCGTTGTCTTGAAACTGACAAACTGATGGTAAATATATTTGCTTAACGCCTGAGTAAGAATGGCATAAGCCTTCTTTTCCAGATCATACGTCTTCTTTTGATCTTCTGGAAGATCGGCAAACGTAGCGGCAGATGAAGCGGCAACCTCTATCGCTTGATCGAAATCTGTGGTGAAACGTAACCACAATTCTGTATTTTGCCCAAGAACGTATGTGTTGAACCTCTCTGCCCATCCTGGATATTCATTTAAGTGCATAAACTTTGGAGGTCGATTCAAACTTCCGGTTTCACTCTCGCTCAATAAGATACTTTGAATGCTAGGAGTTTGATTTGATACGAATGCCCATTGACCGGTTGATATGGCATTGGCTTGTGAAGATGTCGATACGGGAGATTCGGCCCATGATGGAGATAAACTTGTATTTCTATACTTTCCCCCATCCGCAGCCGGAGTACCCCACCATGAGGGAGATGAACTTGTATTTCTATACTTTCCCTCATCCGGAGCCGGAGTACCCCACCAACTTGGATTCATGTTTGATATGAAAAACGAATACCTGAAAATCACACTCAAATCAAACTGTTAAATCACAGATGCGAACCTTCTGTTTAAAAATTCCAAGTGTTTCGACGAAACAAAAATTCCACGAAACAGACTTAGACTTGGTTATTTTTACGAAACAGATTTTGTTTACTATTGGGCTCCTAGACGAAACAGGAACTTGATTCGTCAAATGTTAAAGCCCAATCTCAACGAATTAGAATTTTTAAAATTTGGGCCTTTACAATTTACGAAACAAACAAAGGTATTTTTGTTTGGGCTTTAAAATTGACGAAGGGAAGCCCAATATGGAAATCGGTGCAACAGAATGTTATTTTGGGCTTCACAGTTTGACGAAATAGAAGTGTGTAAGGCCCAAAAATAAGTTAAGTACCCAAACAATGACCAACGAAACTTAAAGACATTTGTGGAATTCTTTAGTTCGACGAAACAAGCTTCTGCTTTTGGGCCCCTAAGCTGCGAAACAGGCCCACTATATGATTGGTAGATTTTAGTTTGGAGTTTAATAATTGACGAAACAAATGGGGGGGGGGGTTCTTTTTGGGCTTTGACGAAATGGCCCAAAAACTAAAATACAAAGTCCAACATTTAACTTTGACGAAACAAATCTTGTGTTTCGTTGATCTTTGTTATGGATTTCCAAATTTTTGGGTTTCGTCAATTTTGTTTCACCGAAAATATATATATGACGAAATGGAACACTTGTTTCGTCAATGATTTTGTTTCGTTGAAGGTCTGTGATGTGCGTGAAGTGTGTTATAATTTTAATGTATATTTAAGCCCCTTTTTACACTTTTAGCCAAGTTTTAAATTTATAAAACACGATATTTACTAACACTAAACACACATATGGGCAAGTGCACCCATCGTGGACGTAGTATAGTGTTGGTAAGATACCGAGGTCGTCCAAGGACACAAGAGCTTTTAATACCGGTTTATCCTCAACGTCTAACCAAATCAAAAAGTGAGAAAAATGTTTTAAACTAAGAAAAATAAAAACTAACTAAATGCTGAAAAATAAAATAAAATAAAAACAGATAGACAAGATGAATCACTTGGATCCGACACGTGTGTTAGTATAACCTTTGATTATTTTCGCACTTTTGCACTTGTTTAAGAGATTATCTTAGTTATTGTAGTAGGCCCCTCTTTTGAAGGCGACGTTACCCTCAACCCAGTAGTTTGAGTCAGCAAGGATACAATCCTAAAGGGTCGGATTATTGAAAGATAATGAATTAAGTTATTAATGCAAATTGTGGTAGGCCCCGCTTTCGGCGGTGACGTTACCCTCGGCTAAGTAGTCTGAGTCAGCAGGGATACAGTCCTAAATAGCCGGGTTATAGTATTAATAGTAGTTAACTTATGAGGGGGTCAAAGAGTTTGGATCCCCGCCATCCAATACCTATGGGCATTGAAGGAGATCCTACTAAATTTGACCCAGGTCCCAAGCAGGACCTCTAAACGCTGAACAAGGGCAAGACCCTTACCAAACCGTTCCCTTAACCCCCGACCAGGTAGCCAACATACCTCCATATAGACCGTGGAGATATGAATGATGAAAATCTTTTATTTTATATAGACAGTAAAATAACGCCAAGACACCACGGACAAACGATAAGGAAAGATCACCTTCAACATAAGTAACTAGTTATTAAAGTCATTAATACAAAACCAAATAAATAGTGCAAAAGATTAAAAATAAAAAGTATTATACTAAACACTTGTCTTCACCAAGTGATGTAAGAGACTTAGGCAAACATGGCCTTGATTGTCAAGAACTCTTACGATCAATCTTGGATCCCGAGACGACTCACACACTCTACGATGGACAATGGATGATGGTGGCGGATGATGGTGTTATGGTGGTGGTGGGTGGTGGATGAAGTGTGAGAGAGGTGGTGTGCCAAGGGATGAAATGGAATGAAGCCAAGCACCCCTATTTATAGGCTGAACAGAAGGCTGGGCACGGCCCCGTGTCCGCTGGACACGCCCCCGTGCCCGTCTGACATTCTCTCTCTTCATTAATTGTAATTCGCAATTACAATTAATGCGCCTGCTGTACTTTCACCACGCCCCCGTGCCCGCTGGACACGGCCCCGTGGTGGGCAATGGAAGCTTCTACTGGTTTGTCTTTTCTGCTGCTTCCTGGGCACGCCCCCGTGTTCGCTGGACACGGGGCTTGTTCAGTCTCTGTTTTCTCGTCTTTGCCTTGGGAGGTGCCGTTGAGGGTCCGGGCAGTCTACTTTTGTTCCTTTTCTTGTATTTATGCTAGAATTAGTTGTCTTTTTGCTTCTTTTGTGATTTTGAGCTCATTTCATCCTGAAAATACAAAAGGAAGACAAAAACACTCTTTTTCCAACATTAGTACTTAAAAAGGGTTAGTTTTATGCCTTAATTGATGTGATTTATATGTTGCATTTTACACACATCAAATACCCCCACACTTGAACTTTTGCTTGTCCTCAAGCAAAACTCTTTAAATGTGGCTTACACTCCCAAATGGAATAGGTAGAAGAGAAAGTTTTTAGCTTGTCCTAGAGTGTCGGGAATCCAAGGTCTTTGTAAGTTTTATTTTTATTTATTTACAATCCTGTTCGTTATGATTTATTTTGAACGTTTCATAAGATAAATTACTTATTTGGGCATAGCATGCCTTATTAAAATTCCATTTATATACAAGTTCACATACCTCACGGGGGATCACTCAACACTCGGCCGAAGGTGTATTTTTTTAGTGAATCACTCGAGAGCGGCATGGAACTTACGCCTTCCATAGGCTTGCCAAGCAATCAATCCTCCTCCTTTTTAACTTTTTACCTTTGCAAATATCAAGAGGACTTTTGGGGTGAAGGGTTAGGCTTGGGTTAAAGGTGGGTGGTTGGGTTAGTGGTTAGTAAAAGGGCGAAAATCGTAAAAAGCGTCGGTTTTCGTAAAATACCTTGTCTTTAGCGACTTTTTATTTTGAAGTATTTCTCCAAACAAGCTTTTATATAGCTTTTGTTTGTTTTTGACTTCATCATATTTTTTTTTCATCACATAAAAAGGCGAGTTTACGAAGAACCGAGCTTGTTACTAAAATAAAGGGTGAAAAAAAAATAAAAAATGGTTTTTGGTGGGTAAAAAGGGTTTTGGGGTAATGAAATGAAAGGTTTAGGCTCAAAGGGGCTATCTAGGGGGATTTTGGGTAGGTGATAAAAAAATGAAAAATAATGGTTTTGAAAGAAAAATGGTTAGTCCTAATGCCTCCATCATTTACTTACTTGGGTTTAAGTTGGTAAGGACCGGGAATGTATTGTTGTGGCAAGTTCTAGATTTGTAAGAACCAAGCGGCTATTCACACAAGAAACGAAAAATGAGCATTTAGTCTAAATATGTATATTTTTATGCTCAATAAAGGCTCAAAACTCACTTTTGTGGGAATGGGTTTTTAATGTGATCAAGTATATATAATCGAATTTTTAACTAGACTTGTTATGCCGTTTCATAATTTTCTTATGTTGGTTCTTTGTTATCACGACGCTATCGTTTGTAAACTTGTAAAAATATAACCTTTTTAGAACTTGTTATTCCCAACTTAAACTAAGACAAGTAAATAAAAAAAATGAAAAAGTTTTTGAAAAAATTTGGGGTGTTTAGCGGTTCCAATAGAGTTTTGTGTAAGGCTTGTGTTTAGGATTTGCAAAATTCAAGGTTTTAGCATCCCCCCCCCACACTTAAATTACACATTGTCCTCAATGTGTCCAAAAATAAGGTTTTTGGTCGATTAGGATGTGTAAAAGTGGTTTAAAAAGCAAAGATTTTTGTTACTGGCATCCTGGACACGGCCCCATGGTGACCGGGCACGGCCCCGTGGTCAAGTGCCAGTAACAAAAATTAGAGAATTGAAACAGAAGCCTGGACACGGGGGCGTGTCCGTTGAACACGGCCCGTGTCCAGTTACCTGGACTGGGTGTTTTTCTGCAGGTGGCTCAGCACGGGGCCGTGTTGGTTGGGCACGGCCCGTGTTGAGCCTTCTGTGATGGAGATTTATGTCGGTTTGCTCTGTTCTTTGTGCATGGTTCCATTTTTCTCGTTCCCTTTTTCATCCACTACCACCATGAGTGTGTTTTATTTGCAAAACAACCATCAATCTTAAAAACCATCATAATATTGCAAACATAGAGAGATATTACATTAAGTTAGCTAAATAACTAGGGGATACATGAGGTTATCATAAGGGTTCTACTTATTTAGGAAAATTTCGGGAATAGCTTCCCGATGTAGTAACACTCTCTAGTCGATGGCTCCTCGGTTGTCATTCAAAGCCATTCTTCTATCTCCCTTGGGAGGTAGAAGGTAGCTTCATTCTCTTCTGTGTCTTGAGGAGGAATGCTCACCGGGACTCCTTGCACCACCCTTGGTTGAGGCACTTGGTGCATGGCGTGCCATTCGGCTGGAATGATGACCTCGGGTACTACATTCCACGCCCTTTGGGTTATCACCGGAACCAAAGGCGGGGAAGCGAGAAGGTTTAACCTCTGGTGCAGGAGGTTTACTTCTCGCAGGCAGCCCTCCAAACCTACCGTCAGATGATTAATACGGTCCACCAATGCTTCTTCCACTCCCGTCATCTTGTCTATGGCTTCCCTCAAAGCGTAAACGTAGTTTACTAGGGAATCCTCCGCCGTGGACGACCTCCTTCCATTTCGGTTATTTCTCGAAGATGTTCCGCTATTTCTGCTGGCCATTCTCTACGAAAGAAGCTGAAGATAACTAAACTTTTGTAGAACAGTACCTCGAACACGGCCCCGTGCTCAGTGAGCACGGCCCCGTGTTCAGCTGTCTGCAAGATTTTTGTCTAACGATTCTAGGTTTTTAAATTATTTCAATACACTTTTACCGTGTTCTAAGCTCAGATAATTTAAAACAAAGTTATAGAACTAACTTTAGACAAGAATCTGCAGCCAAAAATCCTACAAACCTTACATAGAAGATTGGAATCATGGGTTTCCAAGCTTCCATGGAGGGGATGTTTGAAAAGTTTTTGTAAGAAGGAGAAATGAACAAAAGTGGAAAAGACAAGATGGTCCTTAGGAACCTTCTTTTAGCACTTACCTAGGATGGTATATGTGAAGATCCCAGGAATCTCTGCTTGGTGAAGTGGTCAAAAATGAGCAGGATTCAGGCTGCATTTAAAGAAAACGACAGCACACTGGACACGGCCCCGTGTTCGCTGGACACGACCCCGTGTGCAGAGAAAATCCTGACACATTTTGTCCGTATTCTGACAGAATCAGCAGAGAATCTTCTGAGTGAACACGGGGGCGTGTTGACCGGGCACGCCCCCGTGTCGGTAGGCTGTTTCATGGAGTTTTGTTGCTACTAAGGAGTTTATTTGTATCGGGTGGTTCTTGATTTGTTGGAACAACCCCAAAGTGCCTAAGATACCTTAATTGTCCTATACTAAGGCGAGAACGCAAGAGGTTATCGGTGAGGGTAATTCCTATTTTCATTCTAGGTGGACAAGTCCAACCCTTTTCCGGGCTCTCGTTAAAGAAGGTGTATGCCGAATCGCTCAGGTCTATGTATGCATCGAACGAAGTCGATGGGGAGTCCTTCACGGCACAATCGACACAAGGACGACTATCGTCCACGTCTTTTCTAGGTATGAAGGTATTTTCGGGAGCAACGAGGTTGTCGGAATGCGGTTCCAACATTTCCTCATGGTCATCATCTTGGGATGGATCTATAAAATCCTTCCTAAGTTCTTTTGACCAATTGAGAATTAGTTCTTCTAGTTGAAATAACTCGTCAAGGAGCATTTCTCCTAGAATATCTGGCTGGGCGCATTCGAGGGAGAGATAGTGCTTATTTTTACTTTCGCCCCTCTTAAAGTTACAAGGAATCGGTGGGTCTATATAGTGGGGCCTATAATTGAGAAAATAACATTTTAATTCCTCGTGTTCGCCTCCACATAATCGACACCACAAACCATAAGAGTGCCGAAAGTAAAAAGAATTACTATCACTCATGTTTGTGTCAGAAATTACCAACCGCCGGGATCTAACGGTTCTGTTTTCAGTAACTGAATCTTGGGCACGGGAGCGTGTTGAGTGGACACGGCCCCGTGTTCAGCTTACTGTCTGACTTAAAACAGGATTGCCAGTTCCAATGATTGAGCACGGGGGCGTGTTCAGCAGGCACGGCCCCGTGTTGAGCTCTGCAGAAGCTGAAAATCTAAGAAAAAATCCTAAAAAATTAAAGAAAAATAAAAATATGATTAGGCCGTTGATTCCTAACTTTCTTAAAATCCTTGTGTCCCCGGCAACGGCGCCAAAAACTTGATGTGCGTGAAGTGTGTTATAATTTTAATGTATATTTAAGCCCCTTTTTACACTTTTAGCCAAGTTTTAAATTTATAAAACACGATATTTACTAACACTAAACACACATATGGGCAAGTGCACCCATCGTGGACGTAGTATAGTGTTGGTAAGATACCGAGGTCGTCCAAGGACACAAGAGCTTTTAATACCGGTTTATCCTCAACGTCTAACCAAATCAAAAAGTGAGAAAAATGTTTTAAACTAAGAAAAATAAAAACTAACTAAATGCTGAAAAATAAAATAAAATAAAAACAGATAGACAAGATGAATCACTTGGATCCGACACGTGTGTTAGTATAACCTTTGATTATTTTCGCACTTTTGCACTTGTTTAAGAGATTATCTTAGTTATTGTAGTAGGCCCCTCTTTTGAAGGCGACGTTACCCTCAACCCAGTAGTTTGAGTCAGCAAGGATACAATCCTAAAGGGTCGGATTATTGAAAGATAATGAATTAAGTTATTAATGCAAATTGTGGTAGGCCCCGCTTTCGGCGGTGACGTTACCCTCGGCTAAGTAGTCTGAGTCAGCAGGGATACAGTCCTAAATAGCCGGGTTATAGTATTAATAGTAGTTAACTTATGAGGGGGTCAAAGAGTTTGGATCCCCGCCATCCAATACCTATGGGCATTGAAGGAGATCCTACTAAATTTGACCCAGGTCCCAAGCAGGACCTCTAAACGCTGAACAAGGGCAAGACCCTTACCAAACCGTTCCCTTAACCCCCGACCAGGTAGCCAACATACCTCCATATAGACCGTGGAGATATGAATGATGAAAATCTTTTATTTTATATAGACAGTAAAATAACGCCAAGACACCACGGACAAACGATAAGGAAAGATCACCTTCAACATAAGTAACTAGTTATTAAAGTCATTAATACAAAACCAAATAAATAGTGCAAAAGATTAAAAATAAAAAGTATTATACTAAACACTTGTCTTCACCAAGTGATGTAAGAGACTTAGGCAAACATGGCCTTGATTGTCAAGAACTCTTACGATCAATCTTGGATCCCGAGACGACTCACACACTCTACGATGGACAATGGATGATGGTGGCGGATGATGGTGTTATGGTGGTGGTGGGTGGTGGATGAAGTGTGAGAGAGGTGGTGTGCCAAGGGATGAAATGGAATGAAGCCAAGCACCCCTATTTATAGGCTGAACAGAAGGCTGGGCACGGCCCCGTGTCCGCTGGACACGCCCCCGTGCCCGTCTGACATTCTCTCTCTTCATTAATTGTAATTCGCAATTACAATTAATGCGCCTGTTGTACTGTCACCACGCCCCCGTGCCCGCTGGACACGGCCCCGTGGTGGGCAATGGAAGCTTCTACTGGTTTGTCTTTTCTGCTGCTTCCTGGGCACGCCCCCGTGTTCGCTGGACACGGGGCGTGTTCAGTCTATGTTTTCTCTTCTTTGCCTTGGGAGGTGCCGTTGAGGGTCCGGGCAGTCTACTTTTGTTCCTTTTCTTGTATTTATGCTAGAATTAGTTGTCTTTTTGCTTCTTTTGTGATTTTGAGCTCATTTCATCCTGAAAATACAAAAGGAAGACAAAAACACTCTTTTTCCAACATTAGTACTTAAAAAGGGTTAGTTTTATGCCTTAATTGATGTGATTTATATGTTGCATTTTACACACATCAGTCTGTTTCGCCAAAAAGGTGACAGAGGGTTGGTAAACTTTTCAACTTCTGACACAACAAACAACTTTCGGCTAAGACATGATGCTTTCACCAAACAAGTAAGGTTGCAAATATTTTAATCCTATATCAGTTTCCAATGCACAAACACCTTCACATATAATTTTTAAAGATCAAAAGTGTGAAATGTGAAGAACACTATGAAGAACACCATGAACATCATGAAGTTTCCGGTGAGCCGAAACTTTCCGAACACGAGTAAATGCTTAAAACTTCACTAAAAACCACTTTTAATCATGTAAAAAATGATAAACAACAAGGTTTTTATATGAACTTTCAGCAAACAACAAGATTTAAACCCGATTTAAAGTGTTTTTCCAGAAAAATATGAATTTTTAAAACCCGAAAAACACCAAGAACACCTCGGTTTTAACAAGGAGAAGAGCCAAGGCTCTGATACCACTTGTAGGTCCGGCTAGGAGGATCTAGTCGCCTAATCCTTGTGTACAAACCAACCCGGTTGTGCGGAATCCAACCGGAAAGGCAAACCGAGATAGAACACGCAAATACACGACACACAATATTCACCAATTAACACCTCTGTATTAATACGTATGAAAGGTTCGGTTACAAGCTCAATGTTTACAAATGTGTTTTGCAAACTCTCTCAAACTCTCGTGTGTGTGTGTGCTCTCAACAATGTGCTCCTCTGTGTTCTCTCTTTTTTAGTTCTGTCTGATATGAGACTATATATAGCACAGACACAACGAATCAGATCTTGGCGAATCAGAACTTGGCGAAACACAATAACGTTGACGAAATGCATCCAAGGTTGACGAAATTGAGATCATGTCGACGAAACATTCTGTTTCGTCGACTTCCATTTATGTTTCGCCGAGCTTTGGGCTTTGGCCCATATGATGAAGTCCATGCTGCATTCTGATTGGCCCAAGTGAAGTTTCACATATTCATGCACGTACATGAATTTCAACTTGTTTCAAATATGTGAAGTTTAGTCAAAGTCTTGACATCATCATGACATCATCATGATGATGTCATGATGATGTGTCAAGCGGGAAGCGTTCTCGGCTCTCCGTGCTTCGCGTGTCGAACTCTGGGGCGCACGACGGAGGAATGTCGTGACGTCGGGCTTGAGTCGAACCTAACCGAGTCGAACCGAGCCAAGTCGAACCGAGTCGAGTCGCGACCACATAATATGTATCAACAATAATGATCAATATACATCAAAGACGAAGTAATTGGGTAATCCATATCATTGTGTTGTGCATGGTTTGGTCGGTTCAGTTATTATCCTCGACTGCCGAAACCAAAGTCATTGGTTAGTCTATTTTATTAGGTTTTTTAGGTTCTTTGGGGGTGGTGGGTTAGGTTTTCTTGGGAAGCTATAGTTTTTTTTAGCGGGGGGTGGGGGTGTTTAGGTTTTTTGGGTTGTGGTGGGTGGGGTGGGTGTTTACGTTTTTGTGTTGTGGTGGAGTGAGGGTGAGTGTTTAGTTTTTGGGTGGTGGTGTGTGGCTTTTTTTTGTTGTGTTCACATTGATTCTCGCAATAAGAGTGGTTCTTAAATGAACTCTACCCTATATATATGCGAGAACCACGAGAACCAATGTAAACACAACAAAGTAAACTCACTCTACCACCACCCAAAAACCTAAACACCCCCTCCCCCCCCCCCCCCAACAAAAATAAAAACTATACCTCACCAAAAACCTAACCCCTACCCCCACCACACACACACACACACACACACATACACATACACACTCAAGCTAAATACAAAAAACTAAAGCCAAACCCGATAACTAAATGCTAAAAAAAAATTCTTAGTTAAATCGTGAGTTTAACAAAAAAAAATATTATAAATAAAAAGCTGCAATTTTTAACGGAAAAAAAAAGAAATTTTTTGTGTGTTTTTTAAGTTGTTTTGGTTGTGTTCACATCGGTTCTCATGCTTCTCGCAATAAAAGGTGGTTCTTAACGGATCCTTTATCCGTTAAGAACCACCCTTTATTGCGAGAACTAGTGTGAACACAACCAAAAATACCTAAAAAAATTAAAAACACATGAATTTTTTTATTAAAATCACTAAATTTTGTTATTCAAAAAATCGAACAACAATTATTGTTGCACATCTGATTAAATACGCTCTGCTTGCGGTATGCTCATATAATGTATATATGTGTGGGCGCTCGGGGGCAAAAGTGAAAGTACATTAATTATAACGTTATTTTACTAATTTTGTGAAAATGACGTTAAAAAAGGGGATGGTTAATATGTATCATGTGGTGGCGTTGGCGTTGATAGCCAAAAGACAAGGGGGTACATGCACTAATCCACGTTTGTCTCAATTGCTGAGTGTTATGTGCCTTCTTTCCAAGGCTTGATGCAAAACTACTATCGAGCCAAGGGTCTCATTGGAAGCAGCCTCTCTATTCCTACGAGGTAGAGGTAAGGCTGTATACATCTCACCCTCCTCAGACCCTACTTTAACTTTGCTATTGGTGGGATATACTGAATATGATGATATTTGAAGGTACTGCAAGTTAAAGCAGTTAAAAAGGAACATACGAACGGGCTCTCAACTTATCTAATGAGCTTCGATAAGATTCTGGACATGTAATAAGTTGGTCATCCATAACTGGCGTGCGAGAAGTTCTAGTTTTCCTCTACTGTTGGACCCACAACCACATCCTTTTAGGTTTCGCCATTTCTCCTGCACATAGAATGATAACAAAATGATCAAGTTAAAGACTTCGGGGGAGCCTCTGTAAGTTGGCACGAGCTATCATAAGATAAGAAGACTCCTTGTTGCAGGAGAAGCTTAAGCATTATGTAATGGTGCAATTCAAAAACCAAATGAAATTTCAGTCACACTTTCTAGTGCAAGCCGGGCTCGTTAAGGTACCAAGAGTCTCCTACCTGTCACAGTTTTTGAAGGAGTTTCGTAAGCAGAAGCACACAAATGAATCAAGACTGTTACAGAGGCGTTTTTTTCTAAGCTTGAAGATAGTTAATAAAAGTTGTAGTTATCTTTATTTTATTTTATGACAGATTTCTAATTCTTTGTGGTTGATGATGAAACATCGTAGTTATTTAATTCTATTAACTTGTTATGATCATAGGTTTTGAATCTTTATATTGATGATAAAAAGTGTTGATTATTTGTTCTCTTTTATGATGATTTTTTACCTTTTGGTTTAGTTATGTAATGGCATATTACTGATTATTTGTTCTCTTTTATTTATTGTTGATTGTAATTCTGCTTCATACCACGTTTGTAAACGCATTTATAAGTCCAGATGAGGATAACATAATGCTTCAAAAGAGCACAAGACCGGTAAGGAAATATATTAAGGTGGCATTCAGAATTCTAAAGAAATATATTGAGCAATTCACGTTTAAGAATAAATAATCTTTTTTAATCATTTACGAGTTAAGATTTGTGTTTTTTATACGTGTTTCAACACATATCAGGTAAGGATTAAACAATTAATTTGGTAAGTGAAACAATTACAAACATCTTTGTAGAAGTGACGTGGCACCAACTTGACCCTTGTCATGTGTCTTGTGTTTGTTAACCTATATAAGGACAGTTGGGTGAAAAAAATAGGAGGATAGAAAATATACTTTCTAGATATGAACAACTGGATTTGTATAATTAAACTACGTCAAGGGATTAGAATGAAACTATTGTGTGTTGTATCATATTGCATGTAGATATGAACAACTGGATTTGAATAATTAAACTAAGCCAAGGGATTAGAATGAAAAAAAATTACATTGCCCTATTATGTGTTGTATCATATTACATAGTACTATGATATTTTACATTAGTAACCCTATTATGTGTTGATCATATTACATTAGTAATCATATTCATATTATGTGTGTGTTGTATCATATTACATTAGTAATCATATTATGTGTTGTATCATATTACATTAGTAATCACATTGTATCATATTACATTAGTAATCACATTGTATCATATTACACTACACTGTATATTGTATTGTATTTGTAAGACCCTAATACGTATTTGACTAAAAGTCGCAGCGGAAGTTCAAGCCATAAACTTTCTTTCATTATAAACACCTTAACTTATTTAAAAATTAACTTTAACATAACTCTTTCACATAAATCCATCAATCGACTTATTTACTAAGTAAAAACATAACTTATGTTTACTACATTATATACATCAACGTTCCCGTACAATCTCACTAGTGACTCGATCCTCGATCTCTGTTCCTTGATGATCCGCGTGACTCGTACTACCTGCGCTCACCACATTAAATTCATAACATTAGTACGCATTATAAACATACAAGATTTATTCACGTTTACTTTTTGTTCCGTTAACTCTTTACATCCCAGCTTTCCATCTGATCGTACATTCCGTGGTGAGACTTTCTCATTGTACCTGCGTTACACTTCGTTCACAAGGCACACTATTATTATCGTCAATACTCAATTTCATTGAATACATGCGTATATACTTTCATACATCCTTACATATGTGCATCCGTTCACACATAACTACTTACAAATCTACGTACCTACATTCATACGTACGTTCCTACATACGTGCATACCTACATACATACACGCATACATGTCTACATACATACCTATTACATGCCTTCTCACAACCCTACATACGTGCACACACTTTCGTACATACTCACTTGGATATATATATATATACACCTGCACATACTACCTACATACACACCTACATACATACATACATACATACATACATTCATTCATACATACCACTTATATTCACACATACATACATACATACCTTCATACGTATCTACTTAAGGAAATTCTTAACTTAGAATCCCACATTTAGGTACCATATTACTACATATTCTTTAGGATCCCACATTTAGGTACCATATTAGTACATATTCTTTAGGATCCCACATTTAGGTACCATATTACTACATATTCTTTAGGATCCCACCTTTAGGTACCATATTACTACATACTCTTTAGGATCCCACCTTTAGGTACCATATTACTACATATTCTTTAGGATCCCACCTTTAGGCACCATATTACTACATATTCTTTAGGATCCCACCTTTAGGTACCATATTACTACATATTCTTTAGGATCCCACCTTTAGGTACCATATTACTACATACTCTTTAGGATCCCACCTTTAGGTACCATATTACTACATATTCTTTAGGATCCCACCTTTAGGTACCATATTACTACATACTCTTTAGGATCCCACCTTTAGGTACCATATTACTACATATTCTTTAGGATCCCACCTTTAGGCCCCCTACCCGTCGGCGACGCCCTCTAGTTTCTTTATTTGCAGTTTTCTGCAGGTTCGTTTCGTCGTCCGTACGCACTAAAACGCACGTAACTTTCGAACCGTTTACCCGTTTAACCTCCCGTTTCTTCCTACATGCTTGTAAATTCACATCCTATCGAATGAACTTAAAATCCCATAACCGCCTTAAGGAAAATCTTAACTTACACGCTATCGGCTTATTACCCTCTTACCCACAATTCGACCCGTTCATGCATTCATCAACGTAACTTGTTTGTTTTACCATAAACTCTTATAAACCTAATAATATCAGTGACATCTATCATAAAATAATAAGTTCTTAGACATTTTGCATCCTCTTAACACATTATCGTTCATATACTTAGTTTTGACCCGTTAAGGGTATTTGCGCGTTAAATGGTTTATGACATACCAAGACCATACTCTTCGCTTCCATACTTGTCCAAGACATTACACTAATCAATAACTTGCTTCTAAACTACTTATTAAGATCATTTGCCCAAAATACCCATCAAGGGCATTTTGGTCAACTTTAATCCCATCATTTACGACGAAAGCCTTTCCTACATATTTAACCTCAAACATCATGTTTAATTAATTTCAACACTTTATTACTTACTTGAACTAAGAAGTGATTACGGAAATCACTTACCTTGAGCGTCCAAGTTCAAGCATAGGTTCCATGCTTTCTTTTGACCCATTAGCCTCCGTGCTTGAGCCCGTAGACATGCTATCTATCCTTACATGACCATACATTGATACCCTTGTTAGTAAACAAGGCCACACAAAGCATCAATCACAATAAATCTATGCTCAACAATTGACTTTCATTAATGGATTTCTTGCAACTCATAGCATAGATTAACAATGAGATCCTTTCTACTCGCATAATATAAACACGCCATTACATATCTTGCTATAAATATTTCGTGCATCACTTTGACTTCCTAAACCGTACGTTTATGATAAGAGATCTACCTCACAACATTCCTACCATTGTTGACTTTCCAGAAAGTCAACTATCAAGCATTTCAACTTCCAACTTGGACACACATTCATTCACAAATTAACATGTTAGAATATAGTCATTATGCCATCTATGCTTCATACTCATTTTGTAGGACATATTTGGCCGCATAATCAAATAGTTACACATACACATATACATACGATTCCGTTCATATCAACATCTTTATAGTTAACGCCAATATCAATTAAGTTTACTCTTTTCTAGGATTCTCATTCGTTCCATAACCATTCTTAAGTTGAAACTAATACGATCAAACATTCCATATATATTCATCACATCATTCAAGCGTATGGTACGAATTTCACATATTATTGTCATTTAGGCATTTCATCAAACACCTTGTGTGCGTACTACCATCTAAGCTTAATGTACAACTAATTCATGCATATCCTTCTAACCTCATACATAATTCACCAAAATTCTTCCTTCTAATCATCATGAATCATTTCTACATAATCATTAAACATACTAGAATCACATTTCTCTCAATTCCTCTAACAAGAATCTACCATGCATGCCAAAATACATCAATATTAAGCAAGAATTGGACATGGGTGATCATTCAAGTTGTTATCATCACCATAACCAAATGGGTTTCACATATAAACATCAAATTAACCCAAATCTTACATAACCCATGTTCTATATGATGTTTCTAACCCTTATACATAATCAATTTCATATTATCTCACGGATTAGAGCATAACCCACTTCACCCATGATCACTAATCTTAAATTTAAAACATACCTTATGATCTCCTCATGTTGGTGATCATTAATCCATGCTCGGTTATAGATTTAAGCATCATTTAGCCTTTCAATTTGGATGATCTTTCATGTTTAGGGTTTGGAGTTCTTGAGAGCTCCTGATGCTTCACGAACACACACGTATGTGTGTTTGTGTGTGTGTGTTGATCTTTTAATTAGTAAACAACTTTCATTTGTTTCCACTTTAGCCCCTCGGGTTTTCCTTTAAAACATAAATGACACTACCTTTCATTACTTAATACTTTTGACCATACCCTTAACTATGTTAAATAGTCTAGTTATTTATTTCATGACGTGTCATAAAGGAACATCCGACAAATATTGTGACACCTGTGTCACCGCGACCATCAAACAAATACCAAGCCGATGAAATATTGTATTTCATACTTGGGATCTTGTATAAATATGTGTATGTTTTGCACATATCAATTATTGTTCAATTTCAAACTCTACATTGCTTTCTAGAGCATTATACGCAAACTGGTGCGTAAACGTACTCAGTTTAATGCGACAAATACTCCGGAACATCAACATATACTCAACATACCTTAAATAACCTTTACATAACTTAGAAATAAGTTTTGAAGGCTTGGGTATAGCAAAAACAAGTTAATTCGCTTACAGGGACTAAACTTGACAAACTGCGAATGTATGCCAATTTGAACTGTAACGAACATTCCGGAACATGTTCATAAGTTAAACATACCCTAAATATCCTCTACATAGCTTAGAAATAGGCTTTGAGGTGTTTGGTATGCTAAAACAAACTTTTGGATCATTCAGGGACTAAAAGTGTCAAAAAGTGCACAAGTTTGCACTTTCGCGCATAACTTACGTTCTGAATACATCCGGACATCCAAAAATTTATGTAAGCATCCTTATATTATGCCTTAGTGTTGGGCATGAGAAAAATCCGTTCGTCGCGTCATTTGGATCGTCTTTCACGCTTATGCGCATTCCGTCGTAATTAAGCGAACATCGCGATCGTACGGCCAAACGAACCGACATCCGACATATTTTTGGGCATGTTTCATGTCCACAATGTTTAGGCATCATTTTAGGGCCTTAAAGATGGCTTTACAGGTCTTAGAAGGGCTGGAAATAGCTTAAACACGCAACAGGGACCAAAAGTGTAAATTCTGCAAGTGGTGCAGATCAGAGAGGGCCAGGCGGCCCGCGTGAGTTTTGCCCAAATATGAGGCGGGCCGCGTGAGGATGTCTGACAGAAGATTTTGCATTTAATGCAGAATCTGGCCTTTCGTTCGATCAAAGGGCGATGCCTTTTCACCCAAATGAAGGGCCAAGGGTCAAGTTCACTGAATTTAACCCCTGGACACATGTACGCACGAGATCAAGGCACGATATTCGATAAAACGATCCTAACGGTTCCACCTTTCCTATAAATACCCCCCCCTTTAGTGTAAAAATCACAAAATCAGATCTTGAAGCTCTAAGTTGAAACCATTGTTTCATACCTGAGCTATTTGATCTTGATTTGCACTCGGGGACCCTCGGTAAGTCTTCTTTCGCTCTTTTATTCGCTTTTCGAGTCCGAAAGTCAACGTTTTGTTGACTTTCTGCATTGACCAGCTTATGGTCGATGCGAAGTTCATGGAACTTCATAACGTGAGCGTGATCACGATGGCTATAGTCCGTAGTGACTATACCTACTGATCACCACGTTATCTAGGCTCAGTGACGAGTCGTAGTTTCGGCCAAAATGCGCATTCTTGCGTATTTTGTATCCAAACTACTCGTGAGCATCAAAGCCATTTGTTTTTATGCCAAACCTGTTTTCTAAACTTAGTTAAGCATGTTCTAACATGCTTAGCTCGTCACTTTTAGTTTAGTGCTTATATAGGGTCGTAAGGTAAGCGATCTAAACCATCGCTTATACTTTCGAACCCGGCCCATTTGGTCGATCATTAGGATTCGACCAAACACATTAGGTGACCATAGCTATAACCTTCCGAGGTTATACCTTGTGGTCACGATGTTAGGCGTTCCAGACGCGTTCTACGCGAGCGACGCGTTAGGGTAGCGTAAGCTACCTAAACAGGTCGTGATGGACCGTAAGCACTTAGGTTAAGTTTCATTTTAGTATGTAGGCTTTGTTAAACCATATTACACGAGTCTCCATACTCGTTTGGTTTTCGAACCCGCGTACTATCCGATCCTTCCAATTTGGTCCGGTGTATTAACATAGCTACCTATTAGGTGCCGTTTGATATCCCGTGATCTTTAGCAATATCTGGTTATTATACAAGAACTCCAAAGCAATCTCAGGTGAGTACATTGAACCCCTCTTTTACTGTTTTCTAAACTGTTTTGGGGTGAAACACATGTGCCTATCTGTTACTTTCATGCTTTCCTGTTTTCACATCATACACTTGCTATGTTCAATAGTACATATATAGTACATGATTTCATTGTGTTTATGCTATGTATGTCCATCGTGTGCATACTTAGCACAACACTTTACATTACATTTTCATGCTATGTATGCCCATTGTGTGCGTACTTAGTACATCGTTTTACATCACATGCTATGTATGCCCATTGTGTGCGTACTTAGTACATTGTTTTACATTACATGCTATGTATGCCCATTGTGTGCATACTTAGTACATTGTTTCACATTGCATTACTGTTGCATATGCTCATCCAGCATATGAACACATCACACTACATTTTGAACCGTTGTACTCTACAATACATTTCATGCTACGTACGCCCATTGTGTGCATACGTAGTACATTGTTTCACATTGCATTTCTGTTGCATATGCTCATCCAGCATATGAACACATTACACTACATTTTGAACCATTGTAACCATTTGACTATGTGAACCGTCTTACCCCTTTGATTTCATGAACCGTCTGTAACCATTGAACCGTGTAAACCAGTTGTATCCGTTGACATGATTTACAGTTGACAATAGACATTTGACTATACATAAACATTTCTTCCGTTGTTAAACATTTCATCTTGATGGTTTGGTTTGAGTAAATGATTAAGTAACGAGGCGTGTGTAATATGATACAAGCATGGTGAATACGCCGCTGGTACTTCCTATATATAAGTGTTTGTATGGTATTACATATCGTAGCGTTATTTGAATCATTTCAATTTGAGACATATGACATTTTATACAAATAACACACTTTTCACGAGACATTGTTTTACAAACGACTTATCTTATACAAACTCATTTTACATGGTTATCCGTTTAACCATACAGTGTTCTCTTATTTATACATATCATTTGATCTTACCGTTTTTCAAATCATTTACAAGACAAAGCAAATTACAAGGTTCATGACTAAACATTTTCTCAAACATAAGTCATGAATTCCGTTTTCACAAAACCAATGTATCTCACAGGCATTTTTATGCTGACATACCTATTTTCACATGTGTTTTCAGGAGATGATGCATAGGACTTATCAAGACATACTTAGGCGGACCTGTGCCTTAGTAACTTAAAACGAGACAAGAACTAGTTAATTTATGTTATGTACACTTTGATTCTTGTTTAGACAATGTAAACTTTCATGTTTGATTTATAAAACAAAACTTCATTTGCCATGGATTTGAAACAATTGATTCTGTTACAACACTCCCCGACGTTTCCGCCACGTTTTGTATGTTCTACGTGGTCGGGGTGTGACAAATATTAACATTCAGATTTTGGGGCGTTACAAGTCTACCACCCTTAATTGAGGTTTCGTCCCCGAAACCTTTCTTACCTTTATTTAACACTAATTATTCCTTCTCTACATACACTCGACACAACCACGAGCTCATCACAATGACTGTCATTCAATTTTCAAAAACATTCCTATTAATGTTTCTTTCATGTTTATTTCATTATTCATATCATTGACTTCTCCCTAACAATTCCATACCTTCCTTATCATAATTTCGCATATCATTTTCATTTCCTTGGTCTGACAACCACGGTTCAATATACATACTTCTTTGACTTGTAATCACACACACCTATGTACTTAACTCTAACGTGATCATCCTTCTACGTTTTCTACAATTACTTGTACCATGCATACCTTTACGTTACTTTCTAACCATCTTTTTCATTTCACTTTACAATTATTCTCACTTCGTGCATTATTTAGTTTACATACGTATGTGTATCATGTAGTTCATCTTACGAGAATTTAACCATTACCCGAAATCTATACATACTCATATATGCTTAACTTTAACGTTAACCTTATTCTACCTTTTCTACATTTACGTATACCTTGCATACCTTTATAGTATCTTTAAATCATTCCGTTCATTTCACATTACTATCGCTTTCACTTCATGCATTACTTAATTCACGTGTATAGACAGTTCATATCCCTCCAATCATGAGTTAGACATTTTACTAACCTCTTTTTCATTTCCCAACCACGATCCGCAACCCTGATCGATCATCTTCTCCTCGTGCACTAGCCGTACAGGCCAAGTTTCATTCCTTCGTGTTGTGAGCTTCCGCTCGTGCACGTCCTTTCACCAATACGATTGGTTTCATCGCATCAATAGTCCTAACATTATCATCAACAACATCGGCGGTTAGCATATGTCATTCAAACATTCATAACACTAGGTGATTACACACCTATAATTCTGTTACATATTTCCTGCGTACATGCTATAACATATCTTACATTCCATTTCTTACACGCAATTCTTTCATTTTAGTTACTTATTTCGTCAACCTTTGCAGTTTGACCTTTTAAGGTTAAACCGAATTTTCTTACTTATCATAGATGCATTGAAGTACACATTCGTGCTTCCTTCCATTCATGCTTACTTACAAAGACATTCATTACATCGTTTTAGTATTCTTAACAAACTTACCCTTTTTGTTCATACTTAAACCATTGTCTGGGTCATAGCCCGTCATTCATTCTGACTTCTAAGAGTCGATTTCTAACACATTTAACACATACCTTGTTCAAAACTTCCTTCTTTCGTTTTATAACTTAGGTCTGCATGCTCATTACGATCATTCTTTTGTTTCTTTACTTTACATTTGCCCATATGACTCGTTTAACACAATCACGGTCAGACTATCGACACTTCTTATGTAGACTAGTTTCGTCTTTTATACCTTAAATATGTTTCGCGGATTCGAATGCATTATTCATACCTTTCGTACCTTCTATGTTTTGAATCCGTCTTGCGGATTCAAACATTGCATTCGCATCTTTCATTCTTTGAATCCGTCTCGCGGATTCAAACATTTCATTCATACATTGCTGACCCGTACTGTCTTACGGATTCAACATTCTTCATTCTTATCACTCATACTTTTCACTCTTACATAGTACTCTCAATTTCCCGAGAGCCTTACTACCCACTTCACCCGCACGCCCACCTGCTACCCAATTCTAACGGACATACCTGCGGTAATTACCACGGTCTCACGAACGTCATATGCTTCTTGCGTACTGGCCAGGTGCGCAATTCACATACTAATTCCGTGCCTTCAGGTAATCATCGCCTTATGTCCGCATTAGTGGGTCTCAGTTAGTGCTACATTTTTACAATTTTACCAAGACAATATCGTTGTCTTCCGTTTAGTACTTAGCCTCCCAAGGAGACTTCTTCCTTTTTCTTTTAACAACGGTACCCATACATATCAACATTGTGTACCTGGGGTCCGTCTGTCCATTCGCATCCTTGACTGCCTTAGCATCCACCTTAGACTGCATTCACGGATCATCCTCTCCAAACTTTTAAGCTTACCTTGCACATAGCAAACCGTTAGCTTCTTCATATGAATACATACATATACGTTTTCATACCATTTCTACCTTTAGATCTTGATCGAGTCATGGATTGTACAGGTTCCTTATCACAAGAGCACATAGGTTTGAGTTCAAGCACCTACCTTCTCGTACTTGATTCCCTCAAACCAGGGCTCTGATACCAATTTGTAAGACCCTAATACGTATTTGACTAAAAGTCGCAGCGGAAGTTCAAGCCATAAACTTTCTTTCATTATAAACAGCTTAACTTATTTAAAAATTAACTTTAACATAACTCTTTCACATAAATCCATCAATCGACTTATTTACTAAGTAAAAACATAACTTATGTTTACTACATTATATACATCAACGTTCCCGTACAATCTCACTAGTGACTCGATCCTCGATCTCTGTTCCTTGATGATCCGCGTGACTCGTACTACCTGCGCTCACCACATTAAATTCATAACATTAGTACGCATTATAAACATACAAGATTTATTCACGTTTACTTTTTGTTCCGTTAACTCTTTACATCCCAGCTTTCCATCTGATCGTACATTCCGTGGTGAGACTTTCTCATTGTACCTGCGTTACACTTCGTTCACAAGGCACACTATTATTATCGTCAATACTCAATTTCATTGAATACATGCGTATATACTTTCATACATCCTTACATATGTGCATCCGTTCACACATAACTACTTACAAATCTACGTACCTACATTCATACGTACGTTCCTACATACGTGCATACCTACATACATACACGCATACATGTCTACATACATACCTATTACATGCCTTCTCACAACCCTACATACGTGCACACACTTTCGTACATACTCACTTGGATATATATATATATACACCTGCACATACTACCTACATACACACCTACATACATACATACATACATACATACATACATACATACATACATTCATTCATACATACCACTTATATTCACACATACATACATACATACCTTCATACGTATCTACTTAAGGAAATTCTTAACTTAGAATCCCACATTTAGGTACCATATTACTACATATTCTTTAGGATCCCACATTTAGGTACCATATTACTACATATTCTTTAGGATCCCACATTTAGGTACCATATTACTACATATTCTTTAGGATCCCACCTTTAGGTACCATATTACTACATACTCTTTAGGATCCCACCTTTAGGTACCATATTACTACATATTCTTTAGGATCCCACCTTTAGGCACCATATTACTACATATTCTTTAGGATCCCACCTTTAGGTACCATATTACTACATATTCTTTAGGATCCCACCTTTAGGTACCATATTACTACATACTCTTTAGGATCCCACCTTTAGGTACCATATTACTACATATTCTTTAGGATCCCACCTTTAGGTACCATATTACTACATACTCTTTAGGATCCCACCTTTAGGTACCATATTACTACATATTCTTTAGGATCCCACCTTTAGGCCCCCTACCCGTCGGCGACGCCCTCTAGTTTCTTTATTTGCAGTTTTCTGCAGGTTCGTTTCGTCGTCCGTACGCACTAAAACGCACGTAACTTTCGAACCGTTTACCCGTTTAACCTCCCGTTTCTTCCTACATGCTTGTAAATTCACATCCTATCGAATGAACTTAAAATCCCATAACCGCCTTAAGGAAAATCTTAACTTACACGCTATCGGCTTATTACCCTCTTACCCACAATTCGACCCGTTCATGCATTCATCAACGTAACTTGTTTGTTTTACCATAAACTCTTATAAACCTAATAATATCAGTGACATCTATCATAAAATAATAAGTTCTTAGACATTTTGCATCCTCTTAACACATTATCGTTCATATACTTAGTTTTGACCCGTTAAGGGTATTTGCGCGTTAAATGGTTTATGACATACCAAGACCATACTCTTCGCTTCCATACTTGTCCAAGACATTACACTAATCAATAACTTGCTTCTAAACTACTTATTAAGATCATTTGCCCAAAATACCCATCAAGGGCATTTTGGTCAACTTTAATCCCATCATTTACGACGAAAGCCTTTCCTACATATTTAACCTCAAACATCATGTTTAATTAATTTCAACACTTTATTACTTACTTGAACTAAGAAGTGATTACGGAAATCACTTACCTTGAGCGTCCAAGTTCAAGCATAGGTTCCATGCTTTCTTTTGACCCATTAGCCTCCGTGCTTGAGCCCGTAGACATGCTATCTATCCTTACATGACCATACATTGATACCCTTGTTAGTAAACAAGGCCACACAAAGCATCAATCACAATAAATCTATGCTCAACAATTGACTTTCATTAATGGATTTCTTGCAACTCATAGCATAGATTAACAATGAGATCCTTTCTACTCGCATAATATAAACACGCCATTACATATCTTGCTATAAATATTTCGTGCATCACTTTGACTTCCTAAACCGTACGTTTATGATAAGAGATCTACCTCACAACATTCCTACCATTGTTGACTTTCCAGAAAGTCAACTATCAAGCATTTCAACTTCCAACTTGGACACACATTCATTCACAAATTAACATGTTAGAATATAGTCATTATGCCATCTATGCTTCATACTCATTTTGTAGGACATATTTGGCCGCATAATCAAATAGTTACACATACGCATATACATACGATTCCGTTCATATCAACATCTTTATAGTTAACGCCAATATCAATTAAGTTTACTCTTTTCTAGGATTCTCATTCGTTCCATAACCATTCTTAAGTTGAAACTAATACGATCAAACATTCCATATATATTCATCACATCATTCAAGCGTATGGTACGAATTTCACATATTATTGTCATTTAGGCATTTCATCAAACACCTTGTGTGCGTACTACCATCTAAGCTTAATGTACAACTAATTCATGCATATCCTTCTAACCTCATACATAATTCACCAAAATTCTTCCTTCTAATCATCATGAATCATTTCTACATAATCATTAAACATACTAGAATCACATTTCTCTCAATTCCTCTAACAAGAATCTACCATGCATGCCAAAATACATCAATATTAAGCAAGAATTGGACATGGGTGATCATTCAAGTTGTTATCATCACCATAACCAAATGGGTTTCACATATAAACATCAAATTAACCCAAATCTTACATAACCCATGTTCTATATGATGTTTCTAACCCTTATACATAATCAATTTCATATTATCTCACGGATTAGAGCATAACCCACTTCACCCATGATCACCAATCTTAAATTTAAAACATACCTTATGATCTCCTCATGTTGGTGATCATTAATCCATGCTCGGTTATAGATTTAAGCATCATTTAGCCTTTCAATTTGGATGATCTTTCATGTTTAGGGTTTGGAGTTCTTGAGAGCTCCTGATGCTTCACGAACACACACGTATGTGTGTTTGTGTGTGTGTGTTGATCTTTTAATTAGTAAACAACTTTCATTTGTTTCCACTTTAGCCCCTCAGGTTTTCCTTTAAAACATAAATGACACTACCTTTCATTACTTAATACTTTTGACCATACCCTTAACTATGTTAAATAGTCTAGTTATTTATTTCATGACGTGTCATAAAGGAACATCCGACAAATATTAACATTCAGATTTTGGGGCGTTACAGTATTATATTATGATAAACTAAATACATACCTAACATACCTAAATATAAACGTATTTTATATTTTTTCTGTTCTCTACTTACAATATGTTAAATAAAAAATAGCACAAATTACAGTTTTTTGTCCCCTGATTTGGAGCAAATTACGGATTTCAGGCCATTACGTAAACTTTCAGTTACTTTGCTTTTGATATTAGATGTCTTGTGGGGTTAAAATTGTAAACCTTAGTAGGATAACCCGATTATAAAACCCTAGTATCTCTATTATTCTTTTGTCGGGTTATATTCAATAGACGGCCACGCAGCCATCAAACAACCCAAAGGGCCACTGAGTTTAATGAAATCAAGCCTCCTGATATCACAAAATCGTAGATGAGTGGTATTTTATAACTTATTGTTAAAATATCCACCCTAGAGTTTACAATGGATGTTATTTTTATAACTTATTGTTAAAATATGAATTGCTATATTATAATTATTTAAATGTAACTTATTAACATAACTTAACAATTTTTAAAGTATGTCAGGGGTAAACAGTAAAATCCAAGACTAAAAAACAACTTGTGGTCCGAAGATAATGGTGGAAAAGTGTAGGTCCCTAGAGGAGGATCTAGAACACCTTATCCTTGTTGTTTAACACAATAACCAAGTGTGGAATCCTCGATTATGTGCAAATCAAGCCCAAGAACACACAAACACAAGAAATATTTCACTGTTTAAAGCTCAATCTCTATTCCAGCAGAGTAACAGTACAAAATACAACAATAATTCTCTCAATACTCTCTGGGTGTGCTCTCTCGTTCGAACAGGGGAAAAGTCACTGGTATTTATAGGACACCAGTGAGTTTACAATGAGACATGGACTTTTACATTGACACATAACGAAATAGGACTTCTCACATCGAAACACATTAAAGGAACAACGAAATACAATAAAGAATAGAAGCATTATCGAAACAGGGAGATACTAGACTAGACATATCGAAATAGGGATATAAAGGTCATTATATCCCTCATCGAAGCAGATATGAAGACACACTTGATCTCCTTGTCATCGAAACAAACTTGCTCCCTTTATTCTGGATCACATCAAAACACTAGTGAAACTTTGTGTTTTGATATTCCCTTTTCAAACACAACTTTCTGTGTATCGATTCCATTTGCTTTCTTTCTATTTCGATGGCCACAATCTGATATATTATACTATCATGTTTCGATGCATATTATCCAAATAAATCCTTCATCCTTAGATTCCTTTCCAATATATACCAATTGATGTATTAAGTGTGACAGGAGGATGTCACTTTGGTTTATATGTTCGACGAACCAGACCGAACCGATCCACATCCACACGAAGGTGCATCAACAAACTCCCCCTTAGATGTTGGTGGAGATGGTTCGTTCTTCACACGGCAAGATCTTGAGAGTCTTCGCGTGTCACAATCAAGGAGTGTATCAACAAACTCCCCTTGAATGGTGCTCGTGAATCTTTGATCTTCAAATCTTCAGATCCGATCCTTCTGGTGTTGATGAATGGTCAGCTGCAACTCAATCACCTTGATCCTCTGAGTGCATCATTATTGTGTCGTCACTTCACAGCTTGTCATCTGACACATTCTCTTCACCTTTAGCTGGTTCAGATGTCGCATCTGCAGACACAACGGAGCTAAACGCGTAATTAGAACAATCGCTAAGAAAATAATCAACGTTAGAAAGTTTTCAAGCGAAAACCTCACTAGGAGTTGATTGCAATATAAATAAACGACACACATGTGACCAACTTTCAATCAACTACCAACCGAAAACATTTTGAAGGTTTTAAAATTTGTTCAATTTTAGATTTTTAACTTTCAAAACTTGTTAACTTCATCGTTTATGAAGATGCAATTGTTTTCCATTTTTCAATCAGGATTTGGGGAAATGATTCGAGTTCCAACGTCGGTCAATAAAAAATAAGATAGTACAAAAATCTTTTTGGCTTTTATAAAGTTTATATTAAAACACACCTAAAATCTTTTTGGTATATTTGAATAGTCCAAATGTAAACACCGAAAGCAGTAAATAAATATTTGAAGACATGCAGAAACAGAAACAAAGAAGCATAAATAAATATTTACAGACATTCTTTTTGTGAGTTTCGAGGGTAAGAGAATCATATCAGTGTACAGTTCAATTAGTTAACATTTAGATAAGCATTCTATAACGATTATCGGTATTGTTGTCCACTTAAACTCAACAATCATATGTAATCATATGACTTGGGGATACGTTAAGATACGATTTATACTTACCGACATGTGTTCATCCACTCACGACACATTCTCGTATCAAGGTATGCACGAGAGTTCATCTTACTCGTGAGTATACCATTTATCATCTGTTTTAACGTATATGGTTTGAGCACTTATTTGAGGATGAATACAAGCCCTATGAGATAAAATCACTTATTAATGAGGAACTTGATATTCGATGCATGCAGGCCAGGAGAGCAAGTCCGTGAATAGGTTAGTACCATCGTACTGACAAAGAGACGAATTTGACTCTCGGATGATAGATGTGATTTAGAATCACTTATTCGGGGGTGACTATGATATTTTTATCACTTATTAATGGTCATATGCTTCTTGTATTATATACATATATGTATGGTATGTACACGTATGTATGGTATCATGGAAGTTCTAAACTTGCCTCCCCGTTGTTTTCGGTAAAAGAAACAACCATGATACCTAATGATAAACAGCATAAAGACCACGTATCTCAGAACCTCGACAATCTATCAAACGAAATTTTGGTACTAAGACCATATGCCAATGAGCGGTTCCCACACGGTCTTCAGTCGATTAATTTTATATCGCCCTGCACACTTTAAAATGATTGTGGGCCTACCAATACATCTTATATAGAGCTACTTATCGTTTTTCATTTTAGGTTCTAAGAGGTTTCGACAGACCACTGATGTACTATCATTTTCTCTTTTGCTCACCAGGAAACTCATTTTTGTTTTTCTATTGTTTTTGAAATTTTTTGATATTTTTGTGTTTTTGAAATTTTTGATGCGTTTGTGTTTTTGAAATGTCTCAATGTTTTTATATTTTTCTTTTGGAAATTACTCCCCCTAAAATGAGAAAAGTACGATAAATTAAAAACACAAATAGATATTTACAAAAATGATTTTCCGGTGTCAGTTTACTCTTGCTTGGCCTTAATGTCGTTTACCATAAGTAAAAAGTCAAAACGTGATTTGTCAAATGCTTTGGTAAAAAGGTCGGCACGTTGGTCATCAGTGTGGACCTTAACAACATAGATAAGTCTTTGATCAAAGCAATCACGTATGAAGTGATACTTGATCTCGATGTGTTTGGTCTTTGAATGCTGTAAATGATTTCTAGTGATCTGTAAGGCGGCAGAATTATCAACAAAAATAGGAGTAGTTAGGAATTCAAAACCGTAGTCGCGTATTAGCTGTTGGATCCACTGAACTTGGGAGTAACAACTTGAGGCAGCAATGCACTCGGCATCACAAGTTGATGTAGCGACACAAGTCTGTTTCTTGAATTGCCATGTAACCAGGCGATTTCCTAAAAACTGACATCCAGCCGTTGTTAATTTGTCGTCCATTTTGCACCCGCCAAAATCAGAATCACTGAACGCGATCAATTCAAAGGTATCATCCCTAGGGTACTAGAGACTGGTGTCCGGGAAACCCTTCAAATAGCGGAAAATCCTTTTTACAACAATCAGATGAGAGGCCTTCGGGTTTGATTGATATCGGGCGAGCAGGCACGCAGGATACATGATATCGGGCCTCGAGGCACTAAGATACATGAGAGATCCGATCATTGCGCGGTACAGCGAAGGGTCAACGCTTTCACCCTTCAAGTCCGAAGCAATCCCGTAATTCTGCGGAAGTAGGGTACCAATGGGCGTCGCTTCAGTCATCTGGAACCGGCTCAAGATGTCACCGACATATTTTGTCTGATGGATGAAAATCCCACTCCGTTTGTTGAACTTGTAGGCCCAAGAAATTCATTTCCCCCATCGCGCTCATCTCAAATTTCTCCTGCATAACACGCTCGAATTCCCTGCACAAGACATCGTTGGTTGAACCAAAAATAATATCATCTACGTAAACCTGAACCAACAGAAGATCTCCATCCTTTTCTTTGATGAAAATAGTGCAATTGATCAGACCTTGGCGAAAACCATTCTCCAATAGGTAGTTGGATAACGTTGCATACCATGCCCTCGGTGCTTGATGTAACCCATAGAGAGCCTTGTTGAGTAACCAAACCCGATCTAGATGAATAGGATCTTCAAAACCTGGAGGTTGTTCGACATACACCTCTTCTTCAACCACACCATGAAGAAATGCACTTTTCACGTCCATATGTTAAACCTTGAATCATTTGAAGGAAGCATAGGCTAGAAAGATCCGAATGGCTTCAAGACGTGCAACGGGTGCATATACTTCATTGTAATCTATCCCTTCAATCTGACGAAAACCTTGAACAACTAATCTCGCCTTGTTTCGCACAACTACGCCACAGTCATCCTTTTTGCATTTGAAAACCCAACGGGTGCCAATCTTCTCGTAATTCTCAGGTGTTTCAACCAGTTTCCAGACACCTAGCTTCTGGAGTTGTTGCAGTTCCTCCTACATAGCTTCCACCCAAGTATTATCCTTTAACGCTTCTTTTCAAGACCTTGGTTCTTCTTGTGATACATAATACGCAAAGGACCAATCATTCTGCAAACCCGATTCTCTAATCGCTGCACACAAGCCGGCATTGTTGTTGTTTCTTAGCTGATTCCTCGTCTGCATGCCACTTTGAACATTACTAATGATGTTTTGCTGAGGATGGGTATTATGGATTCTCGTTTCTGGGTTAGCAGGAACTGGAATATTTATACCCAGATTGTTAAAGTTGAGATCAACAATCAAATCAAGACCCTGAACAGGCGAAGAGGATGATGTAGTGGCTTCAGATGCCGCAGTCCACTAGGGGTGTTGCCTCAAAAGTACCATGCACAACTGTTGCAGGAACTTCTTGGTCTACATCGTGAAATTCCCTTTGAAGATTCGTTAATTCAGCAACGTCTTGAAAATCCCCATTATCAAGATCATTATTGTTAACTGATGATGATGCTTGATTGTTAACAATAATAGGATGAAGCAACTGTGACTCCGTTGCGTTGTCACTCTCGAATAACATCTGTGCCACAGCATCCACTACATCTTCAACATTGATCGAATTGAAAAAGTCATCATACTCAAACATCCATGGCTGACCAGGACATCTGAATGGCAGCGTATGCCTCTGTACTCTAACTTCAGACCATTCCTCGACCCTTTTTGTATCAAGATTCCAGACTCTCAAATTAGGGGTGGCATACCCCCAAAAAGTATCCCTCAATTGATTTTGCCCCAAACTTTCCATCCGGGTCGATCATAGTGCAAGGAGCCCCAAATGGTTCAAGATATTGTAAATCTGGTTTCCGTTTATGCAGAAGCTCAAAGCAGGTCTTGTTGTGTCTTTTTACTGTAAGGACTCGGTTCATCGTGTAGCATGCAAAGGCCACAGCTTCACTCCAGAAGGGAATGGGCAACTGTGACTCTACTAACATAGTCCTTGTAATTTCGATCAACGTTCGATTCTTACGCTCTGCGATGCCATTTTGCCGTGCAGTGTATCTGGCACTGAACTCATGAAGAATACCTTTAGAAGTGTAGAACTCCTCCATAGCATGATTCTTAAATTCCGTACCATTGTCACTGCGTATTCATTTCACTTTCAAAGTATACAAATTCTCAATCGTGGTGATCAAGTTCTTGATAATCTCAAAAGTTTCACTATTGTGAGCCATAAACGGCATCTAAGAAAATCTTGAATAATCATCCGTCACAACGAGGTAGTACTAGTCATTGCTAATGCTTTTATTCTTGATAGGACCGAACAAATCCATGTGCAAGCGTTCAAGCAACACTGCCATGGTATTAATCTTCTTCTTCGGGTGCGGTTTCTTGCTTTGCTTTCCCTTTTGGCATGAAGCAGATACGTCTTGCAGATGAAAGTTTTTTATCGGGAACACCCTTCACCAGTTCATTCTTCACATGATGATTCATTTTTCTTAAGTGAATACGTCCCATCCATCCGTGCCAAGAGATTGACTCCTTTTCAGTGGCTTTAGAAACAAAACATGTTACTTGTGTAGACGTGGTGATTGCTTGGCTAATATCAAGGATATACAAATCATTGATCCTTGGTGCAAATAAGAGAATCCATTCGTCAGGGATCTTGAAACCGGGCTTCGGCACGTAACATCCATTAGCATCAAAGTGCACAGAGAACTTCTTATCACAAATTTGAGAAACACTATGAAGATTGTGATCAAGTTGTTGCACGAAATCGATCTTATCGAAACTCACTATCCCGTTGGATACCATTCCTTCTCCAGTAATGTAACCGCTTTTATCTTCAGCAAAAGAAACATAACCTCCTCTTATAGATTTTACGTCGTAGAGAAGCCTCATGTCGCCTGTCATGTACCTGTATGCTCCACTATCAACAATCCAAAGACTAGTGGTAGTTCCTCCTGGAACACCCTGCACATGTACTCAAACAATTAGTTGGAGATGGTGACCCAAGCCTTCGTGGACTTGGGTCTTCCATTTTCACCAAAAAAAAGTTATTTCAACTTCACGATGGTATAGAAAAGGTGATGCTCCCCCTGAATTTGTGACCGTTTTTTGTTTCTAGATCTGTTGAGGTTTACCAGTTTATAATTTTGAAACATTATCATTTTCTGGTGTTACTGAAACAGATGATTTTTGAACCACTTCGGCTTTGAGCGCATTTTCAATTACCTTGTTTTGTTTGCGTTTCTGTTTCTCCTCACGTTCCTTCACAAGACGTGGATCTTGTTTTGGTGAAACAGATCGCTTTAGGTAATTTTGATCTGGGGAAACATCAGCTTTATCCTTAAGCTTATGAAGATAAAGACAATTTTGAATGATATGTCCAAATTCACCACACTCGAAACATGATCTACGTTCAACAAACCCCGAAGACTCATGTTGATGACTCGGTGATGAACTTTGTGATTTCGAGGTACTTGGTCTCGAGTTGTTTTGATCATCTAGTTTCAAATTTTCAAATGATTAACAAAATCCACATTATACTTGTTTTCAAAAGTTTCGATTTTATCGGTACCCGTTGATTTCACAAAGTTCAACTTTTTAGCTTTTGTTTGATTTTGTCCCTTTTGACCCTGATTCACTGACTTCTGAGCCACTTGATTTGATGGCTTGTTCACTGGTTTTCTGGTTGGATTAATGCGATTTTGTTGATTTTCCTCTGTTGGTAACTTTTTGTTTCCGTATTGTTTTTGAATTTCAGCTTTTGGGATAGGAGGACATTGTGTTACCACAACTCATGCACTCGACTTTCCCAAAAACTTACCAGTCGATTCTTCAAAAACTTTACTGATTAAAGATTGGTTTACATTCTTAATCGGAAAGTCTTTTTCTGAATAAATTCGATCATCACCAACCAGAGTATACAACACATTCCCACCTTTTGATCCTTGCGAAGAAGATGACTCTACTGGAACCGTCTTAGCAGATTTAACTGGAGGATCACACAAAATGTGATTCTCAAGAGGTATATTCTCCTCTTTGGTCACTGCATCAGATTACACCGGTTTGTCATCTCCGGAATCATCATCTGACGAATCAGCATCCTCAATAATTACTGGAGGATCCTGATCCTGTGCAGTGTCTGAACATTCGGCATCCGCAGATTGTGCCTGATCGGAGGATACTTCCTTTTGGAAGCCGAGCCCAATTGCGAATTCTTCTATGTCTGGTGAAACTGTAGGCTCAAACTGAGGATTATCCTCCTCATCAGGCATCTTGGTATAATTGTATCTAATTAGCGACAGACATTTTTTATACCCAACACATGTGACATCCGTTTTCTTCTTTTGTATGTCAATGATGTGATCCAGCACATATCTAGAGTTGGAATAGCTACCTATCTTGAGCTGGATCGCATCATTCTCACACTTCACACATGCCAACTCTTTCTTTGTTTCCTCAAGCATGTTAATGTAATTGTTAATCGTTGTTTGTTTTCTTGAAACAGTTTTTGTTACCTCAGAAATATCTTTTCTTAAGGTTTCAATTACATTTTTGAACTCCTTTTCATTTTTCTTAAGAAATATATTGGCCTCAGTGCTTTTTGAAAGATTCACAATCAACTTTTGATTGTGGATGAATGTCACGTCATATTTACCTTCCAACTCTGACAACTTACCACCTAACTCAACGCATTTATCACAAGTAGCAGAAGTTGGTTTATCGGAACATACCTGACTTGATTGGCCGCCGACATTTCCCATGAAGGCAAAGTGATGAGAATAATATCCATCATCAGATCCAACTGTTGCTTTCTCCACGAGAATTGATCGTCTGCTTTGCACGTTCTCAGCATCACTCAGCAACTTTTCTACATCTGCATCGATGGTTTCACTTGACACTTCTTCAATACCATCCTCGCTTGAGCTTGAGCTTTCTTCATCCGAATCCTCACGGTATCCAGAACTTCCTTCATCCTCAGACGAATCACCGTGTTGAACATGCTTGATATGCTAGATTACTTTAGCATAACAAGTTGTGCCACCCGAACATCCGCTACCTGATTGCACAGACCAGTCGTAGTTCTCGTCAGCTTGAACGACTAAGGCTCTTGTATTGTTGGAGTTAGAAGATCCAGCTTGATTGGAGTTGCCGACAGGTACCATTGCATGTTCAGTGTTGTTGGAAGTCTGGTTTGACTTATTGGTCTGATTTCTGAAAGGGTTTTGGTTGCCATACTGAGGTGGTCTCGTGCATTCATGCTTGAAGTGACCTCGTTCTCCACATCCAAAGCATTTGACGGCATGCTTGTCAAAACCATACTTCGTGTCTTTATTACTCTCCAAACTCGTTCTACCAGTTCTTTCCATAAAGTCTTTCGCCCGTCGGACTGCACTTACAAACGCCCACTTAATATCCATCAACTCCATTTCATCTTTGTCTGTCTATTAATAATCCTCCTGTGTCAGGTTGATATTACCAATTTAACCTGCCACCAACCCGCAATAAGCACTTACCAGAGTGTTCAACAGTTCCATGTGATCCTTTGCAACTTCGACACTGACGTTAGAGAAGCTTGAAGTATCGAGATGAACGATATTTGGGTTAATAGTTGTGCCAGCACTGAAAGTTAATGAATTGTTTCCATAGCACGCTTCTTGATTTGAATGAGTTGGATCTAGGAAAGGTGGTGGAACAAAGGATTGAGTGGTTGACTCAATTTGTTGTGGTATGAAGGGATTGGAGTTTGACATAAAGGCGGTTTGTGGTTTGGTTGCTTGAACAGGTTTTTCCACAAAAGGATTGGCATTTCCATAATATACTTCTGGATTCTGTTGAATGGGTATCCTCTTCGCTTTCCTCATCTCTTCTGCATTCTTATTTTCCAACATTTGAATGAATTCATAGATATAGATGTTGGTATTATCTAAAACACCGTTGAACTTCAGAATTTCTAAGAATCCACTCCACATTGGTGGCAAAGCATCCACAAACTTTGCAGTGATCTCCTGAGGAGTCACTGTCACGATGTAAGAGAACATCTCACTAAGCAGATGATAAAACCACGTAGACATGTCTCCAAGCGATTCATTTTCCATAAACATGAATCCATCGAACTCCTTCTTGAGTAGATCATGTCTAAGCTTACGAGCTGCCACATTCCCTTCTCCTCTTGCTTTTAATGTATCCCATAACGCCTTGGTGGTGGTACAATAGACGAACTGATGATAAATTTCTTTGATCAACGCTTGAGTAAGAATGGCAAACGCTTTCTTTTCCAGGTCGTAAGCTTTCTTATCTTGTTCATTCATTGCCGCCAATGAAGTAGGATCTGATCTGGCTTCTTCAAGAGCTTCATTGTATGCCATTGAAAAACACGTCCATAACTTCGTATTTTGACCAAGAACACAAGTATGAAATCTTCCCTTCCACCCCGGGTAATCATTTATATGCCTGATTTTTGGCGGGCGGTTATTGCTGCCGGTTTCATATTTTCTCAAAAGAAGACTCTGTATACTTTGGTTTTGGTTTGCCACGAACAACCATTGATTTGCAGATATCATAGCGGATTGCGAAGGCATGAGAGATTGAACCCACAATGTGGCGAAACTATTTTGTGGAAAATTGCTACTTGTGTTTGACTCCTGAATCCAACCCCAAGGGTTTGCATTCATTTTGAATAAGAACAGAGGACTGATGTTGCTTCTGTGAACACTTCCTGTAAAAGAATGTTAACTGTAGAGTGGTAAATCGATACAGACTGCACTTTTGAAACAAATAAAGTTTAACGAAAGAGAAACTTGCTAATGAATATCGAAATAGAGAAATATCTCTTTACTTTATCGAAACATAATAAGGTGGGACAAGAGTGTTAATCGAATTAAAAATTCTATTTTGATGAAGTTGGGACAAATGTGAATATTTTAGTTTAATGCTTTTGAGACAAATTCTTGTGTTTCGATATACATCAAGTTCTATCGAAATAGAATCAAATTTAAATTGTGTTTTGAAAATGAAGTTAATGGGTTTAATATTTAAAGGTTGTTTCGATAGCTATGTTAAAAAGGAGTTGGAACAAAATAAATGTTGTTTCGATAACACTTGTGAAAGGGAGTTGGATTTCTTTTATTCAAATAGTGATTAAATCGAAACAGCTTGTATAAAGCCTTGTTTCGATAAGAGCTTTGATGTGCGTGAAGTGTGTTATATTTTTTATGTATATTTTAAGCCCTTTTTACACTTTTAGCCAAGTTTTAAATTTATAAAACACGATATTTACTAACACTAAACACACATATGGGCAAGTGCACCCATCGTGGACGTAGTATATTGTTGGTAAGATTCCGAGGTCGTCCAAGGACACAAGAGCTTTTAGTACCGGTTTGTCCTCAACGTCTAATCAAATCAAAAAGTTAGAAAAGGTTTTTAAACTAAGAAAATAAAAACTAACTAAATGCTGAAAAATAAAATAAAATAAAAAAACAGATAGACAAGATGAATCACTTGGATCCGACTCGTGTATTAGCATAACCTTTGATTATTTTCGCACTTTTGCACTTGTTTAAGAGATTATCTTAGTTATTGTAGTAGGCCCCTCTTTTAAAGGCGACGTTACCCTCAACCCAGTAGTTTGAGTCAGCAAGGATACAATCCTAAAGGGTTGGATTATTGGAAGATAATGAATTAAGTTATTAATGCAAATTATGGTAGGCCCCGCTTTTGGCGGTGACGTTACCCTCGACTAAGTAGTCTGAGTCAGCAGGGATACAGTCCTAAATAGCCGGGTTATAGTATTAATAGTAGTTAACTTATGAGGGGGTCAAAGAGTTTGGATCCCCGCCATCCAATACCTATGGGCATTAAAGGAGATCCTACTAAATTTGACCCAGGTCCCTTGCAGGACCTCTAAACGCTGAACAAGGGCAAGACCCTTACCAAACCGTTCCCTTAACCCCCAACCAGGTAGCCAACATACCTCCATATAGACCGTGGAGATATGAATGGTGAAAATCTTTTATTTTATATAGACAGTAAAATAATGCCAAGACACCACGGACAAACGATAAGGAAAGATCACCTTCAACATAAGCAACTAGTTATTAAAGTCATTAATAAAAAACCAAATAAAAAGTGCAAAAGATTAAAAATAAAAAGTATTATACTAAACACTTGTCTTCACCAAGTGATGTAAGAGACTTAGGCAAACATGGCCTTGATTGTCAAGAACTCTTACGATCAATCTTGGATCCCGAGACGACTCACACACTCTATGATGGACAATGGATGATGGTGGTGGATGATGGTGTTATGGTGGTGGTGGGTGGTGGATGAAGTGTGAGAGAGGTGGTGTGCCAAGGGATGAGTTGCAATGAAACCAAGCACTCCTATTTATAGGCTGAATAGAAGGCTGGGCACGGCCCCGTGTCCGCTGGACACGCCCCCGTGCCTGTCTGACACTCTCTCTCTTCATTAATTGTAATTCGCAATTACAATTAATGCGCCTGCTGTACTTTCGCCACGCCCCGGTGTCCGCTGGACACGGCCCCGTGGTGGGCAATAGAAGCTTCTATAGGTTTGTCTTTTCTGCTGCTTCTTGGGCACGGCCCCGTGCTGGCTGAGCACGGGGCGTGTTCAGTCTTCTGTCTTCTCTATTTTGCTTGGGAGGATGCTGTTGAGGGGTCGAGCAATCCACTTGTGTTCCTTTTCTTGTATTTATGTAAGATTTAGCTGTCTTTTTGCTTCTTTTGTGAATTTGAGCTCATTTAATCCTGAAAATACAAAAGGAAGACAAAAGCACTCTTTTTCCAACATTAGTACTTAAAAAGGGTTAGTTTTATGCCTTATTTGATGTATTTTATATGTTGCATTTTACACACATCAAGCTTGTATAAAGCCTTGTTTCGATAAGGCTCACAATCTCCTTCCCTGTTTCGATAAGAACTTGTGACAGAAGGAAATATTTTGAATTTCCAACAATAAGACGCAGAAGACAAGCCCTGAAACTTGCACGGAGACAAAAAAGAAATCCTGCTCCATAACCACCATAGAACAGGTCAACCAATGGAATACACCCACCGGAAAGTACTATTTCGGCAACAATCCCAGCCAAAATTTTCGCCGGAAAATATGAAAATCAAGAACTCAAACTCTAACACACACTAAAATGTCGATTTTGATGATCTTCAACCAATTCGATGAGTTTTCAACCAAAAGTATCCCAAAACCACATCATTTTGGCAAGATTTAAGCTATTTTATGTCACACCCCAATTTCCACGTGTTTCACCGGTGGGCCCGGTGGGGGATTACCGTGACGTAGTTGGCAACAATATAGTCAAACCACAATATTTAGATGCACAGCGGAAGCATAAAGATAGATTCTATTTCAACCATCGATTGTAATATCCAAGTATCACGAATAGTCGAAAATAAATCCACAGGTAAATAAAATAAAATATAAATATTGTTCAACAGACATTGCATCCCAAGCTTGCGAGACTCTAACAATGCTTAAGGAGTGGCCAGCCTATTACGTGTAGAACCTGCATTAATCTTTTTGGGGAAAATACGTCAGTTTACACTGGTAAATACATTCAACCGACACTTTTGTAAAATGTATAATAAAATTGATTTGAATGCACATGGCACAAACTCTTTATAACTTGGGATAATTTATAATTAAATCTTGTAAAAGAATTACATGTTCACTATGCGTTCGGTCGCCCGGGTCGTGCCGGGTTTAAGGTTAATGGACACGCCACAAAGCATAAAGCCGTGGTGGGAAAACCAACGGTTATACCTTTATAATTATAGACACATTGTCGGGTGTACGCCTACACCCGCGTGTCGGGGTCGTGGTCATTTCGTAAAATGATGCCAAGGATATCCGGGACATGGTCATTAAGCTCCCAAAGGCGTATAGCCAACAAAACCAAATTTTTAAACGGGTCACGTTGATAATACCCAACTACTAATGAGTTGGGGTCAATTGCCCGACCAAGCGGTATTTTAAATACCGTAACCCAAGCCCGTATAACGGAAAATAAGTTAAAAGTATTTACCTGAGCAAGTAATATCCTTAATAACAAATGCAAGTATCTTTTACTGGTCTCCTACTCTGGAACGAAGGTTTAAACAACCTATTAGAATCCTAACGGGTCTTTAATTTAGCCTTAGCTTAGACCGGTCAATTTCAAAGGATAATTACAGTTTAATCGCGTGAAAGGCGAAAACCGGGAATGGAATGTGGTTTGGACCCAACAAGTTTGAGGACCTGTTTTATATGGGTATAATAACCACATTCTGGATTTTGAAGTGAATACGATAAGGTTTGACCCGTTTCGGCTAGTTTATGTAAACTAGTTACATAAACCGAACCGTGCGCGCAAAAGGCGTAACGGGTAACCGTGAGAGTCCTACACAGGTTTCCTAAGTTAATATGCTCTAAAGAGGTTGTGGTATCAGTAGGGTACCTTCCATAATGCCCGTAACGAGTTTTAAATCCAATATATGCCCCGCAGGGGTATTTCAGTCATTTTAAAGATTATAAAAGAGGTTTCCGAGTTCTACAGGAAATCTGAGTTTTCCGAACAGTTTATAAAGTCCAAAATACTCTATTTATTATTTAAAATCAGTAGCAACTGGAATCGGGTCAAAATACCATGTAGAACTCAAGTTATGCCCGAAAAGGGTATATTCGGTAATTACCGAACCGATGCCATAACCGCAGGTTATGAGCAGGTTAAAAATAATTAAAAATCTTTAAAAATCTCAAAATATTATTTTACACCAGTGTGTAAAAGGTTTGGTGTCGAAATTTGGGTTTAGATAGGCTTTATGCTAATTGCGCCGTTTAATTACTAAAGTTTCCGTAATTGCGCTATTTAGCATAACTCCTCTTCTAGACCTCGGATTGACGTGAAATTTTAGGGACATGCTTAGAAATCAGTAACTAAGGTTATTGTCCTGTCACATGTCCAAAATTCTCATTTTAAAGTAAAAAGGGCGTTATGGTCAACTTTTAGGCGTTTAACGGAAATGTGTAAAAGACTCGGACAAACAACGAACCGGTCACAGAGGGTTATACCATCATGTAACCTGGTCCTAAGAGAGTCCTAAGGCATATCTAAATCATACTATAACGGGTCAGAACTGAAGTCAAAGCAAAAGTCAAAGTTTTGCGAATTTCGGCTCCGAACCGGGTCAAAACAGTAAATGGTCGGATCAAACAAGCTTAGACTAGTTAATATACTTATTATCATGTTATATGAGTGTTAAAACAGGTTACACGCTATCTACATTACTGATTATGCATAAAATCGCAAAATAGCATTCTGTTGACTTTTTCTAAGCAAGTTTGACTCGACGTTTGAACTAGTTAGAGTGGGAATCAGATGGTGCCCTTTTAAGGGTTTAAAGCCCACATGATTACCAACATATAACTACCTTTGATTCGACAAATCACTGGACCATTTGTGATTTATCGTAAAGTCAATCGTTAATTACGACGGATTGACTTTTGGGCTAAAACTAAGCAAAACTTAACCAAGAAAGGGTGGAGCATACTTACAAGAGTCCTATGCACGACCATGGATGAGCAAGGAAGGTACTTGAGCTCCAGAAATGATTAGAAGAGTTGATTGAGGGTGTGAAGAACTTGTGGTCACAAGGTGGCCTTTTATAGTGAAATTTGGAGCTTAGGATCATTACAACTAAGGCTACAAGGGTTCCTTGATCATCAACATGTGTCCTTGGGTGCTAGGGGTCGTTTAGGGGGCACCCATGCTGCCATAATTGCATTCCAAGTCGGTTAAAACAGCAAACAGTGAACCTGTCCACGTTTTCTGCAACTGGGGCCTTGACGCTGCCCGCGTAAGAGGTCAGGTAACCTTTACGCGGGTCGCCTGAATCTCAAAGTCAGAGCCCGGATCTATACAAGGCTCGCGGCCCGCGTAAGATCCATCAATACTCTAACGCGGCCCGCCTGAAAGCTAATTTTCAAGATTTTCAAATCTTTTGTAATTATTGCCCTGGCCTTTCGGTTTCGAAGGGGTAACTTTGCGCTTTGGGCCTCGTTTATTTACGAATAAGGGCCTCGGAACTTTTACCCAACTTATTAACCCTTGGTTAATTTATTATTACCCGAAAAGTCTTAACTTTCAAGGTTTGACGCCTTTAACCCTTTTTAACGAATTCGAATTCTCATTTTGAATCGGAACTTCGCGAAATTTATATCGCGCATTCTAGTGAGTATAATTTACAACTACAAAGCCTCGGGTATGCCAAAAGGTCACTCAGAGGTATAACTTAAACATGTTGACACATTTGGCCCCTGCAGTTTGTAATTCCTCACTTTCTTCCATAATTCGTCCCGTACGATCCGTGATTTATTCGTTTGAAGGTACGAGCATCATTTAGGGTTACTGTACAATATATTTATCCCCTGTTGGCATTTTTAACCCTCGAATTTGCACACTTTCAATGTTTATCAACTTTGTTCCTTTATTTAGTATTTAATGCCACGTGTAAACTTATGACACGTGTCAGTACATCATTGGACGCAAAAATTTCGAGGTGTTACATTTTATCATGAAAACAAGTGGGTATTCAGTTTTTTTGAACAAGAACGCCTGAAAAACACTTGAAAATCACCCAAATCTCACAATAAAGTTTGATTTTCAACAAGGAATCGAGCCAAAGCTCTGATACCACTTGTAGGTCCCTAGAGAAGGATCTAGAAAACCTTATCCTTGTTTTTTAACACAACAACCAAGTGCAGAATCCTCGAGTATGTGCAAATCAAGCCCAAGAACAAACAAACACAAGAAATATTTCACCGTTTAAAGCTCAATCTCTATTCCAGTAGAGTAACAGTACAAAATACAACAAGAATTCTCTCAATACTCTCTGGGTGTGCTCTCTCGTTCAAACAGGGGAGAATTCACTGGTATTTATAGGACACCAGTGAGTTTACAACGAAACATGGAATTTACACCGACACATAACGAAATAGGACTTCTCACATCAAAACACATTAAAGGAACAACGAAATACAATAAAGAATAGAAGCATTATCGAAACAGGGAGATACTAGACTCTACATATAGAAATAAAGATATAAAGGTCATAATATCCCTCATCGAAGCAGATATGAAGACACACTTAATCTCCTTGTCATCGAAACAAACTTGCTCCCTTTGTTTTGGATCACATCGAAACAGAATTGAACAACTTGATATCCTTGTCATCGAAACAAACTTGCTCCCTTTATTCTGGATAGTGAAACTTTATGTTTCGATATTCGCTTTTCAAACACAACTTTCTGAGTTTCGATTCCATTTGCTTTCTTTCTATTTCGATGGCCACAATCTGATATATTATACTATCATGTTTCGATGCATATTATCCAAATAAATCCTTCGTCATTAGATTCCTTTCCAAGATATACCAACTGATGTATTAAGTGTGACAAGAGGATGTCACTTTGGTTTATATGTTCGACGAATCGAACCGAGCCACATCCACACGAAAGTGCATCAACAAAAGGTTTACTGTAGTTTGTGAGGTTATTTAGTATATATATATTAATAGAGCAAATTACAGTTTTTTGTCCCATGATTTGGAGCAAATTACGGATTTTAGGCCATCACATAAACTTTCAGTTACTTGGATTTTGATAACCCGATTATAAAACCCTAGGGTAATATTCAACAGACGGCAACGCAGGCATCAAACAACCTAGATGGCCACTGCTTTATCGTCTAAGTTTAATGAAATCAGCCCTCCTGATATCACAATTGACAACGCAGGCATCAAAAAACCTAGATGGCCACTGCCTGAAAAAGGTGACTATTTACCTTCTTAGTTAAAGTGTAAAACTTAGCGCCCACAATTGACAATCCACATCGATCAAACTTATTCTTCGCTCAAAGATAGAAAATAATTGGGTTTTTTCAAATTAAGTTCTTCAACCGGTCATCCAGGTTTATCTTCTTTTGAATTTTGTTCATTCTTTCATGTTGTTAGTTGTTATAGTGTTTACTAATTGCTATGTAATGGGTATTTAATCATGAACTTTTAGATAATTTTTTAATTATGGATTAACTTTTGGATTTTTTTTTCTTATGGAATGATGTAGTTTGGATTATTTTTTGAGTTGAAATTATATTTTATGGATTTACAGAGTTAATTAGTCAACACGGTTGAACCGCCCGGTACAACCCGGTTAAACCATTTCTGAGGTTTAACCCGGTACTATTAAAATACTAGTTTTAAAACAATGATTTTATATATATTTATGACAGATTTCTCTAAATCTTTGTAGTATAATGTGGAAATCGTATTTATCTAATACTTTTAGGTTTTTTATGATAAAAATTTTTAATCCTCATATTAATAAGGAAAACTGGTAATTTTCTATTCTCTTTAATGATAAATTTTACCTTTTAGTTTATTTTTGTAAAGGCATTTCCAATTTTTGTTCATATTAAGAAGCAAAAAATTACTTTGAAAGCCTAGAATTACTTAGGAGGATGCACGTTGGATCGCATGTCGCAGTCGACTGGGATGCACTGGAGGCTATTGGTGAGATGCCTAGACTCCGTTATTTCATTCCTGCGGATTCGCTGTGGCATCGTCTTTTTGAGTTAGCGCACACGCCGAGCTATAGGGAGCTGCTGGTTGAGTTTTTTTATCGACATTCACATTTCATCCTCCTCGGGCCGACCAGCCGCCTGCACAGCCACATGCTCCTCCCCATCCGCCTAATAGAGATGAGCAAATGGTACCCCGTACCGGTACCGAATTTACCGAAACGGGTACACTTTCGGTACCGAATTCGAAGATTTTCGGTACCGACTTCTGAGATTTTCAATACCGGTTTTTACCCTCAAATACCGGTACCGTACCGGTACCGAACCGTACCATACCGGGTATATTTGGTACCGGTATCGGTACCCATTTTTGGGGATAGTACCGGTACCGGTCGGTACCAAGCTCATCCCTACCACCCAAGGTTTCTTTCAGGCTTGCTGGTGTTTGGCGTTCGATGACTCTAGCAGAGTTTGCGGTTCATAGCAATTTATACTTGCAGGAGGAGATCGCTATGGACGTTTATACGTAAGGGCTAGTAGTTGTTGATAGACCCACTCTTTTAGGTTTTGGCAGGTGGTTGCGGGGGTAGATACTTAGGAGCACAACAAGGCTAAGGGGAGGATTTCACATGTTGATGACCCATTGTACAGGTACGTATGTTTATTATAGTAATTATTGTGATTATTATTATTATTATTTATTAATTTCCGTATTTCGCTAAGACTATCTGCAGGTATCTACAAATGATGCTTTCTACTTCTATTACAACTTGCGGCCATAGCCTTGAGTGGTGTACGAGCACCGACGTCTTTTTCTTTTATTGTTTGTTGTACAGGAGGTCGTGCACACTTGCACACGGTCTAGCCCAGTACTTCGCCTCCTCCCATCACCGACGGGAACGCATATTTTTGTATGTCGGCGCATACGTGACCGTCATTGCCCATTCATTGGGCCATTTACCGGAGGCGGACCGATAGTTACTGCTGCCCATAGCGCCGACGCGAATGGGTTTTCAGACGTTGTGGAGGATGAAGCTGATTAAGAGGTTCGACTTCATCGGTGAGCGGTTTAAAACCCACGGAGGTCTCATATGGGTTACGCGGGACCTACCGGAGCAGTTCGATCTAGTCTGTCCTCCGCCAGATGCTGCAGCGGTCGTGCAGGTCCCTCCGGTGAATTTAGATGGACCGGCGATGCCACAGCCACCACCACCTCCCGTGGCATCCAAATTCCAGGGCACGTTATTCCAGGTCATGCCCCAGGAGCTGCAGCAGATCCACGTTTACGAGCCGACGTTGACAGGCTTATGGATTTAGTGGGTTGGTTTATTCCGATGGTATTATGCACTATCTCGATCGCGTTTGGGTTCCTAATCATGATGTTCTTCGTGAACTCTTGATGAAGGAGGCACACAAGTCTCGATATTCCATTCATCATGGCGCTGATAAGATGTACCACGGTATGCGTACGTCCTATTGGTGGCCTGGCATGAAGAAAGATATCGCCACCTTCGTTTCCAAGTGTCTGATGCGCGTGTGGTGTTACATGTTTTTATATATATTTTTAGCCCTTTTTACATATTAGTCAAGTTTTAAACTTATAAAACACGATATTTTACTAACACCAAACACACATATGGGCAAGTGCACCTATTGTGAGCGTAGTATAGTGTTGGTAAGATACCGAGGTCGTCCAAGGACACAAGAGCTTTTAATACCGGTTTATACTCAACGTCTAATCAAATCAAAAGTTAGAAAAAGGTTTTAAAACTATAAAATGAAAACTAAAAATGCTGAAGATAGACAAGATGAATCACTTGGATCCGACTCGTGTTTAGTGTAACCTTTGATTATTTCCGCCCTTTTGCACTTTTTAAGAGATTATCTTAGTTATTGTAGTAGGCCCCTCTTTTGAAGGTGATGTTACCCTCAACCCAGTAGTTTGAGTCAGCAAGGATACAATCCTAAAGGGTTGGATTATTGAAAGATAATTAATTAAGTTATTAATGCGTAATGTGGTAGGCCCCTCTTTTGAAGGTGACGTTACCCTCGGCTAAGTAGTCCGAGTCAGCAGGGATACAGTCCTAAGTAGTCGGGTTAAAGTTTTAATAGTAGCTTACATATGAGGGGATCAAAGAGTTTGGACCCCCGCCATCCAATACCAGTGGGTATTGAAGGAGGTCATACTAAATTTGACCCGGGTCCTTGCAGGATCTATACACTGAACAAGGCAAGACTCTTACCAAACCATTCCCTTAACCCCCGACCAGGTAGCCAACATATCTCCATATAGACCGTGGAGCTATGAATGGTGAAAATCTTTTATTTTATATAGACAGTAAAATAACGCCAAGACACCAAGGACAAATGATATGGAAGATTCACCTTCAACATAAGAAACTAGTTATTAAAGTCATTAATACATAACCAAATAAAAAGTGCTAAAAGATTAAAAATAAAAAGTATTACACTGGACACTTGTCTTCACCAAGTGATGTAAGAGACTTAGGCAAACATGGCCTTTGATTGTCAAGAACTCTTACGATCAATCTTGGATCCCCGAGACTACTCACACACTCTATGATGGATGATGGATGATGGTGGTGGATGTGGGTTGTGATGGTGGTGGTGGGTGGGTGAAGTGTGAGAGAGGTGGTTTGCCAAGGGATGGTTTGCAAATGAGCCAAGCACCCCTATTTATAACCTGCACAGAAGCCCGAACACGGCCACGTGTCCATTGGGCACGGCCCCGTGTCCACTCGTCTTCTCTTTCTTCATTAATTGCAGTTTGTCAGCACCGTGTCCGCTGGGCACGACCCCGTGTGCAGAAGCGTATCTGTACTATCAAGATTTCCCTAGATTCTGCGAATCTTAGAGTTGACCACGGCCCCGTGTCCGCTGGGCACGCCCCCGTGGTGGGTGATAGAAGCTTCTACAACTTTGTCTTTTCTGCAGACACTTGGGCACGCCCCCGTGCTCATTGAGCACGGGGCATGTTCAGCCTTCTGTTCTCTTGTTTTTCCTTGGGAAGATGCTGTCGGGGGATCGGGAATGCCACGTTTGTTCCTTTTCTTGTATTTATGTTAGATTTAGCTGCCTTTTTGCTTCTTTTGTTCATTTGAGCTCATTTAATCCTGAAAATACAAAAGGAAGACAAAAAACACACTTTTTCCAACATTAGTACTAAAAAAGGGTTAGTTTTATGCCACATTTGATGTAATTTATATGTTGCATTTTGCTCACATCAGTGTCTCACTTGTTCCAAGGTTAAAGCTGAACATCAACGTCCCTCTGGCTTACTCGAACAACCAGAAATTCCTGTCTGGAAATGGGAGAGTATTGCAATGGACTTCATTAATAAGCTTCCTCGTACTTCGTCTGGTCACGACAGTATTTGGGTGATCATTGATCTGACCAAATCTGCTCATTTTCTCCCCATTCGTGAAAGTCGAGAAATTGGCTCGTATCTACACGGATGAAGTCATTTGTCGTCATAGTATCCCCATTGACATCATTTCGGACCGTGATGGTCATTTCACCTCTCGTCTTTGGCAAACATTTCAATCCACTCTTGGTACTCATCTCAACCTTAGTACCGCTTTCCATCCTCAATCCGACGGTCAAACCGAGTGTACTATCTAAACTCTAGAAGATATGTTTCGTTCTTGCCTAATCGATTTTGGTGGCAACTGGGATATGCATTTGTCGTTGATCGAATTCTTGTACAATAACAGTTACCATGCGAGTATTCAAATGGCACCTTTCGAGGCATTGTATGGTCGTAAGTGTCGTTCGCCTATTTGTTGGCACGAGATCGGAGAAGCTCAAATCACCGGTCCCGAGCTTATACAAGAGACAACGGACAAGATTTTACAGATTCGAGACAACTTGCTTAAAGCCAGGAGCTGATAAAAGAGTTACGCTAACAAGCATTGCAAGCCTTTGGAATTCAATGTTGGTGACTTTATACTTCTTAAGGTATCCCCTTGGAAGGGTGTAGTTCGATTTGGTAAGAAAGGGAAACTCGCTCCTTGCTACGTAGGTCCTTTCAAGATTCTCGAAAGGATTGGCAAGGTAGTGTATCGACTGGATCTACCTCAAGAGCTCAACAATGTTCATCCTACGTTCCACGTCTCAAACTTGAAGAAATGCCTAACAGAAGAAGGACTTCAAGTCCCACTCAAAGATCTTCAAATCAACGAGACTTTGCACTTCGTGGAGAAACCCGTCCAAATCATGGATCGAGGAGTCAAGCAATTGAGGCCCAGTCGAATTCCCATAGTTAAGGTATGATGGGAAGGAAGCGTGATGCTGAGTTTACTTGGGAACTCAAAAATGAGATGAAGACTAGGTATCTGCATTTTTTTCATTGCATCTTCCTCTTGAATAAATTTTGGGCCGAAATTTTCTAAAGGAGGGGAGACTGTAACGCCTCGCTTTTTGTAGCTTTACTTATCTAGAAAGTTTGTCTTGTATTCTACTTTTGGAAACTTGTATTCTCTTGTAATCTCATTTCCTATAATTGTAATCCGAGACTTTGATTGTAATAAACTTTGATCATTTTTTATGAATTATACTTTGATTATACGTACATGTTTTACATTCAATTTATATACATACTTGATACATGTTCAATCCTTCATGCCAATTTCGTACTTGTTTTACAAGCAAACTGTCACACCCCAACCGATGGCGGAATCATCGGGGCGCGGCACTGAGCGAAACAGATTGTTCAGAAGTTTCCACAACAACTATCATACAATTCAGTTATATAACACGTCCCATACCGTGTCCCAAATAATAACAAGTTATCATAGAAATCAACTAAACAATATGGGAACTGTTCCGACAACTCAAGTTCTTAATTATTACAGACCGAATTTAAATATTGTTTTAAGACTTCTAGACGGCTAACTGTAGATCTTACTGACTACAGGTGCCAGTACAAGATCTACAGATAATTATGGCCCTGGAGCAGGTATGTGGACACTGTCCTAAGGTCACAGGCTCCTAGAAGCTTATTATTGCCTCGCTTCCCTAGCACGCTAGTAGCTTAAACACCTGTCACATAAGTTAAAATAAAAGTCAATACATATAATGTAAAGGTGAGTACACAAGTTTGATATAGCATATAAAGTTCGAAAGGTTTACGCATAACCAAGCACGTACACAAGGGCAAACGATGCATGTAAATTATCAACATGGGACCATCGATACCAATGACTTCGAGTTGACTGTCCGAGACAGTTCGCAATACATGATTACCACCGTAATCCATGCAAGTAATTGTCCTTAGCAACCCCCGTGTGAACGGGTGCTGAGTCCAAACTATAGTACTACGTTGCTAAAGCAGGTAGATAGCACTCCACGTGTAAACATAATAAACAGCAATCATTTAGTCAAGTAATACATGCAAGTAGGTTAGCGTTCAAATAGTTGTGTCGTTTGTGAATTTGATAGATTACGTATGTAACACCCAAAAGTGCTGAAAGCAAAAAGGGATCGAGTATACTCACAGTGGTTGATCGTGGATTGGAAGGAGCACTGAGAATAGGTTAGCCTGAATAGTTCGATAACAATACAATGAGTAATGCGGAAAAAGTGAACAGTGGAAACTGGATCGGATAGACCATTCGATCGGACGGCTGTTCGATCGAGTGGGCTGTTCGATTGGGTTAAAGTCCGTTCGAACGTCCCGTTCGATCGGCCGGCTGGCTCGATCGGCTGGTTCTTTCAAGTGGATTGTTTCTTCCTTTGATGTGAAGGATGTGTTTGTGTATGATGGTTTGTATTACCTTTCAAGTTGGCCGATCGAACAGTCCGTTCGATCGGTTGGTCCAACCGATCGGTTAGCATTGCACACTTGGCAAATTGTCACTCGATCGGGTAGCATGCTCGATCGGGTGACATCCAAATGTTTCGAAAAGGTTTAGCGTTGAAGTGTAGTATCTCATGATTCGATGAGTAATGTTTACAATCGAGTGGCTCGATCGATCGAACAGAACCCTGTCAATATTACACCTCAGGAGTTTGTGGCCGGATGCTAGTCGATCGATTAGCCTAGTCGATCGGCTGGCGTAGTCGTTCGGTTGGGCTGTTCGTTCGAATAGCCTAACCGTTCGGCCAGCCCCTGACCTGGTTAGTCCATCACCTAGCACTTGGTTATTTCCCGTTATTTTATCGATGTTTTAAAGATAGTTTGACCACAAGTTGAACCACCAAAAACCTCAGCCTTTACTTTACTCACTGACTCGGCTGGAATCACCCAAGCTCGGTCAGGGAGCGTTCAAGGACCTAAGTTTAACGTTTAACTCGTGATCGGTAATCTCATGGTGAAGTCCGAATCTTGAACCATGTGTTTGTTTAGAATGATTTATAGGTCGGTTCAAGCTTCGTTTTCGCCGGTTTGAGTGTAAAAGAGTTGAAAGATAGATGGAAACCCGTCTTTCAATCCTTTTCCACCGTGAAATGTTAAGATCTTTGGTAGATTTTAGGTTGTTCATGTGGAAATCGGTTAGATCTAAGTTATTCATGGTGGAATGATGCCAAACTTAGTGTTCTTGAAGAACACCATGATGACATCACCCAAGAACACCTAGATCTTGGTGATTTCACGGTTGGAATTCAGATTTTGAAAGATAGAAAGATGGAGAATCGATTAAGGATCAAAAACGTACAAAGATTGGAGTGAAATACTTACAGGTTTGAGAGAAATCTGAGAAATGGCGAGAATAGAAGGCTGGTCGGTCAGAGCTTTTCCAAAAGTGGAAAGCTTGACAAGGACAGCCCTATTTATAGGCTTCCAAAAGTGGAAAGGATTGGCTGATCGAACAGCATCCCTGATCGAGCGGCTGCCCGATCGAACAGCCTGTTCGATCGGCTAGCCTGTTCGATCAGGTTGCCCTGTTCGATCGGCTTGCCTGGTTTTGAGTGTTTCGCGATGATTTTTTGATATTTCGAGTTCGATAGTTGAGGAGTAGAGTAGGATAGAGTTTCTATTCAAATTACTTTCAGTCCCAACTACTATATCTAACATACTAGCATCCTTACAACCTATTTTCAAAGTCGGTTTCGATTGAGTTTGATTATCCTTCGATTCTTGATTGATTTTGATTGATTCACCACACACTTTAACATAAAGTAAGCATGCACAAGTAACACGTAAGGCACACACACACGTATAAAAGCATTAAAATTATCCACACTTGAGTTCGATGATTGATTTGATTAGCTTGATTATTGATTGACTAGCTTTATTGCATTGTTACTTCCTATCATTCACAGTCGGTCGTTGATTCACAGTTCGATTATCGGCCGATTAGTTTGATTATACAACACTTACTCCAAATAATATGAAAATCAAAATGAAACTAAAATGAAATTAATCTTTATTGATCTTTAATTCCAATAACAGTCAACTCTTGACTTTGACTTTGACTTTTGGGAGAACACGGGGTGTTACAGTCTCCCCTCCTTTAGGGAATTTCGTCCCGAAATTAGGCCGAGAACCGTACATCGCCGTGTGATTTTACCAATTTGACGCTTCAGATCTATCTGAACAACTGCGGGTACTTGGCCTTCATGTCACTTTCGAGTTCCCAAGTGAACTCCGCGCCTCGTTTGCCTTCCCATCGTACTTTTACAATAGGAATGCGAGAGCGTCTGAGTTGCTTGGTCTGTCGGTCCATGATTTCGACAGGCTTTTCCACGAAGTGTAGCGTCTCATTGACCTGAAGATCGTCGAGTGGTATTATTGCGTCATGGTCGGCTACGCATTTTCGAAGGTTTGAAATATGGAAAGTCGGGTGGACATTGCTGAGTTCCTCCGGTAATTCGAGTTTGTAGGCAACTTTACCGATCCTTTCCAGAATCTTAAAAGGTCCAACAAATCGAGGCGCAAGTTTCCCTCTTTTGCCGAATCGGACTACTCCCTTCCAAGGTGATACCTTTAGGAGTACGTAGTCGCCAACTGCAAATTCGCGGGGCTTGCGTCGTTTATCGGCGTACATCTTTTGTCTGTCCCGGGCCTTCACCAAATTTTCCCTTATCTGGTGGATCTTGTCAGTCGTTTCTTGCAGAATCTCGGGCCCAGTCAATTGTGAATGACCGACCTCGTGCCATACAATAGGCGAGCGACATCTCCTACCATACAAGGCTTCGAAAGGTGCCATTTCGATGCTGGAGTGATAGCTATTATTGTACGAAAATTCGACCAACGGTAGGTGTTTGCTCCAACTACCACCAAAATCGATAACACACGCACGGAGCATGTCTTCAATAGTACGAATCGTTCTTTCAGTCTGCCCGTCGGTTTGCGGGTGGAATGCGGTACTCAAATTTAGCGTCGTACCAAGAGCTGCTTGAAAAGTTTCCCACAATCTCGATGTAAACCGAGCATCGCGATCAGAAATGATGTCTCGAGGCGTACCATGATTCTTAATGATCTCGTCGGTGTAGATTTGGGCTAACTTGGCCACCTTATAGTCTTCTCGTATTGGCAGAAAGTGGGCTGATTTGGTTAGACGGTCGACTATAACCCAAATACTGTCGTAACCTGATGGCGTGGTCGGAAGCTTAGTTATGAAATCCATAGCTATGCTTTCCCACTTCCATACGGGTATCGGCGGTTGTTCGAGTAAGCCTGAAGGTCTTTGGTGTTCAGCCTTGACTCTTGCACAAGTTAAACAGCTACCAACATATAGAGCAATATCCCTTTTCATCCCAGGCCACCAGTACTTGTAGCGAAGGTCCTGGTACATTTTGTCCGCACCGGGATGAACGGAATATCGGGATTTGTGGGCTTCGTTCATGATGATCTTTCGCAAATCTGTCCTCCTCGGAACCCAGATTCGGTCCAGATAATAGAATATCCCGTTGGCTTTGCTCACGAGCTGAGTTCCATCGTGATAGATTCGTTCTTTCTTCAACGTACGCTCGTTAAAGCAAGCGTGTTGTGCTTCGCGGATGAGAGCTTCGAGGTTATACTGAGCCTGGATGTTTCGAACACCTATCACGTAATTCTTTCTGCTGAGGGCGTCTGCAACTACATTCGCCTTGCCTGGGTGATAACGGATCTCACAGTCATAATCGTTGAGAAGTTCTACCCATCGGCGTTGACGCATATTGAGTTCTCTCTGGTTAAAGATATGTTGTAGGCTCTTGTGATCGGTGAAGATCGTACACCTTGTACCATACAGGTAGTGTCGCCAAATCTTTAAGGCAAAGACAACTGCGCCTAGCTCAAGGTCATGGGTTGTATAGTTCTTCTCGTGGATTTTGAGCTGTCGAGATGCGTAAGCTATAACCTTGTCTCGTTGCATGAGAACACAGCCAAGTCCAAGGTTTGAAGCATCACAATAGACAACGAAGTCATCGCTTCCGTCCGGCAGTGTAAGAACTGGTGCATGGCACAGCATGTGTTTGAGGGTTTGGAAAGCAGTCTCCTGCGCGGTTCCCCACACAAAAGGCTTGTCTTTATGAGTAAGGGAGGTAAGCGGTACAGCAATCTTTGAGAACCCTTCGATGAATCGCCGGTAGTAACCGGCTAATCCGAGAAAAGAGCGAACTTCTGACGGATTCTTTGGCGTAACCCATCCCTTGACTGCCTCAATCTTTGCAGGATCAACGTGTATACCCCGACTATTCACAATGTGACCCAGAAATTGAACTTCCTCCAACCAGAACTCACACTTGGAGAACTTGGCGTAGAGTTGGTTTCCCTGAAGCAACTCGAGAACCAATCGCAAATGCTGCGCATGTTCGGCCCTCGATTTGGAATAGATCAGGACATCGTCGATAAATACAATGACGAAACGGTCTAAGAACGGTTTACACACGCGATTCATCAGATCCATAAAGACCGCGGGTGCGTTGGTCAAACCAAAAGGCATGACAACAAATTCGTAGTGGCCGTATCGGGTTCGAAAAGCAGTTTTGGGTATGTCTTCCTCTTGAATCCGCAACTGATGGTAGCCTGAACGTAGATCAATCTTGGAGAAACACTGAGCACCTTGTAATTGGTCAAACAGATCATCGATTCTTGGTAAGGGGTATCGGTTCTTGATGGTCAGCTTGTTCAATTCCCGGTAATCGATGCACATTCGGAACGACCCGTCCTTCTTTTTGACGAAAAGGACTGGTGCGCCCCATGGAGAAGTGCTCGGGCGAATGAAGCCTTTTCAAGTAACTCTTGGAGTTGGTTTGAGAGTTCTCGCATCTCAGATGGAGCGAGTCGATACGGAGCTTTGGCCACTGGGTTGGCTCCTGGAATAAGGTCGATTCGAAAGTCGATATCACGACTTGGAGGTAATCCAGGAAGATCATCAGGGAACACCTGAGGAAATTCTCGGACAACGGGAACATCCTTGACTTCAACTTTCCTTTTCTTGTCCGTCTCTGCTACAACAATGTTGGCCAAGAAGGCTCGATATTCCTTGCGGAGATATTTGCGAGCTTGAAGACATGACATGAGCTTGAGGTCCTTTGTAGTAGTTTCACCATAAACACATAGAATATCACCACTAGCTAGCACAAAACGAATCATCTTATCGGAACACACAACTTCAGCATGGTTTTCACGAAGAAAGTCCATGCCTACTATGACATCGAAACTTCCGAGCTGCATTGGAATGAGATTAATCGGGAATATATGATTGTTGAGCTCGAGAGTACAATCACGGAGCACAGAATTGACAGCAATGGTTCTTCCGGTAGCGACTTCTACTTCGAAGGGTGACGAAAGATAAGAGCGCTTACGTCTAAGAAGCTTCTCAAATTCAATTGACACAAAGCAGTTATCGGCTCCAGTATCAAACAAACATGATGCATATATACCATTCACAAGGAACGTACCATTGACCACGTTGTTATCAGCTTGAGCCTGGCGTGCGTTGATGTTGAAAGTTCTGGCGTGAGCGGCTTGTTGTTGAGGCTGTTGTTGTTGTTGCTGGGGTTGTTGGGCTTCTTGTTTCACCACTCTGTTTGGGCACCGGTTTGCGAAGTGGTTAGGGTCACCACATACAAAGCAGGTCCGAACATTGTTTGCCGGGGCCTGTGCAGCTTGAGGAGTTTGAGGAGCTTGAGGAGCAGGTAGCAGGGCTTGGTTAACAGCGGCTTGAGCTTGCGCTTGACGAGGACCATAGCGGCAATTCGCAGTGAAATGCCCGTAAACGTTGCAGTGGGCACAGTAACGGCAGGCCACACCCACCGGGTGATGATAAGAACATGTAGCACAGAGTGGGTGGGGGCCGGTGTACGCACGCTTAGCCGGCGGCGCATTGATCACTGGCGCAGTGCGCTGTGGTTGTTGCTGTTGTGGCGGTACTGACTGAAGAGGAGCAGCATTGGTTGCGGCGGCGCAACTCTTGTTCTTCTTTCTTCTTCTCGAGGACTTGGAGGCTTGAGTAGCAGGGTTGTCGGTTGATGCGGCAGTAACTTGATGCAACGACTTGGATGGCTTATCCCAGACACCAGCCTTAACTCGCTTGTCGTTAATCTCGGCAGCGAGTAGGTAGGTTTCCTCGATTGATGCGGGTTTGGCGGCGAACACAAAATCTGCAACACAATCCGGAAGAGCATGGATGTATTTCTTGATGGTCATCTCGGGAGTCTTGACCTGATCTGGACAGATAATGCTCAGTTGTTTGAAACGGGCGGTGAGACCAGCGTTGTCGCCCTCCTTCTGCTTGATGGTCCAGAACTCATCCTCCAACTTTTGGCGTTCGTGGGGAGGACAGAACTCGTCCAGCATGATAGCCTTCAGTTCCTCCCACGTCAGCTCGTAGGCAGCGTCGTTCCCGCGCTTATTCCTTTCGGCTGTCCACCAGTCCAATGCCCGCGACTGGAAGACACCGGTAGCATTGAGAGTTCGAAGATGATCCGGGCATCCGCTTTGACGAAGGGTAACTTCCACAGAGTCAAACCAGTGAAATAAGCCTGTAGGGCCCTCTTCACCGGTGAACTCCTTCGGTCCACACGCCTTAAATTGCTTGAAACTGAACGGAGCTTTGCTGGATTCAGTGAGGGTTCGGGATTCTTCCGACGACTTGCTGGTGTTTTCGTACACCTCACTGACAGCTTTCGCTACAGACCTTGAGATGAGCTTGGCGAGACGTCGGTCTCTCTTTTCCTGACGGGAAAGGTTTTGGCGAGTTCTTGATGATGACGACATGGTCTGCAATAGACATCGCCATAGGGCTCAACACAACGAATTCGAATCTCGCACGTCTTAGTTTACTAAAGCTTAGAATCACGTCGCATCTCACGTCACGTAACACACATAAGCACATAATCATAGAGGCACATAAGCACAGAAGCAATTAGAGCACATAAGCAATTAAGCAAATAGAGCACTTAATTTCCTAAACACGTACGCAATTTTATCACAGAGGCTGTCAGAAAACAGAAACCTATAACCACAAGTCGAGTGTCGTTCGTTTTGCATATCGGATAGCATCACATGGTATCGTCTAACTTAGTCGTATAGCGTAGCATAGCACACTGGTTTCGTTTAGATCACATCAACAGGGGTTTGAATCGAGATAGGATAGCAACAAAAGTCACGCAGATTGATAACAAATGGAGCAATCAACGAATCTTAAAACACGTAAACAGGTAAATCATATAAAATCAACAAAGCAACACTCAAAATCGGAAAATGGATTGTCTGCGGCTACTAGACTTTGACTAACCATGGCAACTTAACTATTCACAGTTGACTTGTCGTCACTTTCGACTCTAGGGGACATGTTTCTGCCTCGATTCTTGGGCATTATGCACGCGCATTCTAGGCCATACTCGTGAGTTCAGGTCGTTGGAGTCCGTCAATTGCCTTGGCGAGATAAAATAAAGTTGGAATAACTGCCAAGGTTAGGGTTTCACCCCTAGCTCAGCAATTTCTTCCTTGTTTTAAGAAAATTTAGAGGAAAGTTTTCATCAAATTACGGGTTTCAGCCCTAATTTGGTATAATTCTCCCCCGTTTGTTGATAGAAATTTGCACAAAGTAATTGGCAAAAATTTGTAATTTAGGCAGGAATTCGCGGGTTTCACTCCTAATCCCGTCCAAACTACAAAATTTGGCTCGGAGTTCGGATGTAATGATAGAATAGAAGGAAACAACATAAAATAAGCACATAAACTTGGTCTCTTGGTTCCTAACTATAGTCTAGGTCTCTAAGACAGCGATCCGGACTAGATCGTGTCTAACCTAATTCCCTATAGTTATGGCTCTGATACCAATCTGTCACACCCCAACCGATGGCGGAATCATCGGGGCGCGGCACTGAGCGAAACAGATTGTTCAGAAGTTTCCACAACAACTATCATACAATTCAGTTATATAACACGTCCCATACCGTGTCCCAAATAATAACAAGTTATCATAGAAATCAACTAAACAATATGGGAACTGTTCCGACAACTCAAGTTCTTAATTATTACAGACCGAATTTAAATATTGTTTTAAGACTTCTAGACGGCTAACTGTAGATCTTACTGACTACAGGTGCCAGTACAAGATCTACAGATAATTATGGCCCTGGAGCAGGTATGTGGACACTGTCCTAAGGTCACAGGCTCCTAGAAGCTTATTATTGCCTCGCTTCCCTAGCACGCTAGTAGCTTAAACACCTGTCACATACGTTAAAATAAAAGTCAATACATATAATGTAAAGGTGAGTACACAAGTTTGATATAGCATATAAAGTTCGAAAGGTTTACGCATAACCAAGCACGTACACAAGGGCAAACGATGCATGTAAATTATCAACATGGGACCATCGATACCAATGACTTCGAGTTGACTGTCCGAGACAGTTCGCAATACATGATTACCACCGTAATCCATGCAAGTAATTGTCCTTAGCAACCCCCGTGTGAACGGGTGCTGAGTCCAAACTATAGTACTACGTTGCTAAAGCAGGTAGATAGCACTCCACGTGTAAACATAATAAACAGCAATCATTTAGTCAAGTAATACATGCAAGTAGGTTAGCGTTCAAATAGTTGTGTCGTTTGTGAATTTGATAGATTACGTATGTAACACCCAAAAGTGCTGAAAGCAAAAAGGGATCGAGTATACTCACAGTGGTTGATCGTGGATTGGAAGGAGCACTGAGAATAGGTTAGCCTGAATAGTTCGATAACAATACAATGAGTAATGCGGAAAAAGTGAACAGTGGAAACTGGATCGGATAGACCATTCGATCGGACGGCTGTTCGATCGAGTGGGCTGTTCGATTGGGTTAAAGTCCGTTCGAACGTCCCGTTCGATCGGCCGGCTGGCTCGATCGGCTGGTTCTTTCAAGTGGATTGTTTCTTCCTTTGATGTGAAGGATGTGTTTGTGTATGATGGTTTGTATTACCTTTCAAGTTGGCCGATCGAACAGTCCGTTCGATCGGTTGGTCCAACCGATCGGTTAGCATTGCACACTTGGCAAATTGTCACTCGATCGGGTAGCATGCTCGATCGGGTGACATCCAAATGTTTCGAAAAGGTTTAGCGTTGAAGTGTAGTATCTCATGATTCGATGAGTAATGTTTACAATCGAGTGGCTCGATCGATCGAACAGAACCCTGTCAATATTACACCTCAGGAGTTTGTGGCCGGATGCTAGTCGATCGATTAGCCTAGTCGATCGGCTGGCGTAGTCGTTCGGTTGGGCTGTTCGTTCGAATAGCCTAACCGTTCGGCCAGCCCCTGACCTGGTTAGTCCATCACCTAGCACTTGGTTATTTCCCGTTATTTTATCGATGTTTTAAAGATAGTTTGACCACAAGTTGAACCACCAAAAACCTCAGCCTTTACTTTACTCACTGACTCGGCTGGAATCACCCAAGCTCGGTCAGGGAGCGTTCAAGGACCTAAGTTTAACGTTTAACTCGTGATCGGTAATCTCATGGTGAAGTCCGAATCTTGAACCATGTGTTTGTTTAGAATGATTTATAGGTCGGTTCAAGCTTCGTTTTCGCCGGTTTGAGTGTAAAAGAGTTGAAAGATAGATGGAAACCCGTCTTTCAATCCTTTTCCACCGTGAAATGTTAAGATCTTTGGTAGATTTTAGGTTGTTCATGTGGAAATCGGTTAGATCTAAGTTATTCATGGTGGAATGATGCCAAACTTAGTGTTCTTGAAGAACACCATGATGACATCACCCAAGAACACCTAGATCTTGGTGATTTCACGGTTGGAATTCAGATTTTGAAAGATAGAAAGATGGAGAATCGATTAAGGATCAAAAACGTACAAAGATTGGAGTGAAATACTTACAGGTTTGAGAGAAATCTGAGAAATGGCGAGAATAGAAGGCTGGTCGGTCAGAGCTTTTCCAAAAGTGGAAAGCTTGACAAGGACAGCCCTATTTATAGGCTTCCAAAAGTGGAAAGGATTGGCTGATCGAACAGCATCCCTGATCGAGCGGCTGCCCGATCGAACAGCCTGTTCGATCGGCTAGCCTGTTCGATCAGGTTGCCCTGTTCGATCGGCTTGCCTGGTTTTGAGTGTTTCGCGACGATTTTTTGATATTTCGAGTTCGATAGTTGAGGAGTAGAGTAGGATAGAGTTTCTATTCAAATTACTTTCAGTCCCAACTACTATATCTAACATACTAGCATCCTTACAACCTATTTTCAAAGTCGGTTTCGATTGAGTTTGATTATCCTTCGATTCTTGATTGATTTTGATTGATTCACCACACACTTTAACATAAAGTAAGCATGCACAAGTAACACGTAAGGCACACACACACGTATAAAAGCATTAAAATTATCCACACTTGAGTTCGATGATTGATTTGATTAGCTTGATTATTGATTGACTAGCTTTATTGCATTGTTACTTCCTATCATTCACAGTCGGTCGTTGATTCACAGTTCGATTATCGGCCGATTAGTTTGATTATACAACACTTACTCCAAATAATATGAAAATCAAAATGAAACTAAAATGAAATTAATCTTTATTGATCTTTAATTCCAATAACAGTCAACTCTTGACTTTGACTTTGACTTTTGGGAGAACACGGGGTGTTACACAAACTGTCGTAAATACGTGTTTTTAATACCCTTTATACATACATTATAGTCACTCATGCATTAACAATACTCAAATTATGCTTCCCACGTGTTTTATATTTAATAACATGCCAATATACTCAAGTTATACCTTAAAACACATTAAAACCAAGGTCTAGGGGCTGTTTTGGCAAAATTTAAAAGATGTGTTTGGCTGTCATGCGCCGTGACACGCGGCAAAGAACTCCTCGGCCTCCTCGCCCCGCGGATGGGCTCGATCCACAGCCAAATGTGATTCATGCGCAGATTGGTCCATTTCTTCTCAACTAACTCCCACCTAATTGTTTTTAAAACACAATTAACACCAAACCTAACCCTCCCACTATAAATACAAGCTCCCTAACCCTCATTTGCACTTTCCAAACACATCTAAATCATCTAAACACTTTCAAAATCCCTGGAAATTCAAGTTCAAGGCAGAAAACCTTCAAGTGCAAAAGTGAGTTCAAACTCACTTTTCTTCTAACTTTTCTGTTGGCCCATGTAATCCTTCCTTGAAGAACAGATGATACAAAAACCAAAATTGGTTCTCAACAGTTGATCCACAATAAGCAATGTTTGAACTTAATTCCTTCCAATGGCAGTGGCTTCTAACAACTGATGATCCTAAAGACTGTTATGCACAAAAGACTGTTATACCGAAGTCCTGATGATTGAAAAGACTGATGAAGACCTATCAACTGCTGGTGTCAAAGTACTGCTGGTTGTCAAAGAACTGTTGAATCAAAGGCCTGATCATCCTTAGAGGAAAACACTACGCAACATCATTATATTTAAGCATCAACAGCAGATAGAAGCATCAGTGTTTGTTTATCAGTATTTCAATGTAACGGTGTTTGTATTGCATCAATGTTTAGAGTTTGTTATGATAATTAGATGTCACTATCTAGGTGACGTCAGCAAAGATGCTCAGTGGTTAGGATTTGTACTATAAATAGACAGTGTTTGTACTGTTCTATTTAGCTCTTTTGCACACACACTCATCTTGTACGAATAACCATTGTGAGCTCAGGCTGAGGGGGAGTTAGTGTTCATGCATACATAAGTTGAATTATTCTAATCTTTCAATCTTTTGACTATGAAAGCATTGTATGATCAAAGCTAATCTTTCCTTGATTGTGTTACAAAGTTTTACATTCATTTCCGTTGCAATTATTCTTTGTTTTATGTTCTTCCATTATTCATCTTAATTAAAACTACACAATCAAGTCAAACTCAGATCCTAACATTTTCTTCACCATTTCTTCTTCTACAAAGCTTGGAACACATCTAGGAATGTTTCCACAGGTTTACCATGGTAAACCAAGGTGGAACAACACCATTTTGAGGTCCAAACTTTCTATTTTGAAAGAATCTTTGGTTAACTTTCTATAAACTCAACTTTTCTACTTGAATCTCATGCCTAGCAACTTCCTAAACCAATCTATGGATATGGTACTTGTTAGAGTTTGATTCCTACAAGTTTAGAGGTGCAAACACCCTCTAAACTTTATGTTTTAGTAGGGTTTAAGACAACCCACAAGTGTTGAAGTCACATAAGTCTATGGCAAGACTTGTGTTGATGCAAGTGTGAACTTTGGATGCTTTGGCTATCCTAACTTGTTCCACACCTCACTTGATGTTTTTATTTGTTAATCCAAGTAGCTTGCTAGTCTTAAAGTAATATAACCCCGTCTAGCCTCCAACACTTTGTTAACTCTTTCCATGTTGGGACGGTTCACCCGGGTTAGATCTTACTTGGCTACTTGAAGTTATATTAGTTAGTTATTTCCTTTCATTCATGACCATTCGAATCATCCTTATGATGATTTGTGTATTGGTGAATCATACAATGAGGTTAATCATCCATGCTTGACTTACATGACAATCTATGATACTCTTGATGGACTTAGCTTAGGATTATTATAACTATACAAAAATATATATACAAACATGTCTGAACTCTTGATGAAAATCGGTTTATGATTATTTGTCATGAACTTAGGCTACTTTATCTATGATTCTAAGTCTCTCGTTGTTGATTCTAATGGGCAAACTAGGACCCATGAAATCACAAACAACTTAGTGTCAAAATGAGTACTTAGACTAGATATACTTTTGTACTTACATACTTTTTGTACTTTAAATTCCAATCGGAATTCTCTGTTAACATTTCGAATACTCACACACCTTCGTTTACCCCATGTAGGGTGACCTCGGAATTCCATCCTCCAACTCTCCAACTCTTCACGGGATTCCAAAAGAAAGCTTTGCAAAACCGGGAGTACACTCGAACGCCCTTTTTACGCTTTACACTTTTTGGGTGCAATAGGTTTAACCTATTAAATTACACAAACACACTTATACTTTATGCAAACACAAACAATCCATCATACATGCTTAAATACGTGATACTTGATTTGTATTCTTGGGTTATTCTTATTTGATTCGCTTGTCATTAACTTCGTACGAGCCTCCCCTTAACATGTATAGTGTTATAGGTGTAACACACCGCCTGTAGTCTTCTGGTCATGTTAAGTATTTTATTCATGCGGTAATCAGAGGATTGACTTGTTAACTTGCATGCCATGATACTCTGATCTAGTTAACTATTTTTGCCATATGGATTTGTTTAAACCGCTTGTACATACTTATGTTATATTAAACTTGTGTACTCGCCAATACCTTGGTGTTGAACTATAATTTTAAACATATTGCAGGTTGATGACGTTGACATTGATGAAATCTAGTAGGGAAGACTTAGAAACGCACCTAAAAAATACAAGATTTTGTTGTTGTATTGTTGTTGTACTTTTGTCGTATTATTTCAAACTTATTGTACTTTGTTTCCTTATGTTCTATATGACAATCTTTGTTGGAAATGAAATCAACTTTGAATTAAATATTGTCACAATAGCGTTATGAAGTCTCAAGCAATCTCGTTCGTCTCACTCCGATGTTTTCGCCATCGGTTGGGTGTGACATATTTGACCCGACTCATTACCCAAAAAAATGCAACGAAATATAACCCAACTTGAATTTGTATCGATACATGAAAAAAACAGGCACGTAAGAAAATAGTTTTCTTAAGAATCAACTGGAAACGTATATAAAAATAAGCGTGAAAATGTATTATATTTGACAGGACTCGTTTTGGGAAAAAATACGTTGAAACTTAAACCGACTTTAATTTATAACGACACGTACTTAAAAATAAGTACGTAAGAAAATAGTGTATATTTGTAAGTTAGAGAATGAAGGTACAGTGGGTAAAGTTGATACTTTAGAACTCAAGAAGATCAAAATGATATTTTACAAAGTTTTTGAAACTTAAGGGGGTGTATGTTTCATTATTGAAAGTTTTTAGAAACTTGGGGCCAAAGTCGATGGGAGAATTCTCATTCGACTTTGGTTTTTAGTATTAATTTAGGTAGGGGTGTGAATTTTTGACACGATACGAACCTAACACGAAATTTGCGGGTTTGAGTTTAGTCTAAAAGGGTTTGGGTCAGTTTCAGGTTAACCTGGTCGGGTTAGCGAGTTGACCTATTTAGCCTATTAATAACATATTATATTTTTTTGCAATATGTTTTATATCATAAATTAAATTAGGTGTGTCTTTTATGCCATAATTATAACATAAAAGGAGAAATTGACATAAGATTTTATAATTTAAATTTAATTGTATTATATGCAATTGTGTTCTTTTGTGTTAATTTGATTTTAATATATTAACTTGCAAAAAATAATAAAAAAAAAATTAAAAATTTTGGGTTGAACGGGTAATGTTCGGGTCGACCTGCAAATATTCAGGTGGTGTTTGGGTTCTTCTAAAATTTTCGGGTTCGGGTCGGGTTGAACCCGTCAACCTCCGAACCCGACCCGTTTAGCACCCTTAATTTTAGTACACGTGCATTGTAGGGGACTGTCAAACCGAACAAAAAATAGATGTAAAACGTTGAACGATAAACACATGTTGTAGGGTGTTAACTCGTCAATTTTAGACCGCAACGTAAAACATTATCGTACAAGATATTAACTAAGTTGAGACGATAACGAAACCCATGTATAATAATTGATGTGAAAATGACAATAAGAAGAAGCAAATGTTAACACACAAATTTTAACACGCCCTATTAAGCAAATTGTACGGTTAAGTAAAGAAGGTTTAATATCCATTTGGGAATAGCCGCCCAGTGGTGTTGGTAAGTTTAAATAGAGCTTAGGATAGGAGAAGTCAGGAGTTCAATCCCTATGATGTGTTAAAGAAGGTTTAATGTCAAATAATGTTTAATTAATGTTTAGGATTTATATAATATTTATTAAAGTCAATAGGTATAACACGTAAATTGATTAAAAGAAGAAATAGAAAATAATAATTAACCTTAAAGGGCGTAAGTATTAAATTCACATTAAAAATTGAAAAAGAAGAACACCCAGACTGGAAGTTATGGTGATGGAGGATGGGCCGCCACGTCACCCGCTACGTCACCGGAAGTAAGGATGGATTTAAAGGGGATGGACTAAGGGGGTGGGGGATGAGCCCCTTTATGTATATATATGTATGCATGTATGTATGTATGTATGTATGTATGTATGTATGTATGTATGTATGTATAGGTATATGTGAGAGAAGGAGGCACGGCGAGATCGTCGTGTGGGAGACCGGCGCCGGACCAGGCCGGGCCTAAACCGAGCCCCCATACCCTTTAGTCTAATGGTTATATAATATAAGATAATGACAAAACCGTAAAACTCTAACAAATAATTAAATAGAATTTATTATCATTAATAATTCATCAAACAAAACACATGCTCTACCAACGACAACAACATGTACCATCTTTACAAAAGGGTTCAGCCGTTGGAGCACAATATGGTGCACAATCATCTTTAGCGTTACACGATGGAGGAGGACATATGTTCGTCCCAGGTTTATTACCATCACAAGAATTCCAAACGCAAATTTTCACATCTGTATCCGAAACAGCGCTAACTCCAACCACTAACAATAAAATGCATTTCGTTAATTAAACCAAGTAATTCTAAACAATAACTATAATAACATATACTACATATGTAAAAAACTTGATTTTTATATTGGGTTTTCACGCATTTATATATTAAACTCAACAGGATCTTCTGATATACATATATTATACACATATGTATGTAGGGGAAGAATAAAATGAAAACATACTTGAGTTGAAAAAGCTCAAAAACTTTTGTAAAAACCCTATATAATATTTTTATTTTTTTTCTAAAAAATAGGGAATGTAACATACATAATTTGAACATTTTTGTAAAAAAAAAAAAAAAACAAAAACAAAAAAACGACGAGTAGTTTTTTTTAAAACAATATTAAAAATTTCATGTTACATAATGTATATGTCCAATTATTACAAATTTAATAAATTTAATGGGTTTTCTTTCTAATGTATATGTATAGTTATTGTTTATCATACTTATTACAAATTTAATAAACTTAATGGAAGTAGTTAGAAAAGTAATGCAAGCTATTAGAATAAATTAAATTTTAAGTCAAGACTAATAGTTGTTAAACTATAGTTACTTTGATAAAAGTTTATATATACAAACTTTTCAAATATTAATAAAACTATACGTTAAAGAAAATCTAATTATATAAAAACTCATGCTCAACTGCTCAAGTCACCACCTCTCGATCATTCATGTGTGAAAGCGACGGTGGCAACATGAGGATTAATCCCGACTCCCCTCCGATAAACCTTTATACTATCAAATATATAATCCCTATTCTTAGAAATACTTTTATTTTTGACTCATGAAATAGATATTACATACCTATGGTGATTAACAATGTGGTAATGATAACAAACTTGAATGCAATGGCTTTCTCCATGTGTGAGGATCCTTCAAAGTTCACACTTGTGGGTGTATGAAAATCGTTGGTTTGTTGTGATATATTATCGATTACTCCTTCTTTAAAAGTTCACAAATAATAAATTATAAATATAAAGTATTCTCAAAATTTAAATGTCTAAACCGTTAAATTGAATATATATAGCACTCAATTTAATGCAATGGATATTAATTTTAATTACTAATTAGTTAATATATTCAATTTATAGCATTCAATTTAATACCTTTATCAAATTTACTTTATAATTTGTTTTCAATAGTTATTACTTATTGTGCAGTATTTTAAAATTTGATAAACTTAATTAATTAGGTAGAACACTCGCGATGAACATCACACAAACAAGCTCATCACACGTGATACACCCCTTTGCGGCAGTGTATCACGGTATCATGGCTGTGATAAGGGTGTATCATGCCTCCACCCTTATGCATTGTGTAATTTTGGTTGAGTTTGTTCACTCACAACAAAATCTTGTCATTCATCTAACCAAATGGTTAACAAGGGACCTAGTACACAAGTCTGTTGTGACTATGGTTAACAAAATCTAGTCATAAATAAGATACCCATTTATCTTCTAAGGCATTTGAGTATACTTTAACATAACTTAACTCCACCTAAGTGACACATCAACTTTTTTTTCCTTATTTCACTTTGTCTCACTCTAAGGAAATGGTTTAACATGTTAACACATAACTCATTTAATGCACTAGTGGGTAGGAACTGGGAAGGAAATGGTTCCAGAAAGGAGAAGGATCAAAGGCTGGTGCAGGTCTGGTGCAATGTTCTCAAGAAAAGGTAGTAGAAGTCCCGGACGATACGTCGGCGTTTAAAGAATTAAGCGGGAGAGCTCTGGTGGGTAGGTGTTTGGACCTAAACATGCTCAATAATCTGAAGTCGGTGCTTGCTAAGGCAGGAACTATTGAGGTCAGTCTTAGTTACTTGGGGGGGCTTGTCGGTGTTGGTCAAGTTCTCCAGCGAGGAGGAGTATAAAAGAATGGTAGGGGAATATGATCGTTGGAGACTCTGGTTTTCTTCCTTGGATTATTGGATGGGCCAATCATTGCCCTTTGAGAGGATTGCATGGCTTAAACTTATTGGTGTTCCGATTCACTTGGCTACCGACGAGGTTTACGACGCTATCGCTGGACGTTTCGGAAAGGTGATCCATGCGTCTCAACGGTTCGCGGACGACGGCGACCTATCAGTTAATTGTGTTGGGGTTTTGGTGGGTGACGGAACGAGAATCGCTGAGTCTTCAACCCTCAAATGGAAGGACAAAGTGTTTAAAGTTTGGGTGGAGGAGGAGCTGGCAGAATGGATACCAGAATGTATTGAATCGGAGGAGTCGATGTCGGCGGCAGATAATATGTCTTCCCAGTTCCGGCTAGATGATCGGGATGGTATTCCGTCGGTCCTTGGGAAGGAAACAGAGGATGGAGGTAATGTCGGTTGGAATTTCGAGGTGCATGCCTCTCCCTCTGGGAATGAAACGTCGGTGGAGAGAGAAAAATCAGGAGTTCGGGAAGACGGCGCAGATCAAGTCGTTGGGGAAAGGGGTAATCATGATGTTCCTTTTTTGTCTCCAAATTCCCAGGAGGTTCATAAGTTGGATGGAATAGAGGTTGGGCCCCACCCGGTAATTGGGCCAACTCCAAAACAATTGGACTCTACTTTTTATTTCAGATCGGCACATAAAGATAGGCCCAACAAACAGAAGGTTAGATTGAGGCCCGGGAATGCGATACCCAGCAAAAAAGGGAATCATAGCACTTGCTCAAGGGAGAGACCTCGTAAGAGATCTAGGGACACGGGTGAGTTTCTTTTCGACCTTAATCGACAGGTGGAAGACAATGCTCCTGAGTTTTCTCATCTAGATCACAATCTTTTCACTGGGGATAGCAACGAGGAGGAGAATTATGCTGAGGGTCTTGCAAATCGTCTGGTCCATTCTGTTGGAGTCGGCGACAATGAGGTTGTGGTTACCGACTGCTCTGAGAAGGTGGGTAATAAGATGAATGATTGTTTGGCTAAAGAAGTAGAGGCCACGATCGAAGTAGGGAAAGTGGTTGGAGTTGAACTGAGCAACCACGACTCGATCATCAGAAATGTTGTTAGTGGAGAAGGGATTAATGCGGTTCTCCAATGAATATCTTGTCGTTTAACATCAGGGGTATTAAGGGATGAGGTAAGGCTTCTTGGGTGAAAGATTTATGGAAAAAACACAACATTGGTATCATCGCCTTGCAGGAGACGTTGTCGGAGTCTATGACTTCAGGAGTTTTAGCTAATTTTTGGGGGAACAAAAATTTTGAGTTTGCTTGTGTGGAGTCGTCTGGGCATTCAGGGGGCATGGTTTGGATGTGGGATCCAAAAGTCTTGAAGATTGAGGTTGTTCTCAAGAACAGGCATTTTTTGCTCATTAGAGGTTCGACTGTCGGCAGTGGGGATCCCATTAATCTTCTTAATGTTTATGCTCCCCAGAACACGGTTGCGAAGAGGAACTTGTGGGATGAGATCTCTAGTGTCATTGACTCGTCTGTCGGCGCGTGGGTTCTGGCAGGGGATTTCAACTCGGTTAGCTCCGCGGAAGAAAGAAGACATTCTAAATTTAAACCGGTATGTGCTAATCAATTTAATGAGTTTATTTTCAACAACGGGTTGTTGGAATACCCTATGCAGGGTAGGAGATTTACTTGTGTTCGTGATAACGGAAAAAAACTCAGCAAATTGGACCGTTTTCTGGTATGCTCGGAATTTTTCAACAAGTGGCCTAATGCTTGTGTGAGAGTCATTCAGTGTTATAAATCAGACCATAGCCCCATCCTTTTAGAGCTTGTGGATTTGAACTTCGGGCCTCGCCCGTTTCGGATTTTCAATTCATGGATTGAAAAGGCAGGTTTCGAGTGTGACAACCGGTAATTAACGCCTCTTAATTTCGCGATTAACAAACGTTTAAGGCGATAATAAATGGTGCTTAAGGCACGAATTAACTTAATTAGGCTTTTGGAATGCTTAGGAACGCCTACCTAATTTTACGGTACGCGAATGATAACCTGCGGAGAAACTACGTGACGATAAACGATAACGAAACGATGCCGTACAAAATACTGACCATGCCAACAAATACGAATTTTATACGTATAATTTAAACCTATGGATTTCGTTTAGTGAAATTTTCATGCTTTCGAATGTCACAACACGCAAACGTGAATGAAAAACGCGACTGCAGTAACGCGCCGACAATCAACAACGAAACGGAAGTACCGGACTCGAGTTATGTATCGATATTAATATAATACGATATATTTAGTTCCGTTTTCAAATTTTAATATTCGCAGTCAAACCGGATCGAAAAACGGACCAGAAACAGTAAACGAGGCATTTACGCGATGTTAGCGTAAAAGACGAGCATACGCGCCTATTAACGACTTACGGCAAAACTTTAAGTGTGTTCGACCCTAAAATTTTATTTTTCGACCTTATATGATGTTCGGGGTGCAGAAACGGGCTTCGGAGATGTGATCGGGTCTCTCATGTACCACTAAAGTTGGTGTGAAAGGCCAACCAGTTGGTCTACTAGCCATTCATAATCAAAAAAAATTAATACTTATGTATTAAATATTTAAATATTATAAAATATATAAAATTTTGTCACCATTTACTAGACATCACATGACGTAATGTAGTCTAAAAAAAAAAACAATTCTTTTTGAACAGGAAGATTTTATGACATCTAGAATGCTAATGCCTCTAATTACTATATTTGCTCAAATTATCAAAATATCTAAAAAGTTATATTTTTGCCACATCTATTTAGACAAACAAATCAAAACAACCCAAACCACCCACCATTCCCATAACCTACGGCAAATAGGGGGACCTCACCCCTCTCCATGCTTTCTTTAGAGTGTAATTGATTGAATAGGTATGGGTGGTAAGACTTTGGGAGCATGGTGTGTGAGTTAGAAAATTATGAGAACACCTGCACCCCCTGAACTCTTTCACATTCAAAAGAAGAAGAAAAGAAAATATGTATACATACACAATAATAATAACCCCATGTCCCCATTTCTTTTCACCATACACCACACACACTTGTGTGTGCTTGTCTGAGCAATCGAGAGGTGCAAGAGGGACTAGATAAAGAAGTGGGTGACCGGCCACCTGGTCACGGCGGAGCCGGCGAGATACATGGCGGCCGGTGACGGCAAGCGGCGGCGCAAAAGGTTTTCTGGCGACCCCTTTTCCGACGAAATACCTCTACCCCACTAAAAAAAAAGAGCCTCCTAAACTCGAATCCGACCTCTAATTTCCGATTTAAACAACTGTGGTGGCAGATTCATGTCCGGCGGCCGGGTTTCACGAGTTCGACGCGAGTAAGTTCAACACCTTCATTTTCTAAACTCCGATCTGTTTGAATCTCCTTCATTTAAAGTTTCTCCTACTTTTTTTATATACAAATTTTTAACTCGGGTTCGTTGGGTTTTTTTTTTTTTTTTGTTCGGATGATGTTGATGATGAATCTGCTGATGCCGATGATGGTGATGTCGGTGGTGGCCGACGGCAGTCGGAGCCACGCCATCGGAGAAGGGCAGCGGCTGTGGTGGTGGTTATACAGTTCAGGTCAGGTTGTTCGACACCGGGTCTTATTCGAGTTAGCTTTGGTTCGGGGCCGGGTAAAAAGAAAAAAATGTTACTGATTCTTTTTTTGAGCTCAGGTGTCGATTCGGGTCAGACTTGGTCGAACAGGTTCGGTCAACATTCAGTCAACAGCAGTCAACGAAGTCAACTGGTCAAACCCCAGTCAACGGCAGTCAACTGTCGGGTCAACAGATGGTCAACAACAATCAACAAAAGACCCGGTAAAGTTGTTAGCGTAGCGAAGTGGTTTACGTTAGACTTTTAGTTAGTTTACGCGACCGAGCTCGACCCGATTCGACTAAATATTAGTTTAGTTTTGATACTTTGACGACGAAAACTATATATGGTGATTACATTGCGTTGAATGTTGTTGAATTTTGAAAAATATATCGACACGTTAGTTGTCGGGTTATCCTAAAAAAAACAGAGGGAACTCTGTCCGATTTTCATAAAAAAAAAAAACCGAAACACGACACGTATTTATAGTTTCAAAAACGACACTTAATGGAATTCAAGTTTATTTTTTTTAAATAAATATAATATATATTATTTGACGACGATCTACGATTTACCAAAACGAGGTATAAGTTAACGAAACCCGACGCTTGTTTAACATAAACATAAGGTTTAAAATTATTTCAAACATCGATATTCCGCGCCCTCTTGTACGATAAATATAACGCGTATACCTATTTTAAACATCGTGGATTCGAATATTATTTCACACATCGACTTCGTACATTTTTTTTTATGAAATAAATATAACGGTTTATACTTATTTCAAACGTCGACCTTAAACTCTCTTATGCACTAAATGTAGTTTGCACATATATTTCAAACACTTAGTATTCGGAAACCATATAATATAAATAAAATTAATTATATTTCCTTCAATCGTCTAGAATCCAAATTCTTCTAAAATAATGTATTTGTTATATACGTTTCAACGTCAAGTTTTCGAATGTATAAATGGGGTAAGGATAGTGTAAAAAGGGCCTAAAGTGTGAGAAGTGTGAGAAGTGTATTATAACACTATATATAATACTATATAACACCATATAAACACCGTATAACAATATGTAACACCATATAATACCATATAACACTATGTAACACTATATAACATTATATAACAAACATAACACTATACATCTATCATAGACATGCTATCAGACAAACTATAGTGTTATATTTGTTATATAATGATATATAGTGTTACATAGTGTTATATGGTATTATATGGTGTTACATATTGTTATACGGTGTTTATATGGTGTTATATAGTATTATATATAGTGTTATAATACACTTCTCACACTTCTCACACTTTGAGCACTTTTTACAGGATCCTCTACCTATATATATAATTATTTATTTATTCCCATCCTACGAAAACTACAACGGTACGTTACCGTATCATATACGACATTTCGAATACGTACCATTATTCATCTACGTAATTTTATTCGCGACAACTAACACGACGTCCTAGGTATATTTATATTTAAATATAAATATATTTATATTTTAAACCATTCGAAAACTAAGTCGTTTTTAAGAATTAGATCTATCCCGATTATAAACGGGATCAAATAACCATGGTATGGTTATTCTAAGTCATGATAACACTATACTAGAATCGTTTAGTTAACGATTCGGTAGAGCTCGGACACGTAGTTTAACTACGTCTTTAAACTAGAAACTTATAAGTATTTTCCTTGTTAGGAATGCTTTAGTTGCACGCTAACGAGTTCACATTTTTGGAATAATACCACAGAATCACGTTAAGCTAGCTTTGCACAGGAATGTCAAGGTGAGTTCATAACCCCCACTTTTTACTGTTTTACATTTTTTTTATAAATGTTTTCGGGGGTGGAAAGACATGCAAGTTTTTGCAAAAGAAAACACTATTTTGATGAACGAAAACACATATTTATAAACCATGTCGCAAATGATCTTCAACGAACTTGAATGGTTTACGAACGATTTATACTAAACATACCGGTTTTACAAAACATGCATGATTTTCATGACTAGTGACGAGAATGTCCTAGTTACAACAACGGGACTGGGTTGGCCTGCGTACGAAAAACGAGACAACTCAGTGAGACCATGTCCCCCTTTTCTTTCAACGTTTCGGTTTACAACTTTCGGGGGGAAATACATGTCAAACTTAGGTATGATTAAGTTATGGAATGAACTCTTAGATCATGTGAGCATAGGCTGTAACTGAGGTGCCATTAATCCTTTTGAGGACCAAGGAACAAAGGTTAGATCTAATGGGTACGGGCGAGCCCCACTCACGGTCCATGGGTGACCACTTAGAGTGCTGTTGTGTCCCAGTCGAGGTGATTCGACACTAAAAAAATTGCCTACGCGGGTTGAGTACCTCCTATGTCGTCGCATATATTAATGTCCTCGCGAAACATTAATGATCAACATGTTCATAGACGCTTTACATACCAACTTACAACACTATAACTTTCAAATGTTTTTTTATATTCATTTGATGCAAACTCATACTACATGTATTTACAAATTTTGATAATGTTTTCAACTTATGTACTAAGTAAGAGGACGTGTTGGTCCTGCTTACAAAAACTCTAGTGGGCTAGACTCACAGTTTTCATACAACATGTCGAGAAAACGATTTTACTAATTTTCTCCACAACTTTTAAACCGGTAAACAAAAAGATTTGTTTAAAATCTTTTTAAAACAAACTATGAACTCGCTCAACTTTATGTTGACTTTTTCGCATGTTCTTTCTCAGGTTACATTTTCAAAGCTATGGAACGGTTGGAATAGGAGAACCCATGGGAATTCGAGTAATTAGCGGGCGTTAAATTTCTAGAAGTCTTAGCTTATTTGCTTCCGCTGTGCAATGAAGATACTAGTCCAGTCACGCCAGCTCTGATATTTCGGGGTGTGACATCGAGGAGGCGGTTCGGGCACCTCTGGAAGGATTTGTGCCTTTCGATCCTCCTGACTCTTGTTTATCTTACAAATTTGCCATTATCAGGTCTGCAGTCAAAGTGTGGAGAGACGAATTTCTAGCTAAGGAACGAGAAAGAGAAAACATGGCGTTAGCTGAATTGGAAAGTTTGGAAGTGGAGTTAGAAAACAGGGACCCGTCTGAGGATGAGGAATGGATTCTGGCTGAGAATAAGAGGATTTTAAAGGAAGTGGAGAACAGGAGAAATTCGGACCTCTGTCAAAGATCGTGTTTAAAGTGGGCGGTGGAGGGTGACGAGAATTCTAAGTTTTTTTCACGCTCTCGTTAATAATAGGAAGGCGATGAACTCTATCCACGGCTTAAACGTTAATGGAGATTGGTGCTCTAAATCGTCAATTATTAAAAAGGAGATTTTCTCTTTTTTTCGGGATCGGTTCAAGGACAGGCTCCCAAACAGGCCTGAATTGCTCGACATTGACTTTAATAAAGTTTCGGAGTCGGAAAGTAGTATGTTGGTTGATGCTTTTTCCGCCACGGAAATAAAAGAGGCGATTGCTCAATGCGGGGATGATCGGGCTCTGCGTCCGGATGGCATGAACTTCAGGTTCATTAAACATTTCTGGGATTTGTTTGAAGACGATTTCGCAAGGATTTTCGCTGGGTTTCATGATAGTGGTGAAATTAGCAACGGGAGTGGATCGTCTTTTATCGCTCTCATCCCTAAGGTTAAAGACCTGGTTTCTCTTGGAAATTTTAGGCCCATTAATCTGGTTGGAGTTATTAGCAAGGTTATATCGAAAGTCGTTGCAAATCGTATGAGAAAAGTTTTGGATGGTGTGATTTCCGATTCTCAATCGGCTTTCTTGTCAGGTAGATACATTCTCGATGGCCCGCTTATAATTAACGAGCTGATTTCATGGATAAAAAAAAGGAAAAAGAAAGCTTTTTTTCCCAAAATTGATTCGAAAAGGCTTACGATAATGTAAGTTGGTCATTCATGGTTAATATTCTCCATCATATGGGTTTTCCGAATTTGTAGTGCAAATGGATTATGGGCATCCTTAAATCGGCTAGATCCTCAGTCTTAGTGAACGGGGCTCCGACGTTCCAGTTTCAATGCGAGAAAGGTATGAGACAAGGAGATCCGCTCTCTCCGTTATTGTTTCTTGTTGTGATGGAAGCGCTCTCTCGTATGTTTACTCGGGCGAGGGAGGCGGGGGTCATAAAGGGCATTCTCACTCCGAATAATGGTCCGATCATGTCACATCTTCTTTATGCGGACGACACCATCGTGCTGGGGGATTGGTCCAAAGAAGAAATGAGTAATGTCATGAGAATCCTTCGATGTTTTTTTCTTTGTTCGGGTCTTAAAATTAATGTGTACAAGTCCAACCTTTACGGTATCGGTGTTAGTATGGAGGATACTGGGAGTATGGCCAACGATTTTGGGAGTAAACCGGATTCTCTTCCCTTTAAGTATCTTGGCTTCACTGTTGGAGCCAACATGAACCGGATAAATAATTGGCAACCGCTGTATGAGACGTTCCGGAATCGCCTCGCCAAATGGAAGTCGCACCTTTTGTCCATTGGGGGAAGAGTGGTCTTAATCAAGTCGGTTTTGGAAAGCCTTCCAACATACTTCTTCTCGCTTTACAAAGCCCCTAAAAAGGTGCTTTCGGACCTAGAATCCATGATCAAAAGTTTCTTATGGGGTGGTTCTGTTGAAGAAAGAAAAATGCATTGGGTTTGTTGGGATCGGGTGGCCCGTCACAAAAAAAAAGGAGGCTTGGGGCTTTGTAAGTTAAAAGAGGTTAATATCGCCCTTTTAACTAAATGAATGGGGTTGGCGGTACAAGACGGAAAAAAATAACCTTTGGAAGAAAGTTATCGATTCCCTTCACTCGAGTAGGGTGGGGTGGGAATGTATCAATTTTAAGAAAACTTTAAATGGTACTTGGAGCAATATAGCTAAGGTGTTCATTAACTCTAAGGCGGGTGGGTTACCTTTACGTAATTATCTCAAAGGAATGGTCGGGAACGGTGAAGACATCTCTTTTTGGTTAGATCCTTGGATCATTAACGAGCCCTTAAAGATTAAATTCCCTGAGCTTTTCTCGTTGGAGGCTGCCAAGAAGTGGAAGGTTGCGGATAGGGTTTCGAGTCATGGCACGGACATCGTTTTTAATTGGGAATGGAGGTCGACAGTGCTCTCTTCTGTGCAAATAGACAGTCTGTAGCTCCTGTGCTCTCTTCTCAGCGATGTTCGGTTATCAGCGGGGCTCGATAAATGGGCCTGACAGTCCGATTCGTCTGCTGTTTTCTCTGTTAGATCTGCCAAGCGGCTTTTGTACAGCGATAATTCAGTCAGTTCTGGTTTCATCTTGGATTGGTGCCGGTGGATTCCTAGCAAGTGTAACATTCACGCGTGGCGGATGGAGCTGAACAAGATCCCCACTGGAGTAGCTCTGAGGAATAGAAACATTGCCATCAAAGACATTACTTGTCCTTTATGCAATTCGGAAGAGGAGACGACGGACCATGTTTTTATTCAATGTGGAGTGGCTGCGACTGTATGTAATGGTGTAAGTTCGTGGTGTAAGATTCCCAATATTTACGCTTTCTCGATCAAGGACCTCCTGTGTATCTATGCTAATTTAAAGGTCTCGGAAAGGAAGAAGGTGGCAGTGCAAGGTATTATTATGTTAGTGTGCTGGAGTCTGTGGCGGGCTAGGAACAATTAGAAATTTTCTAATACTCCTGTAAAGATAGATAGTATTTTGAGCGAAGTTAAGGCGTTGGGTTTTCTTTGGTTCTCTAGTAGATCGAGATTCAAAGAGGTAGAATGGGGGGGACTGGGTTTCTTTTGTGAATATGTAGTTTCTTTTTGTCTGTTGTTTGGTCGGCCCGGTTTGGATCGGCTGTTTTGTTAATGAAGTATACGTTTTAAAAAAAAAAATGTTAACACATAACTCATTTAATGCACTTTAACACAAGCAGGGAGTGGTTTGCAATGTTAGTTAACATGCCATGTCATTGTTAACATTCTAGATGTTAGAGTACACTCCATGGCCTAATACAATGTTAGATATTGAATTCAATGTGAAAAGCTTAATTACATATGGAGATTGGAACACATGTGATATATCTTAATGTATGTGTTCGGACCCGCATAATGGTGAGGCTAAAGTTCAACTTGTTAATAGTTCTTTTGAAAAACTACATATGTGAATATATTTTTTTTTAAACTGCATATGTGCAAAACTAAAAAAAATGTGTGAGTATAAGGTTTGGCTGCTTTAAGAAGCTTGGATTTGGCTTCTATACTCATTAAAGGATAGATAGAGAGTCAAGGCTTGTATATAATAGTATCAAGTAATAATATGAATACATTATCTTCATACATTTAAATGAATAGAAATGATTCAATGGGACACCCTAATATTCGAATATTCACTAATTAGAAAATTCAACTTCGAAGACATTCTCATTTATGTGTGAGTTTGTATTTTTGTTGTGACTAGTTTAAGTGAATCACTGATAACACTATAATAAGGGGTGTATTGTTTGTGATTTTAGTGTAACCAGTGGCATTTATAGTTCAGTTAAATTTGCTTAAGATAAAAAAAAAATTGAGAATGAACATTATTACAAGTTAATTCAGAGGTATGAAGCTCACACCTTAAAAGCCATTGTAATTTATGGCACCTTGGAACCTAGTGATACAAGGGGGCGAAACTCCTTGAGCAACTAATCACATAAGAGTTAGGACTTAGTTTAAATTTTAATTTGGAACATGTGTCTTGTTTGAATTGTTTGTTTTTTTGGGATTGTTATTTGAATTTGGTTTTTAACAAAAATATTCAAACTTCAGTTGATCATGAGCTTATGAACAATTTCGTTTCGCCCCGATGTTTCCGTCATGGTCGGGGTATTACATCGGTGCCCGTACCAGTGTTCATTTTTATCATTTTCGATCGATGTAAAACGCATGTTAATTTCTATATCGAGTGCATGTATCGTATTGGTACTATAACGAAACAGACCGATACCCATTGCGTTGAATCTTCGCGGTAACGTACCACTGCAAATGACGAACAAATACGCTAGTTAACTTTATAAATCATAATAACTTTGCCATATTTATTCCGCCTTTAATTTCTTATTTTATTTCCTAATTGTGCACGACTAAAAAAATGTAAAAAGTTATAATTCACTTATTGTTACATTAGCTAAAGATTAGAAACTCATGCATTACACAGTGTTGAACTAATAAAATATTAAATAGTTATTTCTAGCCGAACAAATAAAAGAAACAATTAAGAAAAAATATTAAATGAATGAAATATTCATAAAGTAAACATTAATATAGAAAATAATAGAGTTAATAGCAAAAATGGTCCCTGAGGTTTGCTCACTTTTGCCACTTTAGTCCAAAATCCAAATTTTTTAAATCTGGGTCCTTGAGGTTTGCATTTTGTTGCCATTTTAGTCCAAATTTCAAAAAAGTCTAATTTTGTCAGTTCTTACTGAATTTTGTCTTCTTCCTCATTTCTCATAAGGGCAAAATTGTCATTATATATTATTATAAAATGATTTATATTAATAAAAATGCAAAAAAAAGGCTCAAACAACTTTAAAAACCCTAATCAATTCTGTCTTTCACTCTCACCTTCCCCCATCATTTTCTTCCTCACTCTCACCTTCACCCACTCTTCACCGGAGTTATAATCATCATTGTCACTATCTCTCCTCCGATTCTCCGTATAATCCTCTTTCAATATCTTTGACAAGTCCGGCACACTCACCGGCACCGATGCCGGAGTTCCTCCGACCGGTTTCCGGTTTACAGCAACAGATGAAAATCTCTTTGAGATCCGTGGAGAAGGCACCGGTTTACGTAACTCCGGTGAGATGGAGACGTTGTTCCAGACGTCTGATTCGTTGAGTCCGAATTCGAACATTGGATCAGAAATCAGTATGGCTAAAATGTCTCCGGTAATTTCTATGTCAATTACAAGATATTATTTGTACGCAAGGTGATATTAAATGTGGTGCTGATAAGTTCGTCTTATCTTCTATGTAATGTCCTGGTAAATGAGTTTTGGTTTATTTTTTTAGTAAAAGGATAAGGTGAAATGGTTTAGAAAATATAACGAATGGTTCAATGTGTTATTTTCTTGTCATGTTGATGCAGGTTCTGAGGGAGAAGATGATGGGAGAAGGTGAGAGTGAAAGACATAATTGATTAGGGTTTTATAGTTGTTTGAGGCTTTTTTTTCATTTTTATTAATATAAATCAGTTTATAATAATGTATAATGACAATTTTGCCCTTATAAGAAATGAGGAAGAAGACAAAATTCAGTAAGAAATCTGACAAAATTAGACTTTTTTGAAATTTGGACTAAAATGGCAACAAAATGCAAACCTCAGGGACCCAGATTTAAAAAATTTGGATTTGGACTAAAGTGGCAAAAGTGGGCAAACCTCCGGGACCATTTTGGCTATTAACTCAAAATAATAAATAGTTGAGAAACAATAAGCGGAAATAATTTCATACAATTAGTTATTTATTAGGTATAACTTGTGTTCACAAAAAAATAAGCGAGAAAGTTTTCTAACGATTTCAAGAATTTTGAGCACATAGGATTATCACATCACATGTAGCGTAACGAGTTACTTGTTCTATGGTATAGCTTAGTGTCAAACTAGTTGTTGTCCTCCGGCGCGTTGCGCCGTGTCCTATGATAGAGATTTGATTAGCATGGCGAAATTTGAGATTTCCGACCGGGGTGTCTAAGACATATATACAAAAAATTTCTATAAAATCGGGGGGTCAAAAACGTATATACCAAAAAATTTCTATACGAAAACTACATACCCTCCACTACTAAGTGAAAAGTTCGGGGGTCGGCCGCCCCCATAAAGCTACGCCCTTGTTTGTTAGTATCGCATTTTGGTGCGCTCGCTATAACATATAAAAAGAAAACACAAAAATAAATATAATCGAAATATGGGTAAAAGGGATATAGAGATTCAACCATCGAGCTACGATGTGACTCGACGGTAATTACACATTTGTATGCAACCAATACAACTTTCTTAGAAATAATAACTATTATTATGAATGATCATATGTATTCCAACCATTCTCGTAAAAATCCAGTGTAGTATCGATAATATCTATATGAGTGTCATTACCCGTCAGTTAGTTACTATGAATTAAAAAGATTATGTAGCATCGTCTTTTTAACAACAAAGTTACATAATCCCAAATTCTAAAACCCTAGTCTCTCTCAAGAGACAAAAAGCCTCTACTACCCCATCAAAGTGGTGATGGCGATTATCTGCCATCTAATTTGTCTTTACAAAATATAAACGTAGACAATAAAATAATTACTTCCACTGAATACAAATACCATAATTAAAAAAGAAAAAAAAATTGATTATTACTTCCTGTGTCTACACCAACCCCCTACCTTCTTCTTCTATCTAGAAACCCTCAAACTCTCTCTTCTGCTTCCTGACTTTCGCCTCCAATCAACCCATCGCGATTTTTGTCACTTTCAGGCCACAACACACTACAACTTAAAAAATGAAACCTCAAATCCATCGATGTTATCATCTTTTTTAACACCACCTTCGTCTCCGCCGTCTAGCGGCGGAACCCTAGCCACCGCCGGCGTTTCTGTTGGAATCGAGGGATGTCTAGGTAATTGAAGATGAAAAACATAAAAAAACATGACATGACCTAATACGATGAGACGCCAATGCTACAACTTGGTGCCGCCGCCGTAGATGGGGTTTTCAAGTGGTGGTTGACTGGCCTAATGTTTTGCCGTCGGATGCAGATTGTTCACTAAGCTTTATAGTGGTAATCTTCTTAAGGGACCAAAGTTGTAACCACATGGAAAGTGACGTGGTCACTGTTAATAAATTTAGAAGTTTTCTGGCGCAATGTAGCGATGTGTTTTGATATATATAATAATATGAGTTAAACTTATATTATTATGATTATAATATACCAATCTAACTTTATTTATTTAGATTAAATTTAAACATAGGACGTCTTTCAACCGATCTGCCTTCTTATTTTAGACTACTTTTATTTACTTTTTAATTGTTTGACTGACTAGAGATAAAACATAACCTAAAATAACTCATTCATAAGAAAATGGGTTGAAATTGTCATATCTACAAAGCATATATATACATGAGTAGGAGTTGGCTACAAAGTCAATTTTTTCTACAAAGTGTAGGAAGCCACCACATAATGACATGTGACAAGTAGTTATTTTAATGAAAAAGGCAAGAAGGTAATTTGACATTTATTCTATTTACGGTATATATTTATTATAACCAACACATGACAAATTTAAGGAAACCAAATATCACATTGAAATCAAATTGACAGTTATATTAGGATTGATTCATTTTTATCCTTCAATTCGCAATTCTTCTTCTTCTAAAGTGGTTCGTTGTAAACAAAAATAACCATGGCGTCACAGTGTGTTTTATCACTAAAACACACTGCTATGAACACATCTACCTAGCATCCAACATTAAGTGCAGTAAAATACAGTACTATGATTAAACTTTAAAAAAAAAACACGATGTCTTCAACAAAACATATTGAATACATGTATATGCAGCGTCTAATCACAATGTAGCTTTAACACATAAATTCTCAATATCAATGTAAAAAATAACACCTTTACCAAGTTAGTCACTTGTTCGTCACATTGTGTTTATTACTAAAACACACTACTATGAACACATCTAGTATCCAACATCAAGTGCAGTAAAACACAATACTATGATCGAACTTTAAAAAAAAAAAAAGACACATTGTCTTTAACAAAATACACTGAATACATGTATATGCATGATCTAATCACAATGTAGCTTTAACACATCAATCCTTAAAACAATATCAATGTAAAAGACAACACCTTTACCAAGTTAGTCACTTGTTCGTCACATTGTGTTTTACCACTAAAACACACTATTATGAACACATCTAGTATCCAACATCGAGTGCAATAAAACACAGTACTATGATCATCTCTTACGCTTGTATTTCATGACGAATTTGTAATCTTGATCCATGATTCTAGCTAATTTTGGTATGCAAATTGGTTATCGATAGTTGGTTTTAGATAGAGAGAAGGAAATGCGCGAGATTATAGGAGGTGTGTTATTTTTGGCAGTTATTCGGTTGATTTAAAAACGGTAAATGACCAGACTACCCCTAACCTGTTATAACAATTAATTAATGGCACAAAAATATTACAAAAATGCCACCAACTTGATCTCAGCCATTAAACACACTCATCCAATGGCCAGGATGACTCCCTACACTTTGTATGAAAAACACACTTTGCGCAGGAACCGCACTCATACATGTGCAAAGAGCAAAAATAAGTCATCATATAAATCGAAATTATAATAAAAGAAAATAATTATTTGAATACTTTGGCAATAATGATATGACAAAAAATACAACGGGATTTAACAAATCATAATAAATATTAGATCACTGAATATGTCAATATGTAATTGAAGGTTTTCTAGTTGGATCTAAATGGCTATAAAATGGCTTTCAATTTGTATAATTCGAAAAAAAAATTTGATTGAAAATTTTAATTGAGTAAAAACAAAATCTTGAATTCAAAAAATTGTAGATAAAAACTAAGACAATTAATTAATCCATTTGTCTAAAATAATGGAGTTGATGGAAATGTAAAGACATTTTGATAATATAATAATTATCCATACTAAAAGTTAATTTTTCAAAAATGATAAGTAACATCATAAATTATAATTATCCATAATTAATTTTATATTAAATTCATTTTTTTTTTAAGGGTGACTTTCAATATGTACATGGACTATTGGTCACCGGGTCCTCGTCAAGGACGGTTACCCGTCAGCCCAGCATTCTCAAACGCGATGTTCTATCGGGCCCCGGCTGCCGCTCTGACTGACCTTCGCCCGGAAACCATAATTAATTTAGTTAAAGACATAATTTCTATCCATAATTAATTTAATATTATATATTCTTTTAATTTTAATACCATTATGTAATAGGAGATAAATGCTGGAAAATAAGGGTGATGATACACCGAGGAGTGACATTGTCTTCAAAGATTTTTATTTATTATATAGATATAGATATAGATATAGATATAAATCTAAATATAAATAGATTATATCATTTACCATCATAACATTTCATAGTTTGTAAAGATTTTCTTTTAATGTTTTTTTTTTGAACGGTAAATTGACGGACCACTGAAATATTATCGTGTCATCAGCGGAACAACCCGATTATATCCATCTCTACTAGGCATAATGTCTATACATCAATTCAGGATAAACTCAATAAATATGGGAAAACCCCCTTGTGGAAATCGAACCTAAAACCTATTAGTCTCAAAGTTTTATCCCACCCTAAAAAAGCCACTAGACTATAAATTCAGATAGCTTTGATACTTTATAGTTGGATGATATTTGTACATTTACTGAACTCTTTTTTTAGTATATAGACGTTTTTCGACTGGTTTGTAATTAGAAGAATGAATTAAATTTATAGTGGAATCAAATTGAAAATTATAGAGAAATTAGAATATTCAGAACCTAATTGGTCCAGAAATACATCAGCAAACCACCGCTAAATTCGTTGATAAAACAACCACTCCCATTTTGGTTAGAAACGTCTCTAAATTCATTGCTATTTTGGTCAAATAAACTGGTCGCAATTTTATCCAAAACATTGTCGCAAATTGCGTCACTATTTGGTAAAAAAACCCATCGCATATTGCATTACTAAATATACATCGCCGATTAGTGAGTGTTCAATTTCGTCACAAAATTCCATCACAAAATGTGATACTTGACACGGTTTGTCACAGCTCACAAAAGGTGTTTTGTGATGATTTTGGTTGTCAATACTGAAATAGAGCAAATTTAGTTCATAAAAAAACCATGTTGTTTTGAAAGAAAAAAAAAACAACTCCTATTTACAAACTATAAATTTACAACAAAGTTGTGCTATATGTTGTTGTAACATAGGCCTTGGGAGTTTTTCAAAAAATTTTTGTATTTTTCACTTTTAACCCTAAGATTTTAATCTCTTGCATTTTACTCCTTTGAATTTTTTACTTTTACCAAAAAGCTTTTCATCTTTTACAATTCAACCCCCAACACTTTTTTGTTTTCAACTTTGGTCCCCCATACTTTCCATCTTTCATAAGTTTTTCGTTTTAAGTTTCGTTATAAATTTTTCGAGTCAACACGCCACATGTGTCTAGGATTCAACGGTTTTTTTTTTTTTCTGTTTTTCCCATTTGACAGGCAGTCGCAACACGTCTATTTTTCTCCATTTGACAAGTTCGTCGCAACACGCATGTCCTGGATTGACTTAGTTATTTTTTTCTACGTTTTACATTTATGTCTAATTTTTTTGGATTAACACGCTACAACGGGCGTACGTGATTCAACGATTTTACGGCTGTTTTTCGTTCGGTATTATTTTTTACTTTTTAATTTATTTTTGTTTTCAACTTTGGTCCCCCATACTTTCCATCTTTCATAAGTTTTTCGTTTTAAGTTTCGTTATAAATTTTTCGAGTCAACACGCCACATGTGTCTAGGATTCAACGATTTTTTTTTTTTTCTGTTTTTCCCATTTGACAGGCAGTCGCAACACGTCTATTTTTCTCCATTTGACAAGTTCGTCGCAACACGCATGTCCTGGATTGACTTAGTTATTTTTTTCTACGTTTTACATTTATGTCTAATTTTTTTGGATTAACACGCTACAACGGGCGTACGTGATTCAACGATTTTACGGCTGTTTTTCGTTCGGTATTATTTTTTACTTTTTAATTTATTTTATTTTTACAAGCTCCTTTGATGTTGGTGGTTGTTGGCAGTGCTGTGGCATTAGTGCTACTTGGCACGATTTTACGAACATATTTAACCTATGAAGTTTTTTACTAATAATTTGTTTCGAGTTTACAACTATATCTCTTTTACTTAAGAAAAACTAATTTTTATGTGCATAATTTATGTGCGTGTTGATATAAATTCAATTTGCTCTACGTTTCGACGCAAACTTTTTATGGCAACAATTAAGCAGTATGAGGTCTGAACTATTAAGAGACAGTATAATGCTTAACCGTTCAGAAACAAATGTCTGAACAATTCAGATTAGAGGTCTTAACATTGAGACTCGGTATAATAATTAATCATTCAGATGCAAATGTCTGAACCATTCAGACATTTACTCACGAAACAAACAGTATCAATCATTAAGTGTTGAACCAGTAAGAGGTCTGAACCATTCAAACCCTCATTAAGAGGTAAACAAACAGCCCCTTAATTATTAACTAGCCCATGCCGGCTGAATTTGTAAGCCCCGGCCGCAACGCGGCGGGGTCTTACATCTAGTTGTATGTTAAATTGAAAAAATAATAATAATGTGAATAAATTTGTTTATTTTAAATGTAAAGGAGAGAGATGATATGACTGATTTAATATGATGAACGGGCACATTCAATATAAATAATGAGGGGATACTTTTAGCATAACCCCCGTTGATATTTTAAACATAGCGCTTTGTCCTTTCTTGTACATTTAGTACCTCGACAAATAAGTGGCCTATTTGCTTGACTACGAAAAAAGGGTAGTATGACTGATAGTTATAAAATGTTACAATTAGATAAAAACATCACTACTAGAAAACAAAGCTTCACCTATAGAAAATCCATCAGTGATTATTGACAGATAATCCTCATATCCCACAAAATCCCACAAAGAAGTCATCTGATTTGTATTGTATGTCCCAGAATGAAACGGGTCAAAACAACGTAATAGAACGTTGAACATGCTTTCATATGGTAGCCTGTAAACCGCTTTACTAAAAACAGTAGACCCGTCAAGTTTTGATTTGATTTTGTAAAGACCTTAAAACTCAAAGAAAGTGTTGGCAAATAAATCCGACCCATCAATTTTGATCTGATTTTTATGCATCACCAAGCCCGCCATACATGACCATCTTGCCACCGCGGACCCAAATACTTATAATAACCGCCTTTGAGGTGGCTTTCGAGCTTCGACTCATGCATCAATGAGGTATTTAAGAACCACGCAACGATTAACATAACATATATATATAGCTAAGAGTTCAACATCCGATAGAGAAATATAAAAAGCGCAAACACGACAACTAGGAGTTTTATAGGAGCATTAACACAAACTTAAACTATGATTTTGATTTATGGTGAAAACGGCGGCAGGAAAGTCTGACTGTATGGCCGTTCTCCATGTTGTGCCATCGCCATCTGGCCATTTCCTGCCAAATACAACACCAAACACTGTCACTACAACGCAAAATATACTTTTTTTTATTCAAAAATGGGGTTTTTTCAAAAAGCATTACAAAAATGGCTGGTGTTCTTGATGGAATTTAATTTTAAGGTTAGTCACCATCTAAGATAGCGACTTTAGAGTTGTAGTCGCTATCTCATATGGCGACTTCACTTTGCAGAATCTGGTTCGATTGAATTTCCAGAATGTCTTTTTGTTGTCTTCGCTTTTGCAAAGTAAAGTGACAGTCCAAAAAAAGACATTCTGGACGCTCTTCTAATTAGATTTGCATACTCCAAAAATGTGCCGTTTTACTTCATGTAAAATCTTGTTAAAAATCTTAGTACCACTATATATATATACGACAGTAATACCGGATTCATTTTGACTATTTAAACAGAAAGTGTGCACCGTAATAAACATACCGCTACCATAGAATTGTGTCCAAGGGGATAAGTTCATATCGAACATTTGTCCAAACTCAGCTCGTTGAACATTAACACTGTTATTATCAGGCTCCATCACATTAGCTCGGTTCACTTGCTCATTTTGCCTGCTGCACACAAGTGTTAAAAGCAATAATAAGGTCATACCCTTGCACTAAGAGCTTCCCATTAAATAAAACAAGTGTGCCAATAAGTGGAAGTGGCATGATTGGTTTTAGAGTAAAGTACATGCATGGTCCCTGTGGTTGACCAACATCTCGGATTTCGTCCCTAGCATTCTAAAAGTACACGGATGGTCCCTATGGTTTGCACTTTATAACATGTTTAGTCCCCAACTTTTGCCAAAAGTACATGGATGGTCCCTAGGGTTTGCACTTTGTAACGTATTTAGTCCCTATCTTGGACCTACTGAAACCTTTAGATTTGTTAGCTGGGGACTAAATGTGTTACAAAGTGCAAACCACAGGGACCATCCGTGTACTTTTGAAAAGCTAGGAACCAAATCCAATTTTTTTATTAACCACAGGGACCATCCGTGTACTTATGAAAGCGTGAAACGCTGTGAGACATTTAGGTCCTTAAATAATAAAAAAAAATTTAAACGTCGGAAACCACACCCCATTCCACCTATTGGCAGACTTGATTAAAATCCATGAAGTTATAGTTACCTCGCGGGAAGAAGCCCACCAAAGTTCATGAAATTCATTATTTGTACTTGTGGATCTCTTGGTGGAAGCCAGTCGAATATGTTGCCTGAGTTTGGTGCAACCATGTTAACGTTTATCGTCTCAGAAGGCAAAGCAACCTATAAAGAATGGAGCAAGCAACTGAATAAACTAAAAAACCGTAATGTCGCTATGATTTTACTTCTTTTTGAGACTGTATGGACAAACCTGTGAAGTTGACTGTGCATTGGCAGAGTTGTACTTCTCTAGAACGTGCTAAACAAACGAAAGACAGTTCAGATTACTTGTATGTTCGTTAACTATGAAATACAAATTTGAAGTAACATTGAATATGTTTTTGTAATGTTAGGAATGGCAATTACCCAAAACATGACGTACACGAATATACAAAAATAATCAGGGTTTGGGTTGTCATTTCTAACCAGTTTTATAAAACAGATTGTGCACATGTTGACCTGTTTTAAATTTTAACCTGTCGACCCATCAACTCACTAAAACTTAGAATTAATAAATAAAAATGTATATATATTTTATAAGGTCAACCCACCCCCATTTATTACAATGCACCAATCCATTTATTTTTCAGTAAGAATAACTTACTAGTTTGGCCCCTGAGGTTTAGTCAATTTAACCCTTTCGGCCCAAAAAGGAATTATTTTTTCACATCAAACCCTGAGGTTGCATTTTGTAACGGTTTTGGGCCCTGACACTTTGTTACTTTTTTATGTTATGTGTAAGAGTATATTGGTCCTTTTACACCTCAGGCAAGGGTTGTTTATGTAAATTACAAAGCTTTTTTTTTTTTAATTTAAGGGGCTACTTGTATAATTACAACAGTTTGGTACCGGTTTGGGTTTTATTAAGGGCCAAAACCGTTACAAAATGCAACCTCAGGGTCTGATATGTAAGCTTCCTTTTTGGGCGAAAGAGTTAAACCGACTAAACCTCAAAGGCCAAAATAGTAATTTACTCTCAGTAATGTACCTTGCGCAGACGAACATGCCTTAAAGTCTCCTCAAGCATTTGTTCCCGATACTCGGCCTCAGACAATGTTGAAATTTCAGAAGGATCCCCTTCAAATATCCTATGAACATACCAATAAGATTCCAAATCACACAATTTTCATCGAATACCTCAAGATCATAAGATAAAAAGGATTTATTTGTGTTTTAAACATGTTTGTCTCCAGTCATAATAAACAATCATTATAGGATTAGTTTAGCTAAGCATGAATTAAATACAAATGTAATCTTTGTAACCAAGTTATATAAACAAATTTTGGCCTCTTCCACCCTTGCCCTTCGCCTATTTTAATATGTAACGGAAACGTTTTGAAAAGTTCAATTATTATTAAATAGTAAGGGAGAGGATCTTGTACAAAGTATTGTAATCGTAGGAAGTGTAGGAGACAATATAGGTCATTGTTCTAGGAATTTAATGGTTGAGATTTAGGTGCTCCCCAAATAACTGAATCACATTCGAAAACAAGTGGGGAAAGGGCAAAATAGAAAAAACCACTATTGTTGACTTTTAAACTCACTTCCACCACGATTTTTAAGCACCCATTACTTTTCATGGTAAAGGATCAAATCAAAATAATATTAACGTACGAAACGACGCATTGAGGGAAAAAGCAAAAGGTATCAGCAACTTCAAAATTACTGGGGAAAAAGCAAAAAGTGGCTTGTAGAGTAATTTTGAGCATCTGTAGAGTAATTTTGGGAAATGTAGGGTAATTATCAAATTACTCTAGTAGAGTAATTTTGACTTCTGTAGAGTAATTTTGGAAAATGTCTTGTAGAGTAATTTTGTTAGCATTTAGTTATGGGGTTTAGCTTTATGGTTTAGTTTTTAGCTTTTAGTGTGTGTGTGTGTAGGGGGGGGGGGAGTGTAATTTTGATAATTACCCTACACGACCAAAATTACTCTACATGAACTTTTACAAAATTACTCTACAGAAGCTCAAAATTACTCTACTAGAGTATACTAGAGTAATTTTGAAGTTGCTGATAATTACCAAAATGCCACCGCCACTTTTTTTGACTTTCTTTCAATTCGTACATTTCGTACGTTTATTTTATTTTCACGGGAACTTAACTCTACTTTTCATATGTAAATATTTTTTTTAAAAGATCAAACCATAAAAATGAGCATTTTATTCTCTTTAATTTGAGTAGTCTATTGCTATAGTTTTTTTAACTTTTAACAAAATTTTATTTTACAAGGTACGTGATTTTTTTGTAACGTTACGGAATTATGTACCAGTATGTAATTACGTAATATGCATTTTACTCTGAAACAACTATAACGTTACGTGATTATGTACCAATACGTAATTATGTAACACTACTTGACTATGTAACATTACGTAATTACGTATTACATATTTAAATGGACGATTATACCCCTGGCTTGAAGGGCATGTGGCAGATTTTTGTGGTCTCCTACACTTCGCACGCTTTCAACCTCTTGTACACTCCACACTTGCCCTTTGCCGATTTTAATATGTAACAGAAACGTTTTGGAAAGTTTAATTATTATTAAATAATAAATTGCTCTCCAAAACAAAAATCATACTAAATTTGGACCTTTTATTTTGACCTCTCCCACTGATACTTATGGCTATACTCTATTGTCATCAAGTAACATAAAAGATCTATACCTGAGCCGCTTCTCCATTTCTATCATATGGGATTTGCAGCGGACGATCTCTTGTTGAATTTCCTGTCACAAAGCAATATATTATTAGCAACCATAAATCTCTATAAAGAAGATTGAATACGATATTATATACCTCAAGTTGTGAATCCCCGCTCGATGGACTGTTTCCAAAACCAAATAAAACAAATTAGTATAATTAGACGCTTTTGTACAATAAAATCAAATTAAAACTTTAAATCGAAATACCCAAAAGAATTTAAAAAAAAACAAAAAAAGACTAGGAATATGAGATAGATGTATTAAATCGTGATTTATATAGAAAAGAAATAAACCTTGCTTGGTTCTGAATTTGGTGATCTTGCGCTTCGCTTTTTAACCTTCCCAACGCCCTTTCGAGGTACTAAATACGTATAAAGATTTGGTTAGCTTATTTGATTAAAATCAAACATAATTTTTCTATATACTCCCAAGGTAGTATAATAAATCTAAGACGGTGAGTAAATATATACCTCTTGGTTCTGCAATCTTCATATCAAGACGGATCCATGAACATCACAATAAACAATAAAACATTAAAATGTAAAGAAGAATCATTAATAACACAAGGAAAACATAATCAAAGAACTATTAACACTAATTAATGAATACCTTCCCCTTTCATGCTCCGGAAGATTTATGTATCGTGAGATAATTTCTTCGATACTGTCATACCCCCAAATGAAAATCAAGCAAAGTAATTAATACGTATTCCGAGTAAAAAAGTACAAAAATGAATCTATTGTGCGTAGGGGAGTTTTTATCTACCTTCTACTTCCGGAGAAAATGCTAGCTCTTCCGGAGGGGGAAAACATGATGAGTGCAACATCCACATCACATAGAACAGACAGTTCATAAGCTTTCTTGATGAGCCCATTTCTTCGTTTTGAGAACGTAACTTGCCTATTCGTTGTGTTTTCTATCTTCTTGATCTGCAATTTCACTCTCCCCATTACTCAATCACGAATGATAAATTTCTTTTAATATTTTATGTAGTTCGGGTACTACGGAAAGAACGGAAGAGATGAGTATATGAGAATGATGATGAATGTGAAGAAATATATGCAATAAGTTTTGTCACTACTAGGCAAGGTGACATGAGAGAGAGTTGTGGCGGTGCCCGTTAGTGTCACTTTGCAAAAATTAATACTATAGTATTTAAACGATATTGCGTGTAAGAGTGAAAAAACAAGATATTTATGAAGGTGTGCACAAAATTCTTAGTAAGTTACGAATCGAGTTTCAAAAGTCAAGGTTTGCGGGTTTCCACTCCGTAAATTCATGGACGTTGTATCCTATCAACGTGTTGAAGATGGACAAAGGAGATTGTTGGGACTTGGGAAATACATCAAAAGGAACCTATGTTATGTTGAGTTCCTACGGATGAAGTCTTACTACCAACCAGATATTCCTAGCGGAAAAGTTGCAGAGTTGCCACCGACATAGTTGTTAATAGCAAATAGTGGACGATAGCAACAAGCACCCTATATGCTACGTAGCAGTGGCGATGCTTTGAAGGGGCCGGGAGGGGCGCCCGACCCCCCGAACTTTTCGGCCATTAGTGTTATATATGTAGTTTTTGTATAGAAATTTTTAGGTATATATGTTTTCGACCCCCTGGTTCTATAGAAATTTTTGGGTATATACGTTTTCGACCCCCCCCCCCCCCCCCGTAAAAAAATTCAAGCTTCGCCACTGCTACGTAGTGATAGCAATGAATTAGCGGGCGCTATTTTATGTTTAGCGATACACTAGAAGAAAGTTTTGGAAATATTATATATGTATATTATATCCAAATGCGGTGTTTCTATACGTATATTGAACAAAAAAACCTAATATCCAGCTATTGTATACGCATATACTATCACTATTTATATTAAAACAAGAAAACAAAAATTCCGCCATTTACTCGATATGGAGGCACCAAAATCAGATAGCGATGAATGAGCAATTCGTTATGCTATTCGCTATAAGCGTTGCTAACAACTATGGCCAGTGGCCACCGAGAAGATAAAGAAATTCTAATAAAGATGTGATGAAGATTCTATTATCTTAATTTAATTTTTTTTTAACGGCAAATTTGGATCACTGACGGACCACTGGAGTATCATTGTGCCACCAGCGGAACCACCCGATCATATCCATCAGGAGGAAACCCAATAAATATGGGAAAAACCCCCCTTGTGGGAATCGAACTCAGAACCTATTGGTCCCAAAACCTTATCTCACCCTTAAGATGCCACTAGGCTAATCACGTAATCTTGCTCTTATTTTGGAATTATCTTCTACAATTATATAAGGATTTGTTAGCTAGTATATACCTTAGAGATTGTAATCAAAACTGAGGTTTATGGGTGATTTTAGCGTCATCAAGCTATTTTGGGTAATTGAGTTTAGTTGAAGACCAAATGGGGATTTACAATATACATTGGTGCAAGTAAGGAGGTGTGGAGTACACAATTGTCTATAAGACCATTGTACTTTTAGGAACCAAGAAACTTGGGATTCAAGGGGCAGTGACCCCTTGGTGGAGGCTCGGGGCAACACCCATGGGGGAGGGGGGTCTAAATCTGGGTTTTAAAAAACGCACCTGCGCCTCAAGAGCGCTGAGGCCCGAGGCGCATCAAGGCGAAGGGTCCGGGGCTTTTTTGCTCAGCGCCTTAGGTAAATACATGAAACGCACAAGAGGCATATTTGAACCTGAGACCTCCACCTTAAGAGGCATGTTCCTCTATCAAGTGGGCTACCCCACATTGGCAAAAAAAAAATTCAAAAAAAAAATCTATTACACTATATTTTCTATTACATTAAAGTTACTTCGTTGGAAACGCATCAAATTTGCATGAACCAAAGAAAGGTTGCATTAAGGCAAAGTTAACAAAAATAAGTAGCAAGTTGCTACTGCTAAGTAGCAACTTGGTAATTGCTACAGCTCGGTAGCAACTTTGAACCTCGGTATCAACTCTAAAGCTCGGTAGCGACAAAGATGCGACACATGTATTTTAGGCGAGGGTATATGCGCTTGTATAATTGCACACCATATGTATGTAATTACGCAACATATGTTTGTAATTATGCGACAGTGTTTATAATAAAGCACCATATGTAAGAAAGTTATAATATTACACACAATTATATGTATAATCACGCATTAAATGTATATAATTACTCACCGTTATAATCAACATTGAATAACGTTTTTTTCTAAAACAAAAGGTCAGTTAAAAGAATATAGCACTGACATACTCAAAATAAACATAATAAATTACGATTCTATGGCATATTTATTTTTTAAGAATAACATAGATTTAACAAAAAGTCAACAATGAAGGTTGCCCTTTCAACCATTTATAACTTATTATTTACAATATGTCGCTGCCTCAATCTGTTGAAAAAGTTTCATCACTAATCCAAACCCACTTCGCACACATCTCATAAGTAAAAAGATCTTTTATTTGATCTCATCTTTATATATACAGAGAGAGGAGTGTGTGTGTGTGTGTGTGTGTGTGTGTGTGTGAAAGAAAGAAGATATGTCAAACACAAATCCTTATTTTATAGCTTTAGATATACCCATTCCAATCAGATAAAAACCAACGATGACTCATTCCCTTGGTTTAAAAGGTGTGAGATACTTATAAAATTACATTATAAAACAGCCAAACATACCACGTAAAATCCCACTCAAAAGTAGGGTAGGGGAGGGTGAGATGGGGCAAACCTTACCTCCATTCCAATAAGACCTCCGGCATAAAAAAAAATCATTTTTTTTTCATTTTGTTACGGTATAAAAATATTAGTAACATACAGCAGATATCAAAGTACAACAACCGTACCCAGTAAATCCCACAAAAAGCAAAGTATTAGTAGGGTAAGGAGAGGGTGGGATATAGGCAAACCTAATCTTTTTCCCTAGGGATAGATTGGTTGCTTCCATCGAGAGGGATCCCCCGACTCCAAAAACAAACAGTAAACAAATAAACATAACTAATACGATAGAAACACAAAGCCACTGAATAACAAAAGAAGTGGTGAAAGAGTAATATAGTAAATTACAAACCACATATAAAAGCATATATCATAGTAGAAGAGACAAAATGGGGAAAAGAACAAAAAAGAAATAAAATTATGATCAAGAACCACCTAGAAGGTAACAAACATTGACGCCTAGGAAGAAAGGCAAAGCATAAAAGGTAGAGTAAACCAAGACACCAAGACTAAGCTAAGGGTGTGGACTAATATATACGTCCCTCTAAAAGTCCCTAACCTGTATCTGACATCTACAATAACACCTATCACCAATCATGTCCATTAAGAGGTGCAAGTCTTAAATAGGTCACCCATGTTAGTTTGGGCATGCCTTTTTTTTTGGTAAAGGAGGACAAAACCCCCGGTAAATTTTATTAATATCAAAAAATATTTACATCAAGCCTACTAACAAGGGACCTTACAAAAAATCAATTAAACCTCGGCCCCTTGTCCTAATCAATACAAAAATCAACACAAAAATATAAGTCCACCAAACACATGTACCGAAAAAAAACATACACCAAACCAAAACAGTTAAAATCACAACCAATAATCAAAGACAATAATCATCTTCAAACCAGCTTCAAGCCACTCGTTGCCTCTTTCATACATACCCTTAACATTTCAGCAACCTCATAATCCAACTTCAGCTTCCAATCAGTAAGTCCCCAACAAAGCTCTTTCCAACACAAACTATTTCTTATACAAAAAACCTTGTATGACCAAAACAGACTACATTCCCTCCTTCCCATTCCTTTAAAATAACATCTATACCTCTTTCCCTTGTCTATCTTCACCCACTTGCAAGATTCCCTCTTCCCTATCTTACTTCCAACCATTCATACCATATAGTTACTAACCATTTCCCAATGTAATCCCCAACCCCACATAAACAATTTCTGGTTACTACAATTAAGCAGCCTACCAAGCCTCCAAACAGTTCAACAACACCAACATTACAGACCCTATACCATATCCAGGAATTCCTTAAAATGTTTAAAACACCTTCCCACCATCCTTTACTAACAGCTAACAATTCCCCAATATTCATGACACACTTTACCCCAAATCTAACCAACCCAACTATCCTCCTTATACCTTTTAACCCATATGTACACCAAAAAACAGTAGCCTCTATTTCCTTACTAACCACCATATCATAGTATCTATATCTGTCCCACCTTACCACATCACTCCCACTACTATGCTTCTTTAAAGCACTACCATTTCCAATCTTAAAATCATAATTCCCCTTCAGCCCAAAACCCCAAAGTACCTGACTCAAACTAAAAGCAAGAAAAGGCCCAGCAAAAAAACAACACTTCCATAATGACCAGGTTTGATTGCCTTTGCTAAGAACTACAAAAAGACAAAAAACAGGAAAGAAAGAGAACAATGTCCTATCAGCCAAGGCAATCTCCAACCTTATACCTCCCGGTTGTGTGCATCCCTTCAGCACAAAAAAAACCTAAAACCCCTTCAAAAAACACTGAAGCAGCTAGAATGGTTGATGCACCGGGTAGTTTGGGCATGCCTTTGCTCCTTACATGTGTCATTGTCTGTCTCCAATTCACATGCCCAAACCATATAAATCTTCCATCCCTTAACTTATCTGAAATGTACGCCACCACCTAACTGTTCCCAAAAAATTGCATTCCTTATATGATCCAACTTTCTCGCTTGTGTATTCTTGATGGTCCAAAAATCAATTTCGTTTAACATAGTTGGACGACATTTAATCCTTCTTGTTGCCTGTTGAAAACCTCTTCTCACACAAAACTCGTGTGGCTGCTTTCCACTTGGACCGATTTAAACGTAAGCTTTGGCACTCTAAGGTTGCTCCTAGGGGTGTAAACAAGCCCAAAGGCTCGAGAGCTACTTGTTATCGGCTTGGTTAAAAGCTCGAACGAGCCGAGCTTTAACGAGCCCGAGCTCGAGCCTAAAATACAAAGCTCGTTTAGGCTCGCGAGCCTAAACGAGCCCAAACAAAATTTTATTTTTTTAAATATAATATAATATAATAATAATGATGATAACATTGGCGAACCGAGCCGAGCTTTGGCTCGTTTAAGCGATATTGAAACGAGCTCAAGCCGATCTTTTAGCTCGTTTGAAGTTGTTCTCAAAATAGCTCGAGCCGAGTCGAGCCGAGCTCGAGCTTTGAGTTTTACTCGCGAGCCGAGCTCGAGCTCAAATAAGGAAGCTCGAACCAAGCCGAGCTCGAGCTCGAGCTTCAAAAAAACATGACGAGCCGAGCTCGAGCCCAGTCGAGCTCGGGCTCGGCCCGGCTTGTTTACACACATGCTCCCCAAGGAATCCCTCTAACATTAGGATTATCCCATAAAACTAGACGAGGCACACTACGTAAGCTTTTCAAGATCGATGAACACCATAAGTATATCTCATTCCCTCTCACTATGCCTTTTCATCAGTTTCCTTAGTATGTATTGCGTTTTCATTAGTCTTTTTACTTAATAGACCACCATAAGTATAACCATTTCCTATCTTCGTAAGAGTTATTCTCACCTTTTATGTAATGATATTACGACAATAGCAGTTATTTCGTTAACCACAAAGCTTCTTTGGTTTTACATAGAGCTTTTTTTTGTACGTTTATTTTAATATCTTGTTTTAGTGTTTGAACGTAGCACGTTAAAAAATTATTTGTAAATAGTTTATAGTACTTTTTTTTAAATACCAAACATCTCGCATACGTTAAGCTTTTGCCTTGGGACTAATGCCTTGACTTTCGTGACCTAAAGAACTCAGAGAGCCTCATGTTTTTTAAAACCAATGTTTGAACCCAAAAATCCATTCCTAAAATTGGACTACACAATTGTGCCTCCAAAACACCAATAGTCCGCCTAATATAACTTAGATTGCTACTCCTCCCACTTACACATTTACCCACGAAGAGTATAATAAGCTTCAACAATTGCTTACCTCCAACTCGATCTTAGTTTACAAGCGACAACTCAATATACGCTCTCTATAGCCTTGGGTAATTGATCTAAATTTGCTAACTTCCTTAAAAAAAAAAACCTCGACCATTGTATATGTTTAGCGTGAGAACTCTCAACTACTGGGAGTGCACATTCGCACTATCAACTAATCAAGTTCAAACATGAACCAAAACAAGAAACCATGGGCCGACTCATGAAAAGGTATACTTTAACTTTACGAAGTCAAACAAATTAACTTCATTTTCAACTTTATATCAACTCTTTAAATGCTTTAACAGAAATTCTATAACCCTCTGATACTCAATGCATGTCGATTTTGGATCACAAAAAAAATAATAGCTCTAACCTTAACAATAGAATTGTTCCTTGTTTGGCTATGAAGATGGAGAACCCAAGAAGATTGTAGATGACAAATTCCACATCCTAAAACACAATAAAACAATAGTTAACGAACAACACAATCTTGCGAGGTAAAGAAACGTACAAAAAGAATTCACTTTCCTAACTTATAATCTATAAGTGTATATCATGTACTACAATTCGCACAACTTAAAATGCTATAGGTGTATATCATGTACTACAATTCGCACACCTTAAAATGCTATAGGTAAACTTATGAACATTTTAATTATAAGATTAAACAAGAATTTGAAGTTGCAAACATGAAATTTTGATTAAAACACATTGCAGGTACAAAACCCTAACATTCTATCAACAAAATCTGAATACAATATATTAAGATTAAGCTTACGAAATCATCTTCTCTTCTGTTCGCTACCAGTGGAGGCACTGCATCATTGGAACCACTGAAATCAGCTTGCGGTGAATATCGAAACTGATTGCTGAAAAAAATGCACAATCGGAAGAGTTGTATGATTCGCAATCAAGTGAGATGAACAACATGTAGAAGTTGTTTAAACGGATGGAAACCCTAACGGCTAGATTTTCAGGAACAAGTTCGAAATTTGAAGTTATGAGGACGGTTAATGAAGGTTTGCGAGTATGAAATGAAAAAGTACCTTTATGAAGCACGAAACGAACTGTTTCAACAATTCGTTCCGATGCTTCACCAGTCAACGGAGTTTGTGGTGTATTAATGTTTCTCCAATGTTTTAAAAACCAGTATTTTAATCGTATTGGGTTAGAGATTCAGAAATTGTTTAACTGGTTTCAACGGTGTAAATTAATTAACTCTATAAATCCATAAAATATAATTTCAAATCAAAAAATAATTTAAAACTACACCATTCCGTAATATTCTAAAAGTTAATCCATAACCAAAAGAAATACTCATTATATAGCAATTAACAAACACTATAACAAATAAAAACATGAATGATTGAACAGAAGTCAAAAGAAGGTAAACTTATATGATCGGTTGAAGAATTTAATTTGAAAAACCTAATGATTTTCTAGCTTTGAGTGAGGAAGAAGTTTGATCGATGTGGCTAGTCAATTGTGGGCGCTAAGTTTTACACTTTAACTAAGAAGGTAAATAGTCACCTTTTTTAGGCACCTAAAAATTAAAAGTTCAAAATTTTGACCTTTGGCCCGGTATGAATAGGTACCGGTTTAAACGGTATAACCCAATTTACCGGCGGTACAACTTCTTTGCCGTTTTCTTAGTTTACCGGTATGATTCATGCCGGCCAAGCATCCGGCATCCGGTTTAACTGGTTCAACCGGCCGGTTTAAACCGGTTTTTAAAACATTGTGTTTATCAGTTTAGGCTCGTCGGAAAAAGTTGCAGCGGTGGTGGAAAAGGAAGAGCATTCAATCGAGATCGGGGTCTTTGTGGATTCTTCAGAAATATCTGCCATATCCCTTTTCCACTCGGTTGTTTTCCAAACAGGGTTTTGTTATGTGTCTTCAAAAGAAGAGAGAGAATATCAGTTAATCGACACACAACTAATACATATGGTACAACTACCTGAAGCCTTATGGTGTGTTCCCGAGTTAAAAATCCCTCCCCATCCCTCCCCTCCCCTCCATGTCTTTCCAAATTGGAAAGACTATTATCAAGCAAAAAAAACCCCATTTTCCCTCCCCTCCCCTCCCCCTGTTAAGTGGATCTCTGGAACACAGCATTAGAGTGTTACAATGAATGATATGTCAATAGATTGTGGTAAAAAGACATAAATGTCGTATGTGAAAGGCACATGCCATGCCATACTTAATTGAAAATTTTAATCTGATTAGGGCCAAAGGACGTAGAGTATAATGTGTTTTACAAATAAAGGATTGTGACTGTAATTATTGAAGTTAAAGGGCATCCGTTGATACAAACAAGTATAGGCTCGCAAGCCCACTAAGCTAGATTAATGAAGCTCGGGCTTAACCTCGTTTTAAGGAGGGGCAATGTGTGGCGCCCGGACGGGCACGTTTTTTCCCGGGGCACAAAAATTATAAAAATTCTCGGTTATATATAGATGTGAATGATTTTCTATTGCCATAACTTTAATGGTTGTTTAAAAAATAATAATTTACATTATTTAACTTTTTAAGGCCAAAGGGTAAGGGGCATTTTTTTCTGTCTCGATTGGGACACATGAATCCTCAAGACCGCCTCTGGTGTTCGTGACCAGTGTTCACGAACAACTGAAATTCCTTAGCAAACGAACACGAACATAAACTTATGTTCAACATATGTTCGCGAACAGTTCACGAACATCTACATTTCCTTAACGAACGAACACAAGCATGGCCTCGTTATTGTTCATGCAGTTTGTTTACAACCCTAAACATGGACGGTTTGTGGTTTGAAAACATGGGGTTTTACTCTAATCTTGACGGGTCGTAACCTAACTATCCAATCAATTTTACCCACAAAAATAAACGCTAAAGCATACCTACTCTATGCACTAGGGGCAACCGCCCCCGTAAAAAAAGTTTAGTATCATTTTTAGGCAAAATCTTGTCCCCTTAAAAGTTCGGTTAAGCCCCTCAATTGTCCATCATAAAATAAATTTTGGATCTATTACAAAGGATATCATCCATAATCATCTATTTTTGTCACTAGAGTGATGAATGTGGAGAAGTTGTTAATTATATTTTTAAGTAACTTTATACTAATAATAGGGCTACAAACGAATCAAACGTTAAGCTAATAGTGATAAACCGTTTGGCAAGAAGTTCGTTTGTGTTCGTTCAATTAACAAAAGAACAAACACGAACAAGAAATCTCGTTCGCTTAACTAAATGAAAGAACATGAACAGGGGTTGCATTCGTTTATTTATGTTTGTGAACGTTCGGTAACATATTCGTTTATCTTCATTTGTGTTCAATAGTTTATTAGGGTTTTTAACGTTTATTTTTTATTTAAGTAATTCAAAATTCACACTAATAAATTATTTATTAAATAACGTATTACGTATTAGTAGTATATTACTCCTTACTTGCTAGAAACCCTAATTAACAATTGTCGTCTCCGCTCTCATTCCAAGCAGACGCGACACAATGGACAAGATTGTGTTTGTGTTTGTTTGGTTCATTTGCAGCTCTAATAATATAATATTCCATGTTAAATATTCTTTTTATTGACATGTCCATTTCCTTTTTTATGTGACATTAAACGGCATTTTATAATACATAATGATAACTTATAAAACTGCATATTTTCCAAATTAGACCGAATAGTAAATTGGTCTCCTTACTAGTTTGACTACTATTAAACTGGATTTAATAAACTGGCTTGGCTAACGTTATGAATAGTATAAAACTAAAAGAGTAAGATTTTTTCATTTAACTAGTTCAGCCCAAAAATCTAATTTATAACAAATTCAGCCCTGAGGTTTGTATTTCTTAACACTTTTCATCCAAATTGATAACTTAGTTTGTTTTTTTCTGTTATGTTTTAGTTAATTGCCCCGAATACCCTCAGGGACTGAAATGGAAGTTAATTATTATATGTAAAAGTATTATATATATATATATATATATATATATATATATTTAAAATTGTTTAATGTTTATAATATATAGAAACGGGATCAAGAGAAAATGGTTGGAAGTGTGAAAACGGTGAGAACGGATCCTGGTCGAACACGTGCCAGGGGGCGCTAAATGATATGCAGGGGTACGATTGTCATTGCCCACGTTCCCCTTAATAATGGCGTTATGATTCCGTTCCAAACAAAATTTCGGTAGAAATGACGTTTTGTTCTTTATGCTTGTTTCAATAGCGTTTTTTTAAGGTATTTTTAATGGCTTTTATGTTTCAATGGCGTTCTACCTATTCAACAGATATGGCATTTTGTCCTGTTTTTACTTGTTTCAATGGCGTTGTTTTAACCGTTTTTTTCTAAATATCGTTTATTGTTTCAGTGGTTATTATTTGCTAATTATTCAAATCATGGCATTTTCATTAACATGTTTTATGAAGACAATGATCAAGGGCCCTGTGTAATGCTTTTTTGGAGACCATGCGGTTTTGGTGTGTTGCAAGCATTGGATGAGATAACCATACCATTGTTGGTTTATTTGAACGTTTTGTTTAACGTTGTGCAAGATATGTTGGTTGACGACCACATTATCACCTGCATGCCCAATTATAGTGAAGAATGCTACAAGGAAATTTAGACAGAAGTTTCTCCCGAAGCTATCCATCTCAGGAAAGATGTCATCAAAGTAGAGCTTCACACTTGGTCTGCCAATCCAGGCAGTCCCTTGGAACTGTGATCTCCACTCAGCCATTACTTGGTCATTAGTTGTTGACCTTCTTTTCCCCTGCACGGGCATCTCTCCATTCGATATACTCGTTAAAAATTTTATCAGTTCTTCATTGATATGTATTGTATGGTTGCCAACTGTGACAACTGCCACTTTTCGGTAACTTTCTTACACTTAAAGTACTCATTTTTAGCTACATTTTTATGCATTTTGAACACCTAAACTGCGTATTTCGCGACATACACTTAGAATACTCATGGAATACTTACTTAGGATGCACATGATACATTTTTATTGAATACATTTGAAACAGTTTAAACAATGCATCGAAACTACTAGAAAAGCACCTAGTAAACTAGTATTCTGACGAAAACGCAGGATCCGCAGAAACCATCTAAACGACATCTTTAGGACTCAGACGAAAGTCCAACATCTAATATATATTAAACCCTAACTAGGAATGCAAGGGCTTGGTTTAAAACCTTCCAGAAATCCGATAACACTAAAAACTGCCCGAAAAGCACTAAAAGCGACAATTTCAACACTTTTCCGCAGAAATTCTGCAGAAATCAGCTTTTTAATATTTTTGCAACATGTAAAAATGTTGTTTAACATAGAATTCATATGAGGATACCTTCGGGTATCATCCGAACCAATAACTACATCAATTCACACAGGTTACACAAGCTTAGCGTTCAAATGACGACTAACGGAAACAATGCGAAACGAATATCCGAACAATATCGGATCTTCTTTTTTGTGACCATCTAGTGTTATTTGGATCATTATGGTCTAGTAATAGTCACGTAACACCCTCTAAATGTGACAAACCTCACATTTACAGGTATCCGTACAATTAATTAATATTTAATTTGTGCTTAATGACTGTGCTTGATTTCAACTGGGATTAAACTGCTTTGTGTTTTCTGTTACATACATACATGTGCATCACACTTTATACTGTCACTCTAATTATTTCATACAAACTTTAGTGACAAACTTGATGCACAAAACACAGTTAGCACACTAAAGGATATCCCAGATACATGCTGACAATGCCTGTGCACATAGACATACAATATTTTGAGGCCCAGTATGAGTCGGAGATAAAGTATCACACTAGGGTAGTGTGTAGGAAGTGAGGACCATAAAACTGCATCACTAGGTGATAGTTAAAGTGCCGGGAAGTGCCTAAAACACACTTTAACTGCAAAATTCTGCACTTAATAACAAAATTCAGCATTTAATCATACTAGTTACTTGCAAAAATATGGCAGAATAGTCCTGTAAACTTTCCTAAGTGTCGGGAATTGTGTGTGACACAAAAAGTATTATTAAAGACACTTTACGGAACAATTAAACACTTTAACGGAACAGTATCAAACCGAACAACCGGACTTTACCCGGGACACCAAAATAATGCTAGAAGCATTGCTTTTATTTTATTTTTCTAAGCTAGTTAGGGTCCCCGACCATCCTAACACACTATATATTACATAACACACATAAGACACTAACTAAAACACTTGGTTCCTAACTAAACTTGTAACCATCCATTAAAACCCAACCCTATACCCCCCCCCCCCGGAAATGGTCACCATGGGTGTCCCCACCCATGGGTTTAGTTGAATATTATAATGGGTCTTGTTGGTGGATAATAGAACACATTGCACATGAGGTAATGGAAAGTTGGAGTCTATAAGTATAACTACTAGTCCATCATTCTCTCACTTCATTCACCATCAACAAACAACAACATTCTCCTCTTCCTTCTCCTTATTCGGCCGCCACCATACTACCACCCTACCACTACCTTCAAGTCAATTCCAAGCAATCTCCATACTCCCAAAGGTGTAAGTGATCCTACAAGTAAGCTTGGTGTATTCGGAAGCTCAAGGACCGCTCTCGTTTTCTTTTATCCACCACTTTTATGCTCTTGAACTCCCCTAGCCTTGTGCTAGTAGTAAGTGCCTTAGATCTTCATCTTCTTCATATTTTTGGTGGTTAATAGTGAAAAGAATGGTGAAAATGTAAGAACTCTAAAGAACATAAACAAGTCTTGAAGTATAAACTAACTAGAGATGAAGTATGGTTAAAATAGTGATGAAATCATGTTATTCTTGTGTTGATGTGATTATTGTATGTTGTTTGTTAGTAAAAATGATATGGTTCATCACATAGACTTGCTAGATCATGTTTAAAGATATGAACTAGCAAGATGTGAAAGTTAGAAATGTTGTGGATGATGGAATCATCCACACATAAACTATGAACTTGATTAAATACATGTTTTCTTGAAAAATAAAATCAAAATGGGTTGTAATCTTGTAGATCTAAAGATCCATGAATGGTTTTTCAAAAGAACCAAGTGAAAAGTATGAGTTTTGTTAAACTTGGATCTTACATAAACTAATCATATTTTTAGTGGATAAACAAGTGTAGAAACACTTGTGTAACAAGAAAATTTCACAAAGAAATATTTTTAGAAATTATGACTAGAAGTTGTAAATGTTCAAACTCTTTAAAAATAAAGATTTTAAGGAACAAATCACATTTTTAAAGGTAACAAGACTTACTAAGTATGCTAGTAAGTTACTACATGTTTTTATAAATTTTTCAAGTTCATAAGCTTATGGTTCATGCTTATTTTTGTCAAGATTGGTAATTAGAGGTTGTATATTGTTGATTGAAAATTGTTGAATGATTTTACAAAAGAAAATGATATGCTAGTGAGCATGGACGCCTCCATTTACAAAGGAAACTCTGGCGAAATTTTTCTAAAAATTCAACACTTAGGAAATATTTTTCTAGTAAGTATTTACAAATATATTTTTAACTTGGTTTTCAAAATAAACTTCGCCATGATTTTATTTACAAAAATACCAAGTGCCGGAGGTTGATTTTCGTAAATAAAATTTGATAAATATATATTTAGGAATATATTTTATACTAAAACGCCTGTGTGATTGTTTGTTTATATTGTGAACTAGTTATGTTATTTTTAAGATAAAATAATATAACTTACAAAATACCATGGAAATTACAATTCCAAAATAATACCAAAAATCACAAGGAATAAATGTTTAAGTTACACACATAATATTGCGAAACCGAACAAAAAAACGTAACTTATGAAATATTTCGGGATATGCCATTACACTATATTTTTGGTAAATCTTATTTTGGAAGTGAAAGAAGTGAAAATATGATTTCGCAAATATTACCAAGTAAACCCTATTTTTGACAACGAGAATATATATTATTTTTCGGAGTTAAAAATACATTTTCCTAGTATATTTAGAAGATATATAATTTTTGAGAAAAATATATATTTTCTGGGACAATACATGATTGAACAAAATAAGTTTATATATATTTAAGTGAGACTTGAAATATATGGTTTTGGAAATATATATTGGGAATATATTAACATATTTTTGTTTGGAACAATACACCGAAATACGACGCCATTACTTGGCAAGATATACAAATATAAACACGAAAATACATGTATAAGATACCCCCACCCTTGGGAAGGAAATATGAAGTTAAGATACTTGAGAAGTAGGAATACGAAATATTGATTAACGATTATTCCAAACATTAACTATAATTTAAAGTTAAAATAATTATTTTAACTAATAATTATAACTTGGAATAATGTTGAGAACACAAGAAACGTAGCTCAAAAACCTTCATTCTAAGCAAAGGCACGGCCCGTTCGTCTAATAAACGTTAGTACGCTGTAGGTAGTCGTGTTGGATGAGGAGATTTGGGTTACACATACTGAAGACGCAATAATGTGAGTTCATGTCCCCCTTTTCTTTTAATTGTTTTCAGTTTTATAACTTTGGGGGTGAAATACATGTTGCAATTATACAGACATTTTTATACATGGTATGGTTAGCTTAAGAAGGGCATACTACTTAGATCATGTGAGTGGGTAGGCGGAAACTTAAGGCCATCAATCCTCGTTGTAGGACCGAGGGACATGAGTGATATTCAGGTGTAGCGAGCCCCATCCATGAGTCCGCATAATGGACCATGTGGTGACTATGTCTTCCAGCCGAAGCCCGGTGCCAAATCTGCTAGGTTTGAGCCTTCCTGCATCACTTCACACATATCAATGGCCTTGCAAACCATTGGTGATCTCTTTTTCCTTATTGCTACATACCAGGGACTTACATACATACTAACAACATTTTCAAAGGTTTATACACACTCACAAACAAACACATGAACTCGCTCAACTTTTGTTGATGTTTTTCAAACTGCATGTATTTCAGGAAATTTTAATGGATCTGGCGATGTATACAATCGTGTCAAGTTGCGTAGGGAATAATGATGTCATCCAGGTTAGGAGGTGTGACCCTTGCCTGGACGGGTTATAAGTCTTAAACCGTGCTTTTATTAAAATCTTTTGTTGTGTCAAGTGAACACGTTTTAATTTATGTCATGGTTGTATGTTGTTTCATGTGTCAACTTTTAAAACAATGTTGTTGTAGTAACTTTTAAAACCTTATGAATGGATGACTATCATGTGTTTTATTTTCATATAGCATTGTTGTGATTATGCTATGGTATTAAGAAGTCACACCAAATAAACCCACGCTTCCGCAAAAGCCAGGGTGTGACAGCTTGGTATCAGAGCTTCGATCGTAGCGAACTAAGATTCTTTCTTGAGTCTAGACTACGATCATTAGGGCTCTCACGAAAATGTTTTTCACAACATGTTTGAGTCAGCAAGGATACAATCCTAAAGGGTCGGATTATTGAAAGATAATTAATTAAGTTATTAATGCATAATGTGGTAGGCCCTCTTTTGAAGGTGACGTTACCCTCAGCTAAGTAGTCTGAGTCAGCAGGGATACAGTCCTAAGTAGCTGGGTTAAAGTTTTAATAGTAGTTTAACTTATGAGGGGGTCAAAGAGTTTGGACCCCCGCCATCCAATACCTTTGGGTATTGAAGGAGGTCCTACTAAATTTGACCCAGGTCCTTTGCAGGATCTATACACTGAACAATGGCAAGACTCTTACCAAACCGTTCCCTTAACCCCCGACCAGGTAGCCAACATACCTCCATATAGACCGTGGAGATATGAATGGTGAAAATCTTTTATTTTATATAGACAGTAAAATAATGCCAAGACACCACGGACAAACGATAAGGAAGAATCACCTTCAACATAAGAAACTAGTAATTAAAGTCATTAATACAAAACCAATTAAAAAGTGCAAAAGATTAAAAATAAAAAGTATTACACTAAACACTTGTCTTCACCAAGTGATGTAAGAGACTTAGGCAAACATGGCCTTTGATTGTCAAGAACTCTTACGATCAATCTTGGATCCCGAGACGACTCACACACTCTATGATGGACAATGGATGATGGTGGTGGATGATGGTGTTGTGATGGTGGTGGGTGGTGTGTGAAGTGTGAGAGAGGTGGTGTGCTAAGGGATGAGTTGCAAGAGCTCCAAGCACTCCTATTTATAGGCTGAACAGAAGCCTGGGCACGGCCCCGTGTCCGCTGGGCACGGCCCCGTGTCCATCCGAATCTCTCTCTTCATTAATTGCAATTCGCAATTACAATAAATGCGTCTGCAGGAAGCTGACCACGCCCCCGTGTCCGCTGAGCACGGCCCCGTGGTGGGCAGTAGAAGCTTCTACAAGTTTGTATTTTGTGCCAAGGCTGACCATGACCCCGTGTTCGCTGGGCATGCCCCGTGTTGAGCTGGACACGCCCCGTGTTGAGCTGGGCACAACCCCATGCTCAGCTTTCTTCTTGTTTTTGCTTTAGGAGATGCTGTCGAGGAGTCGGGCATGCCACGTTTCTTCCTTTTCTTTGTATTTATGTTGGTTTTGGATGTATATTTGTCCCTTTTGTCCGTTTAAGCTCATTTGACCCTGAAAATACAAAAGGAAGACAAAAGCACACTTTTTCCAACATTAGTACTTAAAAAGGGTTAGTTTTATGCATCATTTGATGTAATTTATATGTTGCATTTTACACACATCAAGGACAATTTCCAACCGTCCGCGCTGCCAGACTTTGGTGATGAATTACCCTTGCTGATGGTTTCCTTGACGAGAGTCTTCCTGTCATTCTTGATTCGGTCCACGACCGCCTTACCATTTGGACACTTCGGTGGAGAGCACCTCTTGACTCCAAACCTCGACAATGCGCCTCCTGTGGACATTCCTTCCGAAGGTTGGCTACTCAACGAATAATTGATGATGACATTGGCATATTATTGATGGTCCTTCTGATAACACCTGTGATGATGGAAAGTTTGACGAGCACGTTGTTACTAATTTCACTTTTGAGACCCCTGTTAACAAGCTATCCTCTGATTCTAGCATACATTCGATTTCAGACTCCTTTGAGTCTGTGACATCTGCAGCCTTACAGACAGCCAGATTACAGCTTTCTACTACTGACGCAGACGACGACGCCGTTATGACTGCTGCAACTATCGCCTACACGAGGCACCACACCGTTACACAACCCAGAACCTGCTTCTGAGCTAGCTCCGGTTCCTTTTGGGTCAGCCTGATCTTGTACCGCTGATCCTGCACCCTTACTTGATCATGACCCTGTTTCTTTTGACTTACCAGACAATGCATCCTTTATACTCGACCCAGTACCTGCACCTAATGATCTTTCCATCAGTAGAGACGTTTGTACGTGCACCTTCACCCGTTGATGTGGCTCTTGTGAAGACCGACATCCATTGCGCCAACGTGCCTATCGCTTCCTTTCAAAACATACCTGCACCCCGGGAAGGTACTCCAGGTCAGCACCCGCGTAACAATTCCTTTTGCCACAGCAGCATTTTCTACGACCTCGCAGGCCGCACCGTTCGCTACATTCACCTCTACATCGTTGGACGAATCGTTTCGATGGTTCCTATAACACACTATACTAATTTTAGACCCATACCATCCCTCACTTTAGGGAGGCCACACACGGGATGAGTACACCTGTCACATCAGCTGCAGTTTGAGGATATAAGTCGCAGAATGTTGGAGCTTGAGCTAACACCACGTCCTCCACCCTGCCTATTGCCAGTATACTTTCATCAAGGTTCCTTTTGCGCTCTCTCCTGCTGCTATTGCACCTTTCCCAGGTTTTGATGCTCGCATCTTTACTGCCAAGCAGCAGAGCAGTCACCACTTCGACGTATATACAAGCTCGAGGAGGAATTCACGCATGTCGACAGTTTACTTTTTCTTTCTTCCTCCACCTCAATCACCAGTATAGTTGGTTTCTGGATTATGCGGATTGCATTACATTTGGGTAGGACATTAATGATAAGCCGAAATTGTGGAGACTTTTGAAGACCACATCTGATTGCGTAATTTCGATACATTAATATATTTAATGAACAAGGGTAGGGTGACCCGGTGTCCCTGTTGATGTGATACATTTTGGAAGACGATACAATTGTGGCCAGGGAATAATGAGAAGTCAATCATCATTAAGCATACAACAATACTTTGTGACCAATTACCAACGAAAGCTCAGTCGCTATGCCTTCATTAAGCGTGTTATTGACCTATATGTGTGTGCTATAATTATAATGCCACGTGCTTACTCGCCATGTTCTCATTAAACATAACTACCAAGTTACTTGGTTATACTATGATTATACTATTGCTTGATTTGTTGATAACCTATCATGTGTATGTGCATATGATCTCTAGACAACTATAAGCACTCCCTGTACAATAAGACCTGACCTAACCGATCTTTTTCTCAGAAGATGTCGACACAAGGGAACGTCGATACCAACAACCCGTTACCGACAACAGCAGAGTCAGAACTGCAAGGGCGCATCTCACAGGCCATCGCACAACTCGAGGCCCTTCGCTCCGAACACGGCGGAGGTACCTCAGGAAATAATCCACCCAGCGGCTGCACCTACGAGCAGTTCTTGAACCACAAACCTCGAGAATTTGACGGCACTGGGGGTGCCTTAGCTTTTGTGTGTTGGGTGGAGAAGACGAATTTTGTCTTACGGTTGAGTAAATGTGCCCCAGAACATCAGGTCACGTACGTAGCTGGATTATTTGTAGATGAGGCTCTGTCATGGTGGAACCTTCAGGTTCAAACAATGGGCGAGACTACTGCATATGCTTTGACGTGGGACGAACTGAAGGAACTAATGCGCAAAAGATATTGCTCTAGGGCGGAAGTCCAGAAGTTGGAAACTGAATTGTGGAACTTGAAAATGGAAGGTCCAAAGATAGTTGAATATGTGCAGAGATTTGGCGAATTATCACAAGTTGCATCGCGTTTGGTGGAACCAGAATCTAGGAAGATCGAACGTTTCATCGGGGGACTGGCACCTCAGATTCTAAGCCTGGTAACAACATCTAAGCCTCCAACAATCATCGAAGCAATCGACATGAGTGTGGCGCTTACTGAAGAAGCGATTAGACAAGGAAAATTTTCCACTCCGGAAGAGAAAAAGGAGACTTCCGTAGAGTTATCCGGGGATAACAAGAGAAAGCTCGTAAATTTCAAGAAGGTTACTCGGGTGAGTAACGAGAAGAAGGCCAAAAAGGGAAAAGACTACATGGGTATCCTACCTAAGTACGACAATTGTCTACGATATCATGTTGAATGATGTAAATATGGAAAATGATAACTGTGGTAAGAGGGGGCATCCCAAGGAGACTTGTAGGCAAAGTATTGAACATGGAAATAAAGACCAAGATGATAGCGAGAATCACGTAGAAAACAACGACAACGACAACGACAAAGGCAGGGCGAGTGACAAACGAAAACGTGCTCGAGGTTTTCTTAACTGTGGGAGCAAAAAGCATTTCAGAAAATACTGCCCTAGGAAGAATCAGGCACAAGGATGAAAGCTCAGTAGAATAGCTAGGGAGGCACACTAGGAATCCAAGCGTGAATATCGGTACGTCCCATACTACTCAACGATATACATCCGTGCTGTTAGATACTGTCGCCAATTTTAGTTTCGCATTTCTAGAGGTTGAAAGTATGCTTGGTTTAGTAGTAAGTAAGTTGGATAACCCACGCTCGATAGAACTGGCTAATGGGAAGCTAGTGGAAGCCAACGAAGTATTTGGAAATGGCAAGATAGGACCCGGAGAGCGTGAGTTTACGCTAGATCTACTAACAGTGAATTGGGAAGCTTCAACAAGGTAGTTGGATGGATTGATTGTGATCAAGAGGAGATTGATATCCGCGTCCCGATGCCGAGCAAAGAGACAATCTCGACTCATGAAGCAGAGTACGCCCTTACAAATTACAAATTGCTTGAAGGCACGAAAGTTATTTGCGAATAGGATGTGTTGTTTTCTTGACTCATGTCGTGGACAAGGGAGTCGAAGAACCAAAACACGAAGATATTCCTGTGATAAAGAAGTATCCTAAAGTCTTCCTCGAAGATTTGCCAGAAATACCTCCTCAACGACAAGTCGAATTTCACATCGATTCGATTCCAGGCGCCGCGTCTGTAGTAAATGCACTCTAGAGACTTACACCTTCGGAAATGCAAGAATTGACAGTGTAGTTTCAGTAGTGGATAGAGAAGGAAGATAACAGACCAAAATTTCCGTTTTGGGTAACCCCAGTTCTGCTTGTCAAGAGAAAGGACGATGACTCTCAAATGAACATCAAACTACCAGGAGCCGGACGAGCTAGCCAACAAGAGTCAGGGACTCTTGCTAAGGATTGGCGAACTACTTATTTGACTAACTGCGAGGATCCAACCAGTATTTCCCGACTGATCGATGATCGAGTAGCTGTAAATTCAGGAAGAAAGTATACCGGGGGAAAATTGTGGGACAATAACTTGTTTTAAACGTACACAAGAATGGCATTTCCTACACGATGCACAGAACGATTCTACACCGAATACGAAACTCTGAGAATCTAGGAAACCTGTACTCAGGACCATTGGGAACCAGGTCCAAACTCACAAAGGTTGTTACTTAGGAACCACATCCGTTGACTCAAGCAGACACCATTAACCTGACATATATGCCAATTCCGTTGACCAAACCGAAAGTACTTGAATTTCTTTTACTTCTAGCGAGTAGACGTTTGCATCTTTACTCCCCTTAATGGTAGTTGCATCGCGTTAATTTTCTTCGCAAAGAGCGATCACACATTTGTTTCGATACTTGGTCGTTTCTTCATTTTAGTAAGTACTCATTGTTTCAGTACTCGGAAACTTTCATGACATACATGCATCATTTTCTACGCATGTGGTTTCGTTTCGAACAAACACTTTATTGAAATTTTAATATTATTTTGCTAAACCTAATTACTGATTCATGTTTCGAATAACCTACATTATTGTTATTGTTGGCTCTTTTGATACCAAGTCAACACACTTTCTTGAAACTGCTTTCTTTCAAGTTACGTTCATAGTTCATCATCGTTTATTATCGGATTACGCCAGAACCAAGTTCAATTGCTTGAACTTATTCATTTCGCATATTTAGTTTAAGACGGCATGTGATGTATTGAGAGCATTATATTCAAATCATTGGCAAAGATTCTTTTGTTTCGAGTCGTAGTAGACTTGTTTGGTCTACGACTTCACTAAATCGTTTGTTGGTTACAACACCTTGTGGGGATACTTTCACAAAATTGAAGCTTGCGCTTATTTGGTCACTCACTTCATACACGGATTTAATTGATTATTTGATAATCTGCCCTAAATCCGTCTTGTTTATCACGATGAAATCGGTCTCAACACAGTTGTGTGTTGAGGCAAAGGTACATACCTCCTAACAGTTCTTTTACGAACGATCGAATGCCTTGCGGTACTTATTGCTTTCTCACATTCGACCGAAAATAGTGGCCCTTTGATGTTCCATATTCAACTGAAAACTCTATGACATTGTGTAAATCAAATCTTCTGGCTTGTTTCGGTACGTGTTCATTTGATTTCCAACACGGTGAACTTGTTCAGTCATCACTATACTTGAGTTATGTCACTGCGACACCTTGTGGTGTCATTTCAAACTTGTAACTTGTGCTAATCAGGGTCAACCGTTTCACACAAAACTGCACGTACTTTCGTTTGACTGGCCATTTAAACATTTCTGATGCAACTACGGATCAGGACAATGACACACCAGATTTTCAAAACTCTGTAGAAAGATGAACACGGGGCCGTGCTCAATGAGTACGGGGCCGTGTCCAGATTACTATTTCAGTAAAATAAACTATTTTCAGTTTATTTTCGTAGAATGTCGAGTGAAAACAGCGAGACATCTTCCGTACATTCATCAAACAGTCAAAGAGGGAGAAGGCCCTCCATTGAGGCTACACTTGTACACTATGTCATAGCATTAAGGGAGGCTCTCGACGAAATGACGTCAGTAGAGGAGGTCCTAATCGACCGTATCAACTATCTTACGGTGGGGCTTGAGAATAGCTTCCAAGAAAATTAACCTCTTGCACCAGAGGTTAAATATTCTTGTAACACCCCCGATGGAACCGGTTCTCCCTCAAGAGGATTGGAACCTAGCGCTTGAGGTTAACAACCCTACCGGGTGGGACGACATTTCGGCGGAACCTCCCGTGGAGCATCAACAAGAGATCCCGGTGAAAGTCGCAACTCCTCAAACTAACGCTAACGAGCCCTCTTTTCTCCTCCCAAGGGAGGTAGAGGAGTGGCTCGCCGACATGTGAGGAAACCACACCCGGAAGAAGGAGCTATAAAGCCACATCCAACCAAGACTAATAGCTTCTTGGAAATTTTGCTAATTAAAATAACTTGTAGGCTAGAACTCCATGGTTTTAAGGTTTGAATGGGTCATAATAAATAAAACACACTCATGGTGGTCAAGGATGACAAGGGAAACGAGAAAGATAACCCCATGCACAAAAACAGGGCCAACCGACAACAATTTCTTCATTACAGTAAGTTCAGCACGGGCCGTGCCCAGCCAACACGGCCCCGTGCTGAACATCCTGCAGACAAATGCCCAGTTCAGGTAACTGGACACGGGCCGTGTTCACCGAACACGCCCCCGTGTCCAGGCTTCTGTTTCTTTTCTTTAATTATTGTTACTGGCACCTGAACACGGGGGTGTGCCCGGTCCCCACGGGGCCGTGTCCAGACTGCCAGTAACATAAAAATTTTGCTCTTAACACCATTTTGCACATTCAATCAACCTAAAAATTTATTTTTGGGACACATTGAGGACAATGTGTAATTTAAGTGTGGGGGGGGATGCTAAAACCTTGAATTTTGCAAGTCCTAATAACAAGCCTTACACAAAACTCTATTGGAACCGCTAATCACCCCAATTTTTTTTTCATTTTTTTTACTTGTCTAAGTTTAAGTTGAGAATTCTAAGTCTAACAAGGTTATATTTTTACAAATTTACAACCGATAGCGTCGTGATAAAAAGAACCAACATAAGAAAATTATGAAACGGCATGACAAGCTTAGTTAAAATTTGATTATATATACTTGATCACATAAAAAAACCCATTCCCACAAAAGTGAGTTTTGAGCCTTTATTGAGCATACAAATATACATCTTTACGCTAAATGCTCATTTTTCGTTTCTTGTGTGAATAGCCGCATGGTTCTTACGACTCTAAAACTTGCCACGACAATTCATTCCCGGTCATTACCAACTTAAACCCAAGTAAGTAAATGATGGAGGCATTAGGACTAACCCTTTTTCTTTCAACACCATTATTTTTATTTTTCTTTTCACATACCCAAAAATTCTCCCTAGTTAACCCCTTTGAGCCTAAACCTTTTCATTTCTTATCCCAAAACCCTTTTTACCCACCAAAAACCCTTTTTTTTATTTTTACCTTTTATTTTAGTAACAAGCTCGGTTTTCATGTGACAAAAAAAAACCATATTTTACAATGAAATTGGAAATAAACAAACAAAGCTCCGCAAACAAAAGCTTGTTTGAATAAATACTTCATTAAAAATAAAAAGTCACAAAAACAAAATGTTTTACGAAAACCGACGCTTTTTACGACTTTCGCCCTTTTCTACTAACCACTAACCCAACTAACCACCTTTAGCCCAAGCCTAACCCTTCACCCAAAAAGTCCTCTTGATATTTACAAAGGTATAAAGTTAAAAAGGAGGAGGACTGATTGCTTGGCAAGCTTATGGTAGGAATAAGTTCCATGCCGCTCTCGAGTGATTCACTAAAAATACACCTTCGGCCGAGTGTGAGTGATTTCCCCCGTGAGGTATGTGAACTTGTATATAAATGGAATTTTAGAAAGGTATGTTATGCCTTAATAAATAATTTATCTTATGAACAGTTTTTAATAAATCATGACGAATAGGATTGTAAATAAATAAAAATAAAACCTAAACAATCTTGGATTCCCGACACTCTATGACAAGCCCAAAACCTTCTCTTCTACCCATTCCATTTGGGAGTGTAAGCCACATATTAAATAGTTTTGCTTGAGGACAAGCAAAAATTCAAGTGTGGGGATATTTGATGTGTGTAAAATGCAACATATAAATTACATCAAATGAGGCATAAAACTAACCCTTTTAAGTACTAATGTTGGAAAAAGTGCGTTTTTGTCTTCCTTTTGTATTTTCAGTATTAAATGAGCTCAAATTAACAAAAGAAGCAAAAAGACAGCTAAATCTAACATAAATACAAGAAAGGGAACAAAAATGGACTGCCCGACCCCTCGACAGCATCCTCCCAAGCAAAACAGAGAAGGCAGAAGACTGAACACGCCCCGTGCTCAGCGAACACGGGGCCGTGCCCAAGAAGCAGCAGAAAAGACAAACCTGTAGAAGCTTCTATTGCTCACCACGGAGCCGTACCCAGTGAACACGGGGGCGTGCCCAAAGTACTGCAGGAGCATTAATTGTAATTGCGAATTACAATTAATGAAGAGAGATAGTGTCAGACGGGCACGGGGTCGTGCCCAGCGGACACGGGGCCGTGCCCAGGCTTCTGTTCAGCCTATAAATAGGAATGCTTGGAGCCATTGCAACTCATCCCTTGGCACACCACCTCTCTCACACTTCACACACCACCCACCACCATCACAACACCATCATCCACCACCATCATCCATTGTCCATCATAGAGTGTGTGAGTCGTCTCGGGATCCAAGATTGATCGTAAGAGTTCTTGACAATCAAAGGCCATGTTTGCCTAAGTCTCTTACATCACTTGGTGAAGACAAGTGTTTAGTGTAATACTTTTTATTTTTAATCTTTTGCACTTCTTAATTGGTTTTGTATTAATGACTTTAATAACTAGTTTCTTATGTTGAAGGTGATTCTTCCTTATCGTTTGTCCGTGGTGTCTTGGCATTATTTTACTGTCTATATAAAATAAAAGATTTTCACCATTCATATCTCCACGGTCTATATTGAGGTATGTTGGCTACCTGGTAGGGGGTTAAGGGACGGTTTGGTAAGGGTCTTGCCCTTGTTCATCATTTAGAGGTCCTGCAAGGGACCCCGGTCAAATTTAGTAGGATCTCCTTCAATACCCAAAGGTATTGGATGGCGGGGATCCAAACTTTTTGACCCCCTCATAAGTAAACTACTACTAATACTATAACCCGGCTATTTATGACTGTATCCCTGCTGACTCAGACTACTTAGTCGAGGGTAACGTCACCTCCAGAAGAGGGGCCTACCATAATTTGCATTAATAACTTAATTCATTATCTTTCAATAATCCGACCCTTTAGGATTGTATCCTTGCTGGCTCAAACTACTGGGTTGAGGGTAACGTCGCCTTCAAAAGAGGGGCCTACTATAATAACTAAGATAATCTCTTAAACAAGTGCAAAAGTGCGAAAATAATCAAAGGTTATACTAATACACGAGTCGGATCCAAGTGATTCATCTTGTCTATCTGCTTTATTTTTATTTTATTATTTTTCAGCATTTAGTTAGTTTTATTTTCTTAGTTTAAAAATCTTTTTCTAACATTTTGATTTGATTAGACATTGAGGATAAACCGGTACTAAAAGCTCTTGTGTCCTTTGACGACCTCGGTATCTTACCAACACTATACTACGTCCACGATGGGTGCACTTACCCATATGTGTGTTTAGTGTTAGTAAATATCGTGTTTTATAAATTTAAAACTTGGCTAAAAAGTGTAAAAAGGGCTTAAAATAAATATCTAAAACATATTACACTACACACGCATCAGAAACCTCCTGCTAGCTGGATTACACTAGACTATACGTCAATTACGTCTTGTACCTTTGACATCAAAGGACAAAAGTACATACCTTTTAACCATAGGATTCGGATTGTTAGATATTCTTGGACTCACCTAAGGTGAGTAAGGTTTAAGGCGGTTTAGTGATTATTTACCTCTGTATTATTCATATACACACACGTGTGACGTAACCATAAGGAGTTAAGGTAGTACAAATTTCGAGGACGAAATTTTCTTAACAGGGGGAGAATGTGACAACCCTCACATTTACAGGTATCCGTACAATTAATTAATATTTAATTTGTGCTTAATGATTGTGCTTGATTTCAACTGGGATTAAACTGCTTTCTGTTTTCTGTTACATACATACATGTGCATCACACTTTATATTGTCACTCTAATTATTTCATACAAACTTTAGTGACAAACTTGATGCACAAAGCACAGTTAGCACACTAAACGGATAACCCAGATACATGCTGACAATGCCAGCACATAGACATACAATATTTTGAGGCCCAGTATGGGTCGGAGATAAAGTATCACACTAGGGTAGTGTGTAGGGAAGTGAGGACCATAAAACTGCGTCACTAGGTGATAGTTAAAGTGCCGGGAAGAGCCTAAAACACACTTTAACTGCAAAATTCTGCACTTAATAACAAAATTCAGCATTTAGTCATACTAGTTACTTGCAAAAATATGGCAGAATAGTCCTGTAAACTTTCCTAAATGCCGGGAATTGTGTGTGACACAAAAAGTATTATTAAAGACACTTTACGGAACAATTAAACACTTTAACGAAACAGTATCAAACCGAACAACCGGACTTTACCCGGGACACCAAAATAATGCTAGAAGCATTGTTTTTATTTTTCTAAGCTAGTTAGGGTCCCCGACCATCCTAACACACTATATATTACATAACACACATAAGACACTAACTAAAACACTTGGTTCCTTACTAAACTTGTAACCATCCATTGAAACCCAACCCTATACCCCCCCCCCTTCCTTGGAAACGGTCACCATGGGTGTCCCCACCCATGGGTTTAGTTGAATATTATAATGGGTCTTGTTGGTGGATAATAGAACACATTGCACATGAGGTAATGGAAAGTTGGAGTCTATAAGTATAACTACTAGTCCATCATTCTCTCACTTCATTCACCATCAACAAACAACAACATTCTCCTCTTCTTTCTCCTTGTTCGGCCGCCACCATACCACCACCCTACCACTACCTTCAAGTCCATTCCAAGCAATCTCCATACTCCCAAAGGTGTAAGTGATCCTACAAGTAAGCTTGGTGTATTCGGAAGCTCAAGGACCGCTCTCGTTTTCTTTTATCCACCACTTTTATGCTCTTGAACTCCCCTAGCCTTGTGCTAGTAGTAAGTGCCTTAGATCTTCATCTTCTTCATATTTTTGGTGGTTAATAGTGAAAAGAATGGTGAAAATATAAGAACTCTAAAGAACATAAACAAGTCTTGAAGTATAAACTAACTAGAGATGAAGTATGGTTAAAATAGTGATGAAATCATGTTATTCTTGTGTTGATATGATTATTGTATGTTGTTTGTTAGTAAAAATGATATGGTTCATCACATAGACTTGCTAGATCATGTATAAAGACATGAACTAGCAAGATGTGAAAGTTAGAAATGTTGTGGATGATGGAATCATCCACACATAAACTATGAACTTGATTAAATACATGTTTTCTTGAAAAATAAAGATCAAAATGGGTTGTAATATTGTAGATCTAAAGATCCATGAATGGTTTTTTGAAAGAACCAAGTGAAAAGTATGAGTTTTATTAAACTTGGATCTTACATAAACTAATCATATTTTTAGTGGATAAACAAGTGTAGAAACACTTGTGTAACAAGAAAATTTCACAAAGAAATATTTTTAGAAATTATGACTACAAGTTGTAAATGTTCAAACTCTTTAAAAATAAAGTTTTTAAGGAACAAATCACATTTTTAAAGGTAACAAGACTTACTGAGTATGCTAGTAAGTTACTACATGTTTTTATAAATTTTTCAAGTTCATAAGCTTATGGTTCATGCTTATTTTTGTCAAGATTGGTAATTAGAGGTTGTATATTGTTGATTGAAAATTGTTGAATGATTTTACAAAAGAAAATGATATGCTAGTGAGCATGGACGCCTCCATTTACAAAGGAAACTCTGGCGAAATTTTTCTAAAAATTCAACACTTAGGAAATATTTTTCTAGTAAGTATTTACAAATATATTTTTAACTTGGTTTTCAAAATAAACTTCGCCATGATTTTATTTACAAAAATACCAAGTGCCGGAGGTTGATTTTCGTAAATAAAATTTGATAAATATATATTTAGGAATATATACTAAAACGCCTGTGTGATTGTTTGTTTATATTGTGAACTAGTTATGTTATTTTTAGGATAAAATAATATAACTTACAAAATACCATGGAAATTACAACTCCAAAATAATACCAAAAATCACAAGGAATAAATGTTTAAGTTACACACATAATATTGCGAAACCTAACACAAAAATGTAACTTATGAAATATTTCGGGATATGCCATTACATTATATTTTTGGTAAATCTTATTTTGGAAGTGAAAGAAGTGAAAATATGATTTCGTAAATATTACCAAGTAAACCATATTTTTGACAACGAGATTGATATATATTATTTTTGGGAGTTAAAAATATATTTTTCCTAGTATATTTAGAAGATATATAATTTTTGAGAAAAATATATATTTTCTGGGACAATACATGATTGAACAAAATAAGTTTATATATATTTAAGTGAGACTTGAAATATATGGTTTTGGAAATATATATTGGGAATATATTAACATATTTTTGTTTGGAACAATACACCGAAATACGACGCCGTTACTTGGCAAGATATATAAATATAAACACGAAATACATGTATAAGATACCCCCACCCTTGGGAAGGAAATATGAAGTTAAGATACTTGAGAAGTAGGAATACGAAATATTGATTAACGATTATTCCAAACATTAACTATAGTTTAAAGTTAAAATAATTATTTTAACTAATAATTATAACTTGGAATAATGTTGAGAACACAAGAAACGTAACTCAAAAACCTTCATTCTAAGCAAAGGCACGACCCGTTCGTCTAATAAACGTTAGTACGCTGTAGGTAGTCGTGTTGGCTGAGGAGACTTGGGTTACACATACTGAAGACGCAATACTGTGAGTTCATGTCCCCCTTTTCTTTTAATTGTTTTCAGTTTTATAACTTCGGGGGTGAAATACATGTTACAATTATACAGACATTTTTATACATGGTATGGTTAGCTTAAGGAGGGCATACTACTTAGATCATGTGAGTGGGTAGGCGGAAACTTAAGGCCATCAATCCTCGTTGTAGGACCGAGGGACATGAGTGATAGATCTATTCGGGTGTAGTGGGCCCCATCCATGAGTCCGCAGAATGGACCATGTGGTGACTATGTCTTCCAGCCGAAGCCCGGTGCCAAATCTGCTAGGTTTGAGTCTTCCTGCATCACTTCACACATATCAATGGCCTTGCAAACCATTGGTGATCTCTTTTTCCTTATTGCTACATACCAGGGACTTACATACATACTAACAACATTTTCAAAGGTTTATACACATTCACAAACAAACACATGAACTCGCTCAACTTTTGTTGATGTTTTTCAAACTGCATGTATTTCAGGAAATTTTAATGGATCTGGCGAAGTATACAATCGTGTCAAGCTGCGTAGGGAATAATGATGTCATCCAGGTTTAGGAGGTGTGACACTTGCCTGGACGGGTTACAAGTCTTAAACCGTGCTTTTATTAAAATCTTTTGTTGTGTCAAGTGAACACGTTTTAATTTATGTCATGGTTGTATGTTGTTTCATGTGTCAACTTTTAAAACAATGTTGTTGTAGTAACTTTTAAAACTTGATGAATGGATGACTATCATGTGTTTTATTTTCATATAGCATTGTTGTGATTATGCTATGGTATTAAGAAGTCACACCAAATAAACCCACGCTTCCGCAGAAGCCAGGGTGTGACACTAAACACTTAAACACTTGAACATACAAGTTTCCTATCATAACATCTCAAAAATTCTAACACTTTAACAAAGAAAACAAGTTCAAAGCAAGGGTACCCCCCCATTGATTCTCGACTTAAACCCCTTATGTGGGACCCCCCTTTCAACTAGTCTTGACAAATATCTTGCTATTTACCTTTTGGTGCAAATTGTTTAACCAAGTGGACCAAGTAGTGAAGTTAGTGAAAGGTAATAAACAACTAGTTACCATAATCACTAACCACATTCATCTCATTTTCACCTTCATTTTCACATAGTTAAGAAAACTCTCTCAACATTCATACCTTAGCCAAGAACACCATCAAAAATCTTTCACCATTTTACACTTCTTTGATGATCAAGATGGAACTTGAAGATACTTAAGATGATCTAAGGATACTACAAGAAGAAACAAGTTTTTCCTTCCATTCCATAGCTTCCAAACATCAAGATCAACAATTTTTCTTTTCTTTAATCATCATCAAGATCATCCCTAGCCATTAGTGCCAGAAGTAAGCTTCTAAAATCCCTTTTTCATACTTATTTATGTATTATTTATTTAAAGAACATGTAATAAACTAAATAATCATACAAAATAATAAAAAAATACAAAGAAGCAAAATAATAATCATGATATAAAAGTTTGTTTATGTTGTGATTTAAGGATGATTACTTGCATATTTGATCTAGTTTTGATGATGAGCATATGAATAACTTGTTAGATGATGTTTAAAACCATAATCTAACAAGTGTACATGAAAATGTTTAAGAGTTTTGTTAAACATAAATGTTTAGATGGATGATCATAATCTTTGATTTTCTTAAAGTATATAAGGGTTTTCACTAAAAAAATAATACTTTTACAAAGTTATAAAAAGAAACATACAAGATGGGTTTTTGTAAAAAGTTTGTTAAAACGAGAAGTAAAGCATAGATTTTGAACTAGTTAATATATGTTATCATCATATCAAAACCCTACATGTTATTGATTTCATCTTGTTAAAGATTTTGGAATAAATCTCATATGTTTTTATTAAGAATAATATGAGAAGAATATTGGTGATTTTTATAAGAAAAAGATATGTTTTGTTAAACATGGCTAAGCATATATTTCAAAGAAAATTTGGTCATTTTTCTTAAAAAAATCATGTGTTAACAAAACTACCATTTTTGACAAAATCTTTATTAGATTAAAAAGATTTTAAAGAGTAGTTTTTATAAAAGCAAAACTAGTTATAAATATATATCTTTTAGAAAATATATATTTAGTTAACTTAACAACTTATATGCTATGTTTTATTTGTTTGTATTAGTTATATGTATGATAACTAGGAACTTGAATACAATGGTACAAATAAACACAAGACACATTACAACTAAAGTCTTACAAGACTACACGAAAATACACCTTAAAAACAACTTACGGACGTTCCGAGCCTTCGGACACAACTTATGGATAAATCGGATTTACGGACAAATATACGGACTATATATGTAATACGGACTATAATACACAATATTTCGACGACTTGGTAAACTACGTTTTCTAAACCGAATAAGTAACCACATATTTTCTATAATATACAAAATATATTACTTATGGTTTATATTAAAAAGGAATTGTTTTAGAAATATATAAACATACATATATATTTCTTACCATCTAAAATATATTATTTTAGTAAAAGACTAAAAATTATATTTTTAGAACTAATCTTAAAAATAGATTATTTTAAAGATATTTTCTATACCTTTTACCAAGTATAACATATATATTTTTATGAAATATATCTTAGAATATATAAGTTTATATATTCTAAGAATACAAGAGCACATATAACAAACCCGCGGACATACGTATTCCTATAGTGCAACGATATGCACATCCACATTCACCTAACACTTGGTGAACACACATTTATACAACTATGATACAACTCACGATACAAGAATATATATATTTGGCGAAATATATATACACTAAGCAGTTATAACTTAATACATCTAAGACACAGTTCAACGAACAACAAAGACATACAAGTCTTACACATATTCAAGATAAAAGACTTGTACTCAAGTCATTACAAGACCGAAGTGTCTAACAAATATAGAACGTTTGTAGGTCGTGACACTATTCAAGACGACCGCATGTGAGATCACAGTTACTTACAATTCACGGACGCAATTATGTGAGTTCATGTCCCCTATTCATTTTAAATGCTTTACAACTTTATAACTATCGGGGAAAATACATGTTCAATTGTATGTTAAGTCATGGAATGAAACACCTTAGATCATGTGCGATTAGGGTCATACATCTAAGCACCATTAATCTAGTTTGGACCTAGGTACAGAGGGTTAGATCTAATGGGTTTTGGCGAGCCCCATTCTTGGTCGTGGACCCATACAGAAGAGTGTGTTTGTGTCCCAGTCAATAGCAGTCGATAGCAGTCGACACAAAATCGTCTAGGTTTGGATTGCTTCCTAATTCGTCACACATATTAATGTCCTCGCGAAACATTAATGATCAACAATTTCATTGACGCTTTACATACCACATCTTTACATACTGGCTTTCATCTTATACAACTCACATTTTACAGATACATATTATACAACTCACATTTTACAGATACATTATATACAACTCACATTTTACAAGATACATCTTATACAACTAAACTGCATGAACTCGCCAACTTTTGTTGATGTTTTCAACTTAACATGTATTTTAGGGGATTAGTGGACCATGCAAATGTTCAGACAAGATAGCAATTATCAAGACTCCATGCCACCATTTGAAGGGTTTGCCCGTTATACACCGCATCTTTGCGGTGATATAGTGGTCAAAGCCTTAACATTTTAGAACTTACATTTTGATGTATGAAGCTATCACAACTTATTTTCATTTGATGGTTTGTAATCAGTACACTTAACGTATGTTGCGTTCTTTTGAAACAATTATGGCAATGGCATTGGAGTATGTTTTATTCATTTAGTATGTTCACTTATATTGATTATGCAATGAGTGTGACAACCCTCACAATTACAGGTATCCGTACAATTAATTAATTTTAATTACCTGCTTAATGACTGTGCTTGATTACAACTGATGATGTAAACTGCTTTCTGATTTCTGTATCATACATACATATGCATCACATTTCATACTGTCACTCCATTCATTACATACAAACTTTAGTGACATACTTGATGCACAAAGCACAGTTAGCACACTGAGCGGATAACTTAGAAATATACTGACAGTGCCAGTACGTAGACAGACAATGTTTTGAGGCCAGTTTGAGCTAGAGACAAGGTACTACACTAGTATGGAGTGTAGGGAAGTAAGGACCATAAAACTGCGTCTCTAGATGATAGTTTAAGTGCCGGAAAGTGCCTAAAACTCACTAATAATGCAGAATTCTGCATTATTTATCAGAAATTCAGCATTTTAACATGCTAGTAATGTGCAAAAATATGGCGAAATGGTCATGTATGCTTTCCTAAGTGTCGGGAATTAATAGTGACACAAAAGGTTACATAAAAGACACTATACGGAATAACTTAGCACTTTAACGGAACGGTATCTAACCGAACAACCGGACATTGCCCGTGTGACACCACACCCAGATAAGGATGCACTATACACAATTGATACCAACTTACCAGTAAACACTTACGTTATTGATACAAACGGTAATGTACAAAAGTTGGAAACTTAAAGGTACAAAGTTTGGTCAAACTACTATTAGCTGATCACGCAAAATTTCCACCAGATAAGAAAGTTTGAGATACTTTATTTCACTAGTCACGCCTATCCGAGATAAATAACCCGCCCAAGACTAACCATCATTTCCTGTGACACATGCTTAAAAAGACGTCAGATATTAAGATATTACACTGGTGAGTTTATGAATATACACAATTTACAATTCACATTATTTAATCATGACTTGTACCCGCCCATGTTATCGTAACCCAACGTTACCACGTAATTTACATAGCCATACAGTTAATGCCCACTACACCAAAGGTGTAGTACCGACAAATCCCGCCGTAGCGGCACGTATAAGGGACCACAAATATCATGTGTATGTCATGCTCAGGTTATATACATGCGTACAACAGTCATGCCATATTATTACAGTTTAGGACAAGCATGTTCACATTTGAAAAGCATTCATAAAACTCACCTCTTGCTAGTAGCTAACCGTTGATACAATTGCTAGTATGATCAGGTACTATCTCAAGGTCCTGACACAATTTACATAATCCTAAGTTAGGTAATGGTACACCTAACTAGTCATTATCATGGTTGGATATTGGTTAACCCTAGCTTGTTTAAGCATGGTTGATCAGTCCATGCCTAACTAAGGCTAGGCTACCCAATACCCGCCCTTGACAATAACCCTAGTACCTAAAAATAATACTAACACTACTACCACTAATATATTATTACTAATAATAAAACTAATATTAACTACTAAAAATAAATAATAAATAACTAAACATAAACTTAAACGAGAGTATACCTCAAGACTATCTACGGCACGTTGATGTAGAGTTTTCCTACTCCTACTCCTACTCGTGCTCCAAAAACGACTACTAACAACACCCAACGGGGTATCGTATACGCGGGATTCTCAATACTAGAGCGTTCCCGTTAAAATTTTGGTGTATCTAAAATCCTACAATTTAACTCCTATATATATGTGAAGCAAGCAGGCACCTCAATTCCTTTCTGGGCGATGTGGGACATTGACGTGCTTGCTAGCTAGCTAGCTTAGTTATATTAATTCAGCTGCTTCACTCGTTTTTCTTGTATAACTTTTAAAATATGACGTTTTATAAAACGACGAATATGTCATTAGAACGAGCATATTTTTATCTACGTTTTAACCTAAGTTTCATAAAAAACGGAGTAAGGTAAATAAAATAATATATTTAATTATTAATATTAAACGGTCTCTTATAATAGCCAGGGCTTGTACAGATGTCTCATATTTCAACTAAATGTTTCAACTAACCATTTTACTCGTTACTTAGTCGTTCAACAATATATAAATTATAAATTTTAAATATAATTTTATTGGTTCACAAAACAGGATGTTACAGCCCCGGAACACCAAAATTTTGCCAGATACATTGCTTAATTATTTCTTGGCTAGTTATGATCCCCGTACACCATAACACCCACTAGATATCTACTAACTAAGACATGTAACCAAATACTTGGATTTGAACTAATATTTACCAACTTACCATGAAACTTTACATTTAGACCCCCCCTAGCCTAATCGGCCACCATCACCACCATACTTCTACACCATACCTCCAAGATTTGTTTCATTATTTTATTTGATTTCTTGCTTGATTTGGTGAACTAAATATTGTGAGAAGATTATAAGTATGGCCCTTATCTTCTAAAGATCATATCATATCATATCTTCACTCCCCATCACTCACTCTCTCCTCTCCCTTTCGGCTCACTCAAGAACCGCCACCACCACCACCACCTTGTCACCACCATCACACCATTTTAAGCTTCTTTCAAGAGTTAGAAGGTGATACATGGAGCTTGGAGCTTGAAGATCTTGAAGAATCCTTCTCATTTGCTTTCATCATCCACTTTTCATCATCTTTTTCTCTTGAGTTCTTCCCTAGCCTTTGAGCTAGTTGTAAGTTCTTGATTAACCCTTGTTTACTTCTACTTTAATGGTTAAAAGATGTAGTATGTTGATTATCACTAGAACCCTAAAGACATGGACATAAATCTTGAACATAAAGATGAAATTTGATGAAATAAGGCTAGTATGATGTTGTTTTGTATATGTGATGGTTACTTGTTGATTTCTTAGTAATGTGATGTTAATCACCATATGGGACTTGTTAAATGATGATTAGAAATATGATTTAACAAGAATAGGAGGTGATTATGTGGTTACATAAAATAATCCTCTTCTAATAAAAACATGAACTTGAAAGAAAAAATGATTTTCTTGAAATATAAGTAAACAAAGTGAGTTGATGATCATGTAGATCCGAGATTTACAAATGATTTTTCTTAGGCTATAGGGTGTGGTCATGATCCTCATGGTCACCATGGTCCTCCACATTGGCGCCATGTCACTCACTTCCAATCCATTATTCAAAACCACTACCCTAAGGGTGTGGTCATGACCCAAACCACTATTTCCTTATTTTAGTTTACTTTTGTGGAAAAGGAAAATGAAATATTGAAAAAGGAAAGTAGGCTCATGGTTGCCATGGTTTAATCCATGCCAACCATGGTGGATGAAGCAAGGGGATGGTGTAGCAATCCATTGATGGTCCAATGTGGCATTAATGACCCAACCCATGCTCCCCACACCCTTTAGCCTAAACAAACCAAGTTCAAGAGCCGATTTTTGTAAGATCATGACTTTTACTTACACTTACACCATTTTTGGAAATGAAATAAATGTGAGAACACTTTATTTACAAGAAGAGTTCAAAAGAATAATTTTTGTAGAAACTGTTTACAAGTTGTAAACACTTAGTTCTTTTAAGAAAAGGATTTTTAAAGAAGTGAATACACTTTGGAAGGTAACTAAGGCCACTAAACGCCTTACCAAGTTACTACGTGTTTTTGTGATATATCAAGTTCATGATTAATATGTAACGCATATAGTTTTTGCTCTTGGTGATGTAAATTGTATAGTTTTCACACTTGGGAAGTGTAGTATGATTATTGGTTGTTGGGTTGATTTTTTTTTTTTTAAAAAGAAAATGATATGCTTTAATGGCATGGACACCTCCGTTTTTAGGGGAAACTATGGCGAAATTTTCTAAAAATATAAACACTTGAAAATTATTTTCTAACAAGTGTTTACAAGTATGTTTTAAACTTTGTTTCTCCAAATAAACTTCGCCATAGGTTTTGTTACAAAATTTCGAAGTATCGGAGGTTGGTTTTCGTAAATAAAAGTGGATAAATATATATTTAGAATATATATTTTATTCTAAAACGCTTGTGTGAATATTTGTTTATTTTGTGGAATAGTTATATCATTTTAGGGTAAAATAATATAACTTACATTTTCCATGACATTTACATCTCCAAAATAATACCAGAAATATCACGGAATAAATATTTAAGTTACACGCTTGATTTGTGAAACCGAACGCAAAAACGTAACTTATAAAATATTCCAGAAAATACTCTTACACATATATTTTTGGTAAATATTATTTTGGAAGCTAAAGAAGTGAAAATATATTATTTTTTGGAAAAATATATATATTTTGGGAATACGTTGTTTTTGGACAAATAAGTTATATATATTTTCTAAGTGGGACTTAAAAATATATTGTTTTCGGAACTACAAAATACATGTATAAATACCCCCATCCTTGGGAAGGAAATACGGAAATTTAAAATACTTGTGAAGTATTAATACAAGAATATTGTTTACACAATTATTCCAAAATTTAATATAATTTAAAGTTAAAATAATTATTATTTTAACAAATAATTATAACTTGGAATAATATTCTGAGACATAAGAAACGTAACTCAAAACGCAAACACTAAGCAAAGGCACGGCCCGTTCGTCTAATAGACATTAGTACATTATAGGTTCTCGTGTAGCTGACAGAGCTTGAGTTACGAGCATGAGACGCACTACAGTGAGTTCATGTCCCCCTTTTCCTTAAACTGTTTTGTTTACTTACTTCGGGGGTGAAATACATGTTACAAAGGGATACTTACAATACTATTGGTATGATTAGCCTAGGAAAGAACCATAGATCATGTGATAGGGTAGGCGGATACTTGGGACCATTAATCCTCGTATCAGGACCGAGGGGCATGAGTGATAGATCTATTTGGGTGTAGCGAACCCACACCCATGAGGCCGGGGTGGCCCATAGTGGTGACTATGTCTTCCAGCCGGGAGCCCAGTATAACTTTGCTAGGTTTGAGTCTTCCTACACTGTCACACATATCAGTGGCCTTGCAAACCATTGGTGATCTTTTCCTTGTTTGCAATCATACCAGGACATACATACATACATTGTTTACAAAGGTTTATACATACTCACTTACACATGAACTCGCTCAACTTTTGTTGATTTTTCAAACTACATGTATTTCATGAAACTAATGGATCTGGAAGGGGTATGCGTGTGTTTCAAGCTGCGTTTGAATAAAGATGTCATCCAGGGTTATAGGGTTTGAGAGGTGTAACCTATTCCTGGACGGGTTACATGTCTCAAAACCTCATTTTATTGAAGGTCTTTGTTAAGTCTTCTGAACAAGTTTTAAACAAGTTATGGTTTGTAACTTATTTTGGGTTGATGTTTCAAGACAAGCATGTTATGGTATTTTCTAAACTATATTAATGGATGAACATCTCGTATTTTATCATATAGCATTGTTATGATTGTTGCTATGGTATTAAGAGGTCACACCAAATTAACCACGCATCCGCAAAAGCCAGGGTGTGACAATGAGAACCGATCAGATCACACCTCACGCTTCCGCTACGAGCAGGTGTGACACCAACATTTAGGTTGTTTGTTCTTTAATTGTAATTTTCAACCAACCAGTACCCAAGCATTATGGGTATGCTGTCTATTTTCATCTTTAGTGCAACACCAAACCCCATGTGTTCTACTGCCTGTCTTTGATTTTGATTTAGATTTATAAACCAAGCAGTCAAGTTTGTACGTTTTACTCTTGATAAAACCCTAGCCCCACTGAACTCATAAAATGGTTATTCCTCAACCTCAACATCCTGACTTAAGGCGTTCCTCTTATTGGCGTTTTGGGCCTTGCCTGTGTGCACATTTGTTCTCACTCTCAACCCCTCTTCGCCTATAAAACATGATTAATTTTCATGGTGTTTTAGTTTTTTATGGCGTTTAATAACATAAATGATACATGGCGTTTAATAACACACAAATGATATATGTTGTTCAATAAGACAATCACAAATGATACATGGCGTTTAATAACACAAATGACATAAAATGGCGTTCTCATACATTTAAACAATATTTTACAAACGATACATGTTTTGGCATTTAGTAACAAACTATCAAAGTATATTACATGATATATGGAGTTTTACTAACAAACATCATAAAAGGTAACAATCTGTACCATGTTTTCTTGTTGTCTTCTTTCGTTGCTTGGTGGTTCTTTGGCGTTTTGGAGTAGACGACCCTTCCTCTTCCACACCCATTGAAACTGCACATTCATTGGTAAAATTAGAACGCCAAAAACATTATAAAACTAGCATAATGTAAATCGAAGTTAACTCACTATGTTTTTTGTCTCTAGATCTGGTTTGAATTTTAGACGCCATAATATTTGTTGTTTCGCGTTTCTAGGGTTTTCGCATTTTTCGTAGGAGTTCGGGAGGTTTATCTGGAAGTATATATGTTTCGGTCTCGTTTGATGTGTTTTGTAGATGCACATTTACCTTTTTACCCTTATTGAAGTACGTCCACTTTAAAAAGTTTATGTTATTTACGAAAACGTCACCGTGCTGATGTGTGTAAAATGCAACATATAAATCACATCAATTAAGGCATAAAACTAACCCTTTTTAAGTACTAATGTTGGAAAAAGAGTGTTTTTGTCTTCCTTTTGTATTTTCAGGATGAAATGAGCTCAAAATCACAAAAGAAGCAAAAAGACAACTAATTCTACCATAAATACAAGAAAAGGAACAAAAGTAGACTGCCCGGACCCTCAACGGCACCTCCCAAAGCAAAGGAGAAGAAACAGAGTCTGAACACGCCCCGTGTCCAGCGAACACGGGGGCGTGCCCAGGAAGCAGCAGAAAAGACAAACCAGTAGAAGCATCCATTGCCCACCACGGGGCCGTGTCCAGTGGGCACGGGGGCGTGGTGAAAGTACAGCAGGCGCATTAATTGTAATTCGCAATTACAATTAATGAAGAGAGAGAATGTCAGACGGGCACGGGGCCGTGTCCAGCCTTCTGTTCAGCCTATAAATAGAGGAGCTTGGCTTCATTTTCTCTCATCCCTTGGCACACCACCTCTCTCACACTTCATCCACCACCCACCACCACCATAACACCATCATCCACCACCATCATCCATTGTCCATCGTAGAGTGTGTGAGTCGTCTCGGGATCCAAGATTGATCGTAAGAGTGCTTGACAATCAAGGCCATGTTTGCCTAAGTCTCTTACATCACTTGGTGAAGACAAGTGTTTAGTATAATACTTTTTATTTTTAATCTTTTACACTTTTTATTTGGTTTTGTATTAATGACTTTAATAACTAGTTACTTATGTTGAAGGTGATCTTTCCTTATCGTTTGTCCGTGGTGTCTTGGCATTATTTTACTGTCTATATAAAATAAAAGATTTTCACCATTCATATCTCCACGGTCTATATGGAGGTATGTTGGCTACCTGGTCGGGGGTTAAGGGAACGGTTTGGTAAGGGTCTTGCCCTTGTTCAGCGTTTAGAGGTCCTGCTTGGGACCTGGGTCAATTTTAGTAGGATCTCCTTCAATGCCCATAGGTATTGGATGGCGGGGATCCAAACTCTTTGACCCCCTCATAAGTTAACTACTATTAATACTATAACCCGGCTATTTAGGACTGTATCCCTGCTGACTCAGACTACTTAGCCGAGGGTAACGTCACCGCCAAAAGCGGGGCCTACCACAATTTGCATTAATAACTTAATTCATTATCTTTCAATAATCCGACCCTTTAGGATTGTATCTTTGCTGACTCAAACTACTGGGTTGAGGGTAACGTCGCCTTCAAAAGAGGGGCCTACTACAATAACTAAGATAATCTCTTAAACAAGTGCAAAAGTGCAAAAATAATCAAAGGTTATACTAATACACGTGTCGATCCAAGTGATTCATCTTGTCTATCTGTTTTTATTTTATTTTTATTTTCAGCATTTAGTTAGTTTTTATTTTTCTTAGTTTAAAACATTTTTCTAACTTTTTGATTTGATTAGACGTTGAGGATAAACCGGTATTAAAAGCTCTTGTGTCCTTGGACGACCTCGGTATCTTACCAACACTATACTACGTCCACGATGGGTGCACTTGCCCATATGTGTGTTTAGTGTTAGTAAATATCGTGTTTTATAAATTTAAAACTTGGCTAAAAGTGTAAAAAGGGGCTAAAATATATATCTAAAATATATACACACCGACACACATCAAGTTTTTGGCGCCGTTGCCGGGGACACAAGGATTTTAAGAAAGTTAGGAATCAGCGGCCTAATCATATTTTTATTTTTCTTTAATTTTTTAAGATTTTTTTTTAGTTTTTCAGCTTCTGCAGAGCTCAACACGGGGCCGTGCCTGCTGAACACGCCCCGTGCTCAATCATTGGAACTGGCAATCCTGTTTTAAGTCAGACAGTAGGCTGAACACGGGTCCGTGTCCACTCAACACGCCCCCGTGCCCAAGATTCAGTTGCTGAAAACAGAACCGTTAGATCCCGGCGGTTGGTAATTTCTGACACAAACATGAGTGATAGTACTTCTTTTTACTTTCGGCACTCTTATGGTTTGTGGTGTCGAATATGTGGAGGCGAACATGAGGAATTAAAATGTTATTTTCTCACTTATAGGCCCCACTATATAGACCCACCGATTCCTTATAACCTTAAGAGGGGCGGAAGTAAAAATAAGCACTATTTCTCCCTCGAATGCGCCCAGCCAGATATTCTAGGAGAAATGCTCCTTGACGAGTTATTTCAACTAGAAGAACTACTTCTCAATTGGTCAAAAGAACTTAGGAAAGATTTTTTAGATCCATCCCAAGATGATGACCATGAGGAAACGTTGGAACCGCATTCTGACAACCTCGTTGCTCCCGAAAATACCTTCTTACCTAGAAAAGACGTGGACGATAGTCGTCCCTGTGCCGATTGTGCCGTGAAGGACTCCCCATCGACCTCGTTCGGTGCATACATAGACCTGAGCGATTCGGCATACACCTTCTTTAACGAGAGCCCGGGAAAGGGTTGGACTTGTCCACCTAGAATGAAAATAGGAATTACCCTCACCGAAAACCTCTTGCGTTCTCGCCTTAGTATAGGACAATCAAGGTATCTTAGGCACTTTGGGGTTGTTCCAACAAGTCAAGAGCCACCCGATATAGATTAGCTCCTTAGTAGAGACAAAACTTCATAAAACAGCTTTCCGACACGGGGCCGTGCCCGGCCAACACGCCCCCGTGTCCACCACAAGATTCCCTTCTGATCAGAACGTCAGAATACGGACAAACTGTGTCAGAATTTTATCTGCACACGGGGCCGTGTCCAGCGGACACGGGGCCGTGTCCAGCAGGCTGTCGTTTTCTATAAATGCAGCCAAAAATCCTGCACATTTGGACCAACTTGGGACAGAGATTTGAAGGAATCTTCTCTCAAACAATCCTAGGTAAGTCTAAAAGAAGTTTCCAACAACCCATCTTGTCCTTTCCTCTTCTAGACATTTACTTCTTCTTCATCTTTCTTCAAGAACTACCATAAAAAGTTTGAATTTTCAATCTTTGTGGTAGGGAACAATGAGTTTTGATCATGGAATCTTGGTAAAAACATGTTATGTAGAGTTATTTACTGTCAAAAAGCTTGCATAAACTCAGGAAATAACTTAAAAACCCAAGATTCCTTGCTCCAAAATTCTGCAGAAAGATGAACACGGGGCCGTGCTCAATGAGCACGGGGCCGTGTCCAGAAACTGTTTCGTCATATAAACTGCTTTTGGTTTATTTTTCGTAGAATGGCGAGTGAAAACAGCAAAACATCATCCGTTCATTCCTCAAACAGCCGAAGGGGAAGGAGGCCCTCCGTTGAAGCTACACTTGTGCACTACGTGATAGCACTGAGGGAAGCTCTCGACGAAATGACGTTAGTAGAGGAGGTCCTCATTGACCGTATTAACGATCTTACAATGGGACTTGAAAGCAGCTTCCAAGAGATTAACCTTTTGCACCAAAGGTTAAACATTTTGGTAGCACCTCCTATGGAACCAGTCCTTCCACAACAAGACTGGAACTTGGCACTCGGTGTTAACAACCCTACCGGGTGGGGAGACTTTCCCGCAGAACCTCCCATGGAAAACCCACAAGAAGTTCCAGCGGAAGTTGAAACTCCTCAAACTAATGCGAACGAGCCCTCTTTTCTCCTTCCAAGGGAGGTAGAGGAGTGGCTTGCCGACATATGAGGAGAACCACACCCGGAAGTAGGAGTTCTACAAAGCCTTATCTAACCAAGATTAGTAGCTTCTTGGAAATTTTGCTAAATTAAAATAAAACATAGGGCTAGAACTCCATAAGTTTAATATTTATGTAATTTTTATCTTTATCTTTATGTAATGTCGCTCTATGATTAGTAATGTTATGATGGTTTTTATGATTGATGGTTGTCGTGAGTATAAAACACACTCATGGTGGTAATGGATGAAAAAGAGAACGAGAAAAATGAAACCATGCAAGAAGAACAGAGCAACCCGACAAAAATCTCCATCACAGAAGGCTCAACACGGGCCGTGCCCAACCAACACGGCCCCGTGCTGAGCCCCCTGCAGAAAATCACCCAGTTCAGGTAACTGGACACGGGCCGTGTTCAGCGGACACGCCCCCGTGTCCAGGCTTCTGTTTCAATTCTCTAATTTTTGTTACTGGCACTTGACCACGGGGCCGTGCCCGGTCAACACGGGGCCGTGTCCAGGATGCCAGTAACACAAAACTTTGCTTTTAAACCCACTTTTACACATTCTAATCAACCAAAAACTTTATTTTTGGACACATTGAGGACAATGTGTAATTTAAGTGTGGGGGGGATGCTAAAACCTTGAAATTTTGCAAAATCCTAAACACAAGCCTTACACAAAACTCTATTGGAACCGCTAAACACCCCAAATTTTTTCAAAAACTTTTTCAATTTTTTTTATTTACTTGTCTTAGTTTAAGTTGGGAATAACAAGTTCTAAAAAGGTTATATTTTTACAAGTTTACAACCGACAGCGTCGTGATAAAAAAAGAACCAACATAAGAAAATTATGAAAGGGCATAACAAGTCTAGTTAAAAATTCGATTATATATACTTGATCACATTAAAAACCCATTCCCACAAAAGTGAGTTTTGAGCCTTTATTGAGCATAAAAATATACATATTTAGATTAAATGCTCATTTTTCGTTTCTTGTGTGAATAGCCGCTCGGTTCTTACAAATCTAGAACTTGCCACAACGATACATTCCCGGTCCTTACCAACTTAAACCCAAGTAAGTAAATGATGGAGGCATTAGGACTAACAATTTTTCTTTCAAAACCATTATTTTTCATTTTTTTTATTACCTACCCAAAATCCCCCTAGATAGCCCCTTTGAGCCTAAACCTTTCATTTCATTACCCCAAAACCCTTTTTACCCACCAAAACCCTTTTTATTTTTCACCCTTTATTTTAGTAACAAGCTCGGTTTTTCGTAAACTCGCCTTTTCATGTGAAAAAAAAAAAGAATGATGATGAAGTCAAAAACAAACAAAAGCTATAAAAAAGCTTGTTTGGAGAAATACTTCAAAATAAAAAGTCATTAAAAACAAGGTATTTTACGAAAACCGACGCTTGTTACGATTTTCGCCCTTTTTAACCACTAACCCAACCACCCACCTTTCACCCAAGCCTAACCCTTCACCCAAAAGTCCTCTTGATATTTACAAAGGAAAAAAGTTAAAAAGGAGGAGGATTGATTGCTTGGCAAGCCTATGGAAGGCGTAAGTTCCGTGCCACTCTCGAGTGATTCACTAAAATATACACCTTCGGCCGAGTGTTGAGTGATCTCCCGTGAGGTATGTGAACTTGTATATAAATGGAATTTTAATACGGCATGCTATGCCCAAATAAGTAATTTATCTTATGAAAAGTTCAAAATAAATCATAACGAATAGGATTGTAAATAAATAAAAATAAAACTTATAAAGACCTTGGATTTCCGACACTCTAGGACAAGCTAAAACTTCTCTTCTACCTATTCCATTTGGGAGTGTAAGCCACATTTAAAGAGTTTTGCTTGAGGACAAGCAAAAGTTCAAGTGTGGGGGTATTTGATGTGTGTAAAATGCAACATATAAATCACATCAATTAAGGCATAAAACTAACCCTTTTTAAGTACTAATGTTGGAAAAAGAGTGTTTTTGTCTTCCTTTTGTATTTTCAGGATGAAATGAGCTCAAAATCACAAAAAAAGCAAAAAGACAACTAATTCTACCATAAATACAAGAAAAGGAACAAAAGTAGACTGCCCGGACCCTCAACGGCACCTCCCAAAGCAAAGGAGAAGAAACAGAGTCTGAACACGCCCCGTGTCCAGCGAACACGGGGGCGTGCCCAGGAAGCAGCAGAAAAGACAAACCAGTAGAAGCTTCCATTGCCCACCACGGGGCCGTGTCCAGCGGGCACGGGGGCGTGGTGAAAGTACAGCAGGCGCATTAGTTGTAATTCGCAATTACAATTAATGAAGAGAGAGAATGTCAGACGGGCACGGGGCCGTGTCCAGCGGACACGGGGCCGTGTCCAGCCTTCTTTTCAGCCTATAAATAAAGGAGCTTGGCTTCATTTTCTCTCATCCCTTGGCACACCACCTCTCTCACACTTCATCCACCACCCACCACCACCATAACACCATCATCCACCACCATCATCCATTGTCCATCATAGAGTGTGTGAGTCGTCTCGGGATCCAAGATTGATCGTAAGAGTGCTTGACAATCAAGGCCATGTTTGCCTAAGTCTCTTACATCACTTGGTGAAGACAAGTGTTTAGTATAATACTTTTTATTTTTAATCTTTTGCACTTTTTATTTGGTTTTGTATTAATGACTTTAATAACTAGTTACTTATGTTGAAGGTGATCTTTCCTTATCGTTTGTCCGTGGTGTCTTGGCATTATTTTACTGTCTATATAAAATAAAAGATTTTCACCATTCATATCTCCACGGTCTATATGGAGGTATGTTGGCTACCTGGTCGGGGGTTAAGGGAACGGTTTGGTAAGGGTCTTGCCCTTGTTCAGCGTTTAGAGGTCCTGCTTGGGACCTAGGTCAATTTTAGTAGGATCTCCTTCAATGCCCATAGGTATTGGATGGCGGGGATCCAAACTCTTTGACCCCCTCATAAGTTAACTACTATTAATACTATAACCCGGCTATTTAGGACTGTATCCCTGCTGACTCAGACTACTTAGCCGAGGGTAACGTCACCGCCAAAAGCGGGGCCTACCACAATTTGCAGTAATAACTTAATTCATTATCTTTCAATAATCCGACCCTTTAGGATTGTATCCTTGCTGACTCAAACTACTGGGTTGAGGGTAACGTCGCCTTCAAAAGAGGGGCCTACTACAATAACTAAGATAATCTCTTAAACAAGTGCAAAAGTGCAAAAATAATCAAAGGTTATACTAATACACGTGTCGGATCCAAGTGATTCATCTTGTCTATCTGTTTTTATTTTATTTTTATTTTCAGCATTTAGTTAGTTTTTATTTTTCTTAGTTTAAAACATTTTTCTAACGTTTTGATTTGATTAGACGTTGAGGATAAACCGGTATTAAAAGCTCTTGTGTCCTTGGACGACCTCGGTATCTTACCAACACTATACTACGTCCACGATGGGTGCACTTGCCCATATGTGTGTTTAGTGTTAGTAAATATCGTGTTTTATAAATTTAAAACTTGGCTAAAAGTGTAAAAAGGGGCTAAAATATATATCTAAAATATATACACACCGACACACATCAGTGCCAATCTTAGCCATAGATTGTTTTGATCGGACGATCCATAAGCGTTCTCACCGTTTTCACACTTTTCACCGTTTTCCCTAAATCCTGCCCTATAATATATATGTATGTATATATATTTTATTTATACATGTATATATATATATATTTAAAAAATATATTCATATTTAAAACTGTTTAACATTTGTTGTTTAAAATTCTTACAAACAAATATATACATATATATATATACATACGCATAGAGTGATGTTCCTCTACAAAGTGTGTTTTTCCTACAAAGTGTAAGAAGTGATATTGATCATTGGATAAGTGTGTTTGATGATTGAGATCATTTTGGTAATACGTGTGTCTTAAAAATAGGCTAATTTAATTTATTAGGTGTAAATATGTTTTAAACATTAAACAATAAATTAGATATATGTATATATTATAACATTAAACAATTTTTAATATATATATATATATATATATATAATATATTTATATATAAGAATGAACTTCCATTTCAGTCCATGAGGGTTTTATGGTCAATTAGCCAAGACTTAACAGAAAAAAAAAATCAAGTTAGCCATTTGGATGAAAAGCGTTAAGAAATGAAAATCCTAAGGCTGAATTTGTTATAAATTAGATTTTTGGACTTGAATAGTTAAAATGGACAAACCTTGGGGACGAAAATAGAAATTTACTCAAACTAAAACTATATACATGTAGTTGTTATAAAATAAAGAGCAAAATGCACAGATAGTCCCTGTGGTTTTGCAAAATAACACCTATAGTCCCTAACTTTTGAAAATTACACCGGTGCTCCCTGTGGTTTGACAATTTGTTACTCGGATAGTCCCTGGAGTGGATGACGGTTAGTTTTCTCCATTAAGTGGATGTGAAATGACAAATTTACCCTTCCTCTTATCCACTCTATAAAAACAAAACAACCCCCCACCCCACCTTTCTCTCTGTCCCCCCCCCCCCCCTTGAACTTTTCACTTGATAAAGGATTCGTTTCGCACAAAAGATCTCGGATTCGTTCTTGTACATCTTAAACTGATACGGAGAGTTTTCGATTCGGTCCCCCATGAGAAGCTCACCTAGCTTTTCAACACTATCTTTAATGCCTTCAAGAGGCTTACAGAAAGGCAAAGTGTAATACCCATATGGGATTTCTGTATCTATTGAGGTTACTTAGGGAGTTAACTTTAACAGATAATTGATCACCCAGGAAAACTACCAGGAAGATAATACCCATTAACAGAATAACAGTTTCAAGACTCAAACATGATACCGAAATTGAAACCGAGATCAAGATCTTGAAGGTGCTTGAAAACCCCATCAAGAATCACAAAATTGTAGATCTTTTTAATGTACCAAGATGCAATGTGGATCTAACCTTTAAAAAGGTGACAACTTTGTACAGTTTCTAGAATCAAGCATGAAATCGAAACCAAGATCTTGAATCAGAGAGAAAGGTGGGGGTGGGTGGGGTTGGGGCGGGGTTGTTTTGTTTTTATAGAGTGGAGAAGATGAAGGGTAAATTTGTCATTTCACATCCACTTAACGGAGACAACTAACTGTCATCTACTCCAGGGACTATCCGAGTAACAAACTGTCAAACCAAAGGAAGCACCGGTGTAATTTCCAAAAGTTTGGGACTATAGGTGTTATTTTACAAAACCACAGGGACTATCCGTGCATTTTACTCTAAAATGAAATATAAAAATACTCTATGTTTTTTTGTGTGAATTTGTAATTTTAATATAATAATAATGAAAACTTAAACAAATAACAAGCAACAATGGTGAAATTAAAAGCCCATTAAACTGATCAAATAGAGTCTTGATTGGAGGGATTGTGGGTGAGTTTGAGCCGAAAGATCTGAGCTTTATTCTCATCAAACTCAAATTTTTATGGGTTATCTTTCAAGGTTTGATTCCAGAAGTGGTGGTGACGTGGTGTCACTGGGTCTTCTGATTGCAGCTTTGCTGCCTGATGAATTGGGGTTTGGAGGGGTGACATCATCAGGGTGGATGTCGGTGTGGAGACCATGGAGGAAGAAAGATGGTACATGCAACTCATCTTCACTCAAATGGTAAACGCAGAGAGAAATCACAAAGAGAGGAGAGAGACAGAAGGTGTTTAGAGAGAGAGAGTGTGCAGAGTTTTGTGGCTATTTTTATTTTATTTATATATATATATTAATGTTTAAAATGACCATTTTGCCCTTGAGGAAAAGGACAAAATAGTAGGATTTTATAAGACAAATATGACATGATTTCATTTTTGGACCAAAATGACAATAAAACTGAAACAACAGGGACCAGATGCAAAGGTTTGAGTTTTGGACTAAAGTGGCAAAAGTGACCAAACCTCAGGACTAAAGTGGCAAAAGTGACCAAACCTCAGGAACCAAAACTGAAACAAAACGGGTCGGATTTTGGGAGTCTATTTTAACGGATGTTACAGTCATAAGAGAAAGTACAAACATTGTACCTAAAGGTACTACATCAAATGCTGGGAAAACGAATTAAGCTATTGGTACAACACCACATTGCCAATTCATGTTACAAATTGATAATTGATAATATATGAACCCTCGAGTACTAAATTAATAATTAATAAAAATCATATTTTGAAGGAAAAAATATAAATATAAACAAAAGTATTTGGAGTCCGGTCCGATTTATTAGGTTTTCCTATCTGACAGATTCAAATGAGGAACGGTTAAATAGGCTTAACCGAACCAATTCCATGCCTAATCCCGCATCAACCAGTCCAGTTCGATTTTTGAACAAGCTAAAACATGTAATTACGGAAAACTAAATTAACAAATATTAAAAACATGACAATCTATAGGTGATACCAACATAAGGTGGGCATCAAATGTGTCCACACTACCTATTCTTATACGAAAATGACTTCACATCCTGAATTTTTGTTTTACCTTATTATTATGTTTAGTATATTTATATTGGGAAAAGATCAAATAGGAAGTTAATTTTCGCTAGGAAGGATAGGAAGCCATAGGATTATGACATGTGGCAAATTTTAAAATAAAGAGAAAGGGTATTTTAGTCAATCCAACTCCTTCTTCTTCCTTTTTCAAAACCCAGTAAATTCAAAAACCCACCATTTTCAAAACCCACCATCTTCAACTATTTCTTCACTTTCTATCTCAATAATCACTACATTATAGTGCGATTTTCATCACCAATCAATGATTCAGAACCCGATCAACGTGTTCTTTAGCTTTTTTTGAAGAAAACCCAGTTTAATTTCATAAAAAAATCTCGTTTTTTCCGGTGATTTTGGAGATAATCACTCGATTCGTTCGATTCGAGCGTTGATAAGTGTTTCTATCATTCAAAATTTGTCAATTGATGAAGAAATCGGCTTCGATCCATGTAAGAAATTCTTTAATTTCATTTTCATGATCTGGGTTTTTGATTTAGTCATTGTGTTTTACAATCTTTGCGGGGGTCCGGGGGCGGCAGCCCCCGGTAGCGGGGTCCCAGGGGCGGCAGCCCCTGGCGGGGTCCAAGGGGCAGAGCCCCTGGCTGGGGTTCGGAAAATTTTTTTTTTCGATTAAATTGCTGTACTAAAAACGCATCAGAAAAATTAATTTTCCATAAATTGGCTCATTTCGAAGACAGTAATTCGTAGACAATTCAGACAGTTCACAGTGACACATTTTTTAGGTGTTTTCAGTCCATTGCGTTTTAGAATGAGTCATTTTTAAGTGTTTTCTGGCCATTGCGTTTTACATATAAGACATTTCTTTGTGTTTTTGGTGCATTGCGTTTTAGGTAAAACACATTTTTATGTGTTTTCTGGCCATTGCGTTTTACAAATAAGACATTTCTGTGTGTTTTCTGGCCATTGCGTTTTACAAATAAGTCATTTCTTTGTGTTTTTGGTGCATTGCGTTTTAGGTAGAACACATTTTTATGTGTTTTCTGGCCATTGCGTTTTACAAATAAGATATTTCTGTGTGTTTTCTGGCCATTGCGTTTTACAAATAAGTCATTTCTTTGTGTTTTTGGTGCATTGCGTTTTAGGTAGAACACATTTTTATGTGTTTTCTGGCCATTGCGTTTTACAAAAAAGACATTTCTGTGTGTTTTCTGGCCATTGCGTTTTACAAATAAGTCATTTATTTGTGTTTTTGGTGCATTGCGTTTTAGAAAAATGTCATTTTTTAGGTTTTTTTTTTCATTGCGTTTTACGTAACTGGTGGTTTTTCTATTGCGTTTTACGCAACTGGGTTTTAATTTTTTTTTTTAAAATATAGCAATAGTATACTCGTTTTAAAGAAAAAAAAACGCTCGTTTTTTTGGTGCAATTTTTATAAAAAAATAATGTCGTATGAAAGAGTTATTAACGTTTAAAAAATGGGGGGGAATTGGAGGAGAGAGAAACTATTGGCTTGGATTGACTAGAATGCCCTTGAACAAACTCACGCGCCTCTTTTATTCTTTTCAATTTCCCTGATTTAATCTTAGCCCTTGATTAACTTAATGAATGGTCAAGATCACTTCCTATCCTTCCTAGCCAAATAAACTTCCTATTGTATCTCCACCCTATTTATATTTTTGTTGCTCGAATGTGACAACTCATACAAATTATGCATTGTTCTTTTTAGAGGAGGTATACTGTGTAATAAGAAACGTCTAGCATAATCTATTTGAATTGACTCGTTTGTATAGGAGTCGAGCCAAGCCAGTTTAGTCTGTAAATAAGTGAAGCTTGAGCCAAGGTTCACTTGGCTCGTGGCTCGCACATTGCTCATTTAAATTAAAACCCAAATTTGTGTGTATGTAAAACTCTAACTTACATTCGTATGGTATTTTTTAAGAGATATTGGATTTTAATAATCCTAAATTTCAATTGTTAGCCGATAATAATTTAAACTCTAAAAATTCCCTCTAACGATGCCAATTTGTAAGAATTTAGCCCCCATCGATTCTTTTCAAATTGTAAGTGCACTTAGTTCAATTAAGGAGGTTACAGGTGCACTTGAATCTATTGAGGAGAGCAAATTCTTATATGTTATATAAAAGATCAATACGGACCAAATTCTTACAAGTTGTGATCATTGGAAGGAATTTTAAAGTTAGGATTATTATCGGCCAACAGGTGAAACTTTGGATTATTAAAATCCAATATCTTTTTTTAATGAAAAAAAATGAAAATTATTGTAGTATTGAAAATTCTCGTTTGACTAGTTTAAAAGTAAACCCTTAATTTTAATATATAAATGATACCAAAAATGTTAATATATGTAAATTATGATTTATGTAATTTATAAATTATGCCTGTTATAGTTAGCTTATAGCTTTTATGTGTAATGATACACACATTTAAAAATAAACAGGTCAGCTTGAGAAGTCACAGGGTGGTTCAAAGTTTTCATTAGCTGAGCTTCAACTCAACGTGTTAACAGGGGTGAGATAAAGCTTAGAGACCATTAGGTCTTGGGTTCGATTCTCACAGGTGAGGGGGGGGGGGGGGTTTCTAGATTTATTGGTTTCCTTCTGAACTGGTGTATTGGCATTATTGCCTAATGGAGATGGATATGATCAGGTGATTTCGTTGATGGCACGATGATACTCCAATGATCCGTCAGTAATCCAAATTTGTCATTAAAAAAAATCTACTCATTTCGTAAATATGTAATTTCCCTCTGCTCGCACGCGCTCTTCAGACGCCAAGAATTGTTCAGCCCATTAATTGTTGTGTGTAGCCCAAACACAAAACCCATCTGCTAGTTTAATTTTAATTTCTAAAAGTTAAAAACCATATACTATTACACACTATCCTCTTAAAATCTATGAAATATAAATCTATAAAATATTCATAAATTATACCCATGTAACAAGTTTGGATGATAATGTCCCGTTTCATTCAAATATTTTGCTATCTTTTAAAAACATGTTTGATTGATTTATCAATGAATCATGAATTGAAACTCATTCATAAAAAAAATCTAGTGAAATTTGTTTTCCTTCATCTAAGTAATAAAATTTGAAACATCTAAATTAAATATTTAAAACATGAACAAATCAAGTGGCATAACAAACGCTTGTTATCTTATTATCATGATATTCTCATAATAAACTAAGGTGAATCAAGACTCATTCCATTCCAACCTCACTTTTCGTCCCATATTCAGGTAACCAACGCCGGATGCCACTAGTGACCAACATCTTTATGTGTGCCACCATATCTCGTCTCCCCCATTTATCACCTTCCTATGCATGTGATCGTTACCCCCTCCTATCGCTTCCAAACATTATCGTATGCGCCTCCCCTCTCCCTTTTTAGTAATAAACCTTGTGTTTGGCTCTACTCCTACCCCCCTCTCCTCTCTCACATTGTTGTCACCATTTCGCTTTTGGTTTTGTGGAACCAAACTGTTTTAGGGTTATGGTTTTTCTATTGTTTCTTTTGGTTTTATAGTTGCGTGTTCAAATTTAAGGAATTGATAAATATTATGTTGCCACACCACAATACATAGTATTATTTAAATGGCCTAGTTGATGCATTTATATTTGTAAGTTAGCTCACATAATTTGATTTTTTTTAGAATTTTGTTACGAATAAGATAATATAAAAAAGAGTTAATTACATGCTTTGTCAAAATAACGATGTTGGGTACTAAGAGTTTCAAGTAACAGATTAATGTATTATGTTTTATTTTTGTAACAATGATGGGCTCCAAGACGAACGTTTGTTAAGTTTTCTGTGAAATGCCATTTTATAACCAAAGGGACCATTTATCTAATGAACTCTATTTAATTGAAGGGCCCGTAGCTATGGTGACCACCACCTATGCTGATCAGTGACGGGCCTAGGAATTTTTTCACGGGGGTGCGAAATATTTTTAAATACTTAGACCCCTAGGTATGTAAAAAATTCGGTTTATATCGGGTCGGTCAAGTAAAACAAAATGATATCAACCTAAAATTTTTATAATAAACAAAAACATGTCAAACGTCGACAAAAATATTTAAAACATCTAGAGCTACTTTTCTAAGCAAGTCTTTCTCTATATAACATATACAACTAATTTTCAACACTTAAACAATCATCACCAAACTTCATAATTTTCAACTTTAAAATCAAGCCCTTGTTTTGATTGTTGATTCCTTCTAACTAACCATTTAAACACACTAAACTTTACCTAAAACAAAAAAATCAACCAACTAAAGTTTCAAAAAACAACAAAGCAACTAAAATTTCAAACTTCTTTAACAATTGTATTTCTCCTAAAAATCCAAATAAAACAAAAAAACAAAAAAATATATCGAACCATGCCTGAAAATAGCGATGAGATGCTGTTTTCGTGAGTTTGGTGGCCGAAATTGCGACGGGTTAGGTTATTATATTTTAGTTCAAATTAGATTATTAGATTGGGTTGGGCTTGAGTTATGGTGTGTTTATTGGGTTAAAGGTTAAGAGAAAGTTAATTGGGTTAAGTGAAAGTTAATTAGTTAAGTGAAAAGTTAATTAGGTTGTATTTTAAAAAAAATCAGTGTTTACATAACTTTTTTACAAATTCATAAGATTTTTTTCCTAAGGGGGGCGGTCGAAAATTTTCAAGGGGCGCGGACGAAAATTTTCAATGGTACGGTCGCGATTTTGCCGGAAATTTAGCACTAAATCTTATTTTTCCCACGGGTACGCCCGCCCACCTTGAGATATAGGTGGGTACGCCCCTAATGCTTGACATCTTTGACAGCCACCAGTGGCAGCCATTCTAATGCCAACCCAACTAAGACCGTGGGGTATGGTGGGGCTTGGGTTGGGGGGCATGAGTTGACACGTGGAGTTGGAGACCCCCCCCCCCCACCGGTGAGTGACATATCCGTGGGGTATGGCGGGGCTTGAGTTGGGGGCGTGGCTTGGCAGTTTATTAAAAGAAATTGCAAAAAATTTAAAAAATACACACAACATTAAAAAAACCTAAAATTTTATTAATTACAAAATAAAAAAAAACCCTAAAAACGATTACAAAATTAAAAAAAAAAACCTAAAAATTACAAAAAAAAACTAAAAACGATTACAAAATAAAAAAAACCTAGAGCGTTAGGTAAATTTCAAAAGCGCGAGCTTGTCGAACTGCCTTCGCTCCTTGCCCCGAAACTCAATGTTCGCCACCGCCACCCGGTCCTCGTGGCTTAAGTCGCCGCTCGGAATGGCTTCGTAGTAGGCCTTGAAACGATCGAGCTTGGCCCGTAGCTCGCGCCATTTATGTTGGCACGCGTTTAAGTTGTGCGGATCGTGTCCGACGTTATGTCGGTAGCTTGCGAAGGCTTCCGGCCAATATCGTGTTTGGCCGGGTTGTCGCCCATTCATAGCGTTAACGGCGCTTGTGACGAGAGCTAACTCTTCTTCGTGGGTCCAAGAGGCCATCTTCTTCGGGTTGGGGTAGCGGGTTCGTGGGATCAAGTGGGGTTGGGGTTGGACAGCAATGGTTTGGGTTGGGGTAGCTGGTGGGGTTGGGGTTGTATATATAGGGGATGTTGACTGTTGGGGGTTGAGGTGACCGCTTGGCTTGGCCAAACGGTTACAATTTAAAATTCAAACTCAAACACCCCGCTATGACATGGCCAACAAAGCGAATAGGAGGCCGCCACATCGGACCGCTAGCCCGCCCCATGCCCGGCTTCAAACCCAAGCCCCAATGGCCACGCCCCATACCCCATAGTCTAAGTGAAGGCATACAATATGATAACGTGTTCACTAGGGAGAATAAATCAAAAGCTAATGGTGTTCTAATGCAGGCACTTGTGTCTGGTGGCAAAATCGATCGGATCTGATGATGGTTAGAGGTTCTTGTGGCTTTAGAAGTCATAGATATAGATCAATTTATTTCTTAACGAGTTAACACGAAATCAATCGGCGATTAAGGGTTTTATGATAAGATCGTTGATAAAATTGAAAGCGAGTCGGTTATTAGGGATAGTGTTTCGGGTTCATTATCATGGCGACGAGCCGCTGCCATATCTTCGACAATGGTGACAGTAGGTTGTGTCTATACATAGATAGTTGCGTGTTCCAATTTCAGCCTCATATAAGTGATGTTACAGTTGGTTGAAACCGAGAAGAATGAGCTGAAACCAAAATGGTTGTCATTGGTGGCCATCGGGGATGAAAGGTCACCGTAGATGAAAGTTTGGGTAAATTATGTTGGATCTCGAAGCTTCGGAGGTTTGTCTTGTTCTCCCACGGTCGTGCTTAAGTGAGCACAGGCGTGCTTCGACACATATTTCGACTTTTGTTGGCCATCTTGGGTTAACTTCCTGACTTTTGGTGATGACTTGGTAGTGCACGGCTGTGCCTATATCCTGGCATGGACGTGCGCATTTGTGTCTTTTGCTGATTTCTTCAAAATTCCAAATTTTTGCCTCGTTTTTAGTCATTTTTCACTTCTTTTCATCTATGGCCCCTAAAAACCTGTAATTATCAAATATGAACGATTTAGGTGGTGATTCTAATAATAAGTTCTAAAAAGTACCATAAAAATGGGGTAAATATGCATATAAATTATGTATAATTGATGGTACTTCACCATGCTCGTAACATCAAGTACCTCATCATTCGCTAATTTTACCTTTCCAAAGTCACATTCTTTGAGATTCCACGGTGCTTTGCTGCAGTGTGTAGCGTGAGATGAAGCTTCAAAAATCCATGACCAGGAATCCACACTGCTCTCCACGTTACAAATTAATGCATCATCATCATTAGTATTGCGATCTTCCATCATTCATCATTGGTATTGCGGTCTTCCACAGAGTTAATTTCTTTCTTATGTTCTAAACACTGATTCCTAACGTGTACAACTTAATTGCAATCCCAACATATGAAATCTTTTGGAGTCCTAGACACGCTCAAAAATAATATGCGTAATTCCTAACGTGTACAACTTAATTGCAATCCCAACATATGAAATCTTTTGGAGTCCTAGACACGCTCAAAAATAATATGCGTATTTTATCTTATAGTATTATTTTTCACTTATACCTTTAATTTGTTAGTTTTTTCTCATAAAACTAAATACGTGGTTGCATTGAATTTTTTTGTTCGCCATTCTAGTTTTTTTCTTAACATGCCATGCCGATATAAATTTTATTGCAAAAAAAGTTGTATTCAATAGTGGTACGGTGACAAACCGAGCAGGTACTGACCGAACAACAATATCCTTGTTATCAGAACCGGTATTCGTTTTCTATGATTTTTGATTGATGCAAAACTTAGACTTTCTTTTTTGGATTACATCATACAATTTGTGTAATATGCAAATAAACTTTTTTTAGTCGTCGAAACCGAGCCTAACAAATTTTAACATCTCTGCCGCAACGAGTGGGTTTCACCCACTAGTTAACACTACTACAATACCAAGGCTGGTGATGTTCATATTTCATATACCCCTCAAGCATACTCAAATGGCAACAATGGTCCTTCATTTCCATTATTTTCTTAATAATATTTCACTTATTTCATTTGATTTTTTATACTAATAACTTGCCTCCGTCAACCTTTTAAGAAAAAATCTAAAATGCACAATTCTATTAAAAAGATTGTCAGCATTTCAATGAATTTTTTGAAAACATAGTTGTATTCAAAATAATGCACTCGTTTGTATCGTAAACTATAAATTAACATTTTTATACTAAGTATCGGTGTTGTACCCATACCGTACCGAACCAAATCGATACCGATCGAACAACATTGGTATCGGTATTTATTTTTATGGTTTTCTGTTTCGATACAGGTTTGGTATTCTTCGTATTTTAACTACCGGTATTGTACCGCCATAATTAGTATGGTATTCGGTTTGCGTTTTGTTGTGTTTTTACTCATCTTTGGTTTTCGTATTCCTACGATGCCGATCTAATCCTTGTTTTAAACAACTTTTGCACGTGCTTGCATCGTAACTCTCACGAAATATAATTACGCATTTTGGCTATCAAAGAGAATGAACTAGGTATTTATTTATTTTGAATTTGACGAGTATGTTAACTAAATATTTTTTTATGAGGTAATTGCTTTAAGGTTGTTTATATTATTTCTTTTTATAAAATATAAGTAAAAAGATTGTTGGAAGTAGAATTGTATTCAAAATAAAATATATTTCTTTTGTATTATAATTGAATTAGGTTAGAACCCTGTGTATTACACGGGTTGAATAAATGTAATTTTATACATTAAACAATAAAAAGTTAGATTTTTATGAACCCCATATATTGTACGTGTTAAATAAATGTAATTTTATATATCAAATAATAAAAAAAGTTATATCTTTAAAAATCATGTGTATTACACAGATTAAATAAATGCAATTTTGTATAATAAATACTAAAAACGTCGTATCTTTAAAAAACCCATGTATAATCGGGTTGAATAAATCTACCAAATAATAAAAAAAATTACTTCCTTAAAAACCCCATATATTACACGTGTCAAATAGATCTAAAAAGAATTATATCTTTAAAAACCATGTGTATTACACAGATTAAATAAATGTAATTTTGTATATTAGATACTAAAAACGTCGTATCTTTAGAAAACTCATGTATGATCGGGTTGAAAAATCTACCAAATAATAAAAAATATATCCTTAAAACCCTGTGTATTACACGCGTTGAATAAATCTAATTTTACATAGCAAATGATAAAAAGTTATATCCTTAAAAACTTCGTGTATTACACGGGTAATATAAATGTAACTTTGTATAGTAAATAATAAAAAAATATTTTTAAAAACCCCGCGTTTTACACGAGTTGAATAAATATAATTTTGTATACCAAATAATAAAAAAAGTTATATTTTTAATAAATTTGGATAAGATTTAATATTAATTTATTATTTATATATTTAATATAAGATAAGTAGAAAAGAGAGGTATTTGTTTTAAATCTATAATCTTACCAATTTTCCTTAAATTAACAATTTAGATTTGAGGATAATATTTTATTAAAGTATGATAAGATTTAATATTAATTTTTTACTAGATTTTTACCCGTGCCGCGCGTTGCGGCGGCAACAACGTGTTTGCGACTACATTAATGTCGTAAAATAATTGCTTAGTTTTCTTTTCTTTTTTTTCAATAATTACACTTAGCGTTCGCATTTGTTAGTATAGGATTTCAATAAAATTAAAAAAATCTATACACGCCTCTAAAGTCAATGATTTTACTTAATAAAAACATTATTTTAACATATCTTATAAAATAACCTAAATCTTCTATTTTTGATAACACAAAAATTAAAAATATTGTATGTCTGTAATATATCCAGATATCTTTTTTAATTCATTTTATTTTTATCAAAAGAAAAACTACGAAGTGAAAATGAGGATACATGCTTTTAAAACAGTCATTTTTTATAATTATAAGAAACTAATGAATTACGATTCTTTGAGAATTTATAATTTTTATCAGGATTTTAAATATATATTATTAGGTTCTATACTTCTATGTACAGTTGGATTTTGAAAACCATCAAACAAAACTGTCTTAACTCTCTCTCTTGAATTACCACCGTATTGTTCTCCTCTCTTTCCCTCACTCTACTTCTCCCCACACTAACATCGCCATAGCCACACCACCTCCACCACTCCAAGTCCGCCGCAACCATTACCACAATCGCTCACCAAGTTCCAATATTTTCTCCTACGATTCTCTAGCTTCTATCTCTCTTTGAAAACCCTATTTTTCTCTCTAAACACCCAAACTTTTAGCACATCAACCTACTGAAAGACCAAATCTGAAAGACCGGAGAGTGGTGGTGGCTGTAGTACCTGGCGATAAAGTGGTTGTGGGTACGGTGGTGAAACCGCCTCTCAGCAGCGACGGTGGCGGTAGAACCCATTGGTTGACCTCGAAGGTGGTTCATCGCCTAGGCGGACGACGATGATGACGAAGCCATCATCTGCAGGAGGTGGTCTGTGAAAACTGTATTTGTGTGTATGTTTCTTGGCGTGTGTAGACTGTGTTTATTTGTATGTAGGTCCGTTGAAACGAAGCTTTAGAGAGAGAAAGGGTAAACTTGTAATTGTGTTGGTGGCACTGTAGCCACCGACCTTTTGTTTTAAGATTATATAAATTTATTTAATTAATATAAGATAAGTATAAATTTGAGGATACCTTTAATGAATGACACGTGTCCAAAAGTTGGTTTCTTTTATTATACCAGACTAGCGGTAAGACCCGTGTGCAAACACAAGTCGTTTCTTAGAAAACCATGCATAACACATATTGATAGAACATATAGATATGTGTATAGATATTGTACGAAAATGTGTTATCTATTATAGCTAAAAGACAACTATAAGTAAATATAAAAAATATTTAACAAACGTAATAAAAGATGTCTAACAAACTTAAAAAAATTCATCAGTTACATATGATTATTTCCGTTCTCTTATTCAAAAAAGAGAGTATCCACCCATTGACAATGTAAATTGTTATAAACATAAGTACATATAAAAGATGTCTAACAAACTTAATAAAATTCGAATACAACTTAACTTTAACAAACATTAACTAAGAACATACGATCACCTGCCTAAACAACACACACCAAACCTCACTCAAGAATTTGTTACGTAGCAACATGTCCTTTGCTACATGTTGTGATCTGGTTAAATATGCTACTGCAAACAATGTAACAGCTGATGATCCAACAATCTCCCTATACAACAGATGATACGAAAACCCTTCTTTATTACTGATTTTTATTTCTCATCAACATCTCCCTGATTTGTCCTTTGAATTGTAGTTCAAAGTCCAGGGAGAACATGTCTTCTTCATCATCCCTCTCAAGTTGAAGGTCTAACAAATCTTGGAGATCGTATGCATTCAGATTATATGCACTATCCATTTTAATCTCTTCAACACTACCATCTGATCTGATCAAAGTCAATACTTGGGTTTTTGAGCATGACTTCCACTTTACTATTTTTGGATCAGTTGGTTTTCTTGGGCAAAGAATTACTGAAGATGAGTTTGGTGATTGTGGTCTGCTAACTAAATTTGCAATTGATTCAGACAAATCAGATGATGAGAGAAGGTTTTTCAAAGTACCGATTCTTAGAGACAGAGCAGCAGTTGTAGGATAGACTGGGTTTTGAAGAACATTTGAATGTTCAGCTCTAACTTCTTCCAGCTTTTTGTAGGCTCAACTATCTTCAGTTTAGACCATCTGGCAATGGATCTAACTGGACCATAACCAGCAGCCACAAGCTCTGCTCTCATTCTTTTAAACTTCAATACCTCATCTGAATCCACTATTTTGACTTTCTTCCAATTAGGTGGAGTTGGCTTTACCAGAGGATCATTGTTCATTTTTGTGATTCTATCGATCTCTTCTCTAAGAGCATCTACTAACAAGTTTTTGAATTGATCTTCAGTTGCCTTATATGGTTTGTACTTCATAATTTGTGCAACATAAACATCCCTCGGTTTCATCTGAAGTTCAGGATTTACTGGCCTCTTAGACATGGATTTACTGACGTCTCTAGCATAGTCTTCAAGTTTTACGACTTTGCTAAGCTGAAATGATAAAAACCTCTGGTATTCCCTGTCATCCATCCCTATGCTTTTCTCCGTTGCTATAACCTCAGCCTGTGATACTTTTAATTTCAGATACTCATCTAAGTTTTTAGGCTTCTTATAGCCATATAAAGATGGGAAAGATCTTTTAGATGGATCCTCTATTGTGAAGAATGGTTCAATTTCAACTTTAACAATAACTAACTCTAGCAAATATTGAGCTTCCAGAGGAATGACTGACGGTGGTGTAGCAATTGTAAGAGATGAAGTAGGTTCTCTGGGTGGAAATGACGAACATTGACTGTTTTGAATGGAGGCAGATGATACCGGGATTGCTGATTTAATCTCCTCATCATCTTCTAACACAATATGAGTTTTTCTCTTACGTGTGGAGGTGATTTATGGTGAAGGAGAATGTTTTGGTACTGAAGATGAACGTATGGGAAATCTTTGTGACGTTGGAGATGGTTGGATTGTGGTTGGTGTAGTCAAAATGATCTTGGCAGATGTTTGACAAACTTCTGCTGAAACAACTGGTGTCTCAGCAGCTGTTTGGTAAACATCTGTTAATACTTTTGTGTTCCCAGCATCTATTGACAGAATGGGTGATGATGGTGTGGAAGCTATTTTCTCCTTCTTTTGTAGTGGTTTTTTTTAAGAAGGTTGAGATTTAGGTTGAGCAGGGGATACAATTTCTGTAGGATTAGCTTTTGAATCTGGTGGCAACTTTCTCAGTGAATCTTTCTCCCCCTTTTTGGCATCATTATCATCATCATCATCATCATCATCATCTTTCTCAAAGATTGATGTAGAGGTGGAGCCAGTAAGTTTCAATAGATGTTCCTTAATGTTCATAATCTGCTTGTGTGTCTTTATACCTGGCATCAACCAAATTTCTGATAAATTCCAAACTGAAATTGCGGTTACTTTCAGCCAAATTCCTCTGAGCTTGAAGAATGGGTTGCATAGAACTCCAAAGCTCATTGGCAATTTCCTGTCTGGTAGGTTGACTTTTAAAAAGCTCTATCATCTGCTTAATCAATTCTTTCATTTCAGCAACATCTGTTTCAATGGTAAACACTCTAACCGTCAAATCCTTATAAGTTAATTCATCACCTACTTTAACAGGATCATCTGAATTCCCACCTGTAGTGGTTGTATTAGTTTTGATAATAGGAGAAGTCTCCGTATCATCAGAAACAGATGCCCCTTTTTTTTTGGTTCTGGGGACTTCCCACTGAAGCAGAGATTACAGTTGTAACCTCATCAGTAGTTGCCCTCAAGGGAGTCTTAATGATATAACCACTGTCCAACTGGTCACCAATGGGTTCAACAGTTGTAGTGGCTGCTCCACTTGAACTACCACCAAGAGTTTCGTAATACTCAACGGGGATAACCTCCTCAACTGTTTGTAGGATAGCAGATTGAATTGGTTCACACACAGTCATTTGTTGTGATCTACTCTCAGTAATGTGTGCATTAGAGGAACTGTTTTCTTTCTAAAATTCAATTGCTTCAAACATAGGTAATATTGTTGATGGAACCTGAGTCGAGGGTTGTGGTGTAGAAAGCGTGATTGCCCTGGGAGAGGGACTTTTAAACATACTTTCATATGAAAGGTCTACTTCATGTTGTGGTGTCCCTGTGCTTACAACATGATCCTTTTGTGAGGATACATGAGGAGTTTGGATAGGTTGAGATCTTTCCAACAACTGTGAGGAAGTAGCAGCAGTGGTTTCAAGTGACATTTGTGTTGTCACTGCATTAACCTCTGGGATCTCATCTTCCAAAGGAACCTTTTTATTTTGTTTGCTTTTGGTGGGCTTTTTGGATGTGACAACTTTCTTTTTGCGTTTTCCTAGTGTGTGTTTCACAACACCGGTTATGGTGTCATGATCACCAGGAGCAGTTGGCTCAACAACAGAAGTTTGAGCAACTGATGCGGACGCATCTAAAACAGGCTCATCCTCCTTTGTTTCCGTTGTTGAAACTTTTGACTCTTTATCCATAAGTTTAGTAAAAGTTTTACTTGTAAGACTATTTATTTGAAAAGCTACACCTTGTTCAAAATTTGTTTGTGACACTTATTTTCGTAGATAGTAGCTTAGAAGTCTTGGATACAACAGAAAAGCATTACTACGAACACCTTTTTTCAATTTTTTCACATTTTTCACATTATTCAACAAATCAGAAAACAGTGCTTGTGATAAATTGTAATCAGATTTTGTTAAAATAGCATAACCCAAATACTAAATGTTCAAAGGTATCTCATTAAATGCGGTGGTCTTGGCTGAGAGACAAGTTAAAAGAGTATGAAACAAAAATTTCATTGGCGGAGGGAGTTTAGTTTGTAGATAGTAACTTCCTTTAATTGTGCATCATACCCTCTTTCAATGAACTCTGTATGAAGTTCAAGTTTTTCAAAGTTGGTCTTACCTCCCAAGTCGTCCAATGCAAATGTAGTGTAAATTGTAAAGGGAGAAATTCGTACCACACTTTCCCCGACCTTAGATGTGATGGCAACTGGATTATTATCTTCAGACTCTATTTCAGCATTAAACCAAAATTGTCGGAGTGTTTCTGTATGAACCGGAGCATCAGCAGTAAGAATTGATTTGTATTTTGATGACGTTAAAAGGTCAATTACTGAGTGATAGCTGGTATTTTTGTTGGTTTTCTCGAAGATGGGGAGATAGTTGTGAGGGTTTTTGATGTTCAGAGACATGATTAGAGAAGAAGGTGATTTGGGGATGAAACAGGGTTTAAGTTGGAGGGTTTTTAATATGTTGGAAACTGTTTTTGAGAATTTTGAATTTGAGACGGCAGTGGTAGAACCTCGATTTAGGGATGAAACAGCTTTTATATAGAGAGAAGAAGTGAATGCTGACGTGGTAGTAGTTACAAATATTTGATGGCTAAGATCTGTCCACGTCAGAACCTCTCTTGCGACAACCGATGACAGTTGTTTGGAAACCTCTGTTGGTCGTTGGGAACAGTGTGAGTCAAACAGTCGTTAGATAAACAGAAGTTATGAGAACAGATGATTACTTTCAGCAGTTGTTTTATTTTTAGCTAACATCTGTCCACGTCAGAACCTCTGTTGTCATAATGGATGACAGTCAGCAGTATAGTAAATCAACGGTCATTAGGATAAACAAAAATTATGACAACAGGCGGTACCCTTTAGCAGTGGATGTATTTTTAGGCAAGCAGAAGTTTCAAAAATAGTTGTTTTCAATCAGTGTAACTCAACGGTCGTAAGTCTAACATCTGCTATTAGCCCAACCACTGTTAGTATCAAATCCTCTGTTAAGCATTTTAAGATGAATACCATCTGTTGTTCGTTAACATCTATTCGTTAACATTTATTCATCAGCAGATACTCTCTTTTGTCAAACTTTAGCTACAACACACCTTTTATAACAGCAAAATATACCGTAAATTCTCCCAAAAAACTGTTATTGATAAACAAAATTATATAATGATACTTAGGAGTGACTGAAATAATTATGACAACAGACGGTACCCTTTAGCAGTGGATGTATTTTTAGGCAAGCAGAAGTTTCAAAAATAGTTGTTTTCAATCGGTGTAACTCAACAGCAGTAAGTCTAACATCTGCTATTAGCCAAACCACTGTTAGTATCAAAACCTCTGTTGAGCATTTTAAGATTGAATATCATCTGTTGTTCGTTAACGTCTGTTGACCCATAGCAGACCTTTGCATCTTCAGACATTTATTCATCAGCAGATGCTCTCTTTTGTCCGACTTTAGCTACAACACACCTTTTACAACAACAAATATCGACTCCTTGTAATTAGGTCTTACCAGAAATTCTTCCAAAAAATTGTCATTGATAAAAAAAAATTATATAATAATACTTAGGAATGACTGAAATAATTAAAAAGAAGATGCGACAACAAAGATTAATAGTATTAAAATTTATTCATTTAGTCAACATTGGTAAATCAAGAGTCGTTAGCATACATAGTTGTTTCATAAGAAGGTTCGAATATATGACAACAACAACAGATGTTCTCTTTTACCAAACTTTAACTACAACAGACCTTTTACAACTCCAAATATTGACTCTCTGTAATTTGCAGGAGCATAGATTCTTCAAAAAACTGCTATCAATGATCAAATTCTGAACATTTCTTTTATCTTTGCACTCATCTGTTCACCATCAAACCAACCCTTGATACCATTAAACCTCTGTTGACTTACCAAACAGATGTTTAGACACAATTCAACATCAACATAAGCTGTTCACCATCAAACCAACCCTTGACACTATTAAACCTCTGTTAACTTACCAAACAGATGTTCAGACACAATTCAACATCAACATAATCTAAATCTTACTCAAACACTAAATAAGTAAAACTAAAACACAACATAGATTCATAATATTAAAATTTATTCATTTATTCATGACATTAAAATTAAAAGTCCAATAATTATATCACATACTGAACAACATTATAGTTCAAATCTAACAATAACAGCAAGAATTAAGAAACTTTAGCTTCAACTCCATCGATTGTTGAACCTCTCGATGTATGTCCTTCAGCATCGCCATGAACTCCACGTCTCTATCACTGCACTCTATATTACTGACAACACAAAGCTCACGAACGGAAGTTGAAGGCATCCGCATAAGATCTCTTGAAACCTGCTCTCTCGTGAACAGGCCAACTTGCAATCCATCAAAACATCTCTTCAGCTCTTGAAGAGTAGCCCTATCTTCATACACCTGTTCCTCGATTTGCCTGACAAAACGCTGCTTTAAATCATCTGATTTTGCAAAAGTGAATGACACCATTTGAATAAACTATATTACTCGACTTTCCTGAAAGTATGATATCTGAGTAGGAAAACGTGATGAAAAACAGGTGAAGTGACTATGAGTTTATATACTGAAATATGTAACAGTGAAAACGTGTAGATTTAATATAAACATATTAATGTATATTTCAAAACAGCAGTCTTTTAATGCAAAAACCTTTTCAAACCCCAACTTTTATGGGAAAACTGTAAAATTAAGTACCAAGAAACCCAAGGGACAAAATTTCGAAGTTCAAAGAACAAAAGCAGATTATCACAATTACAATTAACCTCTTCATTTACCATTAGACGCGTTTTTAAACTCTATAAAAGAACGATGATTACTTTTGATTCAAAACATCAACAAATTGTCCTACAAATCACTTTCTGTCAAAAATTCTTCCAAATCAGAAAAACCAACAAAAAATCTACATGGTAAACTTCAGCTTCTACCACTGGTCAGACACCAGCGTTGTTAAAACACAATTCTCGATGTGGTCACTCAAAGAACAAAGAACAGACGAAGAACTAAACAGGAAAGTCGACATAATCAATTACACTAATTATAACAAAACCTGGAACAGCATAGCATTGCTCGATGAAGTCTTCCACTCTCCTCCATCAGAGTTCCAGAAGAATGCATGTAACGCCCAAATTTTTCTTTTAAATTATTTAAATAATGACCTGCTTTATCTAACGAAATTTGGGCATGACCCATTCGTAAAACGAGCGGTCCCTTGTTTTTCACATTCAAAATATATGTTTAACACGACACTTTTTTAAAGGACATAATAAATACCATCAAACAACTTTGACACACATATGAAAATCATTAAGTTCAAAATACATAACAAGAACTAAGTTTTAACTACTAGTTATAGACAAAGCAACCATAATATTAAACATTTGTCTTCTTTACAAAAGTAGCGGAACATGAGACGGGCCTTGAAGTGTGTTCGAACCGAGCGAAGCTTGAAAGCTAAACTTGTGATTTACCTACATCACCACAACAAAGTAAACTTATTAGCACTAAAATTCTTTCCTTTAACTCAAGAATCCAACTTACCGACTTGTAACCATTATGACATCCGCAAACTTGTAAATTACTACATACTTTCATTCTTTCTCACAAGTATGTTCCAAATGGAACGTCATACCATTCTTTCTATTCTTGCATTCTCATCCTTCGACCCGTTCATAAAAGGGTCCACACAAGTACTACTTTCATACACGATTCCATTCAACACATCTAATGTTAAACACAACAATATAATAAAATCATGAATTGTACAAGTAGCGTACCTCGGTCTTGATTCCCTTGTTGCTTCGCTTGACTTGAACTCTCTTCCTTAACACCTATATATAACCATTCATTCTTTTAATTTATGTCTCATACCCAATTAGACACACCAATTGATAAAACATCATACAATTTACTCATACTTCATAAACACATTAAGACTAACATCTTTATTGAGGCATTTTGTCAAACACTTGGTGTGCATAACATGAACGAAGCATAAGGTATAAGTGTTCAAAGCATGGTTCTACTAGTTCATTCTTAGATCATTAAAAACAACCAATATTTCCCACAATAATCATTCCAAATCAGTTTTTAACTATCACTAATTCATCAATAACAATTCTCATACTTCCCACTACAATAATTTGCATATAATTTCATTCATGTTCTTCATTATCTCTCTAATTCAAGTGGGTTTATGCTTCAAATCATCCAACTATCTAGAATCAAACATATTACTTGTTCTATTGTGCAATCCTAACTTATAACTACTTATAACTACATAATTATTCACATTTACTTCAAGATTGGGTTGAAACCCACTTTCTACAAAACATCAAAACAGAAATTTCGACTTAACAATGGTTGAACAAGCTTAGATTACTCGACTTAGGGTTCATGCATCCAATAGAACTCTTAATTTCCTTCTGATTTTGAGGATTTGTGAACTTAGGGTTTTCTCTTGGCCCTCCTTTGGCTCTGGTCGATTCCCATAGAACACACATAGTGTGTTTTATGTTTTAATTTCTTAATTAATAATTTCTATTTGTTGGTGCAGTCATCTGTCGTCTTCGTCTTATGTCGAGTCTCAGTCTCGTTGCAGATCCGATCAAGCATGACATCACATGTGACATCACATTGATGACATCACATGTGACATCATGAATCATGAATATTGAAATTGGCCGTTTGTAGTTTTCTAGTTCATTAGAAAGCTATTTGATGATTGGACCATTAAAGGGTCCAATGAGAAGTTTTGATGAGAAGGTCCAATGAAGTGCTTATGTTTGAAGGTTCAATCACATGGAAGGGTTCACTTGAAGGTCAAATCATAACAATGAAGATTCGCTTTTTCTGCAATGTGGAAGTTCGCTTTTACGGCAAACATTGAAGGTTCGCTTTTATGAAATTATGAGGTCCGCTTTTATGGTTGTTGTCACTATAAGCGGACCAGATTTAGTATAAATAGGTTGTTATTTCATTTCAGTTGTAACGATTCCAGATTTGATACCGAGGTATTGCCGGTGTTCCTTGTAACTATAAATGCTGTAAAATCAATATACAAGAGGTTTAAAGTGTGATTCTAGCTGTATTCACGTCCGTTTCTTTGTTTCCGCCTCTGAAACGGATTTGAGCTCTTCCGAAAGACTCGTTTAGGTCGAAACACGATCCTACAATTGGTATCAGAGCCAAGGAGGAGGAGATCTCGCATATACAGCTCGTTTTCATCACTTTTTCTGCTTCTACACCTTTCTTTTTCGAAAAAACAGAACTTTTTACGGTTAGAATCGCTTTAAACTCACACAGTGTATGCGTAATCATGTATTAACAAAACCTGGAAAATTTCAGAACCAAAATCGGCTTAAAATCGATTCAAATTGAACGTTCGCTTGAAAGTTGTTCGTTCTTTGCTGACGTCATATAGATTCACTTATAAATACCAAGGTTCGCTCAAATGGTTTCATAGTTCTTGGTCCGCTCATAGTAACATTTGTGGTCCGCTTTTAGGAACATATGGTCCGCTTTTAGTAACATTTGTGGTCCGCTTATAAAGACATTAATCTGGTTCGCTTTTGTGACCATCATAGTCTAATTCAGATCTAAAGTGTTTCAGTATTTCACGTGATAATGCATTGAGTTGTGTGAACCGATTGAAAAAGGCTGTTGGATATTGAGTGTTATTATCGATTTTAGACAAGTGTTTTGATCTGGCACTGTTATAATAAATCAATTGTCGGCTACTGTTATAATAAATACAAAGTCAAATCGGTGCAATAATTCACACAGTCTGATAAATCGGTTATAATAATTCACTGTTATAATTGTCGGCCACTGTTTTTGGTGATGTTGAAAGTATTTGAAGTTTCATTATATTAGAGGCCCAATAATTCATTAGTTATAAATCGGTGCAATCAGTGGATGATAAATGTCAAATGTCGGCTGCATGTAATCATTTGAGTTGAACTTTTATTGTTGAGTGTATTGGGCGGCCCTATCAAAAACTTATCAAAACAAATCGGTTTAATAGTGATGTTATTCATTGGCCCATGTGTTGTTAATCATGTTCACCGCCCAAAAGGCCCAATTAAAAGTTATCTTAATGAAAAGTCAAAGGCACCGTCCCACTAAAATTGTCATCACCCATTAACAATTTGGCCCAATCCCATCATTTTGTTATAACCGACCCACCAACCTAAAAACTATCCAATCATCTTTAAAAATCAACTTGTTTTTGTCATTATTTGATATAAATGTTGATTTGTTGTTGTTAAACGGCCCAAATCACTCGAAAGGCTCAGTTAACAGTTGGAGTTTAGAGTTGTATTCATTCAAAGCCCATATTACCTGGTTCATCATATCAAGCTCATTCATTCAGTGGTGATTTCATTCAAACCATATTGGAACGAGTCCGCAAATTTTCGACACGAGTTCGATTCAACCATTACACACGTTCATAATTTGTCAGTTCGTTTGATTTCAAACTCGGTCAAGGTCGTGAAGTGTAGTGAGATCATTTGAAAAAAATCATAGCTGTCCGCTCAATGTGTCAACTTTCAGTCCGCACAGAAAATTCATCAGTTCGAGTACCAGTTCGTTTCCATTAATTGATAAATCTTTAAACTGATTGTGTTTTTTGTTTGTGTGTTGTCAGGTATTTCCCGAAGCATCATCTGAGTTTTGAAACATGGCTGAAGAGTTCTACAATGCGTTCGCGACACCCGTTGCCCCTGTAACTCCTGCTGAAGCGTTGTATAATGAGAATGAGACGGGAACTCATCAAAAACCACCGAAACTCATGTACATTGAAGATTTTCAAGGTTGGAAGAACCGATTCGAGAATTGGGTTCAAGCTTACAGATTCGACGCATGGTGTTCTTTACTGAAAGACTACGAGAAACCAAAGAATGAACGCGGTTTGGAAAAGGGTTTCAATGATTTTACTGAAGCTGATAAGTTGAAGTACACTAGTGAGAAAGTGATGATCAGCATCCTTCAGCAAGCGGTTAAAGAAGATATCTTTGTCTTACTTCAACATAATGGTACAGCTAGATCAATCTGGGAAGCGTTGATTCAGAAATTCAGAGGGAGTACTGACATGATCAAAAACAAGAAGGCATTATTGAAGAAATCGTTTGACATGTTTACTACATTTGATCATGAAACTACGAAACAAACCATTGATAGATATTGTCATCTGGTATTGGAAATGGGTAGGTTGGATATAAAGAAAGAGGACGATGAGTGGGTCGATAAACTAGCTGAGGCGTTACCACAGCACAAGTGGGGAACATATTTGATGGTTGTGAAACTTATGAGAAAGTCCGAAAATATGAATTTGGCTCAGTTTATTCAGAAAATCGAAGAGCAGGAGCTGGATATTCAAAAGACAGCTATCATGACAAATCCAAATGCAAAGCAAGATGTCAGTCTGTACTATCGAGGGAATAAGTTTGAGACCACTCCCAGTCAAAGTCCAAAGATTAGTACTGCATTTAGTGCTGATGGTTCTGCAAGTCCAAATGCAAGTACTACAACTCAAAGTGGTGGATCTACTTCATCATTCTCAAGCTTTGATCCAAACAGTAACACACCTAGCCCTCAGAAGCAAAATTCTACAAATCTGCAGTGTAATGTGACCTTGAACATTCAGAATGGTCAACCTTTTTCTCCTGAGGTGGCAAAGCAACACATGGCATCTCTTGTCGCCATGTTAGAGTCGTATAAGAGTTTGATTGCCGGAAGGATTGGTAATCCGATGCTCACAAAAGAAGATTACAACCAAATCGATGCAGAAGAGCTAGAGCTGATGGATGTGAAGTGGTGCTTAGCTAGTGCCTGCAGGAGAGCTGAAAAATTTGAACAGATTACGGGCAGAGACGAGTTCCAAGGAATGGCTGCTTCTCCACTTGGTTTTGACAAGTCAAAGGTTACCTGTTTCCGATGTAAAGGAAAAGGTCACTTTAAACGGGAATGTAAGAACCAAGAGTCAACTGGTAGTCAAGAAAAAAGCAATTACTATCAGAAATCAATCTTTCATCAAATCGATCAAAAACCTCAACAAAAGGAACCGCAATCTGCTCATGGGAAAATGATTGAAGAAGCCAATAGGAAAGCTTATTATGGGATAATAGATCAAAGTGATGAGTTTGTTGCACAGGGATTTAGCTGGGACAAGTATATACCTAGTGGAACTAAATCTGATGTTGCACTTGTTACCAGGATTCTGGATCAAAATGAAGATTGTCAGAAAAGGATTCCGATATTTCCAGATCTTGGAAGTGATGTTGATACGGATGATGAGGAAGAGTATCTTAACAAATGTAGAAAAAGCATTGATCCTGACAGTTTTAATTTTTTCTATGCAGATAAAGTTGAAATGCTGAATCAGAAGAAGATTGCTCGATTGCAGAAAGAGCTAGAAGCAGCAAAGTTACTCGCTGATGAAAAGGCGAAGACTGAAGCTGTAGAAACAAAAGATGAAGCAACTGCTGAGATTGCAACAGAGAAGATTGTTGAAGTAGAGAAAGTAGTGGAGAAAGTTGTCGAAGTCGAGAAACTCGTGGAAATTGAGAAAATAGTTGAAGTTGAAAAGGTGGTCGAAGTAGAAAAGATTGTCGAAAAGATTGTTGAGGTCGAGAAACTTGTAGAAGTTGAAAAGACTGTCGAAGTCGAAAAGATAGTTGAAAAGGTGGTTGAAGTTACTAAGCCTTGTGAGAAATGTTCAGAACCTTGCAAAGAGTGTGCTGAGAAAGACAAAAAGATTGTCGACTTAGAAAAGATTAAGGAAGATCTACTGTTTGATGTGAAGTATGTGAAAGAGTCATACGACGTATTGAACAGGACAGTTGACAGTTTGAAAAGAGCAAATGCAGAATTTGAAAAAGCAAATGACAAGATGAGTGCAACTTTGATGACAAAGCAAAGTGTCATAAATGATTATATTGAAGACTGTGCTAACTTGAAGAAGGAGTTGGAACTTGAGAAAATAGAAAGTGAAAGGATTAACCGATTGTTGTTGAGTTACACTACTTGTGATTATCTGATTGATCGGGTTTATCCTACTGTTGCAGGTCTTGAAGCGTTCAAGAAGAAAGAAAAAGATAAAGAAGAGGATAATGGTAAGAAACCAAGTGTCAAGTATAACAGATGTCCGCCTCCTATCTTTGAGAGTTATTCCCCCAGGAAACCAAATGAGGAACAAGTAGACAAGGCTCTAAGCATCAAATTAAAGTCTGAAATCACTGATGAATTACCAGACAATATTGATGTTACATTCACAGCGTCTGACACTGATCATGAGTCCGAGTTAGTTAAGAAAGTTGTCGATCAGGTGTTGGATATGGATGAAGAGTCAAAGTTGGAGTCTAAGTTGGATAGTTTGAGTTTGTCTGAGAAAAGTCCGAGTTCGCCGGTTAAGAGGGTTTACAATAAAGAATTTCTGTTATCAAAATCTAATTTGAATGATGGATCAATCAAAGTAGCATATACATTGAATGATTCAGACAAATTATATTCTGATGAGGAATTCCCAATAAGAAGTGTCAAAACTGAAATGATCAAACAGGTTTCCAAATTAACAGAAATTAATATTTCTGAAATAAAAGATGTAAATCTTACTGAAAAACCTAAAAAGTACACTTCAAGAGTTCAACAGAGATTGAACAAGAAAAAGGGTTATGATTATGGTTCAGGTTATCGAAAGAAACCAAACCATAATGGTAATCTCAAAAAGAAAGGTCTTGGTTTCAATTCTTCAGAAAATTATAAAAATCAGAAAACTTATAAACCAAAAACAAAATTCGTTTCAGGAGAAAGTTCAGAGGATGAACAGAAGAAACCGTTCTGGAAGCAGTCCAATCAAGAGTTTCTTGCTGAAGTAAAGAAGAATGTGAGGAAGTTTGCTTCGAGAGTTGATAGAAGAACCTGTTTCAAGTGTCAAAAAGTTGGACACATTGCTTGGAACTGCCAAGAGTCCATTTATTCAAAACAGGGAGTGTCTTCTAACTCTGATATGAAAAAGAAATGTGTTGATAAATCGACTTTGGAAGTTGGTGAAACTTCAAAACGGTTTTACAAAAGACAAGTCGATTTGAGTAAACAAAAATGGGTTGTTAAATCTGAGAGTAATTCTGACAATGAATCTGATTCCATAAAATCAGAGGAGTCATTGGTTGATAAAAAGATTGTGAATTCCGTTCCAGTGGTGAACGATGAGAATTTTCCGAAATTGTCAAAAGAAAATTTGATGAAGAAAGTTGGAAAGACTGAGATTTCAAATCAATTCTTCGCTGATAAAGGAGAATTTGATGTTGAAAAGGCTTTCAACGGGAAAGTCAAACATATTTTTGGGAAGATGGTTGATAAGAAGGTAAAGGGTGCTAAAGAATTTTATAAATCAAAATGTTGGTGGGACAGATGTGTTCCAAAGTCACCCAAGGCTGGTGAGGCTTGGGTGGACATTATGTTTGAGTAAAACACCGGACTTGCCGGAGATCCCAAGTTGGTAATCGTGGATCAGGAATCGGCATCTTTCATGTTTAATTAGGATGATTTGAAAGTGTTTAAAATTGTCAAAATTTTACAGGTTTAAGGACTATGCCGGAGCTTCCAGGTTGGTAAGCGAGGAGCAGGTATCGGCATTTTTCTTTAGGAATTTGCTACGGTAATGTCAATCATGCAAACGGTAAAAAGGTTTGTTTGTGTTTGTTTACAAGTGGTTAGTAGATTTGTTTGTGCATAACTTGTGCATATGGTAAATCAAGGACATTAATTTGTACTTGCATTTTCCTACAAGTGATTGAGAGACAAGATGATGAACCACATCCCCGAATTTAGCATTGATATTCCTACAAGTGGTAAAATCAAACAAACTTATTTTCCGGAAAAATCATTTTGATTAAAACAAACTTAAGTGTTTTGAAATCTAAATGAGAAAATAGTTTGTTGATAGGGGGAGTTCTGATTGTTTATGCCAAGTGAATGGCGAATTGATGCAATTTGATATCGGTTGTCATGTTTCTGTACAGTTTGTTTTCAATTTTCATTAATGTGTTTGCATTTTAGGGGGAGTAGAAAATTTCTGAAAATCCAAAAACATTAGAAAATTTGAAAAAGACAAAAACATGATAAAAACCAAAAATGAGTTTGTTGTGAAAAAGAGGAAATGATAGTACATCAGTGGACTATCACAACATGCTAAAGATTTGGAAAGTTTAAAAGTATTAAACAATCTTATTGTGGATGTGTCAGTAGATTTTTGCACATTTAATAAACTGTGACGAGATATAAACCGAAATTTCAAACTTGCTTGTTCTGTGGGTTAACACAAACTTGGATATATAGGTAACCCCTGAAATCTTGTTTGAAAGGTCCCTTATTCTGAGATACTAGGTCTTTATGCTCAGTGATATCTGGGGTATTATCCCGGGACTTCTGCTGTATGGAAGTACTGACCTAGTCCCCGGATAATACTTTCTGCAAATGCTTGAAAAAGCGCCGCCCTCAACAAATCGATGAAACAATAAAATTGATAGTCATTGCTGTTGTAAAAAAGATCCTCTAAAGGGGACCCACCAAAAGTCGAGCCGTCATCTCTCTGCTGAACGGAAGTTCTGACCTGAGCTCTCACGGTTTCGCACCTAACCCCTTACAGATATCATCTGTGGTATACTCACTTGTAAGACTGAATATTGGGATCTGGATACGGGAGTATATTCAAGTAGTGGGACACACGGATAAGTTTTAGTTTCTAAAACATTAATATCATATCTCAGAATAGTTGAACTTTGTGTGAAAATTTAAGTGGACCAGTATGCTGACAATCTAGGTAAATTGTTTAAAACTTAAAATGAAATGTAGCTTAACGGTGTTGGTGATTTGTCTCATAAGCTGATATGATCCTCTTACACAAACTCTCAAAAATAATGTTTGTAAATATTTCTTTATTGCGTTTTATTTCTCTTATGTCAAAAATCCAAAAAGATTTTAGTGTGTTTTAGCATAAATTTTTGAAAAAAAATACAAAAATATTTTCGACAACTGGTATTGAAAAGCTGATTTTCAAAATTCCGGGTGCTAAACTTGATGAACAGATGGTTTGGGAGAGTGTGTTGTTTTGAAAATTAAAATGATATATCTTCAAGTGGTTTATCAAAGATTAACATTGTAACATTATCTTTGATTGTATAATTTCTGCAAGTGAATCATTAGATCTTTACAAGTTATCATCAGAAAATTTATTTTTGGGTAGAGGATGTGCAGGTTTCTAAGTGATAGAGAACCAGGTTCCGATACCTGAAGAATTTGAGATTTCAACATGCTAGACTGCGATCCCAATATATCGAAAGGGGGAGTCTGAAGACATCTGAGTAGAGATTGGTCGTGGAGAGTCTGTTGATGATGATGAAAAGAGAAGAGAAAGATTTGAGGATGCTTACACTGTGAGAAAAACTGAAGTCGTTGAAGACTCGACACTTAAGACTCGTCAACATCTGAGGGGGAGTCTGTTTGTGCAGTCATCTGTCGTCTTCGTCTTATGTCGAGTCTCAGTCTCGTTGCAGATCTGATCAAGCATGACATCACATGTGACATCACCTTGATGACATCACATGTGACATCATGAATCATGAATATTGAAATTGGCCGTTTGTAGTTTTCTAGTTCATTAGAAAGCTATTTGATGATTGGACCATTAAAGGGTCCAATGAGAAGTTTTGATGAGAAGGTCCAATGAAGTGCTTATGTTTGAAGGTTCAATCACATGGAAGGGTTCACTTGAAGGTCAAATCATAACAATGAAGATTCGCTTTTTCTGCAATGTGGAGGTTCGCTTTTATGGCAAACATTGAAGGTTCGCTTTTATGAAATTGTGAGGTCCGCTTTTATGGTTGTTGTCACTATAAGCGGACCAGATTTAGTATAAATAGGTTGTTATTTCATTTCAGTTGTAACGATTCCAGATTTGATACCGAGGTATTGCCGGTGTTCCTTGTAACTATAAATGCTGTAAAATCAATATACAAGAGGTTTAAAGTGTGATTCTAGCTGTATTCACGTCCGTTTCTTTGTTTCCGCCTCTGAAACGGATTTGAGCTCTTCCGAACGACTCGTTTAGGTCGAAACACGATCCTACACTATTCATTATTTACAAGTTCGGCCCTTTTAATTCTAATTGCTTTATATTAACATACTAACTTCCATTCTATCTAAACTAACATCACATTATTTTAACTTAGTTAATTTTACAAAATTAGACATTTAAGGTAGCATAAATAAATTACATATTTTGGGGTGTTACAAGTCTACCCCCCTTAAAAGAGGTTTCGTCCCTGAAACCTTAACACGTACCAAATAATGTCGGGTAGTGCTCCCTCATTTCATCTTCTAACTCCCATGTAAGATCTGATCCTTTCCGATGTTGCCATTGCACCAAGACTTGCTTTATAGTTTTGTTCCGAAGGTGCGTTACCTTGGAATCCTTGATAGCTATCGGTCTTTCAATGTAATTCAATCTTTCGTCCAATTCAATATCGTCGAGGGGCACGTATGCCGTCTCATCCGCTAAGTACTTTCTCAATTGCGACACATGGAATGTGTCATGTATTCCATCTAAGGTTAACGGTAATTCCAACCGATATGCTACCTTCCCAACCCGGGCTAAAATCTTGAAAGGTCCTATGTAACGTGGGCCTAGCTTTCCTCGTTTACGGAAAAGGATTATACCTTTCCATGGGAAAACCTTTTATAACACATATCACCTATCTGAAACTCGATAGGTTGTTCTTCGATCTGCGTAGGCCTTTTGTCGATCTTGAGCAGCTTTTAAACGGTCTCGCACAAGATCGATCTTTTCGTTAGTTTTATCTACTACATCATTCGGCGTAATTTCTCTTTGCCCCACCTCTCCCCAACAAATTGGAGTTCTACACTTCCTCCCGTACAACATTTCATACGGTGCCATTTGAATGCTATTATGGTAGCTATTGTTGTATGAAAATTCCACCAATGGCAAGTGGTCATCCCAACTTCCCCCGAAATCTATCACACACGCTCGCAGCATGTCGATGAGTGTTTGAATGGTTCGCTCAGACTGACCATCCGTTTGGGGGTGATAGGCGGTACTGAAATGTAATTTTGTACCCATACTCTCATGAAAACCTTGCCAATATCAAGATGTGAATCGGGTATCTCGATCCGACACAATAGATACAGGGACTCCATGTCGAGATATTATCTCGTTAACATAGATCTCAGCCATCCTTTCAGAAGAGAAAATCTCCCGAATGGGTAATAAGTGTGCGCTCTTGGTGAGGCGATCCACGATCATCCATATAGCATCGTGACCTTTCCTTGTCTTAGGAAGTTTGGTCACTAGGTCCATCGTCACTTCTTCCCATTTCCATACCGGAATTTCTAACGGTTGCAACTTTCCGTATAGTTTCTGATGTTCTGCCTTTACCTGCAAATAGGTCAAACATTTTGCAACATACTTGACGATATCACGTTTCATACCGGGCCACCAATAACTTTTCTTCAAATCCAAATACATTTTTGTAGCTCCTGGATGAACCGAAAATCAGGATTTGTGAGCTTCTTTGAGTAACACGTCTTTTGCTTCACTAAACCGAGGTATCCATATCCGGCCGTACATTGATTTAATTCCACTTGGTCCTTCTTCTAATTTATCAACAAACCCATTTGTTCTTTCCTTTGTTGAATCCATTTCACTCAGCGACTTGACTTGGGCTTCCTTAATCATTTCGAGAAATCGAGGTGTAACCACCATTTTCATGGATTTTACTTGAATTGGAGGCGGATAATCCTTTCGGCTCAGGGCATCGGCCACTACATTTGCCTTACCCGGATGGTAAAGGATTTCACAATGATAATCTTTAAGAAGTTCTAACCACCTTCGTTGCCTCATATTTAAATCTTTTTGCTCGAAAAAAGTATTTAAGGCTTTTGTGGTCAGAATAAATTGTGCTTTTTGTACCGTATAGATAATGCCTCCATATCTTCAAAGCGAACACTGCTGCTGCTAATTCCAAGTCATGGGTTGGATAATTACTTTCATGTGTTTTCAATTTCCTTGAAGCATAAGCAATGACTCTACCCCTTTGCATTAAAACACATCCCAACCCTTGGTGTGATGCATCAGTAAACACCACTTAGTCTTCCATTCCATCAGGTAAGGTTAGTACCGGGGAGCTCGACAGCTTTTCCTTCAAAGTTTGAAACGCCTTTTCTTGATCTGTACCCCATGTAAACTTCTCATTCTTCTTGGTTAACTTGGTCAACGGCAGGGCCAATTTAGAAAAGTCTTGAATAAACCTCCTATAATAGCCTGCTAAACCCAAAAAGCTTCTCACTTCACTTGAGTTCTTTGGAGGTACCCATTTCATAACAGCTTCCACTTTTGACGGATCTACTAAGATACCATCCGCTTTAATCACATGACCGAGAAATTGTACTTCTCTAAGCCAGAAAGCACACTTAGAGTATTTCGCGTACAATTTCTCCTTACGGAGCACTTCAAGAATTTCGCGCAAATGGCATGCATGTTCGGCTTTACTTCGGGAATAAACCAAGATATCATCAATAAAAACTATAACGAATTTGTCTAACATGGCCCGACAAACTCGATTCATATGGTCCATGAACATGGCGGGCGCGTTCTTTAACCCAAAGGACATTACTAATAACGCGTAATGTCCATATCGCGTTCTAAATGCCGTCTTCGCCACATTCTCATCCCGTACCCTTAACTGATGGTATCCGGACCGTAACTCAATTTTTGAAAACCAACTTTCCCCTTGTAACTGATCGAAGAGATCATCGATTCGGGGCAACGGGTATCGGTTTTTCACCGTCAGCTTATTCAACTCTCGATAGTCGATGCACATGCGCATCGAACCATCTTTCTTTTTGACAAAAAGTACAGGCGCACCCCAGGGCGATACGCTCGAGCGTATAAATCCCTTGTCGAGTAACTCTTGTATCTGAACCATTAACTCCCGCATTTCAGTTGGGGCCAACTTATAAGGAGCTTTGGCTACAGGTTTGGCATCGGGATACAATTCAATCTTAAAATCCACCTCACGTTCTGGTGGAAGGCCCGGCAAATCTTCCGGAAATCCATCAAGAAACTCGTTCACAACTTCAACCTCTTCTATCTTAGGGGTATTCTGCTTAGTATCCACCACGTAGGCTAGAAACGCCTTGCTTCCATTTCGCACATACTTGAATGCTTGGACTATAGGACAAAGCTTCGAATTAACATTCATTTCCCCTTGTATATTCACTCGTTTTCCTCCCGGTGTTAACACATGAATTACCTTTTTCTCGCCTTGAATTTCGGCATGATGTTTGGCTAGCCAATCTATGCCAATTACAACCTTGAATTCCCCCAATACCATGGGAATAAGGTCAATGGTAAACTTCTCGTCTTCAATGATAATTTCACAATTTCTACAAACTTCGTGCAGCAAATAACTCTTACTATCCGCTATCTCTACTTCTAATGGCACGTGCATTCTCTCGATTCTAAAAGAGGGGTGTGACACTAATTCACTTGATACAAACGATCTACTGGCTCCAGTATCAAATAACACGTACGTAGGCATCAAGTTCAATAAGAATATACCTGACACAACATTCGGGTGGTCCTTTGCTTCTTCAGTCGAGATCTGAAACATCATCCCCTTAGCTCTTGGGGCTTCCTCCTTTCTTGCTTCCTTGTCGGTTTTCTGTTGAAGCTTGGGACATTCAGCCTTAATATGACCCGGTTGAAAACAGTTATAGCACATTCTGGTAGGATTAGGACATCTATAGTATGGATGTCCCTCTTGACCACAATTGTAACAGCCCTTCTTCCCTTTCAAGCACTCCCCCGTGTGTAACTTTCCACAAGTTTTGCATTTCGGAATGCTACCCTTCGCCTTATCCTTCTTGCCCTGATCTTGAAATTTCTGTTTCTTTGACGGGCTCGAGCTAGGAACATTCTCAGACACTCTCTTCTCACCTCTTTCTGCCTGTCTTCTTAGTTCAATCTCCCTATCTCGGGCCAAGTTAATGAGCTCATTCAAGGTTTCACATTTAGCGGGAATTATGAACTCCCGATATTCAGCCTTCAACATACCATGATAGCGGTTTATCTTCATTCTTTCCGTTCCCGCTATTTCTTTACAGAATTTCAGCTTGTCAAGAAAAGTGTTGGTGATTTCATCAATGGTTTCGTCTTTCTGGCGGAGATGTAAGAAATCTTCTTCGATCCTGTCAATGGCAGATTGCGGACAGTGTTACTTTAGAAAAGGTTCCTTGAACTCTTGCCACGTGAAGACTTGAACTTTGTCTTCCCCAATCTCTTTACTATAAGCATCCCACCAGTCTTTAGCTTGGAGTTGTAACAAACCGGTGGCAAACATCACTTTTTTTTTTTGAAAGGAGAAATTCATTCACAGCACCGCACCCGAAAACCGGGGCAGGAGAACAAAACAAACAAAAATTACATACTCACAAATTTACACCAGTCCCCCCATTCAAAAACCCCTTTCTTTGCTCTATGTTTGAACCAGAAAAAACTAACAACTCTAACTTCACTAAATATCTCCTCCACACTACTCCTAATGCCGTTAAATCTCACGTTATTTCTAGCCTTCCAAAGCAACCAACAAGTCGTCATCACAATACCTTGGAGGGCCTCACGAGCCGCCTTCCTACTATCCCCCACATTGTGCATCTCAATTAAATCTCTGAACGAAAATATGAAAAATCTCGGTATACGGCACCAGAGGCTAACTTTCTCCCAAACACCCAAAGAAATCGGGCAGGCCGAGAAGATGTGAGAAACCGTCTCTAACTCATCACCACAAAGACTGCACATGTCGTCGATCACTGTCATACCCCTTCTGCCGAGAGCGTCGCACGTAGGGATCCTGTTCAAGTCGGCGCGCCACGCGAAAATGTTACACTTTTTGGGAACCCACTTGCACCATTCCATCACGTAACGGTTACTAAAGTCACGCGAGGAGCTAATGAGGTTCTTAACAGCCGCAACCGAAAAATCCTTCGACCCATTACCCAGCCAAGACCACCTATCTTCACCCGTATCGAGCGAAACCGAACCCAAGGCAGCGGATAACACCTGCCATTCAGCAAGTTCCTGGCTTGTTTCCGGGTCATGTCTCCAAAGCCAGAGCCCTTCTCCATCCAAACGATCCCGCACACTGCACGTCTTCACCAACTCGAGCTTAAAGAGGTACGGGAACTTCTCCTTTAACGGGATATCATACAGCCACGGGTCCAACCAAAACAGAATTTTATCGCCACTCTTTACCTCCCCTTTAAAAAAATTCCGAAGCGGCGAGCTGCCAATAACCGGCCGCTTGAAAACCGACACAATATTACTCCAGACTCCACCAAGCGATTTCTTCAAAGGCAGGAAGTCCCAGGCCGACCCACCGGAATGGATGGCGTTCACGACCTTCACCCATAAACTGTCTTGCTCATTCTTAAACCTCCACCCCCATTTGGATAAAAGAGCAACGTTAACGTCTCTGAGGCGTTGGAGCCCTAATCCACCCGAGTCGAGCGGCGAGGCCACCCGATCCCACGCAACCCAATGGACCTTTTTGACCTCCGGGGACCCTCCCCACAAGAATTTCCTAATCAAGGCTTCCAAATCCTTCACTACCTTGACCGGAGCTCTATATAGGGAGAAATAATAATTAGGCAAACTTTCAAGAACCGAGCGAATCAAGGTGACTCTCCCACCGATAGAGAGCAACGAGGCTTTCCAAAGAGAAAGCCGTTTTTCCAACGAATCAAAAACCGGTCTCCAATTCTCTAAGCGATTCATGTTAGCCCCCACATTTAACCCGAGAAATTTAAACGGGAAAGAGTCCGCATTACACCCAATAACACCTGCCATATCATTTATATCATTAGGATGCACCCCGACCCCGTACAAATTCGACTTCAAGAGGTTAATCTTAAGACCCGAGCAGAGATGGAAACATCTCAAGATTCTGACCACGTTCATAATGTTATTACTAGACCACTCGCCCAAAATAACCGCGTCATCAGCATAGAGTAAATGGGAAATGACAGGACCTCCGTTCGGAAGAAGAACCCCCTTCACAATCTCCAAATTGCATGCCTTTCTAATCATGCATGATAGAGCTTCCATCGCGATAACAAAGAGAAACGGAGACAACGGATCACCTTGACGCATGCCTTTGAAACACTGAAATTCAAACGTTGGAGCACCATTTACCAAAACCGAGGCCCTAGCAGACGACAGAACCCCCTTAATCCAATTCTTCCATTTATCCGAGAAACCCAACTGGGAGAGCATGTCGATGACAAAATTCCAATTAATATTGTCGTAAGCCTTCTCAAAGTCAATCTTGAGAAAAAAAAGCTTTTTATTAGATTTTTTAGCCCAATTCAAAGTCTCATTGATGATCAGCGGCCCATCTAGGATTAACCTGCCACTGATGAACGCGGACTGAGAAAAGGAAATGACTTTATCCAACACCTTCTTTAACCTAATCACTTGATCCTCCTTTTCACAATGACTCCTTACGAACACCGCCTCGGTACTTGCAATCCACCTTTGACATGCTATAGGATAAATTTCTCCTTTGAAAGGTAATGGGTTGCACGCCATAAATTCTTTGTATGTGCATTTGCGAGTTCCTTTCTTTCCTTGCATTTCTCCAATCATCCCCTTCAACTAATCCATCTTATTCGCCATCAATGTTTCCACCACTTCCAACACATGACTTTCCACTTCTTGGGCTAAATGAGGAATATTTGCCTGCATTGCCTTTCCAATCTCTTCCGAAATCATAGTTTTTAGTTGTTCTTGTTGTGTCGCTTCATCCTCATTCGTATCCGCCATCTACACATAAACATCATTCTTTAATTCAAGCATTCATTCATCCTTTCCATCACATAATCATACTAGTAATACATAACTTCCTTTGAAGGCTCAACATTCATACATAATATCATTCTTTAGAGTCTTATTATAACGTCTTCAATACTCCCCGGGTGATAAAAACATCAAACAGAACAATGCATTTGAAATTGGCTGAAAATGGTCCCCACCGTAAGCTACGTTGGTTACCGTAGCTTACGGTGGCCCTTTTTCCTTACGCCACAAAGCTACTGTCTTACGGTGGCAATTCTGTCTTAGGGTCTACCGTAAGCTACGGTAGCCACCGTAGCTTACGGTGACGCCCAACGTACTATGGGTGATTTTTTTTTTATATTTTTGCAGCCATTTTCCTACCCGTTCTAACCCAAACTGATCCGATTCATCCCACACCCTTCCATAACATTTTGTAACTAAATTATTCATAATGCAAAATTCTAAGTTTAAAGGTACTTACTTGCTTCGCGCCGCGGAACGAACACACACTTCACACGAGCTTTCGGTTTGAGTTCACGCATTTGATGCTTAAATCCCTCAAACCTAGGCTCTGATACCAACTTGTAACGCCTAAATTTTTCTTTTAAATTATTTAAATAATGACCTGCTTTATCTAACGAAATTTGGGCATGACCCGTTCGTAAAACGAGCAGTCCCCTGTTTTTCACATTCAAAATATATGTTTAACACGACACTTTTTTTAAAGGACATAATAAATACCATCAAACAACTTTGACACACATACGAAAATCATTAAGTTCAAAATACATAACAAGAACTAAGTTTTAACTACTAGTTATAGACAAAGCAACCATAATATTAAACATTTGTCTTCTTTACAAAAGTAGCGGAACATGAGACGGGGCTTGAAGTGTGTTCGAACCGAGCGAAGCTTGAAAGCTAAACTTGTGATTTACCTACATTGCCACAACAAAGTAAACTTATTAGCACTAAAATTCTTTCCTTTAACTCAAGAATCCAACTTATCGACTTGTAACCATTATGACATCCGCAAACTTGTAAATTACTACATACTTTCATTCTTTCACACAAGTATGTTCCAAATGGAACGTCATACCATTCTTTCTATTCTTACATTCTCATCCTTCGACCCGTTCATAAAAGGGTCCACACAAGTACTACTTTCATACACGATTCCATTCAACACATCTAATGTTAAACACAACAATATGATAAAATCATGAATTGTACATGTCGCATACCTCGGTCTTGATTCCCTTGTTGCTTCGCTTGACTTAAACTCTCTTCCTTAACACCTATACTGTTGGATCTGAGTTTGATTCTGATTGTATTCCAGTTTTGGCTTTAATTATCTGTTCCTCTGATAGGGTTCAATCCCAACATATACATAACCATTCATTCTTTTAATTTATGTCTCATACCCAATTACACACACCAATTGATAAAACATCATACAATTTACTCATACTTCATAAACACATTCAATTCACATAAAGTTTATGACTTACAAGACTAACATCTTTATTGAGGCATTTTGTCAAACACTTGGTGTGCATAACATGAACGAAGCATAAGGTACAAGTGTTTAAAGCATGGTTCTACTAGTTCATTCTTAGATCATTAAAAACAACCAATATTTCCCACAATAATCATTCCAAATCAGTTTTTTAACTATCACTAATTCATCAATAACAATTCTCATACTTCCCTTTACAATAATTTGCATATAATTTCCTTCATGTTCTTCATTATCTCTCGAATTCAAGTCGGTTTATGCTTCAAATCATCCAACTACCTAGAATCAAACATATTCCTTGTTCTATTGTGCAATCCTAACTCATAACTACATAATTATTCACACTTACTTCAAGATTGGGTTGAAACCCACTTTCTACAACACATCAAAACAGAAATTTTGACTTACCAATGGTTGAACAAGCTTAGATTACTCGACTTAGGGTTCATGCATCCATTAGAACTCTTAATTTCCTTCTGATTTTGAGAATTTGTGAACTTTGGGTTTTCTCTTGGCCCTCCTTTGGCTCTGGTCGATTCCCAGAGAACACACAGTGTGTTTTATGTTTTAATTTCTTAATTAATAATTTCCATTCATTATTTACAAGTTCAGCCTTTTTAATTCTAATTGCTTTATATTAACATACTAACTTCCATTCTTTCTAAACTAACATCACATTATTTTAACTTAGTTAATTTTACAAAATTAGACATTTAAGGTAGCATAAATAAATTGCATATTTTGGGGTGTTACAATGCAGAAGAGTTTCTGACACAACTTCTAAAACAGGATCAGAAAATCTGCAACGTGCTAACTGACCTGAAATTCAAAAGAGAGCATGAAATCACATGGAGAAAGGCCAGAGTCTACGAAATCCTAGCAAGTGTTAACTCTAGCGTGTAATACTTTATAAATATTTCATTAAATTTCTATTTTTCTATGTAGTAGTTCATTTTAATAATATGAACATGCATCTTAACATATTCTAAAATGTCAGTGTCAATAAAAACTCTCAACATCATCAACAGTTAATCAAAATAAGAAACAAACCTAAAATGCAAAGGTCTCCTCTCAACTGTTGTAGCACATCTGACTTTTCACGATATTGCACGAATCTATACTTTCTATAAAAGAAGAAAATCTTACTGACGCAAGAAAACCTGACTTTCAATTTAACGAAAATCGAACAATGCAACTCTCCCATCAAAGAAGGTAGCACATGCAACTTTTCATGATGTTGCAACAATGATACTGCAACATCGATATTGAAAGGTTGATGTGTGATGGGAAGCTTCATTGAAACGACGATGTTGGAACAATGATACTGGAACGATAACATGTAAACATAATCAACAAACATTCGAACAAAGAAGTGTAATCGGAGATTAGCGGCTGAATCACGAGAAAGATGCATTTGAGAGAGAGAGAGAGATACGCTCACAGATATGAGCGAGAGAGATTTGAATGTGGAGCCAGATAATTATATCTTATTTATAGGATTAGAATATATGGTTTGAATTTTGAATTTTGAATGTGGAGCCACAATTTTGAATTTGGACAGATGTTTATTGGGAACAGATGTTTGATTATAAAATGTTGAGGGCAGATGTTTAGACAAAATTTTAAATGATATTTTATATTAGGCTTTATGATGTAAAAATGACATTAGAAAAGCCTTGTTGGACAGCCTCTCCTGCTGACACATCAACTTTTCTTAGGGTGTAAGGGGTGCTCACCTAAGAGGTGAGTCCCCTCTTTTACGCCCAACCAATCCTCGTGTGCCACGTCAACTCCCCTCTTAAACTCCCCTAACACCCTAAATTGATGGCGGCACTCCCCTCTTAGGTGAATTGGTTTTTTTTTTTTTTTTTTAAAAAAAGGAAACTTTTGATTGGTCCCCTCTCCCTCTCTCCTCTCTCTCTCCTCCCCCTCTCTTCGGCAGCTCCCCACCGGTTTCCTTTCTCTCTCTACCTCACCGGTATGTTGGCATCACCATCACTAATCGGCAAGAGGGGTACCCGAATGGTTTTCGGTGGGTACCCCGCCCACCCTTATGTCACTGAGGTTTCTCCTTTTATAGAAAGTATAGATAGATATAGTTAAGGGAGGGGGGTGATCAGTAGTGATAGAATTCTATCACTCTCAATATTCAATCAACTCATGCCATGTCATCACCCAATATTCTATCACTAGTGATAAAATTGTAGTGGGAGTGGTCATCACTAGTGATGAGATTCCAATGTACAAGTATTAATACACAATGTACAAGTCATACACATACCTCAATAATTCTTCAACGCGTGATATAAACGAGTTAATCCTATCACTCGTTACCAAGGTGGTGGCGGCGGTATGCAAAAAAAAAATAACGAGTGATAGGAGCCTATCACGGAAAAATAACGCACCACCCCTCCTCCCCTTACACACTTCGAATTACCTGATGATGATTAAATTAAATATTTTTTTATTACACATCTATGATTATTATATTTTTTATGACACGTTGCTTATGTTCGTTAGCTTTCAAATATCATGGAATAATATTCAAATCTTCAACAATCAAGTTCATATCCCAAAGACCCAAACCACCATCACTGCCACCAATATCGAAATCCAATATTCTAAACAAAAACTCAGATACGATATCTTAACTCAGTAATATAATATAAAATATGAGTTGGGAGAGAATCTGTTGGTATTGTTTTGAACATTACATCATAATCTATATTTGTAGAATTTGCATCACATAAAATGTAACATGCTAAACTAAAAATTTGTTACCCAACCTAAACTATTGACCAGTTTTACTTTAGGTTCTAACATTCCTCCGCAAGCAAAGCATTCGTAGCAACATTAAGCTTGAAACGAAGTGTGTGAAACCGAGAAGAGGTTAGGATCGACCCACTAGCGTAAGCGATTAAGCTAGGGCTTTGGGCTTTAACATTAAAGGTATTACTCTCTTTAAAACAAATCGTTTACATAAAATGTGTAATATATTTTCAGATGTTAAGATTTGGATTATTGGATAATAACTGTTGGAAATTTGGTGAAAATAGCATTTTTCATAAATATAGGAAAATGATTTTTTCCTATTTTGGACTAGAAATAAATATAAGAAACAGAGGTTTCTTTATATATTTATTTGTGGGTTTGTATTCTATGTTGAAAGAGCTTCGTAACGAACTAAACCACGTCCAAAACGGAGCTAAGATGAATGAGATATCCATGCTCAAAGTTTGGTGTTTGAAACATTGAATGCTGAAACAAAAGGGAAAGTGGCACTTTGTCCCACATATGAGGAGAGATGAAACTTAAAGGGGTATTTAAGTGGGAACTCTCCATCCTTATTGTTTTATGGAAGCACACACTAAGTGTACCCGCGAAGGGTGCGGCGCGGGCGATGAGACGCAATGTGGCGCTTTGATGGCGCACTTTGCACTTCGCATCGCCGCTTGAGAGCCGCCTTTGTATTTTTTACCACGTGCGCATGGTGGATCACAGGGGCTGCAAGGACCAAGTGGTTGAAGTGGCGTGCGGGTTCGAGGTGCGTGACGTGGTAGTCCGCGCGCGAGTACACGTGGCATGAAGGCGCGCGGTTGCGCGCATGGTGCATGGGCCCTGATGTGTCATGCACGGCGCACCAGAGTGAGCCAATACGGCGCGATTGTGTTGCGTGCTCGTATAGGCTCACAGGTGACGTGGCGCGCATGGACCTGAGTCAGTGTGGCGCACGTGCGCATGAGCGTGCAGACCTGCGCGCGCGCAGAAGCTTCCGGCATTTAATGACGAAGCAGTTTCAGTTCAGCATTCGAAACTGACGATTCAACGGTTTTAACTGCGAGTTAAATGACGTATTAAATTGCATTGAAGACGTTTAATGCAATTTAAACCTCTTCTTTAATTCCTTTTGACTATTTCGAAACAGAGGCTACATAAATACAGCCTCATAGTCACTGTAGAAGAACACCAGCAACCACATAGCATATGCAAATAATTCTTTGCAATCTTCTGATCTTCTTCTTGCTCACTTCAAGGTAGCCTTCGGGTTGTAGGTCAGCTCCGGTAGTACTACTGCTCTGGTTGTTGTACCCTGGGAAACAAAACGAGTACTCCTGGGAGACTCGGAATTTGTTTTAAGGGAAGCGTGTTGAACACGTGACTCAGCCAACTTGTTTTCTGTTTCTTCTCCATTTCTTGTATTCGTTTATTTCAGTTGTAATAGTATTTTATTTTTCCAGCTTTCTTTCTTTCTTGTATTGTAATTAGTGAATAAAATTTGCTTTATTTTATTTATTTACGCGAACGGTTCATACAATAACTTCAACTTTTCACCATTTAGTCGATAACACTCCTAACTTATGAATTGTACTATGTCACTCTCAACTTTCAACTTATTTTCCTCTGACACTTCCAAACTAACTGAACCTTAACTCAATTAGTTGACGTCAGATGCCATGTTGCTATACATGTGCCACATCTTCAAAAAAAAGTCACATTGGATGTCACGTCATTAAAATGGTCACGTTAGATGTCACGTCACTAATGACTAAACAAGTGTCACATCAGCAAAAAAAAAACTAATCGAGTTAGGTTTCCGTTAGTTTATGAGTACTACAAGAAAATAAGTTGAAAGCTTGATACAATTCGTTAGTTGAAAGTGCCATCAGCCAAACGATTAAAGTTAGGGTTATTTAAATCTAATAAACTTTAAGATTATAGGTAAATAAAACATTTTTTTAGAAAGGATCTAAATATTAAAAACAACTTTAGCCACCAAAAAAAAAGAAGATTTAGTTGACGTAGTAGAGGATATATAACCCTTTGGTCAAAATACCAGCAATCTCATCAACTATGATAACACATAAAAGACCGTATCTACAATCTCGAACAAAATATAAATCAATCTCAAATTGTTATTTACGTTGGGTTTTTATATCGTCCATAATTGCCTTTTTTTTTTTTTTTTTTTTTGAAAAGAGACTTTCATTAAACCAACCAAAACCGACAACTATCACCAAGACGAAGATAGAGGCCGAAAACCAAGAATCGTCCATAATTGCCTATTAATACAAAGTTGAGTCATGATTGTTGGTAATTTCTGATGATGGCATATCAAACAGAATCTTGGTTGTATCTAAATTATTTGTTATATATAAAAAGTGTAGCTTTACCTTTGGACTCATTATAAGATAGGGTACCAACCAAGATCTCAGACACAAACCCCCCTAACAAAAAATCTTCAACTATCAAGAGTCAGTTCTGGGTTTGGTCCAGCTCGGACGGTTTGGACTAGAGCGGATGGTTTTTGAGCAATATCAAGACCAGGGCCGGCCCTGAGAATTCGTGTACCCTGTTCGAACTCGAAAAAACGTGCTTTTAGGCCATAAAAATAGTTTTGTAAGTGGGCCTATGTTGGTGTTTGTATGGGTATACCCTATTAATTTATTTTTTTACATATGCATATCGGATTTTTTTAGAATAACGTGCCTTTCGGAATATCGGGTCATAACCGGTGATCCTCCCCGCCACCCTCAGGGTCGGCCATGATCAAGACCAGACCACACCATCTGCTTGTCCAGGTTTGGCCCGTTTAAACTCGTATATCCAATTTACAAAACCGGGTCAGACAGTATAAGAGAAGAATTTTAGAAAAATGAAAAATGTATTTTATAATTTTGGTTTTGTGATGAGACAAATAGTTGAAATGAGAAGATAATTTAATTGGTAGTTTACTTTGATATTGATAGGTTAGAAGCCACTTGAAAAGATTTAAATGTATGAGGAGGACAATAAATTGATATTTTAAAGCAAGTGTTTGATGTCTTTATCGGAACAAGACCCATGCTCGAGCAAGAGGGCGCACCAGTGACTCACTAGGGGGCATGGGGCCTCATTTGTTACCTTTGTTGTTGTGTGTACTGTGTAGGTTTAGATGGAACCATTGAGAACTATCCAACAAAAAATGAGAATCATTTTCTAGGATGAAAATTTTTACACGTTTTCATTATCGCAATTTTATATATATTTTATACTGTATATATTAATCACAAAAGAGGTTGAATAGTAACTTTATTTTTAAAATAATGTATAGCTTTTTATTATTTTTTTTATTTAATATATTATAATAATTTATTACTTTTAATAACATATTTTTATTTTTTTTCTTATTTTAAAACCATATATATATCCTTTACCATTTTTTAATAATTCTTTTTTCTTTTATACTTCTTTAATAATTTACGTTTATAACTTTTTTTTTAAAAAAATTAAGTATGTAGTTGTGAGTGATTTTTTCCCTCGACATTCCGTTATAAGTTTTCTTAAAACGAAGTTGTAATCAAGATAAAGTATTTATTTTGTATCATAAAACGATACAATGATAAACTAAACCGTTCTAATGGTATGATTTTCTAAACAACATGTTTTATTTTCAAATCATATTTGTTTTACATTATCATTTGTTCAGTTTCGCCGCAACGCGCGACGTCAAAAAACTAGTTGAACATAAAAGCAAATTGTATGAATCGATGAATACAAATATAATTACCGGTGAATACATGAATGGTGTTTTAGAATTAACATAAAACACATGTTTTATTCGTCAATATCACGAACAACTTTGGGCATGTGCGATAGGTGCAATCGCATACGGCCCATCCGCAGGGGGCAATTTTATTATTTTGTAAATATATATTTTAAATAAAAAAACTACTTCAAAACAAACCTATTTATTATTTTGTAAATATATATTTTAAATAAAAAAAACTACTTCAAAACAAACCTATGATAGTTAAAACACAATACGATTTTACAACCCATTAATTAACTTTAAAAAAAAAGACACTAAACCAATTAAACAAACCCAATAACCTTTTTGGTCTTTTGGCACATCTAAACTCTAAACCCTTATTAGTTTTTCATATAAATAAGAATAAATCTTAGAGGCTCATTTAATTTTTTTAGAAACACATGGCACCTGAACTCTCGATACAGTTAATCAATATATACACCATATGCAAATATGTGTTTTCACCGGAAAATACAAGTAAACATCGATGACTACAATCATTTTATACCATATTTTGCCGGAGAACACAGTATATGTATATGCTACAATGTGTTCTCGCCTTAATTATAGTAGACCACTTTGTAAGAAAAATATTCATCAAGAATGTATGTGCGATGGTGATAAGGTAGTTCACATTTTGTAAATTGCTTTTTTAGTGACTCTCATTTGACTATACACACGTATATATGCAAGATATGTGTTCAAATGATAACCACCACAAATGTGAGAACTAAATTTTTTACAAGAGAAATAATTTAGACGTCAGGTGTGCAAGATAAACTTGTAATCTGATTATGAAACTGATGTTGTAATATAATAAAGTGTATTTTGGTATTATGGACTTATCATAGTTCTATTTGACCACCCGGTGCCGCAAATGCGCGCACGGTTGACTTATATCTATTATATATAATAAATGTGTTAAATTTTGCTGATGTGTCAAGCTATGAGGGCATCTAAATGTGGGTTTTGGCTCCAAAATTTCGGGTATTTTTATTCATTATATGGGTACACACGGGATCCATATTATGACCCGCTATTTAAATGTCTGAAAACCTAATTCTCTATCTCTTTCACCGCTCCGCATCTTTTTGACCTAAACCTTCAGCCGCTTCCATTCTTCTCCTTCACGCTTTCTCTTTTCTCCAAACCTTAAACGATCCTTTCCTTCATCCAGTTCTTCCTTCATTGATGCATTAATATTAATCATAGGTATGTTCCGGCTACCATTATTTTCTATTTTTGTAGTGTACTCTTTTGCATCAGATTTTTGGTTCTGATTGTCTATGTACAGTTCTCATTCACGCTTTCATTCAAGCTTACAAAACCCTAATTTTGTTCATCGCCGACAAGCAAATCTACAACCATCTTTTTTTATTTCATTAGCATCTGATAAGTCAATGAATCTATTCTTATTTTCCTATATATGATTTCTTGTATGTTTCATCGATGATTTCATTCAATTTCTTATGATTCTTCTATCATTCATCCATGATTCGTTCGGTTACATGTAATCTGAGTGTTTTCATTTTGATTTTTAAGATTTCATAGATTTTAGATATAAATGGTTCTTCATTTTTTTCTAGATTTGATAGGTTTAATGGATGAAAATGCCGATAGAAACTGATTCCGGCGAAAGCTAGGGTTCCGGCGAAGTTAGTAGTGATCTGGAGTCGTCGTCACTGATTTTGCTGAAGGAAACGGCATGCTCTTCTTTGTTTGTTTGGTTTATTTAATTTTCTTTGTTATTTGTTACATATAGTCAAGATTTTTTTAGGTTTTGTTGATGAAAATGCAGATAGAAACAAATTCTGGCGAAAGCCAGGGTTCCGGCGAAGTTAGTAGTGATACGGAGTCGTCGTCCCAATTTCGCTTAAGGAAACGGTATGCTCTTCTCTGTTTGTTTTGTTTGGTCTTTAAGTTTCTTTGTTAGTTTTTTACTTATAGCCAGGATTTTTCTACGTTAAGAGTATTTTTCAACAGGGCTTTGATTTATTATTGACCTGAATTTAATGCAGCAATTATGTTTTAATTTCCATTTGTTGTAGTTTATGATTTATTTGATAGTTTCAATTGTTTTATGTTGTCTTCTCAATGATAGACTTCGTTCTTCTACAAGGATTGGATTATAAGCTACGACAAAAGCAACCACCATTCAGTACGCAGGTATGACTAAAAAAACAGAACAATGGCATTATAAATCTTAATTTTTAGACGAAACAATTTTATGATAAGAAAATAGTACCAACTTTGTGTTGCCATGTAGAGGTGGCATACTGAATTTTTTGACTAATTAATAATGAGAGTTCAAACGGGCTGGGTTGCATCGACCCATGAGTCACCCATCAGCAAGTAAATGTGCATGTTAACTATGTGTTCTCATTTGTAGTTAAATAGATCACTGAGCAGGCCTAGGTATTGGTGACAAAGGATGATGAACTGAATCCATGTCAAGGAAAAGTGAGTACATAAGTTGCCATAACTTTTGTTATGGTATATGTTTGAGAAGCATTTATTGGTGACCCGGGATTATGATAATGGGCTAATTTCATAAAAGATTACTCATTTTTGGTCCAATGTCTGTTGTAGGTAAGCACTTTTTTTCCTCAAAAGAAAACCATCAAACTTCTTCAAGTTCTGATTAAAACTAACAATATTTATACTTTGATTTAAGGTAACCATACACAATAATCTGATGAGAATGATGATGTGCAGTAACTATGATGAGTTGACCTTTTCATACTTGGCACCTGGAAACCAGTTTACTTGAAAGAGTCACCTTATATAATTTATATTTTTAACTTTAATTGTTGTTTATGGCCTAAAAATAGTGAGTAGTTAGATGCATAGTAAATAAATAATCGGCCAATGTTGCAATGTTGGTTACCCTCTTTTGTCGTTGATTCTACCAATCCTTATCCACATATAGGAACTTGAATGTGTGTTTCTTGATTAATACTTTTTTAGTCATTTTATATATGATGATTATTGTTAGTATATGCAACGACGCCATTTGTTCAGTTAATTAACTAAATCATTTGCAGATTCGTCTGCCTCTAAATGGTTACAAGAAAAAGACTACTGATTGGCTGGATCAACATACCTCTGACACTAACCTACCAAGGAAATAGAAGATGATTATCACAACCTCATATGTACTCTGATTAGGTAAGGTTTATTTTGTTATTTCTAATATTTTTACAAGATTTTTTCTTCGATTTCATCAGGTAATTTAATTTTATCATGTTTGTTCTTTGATTTCAATTCATTCGAATAGTCGATTTGCGCTGATTGACTTTATCATGGATTAACAGGTGCAAGCTCTGCAATAAACGATTGCAAGAAGGATACTCATCAGTAAGTGGAGAACATGCGAAACACCAACCCTAGAATGTTGACTCAACATAAATGATATTTATCATGGTTCAGTCTGGTGTTTCTTATTCCTTCTATTATAATCGCCATTGATTCTTAAGAAATTGTATCATAAGATCTTAGTTAGAGATGATGTACAAAAGAAGTAATGTACTTTTCTTCACAATTTATCACATGTTGTTGGCATGAAGAGGATGTAGCCCGTTTTGTTGGAAAGCGGATCGATTCTAAGGATTTAGCTGCAAATTTTTCTTGCATATGTGTCTCAAAATCAGATGAATATGCTTTTTGTAGCGATGGATGTACTACTAGCATAGAACCCACACATCTTTTAGGTGACAAAACCTCAAGTTTGGCTCGTGTTAGGTATATGCATTGGTTTTAAAAAAATGGAGGTATGAACTTAATATTTTAAGGGTTTCTTTATCTATGGTTTCAAACAACATATTTTTTGTTTTTTTTTCTCTTTATGGGGTAAATAAAATAAACCAGTTACTTAATAACACCTGATTTCTTTGAATAAAATAGGAGAACATATGCAAATTTTTTACTTATATAAGGATGTATCAAAAATCAACCTAAAAATCATTGATGCCGAAATCAGTCACTGACTCGAAAACAAAGTTGCAGGGCTGGATAAAACCTTTTTAGTGAAAATACGTAGGCTACTATCACATACAAACCTTTGTTTTTTAGACTAACAAAATTTATGTGTGCAGAATGGGCCCAAGTACTTTGACAAGGTGAACGTGGTAAGTGTTGGTTCTCCTAAAATCCAAACTTCATATGTCCAAATTGTGCACACTTAATTTATGAAGGAAATCCACGTGGACATTTTGATTTTGCTAAACAAAATATAAGATTCACAATAGATGGCTAGCATGTAATCACTGCAGATCCTCATTACGATATTGGGGCATCAGGTATATGAATATTCCATGAAGTAAAATTTAGTAAACCACTTTTTTAGTAAAGACTTGTGGAGGACAATGAGTAGTTATTGCAGAAGTCATTTTTAGGTACCTCCGTTGTAAAAAGCATTCAAAAGATGTCAATCAACTATGATGGGGCTTTGATTGCTATTGATTTGGATAGTTTATAAATTTTAAGATGACTAAGGTTTTTATCTAAAGAGATGATTAATTTTTTTAATTGATTATATTGTAGTCTTGAACAAAGGATGGGGCTTTGATTGCTGTTGCAACCAGTGCTACAGTGGGTAAAGATTGGAAAATTGGGGTTTTAAAAGACTAGATAGTTGCAACTCAGAGTATTTGGATAGAAGACGGTCGTCAACGGGTTCCTTTGCATGAATTTTGTCAGTTGGAGTTTCGGTTACAGAATGAAGGGGATACTCCTTGAAACATACTAAAGGAGATTGTATGGAACAAAGATACAGAGGTTACACAGGTATGTGGTGTTGTTTATACGAAATCATGTTTTTTTTCAAGGGAAATGTTGGGTTTTGAACCTGCAAACGCATGGTTAACAGACTTAGAAGTTACCCGTTGTATTGTACTTCGTGATTCTTGAACACTTGGGTTTGGGGTGTATTTGATGTGGATTCGAAAGGTTGTTATGTGATATTAAATTGTCATAATCAAATAATAATCTGTAATAAACAATTTTCATTGATAATTGTTACCATTATTTTCTATTATTGTTGCTTTTGATTGTAATTTAAATTTTCCTACCCGGGTATCTACCCGGGGAATAACCTAGTAGCATAATATATATATATATATATATATATATAAGTTAGCCGAATTGGGTCAAAACCTTTCTAAATCAGTTCTAATCAGAATGTATGGTTGTTTGTGTCACACCCCAACCGATGGCGGAAACATCGAGGCGTGGCACTGAGCGAAACAGATTGTCCAGAAGTTTCCAAAACAATTATAGTTATCAATTACTTAAAACAACATGTCCCATACCATGTCATAAGAGATAGTACAATTATTACAGACAAAATCTAAGCAAATAGTTCTGTTCCGACAACTCAGATTTCATTTGTACAGACAACTATTTGTTGGCCTCTAGGACCTTATTCTAGCCTTGCTTTTCTAGCAGATAAGCATCCTAAATACCTGTCACATACGTTAAAATAAAGTCAATACACATAGTGTAAAGGCGAGTATACAAGTTTGATAATAGCACATAGAGTTCGAAATAGTTTACGCATAACCAGCACGTACACAGAGGAAAACGAAGCATGTTAGTTATCGACATGAACCTATCGATCCCAATGACTGCGGGTTGACTACCCAAGGCAGTTCGCAATACATGATCACCACTGTAATCCATGCAAGTAATTGTCCTTAACAACCCCCGTGTGAACGGGTGCTGAGTCCAAACTATAGTACTATCGTTGCTAAGGGAGGTAGACAGCATTCCATGTGTAAACATAACAAACAAGCATTCATTAAGTCACGCAATACATGCGGTAGCGGTTAGCGTTAAAAGTATTGCGTAGTGTGTAAAGATGTGATTTCATATAAGTAACGTATGTAACACCCAAAAGTGCATAAAGCAAAAAGAGATCGAGTATACTCACAGCGGTTGATGGATTGAAGGGAGCGCTTGAGAGTAAGGTTAGCCTGAATAGTTCGATAGCATAACGATAAGTAACGCGTAAAACGAGAGCAAGTGTCGGTGGTTCGAACAGCTGGTCGATCGGACGGTAGTCCGATCGGACAGCTGATCGTGCGGTTGGTAGTCCGTTCGGACGGTTGTCCACTCGGAGGACCGTTCAAGTGGATTGTCTCTTCCTTTAGGAAGGATGTGTTTGTGTATGATGGTTTAACTTTTGAAGTTTTTGTTGTAGCATTTTGAAAACATGGAAGTGTCTCTACCTTTCAGGTCGGTCGATCGGCCGGCAACCCGTTCGGTTAGGCGCCTCAGTGAGAACAAGTTCTCAGCAGGTTGTCACTCGATCGGACAGCAGTCCGATCGGGTGGCATCCTTAGTGCATTGAACATGTTTGAAAAATCGATTAAGTGTTAAAGTCCAAGTATCTCATGATCCGAAGGGCAATCCGGTCGGATGGTAGTCCAATCGGATAGCAATTCGTTTAATACTCAAACTTCAGATAAAGTTGGTTAAGTGTGGGACCCAAGGTGCAAGCCGTTCGGCTGACCGGTCGTTCGGGTGACTGTCCGTTCGGACAGCAGTCCGATCGGACGGCACCCCGTCCTGGTCGTCCTGGTCGTCTTACACTTGGTTGTTTTGATTGTTTGTCGTTTTATCGAGACGGTGTGACAACGTGTTAACCAACAGAGCCCTGTCTTAACCCAAGCGATCCGATCAAACAGGAATCACCCTAGTTCGACTAGTTAACCGGTTCAAGACAACCGTTCTTGGTTAACCCGAAATTGGTGGTCTCATGAGTAGAATCCAGATCTTGAACTAGCACAACACTAAGAATGAGTAGAAGACTAGAACAAGGTCTGGTTCTATCGGTTTTGAGTGCATTGAGTGTAAAAGAGTTGAAAGAAAGTTAGAAAACCATCTTTCAATCCTTTTTATTATGTATATGTTTAGATCTATAAAAGATCTTTGTTAGTTTATGTGGAAATCGATTAGATCTAAGTTGTTCTTGGTGGATTGAGGCCAAAACATGAAGTTCTTCAAGAACAGATGATGACGTCATCCTAGAACACCTTGAATCTTGATGATTTTACGGTTAAAAGTTAAGATTCAAAAGATAGAAAGGTGTAGGAGTGCGTGTAGATTAAGAAAGTACAAGATTTAGGACGAGATCTTACCGAAATCGGGAGAAATCGAAGAAAAGGTGAGGAGAGCGTGCTGTTCGGTCAGAGAGTTGCCAAAAGTAGATAGGATGAAAGTGACATGGGTATTTATAGAGTTCCAAAAGAGGAAAGGGCTGGCCGATCGGCCAGGCAGCTCGATCGGACAGCCTGTCCAATCGGACGGCAGTCCGGGTGGACGGCTGATCGATCGGCTGGTTGCCTGATTGATCGGTCGCCTAGTTCGAGTGTTCGGTGCGACGAGTTTTGCTGTTTCGATTTCGATTGCGAGTGTTGCGATGCGATAGAGTTTCCTAGTCAAATTACTTTTAATCCCAACTACTCATATCTCACGCTATCTCTTCTCCACTAATTATCATACTATATCAACATACAATCATCCTTATTTCGTATTCGTTTTGCGATTGCGATTCGATTGCGATTACGATTGAGTTCGATTGCTTTCTATTGATCCCCACACATAACATAAATAAACATGCACAGTTAACACATAAGGCGCACACACACACGTATAACAATAACCAAAATGCGAAATTCGAGTTTGCGAGCGTGATGTTGATTAGATTAGTTCGATTAGCGTTTAGGTAACTTTATCGCATTGATACTTCCTATTGTTCACAGTCGTAAAGCGATTCGTAGTAATAAATATTCTTCGATTACTGCGATTATAATTAATTACTCCACAAAATACAACTAACATGAAACATAAATTAGACTAACTATACGTCAAAGAAGTCAAAACAGGGATTGAGCAAGGAGAGACAGATTGAAACTAGCAATCTTTTCTTCCTTTGACTTCAATCTTGACTTTGACCTTGACTCCGAAACACGGGGTGTTACAGTTTGACCCATATTATACGAGTCCTCGTACTCGGAAGGGTATAACCCACATTCTATCCGGTCTCCGCTTAATCTAGTGAATCGTACGTATTTATTTAAGTTAACCGGACAAAGTCAAATGACTTGTATAAGACCCGTTAACGTTCTAACAGATCATATTTCTGTTCATTCCAGACTAGGATCCTCTAGTAAATTGCGCCTGTGATTAGGTTGTTTTGATTACGGTTGTACTTAGCATCTTTGATTTGTAAAGACTAGCGCAGGTATATACTCTTAGCGTATTTTCCCTATACGGGCTTGGGATACGGCACTAGCCGCTTGGTTAGATATTAAATCGATAACGAATGATGTCCGAAATTTAAATAACCCGTTTCAATCCATTTTCCTTGATGACTTAAACATTGGGGGTTAATACGACCGTGTCCTGGATATCCTCGGCTCACTTAATTACAAGTGGTCTCGACCTAAGCGCGGGGTATAGACGTACACCTAACAGACGCTAATGCCATTATATATATATAGGGTAAGGTTCATGCGAGAACCACCTTTATTGTGAGAACGACCCCCAAGCTAAATGCTAAAAACTAAAACCCCCAAAAAACCTAACCCCCCCCCCAAGCTAAAACGCTAAAAACTAAACCCCCAAAAAACCTTAAAAAATATAAAAAAAATCTAAAAAAATAAAAAAAAATCTAAAAATTTTTTTTTTAATATTTTTTATGTTAAAATCGCTACTTTTAGTAGCCAAAAAAAAACTTTTTTTTAAAAAAAAAAAATTTGTTTGGCTACTAAAAGTAGCGATTTTTATATAAAAAAAATCATGTGTTTTTAGCTATTTTTGGTTGTGTTCACATTGGTTCTCGCAGTTCTCGCAATAAAGGGTGGTTCCTAACGTACCTTTGTCCTATATATATATATATATATATATATATATATATATATATATATATATATATATATTATTGAAAATGTGGCGTGTCGGTTAATCATGTATTGGTTTTCATCCTCGGTCCCCATATGTATTGACAAACATGTAAAACTGGTAACAAGAAACATTATCTTGTCCCAAGTTATATTTTAAAATGATATGTCAAATGGTATCCAAACATTTTTGAAAAGATTTTCAAAATGTGTTGGTTAATTGTATTTACCAGTGAAAACTGACGTATTTTTAAAAGGCTAAGCGCATGTTATATAGCATATACGGAATAGGCTGGAGCTGCTCGGTCTAGGAGATTTGGAATTTGCAACTCCACGAAAGACCTATTAGTCTTAAGTCTCTTTTTGTTATATTTGATCCGTATGTGGATCTTTTTAGTACAATTCCGTCCATATAATTATTTCTGAACTTTCGAACACTATTTGTACCTTGTAATAATTTAATTTAAAATCCTATTTTATGTTGTGCTTTATGAATACCAATATCAATCGTCACACATAAACCCGAAGTCCGGGCCCACCGGGAAATCAGGGTGTGACGTTTTGATGCTTGATGCGTGCTAGTGTGTATATCTTTTAAGTATATATTTTAAGCCCTTTTTACACTTTAGCCAAGTTTTAAATTTACAAAACACGATATTTACTAACACTAAACACACATATGGGCAAGTGCACCCATCGTGGACGTAGTATAGTGTTGGTAAGATACCGAGGTCGTCCAAGGACACAAGAGCTTTTAGTACCGGTTTATCCTCAACGTCTAATCAAATCAAAATGTTAGAAAAAAAATTTTAAACTAAGAAAATAAAACTAACTAAATGCTGAAAAATAAAAATAAAAACAGATAGACAAGATGAGTCACTTGGATCCGACTCGTGTGTTAATATAACCTTTGATTATTTTCACACTTTTGCACTTGTTTAAGAGATTATCTTAGTTATTGTAGTAGGCCCCTCTTTTGAAGGCGACGTTACCCTCAACCCAGTAGTTTGAGTCAGCGAGGATACAATCCTAAAGGGTTGGATTATTGAAAGATAATTAATTAAGTTATTAATGCAAATTATGGTAGGCCCCTCTTTTGGAGGTGACGTTACCCTCGACTAAGTAGTCTGAGTCAGCAGGGATACAGTCCTAAATAGCCGGATTATAGTATTAATAGTAGTTAACTTATGAGGGGATCAAAGAGTTTGGACCCCCGCCATCCAATACCTTTGGGTATTGAAGGAGGTCCTACTAAATTTGACCCAGGTCCCTTGCAGGACCTCTAAACGCTGAACAAGAGCAAGACCCTTACCAAACTGTTCCCTTAACCCCCGACCAGGTAGCCAACATACCTCCATATAGACCGTGGAGATATGAATGGTGAAAATCTTTTATTTTATATAGACAGTAAAATAATGCCAAGACACCACGGACAAACGATAAGGAAGAATCACCTTCAACATAAGCAACTAGTTATTAAAGTCATTAATACAAAACTAATTAAAAAGTGCAAAAGATTAAAAATAAAAAGTATTATACTAAACACTTGTCTTCACCAAGTGATGTAAAAGACTTAGGCAAACATGGCCTTGATTGTTAAGAACTCTTACGATCAATCTTGGATCCCGAGACGACTCACACACTCTATGATGGACAATGGATGATGGTGGTGGATGATGGTGTTGTGATGGTGGTGGGTGGTGGATGAAGTGTGAGAGAGGTGGTGTGCCAAGGGATGAGTTGCAATGGCTCCAAGCACTCCTATTTATAGGCTGAACAGAAGCCTGGGCACGGCCCCGTGTCCGCTGGGCACGGCCCCGTGCCCGTCTGACACTATCTCTCTTCATTAATTGTAATTCGCAATTACAATTAATGCGCCTGCAGTACTTTGGGCACGCCCCCGTGTTCACTGGGCACGGCCCCGTGGTGAGCAATAGAAGCTTCTACAGGTTTGTCTTTTCTGCTGCTTCTTGGGCACGGCCCCGTGCTCGCTGAGCACGGGGCGTGTTCAGTCTTCTGCCTTCTCTATTTTGTTTGGGAGGATGCTGTCGAGGGGTCGGGCAGCCCACTTTTGTTTCCTTTCTTGTATTTATGTTAGATTTAGCTGTCTTTTTGCTTCTTTTGTTAATTTGAGCTCATTTAATCCTGAAAATACAAAAGGAAGACAAAAACACACCTTTTCCAACATTAGTACTTAAAAGGGTTAGTTTTATGCCTCATTTGATGTAATTTATTTGTTGCATTTTACACATATCAAATATCCCCACACTTGAATTTTTGCTTGTCCTCAAGCAAAACTCTTTAATATGTGGCTTACACTCCCAAATGGAATGGGTAGAAGAGAAGGTTTTGGGCTTGTCATAGAGTGTCGGGATTTTCCAAGATTGTTTAGGTTTTATTTTTACTTATTTACAATCCTATTCGTCATGATTTATTAAAAACTTTTCATAAGGTAAATTATTTATTAAGGCATAACATACCTTTCTAAAATTCCATTTATATACAAGTTCACATACCTCACGGGAGAAATCCCTCACACTCGGCCGAAGGTGTATTTTTAGTGAATCACTCGAGAGCGGCATGGAACTTATTCCTACCATAAGCTTGCCAAGCAATCAATCCTCCTCCTTTTTAACTTTATACCTTTGTAAGTATCAAGAGGACTTTTTGGGTGAAGGGTTAGGCTTGGGCTAAAGATGGGTGGTTGGGTTAGTGGTTAGTAGAAAAGGGCGAAAAGCGTAAAAAACGTCGGTTTTCGTAAAACATTTTGTTTTTGTGACTTTCTATTTTCAATGAAGTATTTATTGAAACAAGTTTTTGTTTGAGGAGCTTTGTTTGTTTATTTCAAACTTCATTATAAAATATATATATATATATATATATTTTGTCACACGAAAACCGAGCTTGTTACTAAAATAAAAGGGTAAAAATAAAAAAGGGTTTTTGGTGGGTAAAAGGGTTTTGGGTTAAGAAATGAAAAGGTTTAGGCTCAAAGGGGTTAACTAGGGGGAATTTTTGGGTAGGTGAAAAGAAAAATAAAAATAATGGTGTTGAAAGAAAAAGAGTTAGTCCTAATGCCTCCATTATTTACTTACTTGGGTTTAAGTTGGTAAGGACTGGGAATGAATTGTCGTGGCAAGTTCTAGAGTCGTAAGAACCAAGCGGCTATTCACACAAGAAACGAAAAATGAGCATTTAGCATAAAAATGTATATTTGTATGCTCAATAAAGGCTCAAAACTCACTTTTGTGGGAATGAGTTTTTATGTGATCAAGTATATATAATCGAATTTTAACTAAGCTTGTCATGCCGTTTCATAATTTTCTTATGTTGGTTCTTTTTATCACGACGCTATCGGTTGTAAACTTATAAAATTATAGCCTTGTTAGTCTTAGAATTCCCAACTTAAACTTAGACAAGTAGAAAAAATGAAATTTTTTTGAAAAAAATTGGGGTGATTAACGGTTCCAATAGAGTTTTGTGTAAGGCTTGTTATTAGGACTTGCAAAATTCAAGGTTTTAGCATCCCCCCCACACTTAAATTACACATTGTCCTCAATGTGTCCCAAAAATAAATTTTTAGGTTGATTGAATGTGTAAAATGGTGTTAAAAGCAAAATTTTAGGCTATTGGCAGTCTGGACACGGCCCCGTGGTGACCGGGCACGACCCTGTGTTCAGGTGCCAGTAACAATAATTAAAGAAAAGAAACAGAAGCCTGGACACGGGGGCGTGTTCGGTGAACACGGCCCGTGTCTAGTTACCTGAACTGGGCATTTGTCTGCAGGATGTTCAGCACGGGGCCGTGTTGGCTGGGCACGGCCCGTGCTGAGCTTACTGTAATGGAGAAATTGTTGTCGGATGGCCTTGTTTTTGTGCATGGGGCTATGTTTCTCGTTTCCCTTGTCATCCTTGACCACTATGAGTGTGTTTTATTCCTGCAAATTAAAACTAAAAGATTAAACTTAAACTAAGGATAGTTCCGCGGATTGCCTCCGTGGTGCGCCACGTTTATAAGGGTCCTTGGCTAGACCCAAGGCAAGGTTATATGTTTTCTGAGCGGGATGTTTTGCATCCCATGTTGCACCGTCGGAGAGCATCATCCAAACTCGAATCAATAACCTTCATGTAATTGACCGGGTCATCGTCCTCTATTCTCTTCCCAACCCCGAACTTTACTTCATTATCCCCATATTTTAAAGTGAGTGTTCCGTCATTCATGTCCACCACTGCCTGTGCGGTGGCGAGAAATGGTCTCCCTAGTATGAGGGGGACTTCAGTGTCTTCTTCCATATCAAGTATGACAAAGTCGGCCGGGTAGACGAAATTGTCGACCTTGACTAGGAGATTTTCAATGACACCTTGCGGGAACTTGACGGATCGATCAGCAAGTTGTATACTCATTTTTGTAGGACTCGTTTTTCCTAGGCCGAGTCTTTTGAACATTGATGCGGGCATGAGGTTAATTCTAGCCCCGAGGTCGGCTAGTGCATTACGAACGGGGGAGTCCCCGATCGAGCAAGGAATTGTGAAGCTTCCGGGATCAATTTTCTTTTGGGGGAATTTGTTGAGTACGAGGGCGGAGCATTCTTCGCCTAAGTTAACTAATTGCAATGTTTCAATTTTCCTTTTATGAGTGAGGAAGTCCCTCATGAACTTAGAGTATTTAGGCATTTGGGTTAGGACATCAATGAAAGGAATGTTGACATGCAATTGTTTTAGCAAACTTTCGAATTTTGCGAATTGCTCATTGGTCTTTTGACGGATTAACCTACCGGGGTATGGAACCGGAGGAGCCTTGGTGGGCTCTGGAGGTGGAGGAGTGACCTTCTCTTGCTGTGGCGGAGATGTGACCTCCTCAATAGGTGCTGGCCCTTCCTTCTGCGGGACCCACGGTACGGTTCCGTAGAGTGATGAGATGAACTTGTGCCTTTGGGTTTGACTCGGTATTACTTAGTAGCGCGCCTTGCGGTCTCTCGGAGAAATTTTGGGCTAGTTGGTTTATTTGTTTTCCAATGTTTTGAATACTAGCTTGTTGATTCCTAAAATTTGATTCTAATTGTAGAAATCTATCCGAGTTTTTCTTTTCAGTGTAGGAGATGAGGCGAGATATAGTATCTTCAAGCCTTTCTCGTCCACCTTGTTGTTAAGGGAAATTTTGTGACTCATTTCTTGGTTGTTGAAAGTTTGTTCGTTGGTTTACGCTTTGTTGGTTACTACCATTGCCGGGTTCTCTCCAACCAAGGTTAGGGTGATTTCGCCATCCTTGGTTGTAGGAGCCCGTTGGAGGACCCGACGGCCTAGGTCTATTATCAATGTAGTTTACCGATTCTTGTTGATCGTCTGTTTCTTTCATACAACTCCAATTTTCATGTGGCCCACCACACCCTTCACAAGCCATAACCGAGACCGTTTTTGTCATTTCCAATTTTTTTTATTTTTGAAGAAAGGGCCTCGATTTGGGCTTGTAAAGAAGTGCTTTCATCAACCTTATGGGCACCCGGGGCAATAGATTTATTGCCTCAGGGAGTGTGCCACTGGAAATTGGTTTGAGCAATTTCCTCAATTTGATTATATATTTCATGCGGGCGGCGATTACCTAAAAGTCCCCCGGAGCTAGAGTCAAGTGTCTGCCTTGTGTGTGGCAACAACCCATTATAGAAAGTGGATACTTGTTGCCATATCGCAAGGCCGTGATGTGGACACTTTCGCAATAGCTCCTTGAACCTTTCCCAAGTTTCATATAAGGATTCCCCGTCCTCTTGTGAATATGTATTAATTTCAGTCATTAATTTAGCCGTTTTAGCGGGAGGGAAGTACTTATATAGAAATTTTTGGGCTAGTTCATCCCAGGTGTTTACTGATCCAGCTGGGAGGGTGTTAAGCCAAGCTTTTGCTCGGTCTTTTAGTGAAAAAGGAAACATTCGGAGGCGGATGGCGTCATTTGATGCTCCATTGATCCGAAAGGTATCACATATTTCTAAGAAATTAGTAATATGTAGATGGGGATCCTCGTCCGCAAGCCCATGGAAGGTTGCAGAGTTTTGAAGCATCTGTATCAAATGCGGCCGAAGTTCGAAGTTATTGGCTTCAACATTCGGTGCATTGATAGCGGCGCCGAGATTACCTACGGTGGGTCGTAGATAATCCATGAGGGTATGTTAGTCCGCCATTGGGAGTGGGTTCCCCGAAACCTTCTCTTGGTTTTTAGCTTTTAGCCTTTTTCTGAGAAAGCGTTCGGGTTCTTCTAGAGGTTCTTTTATGTCTTTATTAGAACTGGAGCTCATACACTACGTAGAGGTGGCGTCTAGTTCCAAGTCCTGCAACAAAAACAGAAAAGAATGTTGGTCAGAAGGTTCCCCACGGCCCCGTGCTCAGTGAACACGGCCCGTGGTCGGAGTTACAGTGATTGTTTTCCGGATCCCTGTTACTGGAGAGTTGGACACGGCCCTGTGTTGCACCGACACGGCCCCGTGGTCAGCCTTCTGTAACTTGGAAAACTAAAAACTGCCAGTAATACTGCTGGGCACGGCCCGTGTCCGACCAGGCACGACCCGTGCTGAGCTCTGCAGAAGCTGAAAAATTTAAGAAAATCCTAAAAAAATAAAAAGAAAATAAAAAAATGATTAGGCCGTTGATTCCTAACTTTCTTAAAATCTTTGTGTCCCCGGCAACGGCGCCAAAAACTTGATTCGTGCTAGTGTGTATATGTTTTAAGTATATATTTTAAGCCCTTTTTACACTTTAGCCAAGTTTTAAATTTATAAAACACGATATTTACTAACACTAAACACACATATGGGCAAGTGCACCCATCGTGGACGTAGTATAGTGTTGGTAAGATACCGAGGTCGTCCAAGGACACAAGAACTTTTAGTACCGGTTTATCCTCAACGTCTAATCAAATCAAAATGTTAGAAAAAGATTTTTAAACTAAGAAAATAAAACTAACTAAATGCTGAAAAATAAAATAAAAATAAAAACAGATAGACAAGATGAGTCACTTGGATCCGACTCGTGTGTTAGTATAACCTTTGATTATTTTCGCACTTTTACACTTGTTTAAGAGATTATCTTAGTTATTGTAGTAGGCCCCTCTTTTGAAGGCGACGTTACCCTCATCCCAGTAGTTTGAGTCAGCAAGGATACAATCCTAAAGGGTTGGATTATTGAAAGATAATTAATTAAGTTATTAATGCAAATTATGGTAGGCCCCTCTTATACAGTCCTAAATAGCCGGGTTATAGTATTAATAGTATTTAACTTATGAGGGGATCAAAGAGTTTGGACCCCCGCCATCCAATACCTTTGGGTATTGAAGGAGGTCCTACTAAATTTGACCCAGGTCCCTTGCAGGACCTCTAAACGCTGAACAAGAGCAAGACCCTTACCAAACTGTTCCCTTAACCCCCGACCAGGTAGCCAACATACCTCCATATAGACCGTGGAGATATGAATGGTGAAAATCTTTTATTTTATATAAACAGTAAAATAATGCCAAGACACCACAGACAAACGATAAGGAAGAATCACCTTCAACATAAGCAACTAGTTATTAAAGTCATTAATACAAAACCAATTAAAAAGTGCAAAAGATTAAAAATAAAAAGTATTATACTAAACACTTGTCTTCACCAAGTGATGTAAGAGACTTAGGCAAACATGGCCTTGATTGTCAAGAACTCTTACGATCAATCTTGGATCCCGAGACGACTCACACACTCTATGATGGACAATGGATGATGGTAGTGGATGATGGTGTTGTGATGGTGGTGGGTGGTGGATGAAGTGTGAGAGAGGTGGTGTGCCAAGAGATGAGTTGCAATGGCTCCAAGCACTCCTATTTATAGGCTGAACAGAAGCCTGGGCACGGCCCCGTGTCCGCTGGGCACGGCCCCGTGCCCGTCTGACACTATCTCTCTTCATTAATTGTAATTCGCAATTACAATTAATGCGCCTGCAGTACTTTGGGCACGGCCCCGTTGTGAGCAATAGAAGCTTCTACAGGTTTGTCTTTTACGCTGCTTCTTGGGCACGGCCCCGTGCTCGCTGAGCACGGGGCGTGTTCACTCTTCTGTCTTCTCTGTTTTGCTTGGGAGGATGCTGTCGAGGGGTCGGGCAGTCCACTTTTGTTTCCTTTCTTGTATTTATGTTAGATTTAGCTGTCTTTTTGCTTCTTTTATTAATTTGAGCTCATTTAATCCTGAAAATATAAAAGGAAGACAAAAACACACTTTTTCCAACATTAGTACTTAAAAAGGGTTAGTTTTATGCCTCATTTGATGTAATTTATATGTTGCATTTTACACACATCAATGCTTCCAATTGTTGTATTGTTTCCCATTGCGAAAAATTCGGATCAACCCATCCAAGGAATCCTGTACACTGATAACCAAAACATGAGTAAAACCTTCGGCCTAGATTTTTACGAGTTGTTGATGTTCGAATTATAGCCTCCCTACCACACCTTCAATATGTTGGGAAACCATGATTTGTGAAATTAGGGTTTCAAGGGGTTTGAAGGAAAGATTTGGGGAAGAAAGCATGCTTATATGCGTTTAGGGTTTGTACAATAAAATATCATTAAAAACAAATGGGAAATGACATTAATACCCTCATGTGCAACACATGTGAACCAAGAAAATAAACGTGGACCCTGTATCAAAATATGAACATAAAGGTTGTTTTTAACAGATTTAAAGTGGAAAGTATGGTCTGCACTTTAGGTTAAACACAAAGGTTGATTTGTGCAATTTTGTCTCGATTTTTTAATTTGTAATATCTATTTTGATTTTGTTCCCATTTGTTTCAGTGTATTTTGTTATGGTCTTTCTTTTGAATTTATCGTAAGTCGATTTTACCCCTACAGTGTAGTAGTTTTTTTATCAACCAAATTATTCTTATTTTGGGATGGTTTTAGTTCTGAACCTCATCTATACATACACATATACATATACTATATATAAAACCAAGGTTGGTTTTCTTTTTGTTGTTTTCTATTTGTATATGACAGATTAAGTTTATGGCCTATCTATGTTTTCATGCATATTTGAATTATGTTTTAAACTATAACAAAAAAACGATACCAGTCAAACCTTTTGCCAATTACTTCATATATATCCAAATATGAAGTCCTTGAATAACATAGGAAACACCTGGTAGGAGTTCAACCATTTTAGAATAAGTTGACCAGATAAAGGAATCAAGACAGAACTCACATAAATGTCAAATGTGAAAAAAAGTTAACAAATCAGCAAATAAATATGTAGAAAATAATCATCTAGTTGATATAAGAATTAATTACAAATACTCTTTGTAATTTAGTAAAAGTAGCATATGTGTGGTCAAATAATAAAAAGTTGTGATTTTTAGATCTTTATGGTCTGTTTGGTATGACGTAATAGAATAGATGAGCGAATGAAATGGACGAGATAATAGAATGGATAAAGGAATGAAATTGATCATTACATTTCATAGTCTTGTTTGGTTACCATGGAGGAAATGAATAAATCATTCATTAAATTGTGTTGTTTGGTAGGTAAGAAAAGAGGAATGAATTAAATTGGCAATGGGCGGTGGCGGTGATCGATGGCGGTGGCAGCGATGGGTGGCGGTGGTCGGTGGTAGCAGTGATGGGTGGCGGTGGTCGGTGGATGACGGTTGTTAGCGGTGGCGGCGGCGATGGTAGGGGTTGGCGGTGGTCTGCGGTGGCAGGTGGCGGCGATGGTGGTGGCGACAGATGGTGGTGTCGGCGGCGACGATGGGTGGTGGTGGTCGATGGTAGCGGGTGGTGGCAGTGGAGGATGGTGGTGGTGGTGGTGGTGGTCGGCGGAGGGTGGCGGTAGTGGTCGAGGTGGTGGTGGTTTGCGATGGCGGGTGGCAACGATGGTAGTCGATGGCGGTGGCGGCGGGCGGCGGTGGCGGTGGAGGACGGTGGTGGTGGTCGGCGGAGGTTGGTGGCGGGTGGTGACGACGACAGGTGGTAGATGGTAGATGGTGGAGGTGATGAGCGGTGTTTGTGACATGAATGAAATGGAAAAAAACAAGAGGAGTGGATGGAATAAATTTGAGGGAATGCAATGACTTATGTAATGAGTGATTCCATTACGTTGACCAACCAAACACGCTTTTTTTCATTCCCTCGCAATAGTTCATTAGATTTCACTTCCCATTCCTACATACCAAACACTATCTTAATTTCAACTTATTATATGTTTCGGTCATATGAAATGGACGAGTATACCCCTTTAATTAAAAAAAAAAACATAAACTGTTAAAAAAAATAGCCGTTCCATTTTGTCTTCTTCTTGGTGTATCACACCATCACGATTTGTAGTCCATATGTGTACACATGGTTTGTGAAGTATCATATTCCAAAATGGTTCCTTATATTTGTTCACTTTCGTCACTATAGTCGAAAACTCAATTTTTTTGAATCCGGGTCATGTGATTTTAGTTTTGTTGTCATTTTCATCCAAAAGCAAAATCTGATCAGATTTTTCAGTTAACATTCAGTTTTTTTTAATCATTTTCCTCCATTTTAATAAAATGCAAAATTGTCAGATTTTTTTAATTTGTTATAATAAAACGTTAAGAGACCATTTTGCCCTTCATTAAAAAGGAAGAAAAAGAAAAAAAAATTATATGTTAACTGACAACTCTGACAGATTTTGATTTTGGATGAAAATGACAACAAAATTGAAACCACAAGAATCCAGATTCAAAAGACTTGAGTTTTAGATTAAAGTGGCAAAAGTAACCAAACCTTAGAGACCATTTTAACAGTTTCTCTATTTTTTTATTACTAAAATTAATGTTTGACCATTCGAACATGTAACTTCTTAAAGTTAGATATTACATGTATTGCTTATGCGAGTCTCATCATCATCATACTCAGTAAATCTCACCAATAGTAAATCTAAGGTATGGTCTGAGGAGGTTAAGATGTAGACAGCCTTACCTCTACCCGTTAGGAACATAGAGGCTGCTTCCAGTGAGACCCCCCGACTCGATAGTAGTTTTGCATCAATCCTTGGACATAATGCACATAACACTCGGCCATTAAGACAAATGCCAATTAGTGCAGGTACTCCCTTGTCTTTCGGTTATCAACGCCACCACATGATGCATGATTAACCATCCCCCTCGTTTAACGTTATTTTCATGAAAAATGTTAAAATTAATACACTTTCACTTTTGCACCCCGACCGCCCACACATATATATACATTATATGCGCATACCGCCAGCGGGGCGTTGCTTATGTGAGTCTGTCTCTAGTAATTATCTTTTGAATAACTGTAAATAACTCAAAAAAACAAAACAAAATGTAATAAAAACTAATAAGTTGATATAAATAATATTATCCTCAGCACTTTAAATCTGAATGTTTAATGTTTAATATTTTATAAATATACTAGGTTATAGACCCGCGTATTACACGGATTTAAACACTTCCCTTTAAAAAAGAAATAAAAATCCTATTACAAATATGTGATTGACCTGAGTAGTTCGTAATATTCAACTTAAACATAAATTATTTTGAAATACAAGAATAAATCGAAAACTACAACCAATATGTGAAATAAGCATAATTATTCATTTAAAAAACTATTAAAATCATATGTTTTAAAATTATAGATAGCTGACGTTAAAAAGTTAAAGAAAAGGTTTAATTATTCTTTTAATAAAAACTTTAAGTACTTTTTTAATTATCAATCTTGAATTTTAATTAATATTAATAGCATTGTATTTCTTAATAATCATTAATTAGAATTATATATTAATTAAGTAATATTATTAATGATTTGAAGAAGAAAATGCCATGTGACATTAGTTAGAATTTTGAATAAGAAAATGTCATATGGCATTAGTTAGAGTTTTTTTTATTAGAATTAGACCAGGTTACAGCCTCGTGAATACACGATTTGAATAAGGAAAACTATTCGTTTACACAACACAATAAGACAAATAGTTGTGTCTGATAATCATCTCACAAACTTACAATCTTTTGGTCATAGTAAACAATACCCAACTTGCTTCTAAAGTGCTTAATCATCAATTCTCTAGGAAGCTTTGTACTTATTTTTACATCGTTTAGGTGAACACTAAAAACATAATTTTTTTACAACTCAGAAGTTTATTTTCCCTTATTTTGTAATACAAATTAACCTACCTTGCCTCATGTATAATTTTGAAAAATGTTAGGCTTTATTAGTAAATTGTTAAGTTATATTAATAAACGTACAAATTTTTCTAACAAAACTATTAAAGTGTTAAATCACGTAATATGGTAAATATGAAAAATATTTAAACTCATACTTGAGTTTAGATTTGATTATTCTCCAAAGTAACACAAAGTTTGTTTCAAACATATCATGTTGTCTATCATAATACTTAAATATCCGTAGCTTCTTCATTTTCTCGGTAATTTGATTCAAAAGTATCATTATTATTACTATTATAAATATAATAAAAATTAACCGTGTTTAGTAAGTTTTAATACAAAGGTATCATTATCATTATAAATTATAAATATATACGAAGTAGGCGCGGATATTAAGGTAATGATTTTAATAGAAGCAATATTGTCATTATATTATATTAACATGATTTAAAAAAATAAAAATAAAAATCAATTTTGATTAGAAACGATTTTTAGGGATGATATGATGTTAAACTGTGACATTCATTAAAATCGTGTATTAGAAGTAAGATTTGTTCTTCTAAAAGTATAGAAAACTTGTACGCAAATTTTGTTACGGTGTAATTTATATTATTTATTTTGTATTAATAAAATGTAAACAAATATGAAAACCCATAAAAATTATAATCGTGTATTACTATGCTAAAAGTAGAAAAATTAGCATATAATAAAGTTATTTCCAAAAGAAATGCAACACTTCTTAATAACAGTAATAAAAAACAAACAAAAATTAATCAATATATGAACTATAATTATAATAATAGAAAAGGATAAACGACAATGATAATTATTTTTCTATAAATTTAAATTGAATGAGGTGAGTTAAATTCAATTCAATTATCTATTACATAAAATTTAAATAAAAAATCAAAGATTAGGGGGAAAATGTCATGTAACATTAAATGGAGTCTTTTATTAATATTTAGACTTACATATGATTATGGATTAACTTTTGATAATTAAAGTAAGAGTAAATTACACTTTGTGGCCTTTAAGTATATCAGGAATTATGACACATGTCCTTTAAAAGATTTAATTTCAGTTTATGTCCAAAAATCGCATGTTATGTAACACTTTATATCCTTTTAAGCAAACTGAGTTAATTATTTCAGTTAGGTTAAATTAGCTCAAGGGCAAAATTGGTATTTCATACTCTTTTGCATCAGATACCCCTTTAGAAAACCATATTTGTTTTTGAGTAAATTAAACCCACTCGAAAATCATCATCACCGGAAACGAAACACCAAACAAGAGTTCAACACCTTGCCCCGGACTAGGTCGAGTCTTGCCTAATTCCCTATAGTTATGGCTCTGATACCAATCTGTCACACCCCAACCGATGGCGGAAACATCGGGGCATGGCACTGAGCGAAACAGATTGTCAAGAAAAATTTCATAACGACTAAATTACCAAATAGTTAATATTATGTCCCATACCATAACCCATTAAGTAATATAATTATTACATACATAGATATTCTCAAAACAAAACATGTTCCGACAACTCAGATTCAAATAAATAAATTGTCTTTGTTTCTAGACTCCATACTACTTGATTCCACAAAAGCAGTTAAAGCACAACATCCTAAGCACCTGTCACATACGTTAAAATAGAGGTCAATACACATAGTGTAAAGGTGAGCATACAAGTTTGATATAGTATAATAGAGTTCGAAATCGTTTACGCATAACTAGCATGTAACATGTATAAAGTGAAGGCAAGTAGGTTATCGACAGAGAAATATGCACAGACGTGACTGCGAGTTGTAGAATGCGCAACACATATCCCCACTAGGATACGTGAAGTAAAGCCCTTAACAAACCCGGTCCACGACAGGTGCTGAGTCCAAACTATAGTACTATCGTTGCTAAGGTGTCAGGCAACAATCACTGTGTTAACATAACATACAAGCATTCATCGAGTAACATGTAACATGCAATAACGGTCAGCGTATAAATAGTGTTTGCGTTGTGTGTCAATTGTGATTTGAATAAGTAACGTATGTAACACCCAAAAGTGCGTAAAGCAAAAAGGGATCGAGTATACTCACATATTGTGTTTAACAAGTAAACACTCTCTTGGATTGAAGGGGGCGCTGAAAGAGATTAGCCTGAACAGTTAACGATAGCATAAACAATAAGCGGCGCGTAAAACGGTGCAAAGTACCAAGTGTCGGATGGTAATCCGATCGGATGGCCATTCGATTGGATTGACATCTTGTTTGGTAAGGATGTGTTTGTGTATGATGGCTTTGAAGTTTTCGTTGTAGCGTTTTGAAAACATAGAAGTATCTCTACTCTTCAGGTCGATCGATCGAACGGTCGTTCGATCGGACAACGACCCGATTGGGAGGCACTTAGTGAGAACAAGTTCACAGCAGGATTGTCACTCGATCGGGTGGCAATTCGTTAGAACATGGCTATGCATTGAACATGTTGAAAATTGTTTAAGTGTTGAAGTTCCAACGTCACATGGTCGGATGGTCGTTCGATCGGATGGCAATCCGATCGGATGGCAATCCGTTCGACGTTCATATCCTTGAATAAGTGAAATAAAAGTTTAAATATGGAACCAAGTGTAAGCCGATCGGGTGGCTGTTCGATCAAATGGCAATCCGATCGGATAGACGACAATCCGTCCCATCGACCTGATCGTCTTTATCACTTGATTGTTTTGAAAGTTTTGCAGTTTTGATCGAGACGTTGTGGTAACAGGCTAAACAACAGAAACCCCATCCTGTCCCAAGTGACCCGATCGAACAGGAATCACCCTAGTCCGGTCAGTTCACGGTTCGAGACAGTTGTTTATGTTTAACTCGAGATCGGTTGTCTCGTGGATATAATTCAGATCTTGAACCAATACATCACTAAGAAAGAGTAGAAGATCAGAACAAGCTCCGATTCTATCGGTTTTGAGTGCATTGACTGTAAAAGAGTTGAAAGAAGGTTGGAAAACCATCTTCCAATCCTTTTAACCATGAATCTGTGCAGATCTATGCGAAATCGTTGTTGATTCATGTGGAAATCCTTCATATCTGAGTTGTACTTGGTGGAATGAGGCCAATACTTGAAGTTCATAAGAACTCCATGATGACATCATCATAGAACACCTCAAATCCGTTGATTTCACGGTTAAAAGTTAAGATTCAAAGGCGAAAAAGATGAAGGGGTGCGTGTAGATCATAGAAGTACAAGATTTAGGTTGAAAACTTACAAGAATCGCGAGGAATCGAGAGAAATAGAGCTTGAGGGCGGCTGGTCGAGCAGAGGAGCTGTCACATCACAAATGATGTGACAGGAGGGTATTTATAGGTTTTCCAAAAGAGGAAAGTGTGCATGGATCGGATTGGCCACCGATCGGATGGCGACTCGATCAGATGGCCACTCGATCCTGGTGTCCGGCGTGTTGAGTTCTGTCGTTTTGATTCGCGTGTTGAGCGTTGCGATACGTTTCGAGCGAGCGGTGCGATAGATTAATAATAAACACCCAAGTACTATATCTAACATACAATCATCCTAAATAACTGGCGTTTAGCGTTTGCTATTCGATTGCGATAGAGTTGCGATTGCTTTTCGATTATTCACCACAACATAAACATAAATAACATGCACAAGTAACACGTAAATAGCACACACACGTAAAACAATATTCAGAACGCATAATTCGGGTTGCGAATGCGACTGCGATGCGATAAGCGATAAAGCGATAAAACATGCGATAAATATCGATTAAACATTATTAACAAGTACTCCACATAATACAACTAAAGCAATTAAAATAAAGATTCGATTACAAGTCAGAGTAGTCAAAACAGTAGTTGAGCTAGGAGTGACAGATCGCAATTAGCAATCTTTTCTTCCTTTGACTTCAATCTTGACTTTGACTTTGACTTTCGAAACACGGGGTGTTACCGAGGGTTTGTGTTGAGTGTGGAATATAAAAGGGAGTCTGATGTAAGGGAGTGTGAAATACCAGTTTTTCCCTTGAGTTGGTTTAACTCAGTTTGCTTAAAAAGATATAAACTGTTACATAACATGTGATTTTTGGACATAAACTGAAATTAACGCTTTTAAAGGGCACGTTTCATAATTCCTAATATACTTAAAGGACACAAAGTGTAATTTACTCTTAAAGCAAGGAACGATTACTACGAATATAAACCCCTACATATCTAATAGTGGAATGGAATCTCAAATTTTATCTAATCTAAATGTTATGACGTTGATTTCAGTGGAGATTTAGAAAAGATATATGAGGAAAGTTTAGGTGATTATTTATGACATATAATATATATATATATATATATATATATATATAGGGGAGAGTTCATTGGGGAACACTAAAAAAGTGGGGAACTAGGGAACAGGGGCATTTTTGTCCAAAAAATATCTAATAATTGACACGGTGTTTCAAACAGAATTACATCTCACTTTCAAACCCTAGCTTCTCTCAACCACCGCCGACGTCGCCACCATCTCCACCACCACCTCCGCCACCGCTATACGGCACCAGCACAGCAAAAGCTAACATCAAACACTGCTGGAAACAACCACTCCGACTTAATAGAAGCCCTAGCATCATCTCTGTAAGATTTAATCTCTATATTTTCTGTACGTTTCATTCTTTTCATCGACTCTTTGCGATCTAACTTCTAGATTTTGCTCTTAACTTGATTCAGTTGTGTGTAATTTCATTTTTCTTTTCATTGCAAATGCTTTTTGTTGTTTTCCGTCAGAGCTGTACGTTTTGGTGGTTTGCTGTCAGGAATACATCATCTAAATTGCGTTTTTAATTATGATAAAGCTCTCTTCGTGTTATATAGGTTAAATCTTGCCATTAACTATCAATAACTGCCATTAACTATCAATAACTATTTTTTTTTGAAATTGAAGTAAATTTTTAATAGTAGATATCTATTTGAAATAGTTATATATATATGACATGTTAGTTTGTAATTATTTAACATGCTAAATTGAATAATTTATCTGGTTATATCAGATACAACATATCAGATTTTGCTATTAAGTTGATTCAGTTGTGTGTAATATCATTATTCTAATTGCAGTTAACTTGACTCTGATAGGTGAGTGTGTGTGATTTGATTTTAAGTTTATTATGATGCTCTGAAAATGCATGATCTATCGATGTTGTATGTAATAATGCCTCATTTTGAATTGTATTTTAAAGTGTATTAATGCTGAATTCATCTGGATTTCACAACCTTCGTCTGGAAAATGGATGCCAATCGCCGACGTAATTCCTCATCACCGCCGGTGTCAGCAGATCTCGTTGCCGTCGTCGCTGCTACCATGAATCGAGTTCATAGGAATCAGACATGATATCAGACTCGTTTCTCGCTGGTGAGAATAAATATTTACATGTAAAATAAATTAGATAATATCAAAATTAGTCTTTTTGCTCGTGTTTGAGTCTTTTCCCTTTTTTGTTTTGGTGTGAGTCTTTTTGAATGTGTGGGTTCTATAAAATTTTAAACTATTTATCGCATCATTAGATCAAATCATAGTCTGGTCTCTAGTCTTGGGTTGTTGTGTTCCTATTGCCATTATGGTATTCTCATGGTGGCTGATTATATACGCAACGCCTAGGTTTCATTACTTGGGGTGAGTGAGTCTTAGTGAGTTCTCGACCTGCAACAGGGGGGTTTTCAATGTGTGTTTTGGTGTGGGTCTGGGCTTACTAGTGTTCTGTACGACGATTATTTCTGAAATTGGTTGTGAATTGCTATAGAGTATGTCATTTTGGTATCTTTTTCGTGAGGTGTGAGTTTATTTCTTTTCTTGGGGGTGTTATTTATCTCGCAGGGTTGCTTCCGAAGTAACCAAGTTCTCCCATTACTATTTCAATCAAATTCATTTCATGGTCATTCAAGAGGTTGCTTTCGTTTTTGTTCTTAAAGTAAGCAAGTTTTCCCGACTCTATGTTTGAAATCATTTGATCAAATTCATACCCTACAAATACAGGAGACGTAGTTGTCATCCAGGTGCTTAATCAAAGTTTTTTAAGCGAATAGAGCAGGCTAGAACATGAGTCTAGTCAAACCTTCCTTTGGTGATTCAGTTCTTGACTTCATGGTGATATTGGTCCAAAGAGTTAAAAAAAAACCCAGTATTAATCTTCTATGGTTGGTGCAACAGACCTTTGCAGGATTTTAAGCGTTATGGAGGCTCCACTGATATATAATTTTCCATAGAATCATGCGAGCTTGTAAACTTAAGAGGTTCATTTGTCTAGGCTTATCTCCATTTCATGTGTTTTGATTTTGGAGTATATGGTCTTTTTGGGGTTCTGATGCTACTATCAACTTGTTGGGCTATCTTTATGTAATAGTTGGTCCTTATGAATAAAAGTTAGTTCTAGTTGTTTACTAAAAAGTTAATTGGATAGTTTTCATAAAAGTTTGTCTGGGATTAATTGTTTATTTTGATGTTATTTAAGTTATTAAGATGTGGTTATTTGCTAATTCGACTTTGTTCATCTTTGGCCCCAATTATTTGTCGTAATCTCCAACATAACACCATGTGTTGTGTGCCAAATTTTGGTCTATTGGTTTTAGTTGGTAATTTGGATCAGTAGGTGCTAGCAAAAATATATTTTTTGGTGAACTTTTTACATGCTCAATTAATAGAATTTATGACAGTGAAGGGACATAGTGAACAAAAATGTATGTAGGATTCTATGTTGTGTTATGGGTAGGGATGAGCATTTGACAATCATTTCCAATCTGTGCATTGCATGTGTTAACTATTCCGTAGGTTTCTTTGCTCATCATTTTTTACTTTTGAAGAATGTTTTTGAATGTGTATCCCCTAAAGGGGTGGCTCAAGTGGGGCTATTCCGAATGATTTCATATACTTACTGCAGAGAATTATTGCATGAATGGGGCTAAACGATGCAGAATACCACTGCATGATTTCGTCATTGATAAAACTTAACAAGCTTAAAGAAGTTGAAGATCTATACACTGAACGGAAATCCACTTCCGTAATTGGCGATTCACGGATCCCGAATTTGATCCTTGCAGCGTATATCAACAGAAATGATATCAAAATGGCGGAAGTGTTTTTTGAAAAACGGGTTGTCGGGAAAGGAATCGTTCCAAGTTACACTTCATTTAAATAAAAAACAAATTCTTAACATGTTAAATATTGTTTAACATAATAAAATATTTTCTTAACATGTTAAATATATTTTATTTGTTTATTTTAAGAAATTAATTATTTTTGATTAATATGAAATATAATTTGATTTTTCAACTTTATGTGGTGTATCTAATACAAGCACAACGAATTATATTGATTGATTATTTTAGTTATTATTAATCGCAAGGTAAGTCTTGTGTCACCATGATTTCCTAGATCACGAGTGATCTAGGTGAGATCGGAGATACATCACCTCGTAGAAGGATAGGAGCTTTCCCGACAATATACCATTGTAAATATTTATGACACGTTAAATAATATAAAAAGACTAAACATTTGTTTATAAATAAAAAATAAATTCTTAACATGTTAAATATTTTTTTAACATAATAAATTATTTTCTTAACATGTTAAATATATTTTATCGGTTTATTTAAAAAATAATAATTGTTTCAGATTAATATGAAATATAATTTGATTTTTCAACTTTATGTGTTGTATCTGATATGAGCACATTGAATTTATTGTTTTATTTTTTATTAATCGCAATCTACGTCTTGTGTCACCATGATTTCCTAGATCACGAGTGATCTGGGTGAGATCGGAGATACATCACCTCGTAGAAGGTTAGTAGCTTTCCCGACAATATACCATTGTGAATATTTATGACACGTTAAATAATATAAAAAGACTAAACATTTGCTTATAAATAAAAAATAAATTCTTAACATGTTAAATATTTTTTAACATATTAAAATATTTTCGTAACATGTTAAATACATTTTATTGGTTTATTTAAAATAAATTAATTTAACATGTTAAAGAAAAGTTTGCATTGATCAACTAAACTTTATTCGACTTTATTTGACTAAACATGTTAAAATAAGTTTTGTACAATAAACTATAACACGTTAAATGAGAGTTTGCCTGGATCTACAAGGTTCAATTTAATTTTATTTGACAAATTATAAATTAAACTTTGGATTAGAGTTTAAAATACTAAAATAAAATTTTGTGTAGAGTTTATGCTGGCTAAAAATATTGAAATAAATAAGTCTAACATGTTAAATGAGCGTTTACATTGATCAACTAAACTCGATTCGAATTTATTTGACCAAACATTTTAAGATAAGTTTTGTACAATAAACTTTAACATGTTAAATGAGAGTTTAAATTGATCAACTAGGTGCGCTTCAACTTTATTTAAACAAATTATATATTGAAGTTCGGCGTAGAGTCCAAAATATTAAAATAAAGTTTTGTGTGTAGTTTATGCGGACTCAAAATACTAAAATAAATTAATTTAACATGTTAAAGAAAAGTTTGCATTGATCAACTAAACTTGATTCGACTTTATTTGACCAAACATATTAAAATAAGTTTTGTACAACAAACTTTATCATGTTAAATGAGAGTTTGCCTTGATCTACTAGGTTCGATTTAACTTCATTTGACCAAATTATATATTAAATTTTGGATTATAGTATAACATACTAAAATAAAGATTTGTGTGGAGTTTATGCGGGCTTAAAATATTAAAATAAATAAATTTAACATGTTAAATGATTGTTTACATTGATCAACTAAACTCGATTGGAATTTATTTGACCAAACATGTTAAAATAATTTTTGTGCGATAAACTTTAACATGTTAAATGAGAGTTTGCGTTGATCAACTAAGTGCGATTTAACTTTATTTAACCAAATTTTATATTGAATTTCAGCCTAGAGTTCAAAACACTTAAATAAAGTTTTATGTGTAGTCTATGGGGGCTTAAAATACTAAAATAAATTAATTTAACATGTTAAAAAAACGTTTGCATTGATCAACTAAACTTGATTTGACTTTATTTGACCAAATATATTAAAATAAGTTTTGTACAATAAACTTTAACATGATGAAAGGTTAACTTGTTCTACTAGGTTCGATTTAAATTTATTTGACCAAATTAAATATTAAATTCTGGATAAGAGTTTAAAATACTAAAATAAAGTTTTGTATGGAGTTTATGCGGGCTCAAAATATTAAAATGAATTAATTTAACATGTTAAAAAAAAGTTTGCATTGATAAACTAAACTTGATTCGACTTTATTTGACCAAACATGTTAAAATAAGTTTTGTACAATAAACTATAACACGTTAAATGAGAGTTTGCCTGGATCTACAAGGCTCAATTTAACTTTATTTGACCAACTTATAAATTAAACTTTGGATTAGAGTTTAATATACTAAAATAAAGTTTTGTGTAGAGTTTATGCTGGCTAAAAATATTAAAATAAATAAATCTAACATGTTAAATGAGCGTTTGAATTGATCAACTAAACTCGATTCGAATTTATTTGACCAAACATTTTAAGATAAGTTTTGTACGATGAACTTTAACATGTTAAAGGAGAGTTTAAATTGATCAACTAGGTACGATTCAACTTTATTTAAACAAATTATATATTGAATTTCGGCGTATAGTCCAAAATATTAAAATAAAGTTTTGTGTGTAGTTTATGCGGACTCAAAATATTAAAATAAATTAATTTAACATGTTAAAGAAAAGTTTGCATTGATCAACTAAACTTGATTCGACTTTATTTGACCAAGCATGTTAAAATAAGTTTTATACAACAAACTTTATCATGTTAAATGAGAGTTTGCCTTGATCTACTAGGTTCGATTTAACTTTATTTGACCAAATTATATATTAAATTTTGGATTAGAGTATAAAATACTAAAATAAAGATTTGTGTGGAGTTTATGTGGGCTTAAAATATTAAAATAAATAAATTGAACAGGTTAAATGAGTGTTTACATTGATCAACTAAACTCGATTGGAATTTATTTGACCGAACATGTTAAAATAATTTTTATACGATAAACTTTAACATGTTAAATGAGAGTTTGCGTTGATCAACTAGGAGCGATTCAACTTTATTTAACCAAATTTTATATTAAATTTCACCCTATAGTTCAAAATACATAAATAAAGTTTTATGTATAGTCTATGTGGACTTAAAATACTAAAATAAATTAATTTAACATGTTAAAAAACGTTTGCATTGATCAACTAAACTTGATTTGACTTTATTTAACCATATATATTAAAATAAGTTTGGTACAATAAACTTTAACATGATGAAAGGTTGACTTGTTCTACTAGGTTGATTTAAATTTATTTGACCAAATTATTTATTAAATTCTGGATAAGAGTTTAAAATACTAAAATAAAGTTTTGTAAGGAGTTTATGCGGGCTGAAAATATTAAAATAAATTAATTTAACATGTTAAAGAAATGTTTGCATTGATCAACTAAATTTGATTCGGCTTTATTTGACCAAACATGTTAAAATAAGTTTTGTACAATAAACTTTAACACGTTAAATGAGAGTTTGCCTTGATCTACAAGGTTTAATTTAACTTTATTTGACCAAATTATAAATTAAACTTTGGATTAGAGTTTAAAATACTAAAATAAAGTTTTGTGTAGAGTTTATGCTGGCTAAAAATATAAAAATAAATAATTCTAACATGTTAAATGAGCGTTTACATTGATCAACTAAACTCGATTCAAATTTATTTGACCAAACATTTTAAGATAAGTTTTGTACGATAAACTTTAACATGTTAAATGAGTGTTTACATTGATCAGCTAAACTCAATTGGAATTTATTTGACCAAACATGTTAAAATAGTTTTTGTACGATAAACTTTAACATGTTAAATGAGAGTTTGCGTTGATCAACTAGGTGCGATTCAACTTTATTTAACCAAATTTTATATTGAATTTCAGCCTAGAGTTCAAAATACTTAAATAAAGTTTTATGTGTAGTCTACGCGGGCTAAAAATACTAAAATAAATTAATTTAACGTGTTAAAAAAAACGTTTGCATTGATCAACTAATGTTGATTTGACCAAATATGTTAAAATAAGTTTGGTAAAATAAACTTTAACATGATGAAAGATTGACTTATTCTACTAGGTTCGATTTAAATTTATTTGACCAAATTATATATTAAATTCTGGATAAGAGTTTAAAATACTAAAATAAAGTTTTGTATGGAGTTTATGCGGGCTCAAAATATTAAAATAAATTAATTTAACATGTTAAAGAAAAGTTTTCATTGATCAACTAAACTTGATTCGACTTTATTTGACCAAACATGTTAAAATAAGTTTTGTACAATAAACTTTAACACGTTAAATGAGAGTTTGCCTTGATCTACAAGGTTCAATTTAACTTTATTTGACCAAATTATATATTAAACTTTAGATTAGAGTTTAAAATACTAAAATAAAGTTTTGTGTAGAGTTTATGCTGGCTAAAAATATAAATAATTCTAAGATGTTAAATGAGCGTTTACATTGATCAACTAAACTCGATTCGAATTTATTTGACCAAACATTTTAAGATAAGTTTTGTACGATAAAGTTTAACATGTTAAATGAGAGTTTAAGTTGATCAACTAGGTGCGATTCAACTTTATTTAAACAAATTATATATTGAATTTCGGTGTAGAGTCCAAAATATTAAAATAAAGTTTTGTGTGTTGTTTATGCGGACTCAAAATATTAAAATAAATTAATTTAACATGTTAAAGAAAAGTTTGCATTGATCAACTAAACTTGATTCGACTTTATTTGACCAAACATGTTAAAATAAGTTTTGTGCAATAAACTTTATCATGTTAAATGAGAGTTTGCCTTGATCTACTATGTTCGATTTAACTTTATTTGACCAAATTATATATTAAATTTTGGATTAGAGTATAAAATACTAAAATAAAGTTTTGTGTGGAGTTTATGCAGGATTAAAATATTAAAATAAATAAATTTAACATGTTAAATGAGTGTTTACATTGATCAATTAAACTCGATTGGAATTTATTTGACCAAACATGTTAAAATAGTTTTTGTACGATAAACTTTAACATGTTAAATGAGAGTTTGCGTTGATCAACTTGGTGCGATTCAACTTTATTTAACCAAATTTTATATTGAATTTCAGCCTAGAGTTCAGAATACTTAAATAAAGTTTTATGTGTAGTCTATGCGGGCTAAAAGTACTAAAATAAATTAATTTAACATGTTAAAAAAAAGTTTGCATTGATCAACTAATCTTGATTTGACCAAATGTGTTAAAATAAGTTTGGTACAATAAACTTTAACATGATGAAAGGTTGACTTGTTCTACTAGGTTCGATTTAAATTTCTTTGACCAAATTATATATTAAATTCTGGATAAGAGTTTAAAATACTAAAATAAAGTTTTGTATGGAGTTTATGCGGGCTCAAAATATTAAAATAAATTAATTTAACATGTTAAAGAAAAGTTTGCATTGATCAACTAAACTTGATTCGACTTTATTTGACCAAACATGTTAAAATAAGTTTTGTACAATAAACTTTAACACGTTAAATGAGAGTTTGCCTTGATCTACAAGGTTCAATTTAACTTTATTTGACCAAATTATAAATTAAACTTTGGATTAGAGTTTAAAATACTAAAATAAAGTTTTGTGTAGAGTTTATGTTGGCTAAAAATATTAAAATAAATAAATCTAACATGTTAAATGGGCGTTTACATTGATCAACTAAACTCGATTCGAATTTATTTGACCAAACATTTTAAGATAAGTTTTGTACGATAAACTTTAACATGTTAAATGAGAGTTTAAATTGATCAACTAGGTGCGATTCAACTATATTTAAACAAATTATATATTGAATTGCGGCGTAGAGTCCAAAATATTAAAATAAAGTTTTGTGTGTAGTTTATGCGGACTCAAAATATTAAAATAAATTAATTTAACATGTTAAAGAAAAGTTTGCATTGATCAACGAAACTTGATTCGACTTTATTTGACCAAAAATGTTAAAATAAGTTTTGTACAATAAACTTTATCATGTTAAACCCACAGTGGTCCCCATAGGGTTACGACTTTGGGACGGTTCGGCGTTGGATTCTAGCCCAAGCTGTCAAGAGTTCGGTCCAGTTCTCAGACAGGTTAAGTAAAGCCTGGGCTGGAAGAAACAATGCTGGAGCTTGTGCTACAAGCGCAAGTCGGGCAGGGGATGATTGATTCTTGTAATAACCCGGAAATATGAAAACGACACACAACATCGTGGGATCAGCCTTGTGCCTGTGTGGTACTAAAAACTACTTGCCAACTCGAAACTATAGTTAAGCCTGGTAAAAGAGCTATAAACGAGCAGGGCCAAGTTGGGCTCGTTTATCATAAGAAGCTAAAATGTTGGGTTGGATCACAGCTCGTCAAAAGCTCGAGCCAGCTCGTTGCTCGTCGAGCCAACTCGTTTACATTACAAATTATATATTTTTGAACTTTTTGTATTTTTTACACATAAGAGATGCATGAAACACTATAACAATAAGTAAAACAATTTTTCTGAGCGAACAGGAATACATCTTACTTGATCTTTAGCCCATTGTATGAGCCACAACTCCGTAGAATCTGTCGAATTTGGCTCAATTATAGAAGCTCTTGAATCCTCTTGAATTCTGAGTGGTTTGCATCAGCCATTACAACACTACTTCTAAATGTACAAAATAACAAGTAGCTGAGTAATGAAAAAATAGCATGTGTATACACCACTATTATCAAAAAGGACATTCTCTTTCATTAACAATTTTAACAAGATAACTTTTATTCAATCAAGTAAATTAACATTCAAAGTACAGATCTGAGAAGTTGATACTTAACCTACTGAAAACATGCCAACAAAAGTTTATGAAAAAACTGCAATTAAAGGTCAGTTAGTGCTGTGAAGCTTACATAGTAACAAGTGAGATTTCCGAATCAGGACATTGGTTCATAAAAGACAATAAAAATTGTAAACATCTTTTGCAAAATGAACATAAAGCCTATGTATGAGAAAGTGTTTAATAAAAATGTTATTTAACATGTTATATCCTTTTAATGTTATGTTTATCAAATCTATATAAAAATCAGTTTGAAATTAAAAAAGTTAACATGTTAAATATTTTTTTTTGAAAAAGCCTACAAAATATGAACATACATCTAACAACATAACTTCATATAATCATGTTAAATTACATAAAACTTAAAAGAAAATCGTAATTGGTGATACGTTAAAACTGAGATCTAAGTTCTACGAGAAGGTTTTCAGATTTGAAAACCTACAATCTTCAGAAAGTAGATCTGAAAATATGCAAATTAGTACAACCTAGATGTTAGATAGATCCTAAATGAAACTATAAATGATCTGAACATTGGTAAAGAAACAGTGTTAACATATTTCTTTTTCAAAACCATTAAACTTACAAAAATTTGAGAAATCTAAGCCGAAATAAAGAAAATCAAGGACGATTATAAGAATTAAGTGTTCTTTGGCGATAAACACAATAGATTCCGGCCACCTAATCCGGTGATGACAACCAAAAGATATCACATGCGTTCTTTGGCGACGGGGACGATGGTTGACAGCTATGCGATGCACTCCAGGAAACCTAATTCAAACTTTTAAAAAATGCCCAAACTACCCCTCCGCCTTTTTTAAGCTTTAAAAAATTTAATCTAATCTCAGCCCTTGATTAAGTTAATCCAAGGGTTTCTAAGGGGGTTCCCCGGTTCCCCACTTTTTTGGTTTTCCCCAATAAACCCCAAACTACTCACATATATTAACACCAAATCATCATTCTCCTCCAACACCAAATTCGCACAGATACATCATACTCCTCCAACACCAAATTCGGACAGATACATCATACTCAGCCAACACAACTGCAACATTTCTTCCAAAGCAAAAACATATAAAACAATCATAAAAACCTATTCTCAAACTGTTTAATGAAAATGTTATTTAAAATGTTAAATCGTTTTATTGTTATATTTTACACATGTATATAAAAATCAAATTTAATTAACATGTTAAAACAATTTGTTTTTACTCAAAAAAGCTACAAAAAAATCTATAATTAATCATAACTTCATATAATCAGGTTAAATTAAATAAAACTAAAATGAGAATCGTAAATAAATGATACCTTAAACTGAGATCTAAGATCTGTAATCCTAAAAATTAATATTCCATAGATCTAAGAGAAAATCGGAAACAACTAGAGTTTTAGTGTTCCGCAAGCAGATCTGAAAAATACGAAGATTATAAAAGTAGATTCGAAAAATCTCAGCCGAAATAAAGGAAATCAATGAAGATTATACCGATTAACGGTTCTCCGGTGATAAACACAATACATTCGGCCGCATAATCCGGCGGCGATGGTACATTCGCTACAAAACTATCCACACGACAACATAACTATGAATTTTTTAATCATTTACTCGAAAGAAATAATACACAGTAAGCGGATCTTACCTCTGATTGCCGAATCTGGAACACACAATGTAAAAGGAGTACATGAAAGTTGACCTAAACCCTAGCCATTCGAATTGAAGATGATCCACTGCACCACTCCTAGGGCAAAAGATACGTAGAAACCAAAAGTAAAAAAAAAAAAACTACAACTACTTTACTTCCAAAATCATCAATTAAATGTTGAATTAATATCTGAATTTTCAGCAAAAGATGAACTTAGCAAGAATTGAGGAATTTTTAAGCTAAGATTTCTTACCAACCGAACCCTAGCCGCTGATGACATGAATCGGTAACGACGACTTTTCGATCCAGCCACCGAACCGCTCTCTCTAGAAGCATAATTAGGACGATTAGCAGTCATCGCATGGGCGGTTTCCGCAGCGAGTTCATCAAGCTGGCTACTGGTGACCAGAGAGAGATAGATGAGCCAACATAAACATAAACGTCTACAAACTAAGTAAATGTTCCTACTAAGCTTATAAGGACTAAGCCTTCAATCAAGATTAACACAGAACTATTACACTAACTAGTATGAAGCACTTTAACCAACAAGTAGCCAAGAACAATTAATTAAAGTTTAATTGCTAAAGTTGTTCATTAAGGCATTTTATCGAACACTTGGTAGGCGTATGCACATGATGAGAAATTACCTCAAACTCAAATCATCTCAAACAATTAGACCTAAACACAACACAAAATCAAGACTTAAAATTACAGAAGGATAAGACAAAGTAGGATCTAGAATCCACATCACTAAAACTCATTTTGACATAATTTAACATGTTAAAAAAAGTTTTGACATAAAACAAATTGGTAATTCACGTTAAACAACTATGAATGCTTATTATCTAGAAAACTCAATGGATATTCAATTAGAATTATGATGAATTCGTTATAAACTACACAATCCAGATAAGGTAATTTGAAATCAATATTAAAACTAAAACGAGCAAGATAAAGTGTAGACTGAACCTCACCGATTCACAGACGACATTCACAAAGAGCATAATCCTTCGTTGTGTAATTGTTATGGCTATAGAGACCGTGGTTTCTGTGGTGCAGATCAGGTTTTAAATACACACAACATGTGTATTTGAACAGAAAACGTGAAGGACGGACGGCGGCGAGAAGTGGTGGCGACGGCGGTGGGGAAGGTAGAGGGGAAAGGGACGGTGGAGGAGATGTGAATGACCTAATTGAAACTTTTCAAAATGACAATAATGCCCCTCCGCGTTTTTTAAGCTGAAAAAATTTAATCTGTAATCTCAGCCCTTGATTAAGTTAATCCAAGGGTGTTCCCCTGTTCCCCACTTTTTTGATGTTCCCCAATGAACCCCACACTATATATATATATATATATATATATATATATAGGGTAAGGATAGTGTAAAAAGGGCCTAAAGTGTGAGAAGTGTAAGAAGTGTATTATAACACTATATATAATACTATATAACACCATATAAACACCGTATAACAATATGTAACACCATATAATACCATATAACACTATGTAACACTATATATCATTATATAACAAATATAACACTATAGGTTGTCTGATAACATGTCTATGATAGATGTATAGTGTTATATTTGTTATATAATGATATATAGTGTTACATAGTGTTATATGGTATTATATGGTGTTACATATTGTTATACGGTGTTTATATGGTGTTATATAGTATTATATATAGTGTTATAATACACTTCTTACACTTCTCACACTTTGAGCACTTTTTACAGGATCCTCTACCTATATATATATATATATATATATATATATATATGGAAAGGTTAATGTATATGATGTGTATGATAATAAATTACGTATACTATAAAACTCAAACTTTATCACGCATGAACAAAAAACTATAATCACGTATAAACAAAACTAGGGCTGTAAACGAACCAAATGAACACGAACAAGGCCTTGTTCTTGTTCGTTCGTTAAGGAACAAGCTTGTTCATGAACGCTTACCAAACGAGATTTCTTGTTCGTGTTCGTTCATTAAGGAAACGAATTCGTGAACCGTTCACGAACACTTAACATACATAAATGGACTCTAACAAATGTTCATGAACATAAATGAACACAAGTGACGTATATGAACACAGATGAATACAATATTCATTTTAGAATAAAATCTGCATTCTCATCACAAACATTACGAAGAATCTACAAAAAATAAATAAACACTTAACATAATAAACGGAATACAGTTGACATGATTATTATAAACATGATTAACACAAACTAAAATTGAAATAGTGGAATGAGGGATGTTGTGAGAAGCATATAAGATAACTATGTGAGTTCAGTGAGTTATAATTTTTTGGGTCATTCGTTGATTCATGTTATGAAATGCATTTATTTGCCACTTGTTTTGTTATTTGCTTGTTATCATGTTTATTACCCATTCACTTGGCATTTGGTTCAACCACACCGTATTCCTACACATAGAGTTTTACAACTTAATTATGTCGATCAGTGAATATAGTTTAGGAGAAGGGTTGAACCGAAAGTAAAGTAAAGTGAAGCGTTATGTATAAATACATCCAAATAGGATTATTTTATATTTAAAACTTAGAATGTGAACTTTACAATACTTTGAGATGTTTTACCAGGTTTGAGATCATTAGTGTTTTTTTTTCCTTAATTACATATTTGATTATGTGAATGTAGCACGTCATCCCATTTCAGAAGTGTTACATTTATGGTTTCAAAACTTCTCATGTGTGATATGAGATTGTGGGACATACCTCATTAATGACAATGAGTCCCTAATACAATGTTGTAACACCAAAGAAAATTTCCACATCCGAGTGTCGTTTTGGATGGTGGGTGCAAATATCATGAATGATGGATGAGTCCCTAAAAGGTTCGTTTGTAAGAACTTTGGTTAATCCCATATCATACATAGGTAGGCGTGATGGTGCATTTTATACTCAAATACCAACAATATGTTTTGGGTGTCTTGGCTATGAATGATATTCTAACTCCACATCTGCGTGTTGGGTACCTTGACGTGTTTTCTAGTTTAAAAAATCGATGTAAAGAAGAAAGATGAATTTGATTAATAAGATTTCAAGTTTAAAAAATCAACTTAAAAGAAGACAAATTTGATTAATAAGATAAATAAAACCTATTATATCTATTTTCTTATTTAAGGGTTATTACAATAATATTCAATCCTAATAACTTACTCTTTATAACTTGTTTCCAACATCCATAAAACATCAAACTTATAACTCGTCTCCAACATTCATAAAACATCAAATCTCCTCATGGTCCTACTTTGTTCTAACTCTTCCAAAACCGTTTCTAGAAATAGTAACCGTAATCAATTTCGACTTCCTACTATTTGTGAACAAATCTATCAAGTGAAAAGGGCATTCATACCTTGCATAGTACAAGATAAACACTTTGCAACACGACAAATCCCAATACAATCATTTACACATTAAAATAAATATGCTACGTTTTTTACGCCGTTATGAAACTGATAAAACGAGATTCAACACAACACCATTGGATTATAAAGATAAAAGACAAAATGAAACAAATATACACTTAAATGTTGCGTTTTCCTGTAAGCGAATTACAATAGTACCCCTTAGTCATTCGATTATATAAGAAATGAAACCTATAAGCTATATATATATATATATATATATATATATATATATATATATATATATATATACAGAAACGGGATCAGGAGAAAACGCTCAAAAGTGTGAGAACGCATCCTGACCCAACACGTGTCCCGCTGCATAGAGAAGGGCGGAGGGGCTTTTTTGTCTTTTCATTCTTCTTTTATTTTCCCTACGTGGTATGATATTTTATGGCGTCTAAGTTTTTTTTTGGCGTTAATTGTATTTTTTAAATTTTTTGGCGTTGAATTAATTGTTTTTGTGTCACATACATAACTTTTTGGCGTTATAGCGTTTTCTAGTTAATTTTTTGGCGTTTTTGGCCTTTTGTATAAAAATTCACTACGAGTCATTAAAATTTGCATAAGATTACAGAAGACCAATTTTTTTTGGCGTTTAGTGAATTTTTTGGCGTTAAATACCCTTTTTTACAAGGTGCTTTGCCAGCAGCTGTTCTCCCAGTTTTCATACTACCGGCGTTTTGGTGTTTGTAGTTTTTGGCGTTTTATATAATAATGTATTTTATTTATTATAATGTATTTTATTTATATAACAAACAACATATAACTTGATATCAAAACAATATAAAATGAAAACAAAAATAATACACAATGGTAATCTAACTTTTCTTCCGAATCTTCAATGTCATCAGCCTCTTCTTTTCTTGAATTTGTTTTTGGCGTTTTGAACCTTTTTTAATACTTTAGCTAGATGCAAATTTTCCTTCATAAACCCCGTTTTTTTAGTAGTAGCTGCATAGTGGCAACCTGTTTTTTGGTGTGATATTCTTGTTTGGTGGCATGTCATTAAAGATCAACTCTTGCTTGATGCTATTTGTAATAATGGAGTCCAAAATAGCATTTTATCCTTGTGTTGATCTCTTTATTCCATTCAAATAATCATCAAGAACATAGCTTACATGATGGCATATCAATGTCATCAGTCTCTTTTTCTTGAATATTTGTCCATCTTATTCAGCAAAATATTATTGAGTTAACCCCCTCAGAAAAAGGATTGCATTTCAGTGAAAGCTTTGCCATCTGTGGCGTTTAAAAGGGAGTGGTTTCTAGCGGATATGGCGTTTTTGTGTTTTTCTGGGTGTGTTTAATTTCATTGTGTATAGACCCTTCTCTTATAGAAGTTTTTTGGCGCGTTGTTTAGGCGAGACTTTTTATTGTAATAAATGATAGTAATAAAGTAACTGTCTTTTCAGTTTATGTTTTTTGTATTTTCTGAGTTGATTAGCTTTTATCAGTTTTATAGGTTATTGACATCCCATCTTCTAAGTTTGGCGTTTTTTTAAATGGCCTTATGCAGAACAACATGTCAAAATACAATAACGGAGTAAATAAAATTTTAAGTAAGAAAGATATTTTTGTTATTTTTGGCGTTTTGGTAGGGTTAACCATTTTTAGTATTTTTTGGCGTTTTGCTAATAAAGATAGAAATATATCATTTAATTATCTTAAAAAAAAAGAAGATTACATTGAAGAAAAAAAAAGACAAAAAAAAATTAAAATCGTTCATCAGAAGGTACTTTATATGAATAGTATCCATCAGTTGTGTCATCTTCTTCCTCCTCGGAGTCTTCATCTTGATCTTCATCCATGTCATCATATTCACCTTCATCAGCTTCTTGTTCCTGAAGATTTTGAAGCCTCCACCTGAACATGTCTTGCATTAACTCCAATTTTGAGTCTATTTCTGGGTTGGTACAGGTGGCGTTATTCAATTCTTCCATGAAACCCAGTCGCTGCTTTGTCATGATGTTCTCTAGCCAGTAGATTTGCTGCTCTCCGCTGTCGTATGTAATCGTCACCATGTTTGTTTCATTATCAAAACGCCATGATGTCATGACAGGGTCTGGCTTCACATTTCCTTTGCTTGGTCCAAATTTGCTGGTTAATCCTTTCATAACCATATGCGTTTCATGGCATTCGTTGTCTAGAGCGATGCCAATGGATATGATTTGCCTCTCTATCTCTTCTTCCATCTTCAGAATAGCCCTGATCGTCTTAACATACACCCTCCTTCTGTTGTCAGAATGGATGACGTATCGCCTGATCCCCAGAGTGTATCTCCACGAAACGATTGTTGCCATTTTTGGCGTTTTGTTTAATTTGGCGTTTTTTGGTTAAAGATGTTTTTTTGCAGAAAATGGATAGATTGAAGTGATTATTGAAGCTTTGTTTTTACGTTTGTTTTATATAATGATGTTTTTGGCGCGTAATTTAGGAGGGAATTTCTTCTAATAAATGTTAATAACTGTAATTCAGTTATTTGTGTTGTTTCATCTTCCTGTAATATTCAACGTGTTTTATTTTTAATTTTTTGCGTTTTGTTTTTAATGGCGTTTTATTTTTTGTTTGGCGTTTTATCATATTTGGCGTTTTGAATACGAGCGGTAAAAAGACCCTTTTACCCTTAATGAAGCGCGTCCCACATAATTATATTTGTGTTATTTACGAAAACGCCACCGCACAATCTAGTCCATGGATTGTTTTGATCGGACGATCCATAATCGTTCTCCCCGTTCTCACACTTTTCACCGTTTTCTCCAAATCCCGACCCTATATATATACATATATATAGAGGAGGAGTTGGGTAGAAAGTGGATTTTTCCTGGAAAGTCTAGGAAACAATCAGAATGCGACACGTGGCATTGAAGGATTTTAACTAGAAGGGCAATTATGTACTTTCACAATCTATTTTTATTTTAGAAAATTATCTTCAATAAGTAACTATCCATGTACACAAATGAAACCGATTTCCTCCATAATTTTCGGAATTTTTTTGTTTTCGAATTCTGATCTCACGTAAATATCAATCATTCCTTCGTTTTCTTGCTCACAAGATTCATCGCTGATCATATTTTTATACGGAGAGAAAAATCATGGCATCAAACACAGTTGTTGATTGTGGGGATGGTAAGTACATTTCTTGACATTGTGTTTTAACAACAAGCAGTTTAATACCGTTGTGTTTTAGCATTCATGCTGGAGGATTTCTTGACACTATGTTTTACCATTCATGCTGGTAATGCTGAAGGATTTCTTGACATTGTGTTTTAACAGCAAGCAGATTAATAGAGTTGTGTTTTAGCATTCATGTTGGTAATGCTGGAGGATTTCTTGACGCTGTGTTTTACCATCCATGCTGGTAATGCTGGAGGATTTCTTGACATTGTGTTTTAACAACAAGCAGATTAATACCGTTGTGTTTTAGCATTCATGCTGGTAATGCTGGAGGATTTCTTGACGCCGTGTTTTACCATCCATGCTGGTAATGCTGGAGGATTTCTTGACATTGTGTTTCAACATCAAGCAGTTTGATACCGTTGTGTTTTAACATTCATGCTGGTAATGCTGGAGGATTTCTTGACGCTATGTTTTACCATCCATGTTGGTAATGCTGGAGGATTTATTGACATTGTGTTTTAACAGCAAGCAGTTTGATACCGTTGTGTTTTAGCATTCATGCTGGAGGATTTCTTGATGCTGTGTTTTACCATTCATGCTGTTATGATGTGTGACATTTGTTACGATGTGTTTTCTTGATGTTGTGTTTCTTCATGAAGGATAGAAGGAAGAGAGAGAGAGACGAGAGAAAGGGAGAGAAAGAGAGAGAAAATCGCAAGAAATGTGGGGTGGTTTATGGAATGACAGTTATTTCCATATTTAAAACAAGCTAAATGATATATCTATCCCTGATTAATTAAATAATCTTATTTTTAAGAAACACGTATTACCAAAATGCTACCAAGATGATCTCAACCATTAAACACACCCATTGGATGGCCCAGATCGCTTCCTATACTTTCTAGGAAAAACCCGCAGGATCCCCACTATATATATATAGGGTAAGGTTCATGCGAGAACCACCTTTATTGCGAGAACCGCGAGAACCAATGTGAACACAACCTAAAATAGCTAAAAAAAACCCTAAAAAAACCTAACCCCCACCCCCCACCCCCCAAAAACCTAACCCCCCCCCCCCCCCCCGCCCTCCAAAAAAAAATAACCTAAACCTCCCTCCCCCACCCCCCAAAAACCTAAACCCCCCCCCCCCCCAAGCTAAAATGCTAAAAACTAAACCCCAGAAACCTAAAAAAATCTAAAAAAATAAAAAAAATTCTAAATTTTTTTTAATATTTTTTATATAAAAATCACTACTTTTAGTAGCAAAAAAAAAATTTAGGCATTTTTTGTTGTGTTCACATTGGTTCTCGCGGTTCTCGCAAAAAAGGGTGGTTCCTAACGGATCTTTGTCCTGTACTTTTATTTGTATCCGTTTATTTTTCTGACACTAGAGCAATATGTACAGTATTTTGTTTGTAGGATATCTTTTCTTTTTGCCTATATAAGGCATAGAATGCAGTTGTAAAAATCATCTCAGAATTCAATAGAAATTTCTTGCATTCTCATTCATCCTTATGGCACACTAAAATCCTCTCCGTTACTCCTTAGCCTAACCTCCTAGCCCCTTAGTTTCGTTCATTGTTCTTCATATTATATTCCACCAAAAAAAAAAGAGTCTTTTTTACCTTTTGTTACCCCTTGTTCACCCCGCTGTGCATAAATCTCAAGTTTTACTCAAGCTTCTGCCTTCACATTCAGGAGCCATTTTCTTGTTACCCACTGTAAGAAATTTTTTATTACCCCCCTTATTTACTTTTTACTGTTAAATTTTTACTTTTTACTATTCTTTCTTTTAAAAATATTTCTTATATATTCTGTTTTTTCTGGTTATATTTCTTTTTACATATCCATGTTTATATTTCTGTATATACTAATAAAAAATTCAAAAAATTAGTATATATCCCCCTCTGATATGGTATCAGAGCAAAGGCGTTCCTAAAATCTAAAAGACTGAGACAAGCTCCATATTTTTACTGGCTATGAATGCCCAAACTTTTTGTGGAGAACTCTCTCAGGTGAAGATTATGGGAAATGTTTATTGCTTTGGTAACAAATTGGATGAGGATCTGTAGTTTTGTATAATAGAATTAAATTCATATTAATCTTAAAAAACTGGAATATAAGAATATCTAACAAGAAACTAAGGGTAGGAATTAAAGCTAAGGAGACAGAATTTATTAAACCATAGAGAACTCTCAATCATCTTCGCCATTCAAAAAATTTGAATTCTTGAATTTAGAGTTTACTGAAAAACCCAGCCTTAAAAACATTAATACAGAAAATTATAGTTTTATTTGCAGAATTAAAGATAATTGTAAACATAGTCTACATACAGATAACCCCCATCTAAACGCTTTAACAGATCTGGTAATAAATCTCGGTTGTAACCTATAGAAAGATTCCATAATTAATAAGCAGTTACTTGAAAAGATTTCGGTATATACAGAGGAATTTAAAAAATATTCTCAAAATTTAGATTATATAAAAGATCAAAATAACCAAATACTTAAAGAACTAAAGAGAAGTTGTTTAGAAAAACAAACAGAAAATATACAAAATAATAATATACAAATAGAAGTAGATAAAATCACAGACGCTATAAACAAGCTTAACATTGAAGATATAAAAATTATTAAAAAACCAACACCATATAAACATTGGCAACCTCGAAAATGAACAACCAAATTTCAAGAAGAAGTAGATCTATACAAGAAGCTAGAAACTCAACAAGTAGTATACAAGATATAATTACATCTGAAACATTTTTAAATCGGATACTTAGACGAGGATCAGGGTCTAATAGTAATAAACAAATAATACAAATAGAAGAAGAAATAGATGTAGACAGAAATATGGATTTGTACAATCAACACCAATTAGACATATTAAACCCAAAAATATTATATCAAACATGTATATTTAATGTAAATACAACGTTAATAAGAAGTACTAGAGAAGAAAGTCTCAGAGTTCTAGATAAAACAGTAACTATAGATTTATTATCACCTGAAACTATACAAAGAATTAAACACTCTGGTAAACACTTTGTACATACAGGGTTAATCGTCATAGGCATTAAAGCTTTAGGACGAAAGAATTTAGGAACTAAACTATTGGCATTAATATTAGATAAAAGTTGGAAAACAGAAATGAAAAAAGCCATAATATCAGGAATGGAAGTTGACTTAAGCCAAAATACAGCCTTATTCTATGCACACCAGGAATATTAAAAGACATAAGAGATTTGCAAAATATAAAAATAGCTTTACAAACGAAAGGATATGAAAATTACGATGGAAACAATATAGTTATAAGTGTAGGAGTACTAGGAAAGGCTAGTAACAGTTCAGGAATGAAATACAAGGTAAACATAGATGGGATAGTTAAGGCAGTAGCATCAAAATCTATACAAATGATAGAACCGATTAAAATAGATCCCGAACAATTAACATGTTTAGAATGGAATATAAACGATCTTCAAGAAAATGAAAAAACAGTTTTAATTCCAAAGAGGAGTTTTATATATGAAGGATCAGATGGTAAACAAAGTCTAAGATTTACAGATTTTAAAGAAACTACAAATGAGGAAAATAATGAAAATACCATGGAATATAGTTTTATGAATATACAACAACTAGAAGAAGATGAAATAAACCCAATATATGACACAGAAAATGAAGACGAAATAAACACAGATTTCTTAAAATTTAAAGAAGAATATATGGATTACACTCTAATAGATTATGAAGACGAGGAGTTAACAGGGTTTAAAACAGAAGAAACTAACAAAACAATAGAACAAATAATAGATAGAAAATTTACAGAATTAAATATACAAGAAGAAGTAGATAATATGATAATAGAATGTATAACAGACCTAGGCATGACCTATGAAGAAAGCTATAAAAAATTACAAGAATTCTATAATTTACCATTAGTAGAAAGTATTTTACAGGGAAAAACAATGTTAACAGAGTTTTATAAACATGAACAAGCCTATATGGCTACAAAAGAAGAATTACAAGGAAAAAGACCTAGAATGGAATGGAGTGGAGATTCTAGTAATAGAACTTCACATGAAACTTTAGGAAGAGAACCCTGGACACAACCATCAATAGATTATAGTCAAGAATCAACATTAAGAGGAAGAGGTAGCAGGTTACCAATAGGACAAACATACAGTGGGAATATGTTGTTATTAGAACGACAAAAACCCCAACTATGGATAGATGAAGTGTTGACATGGGAACAAACAGTAGTTAGAATGTGGGAAACAAATAAAAAAGATAGTATGGACATGTTTTCCTATCTAGAAACTACACTAGGACCAATAGCCCTAGGAATCTGGCAAAGTAAAAAAGCACAAGATTCGACAGAAATTAACAATTTAAAAGCTTTAGGAGATAATCCTTATAATTTCACATCACAAATCAGAACACTAATATTAGGAGTTGATCCAGCAAAAAATAATAGCCTAATACAAGATACAGCTATTAGAAATCTAGAACAATTAAGTATAGCTGATATGAAATACATAAATGAATTTACACTAGATTTTACAAGATTGCTATCACAAACAGGAAAAGCAATGGATGATGATCTATGTGATAAATATTTTATAAAACTACCAGGAGATTTAGGAAAAAAATATACATGAGTCGTGGAAGACAATATATGGAGAACATCACAATCTTGGAATAGGACCTAGAATAACTTATACATTTGGAATACTAGAAGATAAATGCAAAGAAGTAGCTTTACAAGAATAATTAAAAAGAAATGCATATGCATTCTGTAAAACAGCAATCTACACACCCCAAGCCTATGGGTTTTATGATAAAAAGAAAAATATAAGAAAAAGCACTACTTATAACAAAAATTACAAAGCAAATTATAACAAAAACAAATATGTTAGAAAACCTCAAACAAGAAGATGTAAATGTTTTATATGTGGAGAAGAACAACATTTAGCTAACAAATGTCCTAATAAAAATAAGAACATAGAAAGGGCTAGCTTAGTAGAACAGCTACACGATTATGAAATAGAAGCTATTAAAACAGACGAATCAGATAATGAGCCAGTCTATAGTATATACAGTGAAGACGAAAAGCCAATAACTAAGGTCACTTACACATACATGAATATAGAGGAATGTCAACATAACTGGGTACATCAAAGAGGTAATAATTATATAAAATGCTCTAATTGTGGATATTATCCTAGTATGGAGAAACGGTCACAATGTAATATATGCTTCCAAGAAATATGTTGCATTTGTATAAAGAAATTACATAATATAGATGTAGGTACTACATCAAAAACTATAGATACAAGTACCAACATGATTATAGAAAGGATAAATAAATTAGAATTAGCAACTGAATTACACAGTCTAAAGTTAAGAGATATAGACAATAGAATTATAGAATTAGAAAGGAAGATAGGAGCTAAAATAGTAGAAGAATTAAGTCAACTGTCGACAGAAGTACCTGAAGAACAAGTATTTATACAGACTCAAGGATCTATAAATATGATCAATATACAATGCCGTTTATGGCTTGATAATAATAAATTTTTAGACTTAACAGCATTAGTTGATACAGGAGCATCAAAAAGTCTAATATCACATAGTCTAGTACCAGAACAATACCATAAAGAATTAAAATATCAAGTTGTAAGCAGAACAATTGAAAATAGATTAGTTGGAATAACACACTACTTAGAGCCGGTAGGAATACGGTTTTTAGATTTTTCAAACAATTATAGCATAAAGTACGATATACCACAGGTAAATATAAACCCAGCATATATACAGTCAAAAGACTTTGTTCTAGGATTAAATTTTATATTTGCTTTAAATGGTTCTATTACAGCGAATAGAAACTTTATTACACTCAGTAAACAAATCTATACAGTCCCAACAACAAGGTATATTAATATGTCAAAGATTGCACAGAAACGTGGTGGTCAAGGAAGTTTAGAATTTTTAAGGCAACAAAAAAGAAATAATCTAATAGAAAATGAAACTATAAAATTGTTAACAGACTTTCTAAGTCATGAAGTAGAAAAAGGAAAAGATATTACAAAAAGTATAAATCACCCTATGATTTTACATTTAGAAAAACTTGGTCTTATAGGTGAAGATATTACAAAATCACATATAGAATACATATGCAGATTTAAACTAAAAAATCCAGATATTACTATAAGAACTGCTAATGTAGAATACAGTCCTTTAGACAAAGAAGAATTTAAAAAACAAATCCCTGAAATGATTAGCCAAGGATTAATTAAAAAATCAGAAAGTCCTCATAGATCAGCAGCCTTTATAGTAAGAAACCATAGTGAAATAAAAAGAGGTAAAGCAAGAATAGTATACAATTACAAAAGACTAAACGATAACACAGTAGATGATGGATACAATATTCCTAATAAAGACACTTTATTAAATCTTATACACAAAAAGAAGGTTTTTTCAAAATTTGATTTAAAATCAGGATATAATCAGTTAAAACTTGAAGAAAGTTTTAAGCCATGGACAGCTTTTACATGCTCAGAAGGACAGTTTGAATGGAATGTCCTTAGCTTTGGGCTAAAGAACGCTCCTTCAATTTTTCAAAGATTTATGGATAGTATTTTCTTAAAATACGACTTTTGTTTAGTATATATTGATGATATACTTGTAGCAAGCCAAACAGTACAGGAACATGAAAAACATTTACAACAGGTGTTTGAAGAAATAAAAAAGAATGGAATAGTAATTTCCAAACAAAAAATGGAACTATTTAAAAGAAAAATATCTTTCTTGGGATTAGAAATAGGAAATGGAAAAATAGAATTAGAGTCACATATCTCTACAAAGATACTTGATTTCCCAGAAAAATATGAAAACTTAAAACAAATACAAGCCTTCCTAGGACTGGTCAATTATGCCAGAAAATTTGTTCCAAATTTATCAAAGTTAGTAGGGCCTTTATACAGCAAAACAACAAGAAATGGCCAAAGGTACTTTAATTCAGAAGACATAAAACTAGTTAAAGAAATTAAAATGGCAATTAAAAATATTAAACCACTAGAATTACCACTTGTTACAGATTACATAATTATTGAGACAGATGGATGCAAAGAAGGATGGGGAGCAGTTCTTCTCTGCAAACCAAGTAAATATAGTCCTAAGCAAGAAGAGAAAATTTGTGCTTATGCAAGCGGTAATTTTCAAAACAAAACAAGTTGGACTAGTATCGATTTTGAAATACAGGCATTGATATATGCATTAGAAAAATTCAAACTATTTCTTCACAAAGAATTTACAGTAAGAACTGATTGTGAAGCTATTGTAAAATTTATAAAAAAATGATCAAAGTAAAAAGATAAACAGGACCCGATGGGTTAATTTACAAAACATTATCCAAGGAAGTGGATATCAAATAAATTTTGAACATATTAAAGGGAGAAATATTGGGATAGCCGATATGTTATCTCGTAATATTAACAGATTGTTGCTTTTAGATGGACAGGAAAAAAGATAAAGGAAAGGCAATAGTTATACATCCTACAAAGCCTACAAAATCCTCTCCAATGAATACATCATCTGAAGAAGAGAAAACAGAGAAACTCATGAGCCAGTCAATACAAGCAGCAAAAACACAGAATTTTAGACAACTGCCTGCAACACTAACAGATCTCAACAATATTACACAGTTTTACAACCCGAGTCAATCAAAAGCTACAAATGTTCGTCCACCAAAAAACAGGCATTTTACACAAAGGGCAAGCTCTCAATCACAGAATACACAAAATGCGGTTATCACCTTTGGTAATTATGCATTACAAAGATGTGATGATCCCAATACAAAGTTTCGTCCAATTATTGGGATGCAGTTAACAGAAAAACAACAATGTTTACTAGATAACCTGTGGCATATTCAAACTATGCCTCAGGCCTCAACCTTTAAAGTCCAGGTGTTAAATGCATTAAGTATTTATTTTTATGAACAAAGCAGTAAAACACCTGAGAAACCACAGAGGCCTAAGTTTACCCATTATGTCATATTTCGAGGCATAAAAATTGGTATTTTTAATAAATGGGAAACTGTGGCTAAACATATCCAATGCCCCAATCCAATTTACAAAGGCTTTACAGATTTTCAAAAAGCTATAGAAACAGCAAGAGAACATTTTGGGGTAAGTGGCTTTTACATAGAACCTGAAGAGGTTCAAACATTTGCAGACATGGCTAAAATTAAGCCAGAACAAATAATTAAAAATCAAGAAGAGCTGATCACTGAGTTACAAGATCAGCTTGTACAACAAGGAAAAAATACACACTCTATACAAGAAAAGATTGAAAATAGTCTGTTAAAACAAAAAATAAGTTTATTGGAAGCAAAAAATACACAGTTATTACAGAAGCTTGAGAAAAAAGATAAAGACAAAACAGATTTACACAGGACGTTTGAGTGTTTCAGGACCAGGATTCTTGATACACCTTGGCAGCAAAGCCTAAAACCAATTATAGAAAGATTCCCAGAATTTGAGAATCTTGTTTCACATAAAGTTTGTACAGAATTTCCTTTAATTTTGTACGATTTGCAATCACAGCTGATAGACATGGCATTCAAATTTGATAGCGAACAGCAAGGGTTCAAAGTGGTAGAAAGAACAGATGAAAAAGGAGATGGAACTGGTCTTCTATTACTTCAAATATATCATCCTACAAAATTGACAAATGAGCAGATAATTCAATTTTATCATCATGGTATGATCGATTATTTGGAAATAAAGTTAGACAGAAAAACAGAAGATCTTCTCAACCAGCTTGGAGAAAAGTTCATTCTAATTGCAGGAAATATGGCAATTAGATCAACGACTTCGATCATTGGTTGTAAAATAATTTCCTCATTCCCTCATACAGATGCATACACATATAGGCCAGCAAGAAAAAGGATTTTCATTGAACATAAAAGTAAAATAGGCCTTCAAAATCATCTACAGACATCAATGACAACAACTAATATAGAGTTTTCAACTCTACCTTGGTTAAGTCATTCAGATGAAAAAAGTCCAACTAATTTTACACAATTTATCAAAAAATATCAGGAAACCCCAGAACTTCCTGATTATTATCCATGGAGAAATTATCACTTGGTAGGTGAAGGACATTATATACAAATCTATACAAAACCAGTCTGGAGAATGTTCATCCAACCTTTCACGTGTCCAATCTCAAGAGGTGTTTAGCTGATGAAAACCTCCACATACCGCTTGACGAAATTCGTGTTGATAAAACACTGAAGTTTGTTGAGAAACCGGTAGAAATCATGGAACGTGAAGTCAAGTGGCTTAAACGCAAGCGCATTCATTTGGTCAAGGTTCGTTGGGAATCTAAGCGTGGACCCGAGTTTACTTGGGAACGTGAGGATCAAATGAAGGCAAAATATCCGCATCTTTTTCAATCAGTTTCCTCTAAATAAATTTCGGGACGAAATTTCCACAAGTAGGGGAGACTGTAACATTTGTGCTTGTAATCATTGTGAACAGTTCAATTATCAATAAAATAATGTTATTTGATCCCAATGTTTGTTTGGTTGTGTTTTTCATTTTTCATGTTTTGACTTTTGTTCAAATTCAAACTCTACATCGCTTTCTAGAGAATTATACGCAAACTGGTGCGTAAACGTACTTATTTTAATGCGACAAATACTCCGGAACATCAACATATACTCAACATACCTTAAATAACCTTTACATAACTTAGAAATAAGTTTTGAAGGCTTTGGTATGGCAAAAACAAGTTAATTCGCTTACAGGGACTAAACTTGACAAACTGCGAAAGTATGCCAATTTGAACTGTAACGAACATTCCGGAACATGTCCATAAGTTAAACATACCATAAATATCCTTTACATAGCTTAGAAATAGGCTTTGAGGGGTTTGGTATGCTAAAATAAACTTTTGGATCATTCAGGGACTAAAAGTGTCAAAAAGTGCATAAGTTTGCACTTTCGCGCATAACTTACGTTCTGAATACATCTGGACATCCAAAAATTTATGTAAGAATCCTAATATTATGCCTTAGTGTTTGGCATGAGAAAAATCCATTCGTCGCGTCATTTGGATCGTCTTTCGCGCTTATGCGCATTCCGTCGTAATTAAGCGAACATCGCAATCGTACGGCCAAACGAACCGAAATCCGGAATATTTTTGAGCATATTTCATGTCCCCTACACTTTAACTTCATCTTAGAGCCTTGAAATGAGGTTAACGGGGCTTAAACGTGCCAAAAATGGGCCAAAATACGTGTTTCTGAAGTGCAGGGACCAAAATTGTAAATTCTGATCTGGGAACCTTAGGCGGGGCGCGTAAGGATTTACCAAATCCTTACGCGGGGCGCGTGAGACTGTCAGACAGATTCAATGTATCTATTTAATGCAGTTGGCCTTTCGTTCGATCAAGAGGCAATGCCCTTTCACCTAATCAAGAGCCAAGGGGCAATTTCTGACTTACCACAAGAATTTGACAAGTGTACGCTCGAGATCGCGGCACGATATTCGATAAACGATCCTAACGGTTCCATTTTTCCTATAAATACCACCCCCCTTTTTGTGTAAAAACCCACAAGAATCAGATCTAAAGCTCTAAGTTGGAACCATTGTTTCATACCTGAGCTATTTGATCTAGATTAGCACTCGGGGACCCTCCGTAAGTCTTCTTTCGCTCTTTTATTCGCTTTTCGAGTCCGAAAGTCAACGTTTTGTTGACTTTCTGCATTGACCAGCTTATGGTCGATGCGAAGTTCATGGAACTTCATAACGTGAGCGTGATCACGATGGTTATGGTCCGTAGTGACCATACCTACTGATTACCCCGTTATCTGGGCTCAGTGACGAGCCGTAGTTTCGGCCAACATGCGCATTCTTTCGTATTTTGTAACCAAACTACTCGCATCAAAGCCGTTTGTTTTGATGCCAAACCTGTTTTCTAAACTTAGTTAAGCATGTTCTAACATGCTTAGCTCGTCACGTTTAGTATAGTGCTTATATAGGGTCGTAAGATAAGCGATCTAAACCATCGCTTATACTTTCGAACCCGACCCATTTGATCGATCTTTAGGATCCGACCAAACATATTAGGTGACCATAGCTATAACCTTCCGAGGTTATACCTTGTGGTCGCAATGTTAGGCGTTCCATACGCGTTCTACGCGAATGACGCGTTAGGGTGGCATAAGCTACCTCAACGGGTCGTGATGGACCGTAAGCACTTAGGTTAAGTTTCATTTTAGTATGTCAGCTTTGTTAAACCATATTACACGAGTCTCCATACTCGTTTGGTTTTCGAACCCGCGTACTGTCCGATCCTTCCGATTTGGTCCGGTATATTAACATAAGCTACCTATTAGGTGCCGTTGATATTCCGTGATCTTTAGCATTATCTGGTTATTATACAAGGAACTCAAAGCAATCTCAGGTGAGTACATTGAACCCCTCTTTTACTGTTTTCCAAACTGTTTTGGGGTGAAACACATGTGCCTATCTGTTACATTCATGCTTTCCATGTTTTCACATCATATGCCTGCTATGTTGTTAGTACATTATAGTACACGATTTCATTACATTTTATGCTATGTATGCCCATTGTGTGCGTACTTAGTGCATTGATTTACATGAACATTTCAGTTGCATATGTTTACTCAGCATATGGACACATTGATTTACATGAACATTTCTGTAGCATATGTTTACTCAGCATATGGACACATTGATTTACATGAACATTTCTGTTGCATATGTTTACTCAGCATATGGACACATCGATTTACATGAACATTTCAGTTGCATATGTTTACTCAGCATATGGACACATTGATTTACATGAACATTTCTGCTTCGTATGTTTACTTAGCATACTTAGTACAATTGTTTACATCACATGCCTTCATTTTGTTATGACATTTGGTTTGTTTAACATGGGACAATACATTCATTAACATTAGCTACGCCGTTCGTTAGTAGGTAGTGGTACCATAGGAATTGACAACTCCCATTCCTGAAGTCCTGGGTTTGATAGGACTGGAAGGAATGACCGAATTCGATATACATAACTTAGATAAACCTTTAATTTGTTTAAGGGTTTATCGCCGCAGTCTCAAGGCTTGGATGTATGCATAGTTTACAATACCGCATAAATGTTAATATCAATAGAGCATGCATTTTTCCACAGAACATAACGTTGATTTAAACCACGTGTTACTTCAACGACTTGTTTTGTGCATTTTACAAATGGTTTAAGTTGATACATTTCGCTTACCATACATGATACATTTTGGGATGCACATTACACGATTTACATTGAACATAAACACGTTGACATTGACATACACATTTGGTGGTTTACATTTGAACATAAACATTGACATGGTTTACACAATAACACTTGACATTTGGTTTACACATGAACAATTTACATGGTGGATTGGTTTGGGTAAATGATTTAAGTAACGTGGCGTGTGTAATATGATACAAACATGGTGGATACGCCGCTGGTACTTCCTATATATAAATGTTTGTATAATATTACATATCTTGGCGTTATCTAAGTCATTTCAGTTTAGACACATTACATTTTACATAAGTAACATATTCTTCACAAGACATTATTTTCACAAACAACTTATCTTATTCAACTCATTTTACTTGGTTATTCATTTAACCTTGCACTTATTTATACATATCCTTTGATGTTATCGTTTTTCAAATGGTTTACAAAGCAAGACAAATTACAAGGTTCATGACTGACTGTTATTAAACATTCTTTAAACACAAGTCATGAATCCCATTTTCACAAAAACTATGTATCTCACAGGCATTTTTATGCTGACGTACCTACTTTCACATGTGTTTTCAGGAGCTGTTCCATAGGACGATGAACACGACACTAGGGCGGACCTGTGCCTTAGAGCCTAACAATGAAGATAGGCTAGTATAAATATGTTATGAACTTGGTATTTCTTGTTTTGAAACAATGTACTACTCTTGTTTATAAATAAAATACAACTTTGTATGCCATGGTCATGAAACAAATTAATTCTGTTCACAACACTCCCCGACGTTTTCCGCCGCGGTTGCATGTTATACGCGGTCGGGTGGTGACAGAAGAGTTGGTATCAGAGCCAATGGTTATAGGGAATTAGGTTATTAGTAATGCTTTGACCTAGACTATAACTTTCTAGGACCCTAACACAAGTTATCTTGTGTTTAGAGTTTAAAACATGCACATCACCTATCCTTAGGTGATAACCACAACGGGAACTTCGGTTCCGAATCCGCTTTGAAAATTAATCATCTGTTCTAGGATGATTAATTACTAGGTTTTGAACCCTCTGTTATAAGGTTTTGAACCCTCTGTTATATGGTTTTGAACCTCTTTGGATTTCAAAAATCCCGTCAAAGTTTTGGGTTAATAGTGTGAACATGTGCGAACTGGAAGAGTGAATGCCTGTACCCTGGGTTTTCTGCCTAAGGCTAGAGTGTTCGTACAAATCCACATAATCGGACCAGTCACTCTTACCTGGGAACTCTTGGGGTGAGTGTTCACTTATAGGCAAGCATGTCTTCGCGATACACTAATCCTGACACATTTACTTTGACTAAACATTTCATGTCGCTTATTTGCTTTGCGATGCATAACCGCCATCTTTGCTTTTGTTGATTTTGCTTCATCTCATTCTCTTCATCCAATCATCTCACTCGTTTCATTTCATGTTTTTCTCTTCTAGAATGCCTCCTCGACGCGACAACCAGATAGCTACTGCCGAGCTGGCAGAGATTATTGCGCAGCAGATGGCTGCTCAATTTCCGAATCTCTTTGCTCAATGGAACCAGGCCAACAACAACAACAATAGTACATGCAAATACAAGGATTTTAGCTCGGCTAAGCCACTCAAGTTTAGTGGTTCTGAGGGAGCAACTGGGCTTCTTCAGTGGTTCGAGAGCATCGAGAACACTTTCTGTCATGTGCAGTGTCCTGACAATCGCAAAGTCGAGTTTTCTTCAAGCGTGTTTCAGAAGAGGGCTCTTACATGGTGGAATGGGGTTATGAGAGATCAAGGTGCAGAAGTTGCTCTAGCTCAAACATGGGCTGAACTGAGAGCTCTTATGATGAGGGAGTTTTGTCCTCGTCATGAGCAACGAGCGTTGGAGAAAGAATTTGATGTGTTGAAGCAAGATAGTGGCGAGCACAGGGCTTATACAGATAGGTTTGAGGAGTTGAGTCTTCTTTGCCCGACTATGGTTACCCCACTCGATAAGGCCATCGAAAGGTACATCGACGGCCTACCTGACTCAGTACAAGACATCCTTACTGGTAGCAACCCTACCACACTCCGTCAGGCAATCGAGTTATCAGCGACACTGACTGAGTCGCAGATTCGGAAGAATAAGCTACACAGGAAGGGTGACAAGGGCAAGAAACAGTCGGCTGACAAGGAAGATAGCAAGAAAGGTCAAAACAAGAAGGGAAAGGATTCTGGTTCCTCAAGGGGGTCAAGGAAGCGTAAGGCTTCCCAAAACTATGCTGTCACTGCCCAAGCTAACCAGGCAGCTCCCAACCAGCCTCCAGCAAAGAAGCCCTATTCAGGGAGTGCACCTTTGTGCAATCAATGCAACAGTCACCATCAGCCACAACATCAGTGCCGTTTCTGTACAAACTGTGGGAAGTCGGGTCATCTTGCCGATGTTTGTCGGTTTGCTCAGAATCGCGCAGTTCAGAACCCTGCTCAACCAGTTGCTCAGCAACAGGGTCAGGTTGCACGACCAAACTACCCACCAGGTGCTTGTTATAACTGTGGGGATCTGACCCACTACAGAAATCGGTGCCCAAGGCTAGCCAACCAGAACCAGAATGCAAACCAGAATCAGGCTCAGGCTCGAGGTCGAGTCTTTAACATGAATGCACAAGAAGCACAAGCAGACAACGAGGTGGTGAACGGTACGTTCTTTATTAATAATCAGCCAGCATCTGTTCTTTTTGATTCGGGTGCCGACAAGAGCTTTGTGTCATTGTCTTTTGAGACAATGCTTCGCGTGTCTAGAACGAAACTAGGTAAACCTTTGACAGTAGAGGTTGCCAGTGGAGAACCCATTGTTCTTAATTCTGTTCTACGCAGCTGCCAGTTAAACCTTAACGACCATATTTTTCCTATTGACCTCACGCCAATGCAACTTGGAAGCTTCGACGTTATTGTGGGAATGGATTGGTTATCCAAGCATCGCGCAGAGATAGTTTGTTCTGAGAAGATTGTTCGTGTACCGCTATCGACAGGTGAGATCCTACAGGTTCGTGGTGAGAAGCCTGCCGGTGGTCTCAAACTCATGTCCTGTTTTAAAGCACGGAAGTATCTGCGAAAGCACTATGTGGCTTTCTTAGCACATCTTACAGCAGATAAAGGCAAGGGTAAGTCTATTTCAGATATTCCTGTCGTTCGGGATTATTCCGAAGTATTCCCTGAAGACTTACCTGGTCTACCTCCAGCACGCCAAGTCGAGTTCCGTATTGATCTCGTACCTGGTGCAAATCCCGTTGCCAGAGCTCCATATCGTCTTGCACCGTCCGAGATGCAAGAGTTATCTAAACAGCTGCAGGAACTCTCCGACAAAGGTTTTATCCGTCCTAGCTTTTCACCTTGGGGTGCTCCCGTTCTCTTTGTAAAGAAGAAGGATGGATCTTTTAGGATGTGTATCGATTATCGTGAGCTTAACAAGCTTACCATCAAAAATCGATATCCCCTACCTCGCATTGATGATCTCTTTGATCAGTTGCAAGGCGCTTCTTACTTTTCAAAGATTGATCTGCGATCTGGATATCATCAACTCCGTGTGCATGAAGAAGATATTCCAAAGACAGCGTTCCGTACTCGTTATGGACATTACGAGTTCACAGTCATGCCATTCGGTTTAACTAATGCTCCTGCTGTTTTCATGGACTTAATGAATAGGGTCTGCAAGCCTTATTTAGATAAGTTCATCATTGTTTTCATTGACGACATTTTGATATATTCTAAGACGCGAGCTGATCATGAGCAACATCTCCGTCTTACTTTGGAACTCCTAAAGAAAGAACAACTTTTCGCCAAATTCTCCACGTGTGAATTCTGGCTTAAAGAGGTTCAATTCTTAGGACATATTGTCAACGAACAAGGTATTCATGTAGATCCCTCCAAGATCAGTGCGATTAGGGATTGGGATACACCTACTACTCCTACTGAAGTTCGTTCTTTCCTTGGTCTAGCGGGTTATTACCGCCGCTTCATAGAAAATTTCTCAAAGATTGCAGTTCCTCTAACTGCTCTAACTCAGAAGAACAAGCCATTTGATTGGGGAGTCAAACAAGAGGAAGCGTTTCAGACTTTGAAACAAAAGCTATGCGACGCGCCTATCCTAACATTGCCTGAGGGCAACGATGATTTCGTCGTTTATTGCGACGCATCTAAATTAGGACTTGGCTGCGTCCTGATGCAAAGAAACAAAGTCATAGCATACGCATCAAGGCAGTTGAAGATACATGAGAAGAACTACACCACTCATGATCTTGAGTTGGGTGCAGTTGTCTTCGCCCTCAAAATCTGGAGACACTATTTGTACGGTACAAAATGTGTGGTTTTCACAGACCACAAAAGTCTTCAGCATATCTTCAATCAAAAAGAGCTCAACATGAGACAACGACGTTGGGTTGAACTTCTAAACGACTACGACTGCGAGATTCGCTACCATCCTGGTAAGGCGAATGTCGTAGCCGATGCATTAAGTCGCAAGGAACGTACTAAGCTTCATTGTGTATGTGTCCAATCTGTTATTCAAACCGATATACAAGCCCGTATTTCTCAGGCTCAACAAGCTTGTGTTTCACAAGGCTTGATGGATAAGGAATTTCCTTATCACATAACACCTGCTCTTGAACTGAAGGACAATGGATCATATTACTTCATGGACCGTCTGTGGGTCCCGAGGCAAGATAATCTTCGTACCTTGCTTATGGATGAAGCCCATAAGTCTCGTTATTCTATTCATCCTGGCTCAGATAAGATGTATAAGGATCTTCGTATACAGTATTGGTGGCCTGGTATGAAGAAAGACATTGCCTTATATGTATCAAAATGCCTTACTTGTCTTAAGGTTAAGGCTGAACATCAGCGTCCTTCTGGTTTATTGGAGCAACCAGAGATCCCAGTTTGGAAATGGGAAAACATTACTATGGATCTCATTACCAAACTCCCGCGCACAAAGAAAGGTCACGATGCCATCTGGGTAGTCGTTGATCGTCTTACAAAGTCAACGCATTTCTTGCCAATCCGTGAGGATTTTTCGGCTGACAAACTTGCTCAAATCTACGTGGATGAAATTGCAGCACGACATGGTGTTCCTTTGAACATCATTTCTGACAGAGATGCTCGTTTCACTTCTCATTTTTGGAGAACCATGCAGTCTGCTATGGGATCTCAACTTAATCTGAGCACAGCTTATCATCCGCAAACGGATGGTCAATCTGAAAGAACAATCCAGACACTGGAGGATATGCTTAGAGCTTGTGTGATCGATTTTGGTGGTAGTTGGGATTCACATCTTCCATTGATTGAATTCTCCTACAACAACAGTTATCACTCCAGCATCAACATGGCTCCCTTCGAGGCTCTCTATGGTCGAAAATGTCGTTCACCAGTCTGCTGGAATGAGATCGGTGAGGCTCAGCTTACTGGACCTGCCATCATTCTAGAGACAACAGAAAAGGTAAAGAAAGTACGTGATAACCTTCAGACAGCTAGAAGCCGTCAGAAGAATTACGCGGACCTAAAACGCAAACCCTTGGATTTTCAAGTCGGTGATCGTGTATTACTTAAGGTCTCACCTTGGAAAGGTGTGATCAGATTTGGAAAGAAAGGAAAACTTGCACCTAGATATGTTGGACCATTCAAGATCGTCGAAAGAATCGGTAAGGTAGCCTACAGACTTGAGTTACCTCCTGAAATTGGAAATGTTCATCCAACCTTTCACGTGTCCAATCTCAAGAGGTGTTTAGCTGATGAAAACCTCCACATACCGCTTGACGAAATTCGTGTTGATAAAACACTGAAGTTTGTTGAGAAACCGGTAGAAATCATGGAACGTGAAGTCAAGTGGCTTAAACGCAAGCGCATTCCTTTGGTCAAGGTTCGTTGGGAATCTAAGCGTGGACCCGAGTTTACTTGGGAACGTGAGGATCAAATGAAGGCAAAATATCCGCATCTTTTTCAATCAGTTTCCTCTAAATAAATTTCGGGACGAAATTTCCACAAGTAGGGGAGACTGTAACATTTGTGCTTGTAATCATTGTGAACAGTTCAATTATCAATAAAATAATGTTATTTGATCCCAATGTTTGTTTGGTTGTGTTTTTCATTTTTCATGTTTTGACTTTTGTTCAAATTCAAACTCTACATCGCTTTCTAGAGAATTATACGCAAACTGGTGCGTAAACGTACTTAGTTTAATGCGACAAATACTCCGGAACATCAACATATACTCAACATACCTTAAATAACCTTTACATAACTTAGAAATAAGTTTTGAAGGCTTTGGTATGGCAAAAACAAGTTAATTCGCTTACAGGGACTAAACTTGACAAACTGCGAAAGTATGCCAATTTGAACTGTAAAGAACATTCCGGAACATGTCCATAAGTTAAACATACCATAAATATCCTTTACATAGCTTAGAAATAGGCTTTGAGGGGTTTGGTATGCTAAAATAAACTTTTGGATCATTCAGGGACTAAAAGTGTCAAAAAGTGCATAAGTTTGCACTTTCGCGCATAACTTACGTTCTGAATACATCTGGACATCCAAAAATTTATGTAAGAATCCTAATATTATGCCTTAGTGTTTGGCATGAGAAAAATCCATTCGTCGCGTCATTTGGATCGTCTTTCGCGCTTATGCGCATTCCGTCGTAATTAAGCGAACATCGCAATCGTACGGCCAAACGAACCGACATCCGGAATATTTTTGAGCATATTTCATGTCCCCTACACTTTAACTTCATCTTAGAGCCTTGAAATGAGGTTAACGGGGCTTAAACGTGCCAAAAATGGGCCAAAATACGTGTTTCTGAAGTGCAGGGACCAAAATTGTAAATTCTGATCTGGGAACCTTAGGCGGGGCGCGTAAGGATTTACCAAATCCTTACGCGGGGCGCGTGAGACTGTCAGACAGATTCAATGTATCTATTTAATGCAGTTGGCCTTTCGTTCGATCAAGAGGCAATGCCCTTTCACCTAATCAAGAGCCAAGGGGCAATTTCTGACTTACCACAAGAATTTGACAAGTGTACGCTCGAGATCGCGGCACGATATTCGATAAACGATCCTAACGGTTCCACTTTTCCTATAAATACCCCCCCCATTGTGTAAAAACCCACAAGAATCAGATCTAAAGCTCTAAGTTGGAACCATTGTTTCATACCTGAGCTATTTGATCTAGATTAGCACTCGGGGACCCTCCGTAAGTCTTCTTTCGCTCTTTTATTCGCTTTTCGAGTCCGAAAGTCAACGTTTTGTTGACTTTCTGCATTGACCAGCTTATGGTCGATGCGAAGTTCATGGAACTTCATAACGTGAGCGTGATCACGATGGTTATGGTCCGTAGTGACCATACCTACTGATTACCCCGTTATCTAGGCTCAGTGACGAGCCGTAGTTTCGGCCAACATGCGCATTCTTGCGTATTTTGTAACCAAACTACTCGTGAGCATCAAAGCCGTTTGTTTTGATGCCAAACCTGTTTTCTAAACTTAGTTAAGCATGTTCTAACATGCTTAGCTCGTCACGTTTAGTATAGTGCTTATATAGGGTCGTAAGATAAGCGATCTAAACCATCGCTTATACTTTCGAACCCGACCCATTTGGTCGATCTTTAGGATCCGACCAAACATATTAGGTGACCATAGCTATAACCTTCCGAGGTTATACCTTGTGGTCGCAATGTTAGGCGTTCCATACGCGTTCTACGCGAATGACGCGTTAGGGTGGCATAAGCTACCTCAACGGGTCGTGATGGACCGTAAGCACTTAGGTTAAGTTTCATTTTAGTATGTCGGCTTTGTTAAACCATATTACACGAGTCTCCATACTCGTTTGGTTTTCGAACCCGCGTACTGTCCGATCCTTCCGATTTGGTCCGGTATATTAACATAAGCTACCTATTAGGTGCCGTTGATATTCCGTGATCTTTAGCATTATCTGGTTATTATACAAGGAACTCAAAGCAATCTCAGGTGAGTACATTGAACCCCTCTTTTACTGTTTTCCAAACTGTTTTGGGGTGAAACACATGTGCCTATCTGTTACATTCATGCTTTCCATGTTTTCACATCATATGCCTGCTATGTTGTTAGTACATTATAGTACACGATTTCATTACATTTTATGCTATGTATGCCCATTGTGTGCGTACTTAGTGCATTGATTTACATGAACATTTCAGTTGCATATGTTTACTCAGCATATGGACACATTGATTTACATGAACATTTCTGTAGCATATGTTTACTCAGCATATGGACACATTGATTTACATGAACATTTCTGTTGCATATGTTTACTCAGCATATGGACACATCGATTTACATGAACATTTCAGTTGCATATGTTTACTCAGCATATGGACACATTGATTTACATGAACATTTCTGCTTCGTATGTTTACTTAGCATACTTAGTACAATTGTTTACATCACATGCCTTCATTTTGTTATGACATTTGGTTTGTTTAACATGGGACAATACATTCATTAACATTAGCTACGCCGTTCGTTAGTAGGTAGTGGTACCATAGGAATTGACAACTCCCATTCCTGAAGTCCTGGGTTTGATAGGACTGGAAGGAATGACCGAATTCGATATACATAACTTAGATAAACCTTTAATTTGTTTAAGGGTTTATCGCCGCAGTCTCAAGGCTTGGATGTATGCATAGTTTACAATACCGCATAAATGTTAATATCAATAGAGCATGCATTTTTCCACAGAACATAACGTTGATTTAAACCACGTGTTACTTCAACGACTTGTTTTGTGCATTTTACAAATGGTTTAAGTTGATACATTTCGCTTACCATACATGATACATTTTGGGATGCACATTACACGATTTACATTGAACATAAACACGTTGACATTGACATACACATTTGGTGGTTTACATTTGAACATAAACATTGACATGGTTTACACAATAACACTTGACATTTGGTTTACACATGAACAATTTACATGGTGGATTGGTTTGGGTAAATGATTTAAGTAACGTGGCGTGTGTAATATGATACAAACATGGTGGATACGCCGCTGGTACTTCCTATATATAAATGTTTGTATAATATTACATATCTTGGCGTTATCTAAGTCATTTCAGTTTAGACACATTACATTTTACATAAGTAACATATTCTTCACAAGACATTATTTTCACAAACAACTTATCTTATTCAACTCATTTTACTTGGTTATTCATTTAACCTTGCACTTATTTATACATATCCTTTGATGTTATCGTTTTTCAAATGGTTTACAAAGCAAGACAAATTACAAGGTTCATGACTGACTGTTATTAAACATTCTTTAAACACAAGTCATGAATCCCATTTTCACAAAAACTATGTATCTCACAGGCATTTTTATGCTGACGTACCTACTTTCACATGTGTTTTCAGGAGCTGTTCCATAGGACGATGAACACGACACTAGGGCGGACCTGTGCCTTAGAGCCTAACAATGAAGATAGGCTAGTATAAATATGTTATGAACTTGGTATTTCTTGTTTTGAAACAATGTACTACTCTTGTTTATAAATAAAATACAACTTTGTATGCCATGGTTATGAAACAAATTAATTCTGTTCACAACACTCCCCGACGTTTTCCGCCGCGATTGCATGTTATACGCGGTCGGGGTATGACAGCAGGGGAAGGAGACACCTTGCAATTACAACACATTATCAATTTAGAAGACGAAAAGGGCAATGACTTGGAAGACTGTTGTAGTCCACAATCCATAGACTCAACACACAGAGATTTCTAAAAAGACATGATGAAAACATTGACCTAAAGAGACAGGTGTACACAGCATCTCTAGACAGATTGTTGCCCAGCACATGCATCTGAAAAAGAATCCATTATTGTAGATAGTGCTTATTGTCTTTTTCCTTCTTTTATTTGTATCCGTTTATTTTTCTGACACTAGAGCAATATGTACAGTATTTTGTTTGTAGGATAGCTTTTCTTTTTGCCTATATAAGGCATAGAATGCAGTTGTAAAAATCATCCCAGAATTCAATAGAAATTTCTTGCATTCTCATTCATTTATATATATATATATATATATATATAGGGTAATGCTAGACAAAAAACACTCAAATTCTTAGAAAACTCTGGAAACCCAAATCTCCCCCCATTTTTACCCAACCTCCCGACATTTTTTTTTTGAAAAAAATTACACATGTAATATACATGTTTTAGAGTGTTTTGGGCCAAAAAAACAAAAAAGCGCCGAAGGGATTTAAAAAAAAAATAAACAAAATTCAGTGCCTAACATGTGTTAGACAAAAATGTTGAAAGTTGCTGAAATTTTTTTTTTAAATTATCCCTTCGGCGCTTTTTTGATTTTTTTGGCCCAAAACTCTTAAAAACATGTATATTACATGTGTTATTTTTTTCAAAAAAAAAAATATCGGGAGGTTGGGTTTTCTAGGGTTTTTTATATAGATAGGGTTTTCTATCTAGCCCTACCCTATATATATATATATATATATATATATATATATATATATATATATATATAAACATGTAGGGGAAAGTTCATTTGAGAAGAAAATTAAATTAAGAACAAAAAGAACAAAGGGTACAAATGTAAAACATTAAATAGTTTTTATTTCAACTCATTTATTATTATTTTTAACTAATTGATTAGTAATCAACACTATCATCCTCCACACTTAAATTTTCTGTTTACATACATCAAAATTTATCCTACACATTTTGAAATTTATCCTACACAACTCGTATTTAATGCTACCCATCTCGTAATTTATGTTACACTTTAAATTATATATTTTTTCTTTTTTTGAAAAATATTTTTTTTTAAAATAAGTTAAAAATTTAATGTAATTAGCTATTAAAAAGGAAGACTACCAATTAATTATCCATCTAAGTTTACCAACATACCATTACACTAATATTAAATACAAAAATTAAACGAAGTAAAATAAAACATTCTTAGAGGGGTAGGGGTGGTCATCACTCATCACTCACTCACAATTTCCAATCAAGTTCCGTCATGTCATCAAGCCATTTTCCATCACTAGTGATGAATTTTAGTGGAAATGTCCATCACTCACCACACACCCATCTTCATTTAAAAATAACTCACCACTCAAAAATGAATAATGCGTGATACTTATGAGTGGCGGTGGTGTTTTGTTTTCCATTACTCGTTAAAAATGTTCATCACGTGCTAAAAGTCTTCCACCCCAGATGGCCTTATTAGTTGAAATTTCTTCTTTTTTATTCTTACAAAAAAATTATTCTCATTTGAACTCTCCACTAAACAGGTAATCAAGTATAGATGTTCATCGGTTAAGTTTTAACTTTTTCCCTGTCGAAACAAAACACAAAAAACTAAAAGATTCTTCAAATATTGAATACAAACGAATCATAAAAACAGAGACGATTACAGACTAATGGCAGGTAGATGAGCAACAAGTTGCGCCGCTACCCCCTTCTGAATAGCAAACCCTACCCTGCTAAACACAAAATTCTGCCCCTTAACATGCGCGGTGTTACTGCTTACCACCTGTTGAACCCGCTTGAGGAACCGCACCGCGTCAGGGGCGAGAGCGCCAAAAGTATTGAAAGCGAATGGGACGAACACGTGCTGATTCTCGATGCAAGCTTTCTCATGCTTAGCTACTTTGGCCGCCTCTGCCTTAGTTATTGCTTGACCCGCCACAAACCCGTGGTCCCTTAGCCCAACGAGGGGGGATACACCTGTCAAATCAACACACGCGTGTTTTCCTCCTTCCCATCCAAAAACAAGAATGTCAGCGGGCCGTAGGGTAGATCTCCCTTCTAATGGATCGGTCAAGAAGTTCACCGGAACTTCCTTTTTCGCCGAGATCCCTGCCCGCTTAAGGACATCATAAAGCACATCACGAACTAAATCGTGTCGATATTTAAATCCTGGTAATTCTTTGCAATGGATTGCATGCTCCCCAAAAGAATCCAAGCAAGACTTCCGACATACAGGACACAGGTCATCAACCGGGAAAAGCTGTACCATCAGCCGGTACTTGAGGATAGCCCGGTATTCCACAGCCGACATACATTGCCCTAAACCTTCGATGAGAACAACAGACAAGAAATCCTGCGCATGGGGGGCTCGCAAACACTCAAACACGGCTCGCTGCCGCGAAGACAAAGCAAACTTCTCTTCAACTGTCTTGACGATTTCGCCATATAAGGCATTCGCCAGAATTTTCTGGGCTTTAATGGGGGCGGTGTCTTTAATGTAGAAACCGCCGAGATCAAGATCGGGAAGAGAACTATGCAGGTTGTCCAACGCACCCGTGTAATCAGAGTCCAACAACCCACCACCACATTCACGAAGGATGTGGTCTTGAAGAACCTAGGATTGGGCTCTTGAAGCCGCAAAAGCGTAGGAAGAGGCATCCTCAACTGAGCAAATTCCAAGCCCCCCAAAACGGGTCGGGAGGGAAGCTAACCTCCATTGTAGGTCCCCGAAAAAGGCACCCTCACAAACAACAATGTTCTCGATCGCATTCTGAAGCCCCTTGTCAAAAAACAAAGACGACTTCCCCAACAAAAGAAGGCTGACACGTCCTTAGCCCAAACAGCAGTTTAGCAGCCCCCATACACGAACGAAGCAGGAGGCGTTCGCTCTGAGGGTCCCGAAGACGTTTGAGGCATCCCATCAACTCAACCGCACATTTAGCTCTTTTAAGGGCCAAACCACTAATAAACTCCCCATCTCTGCTGACAGCATCACCCAAGAGTTTCATACCATGCACCGGCCTACCAATCTCCCGTGGAAATAAACCCTCTTGAGTCTCCACCCCGTCGCATGTAGGCCAAAAAACTTCAGTTTTTTTAATGTTGAGAAGGAGGCCCAAGGAGGGGCCCTCCACTCTAATGATGTCTAAAGCCTTGGCCACTTGAGTAGCATCTCCAATAAGGGTCCCATCATCCAGGTACCAGGCGTGAAAAAGGAGCTTGCAACGATCTCTAATTCGGAGAACAAGAGGGTGTAAAACAAGGGCAAAAAGGAGAGGCCCTAAAGGATCCCCCTGCTGAACCCCCGTGGAAGACCAAATATTATCATTCCCTACATAAAGCCTAGCAGGTTGCCCGTATAAAAAATCAACCCAAGCAGAGATGGATGGACACATTTTCCTTACCTCATTTAAAAGAGCAGTTCTATCCACAAGATTAAAGGCATTCGAGAAATCGACGGTAAGCATAGCCAACGACCCGTCTTGGTGGTGCGTATTTAAGAGCCTGTTGGCACTATGAAGAACCGCCTCAGCCCCGTTTGGAACCCCGACCCAAACTGAAAGTCGCCAAGATAATTGGCCATATCCTTCCCCATTCCCTTCATCGCTACCTTGGAGACCACTCTCCTCCAGATCGAACCCACTGCAATAGGCCTAATCCCATTATCGGGCTTGAGAAGGGGCGTAAGGGGAGCAGATGCAACAAACTCCGCCAAACTCCTCGGGCACCCCCCCCCCCGCAAAAATAAGTTAACCACAGCTGAAATCGCCCTGAGGAGACTAACCGCAATCACGGACCCTTCCCCACAAAGGGCGTCCAAAAGGTGTTGAGCCCTCAAACCATCTCTCCCACATGACGTCCCTTTAGGGAAGGATTTGATACACCCAAGCACACTGTCGGTCTCCGCTACAAGGTGAGGCTCTGACGGAAGGAAAGCGGGCATGGTCGGAGGGGGCATGCACGGGTGTTTATCCACGAGAGCCTTCATAGTTTTCTTATCAAGTGGTGCAACTCCAGAAGAACAAAGGACCTTAACCGCAGCGGTAAAATGACCATCGGCAACCTTACGTAAACATTGCTTGACATTAGAACAAAAAACCAGATTCAATTTCCGCCTAGTTTTTGACTTCGATAGAACAACCATTCATTTTAATTTTCAGCTTAACTAGTTTGAAACCGAACATTTAAGTTTTAACACCCCAATAATCAAGGGACTAAATTTGTAACTTACCCAAGCTCGAAAGTGAAAAGTGATTTACATATGAATTAGCATGTAAAGATAAATAACAAGATATCATTTGTGTGACCAATACCAAAAATACATGATGATAATATAAACGACGAGCCAAAGCATCATCATAATAAACCCTTAACGTTTTCCAACGCAACATGTTGTGATATCACCAACGCCGGATTCACGACGATTCCCTTTACTCTCTCTCTACTCTCTCTCTAACCTTATAATCCCAACTTTTCTGTTCCAGATTTTAACCTTCTTACTCTCTCTCATCACTCATCTTCTCTCTCTAGAACAACCAACCGAACAGCTGATAGATTCACTGCATAATGCTTCAAAATCACACAAACTGAACGGATTCAACACACATTCATCATCAAATCATGCCGGAACAATTAATCTCATCATCGTTATCATCTCCATCGTCAATTGAAGATAATGACAACACATTCGCCGCTAAAAAGAAAAAATCCGACGAAGAAACCGCTGCTAAACCGCTAGTTTCCGTTCACCGGAGCAGATCTCAGGCCGCCGGCAGCCGCCGTGTAGCTCCGGCGATGGCTCTGGCGACGGTTACCGTCGGTTGTGTATTATCCTCTTCCGACGCTGAAACTGAAACCCTAGCTACAACATCCGGCTCGGAAATGATAGAAAAACACCTCCAGAACGGAGATCTGTACATCGGAAGCTTTTCCGGCAACGTACCGCACGGATCTGGAAGGTATTTATGGTCCGACGGTTGCATGTATGAAGGAGAGTGGAGAAAAGGTAAAGCGTCGGGAAAAGGTAGGTTTTCGTGGCCGTCAGGTGCGACGTATGAAGGAGAATTTAGGTCCGGTAGAATGGAAGGTTCTGGAACGTTTACCGGCTCAGCCGGTGACACGTACCGTGGGGCGTGGTTAGGTGACCGGAAGCACGGGTACGGTGAGAAGCATTTCAGTAACGGCGATTATTATGAAGGAATGTGGAAGCGGAATTTACATGACGGTAACGGACGTTATGTGTGGAAGAATGGGAATGAGTATGTTGGAGACTGGAGAAACGGCGTTATGGACGGAAGAGGTGTTTTAATTTGGGCGAATGGATGCCGTTATGACGGGTGTTGGGAGAACGGTGTGTCGAAAGGGCAGGGGGTGTACACGTGGCCGGATGGTGGTTGTTATGTTGGAATGTTTCAGCCTGAACAGATTTTAAACGGAACTTTTTATCCAGGTGGAAAAGAGGAGAAGTTAGGGTTTAGTCATAAGGTTTTGGATGATGGTTTTGTGGCGGTTTCGACTGCGAGGAAACGGTCTTCGGTGGATGGATCGAGGGGGAGTTTGACGGAGAGGAGTTTTCCGAGGATATGTATTTGGGAATCTGATGGTGAAGCTGGGGATATAACTTGTGATATAATTGATAATGCTGAAGCTACAATGTTGTATAGGGATTCCATGGGGTTGGGTAGGCATGAGATTAGGCAGTTTAGGCGGAATCCTTGTTGGTTAATTGGCGGTGAAGAGAAGAAGCCCGGTCAGGTGATATCGAAGGGGCATAAGAATTATGAGTTGATGCTTAATCTCCAGTTGGGAATCAGGTAAAAGGTTTAGTTCATTGGATAGTTAATGTAAATCTGAATTGACTTGTATTGATGTTGTTTGTATGGCTAATGATTATAGGCATTCTGTTGGGAAACATTCTTCGATAACAAGGGATGTAAAGACGACCGATTTTGATCCAAAAGAGAAGTTTTGGACTCGGTTTCCGCCAGAAGGATCAAAGCTTACACCACCGCATCAATCTGGAGAATTTCGCTGGAAAGATTATTGCCCGAATGTATTTAGGTATTATTTAATTTAAATCAGTTGCTAGAATGATGAATTTAGCTGTAGGGTTTCTATGTTGTTGATGGATCGCTGATGAATTGTTAATGGTTGATGGTTTTAGACGTTTGAGGGAGTTGTTCCAAGTGGATCCTGCGGATTATATGTTAGCGATTTGTGGGAACGATGCTCTTCGTGAGCTTTCGTCACCTGGGAAAAGTGGGAGCTTCTTTTATTTAACGCAGGATGATCGGTTTATGATCAAAACTGTGAAAAAATCAGAAGTCAAGGTATAAATATCTCAATTATTGTTTATCATAATGAAATCCTTGATAATTTATCATTTGAAACTAAATTTGGGAAACATGCATTCAGGTTCTAATCAAAATGTTGCCAAGTTATTACCAACATGTTTGCCGTTATGAGAATTCGCTTGTCACAAAGTTTTTCGGTGTCCATTGTGTCAAACCCGTTGGTGGCATCAAGGTAAATTCAATTTCTGGTTTGAATGGTTTAGGGGTGTTTGGCTTTGGGTTTTGCAACTAACTACGTTGTCTACTTACTGTCATGTAGACTCGGTTTATCGTGATGGGTAATCTATTTTGCTCTGAGTATCGAATCCATAGAAGATTTGATCTTAAAGGATCATCACATGGGCGTACGACTGATAAACCTGAGGAAGAAATTGATGAAACCACCACACTCAAAGATCTTGACCTCAACTATGTGTTTCGTCTTCAAGAAAATTGGTTCAAAGAACTAATCAAGTTAGTATAATTTTCAGCATACGCGGTTGTTCTATCCTCTAAACACTGTTATTAGGTCATTTAGCTAACAAGTTATGTTTATTTTATGTGTTTTCAGACAAATAAACAGAGATTGTGAGTTTTTAGAGGCCGAGAGAATAATGGATTATAGTCTTCTAGTTGGCATGCACTTTCGTCATGATAATACCGGTGACAAAATGGGTTTATCACCATTTTTGTTGAGAAATGGTAAAGTTTATTGCTATATTTGGTATTGCTTATAACCTTAATTAAGTTTTATTTGTAACATAATATCTAATGTCATTTCAGGAAAGAGTGATTCATACCAAAATGAAAAGTTCATGCGTGGATGTCGGTTTCTTGAAGCTGAGTTACAAGACATGGATCGTGTGTTGTCTGGCCGGTATGTTTCCATGTCATTATGTGTCTAAATTAAATTCTGTTAACTTTTTTTAATTGAACTTCTGGTTCTACTGGCGTCTATTCATGGTGCAAATGCCTATTTAGTTGGCTTATAATTGCGACATTGTCATGGTGGTTGATAAGTTTTTAATGTTCTTTAAGTCGACAACCATTTTCTATAAATGGTGCTTTGATCATGGTGGTTGGGAAATATTTAATGTGAATCGGTGTTTGGTTGGCTATTGATGTAGTTTCATCAGACAAGGTTTGTTTGTGGGGACCTTTATGCATTATTAAGGCCTTCTAATTGCATTTCGCGACACATGTACGTGTTTTGGCTTGACTTTGACCTTTTCTTAAATTTTCCAAAAATAATCCTGGAATTGCTCTTCTAGATCCATATGTCATTTGGGTAATGGTTGACTTTATCTAAATCCTTACTTAAGTATTATTATGCTTTTTAATTGCATGTCTTGGTACATGATCATATTGCATATGGATAATGATTGAATGTAGCCAAATTCATAATAAGTATTATTATAGTCTTGTAGTTTCGTTTCTCGACATACGTTCTTGTTTTTGGTCCATATGGTAATGACTTTTATTGATCCATATGGCATATGAGTAATGGTTGATATCATCTAAATTCATACATAGTAAGTTCATGTTTTTGGTAATGACTTTTTCTTCCTAAAATTACCAAAAGGAAAATGATATTCTTGATCCATATGCATATGGGTATTGGTTTGACTTTGTCTAAATTCATACATAGTTATTGCTATGGTGTTTTCTAATGAAAATATTATTATATTTCTTTATCAGGAAACCGTTGATCAGGCTGGGAGCAAACATGCCAGCTAGAGCTGAGAGGATGGGTAGGAGAAGTGATTTTGACCAATATACCCCTGGTGGATTCAACAATTTGACACCTTCAAGAACCGGTGAAACATACGAGGTAGTACTGTACTTTGGAATCATCGACATTTTACAAGATTATGATATTAGCAAGAAACTTGAACATGCATACAAATCCTTACAAGCGGACCCAACATCCATCTCGGCTGTGGATCCAAAGCTTTATTCCAAACGGTTTCGTGATTTCATAGGCAGAATCTTTGTAGAAGACAAATGACTGTTTGATTGATAACAGATTCAATCAAACCATTTGTTCGCGTTGACTTTTACAAAGTCAGCAGGCTCGGAACAGCGAATATATTGGTTCGGGTTGTCGGGTTGTTTGTGTACATGTTGGGTGAGGGAGAATTGGATTAATTATGTGTTATTTTCTTTAATTATTTTCCTTGAAATTTTTGTGGGTAGCAAGGAATATGTGAAGAAATTAAAAAGAAAAAAAAGAGGTTATAGGGTGTTTGGGAATAAGAGAAAATGTACAGGGGTGTTACTTGTTATAGAGTGAAACCAGACCATGGTGGATATTTTGTGGTACTTTTGACAGTTTATATATTGGAAGGACCATTTTTGTAAATTGTTAACAGTTTTATGTCTAGAAGGTCAGTTTGGTAATTTGGTTAAGTCATATGAAAGCAGGAGCAGGAATGTGTGGTTGAATGACTTTTGCTTTTGTGTTGGGAGGGGGGCACAGAAGTCTGCATAAAAAGAAGTGAAAGCAAATTTGGCAAAATTTTGAAACAATATGGTAGGCTGGTAAATTTACCATGTAGCCCATTTACCTTTTTAAACAATTATTATAATACTTTTATTAAAATTATATGTTGAACTCGAGATAATTGTATAATACTTTTGTGGTAGTAGTTCATAAAATAAGATAATCACAACCTAATAATTGTTTTATATACTATATTTTATTCATTATCAAATGAACTTATAGATGTGAGCAATATAAAACATAGCGAGGAAGATGAGATTATATTTGAAATAATTTCATTTATATTAAAAAAATATAGAAATTTTACACTTTAGTATTTTCTAAAAAAAATGTTAAGCATAAATATAAAAATCATATATTGTTTTTTCAATTAAAAACGTCGTGCTTTGAAAATCGTTGACGCAATGTTGGCTAGACCATGTGTAGTGGTAATGCTCTTACCCTTAGGCGTTTTCCGTCATGTGACATCCCAGTCAGCAATGAGACATTATGGGGCGTTTTCTAATATGGGTGTAGTGGGGATATGGGCATTGTGGTGTAATAGAATTAAATTAAAAAAAAACCATAAAAATGTTATTGGACAAAAAAGACATGGAAACATGTGATTGGCCACTTCAACTCTCGATCCGACGTGGAATAAAGCACGCCTCAAGCATTTTCAAACAAGAAAACGCCCCTAGGGGCCGTATGTGGGCATTGTTTTGCTTTTTTTTGGCAAAAAAAGCCCGACTACGCTTGGTCTTACAATAATGTATCTCAACACCACAATGGCACGAACATTTGAAATACACACCTACACCTACTTCTATTTTACTTATGTATGGAACTTTCTCAGTTAACTACCATTGAAAGTACGTCTTATGTATGTATTGAACTTTTTCAGCTAACTACCATCGAAAGTACGTTTTGTGATTATGTATGATCAAAAGTCTTTGATACACAACTAATTTTAAGCCTCCTTTGATGGGACTAAAGTATGTTAAGCATAAAAAAAGGGAATACGAAGCAATGCATTCACATTTATATGACTCTAAAGTATAACAAATTGGAAAAATAATTGTTATTTTTATAGAGAAAAACATTTGGGTATAAAATATTAGGATGTGTCCACCAGATATGATGTGTTTGGTGCTGGGATATGGGACGTGACAGGACGTATGTGTTGTGTAAATATATGTGGTGGGGAAGGGGGGCATTTGGTCATTTGCACAAAGTAGGTGGGGGGTAGAGGAGAGGGGTAAAAGTGTAAATAAGAGGGAAACATGGTGGCTGGGTATTAACAACTTTGTTGACCAAAAATATCACCTCTGTTTTCGTGTCTTATGCTTTCAGAGATCCGAAGCATGGGTCTGAATCTGAAAAACTACATGGACTTGTCATTTAAAATATAAATATAATTATATAATTAATTTTTTTAATACATTTTGGGATAATACAAAGACCTACTGATTTTTTTATGTTAAAATGATTATTAAATCAGCATATTTGAAGTTAATTCTTACTTTATATGAGGGCCTATGTTGGAGTTTCACGTTGGTTACTTTAAGGATAATTGTGTCAACCTGTTTATATTAAAAATAAAATGAATTGAAAGTTAATTAAAAACTCAAAGTTTAAGACATGATAGTAATAACATATTATGGCGTATAATGATTTAATTATAATAGGTTAGTGTTTATTTAGACCTTTGTATAAATGGCTAAATGACACAGTTTTAAGGGGTGTTCGTCCCTTGGCCATAGTTCAGAGAAATTTGGATATGAATTGTATTTCTAGAATTTTTAAATATTTAAATTTAATTTAAATATGAATTTAAAATGTAACATGTTGGAATTGAAATTGTAACATATATCTAAAATTTCTCCAAATAAATGATTCAAGATCTATTAAATTAAAATGTGGATGAATTCAACCAAAGAAATTGTAATTTACCATGTAACCACCAACGTTGTCGCGTCACCATCGCTCTCACCGTCCGTCACTGCCAGGGTCAGCCCAAGGCCAAGTATTTTGAGGATTGGGCTTTAGGCCTCCAAATCAACACGGCCTCCAACTTAAAATTTTTTTTTATATGATATTTGTTTTGTGCTGAACTTATCTTTATACATATAAAAAATATAAAAATACAAAAAAAAAAAAATTAAATTAACTTCGCCAATAATAAACTTTAAGTTTACTTTGCCGGTCCCAAGCCTGGGTAAAGGAGGCTTTTTCTCAAAAGTGTTTTTTGGAAAAGAGGTCTCGAGTTTTAATTTCGCTTTAAGCCACTAAAGTGGTTGAGCCGGCCCTGGTCACCGCAAGCCCACCGCCAACCCTATCTTTGTTCTTTCTTCATGTTCCACTTGTTTGTCTCAAGTTTTATTTGTGCATGGCCTCAACGAGTAGATTAAACAATGACTACTTTTAGTTTTTGTATGATCACTTTGAGTCTTTTAAAGGCAACAATCAGAAACATAGGCAACGACATTGGGCACGAGGATGACAAAACCTTTTGGATGATTATACATCCAACGAAAGTTTATTTTTTTATTTTTTTAAGTTCATATATATTTAGTTAAATATCAACTTCATAAAACAAAAGAGTAGACTTGTAAAATTTTGGGAGACTTCAAGACATATATTTAGGTTTCTGATAATATATTTCTCATGAATCATGACAAGTTCTTTTAATTTTTTTTACAAAGTTACATAACCAACTATTTGTTTGATAAAGATATCTTAGGGAGTTGATTCAGTAACATCACTCTTAAAGTGAAACACCAAATTTTGGTACCTTATATAGTTAGGTACCTTTTTATAAATAGCATTTTAGCAAGTAGTTGTAGGTTTACACAAAATAATCAAGTCGCTTTAAGAATATTATTGTACTAGTTTATAAACCCGTATATTACACAAATTAAATATAAAAAAACTTAGATTGAATAATATTTTAATTTATACATGTTACAAACCCGTATATTACACACGTAAAATAAAAAAAAAGCTGTTAATCATATTTCTATATAATCCTAATGACATAATTAAAAAATGTAATAATAGTATAATTTAATTATTGCGTGCTTTCGATTATAGTATTAATATAGGGATGATTTAGTAAAAAAGATCTAATTATTGTATTTTTTTTATTTTACGATAAAGTTTAATAAAATACATTGTATTTATCTATAAAATTAATTAAACAGTGCATCCTAATATGGTTATTAACATATTTAAATTAAATTTATTATATTCCTAAGGATAAGGATTAAAAAATATTTTTAAATAAAATGTAAGTCTAAATTGTAAAGTTGAAGAAGAGAGTGACCCGTGACAATAATTAAAATCTTATATTCAAAGTTAAATTAAATAAGATTTGATATTTAATAAATGTTAAATTATAGTGACATGTGACATTAAAGAGACTTTTTTATTAGTAGATTTGTTACTTTATCATCTTTATCAATAATTAATATTTTAAATCATTTGGTTTTAGAAATATATGTGGTTAATCTATATATGTGATTAATGTTAATAAGGTGTTATATTATCAAATAAAGTAAATATAATAATGCATAAATAATTAAATCAAGGATATTAATAATAATAAAAAAATAATAATATTGTTATGGCTAATAATAAACCTACGATTACAAGGCTTTGGATTTTAAAGGATAGTCATATTAAATACAGACATATTAAAAAAAATATAATAACCTTTTATCGTATGTTATAGAGGTGAAGATAATCTTGATCATTGATATTAATATGTAAAATCGGTATATTCAAGAGATAAAGTAATTCTTATATTTTTATCTATATACCATATAGTATAATTTAGTAACTCAAGCATCATGGTATATCAATTTTTTTTTTGAGTGAGATGATGCATAAAAAAATTGTTTATTAACGTGGAGAATTGTCTTTATATTAATTTAGTTATTATTGTTATTATTTATTATGGTTGATGTAGTACAATAAATTACCACATGACATTTTGATAAAATCCTTTATTATGAGAGAATGCCATATGACATTAAAGAGACTTTTTTATTAGTATTAGATTTTCTCATTCACTATGGTGTTGTTTGTTTTTTAAGGGGTAAAATGTCCTTCCGACCACATATGCAGACATCTGTAGAAGAAGAGGTGAACCAAATCTCAGCAGTCTACAAGGAGAAGACTGTTTGTTTTCTTAACGTATGTAAACTTCAAAAAAAATAAACTGGTGGTGGTGTATAGATGGTGGTGGTGGTGTTGGACGATGGTGGTGGACGGTGTTGGTGGGTGGTGGTGGACGGTGCTGGGTGGTGGGTGGTGGTGGAAGATGGTGGTGGTGTTTAACCCTCTGCAAACCTTAGAAGATCTTATAAGTGGTTGGGCCAAGTCTGCACCAAGAAGAGCTCGTGCAGCTGTTTTTTAATGAAACATTTTTTGAAAAACAAACAGTCTACATATGACAATGTCTGTGTGTAGTCTGCGAGACACAGACCGAAGAGGTTGCGCGCAAATCTTTTTTAAAGAACAAACACCACCTATATGTATACCACATTAATTTGGATTCTAGGCTTTTGTATTAAGCTTATGATATGTAAACATTAGGTAATATTAATCTTAAATCAACATTAGATGTAAGTAAGATAAAAAAAGTATTTATAACTTAGAATTACGCTAATATTATAGCCTAGTAGAGATGGATATGATCCGGTGGCTCCGCTGGTGGTACAATGATACTCCAGTGGTCCGTCAGTGATCCAAATTTGCTGTTAAAAAGGGAATTACGCTAATATTATTTTATAGTTTTACAAGCACAACATGCATAATTTTATCAACTTAATGGTTTGAATTCTACAACTTATAAAATTTGAAGAAGTTTTATTTTCTATGTTTTTATTATAAAACATGTTTATTCACTTTAGAAATATAATTGAACTTTATAACTTCAAAATGTAAATATTCGTGATGAATTAGACATAATTACACAAATTTTTATCTTTAGTATTTGTATTTATTACGTTTTGTTTTGCTTTCCATTATTAAGCAAGTAAATGTAAATGTAGAACTCAAATTTCAATGATTCAATGTACTTTAACGCATAAAGCTTCGAAAGTGAAAAGGTAAACTTAACTTGATTTTGTTCCATAAGTGGTTTTCAAGTGTCATTTTCAGTAACATCTCAAGTATTTATCCCAAATTTTGAACTCCTATTTTCTACTCATACATATGTCACGAATATAGATTTCATACATGTGCAACCAATGTTTTTATAGGTTAAGAATTGTTAGAATCAAACATTATTCACACTATTTGATAACGCTGCACATCATTGTTCCCTTGTATGTCACCAAATGAAATCTTACAAGATGTCACACGGTTATGTACATATTCACATTGTCATGCCCTAGGCATGCACTCGACATGGATTTCATAGAAAAAACACATGGCCACATGGTGATGTTTCTAACAGTTAGGCCTATAGAACGTGTTTTTGTTTTCCAAATGTTTTTAGGTTAGTTTTCGCTATCAGGTGTGGGGGACGTTAGTGGGATGTCGAGGCACGTCCAGCCTCGTCCACACCGCCCCCAACGGCCCGTCCCGTCGTCTCTGTCTTCCCCTCACCGATCCAAAAGCCAAAAAGTTAGCCGTTGGCTAACGGCTATAATATAAACAAAAAAAACATATTTTTATTATTTTCCATATATATAACACAAATTTCACCTATTTTAACCCAATCTTAACCAAACTCTCTCCTACTTTCAACTTTCTCATTTTACTTTTTTTGAAAACCTCTCAAAATTTTATACAATTTTAACCCCTCTCTCTCTCTCTCAAAAAAAAAAAAAAACACACACACACACACACACAATGCCTTCAACTTCGTGGTGTTCGTCATCTTCGGGGGAAGGAGATCAGTTTTTTGTAAACGCCATAATGCAGGCGACACAAATGATTATTGAGGAGGAAGAAGAGGAAGAAATCACATCACAACCCCGGACTAGGCAAGCGGCCATAAACATAGACCGAGAAGGTTAGTTTATATTTGTATTTATTCTTATGTCATTATTATATTCTTATGTGTTTATTATATTTTTATGTCATTATTTTTTTATCTTGTTATCATATACGTGTGGGAGCCCACGGTAGATTGGTGGCCGATTACTTTGCCGACGAACCGTTGTACACGACCGCGATGTTTAGACGTCGGTTCCGAATGAGTCGTCGATTGTTCTTACGGATAGCTGATGACGTGTCGAGGATTGACCACCTTTTTTACATTACGGTTCGATGCTAGAGTCAAAAGGGGTTTCACCACCTTACAGAAATGCACAACGGCAATTCGCCAACTGGCGTACGGGATGAAAGCCGATGCGTGGGACGAGTATTTAAAGATGTCCGAAAGAACTGTACAAGAATGCTTGTACAAATTTTGCAAATGTGTGGTGATGCTGTACAGCAAGAAATATTTGTGAAAACCTAACACCAATGACGTCCAAAAATTGTATCAGTTCCACTAACAAAATCATGGTTTTTCAGGAATGCTCGGAAATATTGATTGCACGCACTGGTTGTGGCGAAATTGACCTAATGCATGGTGAGGTCAATTTACGTGAGACGATCATGGACATTCAACAATAATGCTAGAGGTTGTTGCGTCACAAGATCTGTGGATTTGACATGATTTCTTTGGTGTTCCTGGTTCAAATAACGACCTTAACGTCATCCACCAATCAGAAGTCTTCAACGATGTCATACAAAGAACCGGTCCAGACACCACTTTTACGGTTTCGGGGTGGAATACAGGCGCGGTTATTATCTTGCTGATGGAATATACCCAACCTACTCTACAGTTGTTAAAATTATTCACCGCCCGACAGACGAAAAAAGAAAGATATTTGCCGAGTTTCAAGAGGTGGGGAGAAAGGACATTGAATGGTGTTTTGGGGATCTACTAGAAAAATGACATATCATTGAGAACCCAACATGTGTTTTTAAACCAAAGTAGTTGCGATATTGCAGGTATGCTTGTGTCTTGATGCATAACATGATCATCGAAGACGAAGGTAGAGCGATTTGTGAGTACAATGAAAATGCGGTTAACAAGAATTATGTTCTAGTAAGTTTGGAACAACAAGATTTGAACATGTTCTCGTTACATAACAAGTACATACATGAAAACCTTAAGGCGGACTTGGTGGAATACATTTGGAACAACAAACCAAATGACGACGCAAGCGACGACGAAAATTAAGACTAGTATTTTTTTAAGTTTAGATTTTTTAGTGAAACGAAAGCTTTATCATTAATTTTAGTGTTTAATTTAATTTTATATATTTCATATTATTTAACAAAAAAATCATCGTCATCATACTCAGTAAATGAATAATAAATAATAAATAAGAGGAGGCTCATCCTCTACGCCCTACACTCATCCTCAAGTTGTGAGGATGACTCTGATGACGTGACAGCTTAGATGGAGGACCATCCCTAAAGGATAGGGCTCCTCCACACATAGCCTAATTACTCTTTGTTAAACGAGATTGACAGCTCGTTTTTTGTTTACGAGGTTTGTTTTGGATCTGGTTTGGTGTACACCCCCTACTTTTGGTGTTGGTGCATACATCTATCGACTTCGTCTTGTATCGAGTCTTGCACTAGATTGTTAGATCTGGACACGTTGTACGAGAAAATAGCAGAATTATGTGTCAAATAGGCTGATTCCGCTTGAAATGACATTTGGTCAATTCAAGCGAAGTCATTAGTTTTAATTCCGCTTGAGTATATTGTTGAGATTCCGCTTGGGATGCTGATTCCGCTTGAGCATGTTCAAGCGAAATCAGTGAGCCTATATATATGCATTCCGAGCGAAATCAGTAGTAGTGGTGACATTTGTGAACTTGGATACCGAGGTGCTTCCGGTTTATCCTTTGCGTGTAAATTGTGATATATCAATCAGAAAGGTGTTAAAAGTATATTGCAAGCTGTTTCAAAGTCAGTTTCTTAGTTTCCGCCTCTGAAACTGATAAAAACTCCTCTGAACGACTCGTTCGGGTCAGAAATCGATCCTACAAGTGGTATCAGAGCTCAGGAGGAGGAGTTCTTACCGATTCAGCTTAAAAATTTTTGTTTCTACACCTTCTTTTCAAAAACAACAAGATTTCACGGTTAAAATTGGCCAAATTTTTCACAGAATGTGTAAAACTGTTTTTTAACAAACCCTTGAAAGTTTCAGATTGAAACTCAGCTTAAAAGTGGTAAAAATGGACTGAAATAGAGGTTCCGCTTGAACGAGTAACTTGTGATTCCGCTCGAGACTGCGTTATTCCGCTTGAAAGTTTGAGAGGTTCCGCTTCAAATCAGATATTCCGCTTGAAACTGCGAAGTTTGGTATTCCGCTTGAAAAGGTTCAAGGGAAATCAGGGTATTAGTTTAAGTCAGATTCCGCTTGAAACTTTACTGGTGATTCCGCTCCAACTGATTATCTCAATTGAAGATCTTATTTCGCTTGAATAGTGTTGTTTTTGAAAAACGTGTTGCCAAAACATGGATTCTGAATTCTACAATGCGTTTGCTACAACCCCGACTACTCCGGCTGACATTGCTAAGAATTTGAACATGGAAAATGAAACTGGAACAATGCAAAAACCCCCGAAACTTATGGGAATGGAAAAGTACCATGTATGGAAGAATCGTTTTGAGAATTGGGTTCAGGCAAACCATCTAAGAGCTTGGAAAAGCATTGAAACAGAATACACCAGACCACAGACTGCTATGAAAGTTAATAAAATTATCTCAGAGTTTTCAGATACAGAGAGAGAGAGAGAGTTATAAAGGAGAGAAAATGATGATAAGTCTGTTGCAGCAAGCTATCAAAGAGGATATATTTGTTTTGCTTCAGGATGATGGAAATGCGTTTTCGATTTGGAAAGCACTTGAGAAGAAATTTGAAGGAAGTACAGAAATGCTTCAGAGTAAAGCAGCGTTGCTGAAAAAGGAGTTTGAGTTGTTTACTAGTATGCCTGGTGAGACTACAAAGACTCTCATTGAGAGATACTGCCATCTTGTGCGCACCATGTCTCAGTTGAAGATTACTAAAACTCCAGCAGAATGGGTTGAAAAGCTTGCTGACGCTTTACCACAAAATGAATGGGGTATATACCTTATGATTCTGAAAAATTCTGGACAGTTTAGCAGATTGTCGATTGGTCAGTTTATTGAAAAGCTTGAGGCACAGGATCTGGAACAACAGAAGATTGCCAGAATGAACAGTTCAAGCCATCAACAAGATATCAAACTGTACTATAAAGGAAATGTTCAAACTGTTGAAGCAAGTCCAAAGATCCAAACCACATTTAGTGCAGGAAATCAATCTGGAACAGGCAGTCAAAGTTCAGTCAACACTAGTGGTTTTCAAATGTTAATCCTCAAAGTGTTCAAAGTGCAAATGTTGGTAATGGGCATATAATTCAGTGCAATGTGGCATTACATCTTCAAAATGGCCAAAACTTTTCTGAAGAGGTTGTGAAAAATCATATGGGTTTACTAGTTACTGCTTTGGAATCTTATGAAGGATTGATTGCTGGAAGGATCGGAAATCCTATGCTAACCAAGGAGGATTACGATCAGATTGATACAGAAGAGTTGGAACTGATGGACATTAAATGGGCTTTAGCTAGTGTTCTTAGAAGAGCTGAAAAGTTCAAATTGATTACAGGAAGAAATGATTTTTTGGATGCTCATCTTTCTGCTTTGGGTTTTGATAAATCTAAAGTTACTTGTTTTAAATGCAGGGAGAAAGGTCACTTTAAAAGGGAATGCAAAAATCAGGAGAGTAGTGGAGCAAAGAATCCTTTTGAAAAAGATGATTATTATCGAAAAGCCATATATCAACAAATCACAAATCAACCGCATCAACAAAAGGATTCACAAACTGCACATGGAAAAATGATCGAAGATGCAAACAAGAAAGCTTACTATGGCATTATTGATCAAGATGATGAAAAAGTGGCTAAAGGTTTTAGCTGGGACAAGTACATTCCAGCTGATCCAAATGTTAAAGCTTTTATTGCTCAGATTGTTCAAAAGCCAGAGTTGATTAAGGAATGGATGGCTGTGTTATCTGATGAAGATGAAAAATCTGTTTCTTCAGAAGATAGTTCAACAAAAAGCAGTGATGATGATGAAGAAATTGAACAGATTAATGTTGGAAAAACTCATTATCTTCTGACAGTTTTGAATTTTATTTTGCAGATAAACTGAAGAAACTCAAAGAGAGAAAAGCTGCAAAAGACAGGAAAGAAATCAAGATTGTTGAGAAGATAGTTGAAGTAGAAAAGGTGATTGAGAAGATTGTGGAGGTCGAAAAGTTTGTTGAAGTTACTAAACCTTGTCTTACTTGTTTGGAATCTTGCAAACAATGTAAAGAAAAGGATGAGAGGTTTAGTGAATCAGAAAAGTTGAAAGAAAAGTTGTTGTTTGATGTTAAGAATGTAAAGGAGTCGTACGATGTGTTGAACAAAACAGTGAACAATTTGCAAAAGACAAACTCAGAAAGAGAAGCTGCTTTGAAAATGATGAATGCAACAATGATGTCAAAGCAGAAAGAGATAAATTTTTATATTGAAGAATGCGCGAAATGGAAGCAAGAGCTGGATGGTGAAAAAGTTGAAAACGAAAGAATCAAAAGATTACTAAGAAGTTATACAAGTTCTGATTACTTAATTGACATAATTTATCCTACTGTTGCAGGTTTTGAGGCGTTTAAAGATGAAGAAAAGAATTCAAAGAAGAAAAAGGATACTGGTAAGAAACAGAGTGTCTGTTATAATAAGTGTCCGCCTCTGATTTGGGAAGGGTACTCGCCTAGAAAACCGAATGAGCAACAAGTAAAAAAGGCAATCAATATAAAGTTAGAGTCCGAGTTAACCGATGTATTACCAGACAACATTGACATCACATTCACAGCGTCCGACACAGATCATGAGTCGGAATTAATAAAAAGGGTGGTCGATCAAGTGTTGGATAAGGATGAGGAGTCAGAGTCAAAGTCCGAGTCCGGAAGTTCGTGTTTGTCGGTCGGGAGTTCGAGTTCGTCTGGAAAAAGTTCAAAATCGTCGGAAAAACGGGTTTATAGTAAAGAATTTTTGTTGTCAAAATCTAATTTGAATAATGAAACATTTGAAGTTGCTTATACTTTTAATGATTCTGACAAATTATATTTTGATAAAGAGTTTCCAATAAGGAGTGTTATATTTGAAATGATTAAAAAGGTTTTCAAAATGACAGAAATCAATATTTCTGAAATAAAAGATTTAAATCTTAATGGAAAACCTAAAAAATACACTTCAAGAGTTCAACAAAGGTTAAACAAGAAAAAAGGTCTGGTTTTCAAAAGAAACCAAACCATAACGGTAATTTCAAAAAGAAAGGTTTAGGTTTTATCTCCCCAGAAAACTATAAAAATGAGAAAATTTCTAAAAATACAAAATTTGTTTCAGGACCGTCTGCTGAGGAGGAAAAGAAAAGCTCATTCTGGAGACAATCAAATCAAGAATTTTTTGCTGCGAAGAAGAAGAATGAAGTTCAGAGAAAAGAAACGAGAACCTGTTATAGGTATCAGGAAGTTGGACACATTGCTTGGAATTTTCTCAAAGCATCCAATACAAAACAGGGAGTTTCTGGAAAACTAAAAGAAGTTGTTGATAAAACCGAACCACCAACTGAGAAATTTAAAGTGTTTAAAAATTCAACATATGAAGTTGGTGAATGTTCTAAAAAGTTTTACAGGAGAAGTGTGAAGCTTGACAACCAAAAGTGGGTTGTTAAGAAATCTGAGGCAAAATCTGGTGATGAATCTGATTCCACAAAATCAGAGGAGCCACATGTTGTTAAAAAAGGTGAAAACTCAGTTCCTCCGATGGATGATGAGAATTTTCCACCATTGAGGACTGAGAATTTTAAACAAAAGATTGGGAAAGTTGAGATCTCGAATCAATTTTATTCTGAAAAGAATGAATTTGATGTTGAGAAAGCTTTTAATGGAAATGTAAAGAAAATTTTTGGGAAGATGATCGATGGAAAGGCAAAAGGGGTAAAAGACTTTTATACCACAAAGAAAGCAACCTACACCACGACTGCAGATGAGTTGGTATCACCCAAGGCTGGTCAGGCTTGGGTGGACATTTTCTTTCATTGAAAAACCTGACTTGCCGGAGATCCCAAGTTTGTATTCGTGGATCAGGAATCGGCATCTTTCTTGATATTTGAATTTGTGAATGAATCTTATAATGGTTAAATTTTTACAGGTAAAATGTGACTTGCCGGAGCTTCCAGGTTGGTAAGTGTGAAGCAGGAATTGGCATTTTGTTTGGTAAAATGATTTTGTGTAGATGTAGTATTCCTACATGTATTTACTTACAAGTGGTAAGAGGTTGGATCTTACAAAGTGACTCGTCAAGGTCATTAGATTGAACTTGATGTAATCATCATTTATGTGGTTTAAAATGGACAAGATGATGAACCCCGAACCTTCATGTGGTTAAAACAAAACCTATTTTCCAGAAAAAACCATTTTGATTAAAACAAACTTGAGTGTTTTGAAATCTAAATGGGAAAATAGTTTGTTGAAAGGGGGAGTTCTGATTGTTTATGCCAAGAGGATGGCGAATTGAAGTAATTCAATATCAGTTGTCATTTTTTGTGTACAGTTTGTTTTCAAATTTCTTAAATGTGTTTGCATTTTAGGGGGAGTAGAAATTTCAGAGAAAATTCAAAAACATTAGAGAATTTGAAAAAGTAAAAAACATGATAAAATGAAAAAGAGTTTTGTTGTAAAAAGAGGAAATGATAGTACATCAGTGGACTATCACAACATGCTAAAGAAATGGAAAGTTAAAATGTGATAAACAATCTGACTGATGATATGCCAGTAGGTTTTTACACATTTAGTAAATTGTGACGAGATATAAACCTAAATTTCAAACTTGCTTATATCGTGGGGAACATTTCTTGGATATATAGGTAACCCCTGAAATCTTGTTTGAAAGGTCCCTCTTTCTGAGATACTAGGTCTTTATACTCAGTGATATCTGGGGTATTATCCCGGGACTTCTGCTGAATGGAAATTCTGACCTAGTCCCCGTATAATACTTTCCGCAAATGCTTGAAATATAGCATCACCCTCAGCAAAAATGATGAAACAATAAAATTGATAATCATTGCTGTTGTAGAAAAGATCCTCTAAAGGGGACACACCTAAAGTCGAACAGTCATCTCTCTGCTGAACGGAAGTTCTGACCTGAGCTCTCACGGTTTCGCATCTTACCCCTTTACAGATATCATCTGTGGTATACTCACCTGTAAGACTGAATATTGGGATCTGGATACGGGAGTATATTCAAGTAGTGGGACACGTGAATAAGTTTAAGTTCTTAAGACATTAATCTCGTATCTCGAAACAATTGAAATGTGTGTGAAAATTTAAGTGGACCAATATACTGACAATCTAGGTGAATTGTTTAGAACTTAAAATGAAATGAAGCTTAACGGTGTTGGTGATTTGTTTCAAAAACTGATATGATCCTCTTGCACAAACTCACAAAAATATTGTCTGTAAATATTCCTTTATTGCATTTCATATAAAACTCCAAAAAGATTTTTAGTGTGTTTTAGCATAATATTTTGAAAAATTCAAAAAGATTTTTGACAACTGATGTTGGAGAGCTGATTTTCAAAATTCCAAGTGCTGAACATGATGGGTATTGTGTGAGGGGGAGTCTGTGTTTTTCACTCATATATGTTTTAAACAAATCTACAAGTAGTTCATCAGGATTATCATTGACAAATCATTTAGGTTAAATTTAAGGGAGAGTATGAGTTGGTGCATACATCTTTATTTTAAATTGTAAAATTTACTTTGAGGTAGAGATTGTGCAGATAACCTGAGCTGGATGAGAGCCAGGTCACGATCTTGGAACAAAATCAAAGCTGTGTGTTAGAGAGCCAGATTCCGATACCTGAGGACTCTGTAGATAAAGTGTGAGCCAGATCATGATCCTAAAGCTGATGATGCTGATGAACTTAAGGAATGTCAGCACATCGAAAGGGGGAGTCTGAAGATATCCAAGAGAAGGATAGAGGATTTGTAAGAAGCCCAAAGACTGATCAAGAATGAAGATGAAAAGACTCGACACTTAAGACTCGTCAACATCTGAGGGGGAGTCTGTTGGTGCATACATCTTTCGAATTCGTCTTGTATCGAGTCTTGCACTAGATTGTTAGATCTGGGCACATTGTACGAGAAAATAGCTGAATTATGTGTCAAATAGGCTGATTCCGCTTGAAATGACATTTGGTCAATTCAAGCGAAATCATTAGTTTTAATTCCACTTGAGTATATTGTTGAGATTCCGCTTGGGATGCTGATTCCGCTTGAGCATGTTCAAGCGAAATCAGTGAGCCTATATATATGCATTCCGAGCGAAATCAGTAGTAGTGGTGACATTTGTGAACTTGGATACCGAGGTGCTGCCGGTTTATCCTTTGCGTGTAAATTGTGATATATCAATCAGAAAGGTGTTAAAAGTATATTGCAAGCTGTTTCAAAGTCAGTTTCTTAGTTTCCGCCTCTGAAACTGATAAAAACTCCTCTGAACGACTCGTTCGGGTCAGAAATGGATCCTACATTTGGGTTGTAAATTATGAGTTTGAATATCAACCATCAAGTTGATTGTAAATGTAAATCCTTTTAAGATTTTCGCAGCATTATTATTTTTTTATTTTTTAAGTTGGAACTCTTTTTGGGATAACTAGAAAGGAAATGAGCACTATTTAAAAATTGGTAGTAGTGCGGAGAGACAACAGGACATGGACAGAAGTAGATTTGCTTATGTGATTAAGGAAATAAATAAAGGTTGGTTTCTTACTTTCTTATAATTTTTTGGCTATTCTTGAAGGTTAAAATTGGAATTAGATTTGTTTATGTGATTGTACACATGATTAATTAGATGTCTTTATGTGATTGTAGACTTATTAAAGTTATTGAATTTTCTTATTAGTTGATGGTTTAGGTTTTTAGGGTTTGGTTATTAATTTTAGTGAAACTTTTATTTTGGTATTCCCGACCCGAAAATTTCGACCCTCGCTTGTCATAATTTCGAGCATCGAAAAAAGTTGACACCATAGGAAAAAGATCTTGGCTTCGCCACTTGAAGATCCAAAAAGTGGACCGAACTCTGGATCGATCACAATTAGATCTCGATAGCTTGAGAAGTAGGACCTGCACAAGCAACAAACCGTTAGGCTCACCGCAGAGGTGGGAGGGCCACTCTGCGACCACTCTCCGGCGTGAGGATAAGTATTTGTTTAGAGAGAGAAAGTAGAGAGAGAATAAGGGTGGAGGGTATAAGGGTGTTTGAGTTGTGCGGTGAGTGGGGGTCACTGATCGGTGACCACCCCCACTTGATTGAGTTGGGTGTTTGAGTTGGAGAGGTTGCCATTTTCGGTGAGTGTTCACCGATTTGTTTGAGAGGAGAGGAGAGAGGAGAGAGAGAGAGGAGGGACCAATCATATTTTTTTTTTAATTGAGGGGTGTTTGACTATACCTAGTGATTGAGTGTAAAATGGGGAGTAGAATGGGGAGTTGACATGACATAATACTATTGGGTAGGATTTCACTCAAACACCCTAAGACCATGTGTAGTCATAAAGCCCTCAAAGGGGCGTTATGCGCCATTTGGCATGCCACATCATCCCGGGGCTTTATGGGGCTTTATGTAATTTGAGGCCGTAGTCATAAAGCCCCTGTGTAATCATTACTCTTTTTTCATTTTTAATTTTTTAATTCATTTTGTAAGTTTTTTAAAAATAAAATTCATTTCATTAAATAAAAAAAAGTACAATAAAATAAAAAAAAAACATGAAACTAGAAAAAAACATTAAACTAGCATAAAAAAAATTACACAATCAAAGATTATATTTTTTTTCAATCCGCTCCTTTTGAGCCAACGCCATTTTCAAAGCTTTTCCCGTTAAGTGGTCATGCGGTTTGGAGTAGAAGTCAAAGTCGTGAGCCCATTGTCGATCCCGCATAATCTCCGTAACTTTTTCGTTCTCCTCCAAACGTTTGTTACCGAGTTCGTGTATGTCTAGAAGCCGCTTGTTTATCTCCGAAAATGCGTGACTCATATCCGTTCCCATAGACATCGACGAGGACTCGGGTTTTTTCGCCCGGCTTTTTCTTCCGGGCGGTCTTGGTAGCTCCTCCACCGGCTCGTCATCCGGAATATCCTCGTCCAAGCCGATGTTTCGAGCGTCGGAGGTTGGCGTTTCGGGTTCACCGGACTCGTTTGTTTTGGACCTCTTTGATGGCCGTGTATTTCCCGAACGACCACTAGGAGTAGTTACGACGGCCCATTTGGGGCTATGGCGAAGGATTTGCCAACACTTCATGTACGGGAAATGGCCATTAGCCTCCGTATACTCGACCAATGCCTCTTGCGTAATGTCTTCATCGCTACTTCCACTTTTCCATCCGGAATACAAGCGTTGGTACACGGTTTGAAAGTTTGTGCACCTCTTGTTTATATCGGTCCACTTCCCCGATATAGAGTCCGGTAGGCGGTATTCTCCCCTACCCATGAGCTCGAAAAAGAGTTCTCGTATTCGGTTCCAAAATACGGTTTTACTTTGATTGTTTGCTACACACAAAACAATATTAAATGTTAGCTCAAAATATAAAAAATAAAATCTGGAAATAATAAAAAACAGAAAAAAAAATAAAAAACAGAAAGTAAATAAAAACAGAAAATAAAACTGGAAATAATAAAAAACAGAAAAAAAAACATAAAATAATAAACATAAAATAATAAAACAGAAAATAAAAAAAAACTGAAAATAAAAAAAACAGAAAAAAATTTAAAAACAGAAAATAAATAACCGAAAATAAAAAAAACAGAAAAAAAATATAAAAACAGAAAAAAAAATATAAAAACAGAAAAAAAAAATAAACATACCTATGACCGGGTCCTCCGAAACATCGATGAAAGCGCGGGTTAACGCATACTCCTCTTCGGGCTCCCACGTTTGCACATTTTTTTTTCGTTCGGGTGTTGGTTTCAACTTTCTTTTTATGTGCCCGTTTTGCTTTTCCTTTTCCTTTTTGCGTCTCCGGTTGCGTATCCGGTACCTCGGGTTGCGTCTCCGGAACAACATCGGGTTCGTGTAGTGGGGAGCCGAACGCTTGAGCCGACCCAAACGCTTGAGAGGACCCCATCCCATCCATGTTTTGACTTGGGTTCCACCCGTAGAGATTAGGGTCCCATGATAGCGGTTGGTTCAAAAGATTCATGAACCCGGGACTTTGTTGATTGTAGTCGAGAAAACCGGAGCCGAAAGGATTGGGTCTAGTGGGAACCGGTGCCACGGGACGAGTAGGATTGCCACTAGATCGCGGAGGAATGAAGCCCCGGTTGAATGGATTCATTGTATAAAATATGAAGAATTGTAAAAAAATTTGGGAGAGATGAGAGTTTGAATGTGTGTGGTAAAAAAATAAAGAGATGAGATTGATTTTAAAGGAAAGTTGAAAAATAAATTGAATTTTTTTTTTTTTAATGAAATTGACCGTTACAACGGTCAAAAAAATTTAAAATTCATTCCATAACGCCGCTAAGATCTTCGCGCTGGCCAAAAAAACTCGAACATGGCGCCGGGGGGGGGCGGTGTTCGCGGCGCTATACAGGCGCTATAGCCCCTTCTGGCGCCCCACTACGTATTGCCTAAGTTGTTTGACTATACCCTCCACCCTAAGGATGAAGGTTCAGAAAATCGTACTTGAGGTGTACTTGGAGGGGGTACTTATACAAGCTGGTTTTATGATGACGTCATTCGGCTGATCGCACTTAATGATGTGCGTCCTTTCCTTGGGCGGAGGGACTGACCTTTTGTTTATTGGTCATGACCTTTTTAGCGTCCGGTCCCCTGGTGGGCATACACTCGTCCGACCTTTTGGGATGGTCCGGACTCGTTTATGTAGTGATACCACTGATGTGAGTCATGATGAATATCATTCGACTTAAACATATGATTAGTAAGTAGAGCATAAGTAATTCGAGTTTGTACAAGTAGCCATTGTATTGTTTTATTTTAGATGACCTAGCTAAGTGTGTTGTGACGCTAGGGCATGCATTCACTTCTAAAGGAACCTAATAGCGAGAGTCTGTTACTTGTACAATTTGGATACCTAGTTATAAATAAAACTATAATTTTATAGTTACTTTTTATTGTATTGGTTGTTTATTGTGTTGTTGCTTGTAAATGAATCGGCCGAGCCGAGCCCGAACCCGACTAGGCTCGAGCTTGGCTTGATTCGATACTATTTTTATCGAGATCAAGCTCGGCTCGAAAGTAAAACCGAAGAGCACACTTTCGGCTTGGCTTGAGGTAATCTGAGAACAATTTGAAACGAGCTAAAAGCTTGGCTTGAGCTCGCTTTGATAGATTAGAAGAGCTAAAAGCTCGGCTTGCCAATGTTAAATAGTAGGTATATTATATATATATAAAATAAAATGAAATTTGTTTGGGCTCGTTTAGGCTTGTGAGCCTAAAATAACTAAACCTGTTTGAATGTTATTTAATATTACTCATTTTGCTACACGTCTAATGTGACATAAACTTGGACTTCAATTACAAATATAAAATGCACTACTATATCAATAATGTGAAACTTGATTGTATAAAAAACCAAAACCATAGTTGTTATCAGGTAAGAATATATCGATAATATTACAGTTAGAATAAGTGTTGCAGATCACATTGTCAATCCATCTCAGCATCCTATATATTATTATTATTATTATTATTATTATTATTATTATTATTATTATTATTATTATTATTATTATTATTATTATTATTATTATTATTATATCAGAAGAATGTGATGCAAAAGATTGTGCCAATTAAGGACCAAAAGTTTTGAGAATATAGCTGGGCCAGGTCAACTATTGTGGTAGTTTAAAGAGGTAAGAACTAGGACATGTGAGTATTACACTAATGATATTCAACAAATGTATATTGACTTAACTATCGGAAGACTACTCTAACTGCGAATTCCAAAGTGTATGAAAATGATTATTGTACAAGGATTTTATGTTTTAGTCATATGGAGGTTCATTGTTATTCAGATGAAGATTTATTTTAGTAGTTGATGATCAACTTCAGGATTTTATGTTTTATTTGGAGGCAATTTAGTTTCTTGGAAAAGAAGGAAAACGTGGTCAAACGCAGAGGCTGAGGATAGAGCAATGACAGATGCAACATGTAAACTTGTATGGTCAGAGAATTAAAGTTTTGCAGGATTCCCAATGAAGCTCATGTGTGAAAATGAAACCGCCTTCCACGAGAAGAGGACAAAGCACAATGAGATTGATTTGTCAAAGAAAAGCTTCCTGATGGTTTACTGAATCTCTTAAAAGGTTACTCAAAATATATATATTTAACAAGCTACGCTCCAGATTGAGAGGGATGTTAAGGTTCTCTTTTCTATGTCTATATATCCCCGTAACATTCTATTATACGAACACATATCTTTTACCTTAACAAAAGAAAGATAGAAGAGAAAATCACATTTGACTTGCAGCGATATACGACAACACAGAGATAATATGATCATATTGAGAAAGTCGATAAAGATACATAACGTGCTTCCCCGCCTTCCTGATATCATGGCTATATTGGTCAGCATGGCTACTCATGTTTTTTAATGGTATATGACGACGACCTATGAATGTTCTTTTGAGGCTTATCAGTTACACTCCACATTTTCTTCGGTAAAATAACTAGACCGAGTTATCTTGTTCATCAATTCTTGTAGAAGAATTCCACTGTCATTAAAATTTGAGAATGCAACTCACTATTACAATGCTGTCTGCGTTTGGAGCTCTTTGTTGAACAAATGCGCAATACCAAATGTTTGCTTAAAAACATACTCAAACACTGTGATAAATTTATCAGAAAATTCAGCTCTACTTTGACTACACTTTGCTTGAGTGCCAACTTTACACTCGACCACCCATCATTTGTCTAGCTGACGGTACAAAATGGTTGTAATTTCAGGCGCATTATGAAACATCAAAATTGGTCTTCTGCCACCAACGAAGTTTATGAATTTTCCAATGTTTCTCCGCAAGATGAATATGAGCTGTTACTGTATTGACTTTAACCATCACAAATGGAGACCAGACGGAGAGGCGACTGTAACCCAGATCCACCCAGATGGTAAGCCAGAAACCACCAGTTTGATATAAGAGTCGTTTAGTCATTTAACTGTTCTAATATTTTGATGTTACATAGCTTAAACTTGAGTTACAACTTAAAATCCACCATTACAGTAATTACCAACATCAACCTGCATATGTCGAAACTTCATTAACCAGAAACCATAAGACTAGAAGGTATGGTTTGGCTCATCCCCACACGTAGGCGCCACATATGCGGCTAGCATGGGATGAGCCAAATTGAAGATGGAGGGGGATGGAGGATGGGGCCCCACCACATATTTTTTATTGTTTAATTCATTTTAATTGTTTTACTTTTATTTATTTAACTTTTTTTTTTTATAAAAAGTATTCAAAATTTAAATAAAAATACTACTAAAAGGAAGATTTTTTTTTTTTTTTATAAAAGTAGGGAGAAATTGTGGGTAAAAAGATATTTTTTTTTATAAAAGTAGGGAGAAATTGGTATAAAAGTGAGAGGGTTTTGGGTTGAAAGTGGGGAAATAATATTGAAAGTGGGTGATTTTATAGAAAAAAATGATTTTTTTTTTAATAAATCTAGCCGTTTAACGGCTATTTTTTTGAATGTTGGAGCGGCACACCCGGCGGTGGGTGGCCGTTTGTGACGAGAGCCGGGCCAGGGGGGCGGTGTGGGGGTCCGGCGCCGGGCCAAGCCGGGCCAAGCCGGCCCCCATACCTTCTAGTCTAATTGTCAACAAATTAGAAGAGAAAACTACATCTACTTTTTATTAACTAACGGCAACATGGATATAATATCATGGGTAAAGTTCTTGTACAAATAATCTTAACATACTAAACATACAAATTGAAGGAAAACTCAAAAAGACAAGGTGACATTTTTGTAATTATCAATAACTATCAAAGTTACTCTACAAATATACCTAAAAAAACCTAACCACTCCCCCCACCCCCAAAAAAAAACCTAAACCCCCCACCCCCCAAAAACCTAAAAAAAATGTGTGCCTTCCTTATATTAACATTTTTTATTAAAAAATCGCCCAAAAAAAAAAAAATTTTTTTTTGCTAACGAAATGTAGCGATTTTTTAATAAAAAATGTTAAAAAAAAATTGTGTTTTTTTAGGTATTTTTGGTTGTAACTTTGATAGTTGGTGGTAATTACAAAAATGCCACCTTGTCTTTTTGGGTTTTCCTTCAATTTGTATGTTTAGTATGTTAAGATTATTTGTATTTGATCTTTTGTCATAATACCATCACACTTTGAACGCCAAGAAAAAGATTTAATGTGTGCCTTCCTTATATTATGGTTAATATTGGTCAGCATGTCTACTCATGTCTTGAATGGTAAATGACACCTTATGGATGTTCTTCTGAAGATTGGCAACTCACAATCACAACGTGTCTTTCTAAACCGTTCATCCTTTATGAAATATCATGCCTTATCAGCTAAAGTTTGGACCACATGTTGCCAAAGAGAATTAGATGTTGTTTGTTTCAACTCTTCCAGAAGTTTAAAATCATCCAGATGTGCAGCCATCATATAGAAAACACCTGTATTTGTGATGCTTGCTATTTTTGCCAGCACCTTCACTTTTTTAACGTTATTTTACTAATTTTAACGTTATTTTACTAATTTCGTGAAAATAACGTTAAAAGCAGCAGAGCGGCGGACGACTAATCATGCATCATGTGGTGGCGTTGATAGCCGAAAGAAAAGGGGGTACATGCACAAATCGGCCTTTGTCCCGATTGCGGAGTGTTATGTGCCTCATGTCCAAGGCTTGATACAAAACTATTATTAGCCGGGGGTCTCATTGGAAGCAGCCTCTCTATCCCTACGGGGTAGAGGTAAGGATGTCTACATCTTACCCTCCTCAGACCCTACCTTAGCTTTGCTATTGGTGGGATTTACTGAGTATGATGATGGTGACCTTCACTTTTTTAAGCTTCTTATTCACCAAAATCTCAAATCTGGTTTCGACAATGAGCTTTCTGTCGAAGTATGAATTGACACAATCTAATGCATAATCAAAATACAAACGCAAACGTCTTGATAGCATTCTCAGAAAATCCAACACTTTGAGCAGCTTCAAGATCATTAATTTGCTTTATCATCTCTATATAATTGTAATTTGTAACCGTGAGCTCTACTTTTGACCAGAATTTGCTCGAGTAGTGCCAACTTTAAACTCAACCACCCATCGTTTATGTCTTTCAATGACCCAAGGAAATCATTGTAAAGTACGGAAGCTCCAGGCTAATTACATACACTCACGTGTTGCTTCCATCTTCTCACGCATCCACTTAAGACTCTGAAAAAATCTTGGTTGATTTCGAGTAGACTTTTAGTGATTTGGTAGATGCCATCGTCAAAAATGAGATCCACTATCCTACAGATACGGTGATGGAGGTTTATATCATCATCATCACAAGCAACTATATGCCATTGATTAGTCTTGGGATCATATCTAAATTTATGCATATAGTTTAACAACCTGATTATATAATCTTTATGTCGATTCAGGCACATTGTATATTCCTTATTTATAAAACGGACACCAAATTTGGTCACGTCTAAATTACCGTCTGCAATACAAAAATATTCCGAGTCATTTAATGTACAATAAACATCTTTAGTTAAAATAGTATATGACCTGACCTTCGGGATCCACGCTTAATTTAACTCTAACGTTGTTCTTTTGACTTGAACCCAACCCATAATTATTTGAAGATCATCAGCTACACCAACTGTGTCTCTGACTCTGCCACCAAAAAGTTTATGGGGACGCGAATTTCCAGTGTTTATCCCCAAGATCGATGAATATGAGCTGCAACCATGTATTTAGCTTCCATATAACTGTTAATATGGTGGACAGAAATAACAGCGCATATAGCAACTCCGATCCATGGGCCTTCACTTCAAGAATCAAACCCTCTGAACCTGGATGCCTTCAATAACTTAGATCAACTTCTTTAAAACCTGATGACAATGTATCCAAACTGGGATTTAAAAAGCATCCCGTTTTGAATGACAGCCGGCATATATTTACATGTAGGACTCTTAGTTTGAAAGTTATAATCCCTACACATCCTAAACTACAAGGGTTATATGGTAATTAATAAAAAGATTGTCGGTTACAAAGTTGAGGGACTATTTGTGACAAATCAGAACTTGGTAACCACCACCCCAAGGGTGGCGAAATCCCGCACCCCTTGGTCGATTGGCAGCCACAAGAAGGAAGGGACATGAAAGGACACACCCCTTCATGTTTAATTACATCCACATATTCAAGAGACGCACCCGTTCGTGAAGAGACGCGTCTATTGGATCGCACCCTTTAGAAACTATAACTAGGGATAGATTTCTCATTTGTAAATCACTCTCAACAATTGTATTGTATTGTATACAAATTCTCAGTTTAGATATTCAAGTTATTCGATTGTCTAGAGATCAAAGATCCATTGGGGCCAACATAGTTTTTTTCAAAAGACAAATAGAAGATGGAAGCTCTTCAATAAATGTTCCACTGACATCAAGATTCCTTAAATCACACATTTCCCCCAAGTTTCTGGTAATTTCTTGATTCTAGTTCCATCCACATACCGATGCTCCAAGTGCTTCATCTCTTTCCAAACTCAGGAATGTATTCAAGTTTTGAGCAGCCAGAAAGAAGAAGCGCCTCAAGAGCTTCCATTTCCATATGACTTCTTCCAAGGCTTTCAAGATATGTACACCCTTTGAGATTTAAGTAGCGTAGTCATTTCTGGAGAAGAACTAATGCGTGTATCCTTCTTAACTTTGTGCAGCCTTAAGATTTAGTTTCACAAGATTTGATGCTGATGTGAAATCTTGAATTTTGGTGAAATTCTTTGAGAAACCGAGGTTTATAGATAGCAAATTAGGCAGCTCCTGCTGTAAGAGAGGGACATTGTGAGATTTCTACCTTGCAAATCATAACTGAAAAACTGTAATATGAGATATACAGACAATTTGATGTAGCGCGTGATACGGAAACGAAGATCGAACACGTTGATTCTAAGAATCCCCGTGTGACTCTTCCCCAACCCCCAAATTGCAACCCAAAGGCCACGGAATTTGAAGTGAAAAAAACAGTTTTCTCAAAATTCAAGTCTGCCCTTTTCATTAGCTTTAGCAACATATAAATAGTGACCGAAATTCAAAAACGGGCCTAAAACACACTTGGGCCAAAAACTAGAACAAAATAAAAGTCCAAAAAACCCACTAAAAAACATAAAACGTAAAATAACTCATGGAAATAAGCGTTTTTTTGGCCCGGACGATGACCCAAACCGCCGTAGGCGTTTGCAGCAAGATGAAGCTCGTTCTCACGTTCGTTTCGCCTGGTCGCACGCCCAAAACGGACCCCCGTAGCCCAAGTTAGAGCCATTTTAGTGAAGCCCCCTTTGTTACACGATCTTGGGCCTCCAAATACAAAATAGCCCGCTCCTCCACACTTGGGCCCGCATCACAATTACTAACCAAAGGCGACGACTTTAAAGAACACCCATACCATTCTACTTTCTAGAAGTCTTAGATCATCAGAAAGATACTTAAGTCCTTTAGGAAAGTGTACATTACTAGTTCGGAGGAATTTTAATTTCGTCATCTTTGAGAAACATGTAGGATCAGTTATGAAGCAATCATTCACTTCACCCTTATAAAACTACTTCAAGTCATCCAAGAACTTCTTTGTTGAGATATTCTTTTAGTTTCTTCAACATCTCTTTCCAAAAGTTTTCATCTTTCCCGCAGCTAAATAGGTCAATTGGTCAACATGATTTATATCATCCAAAACAATCATAACCTTGAAACCACGTAGCTTTGTCCCCAACAAAGTTTGTCCATGTTTAATGCTGTGAACAAGAACGCTTTTCTCCTTCAAAATGTCATCAAGAAGTTTATGTTGTAGTTTGCATAAATCAGTACTATCATTTTGTTTGGAAATGTCCTTGATGTTTTCAAGGAAACTACTTTTTCAAACTTATTTTTAACGTCTTTATGTACACCTTCAGCTAGAGTAGTCTTGCCGATTCCACTCATCCCACAAATCCCCATAAAAAGAACTTCTCTAGACTCCGTTCTCAAAATTCTTTTCACTTCATCCAGTCGTGATTCAATTCCCACTAGAACTATTGGCAAGATCTGTTAGTATTGCATCCTGCATGTCTCTTAAGATTTTTCTTACAATCTCATTTATGACTTCCGCTTCAGTCCTGCAGATAACCAAACATATGTCAGCGACATCAGGATTCTTAAGTTGTATGAATTCTTCCAATTAACATCCCAAAATAACCTTACAATGATAATGTCTAAAAATAAAAGCTAGTAGGACTGCTACCTGTGTTGTGTCACGTGCAATCCCGAGATAGACTCCACTTTTCTGAAAGCGGCTCTCCATGTTTCCACCTTTTGTCGTGCAATTTCAGGATCTATTTCTTGATTGGCGAATCCTTGTTCAAAACAATTACTTTGATTGCGCACATCAAAGGGAGACACATGGTAAAAAAAACAGGAATAACAATCATTATTCCTTGCTTCATGCAATCAACAGTCTTTACAAATTCATTGAAACACCATTTTGATGTTGCAAAATTGCTCGATATAACCACAACGGCAATTCTTGATGTTTTTATGGCCTTTAGGAACTTGGAAGCAATGGGATTCCCGATCTCAAGAGTCTTGTCATCTGTCACACCCCCAAATCCACACGCGGAGTACCACCGCTTGGAGGCGTGACATGACCAGGATCAAGCCACCAATCATATTGAACATAACATTTAAATATTAAAAGTAATCAATACAACCCATCACAGTATAACTGGTGTTCAACAAAACATAATTTGTGTAGCGGAAGCATAATATGAAAACCCAATGTAAGTCATAAGTTCAAATTGTTAAGCGTTTAACATAACATCCACGATTCACATCCCACAACGACCTGCTCCTCCCTGTGCAAGCTCCATAAGTACCTAAGGTCCTGCAAGGCATGTAACAGAGAGTCAACAACTAGTTGAGCGAGTTCACAGAAAGTATGTACGTAATGGTAATTCGTATGTTCGTTAGTGGGGGCTTCCCATGTATGTATGTACTACTAGTGGGGGCTTCCCGTGGTTATAGTTATCACTAATGGGGGCTTCCCATATTTATCCTTACTAGACTATTTGCAACCATGAGTGTTCTTCTTAACCCGAGAACAGGAATACGTACAAGGTCACGTAGGTTTTACGTGAGTGCCCTTCCCCGAGGACAGTGGTACGCGTGGGGTTTATGTAGGTTTTACGTAAGTGTCCTTCCGACCCGGAAGACAGTAGTAGGTATGAGTTTACGTAGGCTTTACGTAAGTGTCCTCCCGACCCGGGAGACAGTGGTAGATACTAGTTTACGTAGGATTTACGTAAGTGTCCTGACTAACCTGAGGACGATGGTATATAGTCTAGCAATAGCGTAAGTACGAGTAATTATCCAATTCAAATCTTCCAACCCAATTCCCAACCTGGGAATCCCATGCCTTGGCTGTGTGAACTCACCTTGGTTTGCTCGGTATGCTATTGCTTCTAGTGTCAATTAAGGGTTAGGTCCGTTACCCACGACCTAGGGTACATTGCACATAAACTCGATGTGAGTGTTTTACGTTCAATTAGGGTTTACAACTTCTTGGTGTTCATTCAACTGTGTGAGGTAATTGATTACAGATTGACATGACATGGTTTGCACATAACATACAGTAATATACAGAAAATACAGTAACATACAGTATCGTGTCATACAGTAACATGCAGTGGCATGCATACGGTGGCATACAATGATATATACAGTAACACACTTAACATGCCGAGTTAACCACTTAACAGCTTAACAGACAACAAAAACTCAGACCATACACAATACATAAATCTCAGACCACCATAAGCATAAACTCGGACCAACCCCCCCCCCCCACAAAACTCGGATCCTTCACTGTTCAAGAAACTCGGACCCAAGGGGCCTTCCCAAGTTCGGACCATGCTTATATTAAAAAGTCGGATCTTATACATCCCCTTATAAGTTCGGACCCTATGCATTATCACAAGAAAAGGTCGGACAAGGGCCTTCACCCTTAAAACTCGGACCATATGTGTGACATCTAAAGCTCAGACATGCTCCCCTCTCAAAACTCGGACAACATAATCCCCTTTGCAAAAAAAAGTCGGACCATGTCTCCTCTCATAAAAGTCGGACTAGGCTCTTGTAATAAAATTCGGACTAGGCTCTTTACCCTAAAACTCGGATATCATGCATGTGTAATACTCGGACTATAATACAAGTCTTATAAAAATTCGGACAAAGTGAAATCAAAGGTCGGGCATCAATCGTGCAAACATTCAAACTCAATGTAACAGTTACGAATACGATTAAGAAACCCTAATTTCATGTATTCACAGTGCAGTAATCAAATTAACCATCAACAGTTCTAACATATCATGCATCTTAATCATCAGGCAAATGATTACACAACAATCATAACCATTTCACAATAATCAGAATCAATAAACACAGAACCATTACATGTAGAACTAGGGTTTTGCATGAATCACATAATCAAAGATTAACAACAAGAAACCATTGAACAATTACCTTGGATTGATTATAGATGGATTGAAAGATCAAGATTTATGCAAGAGAACTCGTGCCAATGAGAAAGAAGATGATTGCAAGAGAGGGTTGTAGAGAAGTCTTGAAGATACGTATGATGGTTTGTGAGATGATTTGTGAATGATTAGGGAGGAGGTTAGGGTTAAGGGTGATTAAATTTCACTAACTACTCTACACACCCCTAAGTATCACCTTTTACATGAAGCACACCCATCACAACATAATTTACAATTTCACCACCAAGTTCATGTAGTTGTCAAATCTTTCATAAAATAACACATAACCATGCATAATCACAATACACTTTATTGAACCAAAACGTATACAGTTACAAAGCAAACCAATTGTGCAAGTAAACAACTAAACAAACAGTGAACGTGCAATAAATGCGAAATTGGAATCTCGGAAACTCGAGTTGTCACATTATCCCCAACTTGAAAGAAATTTCGTCCCGAAATTTAGCATGCGGTTACTGAGGAAGCTAGGTAAGTTGCATCGTTTACTGGTTTTCCTGGGGTGTCACATCATCCCCCCGTTGATTTGGAATTTCGTCCTGAAATTCTGCAGTAATAGCTTCCGCCTCAGTAGTGGTTGCATTGGTTCCGAATAACTGGGGATACTTGAGTTTCATTTGATCTTCGCGCTCCCAGGTGAACTCTGGGCCACGACGGGAGTTCCAACGAACTCGAACAAGAGGGATTCTCGTGTTCTTGAGGACCTTAACGTCCTGATCCGTGATTTCAACAGGTTCCTCGACGAACTGCAACCGCTCGTCGATAGTGAGTTCCTTAAAAGGAACTATGAGGGTCTCATCTGACAGACACTTCTTTAGATTCGACACATGAAAAACATTGTGAACTGCACCGAGTTCAGCTGGTAAGTTTAGTCTGTAGGCCACTATGCCTATTCTTTCTGTGATTTCGAATGGTCCGACATACCGCGGATTGAGTTTACCTTGCTTGCCAAAGCGAACCACACCCTTCCAGGGTGAGACTTTGAGTAAAACCCGGTCCCTGACCTGAAATTCCAATGGCTTCCTACGCTTATCCGCGTAGCTTTTCTTACGGTCGCGAGCTGCCGCCATACGTTGTCGTATTTGTGCAATCTTTTCCGTGGTGTCCACTATAAGTTCTGGGCCCGTGATCTGACTATCCCCCACCTCTGCCCAACAGAGAGGTGACCGGCATTTACGCCCATACAATGCCTCAAATGGAGCGGCTTGTATGCTGGTGTGATAACTGTTATTGTATGAAAACTCCACTAAAGGGAGATGCTTTTCCCAGCTGTTGCCAAAATCGATAACACATGTCCGAAGAATGTCTTCTAAGGTTTGAATCGTGCACTCAGACTGCCCATCCGTCTGAGGGTGATAAGCCGTGCTCATATCTAACCGAGAGCCAAAAGCCTTGTGCATTGCTTGACATAGTTCTGATGTGAATCGTGCATCACGATCCGAAATGATAGAGATGGGCACCCCGTGCCTCGAGACTACTTCCTTCAAGTATATGTCTGCTAGTGTGGAAAACTTGTCTGTTTCTTTGATTGCCAGGAACTGAGCAGACTTGGTGAGTCGATCCACGATCACCCAAATAGTATCGTTCCCACGCTGGGATCTAGGTAGGCCTGTAACAAAATCCATGGAAATTTCCTCCCATTTCCATTGTGGTATCTTTGGTTGTTGGAGTAGGCCCGCTGGTTTCTGATACTCTGCCTTGACTCTTGCACAGGTCAAGCATTTACTGACATAGGTAGCGATGTGGGCCTTCATGCTAGGCCACCAATAAGTAGTTCTGATGTCGTGGTACATTTTATCCGACCCTGGATGTACCGAGTAGCGAGACTTGTGAGCTTCATCCATTACCAGCTCGCGTAAGTTTCCATAAAGTGGAACCCAAATACGCCCTGTTACATGGTAAGCGCCGTCTTCCTTCTGTTCCAACCGCTGCCTTGAGCCACGTAAGGCTTCAGCCCTGACGTTTTCTGGTTTTAATGCTTCTACCTGAGCATCTCGTATCTGTGCAGGAAGACTAGATTGGATAGTGAGCTGCAATGCTCGTACGCGCTTAGGTGTAGTGTCTTTCCGACTGAGGGCGTCAGCCACAACATTGGCTTTGCCTGGATGGTACTTGATGGCGCATTCATAATCATTCAAAAGTTCGACCCATCTTCGTTGACGCATGTTCAAATCCTTTTGCTTAAGGATATGCTCGAGACTCCTGTGATCGGTGTAAATAGTGCACTTGGTACCGTACAGGTAGTGTCGCCATATCTTAAGCGCGAAAACAACAGCTCCCAGCTCTAAATCGTGCGTCGTGTAGTTCCGTTCATGAACCTTGAGTTGACGAGAAGCGTAGGCAATAACTTTATCCCGTTGCATCAATACACACCCAAGACCCTGTATCGACGCGTCACAATAAACCACAAAATCATTCGTGCCCTCTGGCAATGAGAGAATAGGTGCGCTGCAAAGCCTATCCTTTAGGTACTGGAAAGTGGTTTCCTGGGGATCTCCCCAACGGTAGGTGACACCCTTCTGTGTCAGTAGTGTAAGCGGCTGTGCGATCTTCGAGAAGTCTTTGATAAATCGTCTGTAGTAACCCGCCAAACCCAAGAATTGGCGTATTTCCGTGGCCAATTCCTGATTTAATCTACTTTGGATGGATCGACATGTATCCCATCCTTATTTACCACGTGGCCTAGAAAGTGGATTTCACGAAGCCAGAAGTCGCATTTCGAAAACTTTGCGTACAATTGTTCCTTTCGAAGAAGTTCCAAGATAAGATGCAGATGCTGCTCGTGTTCCTTCTGACTCTTGGAGTAGATCAGAATGTCGTCGATGAAAACGATGACGAACTTGTCTAGGTACGGTTTGCACACTCTGTTCATTAAATCCATGAAGACTGCCGGTGCGTTTGTTAGCCCGAATGGCATGACTAGGAACTCGTAGTGGCCGTAACGAGTTCTGAATGCTGTCTTGGAGACGTCCTCATCCCGGACTCTCAGCTGATGGTAACCCGACCTTAGATCAATCTTGGAGTAGTAGCTCGACCCTTGCAACTGGTCGAATAAGTCGTCAATACGTGGTAGGGGATAGCGGTTCTTCACTGTGACCTTATTCAGTTCGCGGTAATCAATGCACATCCTGAAGGTACCGTCCTTCTTTTTCACAAATAACACTGGAGCTCCCCAATGCAAAGAGCTAGGACGAATAAAACCCTTATCCAAGAGCTCTTGTAGTTGCTTTGACAGTTCTTCCAGTTTGGTTGGAGCTAAACGATACGGTGCGCGGGCTATTGGTGATGCTCCTGGAGCTAGTTCAATCTGAAATTCGACCTGGCGATGAGGCGGTAGACCAGGTAAATCTTCAGGAAACACTTGAGGAAATTCGCGTACAACTGGGATATCCTCTATTCTCTTCTCTTTCGTTGATGCATCAGTAACTAGTGCCAAAATGGCAGTGTGACCCTTTCGTAAACATTTCTGAGCCTTCAGGAAGGAGATGATGCCAACCACAGCACCACTCTTGTCGCCTTGAACTTCGAGAGGTTCCTTGACAGAACGAGGAATGCGCACGATCTTCTCTTTACATAGGATCTCTGCTTGCTGTTTGGATAACCAATCCATACCAATGACGATGTCGAAACTACCCAGAACTATAGGGATGAGGTCGATAGAGAAAGCTTGATCAGCGAGGATAAGATTACAACCCTGAACTATGTGTGTGGCCTCTAGATTTTTACCATTAGCTAACTCTACGACATGTTTGGTGTTTAAGGGAGTTGGTGCACGTTTTAACATTTGGCTAACTTTTAAAGACACATAACTGGTATCCGCACCCGAATCAAACAAAACAGTAACGTAAAAGTCGTCGAGAAGAAACTTACCCATGACCACGTTAGGATCGTTCCTTGCGTCACCTCGACCCAGCACAAAAGCACGACCCCTAGCTTCATTGCCGTTACTGTTCCCACCGTTGTTATTACCATTGCCTTTGTTGTTGTTGTTGCGATTCTGGTTCTGGTTTAACTGGGGGCAATCACGCTTGAAATGACCTTCAGCCCCACACTGAAAACATCCCCTGTTGCCCCGCTGTTGCTGCTGCTGCGGGTTTTGTGGAGCTGGTAATTGCAGTTGCTGGTTCTGATTCGCAGGCCGTGGGCTCCTACAGTCTTTGGCCTCGTGCCCCATCTTGAGACACCTTTGGCAACGACCCTTGTTGCACTGGCCGCTATGGTGTCTGTTACAGTTGTGACACTTGGGGTGAAATCCTTGATATCTTTTCTGCCTATGACCACCAGAAGATTGCTGACTAGGACTCTGGTAGTGGTCAGTCTTCTGTTGCTGAGCTTGAGACTGAACTGTTGCTGAACCTTTGCTAGAATCCCCCTCCCACTTTCTCTTGTTGTCACTGGGAGTAGCAGGAGTAGTCGCTGAAGTGGTAGCAGTAGTAGCGCTGATACGTTTCGGTAGTTTGTCCTGATCCACTGCCTGATCAGTGAGACGATGAGCTAGGCGTTGAACATCCTGGATGTTGTTATGATTAGCCGATGTCACGTGGCTTTGAATTTCCGGTGCTAACCCCTTGAGATATAACTCGATACGCCTGATAGGTGGGTCCACCATAGTTGGACATACAACAGCCAGCTCCTTTGACCGCTTGGTATATGCCTCGATCTCCGACCCCGTCATCTTTAGATTGAAAAACTCCACTTCCAACTTGTGGATGAAGTCGCATGAGCAGTATTCCCTTTTGATCAGTTCTTTGAATTCGTTCCAAGGGGTGGCGTTAGCAGCTGCCAACCCTAGGAGTTGAACTTGCGCGTTCCACCAAGTTAGCGCAATTCCTTCCAACGTGCCAGTGGCGTACTTGACCCTGCGAGCCTCAGGGCATTCACACATCTCGAATACCGACTCGAGCTTTTCAAACCGATGGAGTAGTCCCACTGCTCCTTCCGTGCCACTGAATGTGCCTGGACGACAGTCCATGAAGTTCTTGAATGTGCAGACAGGTTGTGGGGCGTGTTGACCTATTGTGTACGAATAGGACAAAGTTAAACACAAGAGTTAATGTAGGATCTAAAGATCCTAGTGTGAATCACATCCACAGGGTATACTACCTGCTTGTGCAGCTGCAAGTGCCGCAGCTACTTGTTCGTTGATAAGAGCCGTCAACTGGGCTTGAGTCATGTTCACACGTCCAGACATGATCTTCATAGTAAAAGTAGAATAAGTGAGAATGATTCGCGAGTAGTGCGATGACAGAAGAGTGTAAGCACATAGGTGTTCTCATGTAATGACGCATAGTAAGCAATGTAATCTAAGCATACTGCGAGAAAAGTTCTATGTAATTCTAGCATGTAGGCAATAAACATAAACCTTATTACCTAGGATGTTGAGTCTTGCACGTGGAGCGAAGCGTCGTTGTGGATCGTTGAGAGCACGGTTCTGGTTATAGTCTGGTTTTAATAAAAACGTTTTCCCCATATTAAAACCAAGTTCTCTATAACCAATGGCTCTGATACCAATCTGTCACACCCCCAAAATCCACACGCGGAGTACCACCGCTTGGAGGCATGACATGACCAGGATCAAGCCACCAATCATATTGAACATAACATTTAAATATTAAAAGTAATCAATACAACCCATCACAATATAACTGGTGTTCAACAAAACATAATTTGTGTAGTGGAAGCATAATATGAAAACCCAATGTAAGTCATAAGCTCAAATTGTTAAGCGTTTAACATAACATCCACGATTCACATCCCACAACGACCTGCTCCTCCCTGTGCAAGCTCCATAAGTACCTAAGGTCCTGCAAGGCATGTAACAGAGAGTCAAGAACTAGTTGAGCGAGTTCACAGAAAGTATGTACGTAATGGTAATTCGTATGTTCGTTAGTGGGGGCTTCCCATGTATGTATGTACTACTAGTGGGGGCTTCCCGTGGTTATAGTTATCACTAATGGGGGCTTCCCATATTTATCCTTACTAGACTATTTGCAACCATGAGTGTTCTTCTTAACCCGAGAACAGGAATACGTACAAGGTCACGTAGGTTTTACGTGAGTGCCCTTCCCCGAGGACAGTGGTACGCGTGGGGTTTACGTAGGTTTTACGTAAGTGTCCTTCCGACCCGGAAGACAGTAGTAGGTATGAGTTTACGTAGGCTTTACGTAAGTGTCCTCCCGACCCGGGAGACAGTGGTAGATACTAGTTTACGTAGGATTTACGTAAGTGTCCTGACTAACCTGAGGACGATGGTATATAGTCTAGCAATAGCGTAAGTACGAGTAATTATCCAATTCAAATCTTCCAACCCAATTCCCAACCCGGGAATCCCATGCCTTGGCTGTGTGAACTCACCTTGGTTTGCTCGGTATGCTATTGCTTCTAGTGTCAATTAAGGGTTAGGTCCGTTACCCACGACCTAGGGTACATTGCACATAAACTCGATGTGAGTGTTTTACGTTCAATTAGGGTTTACAACTTCTTGGTGTTCATTCAACTGTGTGAGGTAATTGATTACAGATTGACATGACATGGTTTGCACATAACATACATTAATATACAGCAAATACAGTAACATACAGTATCGTGTCATACAGTAACATGCAGTGGCATGCATACAGTGGCATACAATGATATATACAGTAACACACTTAACATGCCGAGTTAACCACTTAACAGCTTAACAGACAACAAAAACTCACCATACACAATACATAAATCTCGGACCACCATAAGCATAAACTCAGACCAACCCCCCCCCTCCACAAAACTCGGATCCTTCACTGTTCAAGAAACTCGGACCCAAGGGGCCTTCCCAAGTTCGGACCATGCTTATATTAAAAAGTCGGATCTTATACATCCCCTTATAAGTTCGGACCCTATGCATTATCACAAGAAAAGGTCAGACAAGGTGATGGAGTGTGTGAAACCCGAGTGTTAACATGAGTATTTTATGTGAATTATTGTCATTTAAGTGATAATGTGCTTTGAATATAGTAACTACGAGTGTTTGTGGCTTTTGTAGGTAAAATGCATAATTCGGTGATGTTAAGTACGTGGAAGCGAGAGGAATGATCGAGGATGATTATTGAGAGAGATCGTAATATTCGGGATGTGCTCAGGTTCGAAATATAACTCGGAGATCGAATAGATGTGATGCTACAAAGTTTAGGGGCCTTTGTTCACGGTCCCACTTATGGTTCAAAAACCGTAATTTACGGTTTACATGTGCTGAATCCAAAAGTGAACAGAAGATCCAAACCGTAGCCTACGGTTGTCATGCGTAAGCTACGTTGGTAAGTGGGCCGACATTTGATGATATGACACAAAAGTCATTCAACAACATTAATATATCATCATTATTGAGGAGACTTCTTGGAATTTGGCAGCCATCACGTGGAGGTGGCGATGATTATTATTAATCAGACATCATCATAAATCAATGAGATCATCATTGTTTCTTGAAGGAAATTAATTCTTTTGGGCCGCCATATTCATAAGGAAGAAAAGAACATCACGTGGTTTTCTTGGATACATACATTGAAGGGATTGTTTTTCATTGGACCAATATAAAGGCATCATCACATCATACAAAGGACTCACGTGGACCTTGGCAGTCACATATGGAATTGAGAAACATTGGGCCGATTGATGAAGACTTTTGGTTTTTGTTGTTCTATTTGGGCCGATAACCATAGGCACGCATGGAAAGACGGCAGCCCAAGGTAAACTAAACACATATAAAACATCATTATCTTCGACGGCAGTAGATCGAGGAAGGGAGGCAGCCGCATGGTTCAAGCACGCGAATATCATCCCACCATCATGAGCGGCTAAATCTCTCGTGGACACTTCGGGTAAATGATTGTGTAAGACACTATTGATTTGGTTTATTGTTTTATGTATTGAGTTCGGATTGTAACCGTGTGACAGACGGTCTTTACTTGCGTTTTTATAATTCGTTTGACAAACGAATCCTGTGTTAGACAGAGACATAAATACGTTTAAATCCAATTATACTTTGTTGGTTGAATAATTATTCATTGCATGAATAGTTGATAATTATATCGTTTAACCAATAGTATCCAATATGACAATCAGCTAAGTTATTAGTTAATCACACAATCTGAATCCCGTAGTGATCACCTTTCCTTATGATTGTTTATTACAACTCAATCTTTTTCTCAATTTTATTCGTTAATTTAGATAATTCTTATAATCAATCATACCGATTTTCTAATTCAGTAGTAATTAATTAATACTTTTCATTCGACACTTTCCACAATCCTCCTCTGGTTCGATATCCGACTTACTCTAGCTACCTAGTTTATTTCGGTTTTTGCATGTCACTAACGACAGACATCAAAATGGCGCCGTTGCCGGGGAGGCGTGCGCAAAGTGTTTAGTGTTAAGTTTTAGCTTAAAAAAAATAAAAATAAAAAAAAATAAAAATCCAAAAATAGTGTCAGTTTTCTTTTGTTTTGTTTTGTTCAGATTTGTTGGTGCAGTCATCTGTCGTCTTCGTCTTAGGTCGAGTCTTGAGCTCGCGTTGCGGATCTGATCGAACATGATGTCATCTTATACAATGATGACATCATAGAAATGACATCATCATTGCATCACATGTTACATCATTCATCATATAAGACAAAATGGTTTGACGGTCCAATAGGAAGTCACCTTTTAATGGTCCAATAGGATGCTACCTTTTGAAGGATCAATTACATGAAGACTTCCATTTGAAGAACCAATTGTTTAAGGGGCCACCGTTTGAAGATTTTTGTTTAAAGTCAACCGTTTGAAAGTCCAATGACATGAAGGTCTCCGTTTGAAAGCTTGGCAGTTTGAGGGTCTTCGTTTGAATTAGCTCACCGTTTGTGATGTTGTCCGTTTGAAACGACTTGGCCGTTTGAATGGTTTCAAACGATAGGCTAGCACTATAAATACCATTCAAACTGTCATGATTTGTAACGATTCCAGATTTGATACCGAGGTATTGCCGGTGTTCCTTGTAATTGTAAACGCTGTAAAATCAATATACAAGAGGTTTAAAGTATGATTCAAGCTGTATTCATGTCCGTTTCTTTGTTTCCGCCTCTGAAACGGATTTGAGCTCTTCCGAACGACTCGTTTAGGTCGCGACACGATCCTACAATTGGTATCAGAGCTCAGGAAGAAGAGTTCTATACAATTCAGCTGCATCTTCTACTTCTACACCTTTCTTTTTCGAATTTATCAAGTTTTCACGGTTAAAATCGGCTGAAACTTTCATATTGTGTGCGTAATTGTGTTTTGTCAAATCCTTGAGAATATCGGACATAAACTCATAGTAAAAGTGATAAAAATTGGATGAAATAGGGTGTCCGTTTGAACGTATATCAATCTGACCGTTTGAACAACTTCCTATCGTTTGAAAATTGATCCTATCGTTTGAAAACGGTTTTTGTCGTTTGAAAAACTTTTCCCATCGTTTGAAATATAACGACCGTTTGAAAATTATATAGTTGATCGTTTGAGTGATTCCCATCGTTTGAAAATGCATCGTTTGAACATCATTCCATTTGAAATCTTGTGTAACCGTTTGAAATATAACATGACTGTTTGAAGAATGATTACCATTTGAAAGTATTCTTTGAAAATTGTGAACCGTTTAAAGTACATCGAATTGTGTATTTCATTAAACAAATGTGTCAGTTTTGCATGTGATCTTGTGTGTCAAAGTTTGTTGGTTAGTGGAGAAATAGCTTTAATAAATGTGTTGATTTTCGAATTGTCACATGATTTGTGAAAATCTATAGGCTAGTCATTTGGCCCAATCCCAACCCTTACACCGCCCCATTAACCAGTTGACATACATAAAAGGTACCGGCACATGTATATGGTAAATGAAAGGTCATCGGTTTGTTTGTCAGTCACTTTATAATTTCACCGCCCACTAACTTCAAGACCCAATCATTTTGTTTGCCGCCCCATATTAAAACAAACCTTGTTGTTTGTACATTTTAATCTGTTTACAGTGGATAGGTGGACTTTGAATTGTGTGAATATTACCTGATTTACTAAGTGTGAACATTGATTAGTGGTTCAATATTATTTGTTTGAAAAATTGTTGTTGTTGCTGCCGTTTTTGAAAGTGTTTACTGTCCAAGTTTTGAAGATTCAAACAGTATGGTCAGGTTGTGTGAAGTGGGTATAGATATTCAAGGTCGTTTGAAAGGGTCTAGTCCACTTGAACTTTGAACCAGGTCACTTGAAAGGAAATTCAGTGTGCATGAAATAGGGTCAGATCGTTTGAAAAGATCACTTGATTTCGGTTCAGATCGTTTGAAACTGACTTTGTTCATATGAATTGAAAGTCTTCAGGTCGATTGATTTTGGTCCGGGTCATAGTAGTCCGCACAGTTTGTCAACATATCAGTCCGCAAAGTGTGTCAACCTTCAGTTCGCAAGAATTAATCATCAGTTCGAGTACCAGTTCGCTTCTATTAATTGATAAAACTTTAAACTGATTGTTGTTTTGTTTGTGTGTTATTCAGGAATTTCCTGAAGTATCATCTGATTTTTGAAACATGGATACTGAGTTTTACAACGCGTTTGCTACAACTCCTGCTAGTCCGACCGACATTGCTAAGAACATGACAATGGAGAATGAAACCGGAACGATGCAAAAACCCCGAAACTAATGGGAATTGAAGATTATCACGGATGGAAGAAACGTTTCGAGAATTGGGTGCAGGCGAATCATCTAAAAGCTTGGGAGAGCATCAAAACTGAATATGTTAGACCACAAAGCGCTATGAATGTCGATAAAATCATTTCCGAATTCACTGATCAAGAGAGGGAAAGTTATAAAGGTGAGAAAATGATGATCAATCTGTTACAGCAAGCAGTAAAGGAGGATATATTTGTGTTGCTTCAACATGATGACAATGCGTACTCTATCTGGGAAGCTCTTAAGAAGAAGTTTGAGGGAAGTACTGAGATGCTTCAAAGTAAAGCAGCATTGCTGAAAAAGGAGTTTGAGTTGTTTACGTGTATGCCTGGTGAAACGACCAAGACTCTTATTGAAAGATACTGTCATTTGGTTCGCACTATGTTACAGTTGAAAATTACAAAGACTCCAGCTGAATGGGTTGAAAAGCTTGCTGATGCGTTACCGCAAAAGGAATGGGGCACATATCTGATGATATTGAAGAATTCTGGACAGTTTAGCAGGCTATCGATTGCACAGTTTATAGAGAAGTTGGAGGCACAGGATCTGGAGCAGCAGAAAATTGCCAGAATGAACAGTTCTACTCATCAGCAAGATATCAAACTATATTATAAAGGAAATGTTCAAACTGCTGAAGCTAGTCCAAAGATACAAACCGCTTTTAGTGCTGGAAATCAGTCTCCGCCTAGCAGTCAAGGATCAGTCAATATTAGTGGGTTCTCAACAGTAAATCCTCCAAATGAGCATCTGTTACAATGCAATGTGGCTCTACATCTTCAAAACGGACAGAATTATACTGAAGAAATTGTAAAGAGTCATATGGGATTACTGGTCACTGCATTGGAAGCTTATGAAGGGTTGATTGTAGGAAGAATTGGCAATCCAATGTTGACAAAAGAAGAATATGACCAGATCGATGCAGAGGAGCTAGAATTGATGGACATCAAGTGGGCCTTGGCGAGTGTTTTGAGGAGAGCTGAAAAGTTTAGATTGGTTACAAGGAGAACTGATTTCTTGGATGCAAACCTTTCTAACTTAGGATTTGATAAATCTAAAGTTGTTTGTTTTCGTTGCAGGGAGAAAGGTCACTTTAAAAGAGAGTGCAAGAATCAGCAGCCAAGAGGAGAGAAGGAATCGTCTGGGAAAGATGATTATTATAGGAAGACCATTTATCAGCAAATCACTCATCAACCGCATCAACAAAAGGAACCTCAGACGGCACATGGAAGAATGATCGAGGATGCAAACAGGAAAGCTTATTATGGCATAATTGATCAAGATGATGAGAAAATGGCTGAAGGTTTTAGCTGGGACAAGTTTATTCCAGCTGATTCGAATGTTAAAGCGTTCATTGCACATATTATTCAAAAGCCAGAAATGCTGAAGGAGTGGATGGAAGTGTTATCTGATGAAGAGAAAAGTGAAGATGAAGGATCTGTTTCTTCTAAAAACAGTTCATCAGAAACAAGTGATAGTGATGAAGAGATTGAACAGATTAATATTGGAAAAACTCACTTATCTTCTGATAGTTTTGAATTTTATTTTGCAGAAAAACTCAAGAAACTGAAAGAGAAGAAAGCTGCAAAGGAAATGAAAGAAGTCAAAGTGATTGAGAAGATTGTGGAGGTTGAAAAAAGAGTTGAAGTCGAGAAGATCGTTGAAGTCACAAAACCCTGTCTTAAATGTTTAGAGTCTTGTAAACAATGTATAGAGAAAGACGAGAGGTTTAGTGAGTTAGAAAAGTTGAAAGAACAGTTGTTATTTGATGTAAAGAACTTGAAAAAGTCGTATGATGTATTGAACAGGCATGTGAATGGTCTGGAAAAGACTAACTCAGAAAGAGAGAAAGCTATGAAGATGTTGAATGCTACCATGATGACAAAGCAAAAAGAGATCAACATGTACATAGAAGAATGTGCAAAGTTGAAGAAAGAGTTGGAGAATGAAGCAGCTGAGAATGAAAGAATCAGAAGATTGCTGCAAAGTTACAAAGGTTGTGACTACGTAATGGATAGAATTTATCCAACAGTTGAAGGTTTCGAGGCGTTTAAAGATGAAGAAACAAATTCAAAGAAGAAGAAGGATACTGGTAAGAAACAGGGTGTCTGTTATAATAAGTGTCCGCCTCCGATTTGGGAAGGGTACTCGCCTAGAAAACCTAACGAGGAAGAACTAAAACAGGCGGTTAATATTAAGTTAGAATCCGAGATAACCGATGTTTTACCGGACAATATTGACGTCACGTTCACAGTGTCCGACACAGATCATGAGTCCGATTTGATAAAACGAGTGGTCGATCAGGTGTTGGATAAGGATGAGGAGTCAGAGTCAAAGTCCGAGTCCGAAAGTTCGTGTCAGTCAGTCGGGAGTTCGAGTTCCTCCGAAAAGAGTTCAAAATCGTTGGAAAAACGGGTTTACAGTAAAGAGTTTTTATTGTCAAAATCTAATTTGAATGACGAAACGTTTGAAGTTGCATATACTTTGAATGATTCTGACAAATTATATTTTGATAAAGAGTTTCCAATAAGAGGTGTTAAACCAGAAATGATTAAAAAGGTTTTCAAACTAACAGAAATTAATATTTCTGAAATAAAAGATGAAAATCTTATTGTAAAACCTAAATTTTACACCTCAAGAGTTCAACAACGACTAAACAAGAAAAAAGGTTACAATTCTGGTTCGGGTTTTCAAAAGAAATCAAACCAAAATCGTAGCTACAAAAAGAAAGGACTTGGTTTTACTCCACCATAAAACTATAAAAATGAAAAATTGTCTAAAACAAATACAAAATTTGTTTCAGGTACAAGCTCGGAAGAGGAGAAGAAGTGCTCATTCTGGAAACAATCTAATCAAGAGTTTCTTGCTGAGAAGAGAAAGAATGGAGCTTACGTGAAGAAAGAAACCAGAACCTGTTTCCGATGCAATGAAGCTGGTCACATTGCATGGAACTGTCCGAAAGCGACGAATACAAAACAGGGAGTTTCTGGAAAATTGAAACAAGTTGTAGTTGATAAAACCGAACCACCAACTGAAAAATTTAAAGTTTTCAAAAATTCAACATTTGAAGTTGGTGAGTGTTCGAAGAGATTTTACAGGCGAAGTGTGAAACTTGACAGCCAAAAATGGGTTGTTAAGAAATCTGAGGTAAAATCTGGTGATGAATCTGATTCCACAAAATCAGAGGAGCCACAATTTGATGAGAGTGATGAAAACTCAGTTCCTTCAATGGATGACGAGAACTTTCCACCATTGAGGACTGAGAATTTTAAAAGAAAAGCTGGAAAATCTGAATTCTCAAATCAGGGTTATTCTGAAAAGGATAATTTTGATGTTGAGAAAGCATTTAATGGGAAAGTTAAAAAGATTTTCGGAAAAATGGTTGATGGGAAGGTGAAAGGGGTAAAAGACTTCTATGCTACAAAGAAAGCAACTTACACCCTAACAAAATCCGAATTGAAATCACTCAAGGCTGGTCAGGCTTGGGTGGACATTTTCTTCGATTGAAAAATCTGACTATGTCGGAGATCCCAAGTTTGTAATCGTGGATCAGGAATCGGCATCATTCATATATTATGAGTTTGTATGAAAAATTCTTAAAATTGTAATAACTTTACAGGTTGAATGACTACGCCGGAGCTTCCAGGTTGGTAAGTGCGAAGCAGGAATCGGCATTCTGATTGGTAAAATGGTTTGTGTAGAAGTGACGTACCTACAAGTGATATTGTTTTAGTTATTTTTACAAGAGATACAGGTTGTTTGTTTGCAAACAGTGAATCAAGGACATTAAGTTGTACTTGATTTACTACAGTTGATAAAACTGTCAAGATGATGAACCATATCCGTACTTAACCAAGTGGTAAACTTACAAGTGGTAAAAACAAACTCATTTTCCGGAAAAATCATTTTGATTAAAACAAACTTAAGTGTTTTGAAATCATAATGAGAAAATGGTTTGTGATAGGGGAAGTTCAGATTGTTTATGCCTAGAGAATGGCGAATTGATGCGATTTGATATCGGTTGTCATATTTCTGTACAGTTTGTTTTCAATTTTCTTTAACGTGTTTGCATTTTAGGGGGAGTAGAAATTTCAGAAAATCCAAAAACATTTGAAAATTTGAAAAAGCCAAAAACATGATAAAATCAAAAATGAGTTTCGTTGTGAAAGAGGAGATGATAGTACATCAGCGGACTATCACAACATGCTAAAGAATTGGAAAGTTTAAAAGTGATAAACAATCTTACTGCGGATGTGTCAGTAGATTTTTACACATTTAGTAGATTGTGACGAGATATAAACTTAAAAATCAAACTTGCTTATTCTGTGGGTTAACAAAACTGCTTGGATATATAGGTAACCCCTGAAATCTTGTTTGAAAGGTCCCTTATTCTGAGATACTAGGTCTTTATGCTCAGGGATATCTGGGGTATTATCCCGGGACTTCTGCTGTATGGAAGTACTGACCTAGTCCCCGGATAATACTTTCTGCAAATGCTTGAAAAAGCACCGCCCTCAGCAAATTGATGAAACAATAAAATTGATAGTCATTGCTGTTGTAGAAAAGATCCTCTAAAGGGGACCCACCAAAAGTCGAGCCGTCATCTCTCTGCTGAACGGAAGTTCTGACCTGAGCTCTCACGGTTTCGCATCTACCCCTTTACAGATATCAGCTGTGGTATACTCACCTGTAAGACTGAATATTGGGATCTGGATACGGGAGTATATTCAAGTAGTGGGACACACGAATAAGTCAGTTTCTAAGACATTAATATCGTATCTCGGATCAATTGAACTTTGTGTAAAAATTTCTGTGGACCGATATACTGATAATCTAGGTAAATTGTTTTGAACTAAAAATGAAATCAAGCTTAGCGGTGTTGGTGACATATCTCATTAACTGATATGATCCTCTTACACGAACTCACAAAAATATTGTTTGTAAATATTTCTTTACTGCATTATACATTTCATTCCAAAATCCAAAAAGATTTTCAGTGTGTTTTAGCATAAATTTTTGAAAAAGTCAAAAAAATTTTCGACAACTGGTATTAAAGAGCTAATTGTCAAAATTCCGAGTGCTAAACATGATGAGCAATATTTGAGGGGGAGTGTATGTTTGGAATTAAAAGTTTTCATAATCTAACCCTAAAGTGGTTTATCAGATTGGAAAATCATTGTGTTTTTGAGAAGTGAGTTGGAGTTAGTACATGTGTTTGTGATTGAAATATGTATCTGAGAGAAATTTACTTTGAGGTAGAGCGTTTTGCAGGATAAGAAGAAAAGCTGTGAGATGGAAAGACAGACAACGATCCTAATACTGATGATGCTGATGATCTGGAGAAATGCCAGCATTTCGCAAGGGGGAGTCTGAAGACCTGCAAGAAAAGATTGAGAGTGAAGCCTAGAGACAGATCAAGACTGGAGATTGTGAAGACTCGACACTTAAGACTCGTCAACATCTGAGGGGGAGTCTGTTGGTGCAGTCATATGTCGTCTTCGTCTTAGGTCGAGTCTTGAGCTCGCGTTGCGGATCTGATCGAACATGATGTCATCTTATACAATGATGACATCATAGAAATGACATCATCATTGCATCACATGTTACATCATTCATCATATAAGACAAAATGGTTTGATGGTCCAATAGGAAGTCACCTTTTAATGGTCCAATAGGATGCTACCTTTTGAAGGATCAATTACATGAAGACTTCCATTTGAAGAACCAATTGTTTAAGGGGCCACCATTTGAAGATTTTTGTTTAAAGTCAACCGTTTGAAAGTCCAATGACATGAAGGTCTCCGTTTGAAAGCTTGGCAGTTTGAGGGTCTTCATTTGAATTAGCTCACCGTTTGTGATGTTGTCTGTTTGAAACGGCTTGGCCGTTTGAATTGTTTCAAACGATAGGCTAGCACTATAAATACCATTCAAACTGTCATGATTTGTAACGATTCCAGATTTGATACCGAGGTATTGCCGGTGTTCCTTGTAATTGTAAACGCTGTAAAATCAATATACAAGAGGTTTAAAGTATGATTCAAGCTGTATTCATGTCTGTTTCTTTGTTTCCGCCTCTGAAACGGATTTGAGCTCTTCCGAACGACTCGTTTAGGTCGCGACACGATCCTACAAGATTTATGCGTGGTGCTTGTGTTTTTGTGTTTGTGCAGGATGACAGATCTTACAATATTCTGCAGCTCTCTTAGATGCATTTTGTGCAGGGAACCACTTCACCCGTGTATCGGTTGCCACGAGGCCCGATTTAGACGGGAAAAAGCGAAATGGGAAGAACCACTGATGCCTTGCTATGATAATCCTTCCCCTCCACCATATTTTTATGATTCTGATACAACGGTGGAGGATGGTTATTACTCTGATGGATGGGATCGGGACGAGGATGCTTATTATGAGCCAAGGACGGATGGACGATGTTTCTGTTGCGGTCGTTATCATACTTCTTATTATGATGATGTGTGCGTGGTGTATTTGGAAAATCCAGAGTATTGGAATAAAAAAATGATGGATGCATACATCTCAACACCGTATCAGGGATACTGACAGTATCATCCCGAGGAATATCCTGAGCCCGAGGGTGTCTATGCTTATCAGACCGAGGAGGAGAAAAAGCTTGCTATGTTGGAAGCGAGTTTATCCAAACTCGAGCAGTATTTATCAGCACCCAACCTTTCCGATGAAGATCGAATCAGCTGTCTAGTTTCCAAGTGTCAGAAGTTAAAAATGAAGATAGAAATAGAAGAGCGTCTCTCACCATTACCTGATGATATTAGAGATTATTCTCACATGGAGGAGGAGGTTGTGGAGCATAATACCACACCAATGAATCCTTTATCTGATGAAGAGTCACTGGTGGATCAGATGGTGTGTGAGGATGAGGAGGCAGAGCAGTCTGATGAGATGAATGTGTGTACCGAACCTCTCCCCATATCAATCATTCAAATTAATAAGTGTGGGGAAGAGGGGTCGAGGAAGAAGATGAGAAGGGTGAAACAACAAGACATCAAGGTATATCTCGTGAAGTGGATTAGCAAAACCCGCAGGTGCTGTCTGAACATGCCAATTATACCTACAAACCTATGGAGATGGCATTTAAATTTCCGAGCATTTGTTGGAAATGTTTTGGGTAAGTGTGCATTGAGACCACCGTAGCGCATATCAGGTACGGTCTGGCTGAAGACCTTTAAACTTAGCGCTCTCGGGAGGCAGCCCGAGGATGTAGAGTATTGTATTGTATTTTGGTTTGCTCTCGTTTTGGTGTGTTTGTGTTTTGACAGGTTTCTACATTCCATCTTCACGGATGCAATGAATCAAGTGTGGGGATGTTTTGCAACATCCCCGGTGAGATCTCAAAGAATCCATGAGGGGCGTATGTTCCGGTTAGATCGCAGCAGCTACACCACTACAAACACTCACTTGTTTTCTGATCAGGTGCATGTGTTTATCTATCCTGTGTTTTATTTTTTTTGTGTACTTGGTGGTGTGAAATTTTTGTGTTGGGAGTGGTTTTATGTGTCGAGTCGTCTAGTTGTTAGCCGTTCATGGTTTGCGGGTGGTATCTCACGGGTTATGACTATAAATTGCACCATACATTGGGGACAATGTATCCCAAGTGTGGGGATGCGGTAACTCGAGAGAGGGTTGGTAAGATTGTTGATCTTAAATGTTTGAAAGGGTTGAATTTGCTTAAAATTGAAAAATTTTGAAACTAACTACATGAAAACCAACATTTTCAATTGCTAAAGGGTTCCTACTGATATTAAACTAACTTAGATCCCTAGTCATGGTTGTCCCTTTAAGTTTCATGAGAGTATATCTGACAGTTGTTTTAGAGAAGAATTAAAAAGAGATGCCTAACTAGGGGTAACATGCTTTAGGAATTACACATGCTACGTGTCGGTAACCCATATTCCTTTCGTTTGGTGAGATATTTGAGCCTACTAGAATTGTTAGTTGAATTTCAATAAATGTTCATTTGCTGAGTGTAGGCCATATGTTGCTTTATGTTAGAACTTGTGTAGTTTTATACGTGCCGAGACTGTGGTTTAGCGTATGCACATAAATGATAAAGGCATTAGGATCCCTTCTATTGTGTTATCTGTTGATTGTTTATCCAACCCACCTTAGTTAACCATGTTGAGCCTTTTACCCTTCGTTTGCTACACCTTGTTTAACCTGTTTGATCACCAACCATGAATGACAACTGTGTGTTAGATATTTGTTGAAAAAAAGGAAAGAAAAAAAAAAGAGAAAAGAAAGAAAAACAAAAACAAAAAAATCAGTGTTATGTTCGTGTTAAATAAATGGGTTGAAAATCACCCAAAGTGTTAGTACTATTGTGAATAAGTTGTCATGGTTTGGTATGTTCATTTGTGCTCGCCATATAAATATAAAAACCCAAAAATATATTCCTACCTTTACTTCTAACCCAAAACCCGAAAGTCCTTTTGATATGTGTTACGTTATTTGATACAGTGGAGGTATGATTGCTATACAAGCTTATGATTCCAGAGTAGCATATTTGGTTTTGAGCGAGATATATACTAGCACATTACACGCTAGTCTTGATTGAGCCGAGAGGAATGATTATTGTGAGGGCGTGTGGCATGTGTGTATTGTCATAAGCATGTTAGTTTTAGTTAGGCAGGTCTTAAATTGTTTTAAATGCGTATAATTTATTTGTCAGGTTGTCAATCTCTATCGTGTCAGTCTATGGGGCGGGTATGACTTGGGACCTTAAATTGCTAATTTGGTAAGGGATTTGATAGTGATTTGTTAATAAGGTGAGTAATGTTGTAATGGTTGCTTGAGGACAATCAATGATAAGTGTGGGGATGTGATGGAGTGTGTGAAACCCGAGTGTTAACATGAGTATTTTGTGTGAATTATTGTCATTTAAGTGATAATGTGCTTTGAATATAGTAACTACGAGTGTTTGTGGCTTTTGTAGGTAAAATGCATAATTCGGTGATGTTAAGTACGTGGAAGCGAGAGGAATGATCGAGGATGATTATTGAGAGAGATCGTAATATTCGGGATGTGCTCAGGTTCGAAATATAACTCGGAGATCCAATAGATGTGATGCTACAAAGTTTAGGGGCCTTTGTTCACGGTCCCACTTACGGTTCAAAAACCGTAATTTACGGTTTACATGTGCTGAATCCAAAAGTGAACAGAAGATCCAAACCGTAGCCTACGGTTGTCATGCGTAAGCTACGTTGGTAAGTGGGCTGACATTTGATGATATGACACAAAAGTCATTCAACAACATTAATATATCATCATTATTGAGGAGACTTCTTGGAATTTGGCAGCCATCACGTGGAGGTGGCGATGATTATTATTAATCAGACATCATCATAAATCAATGAGATCATCATTGTTTCTTGAAGGAAATTAATTCTTTTGGGCCGCCATATTCATAAGGAAGAAAAGAACATCACGCGGTTTTCTTGGATACATACATTGAAGGGATTGTTTTTCATTGGACCAATATAAAGGCATCATCACATCATACAAAGGACTCACGTGGACCTTGGCAGTCACATATGGAATTGAGAAACATTGGGCCGATTGATGAAGACTTTTGGTTTTTGTTTTTCTATTTGGGCCGATAACCATAGGCACGCATGGAAAGACAGCATCCCAAGGTAAACTAAACACACATAAAACATCATTATCTTCGACGGCAGTAGATCGAGGAAGGGAGGCAGCCGCATGGTTCAAGCACGCGAATATCATCCCACCATCATGAGCGGCTAAATCTCTCGTGGACACTTCGGGTAAATGATTGTGTAAGACACTATTGATTTGGTTTATTATTTTATGTATTGAGTTCGGATTGTAACCGTGTGACAGACGGTCTTTACTTGCGTTTTTATAATTCGTTTGACAAACGAATCCTGTGTTAGACAGAGACATAAATACGTTTAAATCCGATTATACTTTGTTGGTTGAATAATTATTCATTGCATGAATAGTTGATAATTATATCGTTTAACCAATAGTATCCAATATGACAATCAGCTAAGTTATTAGTTAATCACACAATCTGAATCCCGTAGTGATCACCTTTCCTTATCATTGTTTATTACAACTCAATCTTTTTCTCAATTTTATTCGTTAATTTAGATAATTCTTATAATCAATCATACCGATTTTCTAATTCAGTAGTAATTAATTAATACTTTTCATTCGACACTTTCCACAATCCTCCTCTGGTTCGATATCTGACTTACTCTAGCTACCTAGTTTATTTCGGTTTTTGCATGTCACTAACGACAGACATCACAAGGGTCTTCACCCTTAAAACTCGGACCATATGTGTGACATCTAAAGCTCGGACATGCTCCCCTCTCAAAACTCGGACAACATAATCCCCTTTGCAAAAAAAAAAGTCGGACCATGTCTCCTCTCATAAAAGTCGGACTAGGCTCTTATAATAAAATTCGGACTAGGCTCTTTACCCTAAAACTCGGATATCATGCATGTGTAATACTCGGACTATAATACAAGTCTTATAATAATTCGGACAAAGTGAAATCAAAGGTCGGGCATCAATCGTGCAAACATTCAAACTCAATGTAACAGTTACGCATACGATTAAGAAACCCTAATTTCATGTATTCACAGTGCAGTAATCAAATTAACCATCAACAGTTCTAACATATCATGCATCTTAATCATCAGGCAAATGATTACACAACAATCATAACCATTTCACAATAATCAAAATCAATAAACACAGAACCATTACATGTAGAACTAGGGTTTTGCATGAATCACATAATCAAAGATTAACAATAAGAAACCATTGAACAATTACCTTGGATTGATTCTAGATGGATTGAAAGATCAAGATTGATGCAAGAGAACTCGTGCCAATGAGAAAGAAGATGATTGCAAGAGAGGGTTGTAGAGAAGTCTTGAAGATACGTATGATGGTTTGTGAGATGATTTGTGAATGATTAGGGAGGAGGTTAGGGTTAAGGGTGATTAAAATTTCACTAACTACTCTACACACCCCTAAGTATCACCTTTTACATAAAGCACACCCATCACAACAGAATTTACAGTTTCACCACCAAGTTCATGTAGTTGTCAAATCTTTCATAAAATAACACATAACCATGCATAATCACAATACACTTTATTGAACCAAAACGTATACAGTTACAAAGCAAACCAATTGTGCAAGTAAACAACTAAACAAACAGTGAACGTGCAATAAATGCGAAATTGGAATCTCGGAAACTCGAGTTGTCACATCATCTTTGTAGGTTCTAATGGCGTTTCAAGTTAATGCATTGTATAAATGGCTGGTGAAGCCCATACGAGCGTCTTCCCCTCGGAAGCTCATAAAAACATCATAATCATGTGATACAGTTGCTGAAGACGATGGCATCATCGATAAACCTCACCATAATTAGGTACTACAGATGAATTATGATCATGGTTGTAAAAATCGCTCAACGCAGGTCGAGCAGGGGTACCGACTAACGATTAATCAGGATTATTTTGATTGGAAATTTATATGTAATTTTTCAAACTTATATATATATGAGAAAGTGTAATGTACAATCCCTTAATGTACGATGCGTACGCATCAGAATATAACATGCAGATTTGAGAGATATAACATGCGGATTTTGGGAAGGAGAACGATGGGGATGATGAATGCCCAGATCTTTACGTCATCCACCACCCAATCACCTCTGTGACACTTCGGATTTTCCCGGGAAACCTTTTGATGTAACTTTGCGTGCATATGTGTTATAAAATGAAAATGGTGACTCCTTTGTGCTATGTGCCGATAATGTGTTGTGTGTATGCATGATATAAATATATATATATATATATATTAGAGTAGAAGTGAGTCGAGACCGCGAACCCGACTCGAGACCACCCGGTCTCGAGTAAACAGTAACAGTTGGGCCGGTTGGGCCGACCACCAAGAACAACATTTGTGAACCCTTGACCCACTCGATATATATACCGGCCACCCCTCACCATTTTACCATTTTTGCAACATTTTCTCTCACTCACACACACTCTCTACCTCTCACTAAAGCCCTAAAACCCTCACAAAGAATCACCTCCCTCTCCTCTCCTTTTCCCTCTCGGATCAACCAACAACAAGAACACCTCGGCTCTAGCTCGGAATCACCAACCGGAAGCTCACTCATCGATCCATCATACCCTCACACCTTGAATCTCTATTGGTTAGTGTTTTTATGATGTTTGTTGTGTATGCTTATTGATGCTTCATTGTGTGAATCAAAAAGGTGTAATATGGGTAAACGGTTAGTGTTACTTTGATATCTTGTTTGTGTGCTTTAAATGCAAGAATGGTTGTGATGTTGAATGGTTTGGTTATCCGGGTAATGATAAGGGTTTGGTTAGAGGATTTATGCATGATTTAGGGTTGAATGTTCATGAATTGTGTGTTATCCGACTCGTTATGATTGATTGGTTAAGTCCTCATGATAGTGTTGTAAAATACATGTTTCGGATGTTTGAATAAATGAAGAACATGTATGAAGATTTTATGAACATTCAAATATGCTAAGTTTGATCCGAATTGTGCACAAAACAGACAGGAAAACATGTTTAAGGATTCTTATTGGATAGTACAAACTCACACAAAAATACAATCCTATTGGTCAGTACATATTGCAGGTTCTAGATGATTGCTGTGCACGTAATCACGGTTGCGAGTCGCAACCTTTGGTTGCGACTCGAGACCACATCAAGCTTTGTCGAGACCTCCCAGTTGCGAGTCGCAATCAACGCGTGTCGAATCCGGTTGCGAGTCGTAACCATTGCTGCTAAGTCGTAACCAAAACGTGATGAACCGTGACCTCGGTTGCGAGTCGTAACCTCGGTTGCGAGTCGCAACCACCCTTGTCTCGACTGGGCTATTTTGGTGTTATTGGGCTTTGACTGTTGGGCTTTCTGTTGACTGGACTACATGTTGTTACTGCTGATTGTATGTTTAGGGCTGGCCCAATAACCCAACTGTTTGTTGTTACGCATGTTATACGTGTTTGCTATATGTGTTTGCCGTACGTGTTCGCTATGTGTTTATTTGTACCCAACTTGACCCATACTTGGTAACCATGCTAGGACGTGGTGACCAACATACTTGACCGGGTAAAATAATCTACCGAGCAACCCAAGGTGAGTTCACAACTTAAAAGCATGCGTCCCGGTGGTTTGGGACACGAGACTAAAACAACCCTATCCCCTAGTAAAGGGGATACCATTTACATTCCTTCCCTAGTTACTGGGAACAACTTACTTTTCCTTCCCTTGTCATTGGGAAACCTTTTAGTTAATAACTGTTTATACGGAATGCAACCAAACGGCACTAAACGCAACTCTATCACTCAAGTCCCTACTACATAATACCGATTAGTCGCCGGGGCCAGGCTAACGGGTTATTAGTTGATAGCGCTATTTAGGTTTTACCAACCTCACACCGTGCCATGGTATGGGATCGGCCGTGAACTAATGTACTCAGGCATCCGTCAATGATGATAGAACATTGACATCGGGGCATCCTGCGGAAACGCAAACGGTTACCTAGTGTTCGGTATTGGAAAAACAGTTTAGTCGCTAACTTTTGGGGTAGCTCCCCATGGCATGTATAAACGGATAAATTAACTGGTGAAACAAGTTTTTGGTAATTAAAACTGGACAACTAGTGAACTCACTCAGCATTTTTGTTGACCCCTTTACTGCATGCTTTGCAGGTAACCAGTGACTGAGGAGCGGCTGCTTGGGAATGTGTAGTGTTTGTCAAAACCCGTGTGTTGGGTTTAATTATCATGAACTATGAACTTTGTTAAACTATTATACTTCTGCTTCCGCTATTTAAGTTTTAAACTCTGAACTTGATATTTGCTAATCTCATGGTTAGTGAGTATTACTTTGATTATCAACCTAATTATTCAGTATAATTGGTGGTTGGATCCTGGTCAGTCACGCCCTCGAAGCGGTTGTTATCCGCAGGTGGAATTTGGGGGTGTGACAGATTGGTATCAGAGCCATTGGTTATAGTGAACTTGGTTTTAAAAAGGGGAAAATCTTTTTGAGAAAAACCAGACTATAACCCGTGACTCGTGACGACACTACACTCCAAGTGCAAGGCTCGACTTATTTGACCTCATAGCTCGGACCCGTGTTTACTTGTTTGTTTGATGCTATCTGCTTTACTATACGTACTAGTTTGCCTGATTAGATAGATACGCCTCCCCTCTTCTATCTCATTCTCGCTATGTTACGACACCACACTCATACTATGTTTTCTGGTTATGAAGACAATGAGTGGACGCGGACGAGGAAACGTCAACATGACTCAGGCTCAGTTCACTAACCTGCTCAACACGGTGGCTGCAGCTTTCGCAGCTCACCCTATAGGTAAGCTCGTTGTTTTAGGATGTTTAGATCCTACCGCCACATCGTCTTTTCGCCTCTAAACCTATTTCGCTTCACTCCTCACAACAGGTCAGCCTGCGCCTGTGCAACCACGTGTCTGTACCTTCAAGACCTTCATGGATTGCAAGCCTCTTCCATTCAGTGGCACTGAGGGTGCCATAGGTCTCCTGCACTGGATCGAGAAGGTCGAAGCTGTCTTCGCTGTCTGCGAGTGTCCCCCTGCTAATTGGGTGAAGTTTGCTACTGGTACTCTTGAGGGAAGCGCACTTTCATGGTGGAAGGCGCAAATTCAAATGCTTGGTTTGGAGACTGCAAACGCTACTGCATGGGAAGATTTCAAGGATATGATCAAGGAAGAGTACTGTCACAGGGATGACATCCACAAACTCGAGGACGAGTACTATGAACTCAAGATGGTTGGGTCAGAGATTGAGACCTACACCAAGCTGTCCAACGACTATGCTGCTCTTTGCCCAAACATGTCCCGACCCATGTACCGAAGGATCGAATTGTACGTCAAGGGCTTAGTCCCGGAAATCAGGAGCCATGTAACCTCGGCCAACCTCACTACCATACAGCCTGTGGTTCGTCTTGCCCACAAACTCACTAACCAGGCTGTGGAAGAGGGCAGGTTGCCCAAAAGGATCAGTGCTGCGGAAGGAACTTCCAGTGATGGCAAACGAAAGTGGGATGGAAATCAGGGCAAAGATGCTAACTCTACTCAGGCCCCAGCTCAGCAAAGGAAAACTGACAACAACAAGGGCACTCAGCAACAGGGTGGCTACCGGGGAAGCTACCCTAAGTGCAACAAGTGTAACAGGCACCACAATGGGGCATGCAACAAGGGTCAGTGTCAGCGATGCCACAAGATGGGGCACGAAGCCAAGGATTGTAGAAGTCAGTTCCCAGCAAGGCAGAATCAGCAACAACCCCAACAGCAACAGCAGCAGGGAAACAACCGAGCATGTTTTAAATGTGGGGCAACAGGGCACATGCGAAAGGATTGCCCTGAACTGAATCAGAATCGCAACAACAATCAGGGAGCTGGAAACAATGAGCCAAACAACAATGCTGGGAATGGTGCAAGGGGAAGAGCTTTCGTGATTGGAGCTGGAGAAGCAAGGAACGACCCCAACGTCGTGGCGGGTAAGTTCCTACTTGATGATCGTTTTGTTTCTGTGTTATTTGATTCCGGTGCCGATGCCAGTTATGTATCCCTTCGCATTAGTAAGAAACTTAAGCACCCGCCTGCGTTATTAAGTTCTAAGCACGTCGTCGAGATAGCTAATGGTAGGAACATCGAGGCCACGCACGTGATCCATGACTGCACGTTAGAATTGTCTGGCCACACGTTTAGTATCGATCTTTTCCCTGTCAAGCTTGGAAGCTTCGACGTTGTCATTGGTATGGATTGGTTATCCAAACATCGCGCTGAGATCCTCTGTCAAGAGAAAGCAGTTCGTATACCTCGTCGTTCTGGCCAACCCCTCATCGTTCAAGGCAACAAAAGTGGAGAAGTCACAGGCATTATCTCACTTTTAAAAGCCCAGAAGTGTTTGCAGAAAGGGCACACCGCTATCCTAGCACTTGTCACCGATACTCACGAAAAGGAAAAGAGGATTGAAGATTTCCCTGTAGTACGTGACTACCCCGAGGTATTTCCTGAGGAACTACCCGGACTCCCTCCCCACCGTCAGGTCGAATTCCAAATCGAGCTAGCCCCCGGAGCAGCACCCATAGCTCGTGCACCGTACCGTCTAGCCCCTGCAGAACTGAAGGAACTCTCTACGCAACTACAGGAACTATTGGATAAAGGATTTATCCGTCCTAGTTCATCACCCTGGGGAGCCCCAGTACTCTTTGTTAAGAAGAAGGATGGCACATTCCGAATGTGCATCGACTATCGCGAGCTGAACAAGGTTACCATCAAGAATCGTTACCCTCTCCCGCGCATCGACGACCTATTCGATCAGCTGCAAGGATCGAGCTACTATTCTAAGATCGACCTACGGTCAGGTTATCATCAGTTGAGAGTACGTAACGAAGATATTTCCAAGACTGCGTTTAGGACCCGTTATGGTCACTATGAATTTCTCGTTATGCCTTTCGGAATGACCAACGCGCCGGCAGTGTTCATGGATCTTATGAACCGCGTATGTAAGCCTTACCTCGACAAATTCGTGATTGTGTTTATCGACGACATCCTGATTTATTCGAAAAGTCAAGAGGAGCATGAACAACACCTACGCCTTATTTTGGAACTCCTTCGCAACGAGCAGCTGTACGCCAAATTCTCTAAATGTGACTTCTGGCTTCGAGAAGTCCATTTCCTCGGCCATGTAGTTAATAAGAACGGAATTCATGTTGACCCAGCTAAGATCGAATCAATAAAGAACTGGCCTACGCCTAAGACTCCCACTGAAGTTCGCCAATTCTTGGGTTTGGCAGGCTACTACCGCAGATTCATTCAGGGATTCTCAAAGATTGCGCAACCCCTCACTATACTCACTCAGAAAGGCATCGCCTACAAGTGGAATGAAGCACAGGAATCTGCTTTTCAGAGGCTTAAGGATAACCTCTGTAGCGCTCCTATTCTCTCGTTGCCTGAGGGCACTGACGACTTTGTGGTTTACTGCGATGCGTCTATCCATGGGCTCGGTTGCGTGTTAATGCAACGCGAGAAAGTTATTGCCTACGCCTCACGACAACTCAAGACACACGAAAGGAACTACACAACGCATGATTTGGAACTAGGAGCAGTGATCTTTGCTCTTAAGATATGGAGACATTACCTGTACGGTACCAAGTGCACTATTTACACCGATCACAGGAGTCTCGAGCATATCTTTAGGCAAAAGGAATTAAACATGCGACAACGTCGATGGGTCGAACTCTTGAATGACTACGAATGCGCCATCAAGTACCATCCGGGCAAGGCCAATGTCGTGGCAGACGCCCTCAGCCGAAAGGACACTATACCAAAGCGCGTGCGAGCATTGCAACTTACCATCCAGTCTAACCTCCCTACCCAGATCCGAAATGCTCAAGTTGAAGCATTGAAACCGGAAAACATCAGGGCTGAGTCTCTGCGAGGGTCGAGGCAGCGACTAGAACAGAAGGAAGATGGCGCTTACTACGTAACAGGGCGCATTTGGGTCCCTCTCCATGGAGATTTACGTGAACTCGTGATGGACGAAGCCCACAAGTCCCGCTACTCAGTACATCCTGGTTCGGACAAGATGTACCACGACTTGAAGACTACATATTGGTGGCCTGGCATGAAGGCCCACATAGCAACATATGTCAGCAAATGTTTGACTTGCGCGAGAGTCAAGACAGAATACCAGAAGCCGGCAGGCCTACTCCAACAACCAGAAATCCCGAAATGGAAATGGGAGCAAATTTCCATGGATTTTGTTACAGGGCTACCTAGGTCTCAACGCGGAAATGATACTATTTGGGTAATAGTAGATCGATTGACCAAGTCCGCGCACTTTCTGGCTATTAAAGAAACAGACAAGTTTTCTACCTTGGCGGAGATTTACTTAAAGGAAGTAGTTTCGAGGCACGGGGTGCCAACCTCAATTATTTCCGACCGAGACGCTCGTTTTACTTCGGAATTGTGGCAAGCTATGCACAAATCCTTTGGCTCACGTTTGGACATGAGCACCGCTTATCACCCGCAAACGGATGGACAGTCCGAACGCACCATCCAGACTCTAGAAGACATGCTTAGAGCGTGTGTGATCGATTTTGGCAAGAATTGGGAGAAGCATCTACCGCTGGTAGAATTCTCTTATAACAACAGCTACCACACTAGTATTCAGGCAGCACCTTTTGAGGCATTGTACGGTCGTAAATGCCGGTCACCTCTCTGCTGGGCGGAAGTCGGTGATAGTCAAATCACGGGCCCAGAGATGGTGGTAGATACAACGGAAAAGATTGCCCAGATCAGACAACGCATGGCGGCAGCTCGTGACCGTCAGAAGAGTTACGCTGATAAGCGTAGGAAACCATTGGAATTCCAGGTCGGTGACCGGGTTCTACTTAAAGTCTCACCCTGGAAGGGTGTGGTTCGCTTTGGTAAACGGGGCAAGCTTAATCCGCGATATATCGGACCATTCGAAATTACCGAGAAAATCGGTAAGGTTGCTTATAGATTGAACCTGCCCGAAGAACTGAGTGCGGTACACAACGTTTTTCACGTATCCAATCTGAAGAAGTGTCTATCAGATGAAACGCTCGTAATTCCTTTCAAGGAACTGACTATTGATGAACAGCTACACTTTACTGAGGATCCGATTGAGATCACGGATCGAGAGATCAAAATCCTCAAACGTAGCCAGATACCTCTTGTACGAGTCCGTTAGAACTCGCGACGTGGCCCAGAGTATACCTGGGAGCGGGAAGACCAGATGAGGCACAAGTATCCCCAGTTGTTCCCAAACAAAAACCCCAGCACTGAAGCTACAACCGAATTTCGGGACGAAATTCCAAACTAACGGGGGGATGATGTGACACCCCGTTGAAACGTTTTCACTTACACTAGCTTGACAGTGACTGCCTTAACTTTCGGGACGAAAGTTCTTAAAACTTGGGGATAATGTGACACTTCGGATTTTCCCGGGAAACCTTTTGATGTAACTTTGCGTGCATATGTGTTATAAAATGAAAATGGTGACTCCTTTGTGCTATGTGCCGATAATGTGTTGTGTGTATGCATGATATATATATATATATATATATATATATATATATATATATATATATATATATATATATATATATATATATATATTAGAGTAGAAGTGAGTCGAGACCGCGAACCCGACTCGAGACCACCCGGTCTCGAGTAAACAGTAACAGTTGGGCCGGTTGGGCCGACCACCAAGAACAACATTTGTGAACCCTTGACCCACTCGATATATATACCGGCCACCCCTCACCATTTTACCATTTTTGCAACATTTTCTCTCACTCACACACACTCTCTACCTCTCACTAAAGCCCTAAAACCCTCACAAAGAATCACCTCCCTCTCCTCTCCTTTTCCCTCTCGGATCAACCAACAACAAGAACACCTCGGCTCTAGCTCGGAATCACCAACCGGAAGCTCACTCATCGATCCATCATACCCTCACACCTTGAATCTCTATTGGTTAGTGTTTTTATGATGTTTGTTGTGTATGCTTATTGATGCTTCATTGTGTGAATCAAAAAGGTGTAATATGGGTAAACGGTTAGTGTTACTTTGATATCTTGTTTGTGTGCTTTAAATGCAAGAATGGTTGTGATGTTGAATGGTTTGGTTATCCAGGTAATGATAAGGGTTTGGTTAGAGGATTTATGCATGATTTAGGGTTGAATGTTCATGAATTGTGTGTTATCCGACTCGTTATGATTGATTGGTTAAGTCCTCATGATAGTGTTGTAAAATACATGTTTCGGATGTTTGAATAAATGAAGAACATGTATGAAGATTTTATGAACATTCAAATATGCTAAGTTTGATCCGAATTGTGCACAAAACAGACAGGAAAACATGTTTAAGGATTCTTATTGGATAGTACAAACTCACACAAAAATACAATCCTATTGGTCAGTACATATTGCAGGTTCTAGATGATTGCTGTGCACGTAATCACGGTTGCGAGTCGCAACCTTTGGTTGCGACTCGAGACCACATCAAGCTTTGTCGAGACCTCCCAGTTGCGAGTCGCAATCAACGCGTGTCGAATCCGGTTGCGAGTCGTAACCATTGCTGCTAAGTCGTAACCAAAACGTGATGAACCGTGACCTCGGTTGCGAGTCGTAACCTCGGTTGCGAGTCGCAACCACCCTTGTCTCGACTGGGCTATTTTGGTGTTATTGGGCTTTGACTGTTGGGCTTTCTGTTGACTGGACTACATGTTGTTACTGCTGATTGTATGTTTAGGGCTGGCCCAATAACCCAACTGTTTGTTGTTACGCATGTTATACATGTTTGCTATATGTGTTTGCCGTACGTGTTCGCTATGTGTTTATTTGTACCCAACTTGACCCATACTTGGTAACCATGCTAGGACGTGGTGACCAACATACTTGACCGGGTAAAATAATCTACCGAGCAACCCAAGGTGAGTTCACAACTTAAAAGCATGCGTCCCGGTGGTTTGGGACACGAGACTAAAACAACCCTATCCCCTAGTAAAGGGGATACCATTTACATTCCTTCCCTAGTTACTGGGAACAACTTACTTTTCCTTCCCTTGTCATTGGGAAACCTTTTAGTTAATTACTGTTTATACGGAATGCAACCAAACGGCACTAAACGCAACTCTATCACTCAAGTCCCTACTACATAATACTGATTAGTCGCCGGGGCCAGGCGAACGGGTTATTAGTTGATAGCGCTATTTAGGTTTTACCAACCTCACACCGTGCCATGGTATGGGATCGGTCGTGAACTAATGTACTCAGGCATCCGTCAATGATGATAGAACATTGACATCGGGGCATCCTGCGGAAACGCAAACGGTTACCTAGTGTTCGGTATTGGAAAAACAGTTTAGTCGCTAACTTTTGGGGTAGCTCCCCATGGCATGTATAAACGGATAAATTAACTGGTGAAACAAGTTTTTGGTAATTAAAACTGGACAACTAGTGAACTCACTCAGCATTTTTGTTGACCCCTTTACTGCATGCTTTGCAGGTAACCAGTGACTGAGGAGCGGCTGCTTGGGAATGTGTAGTGTTTGTCAAAACCCGTGTGTTGGGTTTAATTATCATGAACTATGAACTTTGTTAAACTATTATACTTCTGCTTCCGCTATTTAAGTTTTAAACTCTGAACTTGATATTTGCTAATCTCATGGTTAGTGAGTATTACTTTGATTATCAACCTAATTATTCAGTATAATTGGTGGCTGGATCCTGGTCAGTCACGCCCTCGAAGCGGGTGTTATCCGCAGGTGGAATTTGGGGGTGTGACAACCTCCATCAACTGCCGCCACCACCACCCCTACCCACCTGCCTCCGCCACACCCCCACCATTCCCCAATTCAACTTTATCAGCGAAAGTAAATTCAAAGCGAGATGTTAAAATGGTGAAAACAATATTTAAAAATAAAATATAAAAAATGAAAGGTAAAAGAAAAATTATATTTGCTTTATGGAGGTTGTTGTATATGCATCATTTATATCTATTATTGATCATAATGCTAATATGTGAACATAGATGGAACCTATTACCTATAGGAACGGCTTTATTACCATGCAATCTTCAAGTCTTCGTGTGGGAAGAAATTTAAGTAATACACAGGGAAGCCTATGTCGTGTATGGAAGTGATAATTGTTCCTTTAGGCAACCAAACCATTGCAGGATGGGGAACATGTAAGATTAAATATATTATGTTTTAATATTTAATCTAGTAGCCATTATAATCATTTACATTATATAGATCAAAATATATAATAACTTATTAAATAATTTGTTGGTAATTGTTGATGGACCATATTACCCTTATTAACTAATTATGTTTTCCTCTTGGGTGCTTATATAAGGAGACTTATGTGGAGGTTAAAAGGTTATACACTTAGACATAACCTAATTAGCATAACATCATATTCGACCTCTCTCTCCATACCGAACTCCCTTATTTGGTTTCATAATCACCATCATCAGTCAGCACCCTAAGGAGGAACCAGATCACGTTGACAAGCATGTCGAACTCGATGGCATCATCTCTCACTGGATTCTTCTCTGCAATGTCTGTTGTAACAGGTATGTTTTCATGTTTTCCATTATGTTTAAACATAACTGATCCAACATGTGTTATCAGAGCATATGTTGATTAGTCAGTTCTGCTTTCGTATCCATCAATTCTGGGATAGAAATTTGGAAAACAGAATTTTTATAACTTAATAATTCACAGCTGGTTTTGAGTTGAAGATAACCACTCGAAATCCCTGTTTTCGAAAAAAGATTAATTATATGTTCACTCGAAATCAAATGGGTTATGTTTTTATGACCGAAATCTGTTTAGAAACATTAAAAGTTTCAGGTTTCGGGTTCCAGATTTATGTTTTAACTTTTTGGGTTCATCATATGTTCTTAGAAAATTCGAAAATTCCTTTATGATTTGGAATATGATTCGGATTATTGAGTGTTTTCCTGTTTTCCTCTGATTTTGTCCTCTAAATATTTTCGAAAACTGTTATTAGATAAACAAATTATAAATTTTCGAAATATTTGATAAAATCAGATCAGCAATAGAATAGGAAACCATATCTCAAAATCCCTAAGAATTCGAATTTTCAGTTATTATCACAATAACAACTGTTAACAGTGGACTCGAGATCATCAGATTATGACTCGAGACCATCTGATCTTGACTCGAGACCATCAGATCTCGACTCGAGACCAGAAGGTCTCGACTCGAAATCATAAGGTCCTCAAATCTTTACAACTCGAGACAAAGGTCTCGACTCGAGATCATAAAGTTTCAACTCGAGACCACTAAGATTTCAACTTAGGGCTTCAATCTTCACAACTCGAGACCGTGGTTGCGACTCGAGACCTCATTATGAGTCGAGATCTCATAAAATATAGTAGTTGAGACCATGGTTCTGACTCGAAACAACAAGGTTGCGACTCGAGACCTCATAACTTACTCGAGATCTCATAACTCAGTCGAGACCTTACTCGAAACCTCATTATTTTAGGCTGTTTCATGTGAACTAAATTTTTTTAGTCCTTTGTAATACACGGGTTTATAAGCTAGTGTACTTCATATTTTAAGTTACCACTAGTATAAAACAAGATTTAACTAAATTGCCCCTCATGAAAAGGAAAGGTACAAAGATTTTAAGGAATCACATGGATGGAGTTAATTTTAGGGGCTAAAAAGGTTAGGAAAATGGCATTGGTGATTGAAGTGTCATAAAACTCCTTTTTGAGCTGATACAGTTAAAGTAACTTAACCACATGCGCCAAAAACGTAATTTACTTTTTTCATTAAAAGGGTAAAAAGAAATCCAATTTGCCCTATTAATGTGCAAGACACGTAACCGAATTTTACATATAAAATTAACTGTCGTTAAACAACAAGACATAAACTATCACAACATATGAACATAAAGGATCAACTTTGTCGGTTCGTTATATTTAGGATTAAAAGTGAAATTCACAATATACCTAAAGGTCGAAAACTCTAATTTACTAGTAAAAAAATAACTTTATTTGCATTATGAAAGATCAAAATGATATTTTCTATAATAGTTGGGTTCAATTTTGAAAGCTCTTAAAATTCTTAGGGTAATTATAGTAAAATTTGCATTAGGGTAAGCCCACAATTCCTATTTAAACGAACACAATACCATTTTCATTATAATCACTCAATCACCGCCGCACCCTTTCTTCTCTCATTCATCCACATCCTTGCCCCAAATATGCCATCTCTTTTTCGGTGCAAATGTAAGAGCTTTTATTTATTTTACTTTTATCTAATTTGATTTGCCTCATAATCTTTCTTTATATTTTTAAAAATCACTTTTTGTTTTCAAAAGTACTAATGTGAGAATTTTGGTTTAATTAATTGTATGGATATGTATGCTTTGATTTTGTTGGTTTTGATGTAACATATAAGCAAACTAACTCTATCGGTTTGAAAATTTAAGAAATTCATTGCCAAATACATTTTTAGAATTTTTATTTTTATATAAGCATGTTCTAGAATGGATCTATAAACAAATGAAGAAGAATTTGTAACAAATATTCTTTTTGTTCCTTATTTGACTTGTAGTTATGAGGATTTTTTTGTTCCTTATTTGAGGTGTAGTTCTGAGGATTTTATGTTTTTTTTTGTTTGTTTTGTTGCTTATAAATGTTAGGTTTGCTATTATTTACCGATCTCACATCACTTTGACGTGTAGTTATGAGGATTTTATGTTTTTTGCTTGTTTTGTTGGTTATAAATATTAGGTTTGGTGTTATTCACCGATCTCACATCACAAACGGGTCTGGCTAATCATTTTGGAGCAGACTATAGCATGTTGATTGTTCATGGCGTTTCAAGGGCTCAATTGAGAAAGGTAAAATCCAAAACCATTCAAACTTCTTGAGAAAGTCAAAGGTGAAATTGCAAAAAAAAAAAAAAAGAAAAAAAGAAAAGAAAGAAGAAAAGAGGAATCAAGCGATGTTGTAAAATAAAAAATAAAAAATATTGTTTTATATAATCTGATGGAATAAAACAAAATTATAATATTAAGGTGTGATTTTTACTTAACAATGATGATCTATATATATTACCACCTAAAGCCTTTTGACATGGTAAATTATATTATATAAAAAATAGAAAATAATTCAAATTTTATTTTTGTTTTTATTTTTCCGTATGTGTTTAGATTGTCTAAGTTTGCTTGTCATATGTCAGGCTGGTATATCTCAAACGCCTCGATGAAACCCGCGGTTGGTGGTGTGTGAGGTAAACGCACACCTATTATTGTTTCCTAGTTTGATAACTGTATAGTCGTCCTATATAGGGTTGCCTACTTAACAAAAAAAGTAAACCCTATGTTTGGTCCCCTAAATTTTTTAGATCCTCATTTTGAAATATCATGTATTTATATAAATATAATAACAGATATTTATATATGCAATTGGTTTAATTTACCTACACAGAACAATTGGAGTACGGTTTTTTCTTCTAGATAATAATTGAAGCTTTTAATTCTATTGAATTCAAAATGATTTGGCTTTTTGGTCATATTTTAACACTATATTTTTCAGATCAACCCACATAACCCTTATTTCAAATGTTTGAATGTATTATTTACGTTGAACAAAACTAGTGGACTTGCCAACTTTCTATTGACACTCTTATGCTTGATTTGCAGGTTGTTAGGTACATCAGTGCACAGAAACTTGCAGTCTAAGGAGCTTGAAGTGTCATGTTGTGTGTTGTTTGAAGAGAACATTTAATATTATGAATTTTAAAACAATATGGTTTTGGTTGTTTTGAAACATTTACTTTTGCTTCCGCTGAATACATGCTTTTGTTTGAAACGTTTATTTTGGAATACACTATTCATGTTGGATATGATGATTGTGTTTAATATTTTTTACTATTAGTTCTACATGATTAGTGGCAAGATCCTGGTACGTCACACGCCTCGCGGTAAAACCAGCATATGGTAATTTGGGGGTCAAAATAAACCAAAACCAAATGCTTGTATCCCACACCCACAAGGGTTTGACTAAATCAGGTCGCGATACCAACTTCCCATAGTAATGAAAAAAGGTCATCCCATGAAAGAAATTGTGAGTTGATACCACATCCCATACTATGAGGAAAGAGTGTGAATCCAAAATATGCTTGCTTGACTAAATTCAATAACCGAATGAACACATAACCAAATAATAAATGTGACACCCCGTTGAAACGCTTTTACTTACACTAGCTTGACAGTGGCTGCCTTAACTTTCGGGACGAAAGTTCTTAAAACTCGGGGATAATGTGACACCTCGGATTTTCCCGGATAACCTTTCGATGTAACTTACATGTATATGTGTTTTTGAATGAAAATTTGAACTATTGTGCTACATGTTATGTGTATTCATGTATATGTGTATATAGATATATATGTGTGTGTTATATATTAGAGCCGAAACCTCAACCCGACTCGAGACAAGCTCGGTCTCGAGTGAACAGTAGTGATGGGCCGTTTGGGCCTTGACACCCCCTAGCCCACCCGGAAACAACCCTTGACCCATTCTATATAACCGGCCAACCTTTGCATTTTACCATTTTTGCAAACACTCTCATACTCTCCTCTCATCTCTCTCACCAAAACCCTAAAACCTTAACCAAGATCACCTTCCTCTCCTTTCCTTCTCCCTCTCGGATCAACCAACATCAAGAGCACCCTCGGTTCGAACTCGGAATCATCACTCGAAGGCTTCATCCTTGCACCAACTTGAACACCTTTGTGTCTCACTTGAATCGGTTAGTGTTATTATGTTCACTAGGTGTTTGTTGCACAATGTTGATAAATTGCCTTGAAATGTTTACATGATTGTTGGTTATTTAGTTGATATTGTTGATTGTTACTCTTGTTGAGAAAATAGAGTGCTTTCCGGTTGTTACAATGTTTGGTTAGTGTTTTTATGATGTTTGTTGTGTATGCTTATTGATGCTTCATTGTGTGAATCAAAAAGGTGTAATTTGGGTAAACGGTTAGTGTTGCTTTGATATCTTGGTTGTGTGCTTTAAATGCAAGAATGGTTGTGATGTTGAATGGTTGGGTTATCCGGGTAAAGATAAGGGTTTGGTTAGAGGATTTATGCATGATTTAGGGTTGAATGTTCATGAATTGTGTGTTATCCGGCTTGCTATGATTGATTGGTTAAGTACTCATGATAGTGTTGTAGAATACATGTTTCGGATGTTTGAATAAATGAAGAACATGTATGAAGATTTTATGAACATTCAAATATGCTAAGTTTGATCCGAATTGTGCACAAAACAGACAAGAAAACATGTTTAAGGATTCTTATTGGATAGTACAAACTCACACAAAAACACAATCCTATTGGTCAGTACATATTGCAGGTTCTAGATGATTGCTGTGCACGTAATCACGGTTGCGAGTCGCAACCTTTGGTTGCTACTTGAGACCACATCAAGCTTTGTCGAGACCTCCCAGTTGCGAGTCGCAATCAACGCGTGTCGAATCCGGTTGCGAGTCGTAATCACTGCTGTCAAGTCGGAACCGCCGGTTGCGAGTCGGAACCTCTGGTTGCGAGTCGTAACCAAAACGTGATAAACCGAGACCTCGGTTGCGAGTCGTAACCTCGGTTGCGAGTCGCAACCACCCTTGTCTCGACTGGACTATTTTGGTGTTATTGGGCTTTGACTGTTGGGCTTTCTGTTGACTGGGCTACGTGTTGTTGCTGCTGATTGTATGTTTAGGGCTGACCCAATAACCCAACTGTTTGTTATACGTGTTTGCTATATGTGTTGCCGTACGTGTTCGCTATGTGTTTATTTGTACCCAACTTGACCCATACTTGGTAACCATGCTAGGACGTGGTGACCAACATACTTGACCGGGTAAAATAATCTACCGAGCAACCCAAGGTGAGTTCACAACTTAAAAGCATGTGTCCCGGTGGTTTGGGACACGAGACTAGAACAACCCTATCCCCTTGTAAAGGGTATACCATTTACATTCCTTCCCTAGTTACTGGGAACAAACTTACTTTACCTTCCCTTGTATTGGGAAACCTTTTAGTTAATTACTGTTTATACGGAATGCAACCAAACGGCACTAAACGCAACTCTATCACTCAAGTCCCTACTACATAATACCGATTAGTCGCCGGGGCCAGGCGAACGGGTTATTAGTTGATAGCGCTATTTAGGTTTTACCAACCTCACACCGTGCCATGGTATGGGATCGGTCGTGAACTAATGTACTCAGGCATCCGTCAATGATGATAGAACATTGACATCGGGGCATCCTGCGGAAACGCAAACGGTTACCTAGTGTTCGGTATTGGAAAAACAGTTTAGTCGCTAACTTTTGGGGTAGCTCCCCATGGCATGTATAAACGGATAAATTAACTGGTGAAACGAGTTTTTGGTAATTAAAACTGGACAACTAGTGAACTCACTCAGCATTATTGTTGACCCCTTACTGCATGCTTTGCAGGTAACCAGTGACGAAGGAGCTTGCTGCTTGGGAACGAGTAGTGTCTGTCCACCCTTGTGTTAGGTGTTATCTTATTTTGAACTATGAACTTTGTTTAAACTGCCTTACTTATGCTTCCGCTACTTATTACTGTTTGAACTTGAAACCTTAAACTCTGAACTTGATATTTGCTAATCTTATGGTTAGTAGGTATTACTTTTTGTTATCAATTTAATTATTCAGTATAATTGGTGGCTGGATCCTGGTCAGTCACGCCCTCGAAGCGGGTGTTATCCGCAAGTGGAATTTGGGGGTGTGACAATAAATAAACTACGCACTGATATTGCATGCTAGATAACAATTAAAAAGGAATAAGAATAATTGTGATAGAATGATACACCCCAAAAAGTTAATGCAAAAATGAGAATATAATTTACTCACTGTTTGTGAAAATTCGATCCACTAAATATACAACCACACAATTTGTGAAATTCGACAATATATTATCGTAAAAATTAATATAACAACCCTAAAGAATTATAAAATAAATAACAAGCAACAACTCTACGAAATTAGGTTCCCCTATTTGGAGAGTTAGAATACCCAATTAAATATTTAGAAAAATACCAATATATTTATTTTAAAAATCAATTAAATTGTAAATAATTACAAAAAATAATAATTTAACAGGCTAATCATTCAACAAGTGCCAAAATTATTCCAAATTATTAGAAACTCATTTAGTGAATCTGATTTTAGCTTTAATATGTATTTATATTTAAAATAATCAAATTTATAAAAGAATACATTTATTACTTAATTTTATATGATCAATTAATTGCAAATAATTACCAACAATTACAGCCCGTTTCCTGACATTTTCTTTGAGCAATTCTCCCGACGAAAAAGAAAAACAATTGATTTTTTTAAAAAAATCAGAATATTTATATATTATGTAAAAAATAAATTAGTAACAATGTTTAAAATATTTATATTGATTTATTTTTTATTTTTAATTGATTTCTACATGATAAAATTCATGAATTATGAATGTATAAGATTATAATATTATTATATTCTTTAATCGTGTGATAAGGATTATATAGAAATTTATAATTTACCTTTTTATATATTCAACCCATGTAATACACAGGTTTATAACACTTACAAGTTAAGATGATAGTTAATCTAGATTTTTTTAGTCCTTTGTAATAAACGAGTTTATAAGCTAGTGTACTTCATATTTTAAGTTACCTCTTGTATTAAACAAGATTTAACTAAAGTGCCCCTCATGTAAAGGACAGGGACCAGGATTTTAAGGAATTACATGGATGAAGTTAATTTTAGGGGCTAAAAAGGTTAGGAAAATGGCATTGGTGGTTGAAGTGTCATAAAACTCCTTTATGAGCTAATGCAGTTAAAGTAACTTAACCACATGCGCCAAAAACGTAATTTACTTTTTTCATTAAAAGGGTAAAAAGAAATCCACTTTGCCCTATTAATGTGCAAGACACGTAACCGAACTTTACATATAAAATTAACTGTCGTTAAACAACAAGACATAAACTATCACAACATATGAACATAACGGATCAACTTTGTCGGTTCGTTATATTTAGGATTATAAGTAAAATTCACAATATACCTAAAGGTCGAAAACTCTAATTTACTAGTAAAAGAATAACTTTATTTGCATTATGATAGATCAAAATGATATTTTCTATAATAGTTGGGTTCAATTTTGAAAGCTCTTAAAATTCTTAGGGTAATTATAGTAAAATTTGCATTAGGGTAACCCCACAGTTCCTATTTAAACGGACACAATACCATTTTCATTATAATCACTCAATCACCGCCGCACCCTTTCTTCTCTGATTCATCCACATCCTTGCCCCAAAGATGACATCTCTTTTTCGGTGCAAATGTAAGAGCTTTTATTTATTTTATTTTTATCTAATTTTATTTGCCTCATAATCTTTCTTTATATTTTTAAAAATCACTTTTTTGTTTTCAAAAGTACTAATGTGAGAATTTTGGTTTAATTAATTGTATGATTATGTATGCTTTGATTTTGTTGGTTTTGATGTAACATATAAGCAAACTAACTCTATCGGTTTGAAAATTTAAGAAATTCATTGCCAAATAAATTTTTAGAATTTTTATTTTTATATAAGCATGTTCTAGAATGGATCTATAAACAAATGAAGAAGAATTTGTAACAAATATTCTTTTTGTTCCTTATTTGACGTGTAGTTATGAGGATTTTTTTGTTCCTTATTTGAGGTGTAGTTATGAGGATTTTGTGTTTTTTTTTGTTTGTTTTGTTGCTTATAAATGTTAGGTTTGCTATTATTTACCAATCTCACATCACTTTGACGTGTAGTTATGAGGATTTTATGTTTTTTGCTTGTTTTGTTGGTTATAAATATTAGGTTTGGTGTTATTCACCGATCTCACATCACAAACGGGTCTGGCTAATCATTTTGGAGCAGACTATAGCATGTTGATTGTTCATGGCGTTTCAAGGGCTCAATTGAGAAAGGTAAAATCCAACACCATTCAAACTTCTTGAGAAAGTGAAAGGTGAAATTGCAAAAAAAAAAAAAAAAAAAAGAAAAAAGAAAAGAAAGGAAGAAAAGAGGAATCAAGCGATGTTGTAAAATAAAAAATAAAAAATATTGTTTTATATAATCTGATATGGAATAAAACAAAAATATAATATTAAGGTGTGATTTTTACTTAACAATGATGATCTATATATATTACCACCTAAACCCTTTTGACATGGTAAATTATATTATATAAAAAATAGAAAATAATTCAAATTTTATTTTTGTTTTTATTTTTTCGTATGTGTTTAGATTATCTAAGTTTGCTTGTCATATGTCAGGCTGGTATATCTCAAACGCCTCGATGAAACCCACGGTTGGTGGTGTGTGAGGTAAACGCACACCTATTATTGTTTCCTAGTTTGATAACTGTATAGTCATCCTATATAGGGTTGCCTACTTAACAAAAAAAGTAAACCCTATGTTTGGTCCCCTAAATTTTTTAGATCCTCATTTTGAAATATCATGTATTTATATAAATATAATAACGGATATTTATATATGCAATTGGTTTAATTTACCTACACAGAACAATTGGAGTACGGTTTTTTCTTCTAGATAACAATTGAAGCTTTTAATTCTATTGAATTCAAAATGATTTGGCTTTTTGGTTATATTTTAACACTATATTTTTCAGATCAACCCACATAACCCTTATTTCAAATGTTTGAATGTATTATTTACGTTGAACAAAACTAGTGGACTTGCCAACTTTCTATTGACACTCTTATGCTTGATTTGCAGGTTGTTAGGTACATCAGTGCACAGAAACTTGCAGTCTAAGGAGCTTGAAGTGTCATGTTGCGTGTTGTTTGAAGAGAACATTTAATATTATGAATTTTAAAACAATATGGTTTTGGTTGTTTTGAAACATTTACTTTTGCTTCCGCTGAATACATACTTTTGTTTGAAACGTTTATTTTGGAATACACTGTTCATGTTGGATATGATGATTGTGTTTAATATTGTTTACTATTAGTTCTACATGACTAGTGGCAAGATCCTGGTACGTCACACGCCTCGTGGTAAAACCAACATATGGTAATTTGGGGGTGTGACAAAATAAACCAAAACCAAATGCTTGTATCCCACACCCACAAGGGTTTGACTAAATCAGGTCGAGATACCAACTTCCCATAGTAATGAAAAACTGTCATCCCATGAAAGAAAGTGTGAGTCGATACCACATCCCATACTATGAGGAAAGAGCGTGAATCCAAAATATGCTTGCTTGACTAAATTCAATAACCGAATGAACACATAACCAAATAATAAATAAACTACGCACTGATATTGCATGCTAGATAACAATTAAAAAGGAATAAGAATAATTGTGATAGAATGATACACCCCAAAAAGTTAATGCAAAAATGAGAATATAATTTACTCACTGTTTATGAAAATTCGATCCACTAAATATACAACCACACAATTTGTGAAATTCGACAATATATTATCGTAAAAATTAATATAACAACCCTAAAGAATTATAAAATAAATAACAAGCAACAACTCTACGAAATTAGGTTCCCCTATTTGGAGAGTTAGAATACCCAATTAAATATTTATAAAAATACCAATACATTTATTTTATAAATCAATTAAATTGTAAATAATTACAAAAATAATAATTTAACAAGCTAATCATTCAACAAGTGCCAAAATTATTCCAAATTATTAGAAACTCAATTAGTGAATCTGATTTTAGCTTTAATATGTATTTATATTTAAAATAATCAAATTTATAAAAGAATACATTTATTACTTAATTTTATATGATCAATTAATTGCAAATAATTACCAACAATTACAGCCTGTTTCCTGACATTTTCTTTGAGCAATTCTCCCGACGAAAAAGTAAAACAATTGATTTTTAAAAAAAATCAGAATATTTATATATTATGTAAAAAATAAATTAGTAACAATGTTTAAAATATTTATATTGATTTATTTTTTATTTTTAATTGATTTCTACATGATAAAACTCATGAATTATGAGTGTATAAGACTATAATATTATTATATTCTTTAATCGTGTGATAAGGATTATATAGAAATTTATAATTTACTTTTTGATATATTCAACCCATGTAATACACAGGTTTATAACACTTACAAGTTAAGATGATAGTTAATCTAGATTTTTTTAGTCCTTTGTAATACACGGGTTTATAAGCTAGTGTACTTCATATTTTAAGTTACCTCTTGTATTAAACAAGATTTAACTAAAGTGCCCCTCATGTAAAGGACAGGTACCAGGATTTTAAGGAATTACATGGATGGAGTTAATTTTAGGGGCTAAAAAGGTTAGGAAAATGGCATTGGTGGTTGAAGTGTCATAAAACTCCTTTATGAGCTGATACAGTTAAAGTAACTTAACCACATGCGCCAAACACGTAATTTACTTTTTTCATTAAAAGGGTAAAAAGAAATCCACTTTTCCCTATTAATGTGAAAGACACGTAACCGAACTTTACATATAAAATTAACTGTCGTTAAACAACAAGACATAAACTATCACAACATATGAACATAACGGATCAACTTTGTCGGTTCGTTATATTTAGGATTAAAGTTAAAATTCACAATATACCTAAAGGTCGAAAACTCTAATTTACTAGTAAAAGAATGACTTTATTTGCATTATGATAGATCAAAATGATATTTTCTATAATAGTTGGGTTCAATTTTGAAAGCTCTTAAAATTCTTAGGGTAACTATAGTAAAATTTGCATTAGGGTAAGCCCACAGTTCCTATTTAAACGAACACAATACCATTTTCATTATAATCACTCAATCACCGCCGCACCCTTTCTTCTCTAATTCATCCACATCCTTGCCCAAAGATGCCATCTCTTTTTCGGTGCAAATGTAAGAGCTTTTATTTATTTTACTTTTATCTAATTTGATTTGCCTCATAATCTTTCTTTATATTTTTAAAAATCACGTTTTGTTTTCAAAAGTACTAATGTGAGAATTTTGGTTTAATTAATTGTTTGGATGTGTATGCTTTGATTTTGTTGGTTTTGATGTAACATATACGCAAACTAACTCTATCGGTTTGAAAATTTAAGAAATTCATTGCCAAATACATTTTTAGAATTTTTATTTTTGTATAAGCATGTTCTGGAATGGATCTATTAACAAATGAAGAAGAATTTGTAACAAGTATTCTTTTTGTTCCTTATTTGACACGTAGTTATGAGGATTTTTTTTATTCCTTATTTGAGGTGTAGTTATGAGGATTTGTGTTTTTTTTGTTTGTTTTGTTGCTTATAAATGTTAGGTTTGCTATTATTTACCGATCTCACATCACTTTGACGTGTAGTTATGAGGATTTTATGTTTTTTGCTTGTTTTGTTGGTTATAAATATTAGGTTTGGTGTTATTCACCGATCTCACATCACAAACGGGTCTGGCTAATCATTTTGGAGCAGACTATAGCATTATAGCATGTTGATTGTTCATGGCGTTTCAAGGGATCAATTGAGAAAGGTAAAATCCAAAACCATTCAAACTTCTTGAGAAAGTCAAAGGTGAAATTGCAAAAAAAAAAAAAAAAAAAAGAAAAAAGAAAAAAAGAAAAGAAAGAAGAAAAGAGGAATCAAGCGATGTTGTAAAATTAAAAATAAAAAATATTGTTTTATATAATCTGATGGAATAAAACAAAATTATAATATTAAGGTGTGATTTTTACTTAACAATGATGATCTATATATATTACCACCTAAAGCCTTTTGACATGGTAAATTATATTATATAAAAAATAGAAAATAATTCAAATTTTATTTTTGTTTTTATTTTTCCGTATGTGTTTAGATTGTCTAAGTTTGCTTGTCATATGTCAGGCTGGTATATCTCAAACGCCTCGATGAAACCCGCGGTTGGTGGTGTGTGAGGTAAACGCACACCTATTATTGTTTCCTAGTTTGATAACTGTATAGTCGTCCTATATAGGGTTGCCTACTTAACAAAAAAAGTAAACCCTATGTTTGGTCCCCTAAATTTTTTAGATCCTCATTTTGAAATATCATGTATTTATATATATATATAATAACGGATATTTATATATGCAATTGGTTTAATTTACCTACACAGAACAATTGGAGTACGGTTTTTTCTTCTAGATAACAATTGAAGCTTTTAATTCTATTGAATTCAAAATGATTTGGCTTTTTGGTCATATTTTAACACTATATTTTTCAGATCAACCCACATAACCCTTATTTCAAATGTTTGAATGTATTATTTACGTTGAACAAAACTAGTGGACTTGCCAACTTTCTATTGACACTCTTATGCTTGATTTGCAGGTTGTTAGGTACATCAGTGCACAGAAATTTGCAGTCTAAGGAGCTTGAAGTGTCGTGTTGCGTGTTGTTTGAAGAGAACATTTAATATTATGAATTTTAAAACAATATGGTTTTGGTTGTTTTGAAACATTTACTTTTGCTTCCACTGAATACATACTTTTGTTTGAAACGTTTATTTTGGAATACACTATTCATGTTGGATATGATGATTGTGTTTAATATTGTTTACTATTAGTTCTACATGATTAGTGGCAAAATCCTGGTACGTCACACGCCTCGCGGTAAAACCAAGATATGGTAATTTGGGGGTGTGACAAAATAAACCAAAACCAAAACCAAATGCTTGTATCCCACACCCACATGGGTGTGACTAAATCAGGTCGCGATACCAACTTCCCATAGTAATGAAAAAAGGTCATCCCATGAAAGAAAGTGTGAGTCGATACCACATCCCATACTCATGAGGAAACAGCGTGAACCCAAAATATGCTCGCTTGACTAAATTCAATAATCGAATGAACACATAACCAAATAATAAATAAACTACACACTGATGTTGCACGCTAGATAACAATTAAAAAGGAATAAGAAAATTTGTGATAGAATGATACACCCCAAAAAATTAATACAAAAATAAGAATATAATTTACTCACTGTTTGTGAAAATTCGATCCACTAAATATACAACCAGTCAATTTGTGAAATTCGACAATATATTATCGAAAAAATTAATATAACAACCCTAAAGAATTATATAATAAATAACAAGCAACAACTCTACGAAATTAGGTTCCCCTACTTGGAGAATTAGAATACCCAATTAAATATTTAGAAAAATACCCAAAACCAATATTTTTATTTTATTAATCAATTAAATTGTAAATAATTATAAAAATAATAATTTAACAGGCTAATCATTCAACAAGTGCTAAAATTATTCCAAATTATTAGAAACTCACTTAGTGGAATAACAAATCTGATTTTAGCTTTAAAATATGTATTTATATTTAAAATAATCAAATTTATAAAAGAATATATTTATTACTTAATTTTATAAGATCAGTTAATTGCTAATAATTACCAACAATTACAGCCCGTTTCCTGACATTTTCTTTGAGCAATTCTCCCGACGAAAAAGAAAAACAATTGATTTTTTAAAAAAATCAGAATATTTATATATTATGTAAAAAATAAATTAGTAACAATGTTTAAAATATTTATATTGATTTATTTTTTTATTTTTAATTGATTTCTACATGATAAAACTCATGAATTATGAATGTGTAAGATTATAATATTATTATATTCTTTAATCGTGTGATAAGGATTATATAGAAATTTATAATTTACTTTTTTATATATTCAACCCATGTAATACACAGGTTTATAACACTTACAAGTTAAGATGATAGTTAATCTAGATTTTTTTAGTCCTTTGTAATACACGGGTTTATAAGCTAATGTACTTCATATTTTAAGTTACCTCTTGTATTAAACAAGATTTAACTAAAGTGCCCCTCATGTAAAGGACAGGTACCAGGATTTTAAGGAATTACATGGATGGAGTTAATTTTAGGGGCTAAAAAGGTTAGGAAAATGGCATTGGTGATTGAAGTGTCATAAAACTCCTTTATGAGCTGATATAGTTAAAGTAACTAAACCACATGCGCCAAAAATGTAATTTACTTTTTTCATTAAAATGGTAAAAAGAAATCCAATTTGCCCTATTAATGTGCAAGACACGTAACCGAACTTTACATATAAAATTAACTGTCGTTAAACAACAAGACATAAACTATCACAGCATATGAACATAAAGGATCAACTTTTTCGGTTCGCTATATTTAGGATTAAAAGTGAAATTCACAATATACCTAAAGGTCGAAAACTCTAATTTACTAGTAAAAGGATAACTTTATATGCATTATGAAAGATCAAAATGATATTTTCTATAATAGTTGGGTTCAATTTTTAAAGCTCTTAAAATTCTTAGGGTAATTATAGTAAAATTTGCATTAGGGTAACCCCACAATTCCTATTTAAACGAACACAATACCATTTTTATTATAATCACTCAATCACCGTCGCACCCTTTCTTCTTTCATTCATCCACATCCTTGCCCCAAAGATGGCATCTCTTTTTCGGTGCAAATGTAAGAGCTTTAATTTATTTTACTTTTATCTAATTTGATTTGCCTCATAATCTTTCTTTATATTTTTAAAAATCACTTTTTGTTTTCAAAAGTACTAATGTGAGAATTTTGGTTTAATTAATTGTTTGGATGTGTATGCTTTGATTTTGTTGGTTTTGATGTAACATATACGCAAACTAACTCTATCGGTTTGAAAATTTAAGAAATTCATTGCCAAATACATTTTTAGAATTTTTATTTTTGTATAAGCATGTTCTGGAATGGATCTATTAACAAATGAAGAAGAATTTGTAACAAATATTCTTGTTGTTCCTTATTTGACACGTAGTTATGAGGATTTTTTTTATTCCTTATTTGAGGTGTAGTTATGAGGATTTGTGTTTTTTTTGTTTGTTTTGTTGATTATAAATGTTAGGTTTGCTATTATTTACCGATCACACATCACTTTGACGTGTAGTTATGAGGATTTTATGTTTTTTGCTTGTTTTGTTAGTTATAAATATTAGGTTTGGTGTTATTCACCGATCTCACATCACAAACGGGTCTGGCTAATCTTTTTGGAGCAGACTATAGCATGTTGATTGTTCATGGCGTTTCAAGGGCTCAATTGAGAAAGGTAAAATCCAAAACCATTCAAACTTCTTGAGAAAGTCAAAGGTGAAATTGCAAAAAAAATAAAAAAAGAAGAAAAAAAGAAAAGAAAGAAGAAAAGAGGAATCAAGCGATGTTGTAAAATTAAAAATAAAAAATATTGTTTTATATAATCTGATGGAATAAAACAAAATTATAATATTAAGGTGTGATTTTTACTTAACAATGATGATCTATATATATTACCACCTAAAGCCTTTTGACATGGCAAATTATATTATATAAAAAATAGAAAATAATTCAAATTTTATTTTTGTTTTTATTTTTCCGTATGTGTTTAGATTGTCTAAGTTTGCTTGTCATATGTCAGGCTGGTATATCTCAAACGCCTCGATGAAACCCGCGGTTGGTGGTGTGTGAGGTAAACGCACACCTATTATTGTTTCCTAGTTTGATAACTTTATAGTCGTCCTATATAGGGTTGCCTACTTAACAAAAAAAAGTAAACCCTATGTTTGGTCCCCTAAATTTTTTAGATCCTCATTTTGAAGTATCATGTATTTATATATATATATATAATAACGGATATTTATATACGCAATTGGTTTAATTTACCTACACAGAACAATTGGAGTACGGTTTTTTCTTCTAGATAACAATTGAAGCTTTTAATTCTATTGAATTCAAAATGATTTGGCTTTTTGGTCATATTTTAACACTATATTTTTCAGATCAACCCACATAACCCTTATTTCAAATGTTTGAATGTATTATTTACGTTGAACAAAACTAGTGGACTTGCCAACTTTCTATTGACACTCTTATGCTTGATTTGCAGGTTGTTAGGTACATCAGTGCACAGAAATTTGCAGTCTAAGGAGCTTGAAGTGTCATGTTGCGTGTTGTTTGAAGAGAACATTTAATATTATGAATTTTAAAACAATATGGTTTTGGTTGTTTTGAAACATTTACTTTTGCTTCCGCTGAATACATACTTTTGTTTGAAACGTTTATTTTGGAATACACTATTCATGTTGGATATGATGATTGTGTTTAATATTGTTTACTATTAGTTCTACATGATTAGTGGCAAAATCCTGGTACGTCACACGCCTCGCGGTAAAACCAAGATATGGTAATTTGGGGGTGTGACAAAATAAACCAAAACCAAAACCAAATGCTTGTATCCCACACCCACAAGGGTGTGACTAAATCAGGTCACGATACCAACTTCCCATAGTAATGAAAAAAGGTCATCCCATGAAAGAAAGTGTGAGTCGATACAACATCCCATACTCATGAGGAAACAACGTGAATCCAAAATATGCTTGCTTGACTAAATTCAATAACCGAATGAACACATAACCAAATAATAAATAAACTACACACTGATGTTGCACGCTAGATAACAATTAAAAAGGAATAAGAAAATTTGTGATAGAATGATACACCCCAAAAAATTAATGCAAAAATAAGAATATAATTTACTCACTGTTTGTGAAAATTCGATCCACTAAATATACAACCAGTCAATTTGTGAAATTCGACAATATATTATCGAAAAAATTAATATAACAACCCTAAAGAATTATAAAATAAATAACAAGCAACAACTCTACGAAATTAGGTTCCCCTATTTGGAGAATTAGAATACCCAATTAAATATTTAGAAAATACCCAAAACCAATATTTTTATTTTATAAATCAATTAAATTGTAAATAATTACAAAAATAATAATTTAACAGGCTAATCATTCAACAAGTGCTAAAATTATTCCAAATTATTAGAAACTCACTTAGTGGAATAACAAATCTGATTTTAGCTTTAAAATATGTATTTATATTTAAAATAATCAAATTTATAAAAGAATATATTTATTACTTAATTTTATAAGATCAGTTAATTGCTAATAATTACAAACAATTACAGCCCGTTTCCTGACATTTTCTTTGAGCAATTCTCCCGACGAAAAAGAAAAACAATTGATTTTTTAAAAAAATCAGAATATTTATATATTATGTAAAAAATAAATTAGTAACAATGTTTAAAATATTTATATTGATTTATTTTTTTATTTTTAATTGATTTCTACATGATAAAATTCATGAATTATGAATGTGTAAGATTATAATATTATTATATTCTTTAATCGTGTCATAAGGATTATATAGAAATTTATAATTTACTTTTTTATATATTCAACCCATGTAATACACAGGTTTATAACACTTACAAGTTAAGATGATAGTTAATCTAGATTTTTTTAGTCCTTTGTAATACACGGGTTTATAAGCTAATGTACTTCATATTTTAAGTTACCTCTTGTATTAAACAAGATTTAACTAAAGTGCCCCTCATGTAAAGGACAGGTACCAGGATTTTAAGGAATTACATGGATGGAGTTAATTTTAGGGGCTAAAAAGGTTAGGAAAATGGCATTGGTGATTGAAGTGACATAAAACTCCTTTATGAGCTGATACAGTTAAAGTAACTAAACCACATGCGCCAAAAACGTAATTTACTTTTTTCATTAAAATGGTAAAAAGAAATCCAATTTGCCCTATTAATGTGCAAGACACGTAACCGAACTTTACATATAAAATTAACTGTCGTTAAACAACAAGACATAAACTATCACAACATATGAACATAAAGGATCAACTTTTTCGGTTCGTTATATTTAGGATTAAAAGTGAAATTCACAATATACCTAAAGGTCGAAAACTCTAATTTACTAGTAAAAGGATAACTTTATTTGCATTATGAAAGATCAAAATGATATTTTCTATAATAGTTGGGTTCAATTTTGAAAGCTCTTAAAATTCTTAGGGTAATTATAGTAAAATTTGCATTAGGGTAATCCCACAATTCCTATTTAAACGAACACAATACCATTTTTATTATAATCACTAAATCACCGTCGCACCCTTTCTTCTTTCATTCATCCACATCCTTGCCCCAAAGATGGCATCTCTTTTTCGGTGCAAATGTAAGAGCTTTAATTTATTTTACTTTTATCTAATTTGATTTGCCTCATAATCTTTCTTTATATTTTTAAAAATCACTTTTTGTTTTCAAAAGTACTAATGTGAGAATTTTGGTTTAATTAATTGTATGGATATGTATGCTTTGATTTTTTGGTTTTGATGTAACATATACGCAAACTAACTCTATCGGTTTGAAAATTTAAGAAATTCATTGCCAAATACATTTTTAGAATTTTTATTTTTGTATAAGCATGTTCTAGAATGGATCTATAAACAAATGAAGAAGAATTTGTAACAAATATTCTTTTTGTTCCTTATTTGACGTGTAGTTATCAGGATTTTGTTTGTTCCTTATTTGAGGTGTAGTTATGAGGATTTTGTGTTTTTTTTGTTTGTTTTGTTGCTTATAAAAGTTAGTTGCTATTATTTACCGATCTCACATCACTTTGACGTGTAGTTATGAGGATTTTGTGTTTTTTGCTTGTTTTGTTGGTTATAAATATTAGGTTTGGTGTTATTCACTGATCTCGCATCACAAACGGGTTTGGCTAATCATTTTGGACCAGACTATATCATGTTGATTGTTCATGGCGTTTCAAGGGCTCAATTGAGAAGGGTAAAATCCAAAACCTTTCAAACTACTTGAGAAAGTCAAAGGCGAAATTGCAAAAAAAAAAAAAAAAAAAGAAAGAAAGAAATGAAGAATCAAGCGATGTTGTAAAATTAAAAATTAAAAATATTGTTTTATATAATCTGATATGGATTAAAACAAAATTATAATATTAAGGTGTGATTTTTACTTAACAATGATGATCTATATATATTACCACGTAAAGCCTTTTGACATGGTAAATTATATTATATAAAAAATAGAAAATAATTCAAATTTTATTTTTGTTTTTATTTTTTCGTATGTGTTTAGATTATCTAAGTTTGCTTGTCATATGTCAGGCTGGTATATCTCAAACGTCTCGATGAAACCCACGGTTGGTGGTGTGTGAGGTAAACACACACCTATTATTGTTTCCTTGTTTGATAATTGTATAGTCGTCCTATACAGGGTTGCTTACTTAACAAAAAAAGTAAACCCTATGTTTGGTCCCCGAAATTTTTTAAATCCTCATTTTGAAATATCATGTATTTATATAAATATAATAACGGATATTTATATATGCAATTGGTTTAATTTTCCTACACAGAACAATTGGAGTATGGTTTTTCTTCTAGATAACAATTGAAGCTTTTAATTCTATTGAATTCAAAATGATTTGGCTTTTTGGTCATATTTTAACACTATATTTTTCAGATCAACCCACATAACCCTTATTTCAAATGTTTGAATGTATTATTTACGTTGAACAAAACTAGTGGACTTGCCAACTTTCTATTGACACTCTTATGCTTGATTTGCAGGTCGTTAGGTACATCAGTGCACATAAACTTGAGTCTAAGGAGCTTGAAGTGTCATGATGCGTGTTGTTTGAAGAGAACATTTAATATTATGAATTTTAAAACAATATGGTTTTGGTTGTTTTGAAACATTTACTTTTGCTTCCGCTGAATACATATATTTTTGTTTAAAACGTTTATTTTGGAATACACTATTCATGTTGGATATGATGATTGTGTTTAATATTGTTTACTACTAGTTCTACATGATTAGTGGCAAGAGCATGGTACGTCACACGCCTCGCGGTAAAACCAGCATATGGTAATTTGGGGGTGTGACAAAATAAACCAAAACCAAATGCTTGTATCCCACACCCACAAGGGTTTGACTAAATCAGGTCGCGATACCAACTTCCCATAGTAATGAAAAAAGGTCATCCCATGAAAGAAAGTGTGAGTCGATACCACATCCCATACTATGAGGAAAGAGCGTGAATCCAAAATATGCTTGCTTGACTAAATTCAATAACCGAATGAACACATAACCAAATAATAAATAAACTACACACTGATATTGCATGCTAGATAACAATTAAAAAGGAATAAGAAAAATTATGATAGAATGATACACACCAAAAATTTAATGCAAAAATGAGAATATAATTTACTCACTGTTTGTGAAAATTCGATCCACTAAATATACAACCACACAATTTGTGAAATTCGACAATATATTATCGTTAAAATTAATATAACAACCCTAAAGAATTATAAAATAAATAACAAGCAACAACTCTACGAAATTAGGTTCCCCTATTTGGAGAGTTAGAATACCCAATTAAATATTTAGAAAAATACCCAAAACCAATATTTTTATTTTATAAATCAATTAAATTGTAAATAATTACAAAAATAATAATTTAACAGGCTAATCATTCAACAAGTGCCAAAATTATTCCAAATTATTAGAAACTCATTTAGTGGAGTAACAAATCTGATTTTAGCTTTAATATGTATTTTATATTTAAAATAATCAAATTTATAAAAGAATATATTTATTACTTAATTTTATAAGATCAATTAATTGCAAATAATTACCAACAATTACAGCCCGTTTCCTGACATTTTCTTTGAGCAATTCTCCCGAGGAAAAAGAATAACAATTGATTTTTTTTAAAAATCAGAATATTTATATATTATGTGAAAAATAAATTAGTAACAATGTTTAAAATATTTATATTGATTTATTTTTTATTTTTAATTGATTTCTACATGATAAAATTCATGAATTATGGTTTTTGTAACAGGTGGTTTGGTATTAAATAATTGGTTTTTGTAATTACTTAGTTAATTAATCAGAATCAGATAATGTTTTACAAAACCGAAATGGCTTAACTTGAATGAGCTTTTGATGTATCATTTCTGGCCAAAGCTGATTTGATACATCTACTTATCATTCAAGTATTACGAAAGCTGTGTTAAGTGTGCATCATAAACATGAATGTCTTAATATCTGGCCAAAGCTGATTTAATTCCTTCATAGATGACATACTTAACAAGTGCATAACTAAAGTGATTGTCTCAATTTCTGGCCAAAGCTGATTTGTTACAATCACTTTGCACACATGCTTAAATGATTACACTTCTGGCCAAAGCTGATTTGTCTTCGTTTAAGTAGAATTTTAACTAAGTCTATTATTTTGATGTTAGTAATAGACAATATCACAACTTCATAACGTAAAATGGTCATTATTTATGCCTGCCTTAATTTAACATTCCCTTAGATCACATTAGGACTTCTTCCTTAGTATCATAACTTGCTCATCTTATTTCCACTATCAGCGCCCAATTACGGGATTCCCACCTTTGACCGGTGATAACTTTGCTGCATGGAAGGATGCTCTCATGCTTACACTTGGATTGTTGGACTTTGACTATGCTCTTAGAGAGAATAAGCCAGCAGACCTTACTCCACAAAGTACTGCTGCTGAGCAGTTGACTCATGAAAAGTGGACTAGGTGTAACCGCATGTCTCTCATGTTCATGAAGCAGTCCATAAGCAATGCAATCAGGGGAGGCATTCCTGATTCTGAAGATGCTAAAACCTACTTGGCTTATGTGGAGGCGCAGTTCAAGGGGACGTCTAAAGCACACGCTAGTACCCTTATCCTCAAGCTGGTGACAACTAAGTATGATGGGAGGAGCGGCATTCGCGAGCACATCATGACGATGAATGACATGGCCAATAAGTTGAAGGGGCTGGAAATGGAAATCAATGATGGTTTCCTTGTTCATTTCATCATTACTTCGCTTCCTTCGTCCTTTGAAGCATTCAAGATCAATTACAACACTCAGAAGGACAAATAGACGATGAGTGAGCTGGTCGCTATGTGCGTACAGGAGGAAGAGCGTATGAGGATGGATCGCACTACTGATGTTGCCAACTTCACCACCTCCAACTCTAAGAAAAGGAAGAACAATCATCAGAGGAAGGATGCTTCAAAAGTCCAAAGTCCTAATCCTAATACAAGTGCACCTTCCAGCTCTAAGAACTCCTTAGGCATAATCCACTGTAAGTTCTGTAAAAAGACAGGACACATGCAGAAGGAATGCCCTGACTTTAAGGAGTGGCTGGCTAAGAAAGGTAACGATTATTTTATGATACTTGAGTCCTATAATTTAAGTGTTCCTGCTAATTCTTGGTGGTTTGATTCTGGTTCTATGGTTCATGTTACCAATTCAACTCGGGGATTCCTTACAATCCGGAAGCTGGAAAGAAACCAAAGAACGCTTAAGGTTGGGGATGATCGAGAATTAGAAGTGAAGGCCATTGGAACATTACAATTATTTATGAAAACTGGTTTATGTATTAAACTTTATGATACCTTATATGTTCATGAGGTAACTCGGAACCTTGTATCAGGACCAAAGTTAGACATGGACGGGTTTATTGTTTCCCATGGTCATCGCAAACTCTCTATCCTCTATGATTCTGTTCTTTATGGTACTGGTATTCTGGATGGTGGTCTCTATAGATTAGAACTAGATGATAATTTTTCCAAATCTTTGTTGTCATATTACATTAATGAATCACTCACAAAGATGAAAGAGAAACGAGACTTAGAAACTTCATCCATGTTGTGGCATCAACGTTTAGGCCACATCTCAAGAGAACGATTAAATCGTCTCGTAAAGTATGAAGTCTTACCTCCTCTCGATTTCTCTGATTTTGGAACATGTGTCAAATGTCTTAAAGGCAAAATGACACTAGGAGCTCAAATTTATTAGAACTCATTCACACTGACATTAGTGGTCCCTACCAAATCGCTGGCATAACAGGACATACTTCATTTATCACTTTCATTGATGACTATTCTCGTTACATGTACTTGTATCTCATTAAGGAAAAGTCTGAATCTCTTACAACTTTTAAAGATTATAAAGCTGAAGTTGAAAAGGAGTTAGATCGTCAGATTAAAGTTGTGAGATCAGATAGAGGCGGTGAATATTATGGAAGACATACTGATGTGGGTCAAGCTCCTAGTCCATTTTATGAGTTTTGTAAGGGCCAGGGGATTGTAAACCAATACACCATGCCTGGTACACCTCAGCAGAAGGTGTCGCTGAACGAAGAAATCGTACCCTTATGAACATGGTGCGCAGTATGTTAGCCAACACTAATTTACCATTATTCTTCTGGACTGAAGCGTTAAAAGCAGCTGTTCATATACTCAATAGAGTTCCTTCTAAGTCTGTCCCTAAAACTCCTTATGAACTTTGGACAGGAAGGAAACCGAGTCTTAAATATATGAAAGTATGGGGCTGCATTGCTGAAGCAAAGCTTTACAATCCTTTCCTAAGGAAACTTGACCCTAAAACAGTTACCTGTTTCTTTATCGGGTATCCTGATAATTCAAAGGGTTATCGTTTCTACTGTCCTTCTCATGTCACCTGTATTGTTAAAACCAAGCGTGCTGCGTTCCTGGAGGATTTCAAGGTCAGTGGGAGCAGTACCAACCCTTACGAAGAATTGCAAGAAGTACAAGACGCGGGGGGAGAGATTCGTCGCTTGCCATTACTCCGGTTACTCCTCTTGTACCCAATGCAACTACTGTACCTGAAGCTACTGCACCAACTCCAAATTCACCTCTATAATCAGAACCCATTATACCTCATGACGAAGGCACATCAAAGCTCAAAACCAAGACAACGCTGAACCCAATAATCCACTCAGAAGGTCATCTAGGCAAAGAAGGCCTACTAATTGGGATGATTATGTTACCTACCTGACTGAAATGGATCCCGGAAAGCTCAATGATCCTATATCTTACAATGAAGCCATAAGCAGTGATCAGTCTTCTGAATGGAATAAAGCAATGATTGATGAGCTTGAATCCATGAAGAAAAATGACGTTTGGGATTTGGTAGAATTACCCAACGGTGTCAAACCCGTAGGATGTAAATGGGTGTTCAAAACAAAACTGGATCCGAATGGGAACGTTGAACGCTACAAAGCGAGATTGGTTGCAAAGGGCTACACTCAGAAAGAGGGAATTGATTATCAAGAGACGTTTTCACCTGTCTCTCGTAAAGATTCATTAAGGATCATCATGGCCCTAGTAGCTCATTTTGATTTAGAGTTACATCAGATGGACGTTAAAACCGCTTTCCTTAACGGAGACTTGGACGAAGATGTTTACATGAAACAACCTGAAGGCTTTAAACCTGAAGGTCAGGAGCATCTAGTCTGTAAGCTGAAGAAATCCATTTACGGGTTAAAACAAGCATCACGTCAATGGTACCTCAAGTTTGATGAAGTCATGAAGAAACAAGGTTTTATGAAGAATCAAGTGGATCAATGCACCTACCTCAAGATGAGTGGGAGCAACTTTACTATACTTGTCCTTTACGTAGATGATATTCTATTGGCAAGTAATAGTTTAGACATGTTGCATGAGTTGAAGCGGTTACTCTCGCATAACTTCGACATGAAGGATCTCGGAGATGCTTCTTACGTCATTGGCATCGAAATTCACCGAGATAGACACAAAGGGATATTAGGATTGTCTCAAAAGGATTACATAGATCGTGTCCTTACGCGTTACAACATGCAACAGTGCAAATCCTCCGTCGCTCCAGTAGTTAAAGGAGATGTTTTCGGTTCATTCCAGTGTCCGACAACATAGGTTGAGAAGGAGCAAATGAGCCAGATACCTTACGCATCAGTAGTCGGGAGCCTGATGTATGCTTAAGTCTGTACTCGCCCAGATATCACTTATATTGCTGGAATGCTAGGCCGTTATCAGACTAATCCTGGCCTAGATCGCTGGAAAGCAGCTAAGAAGGTACTACGATATCTGCAAGGGACGAAAGACTATAAACTGACTTATAGAAGAAGTGATCATTTAGAAGTGGTGGGCTATTCTGATTCTGACTTTGCCAAATGCAAAGATGACAAGAAATCCACTTCGAGCTATATCTTTATGTTAGCAGGCGGCCCTATCTCATGGAAGAGTCATAAACAACAGTTGACCACAACTTCCACAATGATGGCAGGGTACATTGCTGTTTATAACGCAACCTGTCATGGAATGTTGCTTAGAAATCTGATTATTGGACTCAAAATCGTTAATTCCATTTCTAGACCATTGAAGCTTTACTGTGATAATTCAGCTGTCGTTAGTTTCTCGAACAGTAACAATTCGACTGGAGCTGGTTTATATCTCGATACAAAATATCTGTTCATACGTGAACGAGTTGAGGAAAATAATCTTTGTATTGAGTATATTAGTACTAAAGATATGCTTGCGGATCCGATGACTAAAGGTCTCCCTCTTAAGGTTTACGAAGAACATGTTCGGAATATGGGATTTAGTAAAGACCTTATTTGAGCATATTGTACTAGCTTATGTTTTATGATTAATGAAATTTCATCAGTTTGATTTTGTATGTCTCTTAGAATATGTTCAACCGGTATAATGGCATATAGACAAATAAAGTTACAAATCAAACAAAGGGCTTATGCGTATTTTGATCATGACGATTAGGTTTTAAATTAGTGCTATAGTATGACTAATGGGGGTCCTGAATCGCATAATGATTCAACGGTTGTATTTCTCTGCTATAGTACTTGTTTAAGGCTAAAATGAGTGTTAACTCCTGATCAGGCTTATCTAATACTCATAGTAAATGATTACTCGGCTAAGTGGGAGAATGTAAGATTAAATATATTATGTTTTAATATTTAATTTAGTAGCCATTATAATCATTTACATTATATAGATCAAAATATATAATAATCTATTAAATAATTAGTTGGTAATTGTTGATGGACCATATTACCCTTATTAACTAATTAGGTTTCCTCTTGGGTACTTATATAAGGAGACTTATGTGGAGGTTAAAAGGTTACACACTTAGACATAACCTAATTAGCATAACATCATATTCGACCTCTCTCTCCATACCGAACTCCCTTATTCAGTTTCATAATCACCATCATCAGTCAGCACCCTAAGGAGGAACTAGATCACGTTGACAAGCATGTCGAACTCGATGGCATCATCTCTCACTGGATTCTCCTCTGATGATTGTCTGCTGTAACAGGTATGTTTTCATGTTTTCCATTATGTTTAAACATAATTGATCCAACAGAAAAACGTTTGGTTGTTTCGGATAAGTAATCTACAACACGATAACATGAATTTAAACTAATTTTCGAGTCTAGATAAGTGGTTTTGAGCTGTTGCCTGAATTTTGTTTCCTTGTTTGTTTGATGGACAATTAGAAAGTATGTCTGTAAGTCATGATATAGTTAATGTTGTCTACATTAAAAAAAACAAACATACCTCTCTCTTAGCGTAAACTCTCTCAACGGAAAGAAACAAAAGATAGTAATATTCGTTATTGTTTCTAGACGATGACCATTTTTTGAGTCTTTTGATTGAATTGCAGCCAGACTTTTGCAGGGTATAGCTCATAGTTACCTAATTCGCGGTTCACTCCGGTACGAGTACGAGGTTCGGGTACGCGATTTGCTAGAGGTGACATTTTCGGTACGGAGGGGGTAGGTTCATTTCGGTACGAACCGGTACCGTGTACCATGGAGTCCGGTTTGGTGTACACAAATTAAAACAAAATGTAATTTATATGGAGGGGGTTAAATGTTTAAATACACAAACTACTTTCGCACTTTTTATGTAAAAACTATAAATTTTAGGGTTTAAATGTAAACTAATAAAAATAGAGGGGTTAAATATTGTAATAACTAAACTTATTTAAACCCTAAAAACCTAAAACATACGCAGCCACTGTTTCTTCTTCTTGGTTTCCAGCTGAAAACAACACTGGCGTTGGAATTCAGTTATGGATCGCCGTACCCAATCAATTTGGAACGTCCACCTTGTCTATTTGGTTCGCTGAACCGGGTTAATGTGGATCGCCGTACCTCCACAATCAGGAACACCCTACCGACGCAACTCGGTTCGCTGGACCATGTCGTTCCGGTACACTTACGATTTCCGATTGGGTACACCACGATCCAATAAGTGGATTGTGCTACCCTAGCGATTTAGGTAACTATGGTATAGCTAATGCTTTATTAATGGTTAAAAACGTTCGATGTGAATATATACGAGTAATAATGCAACATACTTGGTAGAATTTTTTTAGTATATAATGATTATAATTCTAATATATTTATGTGGTTTTTGTATAATTTGAGAATTGAGAATCTATACATAGTACATGAATACTAATCGGGACCGATAAAGTAAACTACCCTATAAATGCATGGATATAAAGTAAACATATTCTTAAGAACCCGAAAATCAGACAGTGTGAAATAAATTATGCTACAAATATTGGTCATAGATAAGACATAGTACTTAGTACCGAGGGAACCCTAAATTCTTAACAAATGACAATAGCATTTTAATCCTACCAAAAGGATTTATGGTTGCTAGACTTCTTCGCATCTTTGGTCTCCATCATACATTCAAATTTTCATGTTTGTCAACCAGAGCATTCAAATTAGCCATTAAATCATCACATTTTCTTCAAAATATGAACATATATTCAAACAATAGTTTATAATCTTCAAGGAAAAAAAGTATTAAGGCAACAACAATCATTAATATCTTTTATACTAAACATAAAAATAAAAATAAAAACTTCAATCACGTATTTATGAATTAACACATATGTAAGATTTAAAATAAAGAAGAGTTAACTGCCATTTTCGTCCCTGTGGTTTGGTCACTTTGGCCATTTCAGTCCATTTTTCAAAAATGCGCCATTTTCCTCCCCGACGTTCTGGAAAGGTGCCATTTCAGTCCAAAAATCATAACCCAGTTAAGTCAGTTTGTAAATAAAGACTGATTGTGTAAATTTGTTAACATAAAGGACCATTTAAGTAAAATGTATAAATATTTATATAATTATAAAATCTATAATATATAAACACACAAATCACTGCTCTCTCTCTCTACTCTCTCTAAACCACCACCACCATCACCTTCACCTCCACCGCCGGTCAACCACCGCTACAGAACACCACCGCCGTCATCATCCTCCGCCGTCATCATCAACCACCATCCCAAAAACACCACCGTCGTCATCATCCTCCTCTCCTCATCATCAACCACCATCCTAAAACACCACCGCCGTCATCATCCTCCGCCATCATCATCAACCACCATCCCAAAAACACCACCGCCGTCATCATCACTCTCTCTCTTTCTACTCCCTCTCTCTCTAAACCGCCACACCAGACCTCCGCCGCCACCAACTGAATCGGCAACGCCGATGACGAGGAAGGTTACGGTGGCAGATGATGACCAGCAGCAGAAGCCCTAACGTTCGCCTCTGTTTCAGGTAGTTGAACTCTCCGATCACCGTTATGCTCAGATCCGTATGATTGAACAAGCCCTAACGTTCGCCTCTGTTTCAGGTAGTTATCAGTTGATTTATTCTATGTTTGTTATCGGTTGTTATAAGATTTGTAATTGTTAATTAGGTTTTTGAGAATTAAGTTTGACTTATAGTTGATCACCTCTGCAAGTCTCGCCGGAAAAACCATCGCCAGAGCTTAGTCGAGCCGCCATTCCAAACGATACCGGATTGGTTTTACTTGTTAAATCAGTATGTTATTACTTATATTATGTTTCTGCAAGTTTAATTACATTATAATCATGTTTTGAATCGAAATCGGATCGGGTTTGACTTTCGTTGACTGTTTTGGGGAAGACGATGAACAGTAACATGTTCAAATATTTGAATTTTCATTGACTGTTTTGATGGTGGTGGTGATTGCAGACCATTCATTTTCATCTCCGTATTCTCCGATTCACTCCCACTGGCGACCAAACCTGCAACTATCATCATCTTCCATTAATCTTCTTCATCATCGTTGAACCACCCTGTTCACCGTGACGTCCTCTTCTCCGATCAAACTACATCTCCAGCATAGAGAGAGAGAGAGTAGAGAGAGAGTGGTGGCAGTGGCTGTGGTGGCGGTGGTGGCTATGGTGGCGGTGGTGGCAGTGGCTGTGGTGGCGGTGGTGGCTGTGGTGGCGGTGGTGGTGGTGGTGGTGGTGGTGGTGGTGGTGGCAGCGGAGTGGTGGTGGTGGCAGGGCTAGTGGTGGTGGTGTTACAAATTTACACAATCAGTCCTTTATGTTACAAATTTACACAATCAGTCCTTATTTACAAACCGACTTAACTGGGTTATGATTTTTGGACTGAAATGGCACCTTTCCAGAACGTCGGGGAGGGAAATGGCGCATTTTTGAAAAATGGACTGAAATGGCCAAAGTGACCAAACCACAGGGACGAAAATGGCAGTTAACTCAATAAAGAAATCAATATTGCTTTGTAGCAAAATCTGATTAATTTATGGAACAATAAAAAACACCAACTCTTTTATCAAGTTTCAAAATACACCATCAAAGTTGAACAAAACCTATGAGTTCTCATTTTAGGGACTTTGGGTATGTTTTGCAAAAGTAGCTGGTGCCTGGTGACTAAAAGCTGGTGGCTGAAAGTTGGTAGCTGATAAAAGTAGTTTTTAAAATATATTTAAGTGTTTGACAGAGTAGCTGTAGCTTTTAATAAAATGTATAAAATGACCTAAATGGACATAACTAAAAAAACATAATACTAAACGTAATCACACACATACACACACAACATACGAAGATCGTGTATATATAATCAAAGAATTTGTTTAAAAGATAACTAAGAATTTGATTTTTCGTTATCTTTAGAAAAAAATTTAAAAAGTTGGTGTATTAAAAAGTTAATTATATTTAGAGGTTAAAATAGTCAATTTTACCTAAAAGCTTATAGCTCCTTCTAAAAGATACTAGTATGAGCGTTCAAGCAAAAGTTTCACTAAACAAGACTTTTTATTTAGTATGAGTTTTTTCTTAAAAGTTTAAAACTAAAAGCTAGTAAAAGATTCATGTCAAACATACCCTTTGTCACCCCAAAACTAGTTCAGTACCTACAAAAGAAAGATAGAGACAATATAAATGATTTATTGTTTAAAATTTAATAAAGAGTAAATTACAAAGTTCGTCCTTTATGTATGTCATTTATTACAAAGTATGTCCTTTATCTTTAATAAGCTCAGAAAACATACTTAATGTTTGTAAACCCTTGCGTGTTATGTCCTTTAGCCCTAACTAAGTTATTTTTCATGGTTAAATCTGACCAAGTGAACCCCATATAAGGGTATTTTGGTCATTTTACCCACATAATAATAGATTAAATCTATTTACCCACCATTTAAACTTGACTTTTCACTTTCTTCTTCAGCAAATCTATTTTCACTGTATCAAGCAAATCCAAAACTTTTGTCCATCAACAAATTCCCATGTTTTTTTTTTGTTCAAAGCCATTTGAGTCGGTTCTTCCAAAAGAACCCATTTAAGGCTTTGATTGGTTTTATCAAGAGTCAAAACAAGTCTGGCGACCACAGATCCGTTCATCCAATGCATGCCGGCTACACTTTTGTTTGTTATTTTTGTTTCAAACAAATCAGATCTGATTTTCCCCTCCTTGCTAACAAACCTAGACCCATAATCGATCTCATCTTTCTCTGAATCCCGCTACATCGTGAGCCCGGGCCACCATCTTCTTGTCGGATCTCCACTGCTTCACTCTTCATCGTTGGAATGGATACCTTTCGCAGATAAGAAGGAACAAAGAGTAAGGGTAACAAAAAAAAAAACATCAGTGACAAATGTAACTGGTAACCTGTTCTTTCGGTTACTCCCTGTACACATTAGGAATTTGAACCTGTTCTTTCGGCGACCACATATCCGTTCAGATCTGGATATGTTTGAATCCGGATTGGGGTTTGTTTGGCAGTGATAGAATTAAGTGGGTGGAGGTGGTGGTAGTGGCAGGTGGTGGTGGTCTTCAGGTGGTGATGGCCGGTGAGGGTGGGTGGTGTGGTCCTGATGTTAGAGAGAGAGGGAGGATAGTTGAGATAGAGAGGGTGGTGGAGGTTGTGCAGCAGGAGTGGAGGTGCGGTGGTGGAAGTTCAGTGCTGATGATGGAGGTATGGTGGTGGAGGTGTTGACGGTGGTGGAGGTGCGGTGACAGTGGATGTGTGGAGGTGATGGTGTGTAGATGGTACTGGGTGTGTATGTGTGAGAGAGGTAGAGAGAGAGAGAGAGAGAGGATGAAGGAGAGTTCTGGTCATTGATGTATATATAATATATTTTTTTAAACATAATTATTTATGGTAAAATGTCTAAAATACCCTCATGTTGGATCCACCTAGTCAGATTTAACTATAAAAACTAACTCAGTTAGGGCTAAAGGACATAACACGCAAGGGTTTGCAAACATTAAGTATGTTTTCTGAGCTTATTAAAGATAAAGGACATACTTTGTAATAAATGACATACATAAAGGATGAACTTTGTAATTTACTCTTTAATAAATACGAACACATTTACTCATCAGATACATACCAATCTAAAAGAATTAGGGTCCACCAAAACCTTTGAGAAAGATGGATGCATCATTTGTATAATCAAAGAAATAACATGTTGAAGTATTAGGAACATAGAGGGGAGATTCTTTACAAGATAAACTTCTTGTACAAAGTGTAGGAGAGGATTTCATCCATTGATCTCCCAAGATTAATAGGTAAGATTCAAGTGGTAGCATTTTGGTAAATATCGTGTTCAAATAATTGAGAAAACAAATAGAGAAAATGTATATTGGTCTTTTTTCACTTAAACTCTTTCAACCTTAATTTTCAAATGGCTATAACTTTTTCATAAGTCAATATTTTTTTTTTTAAATTACACCGTACTAGTGATCATTCCATCCTCTTTAATAAAGCAGACTATTGTTATAGTTTTTTGAATTTTTTTACAAGATACGTGATTACAACATCCAATATAAATCTATTACGTGATTACGTGATTTTGAATGCTCATTACGTGTTTACGTGATTTAATTATAGTATTTTATGTGAAACCCACTGAGTGATTATTACACCCTAAACTCTAAACTCATTATGTTATTTTTGAAAACCCATTACGTGATTACGTGATTTCATTATAGTATTTATGTGAAACTTCACTGAGTGATTACGTAATTATGTACTAATTATAACTATAATAAAAAAACAAGCGTGTAATACATAATATTGCATGGAATACCTAAATATTTCAGGTCTAATCACGTATTAAGTATAAATGTAATACAAAACATTAACCAATCAACCTATAATAATCACATAATGTCGTATATTAGAGATTTAATCAAGTAATAAAGCATAAACAATTAAGTTTTTATTGTTGAATGTGTAATCACGTAATAAACATAATTGTAATAACATCAATTATAACAAATCATATTGAATGTGTAATCACGTAATGATTTATATTGAATATGTAAGCACGTGTAATGGTTCGTATTTTCACACTTTCTATTTCTAGAAAGTTTGTATTCATATTTCATTTTAATCTTTGTAATCTCGAGACTTAGATCATAATGGAAATTACATCTTATTCATACTTGTTCATGCTTACACAATCATGGATATGCGTTTTATATACGAAACCAAATCATACTTTATATTCATTTTATGCTCGGAATATTATTCATACACATTCATACTTTACACATGCCTTAAAATGCCCTAAAAACACTTAACATATTAAAAATATTGCATAAATGAACAAACCACCAAACAACAAGGACCAAAAATGCAAAAATTGAAATCTGACATGCCTTACGGACTGTAAGACATAGTCCATACGGTCCGTATAGGTGTATGGCGAGCAGTAATGTGGACAGCTCACAAATTATGACCGTTTTCACCTTTTTCCACCTCCTTTAACCCCCAATCACCTTCCAACTTCTTTAAAACACAACCCTAATCCCCGACTATAAATCTAAGCCTTCCATAATTTGTTTTCACTTTCCACACTCCAAACCTACTCTCAAATACTCAAGAATTCTCAAGAATCTTTGCAACTTTGGGCAGAAAGTTCTAAGTGTTCAAGTGAGCTTTCAACTCACTTCCTTCTCCATTTCTTTTTGTTTTCTTCTTCCAAACCACTTGGATAACCTCTAGGGATGTTACCCAATGTTTACCAAGGTAAACAAAGGTGGTACACCACCATTGTTGAGGTCCAAAGTTGGTTTAAATTATGTTTTTAACAAAGTTTTTATACATTCATCTTATGCAAATGTTTTCTTGAAGTGTAATGTACCAAACCAAGTTCTCAACTAATTTTCATGATTGGGGACCTGAGTTGAGGTTTACTTCTATAGGTATGAGGTTCATATGCCTCTTTACTTTATGTTTCAAAGACCCCAAGTGGTCTCTATGTGAGTAAAAACCAAACCAAGACTTCAACCTTCAATGTAAAAGGGATTTGTGTTATGGTTAAGGTGTGAACAATGGGACTTAGGTTCTACAACTATGATTCCACTTACCTCACTTGATTACTTAGCTAATTAGTTAGTTCACTCCCTAAGTCACCAAACAACTTTCAAGTAAATAAAGTGAACAAACTACACCAAATCTTCAAACACTATCCATGTTTGAAATGCACTCGTCTAGTTTAATTCACTTGGTTGTCTTGGTGAATTAGAAGATTTTATTCTTGTTCTTAGATTCATGATCACCCGAAATCATCCTTGTGATGATTTTGTGCATTGGTGAAATCACAAGGATAAGTGATTTTAATCCTACCTTTGCATGACAATACATGACTAACCTAACATTGAACTACTAACTAAATATATGTGTTTATATACCATACAAACCGAAAATATCATCGAATCATGGTTGAATGTTATGAGTTATGGTAGATATCATCCTTGTTCTTGATTCCTCAAATTGGATTCTAAAGAGTGATTTGGTACCCATGAAAACACACTAAAATATAGTGTCCAAATTAAGTGTTAAGACAAGAAGTGATTTCCTTGTATACAAACTTTCTATTAATTAAAATTCCGAATCCAAATCCATCATCAATTCAACGAACTCACACACCTTAATTTTCCTCATTGTAGGGTAACTTTGGTGTCCAAACCTTCAAGTCTTATCAACTCACGTTTGTGGAAGCTTTGCAAACTGTGAGTATACTTGACCCATTTTTACGTTTTAAATACACTTTGGGTTGCAACATGTATCACTATCGAAATCGCAATCACACATACAATAGTGCTTAATCAAACCCTCAATTCATCAACATGTTATTTGTTATACATGCTAGGATACATTATATGCATGCTATCTATCATTAACTTGAATAAGTCAACCTTAACATGCATAGCACTATAGAAGTAGCACACCGCCCCATTTGTCAGTTCATTGTTAAGGATTCAATCCTTACGGTCTTATGGTTGCGATGATAAGATTACGCTAGTGGATACTTTGGTTTGATTTTTAGTTCACGCAAGCTAGTATGATTCAGATAACTTAGTATACAATTGCATATGGATTTGAGACATTTTCTATATTTATGCTATGTAAACAAACTTGTATGATCACCGACGATTTTGTGTTGAAATATACTTTAATACATGTTGCAAGAAATTGATGACGATACGACAAGAAATTTATTTATTTAGGGTGGACTAGAAACTCACACGAAAAGTTTCTTATGAATTTTGTACTTGTTATGTTTCAATTTGTAATGTGTTGTACTTTCATTTTCAAGACAATGTAACCTTTAGCAATGGAATGAAAATTATTAGTTAAATTATTGTCATCTTTAGTTCGTTTTGATGTTTTGAGCTTTCTCATTTGTCTTACTCCGATGTTCCCACCATCGGTTGGGGTGTGACAGCACGTATCATGTAAATGTTTTTTTAAGAAAACTATAGCAATAGTCTGCTCGAATTAAAGAGAATGAAATGCTCGTTAATACAATGTAATTTAAAAAAAAATATTATCATATGAAAAATATTATAGTTGTTTGAAAATAAAGGGGGAAACTAGTTCAAGGGAGAAAAGACCATCGTACATGTGGAGGAATGACTCGGCTCGGTCATTCCGGGTCGTTCACACCCATGATCTAATAATCTAATAAATATTATTCTAGAATATCCCCATGCAATATACAGATAGAATATCTGTCAAATCTCCAAAGTATTAAGAAGATTTACGTGATCTCCTAAATATGTATCTGATCCTAATACAACTAACATTCCCAAAAAGGGGGAAACTCTAAAGCCACATAAAATATAAGTAGGGAGCAAACTTCAAGGTAAACATTCATTCACTCAACATCATCTCTCTCATACACTTTATTCTCCCACATATAGGGCTGTAAACGAACCGAACGAACACGAACAAGGCCTTGTTCGTGTTCGTTCGTTAAGGAAATAAATGTGTTCACGAACGGTTCATGAACACTTACCGAAAGAGATTTTATGTTCATGTTCGTTCGTTAAGGAAATGAGCGTGTTCGCGAACGGTTCACGAACACAAACGAATACAAATAAATTTGGCGAACTCGATGAAGGATAAAGATAGATGGCCCAGAGAGTAGCACTCGAACTTGAATCTCTTATTGTGGAACGGAGGTCGATCGTATTGGTGGATGTAAATAATGAGAAATGAAAGGGAAATGATGCATAAACAGGGTGAAAGTGGGTTTCCTAGTTTAATTGTTAGGGAAATAAAATAAATAAAAGTTTAATAATATAAAAAGTACAAATAAAATATAAGAAAGTACAAAGATCTTCAATTAAAACACAAGTATACGAACATAAACGAACGCAAATCAACGAATGTTCACGAACACCTTACCGAACATTCACAAACACAATCGAACGAACGAGACCTCTGTTCATGTTCGTTCATTTAACTAATCGAACGAAATTTCTTATTCATGTTCGTTCATTTATTAAACGAACGAACATAAACGAACTTCCCGCCAAACGGTTCACGAATTGTTCGCTGAACTTTCGGTTCGTTTACAGCCCTACCCACATATATTTATTCTCACATTGGAGGGTTGTTACAAGAATAACCCATTCCTGTAACAAGTACTAACAATGTTCTCTTTTGGAGATCGTAGTTCGGACCACTTCCAGTTTAGACATTTCTCAAGGAGACGTTTCCCATGTTCACGTTTCTACAATACCCTTCCCTATTAAATTGCAAAAGACACGTTTGAGGCCATGATTCTCTCCTACACTTCACATGGAATTGTTCCCTTGTACATGATCTCTTATCTAGGAACATAAGTGAAATTGATTGACACATAATGAAAAAGGAAAATCTAAAATCGGAACACAAGTAACACATCAATTTCGTTTGAGTATTAGGAACACAAGTGAAACAGAGTGACACATAATCAAGAAACAAACTTTCTAACAATATTAGGAGACTTTTAAACATGCTACAGATAGGGTTGTAAACGAACTGAACGTTCAGCGGACAGTTCGTGAACCGTTCGGCGGAAAGTTTGTTTTTGTTCGTTTGTTTAGATAATGAACGAACACGAACAAAGGTCTCTTTCGTTCGAATGTGTTTATGAATGTTCAGTAATATATTCGTTTATGTCCATTCATGTACGCTCGTTTACATTCGTTCATGTTCGTTTGTTTATGTTTGTGTTCATGAGCAATTCGCGAACAACTTAAAACCCTTAACAAATCAACACAAACATAAATTTATATTCGATATGTGTTCGCGAACAGTCTACGAACGAACGAACATGGTCTCGTTCATGTTCATTACAGTCCTAGCAGTAGACATACTATTTTAGATTAAAACCCTAAAATCAGAATGCACGAATGAAACCGCATGAACATCATAATAAAACTAAAACTGGTATAAAAAAATAAAATCCAAGGGTATTACAATAGAAATAATAAAACTATCAAAATAATCCATTCGAAAAAAGAAAACCTAAATCTTCAAAACTAACATAATCAACAATTAGATATAGTTTGCTTGAAGGAATTGTACCTATGATTGGGAGAAATCAACAAACAAAAAACGAACAAGGTAGAGAACAATTGATGATTGATTAGAGATACGAAAGAAACAATAGATTAGTAACAAAATCTGACATAACAAACAAAACATTGTTTTATAAAGAAAACGGTTGGCTTCGATCAGGGGAACAAGGAGAATGAGGAAGCAGAGAAATAAAGAAGAAACCTTATTCGCTAAGCCAAAGTTATAAACGGCTTTGATGGGTTATAACCCTTGACCCTATTTATTGTTAATGCGGGTATATATTATCCATTAGTAAAAACAATTAAATTTTGAGTGGAAAACCCTGATGAAAATGTTTCAAAATAGTGGCATGTGTCCCCTAGGTTAGTAGTTTACTAGGTGGTATATAAGTATAGATTAAAAATGCTATGGGGTGAGGCTTGTAACAACCCGCACCTTCGTGTTTGTTACTCTTGCTACACTCGTTACGTCTAGCACCAGAGATTCGGATCATAATGTAACTATATCGCTTACAACGCTTTTTCGCATATATTCGCATACTTTCAACACGCTATATCGCACGTCATAATGCATACACTAACACTAACGATGACATCGCGTGAATAGTTAAGTCGCTCCCATCGATCGTCGTGATACAACGCAATCATGCTAACAATGACATCGCGTGAGTACTTAAGCGGTTCCCATCGATCGTCGTAAAGCGTCGCAAACGCTAGCACAGACTCAAACACAATTACTATGCTATGACCTATTATATATATAATAATAAAATGGAATTGTTGGAGCAATCTACACGCGCACTCGCAGGTGTTAGGGGTCATTTTCTGAGCATATATATCCTGACTAATATTCTGCTTTTTATTGTTTACTCGTGATCGGGATACCGGGTCAGGATATTGGTAACATCCTGGTGCGATATCCTGGTATTAAGTGAATTAACCACGTGCAGATTAAGAGTTACAAGTCGAGAAGACTTCTTCCCCTTAAGACTCGGGCAAATCAGTTGGAATGGAGACGTTGAACCCGAAAGACCTGGTCTACAACGTTCAAATGGGGAATATCCACCGAATCCCGGTTTAGTAGGGTAGTTTGTTAAATTTCTTTTACTATAAATAGATGGATCGGATCAAGTTAAGGCACTCACTTTTCATTCACACAATTCACACTCTAGCTGCTAGCAATCACTACACATAAACACTTGTACTCGAATTGTCTTGTAACACCTAGTTGATCCGCATCACATCCTGCACTGTATCCTGATATTTGAAGTAATAGAAGCACTAGGCAGCTGCGATTGTCAGCTCCCGAGGTTTTGTGCCGGCGATCTAGATTGATCAAGGGCTTTCCTCGTACATCCTGTGTCATCCTTTTACTTTTCCGCTCATTGTTTGATCATAGATACAGCTCTATATCCTGAGTCGTATCCTGAACCTGTTTTTGCAAACAACTTTACTTGAATATTTTCAACACATATTTCTAGCACACTACCTCACTTAACTAATTTGATCACTTAATTGCTTCGGTAATTTTTGACCAAAACAATTTGGCGCCCACCGTGGGGCAAGTGGTGCTATTTTTACTAAAAGCTTTTGCAAAATCGCTATTTGGTTTTCTGTTTTCAAAATTCTTTTCAAAACTGTTTTCAATGGCCTCAAGATCAAACATGAGCTCTTCCACCATGTCTACTACAACCTCTGCAACAATTGGTTCGGTGCTTCCACCACCTCCTCCGAGATCTCGAGCTTCTTCTCAAGGAACTGAAATTCATGTGGCTCGGGATGTTATTCCCACCTGCAATGTCCAGGGATCCGGTCCTGTTTTAGCTTCTAATGAGGAAATTCTAAATTTGTTTGGTAGTGTACAGGAACAGATGAGGCAAGAGCAGGAAACTAATCAGATGCAGATGAGAGAGATACAGCTCTTGAAGTCATGCTCGAGCAGGCCTGCTGAAGATACTGTCACTCCCTTGCAGCCCAGGGCTTTGAACTTCAGTTCTGCAGTTTACACTGAGGATAACCGGGGAAATATTATACCTAGCCATTCTCAGAATCATACTCCTGAGATACCCTCTTCGGTTAGAGTGTCGACTGTGAGAAGCTCAGGATATGCTTCAGGATATGGCCAGAATCCCCAGATCGGTAATGTATCTAATAATAATAATACTCTTGCCACTAACAGTGTTGGATCTTTGCAGGATACAGGTGTGACGTCAGCATTATCTAGGGAGCTTCAGAAGCTAAAAGACATGATATCCAGTGTGCCTGGGGTGGTCCAGCCAATTCCAGAAGTATCCCAGGACAGTCACAGGATATCCCGGTTTGCGCATCCTATCTGTGATGCTGAAATCCCAAAAAGATTTCAAACTCCCAACATGAAGCTCTATGACGGAACTACGGATCCTGAGGAGCATATCGCCCAGTATAGGGAAAGGATGGAAATTAATCCTATTCCCCCAGATCTCAAAGAAGCATGCTTATGCAAGGGTTTCGGCTCTACCGTAACAGGATCAGCCTTAAAATGGTTGTTAAACGTTGCTCCTCACTCAATTACTTCTTTTGCTCATTTAGTTAATCTATTTAATAGTCAATTTTCTTGCAGCCGGAGTTTTGAGAAATTAACCAGTGATCTTTACAGGATAACTCAAGGACCTCAGGAATCCTTGAGGGATTATGTGAATAAGTTTAGCCGGGAATCCTTGGATATCCTGCATCTTGATGTCGCAATAGCTGTGCAGGCTTTCAAGATGGGATTGCAGAAAGATTCTCAATTTTACCAGGATCTTGTAATGAATCCCTGCAGGAATATGGATGAAGCTTGTAACAGGGCATTGAGATACATTTGGCTGGAGGATGACAAAAAGATGCAAGAGAGAATGAATTCGTCCACAACCTATGAGTCAACCAACAGGAAATCAGAATCTTCGTATAAACCATATCGCTCAAAGCCATATGGTAGAAATGATAGCAAAAAAGTCAATGTTGTCGAAGACGAGGATCCTGAGGAGTATCCTGAGCTGTCTGAATATTGTTTTTCTGTTATTATACCTGAATTGATGTATGCTATGCAGGGTTTAGGAGACAAAGCCAGGTGGCCTCGGAAGAATCAACAAAAAGCTGATTGGAAGGATAAGTCCAAATGGTGTGCCTTCCATGAGGATTTCGGACATGTTACCGAGGATTGCATTGCCCTGAGGAAAGAAATAAGTTATCTCTTAAGGAAACGATATCTGAAGGATCTTCTGGGAAGAAAGAAGAATAAGGGTCAGGATACTGAGAAGGATCCTGAACGAGCAGCATCACCTCCTGCGGATGCCAAGATAATTAACTTTATTCAGGAGGATCCGACATTTGTGGGACTTCATATTCTGCTGCTAACAGACATGCGAAGGAGGCTAAGGCCGAAAGAGGAGAAAAGCCGACCAGGATGACGACGCTCACAACTGACAAACTGATCACTTTTGATAGTGACGACAAGGATACTGTTCAGGATCCTCACCATGATGCTCTAGTAATTACTTTATATGTCGCTAACCATTTTGTACGCAGGATACTGGTGGATAATGGCAGCTCCGTCAATATAATCCAACTAGAGACATTGAAAAGGATGAATGTATCTCCGATGGATATCACCTCAAAGTCCACTGTACTTGTTGGTTTCAGTGGGGAAGCCAGGAACACAGTGGGAGAGATAAAGTTGCGAGTATATGTTGAAGGGATCAATTCAATACAACGTTTCTGTTTGATGGACTCCCTATCCTGCTATAACATTATACTAGGCAGGCCATGGATCCATGATATGAAGGCTGTGCCATCAACTTATCATCAGTGCATCAAGATCCCTACCCTTTGGGGGGTTGTCAAGGTTGATAGTGATCAGTAGGAGGCGAAGGAATGTTACTCATCCTCAATGAAATCCTCGACTAAGCCTAATGCAACATAGCAATTAAAGATGCGGGCCCAGGATATCGTGGAGGCTTCGGAGCAGGATGTAAAGAAAATTATCCTGGATCAAGATAATCCGGATATCTCGGTGCTCGTAGGAACCAATATCCCTCAGGATATTGAAAACCAATTAACTAACTTTTTGAAATGCAGGATGTCGACGTTCGCATGGAAACATGAGGATATGACAGGTATTTCCAAGGATATTATAACACATAAGCTTGGTATTGACAGGTCGTTTAAGCCTGTCCAGCAGAAAAGAAGGAAGTTTGCTCCAGAACGAAACATAATTATTTAAGAAGAGGTTGAAAGATTATTAAAGTCCAAGATGATCAGGGAAGTCAAATTTCCCAAATGGCTGGCTAATGTGGTTGTGGTGCAAAAGAAAAACGGGAAATGGATAGTATGTGTGGATTACACCGACTTGAATAAAGCTTTTCCCAAAGACCTGTTTCCTCTACCTCATATTGATTCAATGGTGGATGCTACCGCCGGCCACGAGATGTTAACCTTCATGGATGCCTCTTCAGGATTTCAGCAAATCCAAATGGAACCCTCTGATCAGGAGGATACTGCTTTCATGACACCTACAAGTATTTATTGTTATACTGTTATGCCCTTTGGTTTGAAAAATGTAGGTGCAACATATCAGAGATTGGTGAACATGATGGGGGACACTATGGAGGTATACATCGACGACATGGTAGTAAAGTCTAAAAAGGCAGAGGATCACCTCCAGGATATCAAGGGAGCATTTGATATCCTGGATCAGTATAACATGAAGCTGAATCCTGCTAAGTGCCATTTCGGAGTGGGGGCAGGAAAGTTTCTAGGATATATGGTGACTAAAAGAGGGATAGAGGCAAGCCCGGAGCAGATTAAAGCCATCTTAGATATCAAGTCACCTTCAAACATGAAGGATGTTCAACGATTAACAGGCCGAGTAGCAACGTTGAACAGATTTATTTCAAGATCCTCGGAAAAGTGCAAGGAATTTTATGATATCCTCAAGAAGAATAAGAAGTTCGAATGGGGAGCAAAGCATGAAGCAGCCTCGCAGGATTTGAAGTAGTATCTTTCAACCGCACCCTTATTGATGAAGCCTGAGGATGGCGAACCATTATCCCTGTTGTTTTGGTCAAAAATCACACAAGGATAATGTAACCAAACTTTATGTAAACGGGGTATGATGCTTGGTTAATTATAAAAGTAAAGGATCACTTCTATGAGAAATATGCAAAGACACAATGATTTATACGAGGAAAAAGCCCTTGATCAATGTATGATCTCCGGCATAAAAAACCTCGGGTGATGGCAACTACCGATCACCAACTTCAATATAAGAAAAATATAGTTACAACTTTGGATGATAATGAGATGAGTACAAGGATCACTATAGTTTCGAGTGTCTAAGCGTGTGAGAGTTGTGTTGTGTGTTCTTCCGAATGAGGAAGAGTGTTATATATACAAGTGTAGGTGACCTATTTTAGGTAAAAAGACTAATAATCAGCTCATTACCCCTTTAGAAATAAAAGACAATCTAGCCTAAACTGCCGCCCTTAAATCAAGCTAAGTTTCCATATCCTTTGCAACGTCTATCTTTGATTAAGCTCGTGCTATAATTATGAAGACGCGTCCCTTGATTATGATGCTAAGAGCGTATCCTGCTAGATGTTCCTGCAAAATAATGTTGTATTACGCGAAGGTAACTGTTAGCATGAGGATCCTTTCAATGGTCCATGATCCTGATCCTGAAGTCCTGCTGAGGATCACTGTCTGCCAAAGAAACAAGGATCACTGGTTATGATCACGTATAAGGATCACGTATGATAAAAATCCAGCCCTAACAATTGCCCCCAAAATATAAGGAGTTTATTGTAAATATATGAGTTATATTTTGCTTTGATCTTATCTGCAACGAATGACTCGGATAACTAGCCGTTAATATCGAACTAGCCGTTGCAACCCTTACGTCATAGATGTAACAATCCCTGCAAATCATGATTATAAATAGGAGATAGGGTTAGGATCACTCTGCATTTAAATTCGAGATATCTTCCCTTTATAATCGCTACCGAAGATTGACCAGGTATTCTCTTCTTCTCTCTTTCCTTTCTTCCTTCTTTTGCTCTGTTTTTTCTGCTTTTACTCTGTTTCTGTTCCACCACGAGTATGTTGCTTCGGAATTCTCCACATAAGGATTCCAAGAAGAGCAGTCCCCTAAAAAGCCAAGGGATCATCAAGGACTCTCCTACGGAGAGATGTTGCTTTACTGATGCTCATGTAGACAGGATTCGTCATTGCTTTCCGGCGAATGCTGTTTTCAAATCCTTCACACCTACTGCTTTGAGCGACTTTGTTTCAGACGTCTGGGTGGCCTTTCCTGCTACTCCGTTCACCATAGGGTATTCGTATCCTTTTCCAGCCTTCACCCAATCCTTCTTTTCTTTAACCGGCATATCTTATATCCAAGCTATGCCGGTGATCTGGAGGGTCCTGTATACCTTCGAGAGGATCATCGAGCAGAAGGGAATTGATTTGGGGATGGCAGAGTTGGCCGCACTTTATGATCTTACCACGTTCGGTTCTTGCCGATATCTGCTAAAACGAAAAGCTGGGGAGGATCACCCTGTCTTCAAGGTTACTAAGAATGACACAAACTGGAAGCGTCACTTTTTCTTTGTTAGAAGGGATACCATCCCAGATGGGAAGGATCTGCCCAAGGAATGGGCCACTCATGGTAGGGTAGAGGATCCTGGAAGGATCACTATCAGGCTTGTCTCATACGATGAGGATCACTAACGTCTTTTTTGTTTTGTGCAGCTATATCCATTGCTTATCTTAAGTTAACCCCTGCTGCAAGAGAAAGAGTCTTAGCTTTTAAAAAGCTTAATCCTGAGGTCAGAAGTTTCCAAGTCACCGTCCAAGATTCACAGGAAGTATCCTCCGCATCTGCCACTATGTCAAGTAAGTATCCTTGTAAAAAATAAGTTATATGCTAGATTGTTTAATTAGTAAGGGAACTTATCTTGTTTTGATTGTGTAGGTGTTGGGAAGTCTGCCAAATCTGCCAAGTCTGCCTCCAAGTTAGGGATAGATGATCTCACCAACGTCAAGTCTTCGAGGAGAAAGACTTCTGCTGCCAGTCCCTCCGCTTCAGCCCCTAAAGCACCCATTAGCGGTAAGGGAAAGAAGAGGAAGACTTCTGAAGATCTCCATGGATTTCCTCTGCTTCGCCAACAGTTTCTCGACTATGTCAATGAGGTAAGGATCACTGCCCCTGTTGGTTATCTTTATTGAATATCCTGCTTGCATATCCTGCTTTTTTTGAGGATCACTTGATCCTGAACTTACCTTTTTTCTCTTTTGCAGAAACTTGCTGAGATTGAGACCTACCTTGGCCACGTCGAGGATCAGGAGAGCCAAATCGCCGACCTCCAACAAATGGGCGTGTTAAAGGATCTCAAGATAGCCGATCTTGAGAAGGAACTCCGGGCTACAAAGGATGAGGCTGCTCAAAGGCTAAATGACATGGATGGCGAGAAGCAGGAGATCATCCAGGATGCCAAGGTCTCTGCCGCAACTGCTATGTACAAGATAAAACTACAAATGGCTGCGGAGGCTCAGGATCCTGCCTTTGACAAGAGCTCATGGGACGTGGAGGGTTGGAAGGCAAGATTGGCAGAGCTGGAGGATGAGGACGAAGCAGAGGAGATCCCAATGCTGGAGGGCGGTGATGCTGACAAGGATCAGGGTGGAGAAGCTGGTGGTGATGGAGCAGCAAAGGTGTGAGCTGCTGGATTGGGCGATGATGGATATTTCGAGACTAGGTCGGAGCCCAATTTTTTAGGATTGGTAGTGGTTTTTTGTGGTTGTTGATGGTTTGTGAACAATTTATGGTCTGTAATCTTTGAACAATAGTTTTTAGGGTAAAGGATCCTGGATCCTTCGAACAATAGGTAGGATTACAAAAGGTGGAGGGATCCTCTGTTTGGGGGATGAAGCCTTTGTGATCCTGCCGCTTTTACTTTCCTGTACCTGCTAAGACCGCATAGACAATGGACACCCTTTGCCAACCCATGTGGACGGGCCACGTTTTGCTGGTAGAAACGTGGGTTGGCAATTTTGACAACTTTTGAAGGGTTAATCCTTTCGTTAATAAATAAAATCTTAAATTTTTGTCGCTTATCTTGTGTTATTATCCTTTATTTATCTTTTTATTTTCCAGTTTGTTTTAGAAACATATTTGTTAGAGTAACGAGAGTTGAGCAAACCATGTTCAAGAAATTTAGGATATGATCCTGGATCAAATATCCTATAATCGAAAATTTTCAAGGTAGTTTATTTTAAGGATCATAGGTTCAGTTGTCAAGGTCTAAAGGTTATTCAAATGAATAATGAAATTAAAAAATAGTTAAGGATCATACCTGAGGATCCAAGTTAGGATCCTAACCTTTACTCGGGATAATCATAAGTAAGACTTTAATGGATAATAAGGATTAAGGATCCTTAATTGTTTAATCTTCGAAATCCTGAAAAATGAAACATATCTTGGGACTAAGCCATTGTAAAAGATAAATTAGTAGCTGGGGACATGCCCAAAGGATAACTGAGGATGATCCCGGAGGATCACTGGGGACAAGCCCAAAGGATAACTGGGGACAAGCCCAAAGGATAACTGGGGACAAGCCCAAAGGATCGTATGTAAACTGGAGTATGGCCCTTACTTGCGACTATCCAAACTTAGTGACATGAAAATGTCAAAACCTTAGCTAACGTGAAAACGTTAGAAACCTTAGGAACGGATGTATGGTACGTCTACCATTATACAGAGGATCCTGGGTATAGCCAGTACGATGAGGTTGTCAGCCCCGGAAGTGGGTACTGGTCCCAAAGACGTGAACTATATCAGGATCATCGTGCGCTGCTGGCGGAAACTGGGGATAATCCCAAGGATAACTGGGGACAAGCCCAAGGATCTGCGTTGCTTTTGAAGATTCCTGACGATATGCCGTAGATACCTGAACTATCATAACTCAAATGGTTCGTGAGAAGAGGATGAAGGATACAGGATCCTTATCCTTTAGTAAAAAGTAAGGAAATGTAATAGTTTTAGGACAAGCACATTACCAGAGTAAGGATCACTAATATTATCGAGATCCTTCAAGGATACTTCAATATAAGGATCACATGTTTGAAGGATCATGTTCACATGAAATATCTCTTTAAGTGAACAGCATTCCAGGCTCTTGGTAATAAGTTTCCTTCCATAGTTAGCAATCTGTATGCCCCCTTTCCTGCTTCAGCTTCAATCAAGTAAGGGCCTTCCCATTTTGGTGCTAATTTCCCATCAGCAGGATTGATGGTGTTTTGGAATGTTTTTCTCAACACCATATCTCCGACTTGGAACTTCCTTATCCTAACATTTTTGTTGTAAGCACCAGCCATTCTTTGTTGGTAGCTTGCCATCCTTATCCTAGCCAGATCCCTGATTTCCTCAATAGTATCCAAATCCTGAGCCAGGATTGTAGTATTTTCTTCAGGATCACGTGCACTTGTTCTAGCAGTTGGGATCACCATTTCTGTTGGGATCACTGCTTCTGCCCCAAATACTAAAGAAAAGGGTGTTTGACCAGTGGCATTCTTGGGAGTTGTTCTATCAGCCCATAGCACATAAGGTAATTCCTCTGCCCATTTTCCTTTCTTGGATCCCAGCTTCTTCTTCAGATTGTTGATGATGATCTTGTTGGATGATTCTGCTTGGCCATTGGCTTGTGGATGAACTGGTGTTGATGTTATCATTTTGATTCCCCAACTGTCACAAAAGTTAGTAGTTCTGCTTCCAATGAATTGGGAACCATTATCACATACAATTTCAGAGGGAATGCCAAATCTAGTTATAATGTTTCTTTTGATAAAGGATATAACTTCTTTTTCTCTGACTTGAGCAAAAGCTTCAGCTTCTATCCATTTAGAGAAGTAGTCAGTCATGGCAAGCATAAATACTTTTCCACCAGGTGCTTTAGGGAGCTTGCCAACTATATCCATCCCCCATCTCATGAATGGCCAAGAGGATGGTATGGGGTGTAGCAATTCAGCTGGTTGATGAAGGATATTGCTGTGTCTTTGACAAGGATCACATTTCCTAGCATATTCTACAGCATCCCTTTTCATGGTTGGCCAGTAGTATCCTGTTCTAAGGATCCTTGAGAACAATGCCCTGCCCCCAGTGTGGTTTCCACAATCTCCTTCATGGAAGTCTCTCAACACTTCTTCAATTTCAGGATCCTCAATACATTTTAAATATGGTCCTGCAAGGGATCGTTTATATAGCACATTATTTAAGATTGTAAATTGAGATACCTTGATCCTGAAAGCTCTAGGATTTTCTCCCATTGGAATCTCTCCGTCTTGCAAGTATTTCATGATTGGTGAGACCCATGATCCTGCATAAGATTGAGCTTCTTCACTAGGGATTACTGCAGTATCCTCTTCTATTTCCATGGCCACTTGATTTTCAATAGCAGGAGCCAGGATATGGATGATAGGGATTGTTTTGGTCAAAAATCACACAAGGATAATGTAACCAAACTTTATGTAAACGGGGTATGATGCTTGGTTAGCTATGAAAGTAAAGGATCACTTCCGTGATAAAGATACAAAGACACAGTGATTTATACGAGGAAAAAGCCCTTGATCAATGTATGATCTCCGGCATAAAAAACCTCGGGTGATGGCAACTACCGATCACCAACTTCAATATAATAAAAATGTAGTTACAACTTCGGATGATAATGAGCTGAGTACAAGGATCACTGAGTGTCTAAGTGTTGAGAGTTGTGTCGTATGTTGTGTGTGTTCTTCCGAATGAGGAAGATGGGTATTTATACATGTGTAGGTAACTTATTTTAGGTAGATAGACCACTAATCAGCTCATTACCCCTTTAGAAATAAAGATAATCTAGCCTAAATTGCTGCCCTAAGATCAAGCCATGTTTCCATATCCGGCACAACGTTCATCTTCAATTCAGCTCTTGCCATATTTGTAAAAGCGCGTCCCTGGATCATGATATGTAGGGCATATCCTGCTAGATATTCCTGCAAAATAATATTGTAGTAATCGAAAATGACCGTTAGTACTAGGATCACCTCAACGTCCCGTGATCCTGATCCTGAGGTCCGGCTGAGGATCACTGCCTGCCAAAGAAATAAGGATCACTGGTTAGGATCACGTATAAGGATCATTCATAGTAAAAATCCAGCCCTAACAATTGCCCCCAAAATATAAGGAGTTAATTGTAAATAGATGAGTTATATTTTGTTTTGAGCTTATCTCTAACGGACGATTCCGGTTTACTAGCCGTTGTACATGGACTAGCCGTTAGGATATTTACGTCACTGATGTGACAATCCCTGCGGATCATCATTATAAATAGGAGATAGGGTTAGGATCATTTTGCATTTAAATTCGAAGTATCTTCCTTTATAATCGTCACCGAAGACTCTTGATCAGGTATCATCCTCCTCTTTCTCTTCTTTGCTCTGTTCTTTCGTGCTTTTACTCTGTTTTCATCTCGAATATGCTTCTTCGGAATTCACCGCACAAAGGCTCTAAGAAGGATAGTCCCTTGAAAAGCCAGGGGATTATCAAGGATTCTCTCGTGGAGAGATGCTGCTTTACTGATATCCACATAGACAAGATTCGCCATTGTTTCCCAGCGAATGTTGTTTTCAAACCCTTTGATCCTACTGCTTTGAGCGATCTTGTCTCAGATGTCTGGGTGGCTTTTCCTGCTACTCCCTTCCTCATCGGGTATTCATATCCTTTTCCGATGTTCACCCAATCTTTCTTTTCTCTTACCGGCATCTCATATATCCAAGCTATGCCGATGATCTGGAGGGTTCTATATACCTTCGAGAGGATCATCGAGCAAGAAGGGATTGATTTGGGGATGTCAGAGTTAGCTGAACTTTATGATCTCACCACCTTTGGTTCTCACCGGTACTTGTTGAAACGGAAAGCTGGGGAGGATCATCCAATTTTCAAAGTGACCAAGAATGATGCCAACTGGAAACGTCGGTTTTTCTTTGTTAAGAGGGATTCCATCCCGGATGGGAAGGATCTGCCCGAGGAATGGGTCACTCATGGTAGGGTAGAGGATCCTTGAAGGATCACTATCAGTCCTGTCTCGTATGATGAGGATCACTGATATCTTTTCTTTTTTGTCTTTTTATGCAGCTATCTCCGTTGCTCATTTAGACTTGACCCCTGCTGCCAAAGAGAGAGTGTTAGCTTTCAAGAAGCTTGATCCTGAAGTTCGAAGTTTCCAGGTTATTATCCAAGATTCTCAAGAGATATCCTCTGCATCTGCCACAATGTCAAGTAAGTATCCTCATAGAAAATAAGTTTTATGTGAAAGTATTTAATTTAACAAGGGAACTTATCTTGTTTTTGAATGGTGTAGGTGCCGGAAAGTCTGCCAGGTCTGTTAAATCTGCCTCCATGTTTGGGATAAGTGACCTTGCCAATGTCACGTCTTCTAAGAAGAAGAAGGCTCCTGCTGCCAGCCCTTCAGTCTCAGCCCCTAAAGCTCCTGCCCGAGGCAAAGGGAAAAAGAGGAAGGCTTCAGATGACCTTCAAGGATTTCCTCTTCTCCGTCAGCAATTCCTTGACTATTTTGATGAGGTTAGGATCACTGCCCCTGTTAATTGTCTTCGACAAGTCCGAGGATCACATGTGTCTGATGTTGCTTTCCTGTTGTCTTCTTTAGAAATTCTCCGAAATGGAGACTTACGTCAATCAGGTTGAGGATCAGGATCGTCAAATTGCTGACCTTCAACAGACGTGTGGGCTGAAGGATCTTAAGATTGCCGATCTTGAGAAGGAGATCCGGGCAGTCAAAGATGAGGCTGTTAAAGCGTTGATCAAGTTTGATTATGAGAAGCATGACATTACCCACGACGCTAAGGTCTCTGCTGCGGTAACCATGTACAAGATACAACTGCAGATGGCTACGGAGGCTCAGGATCCTTCCTTTGACAGGAGCACATGGGATGTTGAAGGTTGGAAGGCGAGGCTAGCAGAATTGGAAGATGACGATGATGCTGAGGACATCCCAATGCTGGAGGGAGGTGATGCTGGCAAGGATCAAGGTGAAGATGCTGGTGGAGATGGAGCAGCAGAGAAGTAAGCTGCATGATTGGGCGATGATGGATATTGTTGACTAGGCCGGAGCCCAATTTTTTAGGTTTTTGGTAGTGGTTTGTGGTTGATGGTTTGTGAACAATTATGGTTTGTAATTTCTGGACAATAGTTTTTTAGGGTTAAGGATCCTGGATCCTTTGAACAATAGGTAGGATTACACATGGTGGAGGGATCCTCTGTTTGGGGGATGAAGCCGTTGTGATCCTGCCGCCTTCTAATTTCCCTGCAATACTTTTGAACCTATTATCATGGACACCCTTTACCTACCCCAGCGGACGGGCCACGTATTGCTGGTAGAAGCTTTGGGTAGGTAATTTTGACAACTTTTTTGAAAGGGTTAATGATCCTTTGGTTTAATAATATAACTTCAATCTTTCTGGCTTATCTTGTGTTGTTATCCTTTTTGATTTTCAATTGTTCTGACACATGTTTGTTTGAAAAGTTTGAGCAAATTATGTTTAAGAAATTTAGGATATGATCCTGGATCAAATATCCTATAATCGAAAGTTTCCAAGATAGTTTATTTTAAGGATCATAGGTTCAGTTGTCAAGGTCTAAAGGTTATTCAAATGAATAATGAAATTAAAAGTAGTTAAGGATCATACCTGAGGATCCAAGTTAGGATCCTAACCTTTAATCGAAATTACCATAGGTAAAACTTTAATGGATAATAAGGATTAAGGATCCTTAATCGTTTAACTTCGAAAACCTGAAAAAATGGAATATAACTTGGGACTAAGCCAATATAAAAGATAAGTTAGTAACTGGGGACAAGCCCAAAGGATAACTGATGATGATCCCGGAGGATCACTGGGGACAAGCCCAAAGGATAACTGGGGACAAGCCCAAAGGATAACTGGGGACAAGCCCAAAGGATCGTATGTAAACTGGAGTATGGCCCTTTCTGGCAACTATCCAAACTTAGTGACATGAAAATGTCAAAACCTTAGCTAACGTGAAAACGTTAGAAACCTTAGGAACGGATGTATGGTGCGTCCACCATTATACGTAGGATCCCAAGTATAGCCAGTACGATGAGGTCGCCAGCCCCGAAAATGGGTACTGATCCCAAAGACATGAACTATATCAGGATCATCGTGCGCTGCTGGCGGAAACTGGGGATAATCCCAAGGATAACTGGGGTTGGACCCGAGGATCTGTGATGCTTTTGAAGATCTTTGATGATATGCTGGAGATACCTGAACTATCATAACTCAAATGGTTTGTGAGTAGAGGATGAAGGATACATGATCCTTATCCTTAGGCAAAAGGTAAGAAAATGCAATAGTTTTAGGATAAGCATATTACCTGAGTAGGGATCAACGATATCTCCAGGATCCTTCAAGGATATTTCAATGTAAGGATCACATGCAGGAGGGATCATGTTCACATGAAATATTTCTTTAAGTGAACAGCATTCCAGGCTCTTGGTAACAAGTTTCCTTCCATGGTTAGCAACCTGTATGCCCCCTTTCCTGCTTTAGCTTCAATCAAGTAGGGACCTTCCCATTTTGGTGCTAGCTTCCCGTCAGCAGGATTGATGGTGTTTTGAAATGCTTTTCTCAACACCATATCTCCGACTTGGAACTTCCTTATCCTGACATTCTTGTTGTAGGCACCAGCCATCCTTTGTTGGTAGCTTGCCATTCTTATCCTAGCTAGATCCCTGTTTTCCTCAATAGTATCCAAATCCTGAGCTAGGATTGTAGCGTTTTCTTCAGGATCACGAGCACTTGTTCTAGCGGTTGGGATCACCATCTCTGTTGGGATCACTGCTTCTGCCCCAAATACTAAAGAGAAAGGTGTTTGGCCAGTGGCATTCTTGGGAGTTGTCCTATCAGCCCATAGCACATAAGGTAACTCCTCTGCCCATTTTCCTTTCTTGGATCCTAGCTTCTTCTTCAGATTGTTGATGATGATCTTGTTGGATGATTCTGCTTGACCATTGGCTTGTGGATGAACTGGTGTTGATGTTATCATCTTGATTCCCCAACTGTCACAAAAGTTAGTGGTTCTCCTTCCAATGAATTGAGAACCATTATCACATATAATTTCAGAGGGGATGCCAAATCTGGTTATAATGTTTCTTTTAATGAAGGATATGACTTCCTTTTCTCTGACTTGAGCGAAGGCTTCAGCTTCTATCCACTTGGAAAAATAGTCAGTCATGGCAAGCATAAATACTTTTCCACCAGGTGCTTTAGGGAGCTTGCCAACTATATCCATTCCCCATCTCATGAATGGCCAAGAGGATGGTATGGGGTGTAGTAATTCAGCTGGTTGGTGAAGGATATTGCTATGTCTTTGGCAAGGATCACATTTCTTAGCATACTCTACAGCATCCCTTTTCATGGTTGGCCAGTAGTATCCTGTTCTAAGGATCCTTGAGAATAATGCCCTGCCCCCAGTGTGGTTTCCACAATCTCCTTCATGGAAATCCTTCAACACCTCTTCAATTTCAGGATCCTCGATACATCTCAAATATGGTCCTGCAAGAGATCGCTTATATAATACATTATTCAGAATTGTGAATTGAGATACCTTAATCCTGAAAGCTCTAGGATTTTCTCCCATCGGGATCTCCCCGTGTTGCAAATATCCCATGATCGGTGAGATCCATGATCCTGAATTAGGTTGGGCTTCTTCACTAGGGATCATTGCAGTATCCTCTTCTATTTCCATGGCCACCTGTTTTTCAATAGCAGGAGCCAGGATATGGATGATAGGGATACTTATATCTTCTGGAATCTTCAAAGATGATCCTAGGTTGGCCAATGCGTCAGCTTCCGTGTTATCCTCCCTTGGTACCTGTGTTAAGCTAAAAGAAACAAAAGAGAGTGCCAATTCTTTGACTATCTCTAAATATTTGGTTAGTTTTTCACCTTTAACAGCATAGGATCCATTAAAGTGATTGGTGATCAATAATGAATCTACATATACTTCGAGATATTTTACCCCCATATCCTTAGCAATTTGTAAGCCAGCAATTAAGGCTTCATACTCAGCCTCATTGTTAGTTGCCTGGAACTCACAAGCTATAGAGTGGGGTATTATGTCCCCCTGTGGCGATTTTAGTAGGATCCCTAGCCCTGTGCCTTTGATATTTGAGGATCCGTCGGTGTGTAGTATCCAAGGATCCTTGGTCTCATCCAGCTGCTGGACCTCCAATTCTGCTCCCTTTTGTAGATCACTACTGAAATCAGCCACAAAGTCAGCTAGTGCTTGAGATTTAATTCAGGATCACTAGGGTCCAAGAGGATTTCATCTACATCTTGTTCCCTTGCCTCCAAGACGTTCCTCGGAGGATACTGTAATTGCTATTGCTCCCTTGGCTTCGAGGTTGGCTTCATGGATGAGGTATAGCAATCCTTAGCTTCCTGCTGGTCACTGTCGATCTTGATTATCCCCCATGGGCTAGGGAGCTTCACACATTGATGGTAGGTAGATGGAACTGCTTTCATGTCATGTATCCAAGGCCTGCCAAGGATAACGTTGCAACAAGATAAACAGTCAATAACACAAAATTTTTGGTAATTATGTAATCCTTCCACGTAGATTGGGAGTTTGATGTCCCCCAGAGTTTTCTTCGTTTCTCCACTGAATCCTACAAGCACGGAGGATCTTGGTGTGATGTCTGATTCTGGGATTCCCATCTTCTTCAAGACATCAAGCTGGATTATGTTCACTGAGCTCCCTCCATCGATAAGGATCCTGCGGACAAAATGGTTAGAGATAAAGAGAGTGATAACTAAACTATCATGATGAGGATCCTGGATGTTGATGCGATCATCCTCATCAAATGTTATCATCTTTCCTTCTGAGACGCTTGAGGTTCTAATAGGCCTTTCTCCATTATCCATTTTTGATTCTTTTGCATGTCTTTTGGCCGCTGAGAAGGATGTTCCACAAATGTCTGATCCTCCGGATATGAAGTTAATCACTTGTGCATTTGCCGGAGGTGCTGGAGCCTTTTCAGGGATCCTTTCAGGATCCTGGGTCCTTTGCTTTTTTCTTCCCAACAATTCCTTTAGATGCCCCTTGCTTAGCAGGTATCCAATTTCTTTTCTTAAGGCTATGCAATCTTCAGTTAGATGGCCGAAATCCTCATGGTATGCACACCATTTGGACTTGTCTTTAGTCCCGGATGGTTTATCATTCTTCCTGGGCCACCTAGCCTTTTCACCTAGATTCTGCATTGCAAGGATTAGTTCGTGATTGTCAACGGAAAAACAATATTCTGAGATTGGAGGATATTCTTCATCATCCTCTTCTTGGTCGACAGCATGCACATTCTTGTTCTCGTTTCTATGGTAGGATTTGAACTGGTTGTTTTTGAAGGAGGATCCTTGCTTATCTTGTTTTGAGGATCCTACTTGTCTCTCCTGGATCCTCTTGTCATCCTCTAGCCGGATAAACCTGAGTGCTCGAGTTCTTACTTCATCTAAATTCCTGCAAGGTGTCATAACAAGATCATCATAGAATAATGAATCCTTAAGAAGTCCCATTTTGAAGGCTTCAACAGCCGTAGCCATATCCAAGTTGGGAATATCCAAGGATTCTTTACTAAATTTAGTTATATAATCCCTTAATGATTCATTATCATTTTGAGTTATCCTGTACAAATCACTGGTTAATTTTTCAAATTTTCTACTACAAGAGAATTGGTTATTGAATAAATTAACTAAATTAGCAAATGAAGTAATAGAGTAAGGGGGAAGACTTAGCAGCCACTTAAGAGCTGATCCAGTTAGAGTGGATCCAAATCCTTTACATAGGCATGCTTCCTTTAACTTTTCTGGGATAGGATTGATTTCCATCCTTTCCCTGTATTGTGCTATATGCTCCTCTGGATCCGTCGTGCCATCATACAGCTTCATGGTAGGGATATGGAACCTTTTGGGCACCTCTGCATCACAAATCGGTGGTGCAAAGCGTGATACCTTGTGGCTTCCATCTGCAATCTCTGGGATAGGCTTGACTACCCCTGGAATACTTGAGATCATGTCCTTTAGTTTCTGTAATTCCCTGGCCATAGCGTGATTGGTACCTGTATCCTGCATGAATCCATGGTTAGTGGTAGGATAATTGTTTAAAGTGTTACCTCCCATTGGGTTCAAGTTAGGGAATCCGTATTGCTGGGATTCTGGAATAACGGAGGGACCAGTGGAAGCAATGGTCTGCATTGGAATGAAGTCCCCTTGATGGACATCTAGATTCCCTGCTTGCAAACTTTTTAGGGATCCTGGCATCTGTAAGGATCCTGGTATCTGGGATGATCCTGGAACGAAGGAGGATCCTTGAACCTGGGATGATCCTGGAACAAAGGAGGATCCTTGGCCCTGGAACGATCCTGGAATAAAGTAGGATCCTTGAAACTGCTGTGCCCCCGGATAGGCTCCCGGATTCATGAAGGATCCCATATACTGAGGATAGGATCCTGCTGGCTGAAAATACGAGCCCGATGTCTGAGTCATTGCTGCTGACTTGAGATGTAATCCTCTCGTCTCCCCTGTGATCTGTACGTCTGGGATCCCTGATGGCTGAGAGGTGACCATTGGAGTCTCAAAACTCAAGGATTTTGGCATCAGTGGGGAATGATCCTCTGCCGCTTTCTTTTGTCTTTTGAGATCTCCAATCTCCCTGAGGATCCTGTCATTAGTTTCATCCTGCCGCTGCATACGATCCTTCATCTGCAAAATTAAAGCAAACACATCACTAGTACTGGGAATAGAAGAATTCATAGCAGAAGAAGATGGAGGTTTAGAGAAAGAAGGGGTTGGTCTCTTCTCAGCATTTCTCTGGGATCCTGCCGGTGGAGGAGGTAGAGTGGTTTGTGCTGAGGTGACTGCAGACATCGCCGTGGAAGTGTTCTTCAATGATGAAGCCATGTAACTCTTTGAAATGATTTTGAACAAAGGATTTTCTTTATGAATGAAGCACCAATTGCCCCACGGTGGGCGCCAAACTGTTTTGGTCAAAAATCACACAAGGATAATGTAACCAAACTTTATGTAAACGGGGTATGATGCTTGGTTAGCTATGAAAGTAAAGGATCACTTCCGTGATAAAGATACAAAGACACAGTGATTTATACGAGGAAAAAGCCCTTGATCAATGTATGATCTCCGGCATAAAAAACCTCGGGTGATGGCAACTACCGATCACCAACTTCAATATAATAAAAATGTAGTTACAACTTCGGATGATAATGAGCTGAGTACAAGGATCACTGAGTGTCTAAGTGTTGAGAGTTGTGTCGTATGTTGTGTGTGTTCTTCCGAATGAGGAAGATGGGTATTTATACATGTGTAGGTAACTTATTTTAGGTAGATAGACCACTAATCAGCTCATTACCCCTTTAGAAATAAAGATAATCTAGCCTAAATTGCTGCCCTAAGATCAAGCCATGTTTCCATATCCGGCACAACGTTCATCTTCAATTCAGCTCTTGCCATATTTGTAAAAGCGCGTCCCTGGATCATGATATGTAGGGCATATCCTGCTAGATATTCCTGCAAAATAATATTGTAGTAATCGAAAATGACCGTTAGTACTAGGATCACCTCAACGTCCCGTGATCCTGATCCTGAGGTCCGGCTGAGGATCACTGCCTGCCAAAGAAATAAGGATCACTGGTTAGGATCACGTATAAGGATCATTCATAGTAAAAATCCAGCCCTAACAGGGATACTTATTGTTTTGGTCAAAAATCACACAAGGATAATGTAACCAAACTTTATGTAAACGGGGTATGATGCTTGGCTAATTATGAAAGTAAAGGATCACTTCTGTGATAAAGATGCAAAGACACAATGATTTATACGAGGAAAAAGCCCTTGATCAATGTATGATCTCCGGCATAAAAAACCTCGGGTGATGGCAACTACCGATCACCAACTTCAATATAAGAAAAATATGATTACAACTTCGGATAGTAATGAGCTGAGTACAAGGATCACTATTGTTTTGAGCGTCTAAGTGTGTGAGAGTTGCGTTGTATGTCGTGTGTCCCCCCTTCCAAATGATGGAGAGTGGTATTTATACAAGTGTAGGTGACCTATTTTAGGTAAAAGGACTAATTATCAGCTCATTACCCCTTTAGAAATAAAAGACAATCTAGCCTAAATTGCCGCCCATAAATCAAGCCATGTTTCCATATCCTGTGCAACGTCTATCTCCGATTAAGCTCTTTCCATAATTGTGAAGACGTGTCCCTTGATCATGATGCTTAGAGCGTATCCTGCTAGATATTCCTGCAAAAATAACATTGCATTAAGCGAAGATGATCGTTAGTATGAGGATCCTATAATGTCCCATGATCCTGATCCTAAAGTCCTGCTGAGGATCACTGTCTGCCAAAGAAACAAGGATCACTGGTTAGGATCACGTGTAAGGATCACCTATAATAAAAATCCAGCCCTAACAATTGCCCCCAAAATATAAGGAGTTTATTGTAAATTGACGAGTTATATTTTGTTTCGATCTTATCTCCAACGGGCGACTCCGAATAACTAGCCGTTACACATGGACTAGCCGTTGCGATCATTACGTCATAGATGTGACAATCCCTGCAGATCATGATTATAAATAGGAGATAGGGTGAGGATCAGTTTGTATTTAAATTCAGGATATACTCCCTTTATATTCTCCACCGAAGATTGATCAGGTATTCTCCTCTTCTCTCTTTCCTTTCTATATTCTCTTTGCTCTGTTTTTTGCTCCGTCTCTGTTTCTGTTCCGTCACAAACATGTTGCTCCGGAATTCTCCACACAATGATTCCAAGAAGGATAGTCCCCTAAAAGGCCAGGGGATTATCAAGGATTCCCCTACGGAGCGATGTTGCTTTACTGACGTTCACGTAGACAGAATTCGTCATTGCTTTCCGGCGAATACTGTTTTCAAATCCTTCGTTCCTACAGCTTTAAGCGACTTTGTTTCAGATGTTTGGGTGGCTTTTCCTGCTACCCCGTTCACCATAGGGTTTTCATATCCTTTTCCAGACTTTACCCAGTCTTTCTTTTCCTTAACCGGCATTTCTTACATCCAAGCTATGCCGATGATCTGGAGGGTTTTGTATACCTTCGAGAGGATCATCGAGCAGGAAGGGATTGATCTGGGGATGGCGGAGTTGGCCAATCTTTATGATCTCACCACATTTGGTTCTCACCGGTATTTGTTGAAACGGAAAGCCGGGGAGGATCATCCTGTCTTCAAGGTCACTAAGAACGATACAAACTGGAAGCGTCGCTTTTTCTTTGTTAGGAGGGATTCCATCCCAGATGGGAAGGATCTGCCCAAGGAATGGGCCACTCATGGTAGGATAGAGGATCCTGGAAGGATCACTATCAGCCCTGTCTCATATAATGAGGATCACTAATATCTCTTTCTATCTCTTGTGCAGCTATATCCATTGCTCATCTGAAATTAAGCCCTGCTGCAAAAGAGAGAGTCCTAGCTTTTAAAAAGCTTAATCCTAAAGTCAGAAGTTTCCAAGTCACCGTCCAAGATTCTCAAGAAGTATCCTCTGCATCTGCCACTATGTCAAGTAAGTATCCTTATAGAAAATAAATTATATGTAGGATTGTTTGATTAATAAAGCAACTTATCTTGTTTTTTGATTGTGTAGGTGCTGGAAAGTCTGCCAGGTCTGTCAAATCTGCTTCTAAATTTGGGATAGATGATCTCACCAACGTCAAGTCTTCGAGGAAGAAGGCTCCTGCTGCCAGTCCTTCAGTTTCAGCCCCCAAGGCACCTATCCGGGGCAAGGGAAAAAAGAGGAAAACCTCTGAAGATCTCCAAGGATTTCCCCTCCCCCGTCAGCAATTCCTTGACTACGTGAATGAGGTAAGGATCACTGCCCCTGTTGGTTATCTGTTTCGAATATCCTGTTTGTGTATCCTGTTTCTTTGAGGATCATCCGGTTCTGAACTTACCTTATTTCCCTCTTTGCAGAAACTTGCCGAGATCGAGACCTATCTTGGCCATGTTGAGGATCAAGAGAGCCAGATTGCCGACCTTCAACAAATGGGCATGCTTAAGGATCTCAAGATAGCAGATCTTGAGAAGGAACTCCGGGCCACGAAGGATGAGGCTGCTCAGAGGTTGATCGATATGGATAACGAGAAGCAGGAGATCACCCAAGATGCCAAGGTCTCCGCGGCAATTGCTATGTACAAGATACAACTTCAGATGGCTGAGGAGGCTCAGGATCCTAGCTTTGACAAAAGCTCGTGGGATGTTGAAGGTTGGAAGGCAAGGCTGGCGGACCTGGAGGACGAGGATGAGGCTGAGGAGATCCCCATGCTGGAAGGTGGTGATGCTGAGAAGGATCAAGGTGGAGATGCTGGTGGTGATGGAGCAGCAGAGGTGTGAGCTGCTGGATTGGGCGATGATGGATATTCTTGACTAGGCCGGAGCCCAATTTTTAGGTTTGGTAATGGTTTTTTGTGGTTGTTGATGGTTTGTGAACAATTATGGTCTGTAATCTTCGAACAATAGTTTTTAGGGTTAAGGATCCTGGATCCTTTGAACAGTAGGTAGGATTGCAAAAGGTGGAGGGATCCTCTGTTTGGGGGATGAAGCCTTTGTGATCCTGCCGCTTTTAATTTCCTGCACAATGCTAAGACCGCATAGACAATGGACACCCGTTGCCAACCCATGTGGACGGGCCACGTTTTGCTGGTAGAAACGTGGGTTGGCAATTTTGACAACTTTTTGCAAGGGTTAAAGATCCTTTTGCTAATAATATAACCTTAATCTTTCTGGCTTATCCCGTGTTGTTATCCTTATCTTCTTGTTTCTCAATTGTTTTTGGTAGTATATTTGTTAAAGTGACAAGAGTTAAAAATATGCTTAATAAATTTAGGATATGATCCTAGATCAAATATCCTCATATTGAAGATTCTCAAAGTACTTTAGTTCAAGGATCATAGGTTCAGTTGTCAAGGTCTAAAGGTTTTTTCAAATGAATAATGAAATTAGAAATAGTTAAGGATCATACCTGAGGATCCAAGTTAGGATCCTAACCTTTAATCGGGATAACCACAAGTAAAACTTTAATGGATGATAAGGATTAAGGATCCTTATTTGTTTAACTTCGAGAACCTGAAAGATGGAACATATCTTGGGACTAAGCCAATGTAAGAGATAAATTAGTAGCTGGGGACATGCCCAAAGGATAACTGAGAATGATCCTGGAGGATCACTGGGGACAAGCCCATAGGATAACTGGGGACAAGCCCAAAGGATAACTGGGGACAAGCCCAAAGGATCGTATGTAAACTGGAGTATGGCCCTTTCTGGCGACTATCCAAACTTAGTGACATGAAAATGTCAAAACCTTAGCTAACGTGAAAACGTTAGAAACCTTAGGAACGGATGTATGGTACGTCTACCATTATACGTAGGATCCTAAATATAGCCAGTACGATGAGGTTGTCAGCCCCGGAAGTGGGTACTGGTCCCAAAGACGTGAACTATATCAGGATCATCGTGCGCTGCTGGCGGAAACTGGGGATAATCCCAAGGATAACTGGGGTTGGACCCAAGGATCTGCGGTGCTTTTGAAGATCTTTGACGATATGCTGAAGATACCTGAACTATCATAACTCAAATGTTTCGTGAGTAGAGGATGAAGGATACATGATCCTTATCCTTAGGTAAAAAGTAAGAAAATGCAATAGTTTCTAGGATAAGCATATTACCAGAGTAAGGATCACTGATATCACCGGGATCCTTTAAGGATACTTCAATGTAAGGATCACGTGCATGGAAGATCATGTTCACACGAAATATTTCTTTAAGTGAACAGCATTCCAGGCTCTTGGCAACAAGTTTCCTTCCATGGTTAGCAACCTGTATGCCCCCTTTCCTGCTTCAGCTTCAATCAAGTAGTGACCTTCCCATTTTGGTGCTAACTTCCCGTCAGCAGGATTGATAGTATTTTGAAATGCTTTTCTTAACACCATATCTCCGACTTGGAATTTCCTTAATCTGACATTTTTGTTGTAGGCACCAGCCATTCTTTGTTGGTAGCTTGCCATCCTTATCCTAGCTAGATCCCTGATTTCTTCAATAGTATCCAAATCCTGAGCCAGGATTGTAGCATTCTCTTCAGGATCACGAGCACTTGTTCTAGCAGTTGGGATCACCATCTCTGTTGGGATCACTGCTTCTGCCCCAATTACTAAAGAAAAAGGTGTTTGACCAGTGGCATTCTTGGGAGTTGTTCTATCAGCCCATAGCACATAAGGTAACTCCTCTGCCCATTTTCCCTTCTTGGATCCTAGCTTCTTCTTCAGATTGTTGATGATGATCTTGTTGGATGATTCTGCTTGTCCATTGGCTTGTGGATGAACTGGTGTTGATGTTATCATCTTGATTCCCCAACTGTCACAAAAGTTAGTGGTTCTGCTTCCAATGAATTGGGAGCCATTATCACATACAATTTCAGAGGGAATGCCAAATCTAGTTATAATGTTTCTTTTAATGAAGGATATGACTTCCTTTTCTCTGACTTGGGCGAAGGCTTCAGCTTCTATCCACTTAGAAAAATAGTCAGTCATGGCAAGCATAAATACTTTTCCACCAGGTGCTTTAGGAAGCTTGCCAACTATATCCATTCCCCATCTCATGAATGGCCAAGAGGATGGAATTGGGTGCAAAAATTCAGCTGGCTGATGGAGGATATTGCTATGTCTTTGGCAAGGATCACACTTCTTAGCATACTCTACAGCATCCCTTTTCATGGTTGGCCAGTAGTATCCCGTTCTAAGGATCCTCGAGAACAATGCTCTGCCCCCAGTGTGGTTTCCACAATCTCCTTCGTGGAAATCTTTCAATACTTCTTCAATTTCAGGATCCTCAATACATCTCAAGTATGGTCCTGCAAGAGATCGCTTATATAATACATCATTCAAAATTGTGAATTGAGATACCTTAATCCTGAAAGCTCTAGGATTTTCTTTCATCGGAATCTCCCCGTGTTGCAAGTATCTCATGATTGGTGAGATCCATGATCCTGAATAAGGTTGAGCTTCTTCACTAGGGATCATCGCAGTATCCTCTTCTATTTCCATGGCCACCTGATTTTTGATAGCAGGAGCCAGGATATGGATGATAGGGATACTTATATCTTCTGGAATCTTCAAGGATGATCCTAGGTTGGCCAATGCATCAGCCTCTGTGTTTTCCTCCCTTGGTACCTGTGTCAGACTGAAAGAAACAAAAGAGAGTGCCAATTCTTTGACTATCTCTAAATACTTGGTTAGTTTATCACCTTTAACAGCGTAGGATCCATTAAAGTGATTAGTGATCAACAATGAGTCTACATATACTTCAAGATATTTTACCCCCATATCCTTAGCGATTTGCAAGCCAGCAATTAAGGCTTCATATTCAGCCTCATTGTTAGTTGCTTGGAATTCACAGGCTATGGAGTGGGGTATTATGTCCCCCTGTGGCGATTTTAGTAGGATCCCGAGCCCTGTGCCCTTGATATTTGAGGATCCGTCAGTGTGTAATATCCAAGGATCCTTGGTTTCATCCAGCTGCTGGACCTCCAATTCTGCTTCTTTTTGTAGATCACTACTGAAATCAGCCACAAAGTTAGCTAAGGCTTGTGATTTAATGGCTGTTCTTGGTTCATATCTTATATCATGGGCACTAAGCTTCACTGCCCACTTAGCCATTCTCCCTGACATCTCCGGTTTCCTGAGGACATTCTTAATTGGAAAATTAGTTTTAACAACAATAGTATGGGTTTCAAAATAATGCCTTAACTTAGTGGATGCCATGATTAATGCAAGAATAAGTTTTTCGAGGTGTGAGTACCTGGATTCGGCATCAAGTAAACTTTTACTTACATAGTAGATAGGATATTGTGTACCTTCATGATCCTTGACAAGGACAGCACTTACAGCGGTTGAGGATACCGCCAGGTATAAGGATAACACATCTCCTTTTTCCGGTTTTGCTAATGCTGGTGCTGAGGACATATATTCTTTAAGGGCTTGTAAAGCGTTCTCATGCTTCTCAGTCCATTCAAACTTCTTATTCTTCCTTAGGATATCGTAGAATTCTTTGCATTTTTCTGAGGATTTCGATATGAACCTGTTCAAAGCTGCTATCCTGCCTGTCAGTCTTTGAACATCCTTGGCATTGGCAGGAGATTTGATATTTACTAATGCTTTGATTTGTTCCGGGCTTGCTTCAATGCCCCTCTGGGTTACCATGTATCCTAAGAACTTTCCTGCCTTAACACCAAAATGGCATTTCGAAGGATTAAGTTTCATGTTGTAACTATCAAGGATATCGAATGCTTCTTCCAAATCCCTTAGGTGATCCTCAGCTTTCTTTGACTTGACCACCATGTCATCTATGTACACCTCCATAGTTTTTCCAATTTGATCTTTGAACATCATATTCACCAGCCTTTGATATGTTGCATCTGCATTTCTTAGTCCAAAAGGCATGGCAATATAACAATATAAACCGGTTGGGGTCATAAAGGCTGTATCCTCTTGGTCAGATGGTTCCATCTGAATTTGTTGGAATCCAGATGATGCATCCATAAAGGTCAACAGTTCATGCCCCGCCGTTGCATCCACCATGGAGTCAATGTGGGGTAATGGGAAAGGATCCTTGGGACATGCCTTATTCAAATCAGTGAAATCGACACATACCCTCCACTTTCCATTTTTCTTTTGGACAACGACCACATTGGCTAACCATTTTGGATATTTTACCTCTCTGATCATACCTGCTCGAAGTAGTCTCTCTACTTCTTCTTGGATAATGGCATTCCTTTCTGGTGCAAACTTCCTCCTTTTTTGATGGATTGGTTTGATAGTCCTGTCAATGCCGAGTTTGTGAGTAATAATATCCTTAGATATACCTGTCATGTCTTCATGTTTCCAAGCAAAGGTGGATTTTCTTCTTTTGAGGAAGGATATTAAGTCTTCTTTGATCTTGCCAAGGATCCCTGATCCGATATAGATTTTTGATTCAGGATCATTAGGATCCAAAAGGATTTCGTCCACATCTTGTTCCCTTGCCTCCAAGACATCCCTCGGAGGATACTGTAATTGCTATTGCTCCCTTGGCTTCGAGATTGGCTTCATGGATGAGGTATAACAATCCTTAGCCTCCTGTTGATCACTGTCGATCTTGATAATCCCCCATGGGCTGGGGAGCTTCACACATTGATGGTAGGTAGATGGGACTGCTTTCATATCGTGTATCCAAGGCCTGCCAAGGATAACGTTGCAACAAGATAAACAGTCAATAACACAAAATTTCTGATAATTATGTAATCCTTCCACGTAGATTGGGAGTTTGATGTCCCCCAGGGTTTTCTTCGTTTCTCCGCTGAATCCTACAAGCACGGAGGATCTTGGTGTGATGTCTGATTCTGGGATACCCATTTTCTTCAGAACATCAAGCTGGATAATGTTCACTGAGCTTCCTCCATCGATAAGGATCCTGCGGACAAAATGGTTAGAGATAAAGAGAGTAATAACTAAACTATCATGATGAGGATCCTGAATGTTAATGCGATCATCCTCATCAAATGTTATCGTCTTCCCTTCTGAAACACTTGAAGTTCTAATAGGCCTTTCTCCATTATCCATTTTTGATTCTTTTGCATGTCTTTTGGCCGCCGAGAAGGATGTACCACAGATGTCTGATCCTCCGGATATAAAGTTGATCACTTGTGCATTTGCCGGAGGTGCTGGAGCTTTTTCGGGGATCCTTTCAGGATCCTGGGTCCTTTGCTTTTTTCTTCCCAATAATTCTTTTAGGTGCCCCTTGCTTAACAGATATCCAATCTCTTTTCTTAAAGCTATGCATTCTTCAGTTAGATGCCCGAAATCCTCATGGTATGCACACCATTTTGACTTGTCTTTAGTCCCGGATGGTTTATCATTCTTCCTGGGCCATCTAGCTTTTTCACCTAGATTCTGCATTGCAAGGATCAGTTCATGATTATCAACGGAAAAACAATATTCTGAGATTGGAGGATAATCTTCATCATCCTCTTCTTGGTCAACAGCATGCACATTCTTGTTCTCATTTCTATGGTAGGATTTGAATTTGTTGTTCTTGAAGGAGGATCCTTGCTTCTCCTGTTTTGAGGATCCTACTTGTCTCTCCTGGATCCTCTTGTCATCCTCTAGCCGGATGAACCTGAGTGCTCGAGTTCTTACTTCATCTAGATTCCTGCACGGTGTCATAACAAGATCATCATAGAATAATGAATCCTTAAGCAGTCCCATTTTGAAGGCTTCAACAGCCGTAGCCATATCCAAGTTGGGAATGTCCAAGGATTCTTTACTAAATTTAGTTATATAATCCCTTAGTGATTCATTATGATTTTGAGTTATCCTGTACAAATCACTAGTTAATTTTTCAAATTTTCTACTACAAGAGAATTGGTTATTGAATAAATTAACTAAATTAGCAAATGAAGTAATAGAGTAGGGGGGAAGACTTAGCAGCCACTTAAGAGCTGATCCAGTAAGAGTGGATCCAAATCCTTTACATAGGCATGCTTCCTTCAACTTTTCTGGGATAGGATTGATCTCCATCCTCTCCCTGTATTGTGCTATATGCTCCTCTGGATCCGTTGTGCCATCATACAGCTTCATAGTAGGGATATGGAACCTTTTGGGTACCTCTGCATCACAAATTGGTGGTGCAAAGCGAGATACCTTGTGGCTTCCATCTGCAATCTCCGGGATAGGCTTGACTACCCCTGGAACACTTGAGATCATATCTTTTAGCTTCTGTAACTCCCTGGCCATAGCATGATTGGTACCTGTATCCTGCATGAATCCATGGTTAGTGGTAGGATAATTATTTAAAGTGTTACCTCCCATTGGGTTCAAGTTAGGGAACCCATATTGCTGGGATTCTGGAACAACGGAGGGACCAGTGGAAGCAATGGTCTGCATTGGAATGAAGTCCCCTTGATGGACATCTAGACTTCCTGTTTGCAAACTTTTTAGGGATCCTGGTATCTGGAAGGATCCTAGTGTCTGGGATGATCCTGGAACGAAGGAGGATCCTTGAACCTGGGATGATCCTGGAACAAAGGAGGATCCTTGAAACTGCTGTGCCCCCGGATAGGCTCCCGGATTCATGAAGGATCCCAAATGCTGGGGGTAGGATCCTGCCGGCTGGAAGTGTGAGCCTAATGCCTGAGTCATTGCTGTCGATCCGTGGTGCAATCCTCTTGATTCTCCCATGATTTGCACGTCTGGAATTCCTGATGGCTGAGAAGTAATCCTTGGAGTGTCAAAGCTCAAGGATTTGGGCATCAGTGGAGAATGATCCTCTGCCGTTTTCTTCTGTCTTTTGAGATCTCCAATTTCCCTGAGGATCCTTTCATTAGTTTCATCCTGCCGCTGCATACGATCCTTCATCTGCAAAATCAAAGTAATTACATTACTAGTACTGGGAATATAAGAATTCATAGCGGAAGGAGATGGAGTTTTAGAAGTAGTAGGAGTTTGTCTCTTCTCAGTATTTTTCTGAGATCCTGCCGGTGGAGGAGGCAGAGTGGTCTGTGATGAGGTGACTGCAGACATCGCCGTGGACGTGTTCTTCAATGATGAAGCCATATAACTCTTTGAAATGATTTCGAACGAAATATTTTCTTATGAATGAAGCACCAATTGCCCCACGGTGGGCGCCAAACTGTTTTGGTCAAAAATCACACAAGGATAATGTAACCAAACTTTATGTAAACGGGGTATGATGCTTGGCTAATTATGAAAGTAAAGGATCACTTCTGTGATAAAGATGCAAAGACACAATGATTTATACGAGGAAAAAGCCCTTGATCAATGTATGATCTCCGGCATAAAAAACCTCGGGTGATGGCAACTACCGATCACCAACTTCAATATAAGAAAAATATGATTACAACTTCGGATAGTAATGAGCTGAGTACAAGGATCACTATTGTTTTGAGCGTCTAAGTGTGTGAGAGTTGCGTTGTATGTCGTGTGTCCCCCCTTCCAAATGATGGAGAGTGGTATTTATACAAGTGTAGGTGACCTATTTTAGGTAAAAGGACTAATTATCAGCTCATTACCCCTTTAGAAATAAAAGACAATCTAGCCTAAATTGCCGCCCATAAATCAAGCCATGTTTCCATATCCTGTGCAACGTCTATCTCCGATTAAGCTCTTGCCATAATTGTGAAGACGCATCCCTTGATCATGATGCTTAGAGCGTATCCTGCTAGATATTCCTGCAAAAATAACATTGCATTAAGCGAAGATGATCGTTAGTATGAGGATCCTATAATGTCCCATGATCCTGATCCTGAAGTCCTGCTGAGGATCACTGTCTGCCAAAGAAACAAGGATCACTGGTTAGGATCACGTGTAAGGATCACCTATAATAAAAATCCAGCCCTAACACTTATGTCTTCTGGAATTTTTAAGGATGATCCTAAGTTGGCCAATGCATCAGCTTCCGTGTTATCCTCCCTTGGTACCTGTGTTAAGCTGAAAGAAACAAAAGAGAGTGCCAATTCTTTGACTATCTCTAAATATTTGGTTAGTTTTTCACCTTTAACAGCATAGGATCCATTAAAGTGATTGGTGATCAATAATGAGTCTACATATACTTTAAGATATTTTACCCCCATATCCTTAGCAATTTGCAAGCCAGCAATTAGGGCTTCATATTCAGCCTCATTGTTAGTTGCTTGGAACTCACAGGCTATGGAGTGGGGTATTATGTCCCCCTGTGGCGATTTTAGTAGTATCCCTAGCCCTGTGCCCTTGACATTTGAGGATCCATCAGTGTGTAGTATCCAAGGATCCTTGGTCTCATCCAGCTGTTGGACTTCCAATTCTGCTTCTTTTTGTAGATCACTACTGAAATCAGCCACAAAGTCAGCTAGTGCTTGGGATTTAATGGCTGTTCTTGGCTCATATCTTATATCATGGGCACTAAGCTTTACTGCCCACTTAGCCATTCTTCCTGACATCTCTGGTTTCCTGAGGACATTCTTAATTGGAAAGTTAGTTCTAACAACAATAGTATGGGTTTCAAAATAATGCCTTAACTTAGTTGATGCCATGATTAATGCAAGAATAAGTTTTTCGAGGTGTGAGTACCTGGATTCGGCATCAAGTAAACTCTTACTTACATAGTAGATAGGATATTGTGTACCTTCGTGATCCTTCACAAGGACAGCACTTACAGCGGTTGAGGATACCGCCAAATATAAGGATAACACATCTCCTTTTTCGGGTTTTGATAATGCTGGTGCTGAGGACATATATTCTTTAAGGGCTTGTAAAGCATTCTCATGTTTCTCAGTCCATTCAAACTTCTTGTTCTTCCTTAGGATATCGTAAAATTCTTTACATTTTTCGGAGGATTTTGATATGAACCTGTTCAGAGCTGCTATCCTGCCTGTTAGTCTTTGCACATCCTTAGCATTGGCAGGGGACTTGATGTTTACTAGTGCTTTAATTTGCTCCGGACTTGCTTCAATGCCTCTCTGAGTTACCATATATCCTAGGAATTTACCTGCCTTAACACCAAAGTGGCACTTTGAAGGATTAAGCTTCATGTTATATTTATCAAGGATATCAAGTGCTTCTTCCAAATCCCTTAGGTGATCCTCAGCTTTCTTTGATTTGACTACCATATCATCTATGTATACTTCCATAGTTTGTCCAATTTGATCTTTGAACATCATATTCACCAGCCTTTGATATGTTGCACCTGCATTTCTTAATCCAAAAGGCATGGCAATATAACCATACAAACCTGTTGGGGTCATAAAGGCTGTATCCTCTTGGTCAGATGGTTCCATCTGAATTTGTTGAAATCCAGATGATGCATCCATAAAGGTCAACAGTTCATGCCCCGCTGTTGCATCCACCATGGAGTCAATGTGGGGTAATGGGAAAGGATCCTTGGGACATGCCTTATTCAGATCAGTGAAATCGACATATACTCTCCACTTTCCATTTTTCTTTTGGACAACGACCACATTGGCTAACCATTTTGGATATTTTACCTCTCTGATCATACCTGCTCGAAGTAGTCTCTCTACTTCTTCTTGGATAATGGCATTCCTTTCTGGTGCAAACTTCCTCCTTTTTTGATGGATTGGTTTGATAGACCTGTCAATGCCGAGTTTATGAGTTATGATATCCTTAGATATACCTGTCATATCTTCGTGCTTCCATGCAAAGGTAGACTTTCTTCTCTTGAGGAAGGATATCATGTCTTCTTTCATTTTGCCAAGGATCCCTGATCCGATATAGATTTTTGATTCAGGATCACTAGGATCCAAGAGGATTTCGTCCACATCTTGTTCCCTTGCCTCCAAGACATTCCTCGGAGGATACTGTAATTGCTATTGCTCCCTTGGCTTCGAGGTTGGCTTCATGGATGAGGTATAACAATCCTTAGCCTCTTGCTGATCACTGTCGATCTTGATTATTCCCCATGGGTTAGGGAGCTTCACACATTGATGGTAGGTGGATGGGACTGCTTTCATATCATGTATCCAAGGCCTGCCAAGGATAACATTGCAACAAGACAAACAGTCAATAACGCAAAATTTCTGGTAATTATGTAATCCTTCCACGTAGATTGGGAGTTTGATGTCCCCCAGAGTTTTCTTCGTTTCTCCACTGAATCCTACAAGCACGGAGGATCTTGGTGTGATGTCTGATTCTGGGATTCCCATCTTCTTCAGAACATCAAGCTGGATAATGTTCACTGAGCTTCCTCCATCGATAAGGATCCAGCGGACAAAATGGTTAGAGATAAAGAGAGTGATAACTAAACTATCATGATGAGGATCCTGAATGTTAATGCGATCATCCTCATCAAACGTTATCATCTTCCCTTCTGAGACACTTGATGTTCTAATAGGCCTTTCTCCATTATCCATTTTTGACTCCTTTGCATGTCTTTTGGCCGCCGAGAAGGATGTACCACAGATGTCTGATCCTCCGGAAATAAAGTTGATCACTTGTGCATTTGCCGGAGGTGCTGGAGCCTTTTCAGGGATCCTTTCAGGATCCTGAGTCCTTTGCTTTTTTCTTCCCAACAATTCTTTCAGGTGCCCCTTGCTTAATAGATATCCAATCTCTTTTCTTAAAGCTATGCATTCTTCAGTCAGATGCCCGAAATCCTCATGGTATGCACACCATTTTGACTTGTCTTTAGTCCTGGATGGTTTATCATTCTTCCTGGGCCACCTAGCTTTTTCACCTAGATTCTGCATTGCAAGGATCAGTTCATGATTATCAACGGAAAAACAATATTCTGAGATTGGAGGATAATCTTCATCATCCTCTTCTTGGTCAACAGCATGCACATTCTGGTTCTCGTTTCTATGGTAGGATTTGAATTTGTTGTTCTTGAAGGAGGATCCTTGCTTCTCCTGTTTTGAGGATCCTACTTGTCTCTCCTGGATCCTCTTGTCATCCTCTAGCCGGATGAACCTGAGTGCTCGAGTTCTTACTTCATCTAGATTCCTGCATGGTGTCATAACAAGATCATCATAGAATAATGAATCCTTAAGCAGTCCCATTTTGAAGGCTTCTACAGCCGTAGCCATATCCAAGTTGGGAATGTCCAAGGATTCTTTACTAAATTTAGTTATATAATCCCTTAATGATTCATTATGATTTTGAGTTATCCTGTACAAATCACTAGTTAATCTTTCAAATTTTCTACTACAAGAGAATTGGTTATTGAATAAATTAACTAAATTAGCAAATGAAGTAATAGAGTAGGGGGGAAGACTTAGCAGCCACTTAAGAGCTGATCCAGTAAGAGTGGATCCAAATCCTTTACATAGGCATGCTTCTTTCAGTTTTTCTAGAATAGGATTGATCTCCGTCCTCTCCCTGTATTGTGCTATGTGCTCTTCTGGATCCGTTGTACCATCATACAGCTTCATAGTAGGGATATGGAACCTTTTGGGTACCTCTGCATCACAAATTGGTGGTGCAAAGCGAGATACCTTGTGGCTTCCATCTGCAATCTCTGGGATAGGCTTGACTACCCCTGGAACGCTTGAGATCATATCTTTTAGTTTCTGCAATTCCCTGGCCATAGCATGATTGACACCTGTATCCTGCACGAATCCATGGTTAGTGGTAGGATAATTATTTAAAGTGTTACCTCCCATTGGGTTCAAGTTAGGGAATCCATATTGCTGGGATTCTGGAACAACGGAGGGACCAGTGGAAGCAATGGTCTGCATTGGAATGAAGTCCCCTTGATGGACATCTAGACTTCCTGTTTGCAAACTTTTTAGGGATCCTGGCACCTGGAAGGATCCTGGTATCTGGAAGGATCCTGGTATCTGGGATGATCCTGAAACGAAGGAGGATCCTTGACCCTGGGATGATCCTGGAACAAAGTAGGATCCTTGACCCTGGGATGATCCTGGAACAAAGTAGGATCCTTGAAACTGCTGTGCTCCCGGATAGGTTCCCGAATTCATGAGGGATCCCATATGCTGGGGATAGGATCCTGCCGGCTGAAAGTGTGAGCCAGATGCCTGAGTCATTGCTGTCGATCCGAGGTGCAATCCTCTTGATTCTCCCATAATTTGCACGTCTGGAATTTCCGATGGCTGAGAAGTGATCATTGGAGTATCAAAGCTCAAGGATTTGGGCATCAGTGGGGAATGATCCTCTGTCGTTCTCCTTTGTCTTTTGAGATCTCCAATTTCCCTGAGGATCCTTTCATTAGTTTCATCCTGCCGCTGCATACGATCCTTCATCTGCAAAATCAAAGTAAATACATCACTAGTACTGGGAATATAAGAATTCATAGCAGAAGAAGATGGAGGTTTAGAGTTAGTAGGAGTTTGTCTCTTCTCAGCATTCTTCTGGGATCCTGCCGGTGGTGGAGGCAGAATGTTCTGGGACGAGGTGACTGCAGACATTGCCGTGGACATGTTTTTCAATGATGAAGCCATGTAATTCTATGAAATGACTTCGAACAAAAGGTTTTCTTATGAATGAAGCACCAATTGCCCCACGGTGGGCGCCAAACTGTTTTGGTCAAAAATCACACAAGGATAATTTAACCAAACTTTATGTAAACGGGGTATGATGCTTGGTTAATTATAAAAGTAAAGGATCACTTCTATGAGAAATATGCAAAGACACAATGATTTATACGAGGAAAAAGCCCTTGATCAATGTATGATCTCCGGCATAAAAAACCTCGGGTGATGGCAACTACCGATCACCAACTTCAATATAAGAAAAATATAGTTACAACTTCGGATGATAATGAGCTGAGTACAAGGATCACTATAGTTTCGAGTGTCTAAGCGTGTGAGAGTTGTGTTGTGTGTTCTTCCGAATGAGGAAGAGTGTTATATATACAAGTGTAGGTGACCTATTTTAGGTAAAAAGACTAATAATCAGCTCATTACCCCTTTAGAAATAAAAGACAATCTAGCCTAAACTGCCGCCCTTAAATCAAGCTAAGTTTCCATATCCTTTGCAATGTCTATCTTTGATTAAGCTCGTGCTATAATTATGAAGACGCGTCCCTTGATTATGATGCTAAGAGCGTATCCTGCTAGATGTTCCTGCAAAATAATGTTGTATTACGCGAAGGTAACTGTTAGCATGAGGATCCTTTCAATGGTCCATGATCCTGATCCTGAAGTCCTGCTGAGGATCACTGTCTGCCAAAGAAACAAGGATCACTGGTTAGGATCACGTATACGGATCACGTATGATAAAAATCCAGCCCTAACACCTGTACCTTGCAGTATCAGGGAATGCAGTAAGTGCTGTCCTTGTAAAGGATCATGAAGGTCCGCAGTATCCTGTTTATTATGTTAGTAAAAGTTTATTAGATGCTGAAACTAGGTATTCTCACCTAGAAAAGTTAATATTAGCCCTAGTTATGGCATCGACGAAACTTAGACATTATTTTGAAGCACATAAGATTTATGTTAAAACTAATTATCCTGTTAAAAATGTGCTTAGGAAACCCGAAATGTCAGGTAGGATGGCTAAATGGTCAGTAAAATTAAGTGCCTTTGATCTAATATATGAACCTAGAAATGCTATTAAGTCTCAGGCTCTAGCAGACTTTATGGCTGATTTCAGTAGTGATATTCATAATGAAGTAGACCTAGAAGTACAACAACTAGGAGAAAACTTAGAATCCTGGACTTTATATAATGATGGTGCATCTAATGTAAGAGGTGTAGGTTTAGGTATACTACTAAAATCGCCACAGTGGGACATATTACCACAGGCTATTAGATGTGAGTTTCCTACCACTAATAATGAAGCAGAATATGAAGCTTTAATTGCAGGATTAGAATTGGCTAAGAATATGAGTATCAAGAATTTGCAAGTATATGTTGACTTCTTGTTAATCACTAATCATTTTAATGGATCATATGCAGTTAAGGGTGAGAAGTTAATCGAGTACCTTGAATTGTCAAAAAATTAGCAGGATATTTCGATGTTTTTACACTTGAACAGGTACCAAGAGAGGACAATGCTGAAGCTGATGCCTTGGCAAATCTGGGATCATCAGTCAGGATACCAGAAGGGACTCATATACCAATATTACATATCCTGTATCATGCGACGGATCCTCAGGATAAGGAGGTAGTAGGTCTCTAGGATCCTGGGGGTGAGTATCCTAAAGAGGATCCTAGATCCTGGACGACTCCAATCACGAGATATCTCAAGGAAGGACGCATCCCCAAAGATGAGAATCCTAAGGCCTTTAGGATGAAGGTATCACGATTTACTATTATAAATAACTTTTTATACAAGAAATCTCTTGTAGGTCCATATCTGAGGTGCTTGGAGGATCCCGAGACCAAAGAAGTGCTTCAGGATATCCACGAAGGGGATTGTAGTAACCACACTGGGGGCAGGTCATTGTTTTCGAAAGTATTGAGAACAGGATATTATTGGCCTACCATGAGAAAAGATACTGCAGAATGAAAATGTGATGCATGCCAAAGACACAGCAACATACTACATCAGCCTGCAGAGCCCTTATATCCTATTGTGTCCCCTTGGCCGTTCATGAAATGGGGGATGGATATAGTAGGAAAATTGCCAAAAGCTCCAGGAGGAAAAGTCTTCATGCTGGAAATGACTGATTATTTCTCTAAGTGAGTTGAAGCTGAAGCATTTGTTCAAGTCAGAGACCAGGAAGTAGTATCCTTCATAAAGAGGAATATACTAACTAGATTTGGTGTGCCAGCTGAAATAATTTGTGACAATGGATCTCAATTCATAAGTAAGAGGACTACTGACTTCTGCAAGAGTTGGGGAATCAAAATGATCACAACTACACCAGTACATCCTCAAGCGAATGGACAAGCAGAATCCTCAAACAAGATAATTGTCAACAACTTGAAGAAAAGATTAGGAGCCAAAAAAGGAAGATGGGCAGAAGAATTACCCTTTGTTTTATGGGCCGATAGGACGACAGTAAAAGGTGCAAGTGGCCAAACCCCGTTTTCCTTGGTGTTTGGAGCAGAAGCGGTGATCCCGACAGAAATGGTGATACCTACAGCGAGATCCAACCTCCGAGATCCTGAGCAGAATCCTAAAGTCCTATGCCAGAAACTGGATACTATTGATAAGACAAGAGACGCAGCAAGGCTAAGGATGGCAGCATATCAACAGAGGATATCTAAAGCATATAACAAGAATATAAGGACTAGAAGATTTCAAGTCGGAGATTGGGTATTGAGAAAGGCTTTTCAAAATACCACTAATCCTGCTGATGGAAAGTTGGCTCCAAAATGGGAAGGACCCTATGAGATTGAATCAGAATCAGGAAAAGAAGCATACCGACTCAAGGATATGGAGGGGGATATGTTACCGAGATCCTGGAATGCTATTCATCTAAAACTCTATTTCAAGTGAGTATGGAATTTAAATTCTAACTCATGATGGTATGGATTCTATCTCTTTTATTAAATTTTAATATTATTTACTGTTTTAAACCCATTACTAACTTAAGCATCGGAGGAGTGTTAGCCAGGCTAACACCCACCTTAGTTTACTAATGTTTTGCAGTATATGCTTCGGGATATAGCTCCGGGATATACATTCAGGACACTTCAAAAGATTAGAGGATTGGCCCCCTCTCTCACGTTAAGGGATCCTGATCCCTTCACAGGTTTAAAGGTATTCACCTTTCTTCCGAATTGGGTTTAAACACCCCGCCTGGAGCGCAAGTTATTCGGGGATAGTTCAAGGTAGCGGGACCAGTTCATGTAAAAGTGGCTGACAATTTCGTTACTATTGGCTACATCCTGAATCCTAAAGGTATATGAGGATTGATCACCCTCTCTCACGAAAGGGTATTTTCATACTCTCTAAGGTTTAAAGGTTATCACCTTTCTAAGTCTTGGAGTTTATACACTCCCGCCTGTAGCGCATGAAAATTTGGGATTTTCCCCAGGATACCTATGGGATTTTCCCTAGGATACTAAGGATTTATCTCCAGTATATTTTTGGGTCTTATCCCTGTAACACAAAGAATTGTCTAAACAGTTGGAACTGATATTCAAAAGTTTTCTAAGTGTTCAGGCACAGGGGACATTCCTCCTAAGACAACTATGAAAGGCTCAAAGAATCAAATTTGAGCCTAGTATACTAAGACTGGGGACATCTTAGTGGAAGGAGTTGCAAGAAGGATTGAAGTTCGGTACTAGGGTTACACCATATTCCTGGTATGATCTTTCCTTTGCGAATCTTACATAACTCGTTTGAACTTTTGAAACCATGTTTAAAGTTTAAGTATCCTGATCAGAATATATCTTTAGGTTATATTCTCAAAATAAATTCTCAGGATATGATTCAGGATATTTGGGTGGATCATTTGGGATACGGTACTTGGATTTAAAAAAATCAGAGTTAGATTTGTTTATAAATTCTAATTATCTTTTCCTTTGAAAACTTTATTTAAAATTAGTTGAGATTTTGAAAAATAAACTATTTTTGAGAAACTTTGTCTGAATTGTTTAGATATTGAGAAGTCCTATTTTACGAAAGTTTGCGTAGGATATCACTGAATATATTGATCAGGATATCTTCACAGAAATGATAACACCAGCTTTACAAAAGTGAAATCTAGACTAAGTAATGGCAAAAATTTGAAAGGCAACAGCAAGTAAAACGAAAGATGAAATTGTCTGAAATAGGCAATACTAGTTGATAACCGAAGGCTTCATCCTAAAGGCAGGGACCCATCCACCTTCAGCTATCAAGTCATTTTAATGCAGAAATAGAAATTGTTCATAGAGCAAAAAGTAAAATTGTTCAAACATAATCATTAAATTTAAAAGAAACAAATTCTAGAGGGCAACGCCTTCTTCGGTCATGGCGTTTTCGGCAGCATCTACTCCGGGATCAGCTTGAACATCTCTTTCAGCACCGGTAGATTTTTCAACCGCCTTTGAAGGCCCTTCAGCTGTAGACTTAACAGGATTGCTGCTGAGACTCCTTAGCTTTGTCTCCCAGGCATGAACATCCCAGGCAGGGCATTCGAAGCCTAGTGCCTTAGCTTCATGGGCCATTTTTAGCCTAGCTTGGAGGAGTGAGGTTACGACGGAACTCTTAAGGCCCTCCCGGTAGGTGATCATGTCCCGTTCGTGTTGGGCATGGGTGGCGTCGAGATTAGCTTGGGCCTCGAGGGTAGCTTTGTTAAGGGCGGCCTGGTGTTCCTGGGTCATAGCCTTGAACTTATCCTCGTAGTGCCGGGATTTGGCAGCAGCAATCATGCCCTGGTCGGAAATGGTGACCTCGGCTTTCTTCAATTTGGACTCGAGTATCTTGTTGAGCTCATAGGATTCTTGGTATAGATGAACTAGACGTTCAAGGCCCTACATCCGGAAGCACAGGTATTATGATAATTGGGATATTGTTTTGACATAAATGTGCATGATAAGGAATAGAACTTTGTACCTGGTTAAGAAAAGAGGTCATGAACCTGCTCGCTTCGATAAACCCATGGTTTTCATAGGTAAATGTATCAGAAATGGCAAGAGAGTCGGTTTCTTTCCTTTTGCGGGAACTTGAACTCCGGGGTTTGGTTGCTGGTGATGGCTTGGGAATGACGATGGCCTTGGAGTTGCTGGGCTCGGACGTGGCTGTAGCTTTGGGGCTAGGCTCCTTCTTGACTTGGATATGATCAGAATAGCTATCTAACTCATCAAGATCGAAAACTTCAGGGATCTTGGCTGGTGCTACATGTGACACCCCGTTACGTTCTCACTCATACTAGCTTGACAGTGGCTGCCTTAACTTTCAGGGCGAAAGTTCTTAAAACTTGGGGATAATGTGACACTTTGGGTTTTCTTGAGCAACCTTCATATATTAACAACGCATGTACATATTATATTAAATGAAAATTTGTGGATTATCTTGACATGCTATGTGACCTTTGTATTAAACTATGTGTATGTAGTATTGCAGGATCGTTTTCAGACCCGAACGAGTCGATCAGAAGAGTTTATCTCAGTTTCAGAGGCGGAAACTAAGAAACTGAGTTCAATTAAGCTAGTATTACACTTTAAACTGTCGTTTGATTGATAATAATGACGTTTACAGCGATTCGACACTTTGGCAGCACTTCGTTGCAAACCGGAATGAAAAGTTATCAGATTTCGCTCCAAGCAGCCTTTATATAGGCAACAGATTCCGCTTGAACATGCCATGAACATTTCAAGCGGAATCAGGACATACAAATTCGAGCGAAATCATCACATACATCTCGAGCGGAATCAGAATCTAGTGATTTCGCTTGAAACTGACTTTATGTCATTTCAAGCGGAATCTCTACTTAACTGCTTTCTCGTTTTTCGTGCCCTGATCTAACTAGTACAATACAAGACTCGATACAAGACGAAGACGACAGATGGATGCATCAACAAACTCCCCCTCGGATGTTGACGGATTCTTCAGTCTCGAGTCTTCGCATCCTCAGTCTTTATCAGCCTTTGGGCTTCTCTTTGAAGTATTTAACGTTGTAAGCATCCTCAATCCTTATCTTCTCTTCTCTTTCATCTTTCCTCGGATGTTGACGTCTTCTCTATTCATCAGCGCCAACATACACTCCCTCTCAAATGTTGAATCTTTCATCTCATCAGCAGCAACAATCTCAGAATCAGAAACCTGGCTCTTTGTCATTCAGACTCCCCCTCTCAATCAGCTGGGATCGTAGTCTGGCTTTCACAGGTTCAGAATCCATTCCAAGATCGTGACCTGGCTCTCCTCCAGCTCAAGTTATCTGCACAATCTCTACCTCAAACATAAGTTTTCTAATATAAACTTTTAATTCACTCAAACACCACTTGTAGAAATCATATAATGATCTAACATTTAGTTTCTGATGAACCACTTGTAAGAATATAGTTTTTACCACTTGCAAAACATTTTCTCTACAAAACTATCTGATGAACATTTGAAAGATCTAAACTCTTAAACACTTTCTCCCAAACCAACTGTCGTCATGTTTAGCACTTGGAATTTTGAAAATCAGCTCATCAACACCAGTTGTCGAAAATCTTTTTGAATTTTCCAAAATTTATGCTAAAACACACTAAAATCTTTTTGGGATTTTTTGAATATAAGAATGCAGTATAGAAATATTTACAAACAATATTTTTGTGAGTTTGTGTAAGAGGATCATATCAGTTTTTGAGACATATCACCAACATCGTTAAGCTTGATTTCATTTTAAGTTCAAAACAATTCACCTAGATTGTCAGTATATTGGTCCACTTAAATTTTCACACAAAGTTCAACTGTTTCGAGATATGATATTAATGTCTTAAGAACTTAAACTTATCCATGTGTCCCACTACTTGAATATACTCCCGTATCCAGATCCCAATATTCAGTCTTACAGGTGAGTATACCACAGATGATATCTGTAAAGGGGTTAGATGCGAAACCGTGAGAGCTCAGGTCAGAACTTTCGTTCAGCAAAGAAATGACGGCTCGACTTTTGGTGTGTCCCCTTTAGAGGATCTTTTCTTCAACAACAATGATTATCAATTTTATTGTTTCATCATTTTTGCTGAGGGTTATGCTATGTTTCAAGCATTTGCAGAAAGTATTATACGGGGACTAGGTCAGAATTTCCATTCAGCAGAAGTCCCGGGATAATACCCCAGATATCATTGAGTATAAAGACCTAGTATCTCAGAAAGAGGGACCTTTCAAACAAGATTTCGGGGGTTACCCATATATCCAAGAAGTGTTCCCCACGAGATAAGCAAGTTTGAATTTTAAGGTTTATATCTTGTCACAATCTACTAAATGTGTAAAAACCTACTGGCACATCCACAGTGAGATTGTTTATCACATTTTTAACTTTCCAATTCTTTAGCATGTTGTGATTGTCGACTGATGTACTATCATTTCCTCTTTTTCACAACAAAACTCATTTTTGATTTTATCATGTTTTTGGCTTTTTCAAATTTTCTAATGTTTTTAGATTTTCTGAAATTTTTACTCCCCCTAAAATGCAAACACATAAAGAAATTTGAAAACAAACTGTACAAGAACTTGACAACCGATATCAAATCACATTAATTCGCCATCTACTAGGCATAAACAATCAGAACTCCTCCTCACAACAAACTATTTTCCCATTAAGATTTCAAAACACTTAAGTTTGTTTTAATCAAAATGGTTTTTCCGGAAAATAAGTTTAGTTGATTTTACCACTTGTAGGTATGGGGATGTGGTTCATCATATTGTCTTCAACCACTTGTATGAGGATTACATCAAGTTCAACTTAATGACCTCGATTAATCACTTTTTAAGAACCAACCTCTGTACCACTTGTACAACAAACATAACCAAATATAAAGAATGATGCCGATTCATGTTCCACTCTTACCCACCTGGGAACTCCGGCAAGTCACACTTATCCATTTTAAACAAACAACAAAGATGCCGATTCCTGATCCGCGATTACAAACTTGGGATTTCTAGCAAGTCAGGTTTTTCTATTTAAAGAAAATATCCACCCAAGCATGACCATCCTTGGGTGTCACCAAGTCATTAACACTCGGTTTCTTACCTCCCCTCTTCTTCTCATAGAACTCTTTAACCCCTTTGACTTTTCGATCAATCATCTTACCAAAGATATGGTTTACCTTGGGGTTAAAAGCCTTTTCAACATCAAAAACCTTTTTATCATCATAAAATTGGTTTGATATCTCAACTTTACCAATTTTCTTTTAAAAATTTTCAGCCCAAAGTGGTGGAAAATTCTCATCATCCACAGTCGAAACTGATTCTTCACCTTTTACTGCAACCTGTGGCTCCTCTGATTTTGTGGAATCAGATTCATCGCCAGAAGATAGCTCCTCTGATTTTGACCTATCATAATCATCGCTAGAGCTATCAACAGACTTCTTAACAACCCATTTCTGGTTGTCAGATTTAGCTCTTTTGTTGTAAAACTTGTTTGAACATTCACCAATTTCAAATTTTGAGTTTTTGAATAATTTTGTTCTGTCAATTGGTGGTTCAAACTCAACCACTTTCTCTTTGAGTTTGGAAACTCCCTGTTTGGTTTGAATTGCTTGCGCACAATTCACCGCAAGATGTCCAATTCTACCACATTTGAAACAGGTTCGAGTTTTCTTTCTCTGATTAGCATTCTTCATTTCTTCTTGCTTCTTTGCAAGGAACTCTCTGTTTGACTGTCTCCAAAATGCTTTCTTTTCTTCTTCTTCTGATGATGTACCTGAAACAAACAGACTTCATTTTTCTGTTTTTCTGTTGGAGTAAATCCCAACCCTTTCTTTTTCAAATTACCATGGTTAGGTTTCTTTTGAAAACTAGAACCAGAGCCATAACCTTTTTTCTTGTTTTCTCTTTGCTTAACTCTTGAGGTGTATTTTTTAGGTTTATCAGTAAGATTTAAATCTTTTATTTCAGAAATGTTAATTTCTGTAAGTTTGAAAACCTTTTTTATCATCTCAGTTTTGACACCTCTTATTGGAAATTCCTCATCAGAATATAATTTGTCAGAATCATTCAAAGTATATGCAACTTTAAATGTTTCATCATCCAAATTAGATTTTGATAACAGGAATTCATTACTATAAGCTCTTTTCCCTGTTTTTCTGTTTGACTCGGAGTGCTGGACTCAGACTTTGACTCTGACATCGACTCCGACTTTGACTCCTCAGTTTCATCGTTATCTAACACATGATCCACCACTTTCTTCATCAATTGAGATTGTTGATCAGTATCAGACGATGTAAACGTGACATCAATATTTTCTGGCAAATTGACTGAGGACTCCGACTCCCATTGTAAGTTTGTAGCCTTTTTGACTCTTTCATCATTTGGATTTCTGGGCAAATATCCATTATCTAGTGGGGGTGGACACTTGTTGTAACTGATACCTTGTTTCTTACCAGAATTCTTCTTGTCAGTCTTTTTCATAGTTCTTTCTTCTTCTCAGTCTTTTTCTCTGGAGTCTTTTCTTCAGAAACTTTTTCATCATCCTTTTCTTCAGTTACTTCATCATCTTCAAATGCCTTCATGCCCTCAACAGTTGGATAGATCTTGTCAATGACATAAGAAGTACATGAGTAACTTTTCAATAAACGATTTACTCTCTCAGTCTCAATTCTTTGCAACTCCAGTTTCTGTTCAAGAACAGCACACTTTTCAATGTAGTTATTCATAACTTTTTGCTTAGTCATGAATGCTCCTTGAAGAGTTTTCATAGCAGATGCTTGTTCTTCACTCGTGTCATTATACATGTTCATTGCTTTGTTTAGCACATCGTAAGATTCCTTCAACCTGTTCATGTTGTTGATCAACTCACTGTTTTTCTTTTTCATGATCTCACAAGTTTCACAGTTCACTGGAATCTTTTTCGCAATGACATCTTCACTAATTTTGAACTTTGGAACTTCTTTAACTTTTCTTTTCACCACTGGAGCTTCATTATCACTGCTCACTGGTGTCTTGATCTTCTTCTTCTTCTGCTTAGCTTTCTCATCTTCACTGTCGCTTTCAGCCATCATCTTTAAATGATCTCTCATTCTTCTAGCATAACACTCAGTATCATCATCACTATCTTCTTCAACTCGGGCAACAAAAGCTGTGTGAACAGGAGCTTGGTCAGGAATATAATCATCCCAAGTGAAATTCTCCCAGCTAAACCCTTCAGGTAACTTTTCATCGTCTTGATCAATCACACATGCTTTAGCATCAGATGGAATATATTTATCCCAGTTGAACCCTGTTGATGGCTTCTTCTTCTTGATTAACCACACAAGCTCTTTTTGAAGAATCTTCAATCACATTTCTTCCATGTGCAGTTTGTGCCTGATGTTGATGTTGTTGAGATGGTTGTTGAGCAACTTGATGGTAGATGGCTTTTCGGTAGTAATCATTGTTGTTGTTGAACGGATTTTGAGCTCCACTTGCTTCGTGATTAGTGCACTCCCTCTTGAAGTGTCCTTTTTCCCTGCAACGAAAACAAGTGACTTTAGATTTATCAAAACCTAAAGTAGAAACATTAGCCTCACGAAGATTCGGATGTTGCATTGAAGCTTTTTGCCATTTCTAGTTGTTGAAACATTCGGATCAAATGATGGAAATGATGAGAAACTTGTGTTACTGTTTGATCCTTTGGATGAACTTCCAGATGAGTTCTTTGCATTGAATGCAGTTTCAACTTTTGGTGACATGTTGGTTGTTTTATCATTCAACCCTGATTTGTAGTACAACCCGATGTCTTGTTCACCATCAAACACTTTCATTCTTGAAATCTTTATCCATTCCATTTCTTGAGCCTCAATCTTTTCAATAAACTTGTTCAGTGTTAGATTGTTGAAACCCTTTTTGTTTCTTAGCATCATCAAGTATGTGCCCCAAATCTCATGCGGCAATGCATCAGCCAGTTTTTCAATCAACTCCTCATTCTCTTTGGTGATACTAGCCCTCTTCATGTTCACCAATAAATTGCAGTATCTTTCAATTATTTCCTTTGTGCTTTCGTTTTTCAAACCACGAAATAAATCAAACTCTTTTTTCAAAAGTGATTTCTTGTTTTTGATCATTTCTTGGCTTCCAACAAACTTAGATCGCAATGCTTTCCAAATCGAATAAGCACTCCCAGTGTGTTGCAATAAAACCATGATATCCTCTTTGCTGCCTGTTGCAATAAGCTAATCATCATCTTTTCGTTTTTGTATTTCTTTTTCTCATCGGGACTAAGATCTTTGATAGGAATCACATCTTCATCGTCATTAATTGGTCTAACGTATTTTGTTGCAATGCATTCCCAAGCATCCAAGTAATTAGCTTGCACCCAGTTCTCAAAACGTTCTTCCCAACTCTTATACCCCTCGATATTCATTAGCTTAGGCGGTTTTTGCATGGTTCCCGTTTCGTTTTCCAACATTGTCTGCTGAGCAACTGTGATCGGGATAGCAAAAGCATTATAAAAATCCTCGTCCATGATTCGGTTTTTCAAAGTTTTCAAAAACTGCCTGTTCAAGCGAAATATCAAGTTTAATCAACTGTTCAAGCGAAATCACAGTTTTGAGGTACAGACTCTGATTCAAGCGGAATCAATCAATAACTTTCAAGCGGGATCACTGATTCAAGCGGAATCAGAACTGAACTTTGAAGCAGAACCTTAAACTGAAACGGAATAAGAACCTCAAGCGAGATCAACCAAGAACTTTCAAGCGGAACCTGGATTTGGAGCGGAATCACAAAGTATTTCAAGCGGAATTTGATTTTCAAGCCACAATCTCAAGCGGAATCATGATGAAATGTTGCTGACGTCATCAATCAATCAAAGCTTTTCAAGCGAAATTACTAAAAACTCATGTTTTAGATTGAATTTTAACTTGAAACTTTTAAGGCTTTGATAAAAGGCAATTCCGAGTATAATGTGAGAATTTCAGAACTTTTCGACTGTGAAAAATTGTTCAATTCAAAAAGAAGGTGTAGAAAATCAGAAAATGCAGCTGAATTGGTATGAACTCTTCTTCCTGAGCTCTGATACCACTTGCAGTATCGTTTTCAGACCCGAACGAGTCGATCAGAAGAGTTTATCTCAGTTTCAGAGGCGGAAACTAAGGGGGTGTTTTTTTTTTCTGCAAACATCTTCAAGGGGGCTGATGTCTGCAGGCGCGCAGACGTTACCCTTGAAGACTGTTTGTTTTTTTTTCTTTTAAACAGATCTGAACTCAACTTTTTTCATCTTAAAAAATAAGCTATGGACCCCCTTCTTAAAACATCTTCACACCTCCCTCTTCTCCTCCCTCAAACATCAGCCCCTCCCACCGCTGTTCCTCCTCCTTCTCCGACCTCCCTCTTCTCCTCCGGCGACCTACCTCCTCCTCCGGCGACCTCCCTCTTCTCCTCCGGCGACCTCCCTCCTCCGGCGACCTACCTCTTCTCCGACCTCCCTCCTCCTCCGGCGACCCCCCTCCTCCTCCGGTGACCAGCTCCTTCTCCGACCTCCCTCTTCTCCTCCGCTGGATCGAAGAGGAATGTGAATGTTTCGTCATTGTTTGATGCGCTTCAGACCGGTATCAACTTATAAAAACAAACAGTCTTATATTTTTAGCTTGCAGATCTTCAGACCACATCTTCAGTTGCAGACATAAAAACAGATGAAATCAGCTTGCAGACAATTTATGTCTGCAAAAACAAACAGCACCTTAGAAACTGAGTTCAATTCAGCAAGTATTACACTTTAAACTGTCGTTTGATTGATAATAATGATGTTTACAACGATTCGACACTTCGGCAGCACTTCGTTGCAAACCGGAATGAACAGTTATCAGATTTCGCTCCAAGCAGCCTTTATATAGGCAACAGATTCCACTTGAACATGCCATGAACATTTAAAGCGGAATCAGGACATACAAATTCGAGCGAAATCATCACACACATCTCGAGCGGAATCAGAATCTAGTGATTTCGCTTGAAACTGACTTTATGTCATTTCAAGCGGAATCTCTACTTAACCGCTTTCTCGTTTTTCATGCCCTGATCTAACTAGTACAATACAAGACTCGATACAAGACGAAGACGACAGACGGATGCACCAACAAGTATAAATATATAAATGTGTAATAATGAGCCGAGACCTCTAGAACCCGACTCGAGACCACCTGGTCCCGAGTAACCCACATCAGTTGGGCCGCAACCCCTTTAGCCCATTCGAGAACCCATTAGGGTGCACCGACTTGGGGCTAGTATATAACCCGTGAGGATGGCCAACCTTGCCACTTTTCACCATTTGCAACATTCCCTCACACTCACTCACACACACTCTTCTTCACCCTCTCAACAAAACCCTAACAACATCACCCCCTCCCCTCTCTCGGATTCAACCAAAAGCATCAAGGTCTCGAATCAGCTCGCACACACCGATTGGAAGCTTCATTCTTCACTACTTCACACTCTTGTACCCACACTTGAATCGGTTAGTTGCTCCTTTCACTATAGTTGGCAATGTATGACAAAATGTGGGCTTGATGAGTGATATACATGTTCTAAGAGGATAGTGAGTTAAAGTGACTAGATGATTAGTGTGATTAGCCTAATGATAGATTTTATGTATGAACCATGATGCCTTGATGATTCCTCGTCATGTTGATATGAAACTTGCTTGATATGATTTTATATGAGTGAAAGTGTGTTATGATGATTAGATGATTGATTATCATGTTCCTCATAAAGTAACTAGGTTGTGTATGTAAAGATTGATTGGTTTTAGTATTAAGGGGATTTAGTTAGGGCTGTAAACGAACCGAACGTTCAGCGAACAGTTCGTGAACCGTTCGGCGGGAAGTTCGTTTATGTTCGTTCGTTTAATAAACGAACGAACATGAACAAGAAATTTCGTTCGATTAGTTTAATGAACGAACATGAACAGAGGACTCGTTCGTTCGATTGTGTTCGTGAACGTTCGGTAAGGTGTTCGTGAACGTGTTCGTGAACATTTGTTGATTTGCGTTCGTTTATGTTCGTATGTTTGTGTTTTAATTGAAGATCTTTGTACTTTCTTATATTTTATTTGTACTTTTTATACTATTAAACTTTTATTTATTTTATTACCCTAACAATTAAACTAGGAAACCCACTTTCACCTTGTTTATGCATCATTTCCCTTTCATTTCTCATTATTTACATCGGCGAATACGATCGACCTCCGTTCCACAATAAGGGATTCAAGTTCAAGTGCTACTCTCTGGGCCATCTATCTTTATCCTTCATCGCGCTCGCCAGATTTATTTGTGTTCGTTTGTGTTCGTGAACCGTTCGTGAACACGCTAGTTTCCTTAATGAACGAACACGAACATAAAATCTCGTTCGGTAAGTGTTCATGAACCGTTCGTAAACACATTTATTTCCTTAACGAACGAACACGAACAAGGCCTTGTTCGTGTTCGTTCGGTTCGTTTGCAGCCCTAGATTTAGTCCATTTAGATGAATGATAGGCAAGGAAATTATAAATGGTTGAAACAGTGAAGAACATGTTGAATATGATATGAATATTTGAAATTGTTGTGTTTGATCCGTTTTGATTAAGAATTAGACAAGGGAACATGTTTGTGCGATTTGGTTGGTTAGTACACAATTTCATGAACATGCAATTCTATTGGATAGTACAAATACTGGCAGAAGGTTCGAGAAGGATTTCATGTGCTCACATCCGTGGTTGCGAGTCGAGACCCTCGGTTGCGACTCGAGACCATCAAAGTGGCAACTCGAGATCAAGCAGTAGACATCAAGGACTCGAGACTAGCAAGATCTCGACTCGAGATTGAACTCGAGACTCTGAGATTGCGACTCATTTATACACCACTCGGGACCTTCAGTTGGCAACCCGAGACCCCTTGGTTGCGACTCGAGACCACATGTTCTCGAATCGAGACCACCTGGTCTCGACTGGGCTGCTCGTCTCCGTTATTGGGCCAAAGTGTGTGGAATGTTCATGCTTGTTACTGGTTAACCTGGACACTGTGATACATGCTGCTTATTAACTGTTAGTGTGATAGGATAGGCCCAATAACACTTGTGATTTGTATGCTATGTGTTAACCGTTACTGCTTAATCTGGAATCAGCCCAACATTAGGAATGCTAGTATGATATGCATGCTATGTGTTAGAAACGTGTAAGATATACGTGACTTGTTAGTATCCGAGCTTGACCCAAACTGGTAACCATGTTAGGACGTGGTGACCAGCGTGCTTGACCAAGTAAACTAATCTGTCGAGCAACCCAAGGTGAGTTCACAACTTTTAAAGCATGCGTTCCCGATGGTTGGGAAACGGAACGAAACACTCTCCCTGGTTTGGAATTTGCTTACTATCCTCTTGTGAGGGATACAAACTACTTTTCTCCCCTTGCGAGGGACCCTTAGTTAATTACTATTTATACGGGATGCAACAAGCAAAACTAAACGAAACTCTATCACTCAAGTCCCTACTACTTAATAACGATTAGTCGTCGGGGCCTGGCGAACGGGTTATTAGTTGATAGCGCTGTTTAGGTCTTACCAGCCTCACACCGTGCCCGTGTATGGGATTGGGAGTGAACTAATAGACTCTGGCAAACCGTCAATGATGATAGAACATTGACAAATGGGGCACTCTACGGAAACGTACGGTCGCATAGTATTCGGTATTGTAAAACCAGTTTAGTAACTTACTTAAGGGGTAGCTCCCCTTGGCATGGTATAAATGAGTAAATTAACTGTTTGAAACAAGTTTTTGGAATTAAAAACTGGACAAACCCGTGAACTCGCCAACATTATGTTGATACCCTACTGCATGCTTTGCAGGTACCCAGTGACTCAGGAGCTTGCAGCTTGGGGATGTGTAGTGATCGTCTTAACCCGTGTGTTGGGTTCTATAATAAACTTAAACTATGAACCTTGTTTGCATTGTTTTGCCTATGCTTCTGCTACTTACCTAAACTACTATTTGAACTTTTTGAGCTTTGATTATGATTTTTGCAAACCCTGTGGTTGGTGAATATTACTTATGTTATTAATTAAATTGCTCAGTATAATTGGTGGCTGGATCCTGGTCACTCACACGCCTCGCGGTAGTACTCCGCATGTGGATTTGAGGGTGTGACAGATTGGTATTAGAGCCATTGGTTATAGTGAACTTGGTTTTAAAAAGAAAGTCTTTTTGAGAAAAACCAGACTATAACCCGTGACTCGTGATGACACTACACTCCAAGTGCATGACTCAACGTATTAGACCTCATAGCTCGGACTTGTGTTTACTTGCTTGTTTATTTTATATCTATGCTCTATTATACGTACTAGTGTGCCTAGTCAGATAGATACGCTTCCCTCTTCTATCTCATTCTTGCTACACTGCTACATCACACTCATATTATGTTTATGAAGACAATGAGTGGATGCGGAAGAGGAAACATTAACATGACTCAGGCTCAATTCACTAACCTGCTTAACACGGTGGCTGCAGCTTTCGCAGCTCACCCTGGAGGTAAACTCGTTATTTTAGGATGTTTAGATCCTACCGCCGCATCGTCTTTTCACCCCTAAACCTATTCGCTTCGCTTCTCATAACAGGTCAGCATGCGCCTTCGCAACCACGTGTTTGTACTTTCATAACTTTCATGGATTGCAAGCCTCTCCCTTTCAAAGGCACTGAGGGTGCCATAGGCCTTCTGCACTGGATCGAGAAGGCCGAAGTTGTCTTTGCTGTCTGCGAGTGTCCCCCTGCTAATTGGGTGAAGTTTGCTACTGGTACGCTTGAAGGAAACGCGCTTTCGTGGTGGAAAGCGCATATTCAGATGCTAGGTTTGGAAACTGCTAATGCTACTGTGTGGGAAAATTTCAAGAGCATGATCAAAGAAGAGTACTGTCACAGGGATGACATCCACAAACTCGAAAATGAGTACTTTGAGCTTAAGATGGTCGGATCAGAGATTGAGACCTACACCAAGCTGTCCAACGACTACGCTGCTCTCTGCCCAAACATGTCTCGACCTGCTTATCGAAGAATTGAACTCTACCTCAAGGGTCTAGTTCCAGAAATCCAGAGCCATGTGACCTCAGCCCACCTCACTGCGATTCAGCAAGTTGTCTGTCTTGCTCACAAACTCACTGATCAGGCTGTGGAGCAGGGCAAGCTGCCCAAAAGGATCAGTGCTACTGCTGGAACTTCTAGTGACAACAAGCGTAAGTGGGAAGGAAATCAAAGCAAGGATGCTAACCCCACTCAGGCCCCAACTCAGCAAAGGAAAACTGAAAACAACAAGGGCCCTCGGCAACAGGGTGGCTACCGAGGGAACCACCCCAAGTGTAACAAGTGTAACCGACACCACAGTGGCCCATGTGGCAAAAGTCAGTGTCAGCGATGCAACAAGATGGGGAATGAAGCCAAAGACTGCAGGAGCCAGTTTCCAGCTAGGCAGAATCAGCAACAACCACAACAGCAGCAAGGAAACAACCGTGGATGCTACAAATGTGGAGCAACAGGGCACATGCGAAGGGATTGCCCTGAACTGAACCAGAACCGCAACAACAAACAGGGAGCTGGAAACAACGATCAAAACAACAATAATGTTGGGAATGGTGCAAGAGGAAGGGCTTTTGTGATTGGAGCTGGAGAAGCTAGGAATGATCCCAACGTCGTGGCGGGTAAGTTCCTACTCGATGATCGTTATGTTTTTGTATTATTTAATTCGGGAGCTGATGCTAGCTATGTATCCCTACGTATTAGTAAGAAGCTTAAGCGTACGCCTATGATATTAAGTTCTAAGCATATCGTCGAATTAGCAAATGGTAGAAACATCGAGGCCTCACACGTCATCAGTAACTGCAAACTAGTATTGTTTGGTCAGACCTTTAGCATCGATCTTTTCCCTATCGTTCTTGGAAGCTTCGACGTCGTTATTGGTATGGATTGGTTATCCAAACATCGCGCTGAAATCCTCTGTCAAGAGAAAATGGTTCGCAATCCCCGCCGTTCTGGCAAACCTCTCATCGTTCAAGGTGACAAAGGCGGAGAAGTCACAGGCATCATCTCGTTCTTAAAGGCCTAGAAGTGTTTACAAAAGGGGCACACCGCTATCTTAGCACTTGTCACCGACACACAGGAAAAGGAAAAGAGGATTGAAGATTTTCCAGTGGTACGCGACTACCCCGAGGTATTTCCTGAAGAACTACATGGACTCCCTCCTCATCGTCAGGTCGAATTTCAAATCGAGCTGACTCCCGGAGCGGCACCGGTAGCTCGAGCGCCTTATCGACTAGCCCCCGCAGAGTTGAACGAACTTTCTACACAACTACAAGAACTGTTGGACAAAGGATTTATCCGTCCTAGTTCATCTCCTTGGGGAGCACCAGTGCTCTTTGTCAAGAAGAAAGATGGCACATTCCGAATGTGCATCGACTATCGTGAGCTGAATAAGGTCACCATCAAGAATCGTTACCCTCTCCCACGTATCGACGACCTATTCGATCAGTTGCAAGGATCGAGCTAGTACTCTAAGATTGACCTGCGATCAGGTTATCATCAGCTGAGAGTCCGTAATGAAGACATCTCCAAAACTGCGTTCAGAACTCGTTATAGTCATTACGAGTTCCTCGTCATGCCCTTTGGAATGACTAACGCGCCTGCGGTTTTCATGGATCTCATGAACCGAGTGTGCAAGCCTTACCTTGACAAGTTCGTAATTTTGTTTATCGACGACATCCCGATCTACTCGAAAAGTCAAGAGGAACATGAACAACACCTGCGTCTTATTCTCGAACTCCTTCGCAATGAACAACTGTACGCCAAGTTTCGAAATGCGACTTCTGGCTTCGAGAAGTCCACTTCCTTGGGCACGTGGTCAATAAGGACGGAATACACGTCGATCCAACTAAGATCGACTCTATAAAGAATTGGCCTACACCTAAGACTCCGACCGAAGTTCGCCAATTCTTGGGATTGGTAGGATACTATCGTAGATTCATCAAGGGATTTTCAAAGATCGCTCAACCCCTCACGACTCTCACCCAGAAGGGTATTGCTTACAAATGGAATGATGCTCAGGAGTCTGCTTTTCAGAAGCTAAAGGATAACCTCTGTAGTGCTCCTATTCTCTCGTTACCTGAAGGTACCGACGACTTTGTGGTTTACTGCGATGTGTCTATTCATGGGCTCGGTTGTGTGTTAATGCAACGCGAGAAAGTTATTGCTTATGCTTCTCGACATCTTAAGACTCATGAAAGGAACTACACTACGCACCACTTGGAATTGGGAGCAGTGGTTTTTGCTCTTAAGATATGGAGACATTACCTGTACGGTACCAGGTGCACCATTTACACCGATCACAGGAGTCTCGAGCATATCTTCAAGCAAAAGGAGTTAAACATGCGACAACGTCGATGGGTCGAACTCTTGAATGATTACGTATGCGCAATCAAGTACCATCCGGGCAAAGCCAATGTCGTGGCAGACGCCCTCAGTCGAAAGGACACTACACCTAAGCGCGTGCGAGCGAGCGCTACAACTTACCATCCAGTCTAACCTCCTTACTCAGATACGAGGTGCTCAGGTCGAAGCATTGAAACCAGAGAACATCGGGGCTGAGTCCCTGCGGGGATCGAGGAAACGTTTAGAACAAAAGGAAGACGGCGCTTACTATGTGACGGGGCGCATTTGGGTTCCACTCTATGGAGATCTACGCGAACTTGTGATGGACGAAGCACATAAGCCTCGTTACTCAGTACATCCTGGTTCGGATAAGATGTACCACGATCTCAAAACTACTTATTGGTGGCCTGGTATGAAAGCCAGCGTAGCCACCTACGTCAGCAAGTGCTTGACCTGTGCTAGAGTCAAGGTCGAATACCAGAAGCCGTCGGGATTGTTGCAACAACCGGAACTGCCAAAATGGAAATGGGAGCAAATTTCCATGGATTTCGTCACAGGCTTACCAAGATCTCAAAGCGGGAACGATACCATTTGGGTCATCGTGGACCGCCTAACCAAGTCTGCACACTTCCTCGCAATCAAGGAAACAGATAAGTATTCAAAGCTCGTTGCCATCTACCTGAAGGAAATAGTTGCTAGGCACGGAGTGCCAATCTCTATCATATCCGATCGTGACCCACGCTTTACATCCGAATTATGGCAAGCCACGCATAGATCTTTTGGCTCACGCTTGGATATGAGCACTGCTTACCACCCACAGACCGATGGTCAAACGGAACGTACCATCCAAACGCTTGAAGACATGCTGAGAGCGTGTGTTATTGATTTTGGAAACGGGTGGGAACGACACTTACCATTGGTAGAGTTTTCCTACAACAACAGCTACCACAACAGCATTCAGGCAGCACCCTTTGAGGCATTGTACGGTCGTAAATGCCGATCGCCTCTGTGCTGGGTAGAAGTTGGCGAAAGTCAAATTACTGGCCCAGAACTCGTGGTCAAGACTACGGAAAGGATTGCCCAGATCAGACAACGCATGGCGGCAGCTCGTGACCGTCAGAAAAGTTACGCCGATAAGCGTAGGAAACCGCTAGAATTCCAGGTCGGTGACCAGGTTCTACTTAAAGTCTCACCCTGGAAGGGTGTGGTCCGCTTTGGTAAACGGGGCAAGCTTAATCCGCGATATGTCAGACCATTCGAAATTATCGAGAAGATTGGTAAGGTTGCTTATAGATTGAATCTGCCTGAAGAGCTGAGTGCGGTGCACAACGTTTTTCACGTGTCTAATCTGAAGAAGTGTCTGTCAGATGAAACACTCATAATTCCTTTCAAGGAACTCACTTTTGACGAACAGCTACACTTTGTTGAGGAACCGATTGAGATCACGGAACGAGAAATCAAAACCCTCAAACGTAGCCAGATACCTATTGTGCGAGTTCGTTGGAACTCACGCCGTGGCCCAGAGTTTACCTGGGAGCGGGAAGACCAGATGAAGCGCAAATATCCCCAGTTGTTCCCTAACGAAACTCCCAGCACTGAAGCTACAACAGAATTTCAGGACGAAATTCCAAACTAACGGGGGGATGATGTGACACCCCGTTGAAACGTTCTCACTCATACTAGCTTGACAGTGGCTGCCTTAACTTTCGGGGCGAAACTTGGGGATAATGTGACACTTTGGGTTTTCTCGAGCAACCTTCATATATTAACAACGCATGTACATATTATATTTAATGAAAATTTGTGGATTATCTTGACATGCTATGTGACCCTTGTATTAAACTATGTGTATGTAGTATAAATATATAAATGTGTAATAATGAGCCGAGACCTCTAGAACCCGACTCGAGACCACCTGGTCCCGAGTAACCCACATCAGTTGGGCCGCAACCCCTTTAGTCCATTCGAGAACCCATTAGGGTGCACCGCCTTGGGGCTTGTATATAACCCATGAGGATGGCCAACCTTGCTACTTTTCACCATTTGCAACATTCCCTCACGCTCACTCCCACACACTCTTCTTCACCCTCTCAACAAAACCCTAACAACATCACCCCCTCCCCTCTCTCGGATTCAACCGGTAGCATCAAGGTCTCGGATCAGCTCGCACACACCTATTGGAAGCTTCATTCTTCACTACTTCACACTCTTGTACCCACACTTGAATCGGTTAGTTGCTCCTTTCACTATAGTTGGCAATGTATGACAAAATGTGGGCTTGATGAGTGATATACATGTTCTAAGAGGATAGGTGAGTTAAAGTGACTAGATGATTAGTGTGATTAGCCTAATGATAGATTTTATGTATGAACCATGATGCCTTGATGATTCCTCGTCATGTTGATATCAAACTTGCTTGATATGATTTTATATGAGTGAAAGTGTGTTATGATGATTAGATGATTGATTATCATGTTCCTCATAAAGTAACTAGGTTGTGTATGTAAAGATTGATTGGTTTTAGTATTAAGGGGATTTAGTCCATTTAGATGAATGATAGGCAATGAAATTATAAATGGTTGAAACAGTGAAGAACATGTTGAATATGATATGAATATTTGAAATTGTTGTGTTTGATCCGTTTTGATTAAGAATTAGACAAGGGAACATGTTTGTGCGATTTGGTTGGTTAGTACACAATTTCATGAAAATGCAATTCTATTGGATAGTACAAATACTGGCAGAAGATTCTAGAAGGATTTCATGTGCTCACATCCGTGGTTGCGAGTCGAGACCCTCGTTTGCGACTCGAGACCATCAAAGTGGCAACTCAAGATCAAGCAGCAAACATCAAGGACTCGAGACTAGCAAGATCTCGACTCGAGACTGAACTCGAGACCTATGAGATTGCGACTCATTTATGCACCACTCGGGTCCTTCAGTTGGCAACCCGAGACCCCTTGGTTGCGACTCGAGACCACATGTTCTCGAGTCGAGACCACCTGGTCTCGACTGGGCTGCTCGTCTCCATTATTGGGCCAAAGTGTGTGGACTGTTCATGCTTGTTACTGGTTAACCTGGACTCTGTGATACATGCTGCTGATTAACTATTAGTGTGATAGGATAGGCCCAATAACACTTGTGATTTGTATGCTATGTGTTAACTGTTACTGCTTAATCTGGAATCAGCCCAACATTAGGAATGCTAGTATGATATGCATGCTATGTGTTAGAAACGTGTAAGATATACGCGACTTGTTAGTATCCGAGCTTGACCCAAACTAGTAACCATGTTAGGACATGGTGACCAGCGTGCTTGACCAAGTAAACTAATCTGCCGAGCAACCCAAGGTGAGTTCACAACTTTTAAAGCATGCGTTCCCGGTGGTTGGGAAACGGAACGAAACACTCTCCCTGGTTTCGGATTTGCTTACTATCCCCTTGTGAGGGATACAAACTACTTTTCTCCCCTTGTGAGGGACCCTTAGTTAATTACTATTTATACGGGATGCATCAAGCAAAACTAAATGAAACTCTATCACTCAAGTCCCTACTACTTAATACCGATTAGTCGCCGGGGCCTGGCAAACGGGTTATTAGTTGATAGTGCTATTTAGGTCTTACCAGCCTCACACTGTGCCCGTGTATGGGATCGGGAGTGAACTAATAGACTCTGGCAAACCGTCAATGATGATAGAACATTGACAAACAGGGCACTCTACGGAAACGTATGGTCGCATAGTATTCGATATTGTAAAACCAATTTAGTAACTTACTTAAGGGGTAGCTCCCCTTGGAATGGTATAAATGAGTAAATTAACTGTTTGAAATAATTTTTTGGCATTAAAAATTGGACAAACCCGTGAACTCGCCAACATTATGTTGATACCCTACTGCATGCTTTGCAGGTACCCAGTGACTCAGGAGCTTGCAGCTTGGGGATGTGTAGTGGTCGTCTTAACCCGTGTGTTGGGTTCTATAATAAACTTAAACTATGAACCTTGTTTGCATTGTTTTGCCTATGCTTCTGCTACTTACCTAAACTACTATTTGAACTTAAAACTTTTGAGCTTTGATTATGATATTTGCTAACCCTGTGGTTGGTGAATATTACTTATGTTATTAATTAAATTGCTCAGTATAATTGGTGGCTGGATCCTGGTCAGTCACACGCCTCGCGGTAGTACTCTGCATGTGGATTTGAGGGTGTGACACTGCATAAGAAGGGAAGTTCTATATCCTTATTTACTCTTCATTATATTTCGCTAACCAATCGTTTATGACGTAACTCTTACCTGACATCTCGGATGATGAGTATTGGCTGGAACTTGGGAGGTGTGTGGAAAAACTCGTATCACCTTCTGGTAGCTGGTAAATTGCTTTGATCCTTTTTTCAGATTCTGCAGTAGGGGGAGCTACTTCCTTAAAGTTCACTGCGAAAAAGACCAAATGAGAAAATATTATTACAAGACAAAAGCCTGAAAGATTTCTATGGATATGCCTGAAGCCCTAAACCCTACCGGTGGTTAACCATTCCACCGGAAGGCTAGCACCCTCATAGATGGAATCTCGCTTGACGAAAAAGAATTTACATTGCCATCTGTTTTGGTCAAAAATCACACAAGGATAATGTAACCAAACTTTATGTAAACGGGGTATGATGCTTGGTTAATTATGAAAGTAAAGGATCACTTCTGTGATAAAAGGTGCAAAGACACAATGATTTATACGAGGAAAAAGCCCTTGATCAATGTATGATCTCCGGCATAAAAAACCTCGGGTGATGGCAACTACCGATCACCAACTTCAATATAATAAAAATGTAGTTACAACTTCGGATAGTAATGAGCTGAGTACAAGGATCACTGAGTGTCTAAGTGTTTGAGAGTTGTGTCGTATGTCGTGTGTGTTCTTCCAAATGAGGAAGAGGGGTATTTATACAAGTGTAGGTGACTTATTTTAGGTAAAATGACTAATTATCAGCTCATTACCCCTTTAGAAATAAAGACAATCTAGCCTAAATTGCTGCCCATGAATCAAGCCATGTTTCCATATCCTGTGCAACGTCTTTCTTCAATTAAGCTCTTGCCATAATTGTGAAGACGCGTCCCTGGATCATGATGCCTAGAGCATATCCTGCTAGATATTCCTGCAAAAATAACATTGCATTAAGCGAAGATGATCGTTAGTATGAGGATCCTATAATGTCCCATGATCCTGATCCTGAAGTCCTCCTGAGGATCACTGTCTGCCAAAGAAACAAGGATCACTGGTTAGGATCACGTGTAAGGATCACCTATAATAAAAATCCAGCCCTAACAATTGCCCCCAAAATATAAGGAGTTAATTGTAAATAGACGAGTTATATTTTGTTTTGATCTTATCTCTAACGGGCGACTCCAAGAAACTAGCCGTTATGCTCGGACTAGCCGTTGTGATCATTACGTCATAGATGTGACAATCCCTGCAAATCATGATTATAAATAGGAGATAGGGTTAGGATCACTCTGCATTTAAATTCGAGATATCTTCCCTTTATAATCGCTACCGAAGACTGATCAGGTATCCTCTTCTTCTCTCTTTCTTTTCTCTTTGCTCTGTTTTCTGCTTCTACTCTGTTTCCATCCCGTTACAAATATGTTGCTCCGGAATTCTCCACACAAGGATCCCAAGAAGGATAGTCCCTTAAAAAGCCAGGGGATTATCAAGGATTCTCCTACGGAGAGGTGTTGTTTCACTGATGTTCACATAGACAGAATTCGTCATTGCTTTCCGGCGAATGCCGTTTTTAAATCCTTTGATCCTACTGCTTTGAGCGACTTTGTCTCGGATGTCTGGGTGGCTTTTCCTGCTACCCCGTTTGCTATAGGGTACTCGTATCCTTTTCCAGACTTTACCCAGTCTTTCTTTTCCTTAACCGGCATCTCTTACATCCAAGCTATGCCGATGATCTGGAGGGTTCTTTATACCTTCGAGAGGATCATTGAGCAGAAATGGATTGATCTGGGGATGACGGAGTTGGCCGAGCTTTACGATTTTACCACTTTTGGTTCTTACCGGTATCTGCTGAAACGGAAAGCCGGGGAGGATCATCCTGTCTTCAAGGTTACCAAGAATGATACAAACTGGAAGCGTCGTTTTTTCTTTGTTAGAAGGGATTCCATCCCGGATGGGAAGGATCTGCCCAAGGAATGGGCCACTCATGGTAGGGTAGAGGATCCTCGAAGGATCACTATCAGTCTTGTCTCATATGATGAGGATCACTAATGTCTTTTTCTTTTTCTTTTATGTAGCTATTTCCGTTGCTCACTTAAAGTTGACCCCTGCTGCAAGAGAAAGAGTGTTGGCTTTTAAAAAGCTTGGTCCTGAAGTTAGAAGTTTCCAAGTCACCGTCCAAGATTCCCAAGAAGTATCCTCTGCATCTGCCACTATGTCAAGTAAGTAGAAAATAAATTAAATGTAGGATTGTTTGATTAATAAAGCAACTTATCTCGTTTTTGATTGTGTAGGTGCTGGAAAGTCTGCCAGGTCTGTTAAATCTGCCTCCAAATTTGGGATAAGTGATCTTGCCAATGTCACATCTTCAAAGAAGAAGGCTCCTGCTGCCAGTCCTTCAGTATCAGCTCCCAAAGCGCCTATCCGAGGCAAGGGGAAGAAGAGGAAGACTACTGAAGATCTACAAGGATTTCCCCTCCTCCGTCAGCAATTCCTTGACTATGTGAATGAGGTAAGGATCACTGCCCCTGTTGGTTATCCGCCTCGCATATCCTGTTTGTGTATCCTGCTTTTCTTGAGGATCATCTGATCCTAAGCTTATCTTTTTCTTCTCCTGTTGCAGAAACTTGCCGAGATTGAGACCTATCTTGGCCATGTTGAGGACCAGGAGAGCCAAATTGCCGAGCTTCAACAAATGGGCGTGCTTAAGGACCTCAAGATAGCAGATCTTGAGAAGGAACTCCGGGCCACGAAGGATGAGGCTGCTCAGAGGTTGATTGATATGGATAACGAGAAGCAGGAGATCACCCAAGATGCAAAGGTCTCCGCGGCAATTGCTATGTACAAGATACAACTTCAGATGGCTGAGGAGGCTCAGGATCCTACCTTTGACAAAAACTCGTGGGACGTTGAAGGTTGGAAGGCAAGGCTGGCGGACCTGGAGGACGAGGATGAGGCTGAGGAGATCCCCATGCTGGAAGGTGGTGATGCTGAGAAGGATCAAGGTGGAGATGCTGGTGGTGATGAAGCAGCGAAGGTGTAGGCTGCATGATTGGGCGATGATGGATATTTCGAGACTAGGCCGGAGCCCAATTTTTTAGGATTGGTAGTGGTTTTTTGTGGTAGTGGTGTTTGTGAACAATTATGGTCTGTAATCTTCGAACAATAGTTCTTAGGGTAAAGGATCCTGGATCCTTCGAACAATAGGTAGGATTACAAAAGGTGGAGGGATCCTCTGTTTGGGGGATGAAGCCTTTGTGATCCTGCCGCTTTTAATCTCCTGCACAATGCTAAGACCGCATAGACAATGGACACCCTTTGCCAACCCATGTGGACGGGCCACGTTTTGCTGGTAGAAATGTGGGTTGGCAATTTTGACAACTCTTTGAAAGGGTTAATGATCCTTTTATTTAATAATATAACTTAACTTTTTTGGCTTATCTCGTGTTGTTATCCTTATCTTCTTGTTTCTTTAGTTGTTTTTGTAGTATATTTGTTAAAGTGGCAAGAGTTGAAAATATATTTAACAAATTTAGGATATGATCCTAGATCAAATATCCTGAAATTGAAAATATTCAAAGTATTTTAGTTCAAGGATCATAGGTTTGGTTGTCAAAGTATAAGGGTCGGTTAGGATAATGAATATAATCAAAATAGTCAAGGATCATACCTGAGGATCCAAGTCAGGATCCTAACCTTCAATCGAGACAATCATAGATAAGACTTTGATAGTTAATAAGGATTAAGGACCCTTATGTGTTTAGACTTCCAAAACCTGAAAAGTGAGATATAACTTGGGACTAAGCCAATGTAAAAGATAAATTAGTAACTGGGGACATGCCCAAAGGATAACTGGGGATGATCCCGGAGGATCACTGGGGACAAGCCCAAAGGATAACTGGAGATGATCCCGGAGGATCACTGGGGACAAGCCCAAAGGATAACTGGGGACAAGCCCAAAGGATCGTATGTAAACTGGAGTATGGCCCTTCTCTGGCGACTATCCAAACTTAGTGACATGAAAATGTCAAAACCTTAGCTAACGTGAAAACGTTAGAAACCTTAGGAACGGATGTATGGTACGTCTACCATTATACGTAGGATCCTAAATATAGCCAGTACGATGAGGTTGTCAGCCCCGAAAGTGGGTACTGGTCCCAAAGACGTGAACTATACCAGGATCATCGTGCGCTGCTGGCGGAAACTGGGGATAATCCCAAGGATAACTGGGGTTGGATCCAAGGATCTGTGGTGCTTTTGGAGATCTTTGACGATTTGCTGAAGATACCTGAACTATCATAACTCAAATGGTTTGTGAGTAGAGGATGAAGGATACATGATCCTTATCCTTAGGTAAAAGGTAAGAAAATGCAATAGTTTTAGGATAAGCATATTACCAGAGTAAGGATCACTGATATCTCCGGGATCCTTCAAGGATACTTCAATATAAGGATCACATGCATGAAGGATCATGTTCACATGAAATATTTCTTTAAGTGAACAGCATTCCAGGCTCTTGGTAACAAGTTTCCTTCCATGGTTAGCAACCTATATGCCCCCTTTCCTGCTTCAGCTTCAATCAAGTAGGGACCTTCCCATTTTGGTGCTAGCTTCCCGTCAGCAGGATTGATAGTATTTTGAAATGCTTTTCTCAACACCATATCTCCGACTTGGAACTTCCTTATCCTGACATTTTTGTTGTAGGTACCAGCCATTCTTTGTTGGTAGCTTGCCATCCTTATTCTAGCTAGATCCCTGATTTCCTCAATAGTATCCAAATCCTGAGCTAGGATTGCAGCATTTTCTTCAGGATCACGAGCAATTGTTCTAGCAGTTGGGATCACCATCTCTGTTGCGATCACTGCTTCTGCCCCAAATACTAAAGAGAAAGGTGTTTGACCAGTGGCATTCTTGGGAGTTGTTCTATCAGCCCATAGCACATAAGGTAACTCCTCTGCCCATTTCCCCTTCTTGGATCCTAGCTTCTTCTTCAGATTGTTGATGATGATCTTGTTGGATGATTCTGCTTGACCATTGGCTTGTGGATGAACTGGTGTTGATGTGATCATCTTGATTCCCCAACTGTCACAAAAGTTAGTGGTTCTGCTTCCAATGAATTGGGAGCCATTATCACATACAATTTCAGAGGGAATGCCAAATCTAGTTATAATGTTTCTTTTAATGAAGGATATGACTTCCTTTTCTCTGACTTGAGCGAAGGCTTCAGCTTCTATCCACTTGGAAAAATAGTCAGTCATGGCAAGCATAAATACTTTTCCACCAGGTGCTTTAGGGAGCTTGCCAACTATATCCATTCCCCATCTCATGAATGGCCAAGAGGATGGTATTGGGTGTAAAAATTCAGCTGGCTGATGGAGGATATTGCTATGCCTTTGGCAAGGATCACATTTCTTAGCATACTCTACAGCATCCCTTTTCATGGTTGGCCAGTAGTATCCTGTTCTAAGGATCCTTGAGAATAATGCCCTGCCCCCAGTGTGGTTTCCGCAATCTCCTTCATGGAAATCTTTCAACACTTCCTCGATTTCAGGATCCTCGATACATCTCAAATATGGTCCTGCAAGAGATCGCTTATATAATACATTATTCAAAGTTGTAAATTGAGATACCTTAATCCTGAAAGCTCTAGGATTTTCTCCCGTCGGAATCTCCCCATGTTGCAAGTATCTCATGATTGGTGAGATCCATGATCCTGAATAAGATTGGGCTTCTTCACTAGGGATCATTGCAGTATCCTCTTCTATTTCCATGGCCACCCGATTTTCAATAGCAGGAGCCAGGATATGGATGATAGGGATACTTATATCTTCTGGAATCTTCAAGGATGATCCTAGGTTGGCCAATGCATCAGCCCCTGTGTTCTCCTCCCTTGGTACCTGTGTCAAGCTGAAAGAAACAAAAGAGAGTGCCAATTCTTTGACTATCTCTAAATATTTGGTTAGTTTTTCACCTTTAACAGCATAGGATCCGTTAAAGTGATTAGTGATCAATAATGAATCTACATATACTTTAAGATACTTTACCCCCATATCCTTAGCAATTTGTAAGCCAGCAATTAAGGCTTCATATTCAGCCTCATTGTTAGTTGCTTGGAACTCACAGGCTATGGAGTGGGGTATTATGTCCCCCTGTGGCGATTTTAGTAGGATCCCTAGCCCTGTGCCTTTGATATTTGAGGATCCGTCAGTGTGTAGTATCCAAGGATCCTTGGTCTCATCCAGCTGCTGGACCTCCAATTCTGCTTCTTTTTGTAGATCACTACTGAAATCAGCCACAAAGTCAGCTAGTGCTTGAGATTTAATAGTTGTTCTTGGTTCGTATCTTATATCATGGGCACTAAGCTTTACTGCCCACTTAGCCATTCTCCCTGACATATCTGGTTTCCTGAGGACATTCTTAATTGGAAAATTAGTTCTAACAACAATAGTATGGGTTTCAAAATAATGTCTTAACTTAGTCGATGCCATGATTAATGCAAGGATAAGTTTTTCGAGGTGTGAGTACCTGGATTCGGCATCAAGTAGACTTTTACTTACATAGTAGATAGGATATTGTGTACCTTCGTGATCCTTAACAAGGACAGCACTTACAGCGGTTGAGGATACCGCCAGATATAAGGATAACACATCTCCTTTTTCCGGTTTTGCTAATGCTGGTGCTGGGGACATATACTCTTTTAGGGCTTGTAAAGCATTCTCATGCTTCTCAGTCCATTCGAACTTCTTATTCTTCCTTAGGATATCGTAAAATTCTCTGCATTTCTCTGAGGATTTCGATATGAACCTGTTCAAAGCTGCTATCCTGCCTGTCAGTCTTTGAACATCCTTGGCATTGGCAGGAGATTTGACATTTATTAATGCTTTGATTTGTTCCGGGCTTGCTTCAATGCCCCTCTGGGTTACCATGTATCCTAAGAACTTTCCTGCCTTAACACCAAAATGGCATTTTGAAGGATTAAGTTTCATGTTGTAATTATCAAGGATATCGAATGCTTCTTCTAAGTCCCTTAGGTGATCCTCAGCTTTCTTTGACTTGACCACCATATCATCTATGTACACCTCCATAGTTTTTCCAATTTGATCTTTGAACATCATATTTACCAGCCTTTGATATGTTGCACCTGCATTTCTTAGTCCAAAAGGCATGGCAATATAACAATATAAACCGGTTGGGGTCATAAAGGCTGTATCCTCTTGGTCAGATGGTTCCATCTGAATTTGTTGGAATCCAGATGATGCATCCATAAAAGTTAACAGTTCATGCCCCGCTGTTGCATCCACCATGGAGTCAATGTGGGGTAATGGGAAAGGATCCTTGGGACATGCCTTATTCAAATCAGTGAAATCGACACATACCCTCCACTTTCCGTTTTTCTTTTGGACAACAACCACATTGGCTAACCATTTTGGATACTTTACCTCTCTGATCATACCTGCTCGAAGTAGTCTCTCTACTTCTTCTTGGATAATGGCATTCCTTTCTGGTGCAAACTTCCTCCTTTTTTGATGGATTGGTTTGATAGACCTGTCAATGCCAAGTTTGTGAGTAATAATATCCTTAGATATACCTGTCATATCTTCATGTTTCCAAGCAAAGGTAGATTTTCTTCTTTTGAGGAAGGATATCATGTCTTCTTTCATCTTGCCAAGGATCCCTGATCCAATATAGATTTTTGATTCAGGATCACTAGGATCCAAGAGGATTTCATCTACATCTTGTTCCCTTGCCTCCAAGACATTCCTTGGAGGATACTGTAATTGCTATTGCTCCCTTGGCTTCGAGGTTGGCTTCATAGATGAGGTATAACAATCCTTAGCCTCCTGCTGGTCACTATCGATCTTGATTATTCCCCATAGGCTAGGGAGCTTCACACATTGATGGTAGGTAGATGGGACTGCTTTCATATCATGTATCCAAGGCCTGCCAAGGATAACGTTGCAACAAGATAAACAGTCAATAACACAAAATTTTTGGTAATTATGTAATCCTTCCACGTAGATTGGGAGTTTGATGTCCCCCAGAGTTTTCTTCGTCTCCCCACTGAATCCTACAAGCACGGAGGATCTTGGTGTGATGTCCGATTCTGGGATTCCCATCTTCTTCAGGACATCAAGCTGGATAATGTTCACTGAGCTCCCCCCATCAATAAGGATCCTGCGGACAAAATAGTTAGAGATAAAGAGAGTGATAACTAAACTATCATGGTGAGGATCCTGAATGTTAATGCGATCATCCTCATCAAATGTTATCATCTTCCCTTCTGAGACACTTGAGGTTCTAATAGGCCTTTCTCCATTATCCATTTTTTATTCTTTTGCATGTCTTTTGGCCGCTGAAAAGGATGTACCACAGATGTCTGATCCTCCGGATATAAAGTTGATTACTTGTGCGTTTGCCGGAGGTGCTGGAGCCTTTTCAGAGATCCTTTCAGGATCTTGGGTCCTTTGCTTTTTTCTCCCCAATAACTCTTTTAGATGCCCCTTGCTTAGCAGGTATCCGATTTCTTTTCTTAAGGCTATGCAATCTTCAGTTAGATGCCCGAAATCCTCATGGTATGCACACCATTTTGACTTGTCTTTAGTCCCGGATGGTTTATCATTCTTCCTGGGCCACCTAGCTTTTTCACCTAGATTCTGCATTGCAAGGATTAGTTCATGATTATCAACGGAAAAACAATATTCTGAGATTGGAGGATATCCTTCATCATCCTCTTCTTGGTCAACAGCATGCACATTCTTGTTCTCATTTCTATGGTAGGATTTGAACTTGTTGCTCTTGAAGGAGGATCCTTGCTTATCTTGTTTTGAGGATCCTACTTGTCTCTCCTGGATCCTCTTGTCATCCTCTAGCCGGATAAACCTGAGTGCTCGAGTTCTTACTTCATCTAAATTCCTGCATGGTGTCATAACAAGATCATCATAGAATAATGAATCCTTAAGCAGTCCCATTTTGAAGGCTTCAACAGCCGTAGCCATATCCAAGTTGGGAATGTCCAAGGATTCTTTACTAAATTTAGTTATATAATCCCTTAATGATTCATTATGATTTTGAGTTATCCTGTACATATCACTAGTTAATTTTTCAAATTTTCTGCTACAAGAGAATTGGTTATTGAATAAATTAACTAAATTGGCAAATGAAGTAATAGAGTAAGGGGGAAGACTTAGCAGCCACTTAAGAGCTGATCCAGTAAGAGTGGATCCAAATCCTTTACATAGGCATGCTTCCTTCAATTTTTCTGGGATAGGATTGATCTCCATCCTCTCCCTGTATTGTGCTATATGCTCCTCTGGATCCGTTGTGCCATCATACAACTTCATGGTAGGGATATGGAACCTTTTGGGTACCTCTGCATCACAAATTGGTGGTGCAAAACGGGATACCTTGTGGCTTCCATCCGCAATCTCTGGGATAGGCTTGACTACCCCTGGAACACTTGAGATCATATCTTTCAGCTTCTGCAACTCCCTGGCCATAGCATGATTGGTACCTGTATCCTGCATGAATCCATGGTTAGTGGTAGGGTAATTGTTTAAAGTGTTACCTCCCATTGGGTTCAAGTTAGGGAATCCATATTGCTGGGGTTCTGGAACAACGGAGGGACCAGTGGAAGCAATGGTCTGCATTGGAATGAAGTCTCCTTGATGGACATCTAGACTTCCTGTTTGCAGATTTTTTAGGGATCCTGGTATCTGGAAGGATCCTGGTGTCTGGGATGATCCTGGAACGAAGGAGGATCCTTGAACCTGGGATGATCCTGGAACAAAGGAGGATCCTTGAACCTGGGATGATCCTGGAACAAAGGAGGATCCTTGGCCCTGGAATGATCCTGGAATAAAGTAGGATCCTTGAAACTGCTGTGTCTCCGGATAGGCTCCCAAATTCCTGAAGGATCCCATGTACTGAGGATAGGATCCTACAGGCTGAAAATGTGAGCCTGACGTCTGAGTCATTGCTGCCGAGTTGAGATGTGATCCTCTTGACTCCCCTATGATTTGCACGTCCGGGATCCCTGATGGCTGGGAAGTGATCATTGGAGTATCAAAACTCAAGGATTTGGGCATCAGTGGAGAATGATCCTCTGCCGCTTTCTTTTATCTTTTGAGATCTCCAATTTCCCTGAGGATCCTTTCGTTAGTTTCATCTTGCCGCTGCATACGATCCTTCATCTGCAAAATTAAAGCAAATACATCACTAGTACTGGGAATAGAAGAATTCATAGCAGAAGAAGATAGAGGTTTAGAGAAAGTGGGAGTTGATCTCTTCTCAGTATTTTTCTGAGATCCTGCCGGTAGAGGAGGCAAGGTGATCTCTGATGAGGTGACTGCAGACATCGCCGTGGACGTGTTCTTCAGTGATGAAGCCATGTAACTCTTTCAAATGATTTCGAACAAAAGATTTTCTTATGAATGAAGCACCAATTGCCCCACGGTGGGCGCCAAACTGTTTTGGTCAAAAATCACACAAGGATAATGTAACCAAACTTTATGTAAACGGGGTATGATGCTTGGTTAATTATGAAAGTAAAGGATCACTTCTGTGATAAAAGGTGCAAAGACACAATGATTTATACGAGGAAAAAGCCCTTGATCAATGTATGATCTCCGGCATAAAAAACCTCGGGTGATGGCAACTACCGATCACCAACTTCAATATAATAAAAATGTAGTTACAACTTCGGATAGTAATGAGCTGAGTACAAGGATCACTGAGTGTCTAAGTGTTTGAGAGTTGTGTCGTATGTCGTGTGTGTTCTTCCAAATGAGGAAGAGGGGTATTTATACAAGTGTAGGTGACTTATTTTAGGTAAAATGACTAATTATCAGCTCATTACCCCTTTAGAAATAAAGACAATCTAGCCTAAATTGCTGCCCATGAATCAAGCCATGTTTCCATATCCTGTGCAACGTCTTTCTTCAATTAAGCTCTTGCCATAATTGTGAAGACGCGTCCCTGGATCATGATGCCTAGAGCATATCCTGCTAGATATTCCTGCAAAAATAACATTGCATTAAGCGAAGATGATCGTTAGTATGAGGATCCTATAATGTCCCATGATCCTGATCCTGAAGTCCTCCTGAGGATCACTGTCTGCCAAAGAAACAAGGATCACTGGTTAGGATCACGTGTAAGGATCACCTATAATAAAAATCCAGCCCTAACACCATCCATCTTCGTTTTTGGTGGCTTTAAGGATGAGGGGTTTACTGGAATTTGAAAAGAGCAAGAATCGGCTAGAGCCATGTGACCGGAGACGGTAAGCGATTGGGATATCCTCGATGCAGAGATCAGGTTGATGGAGATGTTTGATTTGGTTGAGCACGATAAGTACCCTCCAAACCATGGGCATTGTTTGGGCGAAAGAAATACCGGTGGTTCGAAAAAACTGCATCATGAACTCAGGAAATGGGTATCGGAGACCTAACGAGAAAGGGTATGCTGGAAAACAAACCCATTCGGCAGAAGAAACATCTGACCGAATTGATCGGTCAAATGGCCTGAAAATTGTGTCGTCGGGAAAAGCGTCTGAGGCCCTCAGTGCGGAAATATCCGCGTTGTCAAAAGCACAGATCTCCTTCTCGGGATTTTTAAGAAGATTTTGCTGGGTAAAGGTCTCGGACGATTCGCCGGTTTGGGAAAGAGCTCTAGTGGCCATTGTGAATAAGGTAAAGAGATTTAAGAAGGAGTAAGGAATTACCTGGAGACTCTGTCGATGATATATGGTTTTCAAACAAAAAGAGATAAGATATAGGGGCATGATAGATATCCATCGAGTGAAAACCGCATGGGAAGTTACATATTGCCATCTTGACCGTCGTTTCATTTTTATTGCCTCGGTTTACGGGATAAGATTTTAAAATATATCCATTGGACTGGTATACCAACAGATATATTTGGGGACAATTGTTAGGGGTCATTTTCTGAGCATATATATCCTGACCAATATTCTGCTTTTTATTGTTTACTCGTGATCGGGATACCGGGTCAGGATATTGGTAACATCCTGGTGCGATATCCTGGTATTAAGTGAATTAACCATGTGCAGATTAAGAGTTACAAGTCGAGAAGACTTCTTCCCCTTAAGACACAGGCAAATCAGTTGGAATGGAGACGTTGAACCCGAAAGACCAGGTCTACAACGTTCAAATGGGGAATATCCACCGAATCCCGGTTTAGTAGGGTAGTTTGTTAAATTTCTTTTACTATAAATAGATGGATCGAATCAAGTTAAGGCACTCACTTTTCATTCACACAATTCACACTCTAGCTGCTAGCAATCACTACACATAAACACTTGTACTCGAATTGTCTTGTAACACCTAGTTGATCCGCATCACATCCTGCACTGTATCCTGATATTTGAAGTAATAGAAGCACTAGGCAGCTGCGATTGTCAGCTCCCGAGGTTTTGTGCCGGCGATCTAGATTAATCAAGGGCTTTCCTCGTACATCCTGTGTCATCCTTTTACTTTTCCGCTCATTGTTTGATCATAGATACAGCTCTATATCCTGAGCCGTATCCTGAACCTGTTTTTGCAAACAACTTTACTTGAATATTTTCAACACACATTTCTAGCACACTACCTCACTTAAGTAATTTGATCACTTAATTGCTTCGGTAATTTTTGACCAAAACAGCAGGCACGCGCAACTCAATCTATCTCACTTAACACGACGCTACTTATATCGATAAAACGCTTAATGTGTCCACGATGCTTAACGCAACAAAACAAGTCAAACGAAACGAAAGTCGGAAAACCAACTCGCACAAACCGCCCGATCGAATGACCCTTGGATCGAATGGCCATCCGCACAAACGCTTAATGTGTCCACGATACTTGACCCCTTTTAACGTTTTAAACACACTTTGGGGTGTAACATACGTCCATATCTAAAACGCACTTATCAAAACTATTATCACATGAGAATTACTGTCGTACATATCTACACGTGACACTTGATACATATGTGCTAGGACTTTTACTCGCGACGTCCCACCTTAGCTAGCATCGAGTGACTTAGCTGGTAGTATTTGTTTTGTAGTGTATATGTTGTGTGTCTCGTTTATGTATGTGGAAATTCGCAGCACTTTTATCTACTTTATTTACCCTGTGAAACCTGTATACTCGCCAATACTTTTTGTATTGATGTCGCTTTAACGTATGTTGTGGGATAATCGCAGGCTATCTCGAAATCAAGCTAGGAAGTCTAGAAACCCACAATAAATCTAGGTTGTCGGATTTGTATTGTTTGAGAGAACATAAAAATCTGTATGACTGTTTACTGGTGTATTGTTTATTATGATGGGATAATGAACGCTTTAAATATCGTCACTAAATAGTTGTTATGGATTCTCTTGAGCAATCTGATTCGCCTAGTGTCGCGCCCCGATGATTCCGCCATCGGTTGGGGTGTGACAAGGCTAGAGTCACATGTGAGTGACTCAAGTTTTTTTACATGTTGGTGACTCAAGGTAACTTTCAATTTTACCTTTTTAAACCTTAAGTTTGCTAACAGTGATCGTGTCGAGATGAGGTGTGAAAACCAGGAACTGGATAGGTCGCTCACTCAGCGCATTGTTCTTAGCATGAGAATTTTTGTTGAGCCAGGAGTGATAACCACACCTCAGCGAAAATCTCCATTTCTATCTAGTGGAACTCCCGAAATTTATTCAATGAGCACAACCACAGCTAGGAGCGAAGTTGATTAAGTCAGGGGTGAAACCCGCATCTTAATAACCCGTTCCACTCCCGAAAATGGTTTTCAAAAGCTCTCACCAAAGCCTCGACTGTACCAACAACTCTAGCCGCGCTGTAACTAAGAGGATGATGTTGTAGCCGCAACCCGTTGAGAGCATAGCCCATCAGGACAACGCGTGTGTTCGAATTTGTTAGGGATGGTTGGATCACTTTGGGAGTCAATGTCTAACACCCTAGAAACTCCATCTAATTTAAGCAGTAATCGCCGATTTCTACGTGTTAACAAATTTTGCATGTTTACGATTTTACGGTTTACCAGTTTTACAACTTTACCGTTTATTCTATTTGTCACTTTTCGCTCCCCGCTTATTATGTACAACTCGCACAGCCATCGCAATCTTAAACAAAAGCCGAATGTTCGCAACAAAACTAAGGTCTAATAACTCGCCCTCCCTCTCTTCATCGCATCCTCGCGCAATCTATACAAACATATATGTACGTAAGTATTTATATATATTATATACGACAATATGTGTTATATGTGAGAACTTAGGAATCTCGTGTCTCCTATGTGGCTCCTATGTGAATGCGTATTACTATGATACCTGCAACAAATTTTAAACGCGCTCAATCGCATCGCATACTTAAAATCATTATGATCGAATCTCACTCCAAATCTCTCTTCGTTTAGATGTCTTCGAATGACTTCACCTCAAGACGTACCGCCAAGAGAAGAGCCAGACAAAGCACCGATAAGAGGATCGCCTCACTCGTGGCCAAGGAAGTGGCCAGGGTTATTCCTCAAATCATTGCACTGGTTCAATCTCTCAGCAACTCTCGAACCACAGAAGACTCTAAAACTAACGCGCCGCAAACTACCTTCTTTTACAAGCACTTCAAAGGCTGTGACCCAATGGTCTTCACAGGTGAAGGAAGTGTACCACAGCTCCTCCAATGGTTTGATGCCATCAAGGTGACCCTTCGTCAGAGTGGGTGCCCTGAGCATTTTCGTACCACATGCGCTACATGCGTATTCCAATCAAGAGCCCTCGACTTGTGGACAGCCGAGCGTAACACACGTGGAAACGATGCAGCTTACGCTCTCTCCTGGAACGAGCTGAAAGAGCTCATGAAGGAAGAATACTGCCCTCCTCATGAAGTCCAGAAGCTAGAGAACGAATTTTGGGAAATCAAGCAAATCGACGGTGACAATGCATGCCTCACAGCAAGGTTCAAACAGCTTAGCATCATCTGCCCAAGCAAAGTCAACACTTCTGAAAAGGCTATCAAGAAGTACATCCGTGCTTTGCCTGAATATGTGGGCGATTTTGTCGAAGCTGCAAAACCTGCTACCATCGAAGAAACCTATCGCATGGCTGCAGAAATCAACGACAAACGGGTCTTGGATGGATTCTTCTCCAAGAACCCTATCAAAAAGGCTAATCAAGTAACCGTCATCGACTCCTCTGACGATTCCTCTGACGATTCCTCCGACGATTCTTCCAACGAATCCTCAGATAAATCCTCCGCTGACACCGCACCGCCACAAGATGCGCAGCCTAGCCGCAAACGAAAGAGCTCAAGCCTAAACTCTTCAACCGCTGAATTGTCGCAACCGGAGCCTCTCCATACAGTTCCAATTCAATCGAGGCGCGCCTACACTGGAACTCTCCCCCTGTGTTTGAAATGCACTTATCACCACCAGGCAGAAGCCGATTGTCGCTATTGCGCAAATTGCAACTGTCTTGGTCAGCATACCCATCACTGTCGCACAGGGCCACGAACTTAAGGAACGCTAGTACTCTCCGTACCGCCAATGCTGTTTACAACTCCAGCAACAACTGCAGCTCCAGCAAGAGTTTTCAAAGTCCAACACCAACCAGGCGTAGAGTAATGTTGTAATGATGTTATATTCGATGAAAACTTTAGTGTACTTATTCTATTACTCCATGCAACGTTGACTCTCTCTCTCTCTCTCTCCCTCGTTCTTGCACTTAGTCGCACAACACAACGACACTAATGTTATATACTATATCACGATATAATGTGTTTTACCCTCACTACGCGTCCTTGAAATAAGTTACGATAAACGTACAAGGAACAACTTAATCACAGGTGCACACGGGATTATCTTGGTCAGTGCACGGAGATCGTAGTGGGATCCAATGATGTCGTAACGTTCAAAGCAAGGTTAAGCGTGGTGGATACACCGCTGGTACTTCCTATATATAAGCGTCTTAGCCATGTCGACAAAGTGTAACACCTATTCAGGGGACAGAGGCGTGTGGTTGAAGAATGGTGGATACGCCACTGGTACTTCCTAAATATAAGTGTTTTGTCACGCTAACCAAAGTCTTGTGAAGAAACTGCCATGCAGAGTTAAACGTTATTAGACCTCTTATACTATTGATACTATTTTCAACACGCTAAACTCATTTGCAAGGCGTAACATCTCATCGCAACTCGACGCGTCATCGCTAGACTTTTCGTAAGTCTAGTCGCACGCGATCGCATACTCGCTAAAATCTAACTCGCAATCGCTTAAACGCTTATTGCATGTGTCAATCTCAACGCTTCGATACTCGCCTCGCTTACCGCTTATCGCTTACCGCTTATCGCCTATCGCACGTCGCCTATCGCACGTCGCTTATCGCAGTTGACACTTATCGCTTACCGCTTGTCGCTTTTTGTTGTTCGCTTATCGCTTATTGTGTTTCGTTGTTCGCTTATTGCTTATTGTGTGTCGCTTATCGCCTACCGCTTTTCACTATTCACTTACCGCGTAACGTTCGCCGCCTATCGTGTCTCGCTTACCGCAAAGTGCTCAACGCTTACCGCTCACCGCTTATCGCTACCTCGATGCTTCAGTCGCCGGCTCATTCGCATACTCGTATAGCTAAACTGAGTTCGTAAGTGACTCGTCTCTCAATTTGCTCAACCACCCTCTCAGGCTTGGTCCAACCAATCGCTCGGACCGAGAATGCAAAATCCATTTGTATCACATTGGCACACATGACATTGCTTCACGGGACAGAAGCAATATGATTAAAACATGGTGGATACGCCGCTGGTACTTCCTATATATAAGTGTTTTAGCCATATTGACAAACTTTCGTGGAAAGGTGCCATGTAGGGATCGACGTTAATTAAAACTTTTTGGAACTATTTAAACATTTTGTAAAAACGAAATTTTCTTACAAACTTTTGAAAAAAAATGGAAATTTTCTGAAAAATTTTAATTAAAATCCTATTTTGACCAATAAAACCCTCTTGTAACATTGGTTTAACAGTCAACTCAGGTTAACACCATGTTATAAGAAAGTTTTCGATGACTCAACAAAGCCATTTCGACAATGCTGGTGTGAACATCGACTCAAGGTTCAACGCAACACCGTACGAAAATTTTCCTAAATCAAACTTTTCTTTAAGATCTTACCCCCATAAAAATTTTTCGAGAACTCAAAACGCTCTTGGATCGCAAATTACCATCCTTCAGCCAACTAAACGTCTTACTTACCGCTGACCTGTTTTAGACAAACGAGTCGCCTTACTCATCGCCTTCCCTAAGGTACCAAGAGGCACTAGGTAGTCAATCACCGGTCGACCGCTTGTTCGCTCTCCGCTTACCCTAACGCCTTCGTCGCTCGTCACTTTTCGCTCATCGTCGCTCGCTTGTTCACTCTGCGCTTATCTTGCTCGCTTTTATCGCTACTCTCACTCGCATCAATTTTCGCAGCCCTCCTTGTGGATTAATTTTGGGACGAAATTTCCTAAAGAAGGGGAGAGTGTAACAACCCGCACCTTCGTGCTTGTTACTCTCGCTACACTCGTTACGCCTAGCACCAGAGATTCGGATCATAATGTAACTATATCGCTTACAACGCTATTTCGCATATATTCGCATACTTTTAACACGCTATATCGCACGTCATAACGCATACACTAACGCTAATGATGACATCGCGTGAATAGTTAAATCGCTCCCATCGATCGTCGTGATGCAACGCAATCACGCTAACGACGACATCGCGTGAGTACTTAAGCGGTTCCCATCGATCGTCGTAAAGCGTCGCAAACGCTAGCACAGACTCAAACGCAATTACTTATGCTATGACCTGTTTTATATATATATATATATATATATATATATATATATATATATATATATATATATATATATATATATATATATATATATAATGGAATTGTTGAAGCAATCTACACACAACTCAATCTATCGCACTAAACACGACGCTACTTATATCGCTAAAACGCTTAATGTGTCCACGATGCTTAACGCAACAAAACAAGTCGAACGAAACGAAAGTCGGAAAACCAACTCGCACAAACCGCCTGTTGATGCACTACATCTGCTGATTACGTCTTGTATCGAGTCATTATCTTAGATGTTAGATCTGGGCACAATATACGAGAAAATGTGAAAATGTATAGAACTAGACATGTTGGATAGCTTTTTAGTCCATTAGGTTTTAGGATCGCTCGAGTGAACATATATTCGGATCGCTCGAATGGCAAATGGGCTGGATCGCTCTTGTGACATCATGTATGGGCCGCTTATTGGGCCTGTCCAATAAGCGGTTCCAGTTGTCTATATATACCTGAAGAGCGATCTCATTTGTAACGGTTGGTTGAATGTCGTACCGAAGTGCTGCCGGATCGAGAACTGATTGTATTTGGTGTCAAATCAATATAGAAAGAGTTTAAAGTGTATTACAAGCTATTCCTACGTTGATTACTTGTTATTCCGCACCTGTAATTGACGAAAACGCCTCTGATCGACTCATTCGGGTCGCCAAACGATCCTACAAGTGGTATCAGAGCTTCAGGAGGAGGAGTTCTACAGGAAATAGCTGAAAATCATCAAAATTTCTATCTTCTACTCATTCTTTTTCAGATTCAGACATTTTCAACGGTCGAAATTTGCTGAAAATCTCAGGGATTGTGCGCATTAGTACAGAGACAAATCCTTGAAAGTTTGGTGTTGAAATTCAAAGAAAAAGTAAGTCAAAATGATGTCCGAGTTCTGCTCGCTTTTTGGAACATCCCAGGACCGCTTATTGGACCCATCCTGGTTCGCTTATTTGATCATATTGGACCGTTGTTGTGGCAAATTGAATAGTTGAACCGCTTATTTGGACTTTGAGAACCGCTCATTCGAACGACTGATTGTGGACCGCTGATTTGGACCATCAGGAACCGCTCGTACAACACTTCTTGAACCGCTCGTTCGGATAATATTTGGACCGCTCATATAGCATCATCTCTGGATCGCTTATCTAGAATACAGTTGAACCGCTCATTTGAACACCACTTATTTGGACTCACCCGGTCCGCTTATTTGAACAATTAGACCACTTTTTGTATACATTTGATATTTGGGTTCGCTTTTAAAGCTGATTTTTATATTTTTCGAAAATATGAAAATGGACGAGGATTTCTATAACGCGTTTGCTACCCCTAGTACCCCAATCACCGCTATTCAAACCACAATGCTGGAAAATGAAACCGAGACGATGCAAAAACCTCCCAAGTTAATGAATATTGAAGAATATAAAGGTTGGGAAGGTCGGTTTGAAAATTGGGTGCAAGCGAATTATCTTGACGCTTGGGAATGTGTAGAAACAAAATATGTGAGACCATTGAACGATGATGAAGAACCAGTTCCAATCAAAGATCTTAAAGATGATGAGAGGAAGAAGTACAAAAATGAGAAAATGATGCTAAGTCTTCTTCAACAGGCAGTCAAAGAAGATATCATGGTTCTTTTACAGCATAATGGAACATCTTATTCGATTTGGAAAGCTTTACGGTCGAAGTTTGGGGGAAGTGAAGAGATGGTTAAAAGCAAGAAGTCGCTTCTAAAGAAAGAATTTGATCTCTTCCGTGGGTTAAAGAATGAGAGTACACGTGAGATTATTGAACGATATTGTAACTTGCTTGCAAATATGAAAAGATTGAGTATTGAAAAGAGCAATGAGGAGTTGATCGACAAACTTGCTGATGCGTTACCATATGAGAGTTGGGGCACATACTTGATGATGCTCAGAAACAAGAAAGGTTTTAGTAATCTGACGCTCAGTAAGTTCATCGAAAAGATCGAAGCTCAAGAGATGGAACAGAGAAAAGTGATTAGAATGAAAGACTTCGATGGTGAACAAGATATCGGGCTATATTATAAAGCTGGGGTAAATGAGAAATCGTCAAATTCATCCCCAAAGATTGTGACTGGTATGAGTGCCAAGAGCTTATCTGAAAGCCCATCATCTGGATCAAGCAGCAAGACCAGTTTTACTTCATTTCCATCATTTGATCCAAATATCTCAGCAACTAAAAATGGGAGAAAGTTACAGTGCAACATTGTTTTGAATCTTGAGAATGATCAAGATTATTCTGAAGAAATTGCCAAAAACCAAATGTCTTTATTAGGAATGGTTTTGGAATCTTACACTTGTTTTGTTGCAGGTCGTATCGGCAATCCAATGCTAACCAAAGAAGACTACGACCAGATAGATGCTGAAGAGATGGAGTTGATGGATATAAAGTGGTGTTTGGCTAGTGTTTTACGGAGAGCTGAAAAGTTTAAACAAATCACGGGGAGAGATGATCTTCGTGATGCGAATGTTTCTACTTTAGGTTTTGATAAATCTAAAGTCATTTGTTTTCGGTGCAGGGAAAAAGGACACTTCAAGAGAGAGTGCACAAACCGAGAAGCAAGTGGAGCTCAAAATCCGTTCAACAACAACAATGATTATTATCGCAAAGCCATCTACCACCAAGTCGGTCAATCATCTCAACAACAAAAACATCAAGCTCAGACTGCACATGGAAGAGATGTGATTGAAGATACCGGAAAGAGAGCTTGTGTGGTTAATCCAAATCAGAAGCAATCATTTAACTGGGATAATTACATTCCAGAAAATGGAAAAGCTTGTTTGATTGATCAAGAAGATGAAAAGCTTGCAGAAGGTTTTAGCTGGGCAAATTTTACTTGGGATGATTACATTCCTGATCAAACCACAGCTTACACTGCATTTACAGCAAAGATTATAGATGATAGTGATGATGATACAGAGTATTGGGCGAGAAAATACAGAGAAGATATGAAGTTGCTTGCTGAGAGTGATAGCGAAGACGAAAAAGTCAAGAAGGAGAAGAAAAAGAAGAAGATCAAGACACCGGTGAGTAGTGATGATGAAGAAGTGCCGGTGGTGAGAAGGCAAAAGATGACAAAAGTGCCTAAGTTTAAAGTTGAAGAAAAAGTTGATGCAAAAGAGGTTTTTGTAAAATGTGAAAACTGCGAGATTGTGAAAAAGCAGAACAGCACATTGATTTACAACTTAAACAGTCTGAAGGAGTCTTATGATGTGCTGAACAAGACAATGAATCAGTACAATCAAACTAGTGAAGAACAAGCAGTTGCTATGAAGACTCTTCAGGGAGCGTTTATGACAAAACAAAAAGTTGTAAACAATTACATTGAAAAATATGCTGCTTTAGAACAGAAGCTTGAACTGCAACGAATCGAAACTGAAAGAGTAAATCGTTTGTTGAAAAGTTACTCATGTACTTCCTATGTGATTGACAGGATTTATCCAACTGTTGAGAGCATGAAGGTATGGGAAGAGGATGATATAACTGAAGAGAATGCAGCTGGAGTTGATGCTGGTGAAAAGATTGCTGACAAAAAGAAGAGTGACAAGAAAAAGGATACTGAAAAGACGTCATATGGTAAGAAGCAAGGTGTCAGTTATAACAGATGTCCACCTCCACTGGAAAACGGATATTTGCCTAGACATCCTAACGATGAAAGAGTCAAAAAGGCTACAAATTTACAGTGGGAGTCAGAGTCGTCGGTCAATCTTCCAGAAAGTATTGATGTTGTGTTTACATCATCTGACACTGATCAACAGTCTCAATTGATGAAGAAAGTCGTGGATCATGTGTTAGATAGTGATGACAGTGATGAGTCAAAGTCGGAGTCAGCATCAGAGTCAAAATCTGAGTCAAAAACTCCGATACAAACAGAAAAACAGGGAAAATTAGTTTATGATAGAAAATTTCTTTTATCAAAATCTAATTTGGATGATGGATTGTTTAAAGTTGCTTATACTTTGAATAATTCGGACAAATTATATTCTGATGAGGAATTTCCTTTAAGAGGTGTCAAAACTGAATTGATAAACAAGGTTTTCAAACTCACAGAAATTAATATTTCTGAAATCAAAGACTTATGTCTTAATGAAAAGCCTAAAAAATACACCTCAAGAATACAACAGAGATTAAACAAGAAAAAGAGTTACGGTTGTGGTTCAGATTTCCAAAAGAGATCAAACCATAGCGGTAATTTCAAAAAGAAAGGATTAGGTTTTACTCCGACAGAAAAACAGAAAAATAAAAAATATGTTCGTGATTTTAAATCCAAAATGTCCTTTGTTTCAGGAACATCAGCTGATGAAGAAGAAAAGACAAGCTTCTGGAGGGAAACGAACAGTGAGTTTCTGAAAAAGAAACAAGCTGAACAAAAGAAGGACTCGAGAACCTGTTTCAAGTGCAACAACGTTGGACATATTGCCAAAGATTGTTCTCAAGCGATACAATCAAAACAGGGAGTTTTTCGTAAAATCTCAGAAAAGTTGTTTGCGTTCGAGTCACCACTTGATAGAACAAAATTGTTCAAAGATTCTATTTTTGAAATTGGTGAGAGTTCGAACAAGTTTTACAAAAAGAGAACCAAATCTGACAATCAGAAATGGGTTGTGAAGAAAGGTGGTGAAAGCTCTAGCGATGATTCTGATGGATCGAAATCAAAGGAGCTATCTTCAGGCGATGAAACTGATTCCACAAAGTCAGTTGAGCCACAAGTTGTTTCAAAATGTGAAGCTGATGTAAAAGATGAGAATTCAGTTCCGAGTGTGAATGATGATGAGTTTCCATCACTTCGGGCTGATAATTACAAGAAGAGAATTGGTAAAGTTGAGATTTCTAACCAATTTTATCATGATGAACAGGAATTTGATGCTGAGAATGTCTTTAACCCCAGGGTAAAACATATCTTTGGCAAGATGATTGATCGAAAAGTCAAAGGGGTTAAGGAATTTTACGAGAAGAAAACAAAGAAAGAAAAGGTTGAACCATCCCTGGTTTGTGACTGGGATGGTACATATTATGAACAGTAAGTCTCAGGACTTGCCGGAGCTCCCAGGTTGGTAAGCGTGGAGCATGAATCAGCATCTTTCTTGAATTTTATTCGGTAACGTCAATCATACAAACGGTAAAGAGGTTTGTTTATGTTTGTTGATATTTTACAATTGGTACAGAGGTTTCTGAATTGAATATGGTAAATCAAGGACATTAAGTTGTACTTGTATTTTCCTACATCTGGTTGGAAGACAAGATGATGAACCACATCCCCGAACATTTGTTGGATAATTCTACAAATGGTAACCTACAAGTGGAAAAATCAATCAAACTTATTTTCCGGAAAAACCATTTTGATTAAAACAAACTTAAGTGTTTTTGAAATCTAAATGGGAAAATAGTTTGTTGATAGGGGGAGTTCTGATTGTTTATGCCTAGTGAATGGCGATTTGAGGTGATTTGATATCAGTTGTCATATTTTGTACAGTTTGTTTTCAATTTTCTTTAGATGTATTTGAATTTTAGGGGGAGTAAGAATTTTTAGAAAATCCAAAAACATCAGAAAATTTGAAAAAGCCAAAAACATGATAAAATCAAAAATGAGTTTTTGTTGCATAAAAGAGGAAATGATAGTACATCAGTGGACTATCACGACACGCTAAAGAATTGGAAAGTCAAAATGTGATAAACGATCTTACTGCGGATGTGTCAGTAGATTTTCGCACATTTAGTAAATTGAAACGAGATATAAACCTAAATCAAACTTGCTTGATTCGTGGGTAACTATTCTTGGATATATGGGTAACCCCCGAAATCTTGTTTGAAAGGTCCCGTATTCTGAGATACTAGGTCTTTATACTCAGTGATATCTGGGGTATTATCCCGGGACTTCTGCTGTATGGAAGTACTGACCTAGTCCCCGGATAATACTTTCTGCAAATGCTTGAAAAAACACCGCCCTCAGCAATCTGATTAAACAATAAAATTGATAGTCATTGCTGTTGTAAAAAAGATCCTCTAAAGGGGACCCACCAAAAGTCGAAACCGTCATCTCTCTGCGTATACGGAAGTATCGACCTGAGCTCTCACGACCCTCGCACATAACCCCTTTACAGATATCATCTGTGGTATACTCACCTGTAAGACTGAATATTTGGGATATGGATACAGGAGTATATTCAAGTGGAGTGACACACAATTAAGTTTAAGTTTCTAAAACATTAATATCATATCTTGAATCGATTGAAATTTGTGTTGAAAATTTAAGTAGACAAACATACTGATAATCTAGGTAAATTGTTTATGACTGAGTATGTTTAAAAGCTTAACGGTGTTGGTGATTTGTCTCAAAACTGATATGATCCTCTTGCACGAGCTCACAAAAATATTGTCTATAAATAGTTTATTTCTGCATTTTATTTTCTTTCAGAAAAATCCAAAAAGATTTTGTGTGTGTTTTAGCATAAATTTTGAAAATTCAAAAAGATCTTCGACAACTGATGTTGGATAGCTGATTTTCAAAATTCCGAGTGCTAAACATGATGAGCAATACTTGAGGGGGAGTGTGTGTGTGAAATTAATTGTTTTCATAATCTAACTTTTTCAAGTGGTTCATCACAATCTGTGTTTGTTTTGAATGAGAATCTGAATTGGTGCAGAGTTATATGTTTGAAATATATGTGAAAGAAATTTACTTTGAGGTAGAGTTTATGCAGGAAAGCCAGACAACGATCCTGAAGATATTGCTGAAGATCAAAGGAATACCAGCAAATCGAGAGGGGGAGTCTGTAGATAGAGAGCAAGAAGCCCAAAGACTGATCAAGACTGAAGATGTGAAGACACAGCATTGGTGTGACTCGATAGTCGACTCCATCAACATCTGAGGGGGAGTCTGTTGATGCACTACATCTGCTGATTACGTCTTGTATCGAGTCATTATCTTAGATGTTAGATCTGGGCATAATATACGAGAAAATGTGAAAATGTATAGAACTAGACATGTTGGATCGCTTTTTAGTCCATTAGGTTTTAGGATCGCTCGAGTGAACATATATTCGGATCGCTCGAATGGCAAATGGGCTGGATCGCTCTTGTGACATCATGTATGGGCCGCTTATTGGGCCTGTCCAATAAGCGGTTCCAGTTGTCTATATATACCTGAAGAGCGATCTCATTTGTAACGGTTGGTTGAATCTCGTACCGAAGTGCTGTCGGATCGAGAACTGATTGTATTTGGTGTCAAATCAATATAGAAAGAGTTTAAAGTGTATTACAAGCTATTCCTACATTGATTACTTGTTATTCCGCACCTGTAATTGACGAAAACGCCTCTGATCGACTCATTCGGGTCGCCAAACGATCCTACACCGCCCGATCGAATGACCCTTCGATCGAATGGCCATCTGTCCGGATGACCATCTGATCGGATGGCCATCTGATCGAACGGTCGTCCGACCCACGTAACTTTCCACCGCCCTTTCCCTCTCACCTATAAATACCCCACTTGTCACATCAACTGTTCGTTGATGTGACAGCCTCATCCGACCAGCACACTTTCGAATACTTTCCTCTCGATTCCTCTCGATTCTTGTAAGTTTTCACTCTAAATCTTGTACTTTCATCGCACACTTTCTCACCACCTTCACCATCAAATCGTACATTGCCACCGCGAAATCCTCTTATTTAAGCTATTCTAGAGTGACGTCACCTTAGGTTTTTATGAACATTGAAGCGTGACCTTATCTTAGCAAGAACGGTTCAGATCTAAAGGATTTCCACATGATTTTACACAAAATTAAGCTAGATCTAAACACTTTTCAACTGATTCAAACTTTCTATCAACTCTTTTACACTCTTCTATGCGAAACTGATGAAATCTAAGCTCGTTCGGGTTCTCTACTCATTCTCTAGTGGGAACCGGTCTGAGAATGGATCTCTACCTAAGGGACGACTGATTTACGGGTTGAACATGAAACTCCGTCAAGAACGGTTAAGTCCGATTGAACGGGGTGATTTCCATCCGATCGCCTAAGCTGAACTTGGAGTGGTTTCTTTGTTTGACACGTTGTCGCGCTGTCTCGGTTTAACCACAAACCTTTTCAAACTTAACTGATTTTACAAAATTTCAAAACAGTGAATCACCGATCGAATCGCTGTCCGATCGGATGACCATCCGATCGAACGACTATTCGGTCAGGTGACAGGTAATCTCAACCCTTAAACAATTTTCAAAACTCCAAAGAATATCAGTCTTCAAACGAATGGCTATCCGATCGAACGGTCATCCGTCCGGATGACCATCCGATCGAATGACCTTATTTATACTACAGCGAAAACTTCAAAAGCTCAACGTTTTACAAACACACATTCCCTCAGTCGAATGACCATCCGACCGAACGGTCATCCGTCCGGACGGTCATCCGATCGAAGCGCCATCCGATCGCTCACCTCACCGACACGCTGTTTTACGCACTGTTACACACTGTTCAACGCTTACACTATCGTTCTGTGATCAGGCTAATCTCCCAAGCGCTCCCTTCAATCCAATCAAGTTGTGTTTACTTGCTAAACACCTACTGTGAGTATACTTGACCCCTTTTAACGCTTTAAACACACTTTGGGGTGTAACATACGTTCATATCTAAAACGCACTTATCAAAACTATTATCACATGCGAATTACTGTCGTACATATTTACACGTGATACTTGATACATATGTGCTAGGACTTTTACTCGCGACGTCCCACCTTAGCTAGCATCGAGTGACTTAGCTGGTAATATTTGTTTTGTAGTGTATATGTTGTGTGTCTCGTTTATGTATATGGAAATTCGCAGCACTTTTATCTACTTTATTTACACTGTCAAACCTGTATACTCGCCAATACTTTTTGTACTGACGTTGCTTTAACGTATGTTGCAGGATAATCGCAGGCTATCTCGAAATCAAGCTAGGATGTCTAGAAACCCACAATAAATCTAGGTTGTCGGATTTGTATTGTTTGAGAGAACATGAAAATCTGTATGACTGTTTACTGATGTATTGTTTATTAGTATGGGATAATGAACACTTTAAATATCGTCACTAAATAGTTGTTATGGATTCTCTTGAGCAATCTGATTCACCTAGTGCCGCGCCCCGATGATTCCGCCATCGGTTGGGGTGTGACAAGGCTAGAGTCACATGTGAGTGACTCAAGTTTTTTTACATGTTGGTGACTCAAGGTAACTTTCAATTTTACCTTTTTAACCCTTAAGTTTGCTAATATATGTGTTTAGTCAGTCTACGTAACTTTGCTAATAATACACATGTTTAGTCTCTCTACTTTAATAGCTTATTTTTCCATATAGTTAATCTTCCACTTTAAATTTGCTAATATACATGTTTAATCCCTTTGTATTTATTCGTTTTACTATTTCCTCTTTTAGTGTTTTTTTCTCGCTAACATGAGAAACCAAATCGACTCCAACAGAACAATATCGTTACATATATCGGTATTATCATAACCGGTACTTTTTTGCTTTTAGTGTTTTTTCCGATACATATGTTAATGTTTCGATTTTCTTGCTTCACGAGCCGAACCGAACCGATCAGACCTTTGCTCGTGCTCGGTTCGTTTACAAATCGATCTGAACCGAACCGAGCATTTTTCAACCGAGCGAGCGTCTTTCGATCCGAGCATTTTTCGAACGAACATCGAGCGAGTATTGAGCATCGCAGAACAAACAAGGAAAGTGAAGATGGGAGTGCTAGTTATTAGAATAAAGTGCAGTTTTCGTCCTTGATGTTTCGTCCAATAGAACACAAGTAAAATATTAACAAATAACAAGGAATACAAAAACACTCAACTAGTTCTATCGAGATTAGCTAAGCGGAAAGATAAATTGTCGACCAATTGAATCATACCCTTGTTTTATCAGAAGTTTGAAATTGAATGAATCGATTGAAGCAAAACCCTAGCGAGTTGCCGTCTTGGCGAGTGGCATGGAGAAATCAAATAATGATGGCCAATGAGGGGTTTTGATTAGGGTCTTGTACTTCTGAATCGAATGGCGGATTGAGACTTGAGTATTGATCGACGCTTCACATTTTAGTATTTGAAATTTTGACTCAATACTCAAATGGACACTTAAGTATTGGACAATGGACTATTGATATTGGATTTCAATTCTAATTACTTAAATGAACGCTATTTGAATCTTGGACCAAACATTGTTGATGTTGGTCTCTAGTCATTTCATTAAAAATGATACACACATATTAAAAACTAGGTTAGAACCCCATGTATTACACGGGTTGAAGAAAATGTAATTTTATGTAATAAATAATAAAACAATATATCTTCAAAAAGAAAAAAACCCGTCTATTACACACCTGGAATAAATGTAATTTTATATATTAAATAATAAAAAAATGTTATATCATTAATAACCTTGTGCATTGTACGGATTTGATAAATATAATTTTATAAACTAAATAATAAAAAAGTTATATCTTAAAAACCCTGTGTATTATACAGGATGAATAAATTCCTTTTTGTATACTAAATAATAAAAAAGTTAGATCTATAAGACTCTCCTGTATTACACGGGTTGAATAAATATAATTTTATATACCAATTAATAAAAAATGTTATTTTAAAAAACTACCGGATATAATCAATACACGATAGATTTGGTGATTGCAAAAATAATTATTGAAACAAAGATATTATGGTCAAACATATTATTCAATAATAACTAACATTTTATTCGAAAAATGGAAAGATTATATTCGACATTCAAAGTGGGATAAAATTTAGTATTAATTTATTATTTATCTAATTAATATGAGATAAGTAGGAAAAATAGGGGGAGAATAAAAGTTAGATACCCCAAACGGATGACACGTGCCATTAAATATTTTTTCATATAGTATAAAATAGATATAGATATAGATATAAATATAGAATAGAGTAGTATAGATAATTCAATTAAGGGTTTAAATTAATTAATCAATTAGAATTTGAAAGTTTATTATTTTAATATATTCGTAGAAATATCATGGCTACATTTAACAGAATAATTTAACTAATTCAATTTTAAATCTAATAATAATTGATAATACAAGTAAAAATCAAACTTTTAACCAGTAGAAATATCATGGCTACATTTAACAGATTAATTTAACTAATTCAATTTTAAATCTAATAATAATTGATAATACAAGTAAAAATCGAACTTTTAACAAATGTTTAGTAATTTAACCAATTTGTTTCTTTCAATATATATGGTATTTCGTTTGCTAGTTCTTGGATAAATGGAGTCTAGAAATCCTATGATAGAAAACCATAAGTTTGAAACTAATTTTTGAATATCTGAAATCTAGAAATCCGATAAAAGCAAACTATAATATTGAAATTAATTTTTTAATTAATCTTGACCAAATAAAGTGATTAAATCGTGAGACCAAATAAAGTGAATACCAAATATAATTAGAGAGTGGTTGAGAGACTGACATGTGTCCTCAAACTGGTTTCTTTTGTTATATGTACTAGCAGTAAGACCCGTGTGCAAACACGGGTCGTTTCTTAGAAAACCATGCATAACACATATTGACAGAACATATAGATATGTGTATATATATATTTTACCAAAACGTGTTATTTATTATAGCTAAAAGACAACTATAAGTAAATATAAAAGATTTTAACAAAGTTAATAAAAGATGTCTAAAAGATGTCTAACAAACTTAAAGTTTAGATTGTGCAAACACGAGTGGTTTCTTAGAAAACCATGCATAACAAATATAAACGATGATTATAATCATATTTATATAGACTTATAAATAAAATAAATAAATAAGTCAGTCAGTAAATACTTAAAGTTTAGAGTATAAAAACTTAAAGTTTAGATTCTGCTGAGTCTTATTTTTCTTCCGTAAATGTCTGAAAAACCATTTTGATGATGCAATCTTCTTGGGCCTTGTCTTCTTTTGTTAATTCATCCATCTGCTTTTCTTTCCTTCTTTGATAAAGGATGCTAGCATGTGGAGCAGTGGGTCTCCTGATTGGCAATTTTTGTTGTTTGACTGGAACCACTGCTTCCGGATAGTCAGGCTTTTTAGGAGCAGTGGGATCTCTCTTCCTTAACTCTTCCAACTTTTTGTAGGTAGAAACACCTTTTCTTCTCTCCACCTTGTAACCTGATTTCTTGCCCCATAATCAGCAGTTATCAGCTCTTCTTTCATTCTTTTCAGTTTCAACGTCCTTTCTGGTACATTTTTCTTGTAATTGGCCCAAACAGAAGGAGTTTGCTTTACGTTGTCTTGAATCATCTTTTGAATTCTGACTGTCTCCTCTTGCAGTTCACTGATGGTCCATTCTTTATATTGATACTTTTCTACCCTGTACTTCTTATATGCTATTATGTATTCAAGATAGTAATTTCTCATGCTTTCATCATCTTTTTTTGATAATTTCTGACAAAAGACTTTTGAGAACTGCTCTAAAGTTCTAACTTTACTGAGCAGGTATTGATAATTTCTTTGAATATCTTTGTTAGACTTTCCCTTTGTATCTCTTTTAGATATATCCTCTGCTTGTTGGGCCTTTATTTTGAGATATTCTTCTATATTTCTTGGCAAAGGATAACCTTGAACAGATGGGAGTTTCCTCTTTTCAGGATCATCTTCAGAGTAAAAGGATTTGATTTCCTCCCTGACTGCTGGAAGATCTAGAAGATATTGTACTCCTACAGGGTCAATGGTAGTGTTTTGATTGAAGAGTTGAACTGAAGATAATGGAACAGGGTTTGGAATGGTGACAAGGGACAGTGGTTGTGTAGATGTTAGAGTTGGGTAAGTGTCATCTTCCACTACAATGTTTGTTATCTTTCTCCTTTTGTGCTTTGGAAAAGTTGATGGTGTATTTATGGGTTCACTGGCAGAGATTGAAGTAGTTGATATCTGATTAACACCTGTTGAAACAACTGGTTTTCCAACCACTGTGGTCACTACAACAGTTGATGTGTCAACTGTTGTTTTCTGCTTTTTGGCAGCTGGTTTTTGTGATGGTGATATTGTTTTTGGTATGACAGTGGATTGAGTGTGGGTTGATGTAGTAGTGATGGCAGTTGTTGAGATAACATCTGTTGAAACAACTGAAGTACCAACAACTGTTGATACAACATGAGTTTTAACATCTGTTGGTTTGGAGGTTTGATGAGAGGAACTTTTGGGAATTTGAGGAGTTTGTTTGGTGGTTTTGGAAGGTGTGGTTTTGCGTTGACTTACTTTTCTGGTAGGTTGTCTTCTTTTAGGTTTAGAAGTACCCTGCTCTTCTTTTTCCATCAAAACTTTCTTCTCCTCCTCAAACCTTTTAGATCCTTTCATGTTTGCCTTTAATGCAGCAAATGCATTTTGAGTCTCATCAACCTTTTTGGAACCATCTGGTCTTGGGATTTCTACCACAAGTTTGGACATTCGATCTGGTGGCATGTATAAACCATCTTCTTTTCCCCTCTTCCCTTTAGTTTTCTCCCACTTTTTGACATCATCAGGATTTTCAACATAGATGATTGAAGGAGGAGCAGTGCCAGTAGTTTGAAGCAGATGAGGTTTAATGGCTTTGATATCTGCTTGAGTATCTTTGTACCTACCTTCCATGACATTTCTGACCATTTGAAGTTGAACTTCATGCTGTTGATCTGCATATTGTCTTTGTTTGTGAAACAGAGGTTGAAACAGATGCCATAGCTCAACAGCAGATGGATCAGATGTTACGGATGGTGCAGCAGTGGGTGTAGCCTTTTGAGCTTGTAACAACTATTGCAGCATAGTTTTGATTTCTCCAACAGATGTGTCAAGTTTATCAACCCTCTCCGTCAATTCTTTGTACTTTAAACCATCACCCAAGTTAATGGGATCATCTGATTTCCCACCAGTGGTGGTTGTATAAGTGGTTGACTTAGGAAAAGTTTTCCAAAAATCATCCACTGATGCCCCTTGTTCTCGGTACTGGGGACGTCTTTCTTCAGCAGAGCTTACCATTTTAAGGTAACCAGCGTATAATGGAAACACACCAGTGGACACTATGGTTCCCAAAGAAGAAATTACCTTCAAGAGAGTCTCACTAATGAAACTACTGTCCAGGTGTAAACCAGTGGATTCAACACCAGTAGTAGTTGCTCCACTTGAACTACTGACAGGAATTACTTGTAATTCCTGCAGTATAGCTTCCTCAACTGTTGGTGGGTTAACAGAGATAGAGACACCAGACTCAGTCACTTGTTGTGGTATATTCTCATTGACAGGTGATTGAGAAGAACCTATTTTTACCTGAGCTATATCAAGTGCATCCAATAGAGGTATCATTGATTGTGGTGTCCCTGTTGATACAACCTGATCCTTTTGAGAGGATGCAGGAGGAGTTTTAGGCTCAGGTTGAGATCTTTCTTCCATCTGCTGTGAGGAAGTAGCAGCAGTGGTTTCAGGTGACTTTTGTGTTGTCACAGGTGTTACCTCTGGGATCTCGTCTTCCAGAGTCACCTTTTTGGTGGGTTTGGAGGGCTTTTGGATAGTTTTCTTTTTGTTCTTTTTGGTGGTTTTTGGTGTGGGTTTCACAGATGGGGTTGTGCTTCTGTGATCACCAGGAGCAGTGGGCTCAACAACAGGGGCCTGAGGAGCAGTTGTTGCTGCTAAATTCTGCTCAGGTACCTCTGTTTGGGTTTTTAAAGGTTTTGACTGCCTTGTGAATGTTTCAGAAGTTAGACTGTTTATTTGAATAGGATTTCCTTGGATAAGCACATGTGCATTATCCTTTGAAAATTTCTTTTGAAGATAAAAACTTAAAAACCTTGGAAACAATAAAAATGATTTTTTATTAACATTCTTAACCATATCATTGAAAATTTCCTGAGAGTAGTTAAAATTATGTTCAGCCATGATAGCATAGCCCAGGTATTGAATTTCCAATGGTATTTCATTAAAAGTTGTTGTTTTATTTGACACACACATCAGGAGGGTATGGAATAAAAACCTCGGAGCAGGCGGAAAACTACCCTTTTCTAGAGTATCCTTTTTCATTTCTTCTTCATACCCTCTCTCAGAGAAATCAGTTTGGTACTCTGTTTTTGGGAAAGAGCTTTTACCTGTAAGATCATTGATTTCAAAAACCTCTGAAATGGTTTGAGGTGTGATGACCACTAGAATTCCCCTTATTGATGAAGTAATAGCTAAGGTCTTTTTGTCCTTAGTTTCAAGCTTTGCATTTTTCCAGAACTCTCGTTGGGAATCCGCGTAGATGGTTTCATTGCAGGTCAACAAAGTTTTGTACTTTGAAGATGAAAGTGCATCATCACGGAATGAAAACCTGTGTTTTTACTTGTTTTTGCAAGTGTACTCACGTAGTTATAACGGATTTTGAATGGCAGATCCATGATAAATCAAAGGTAGTTAAGAACGAAGGAAGAAGATGAGTGATTTGAGATAATATGATGAAAACTGCTTTTGAAAGGAATTTTGAATTTGACTCGACAGTCAAAACCCTGTTTGGAGTTTTGATCAGGATTTTATAGGTGGAAAAGGTGAATGCTGACGTGGCAGCGGTTACAAAAAATCTGACGGCTAGGTACTGTCCACGTGAGAACCTCTGATGAATAATGGATGACAGTTGTTAGGAAACCACTGATGAATCAATATCAGTAGTTTAGAGTGCTGAAAATGAAAACAGTAACTGACTATAACTCTCAGTGGATAGACTATCAGTGAATTAAAACACTGACCTTTAACAACAGTCATTATATAAACAGTGGTTCAAGCATGTTCCTTCTCCAAAAAAACAATATTTTAACCCATCAGTCGTTTAAATCCCCTTCAACCTCCACAAAACACTATTTTAACCCAGTGTACCAAACAGCAGTTTCAACCACAGTTTTCTCAACAGTAGTTCCAAACATCTTTTTTCATCCATCTGTTGAACAAAGTCAACAGATGCACCAACCACTGTTTTATTTCCAAACATATGTTCCCAATAACAGAGCTTTGATTATTTAAACATACCTTTGCCAATATTACAGTGCTGAAAATGAAAACAGTAGCTGACTATAACTATCAGTGGATAATCTATCAGTGGATTAAAACACTGAGCTTTAACTACAGTCATTATATAAACAGTAATTCAAGAATCTTCCTTCTCCAAAAAAACAATATTTTAACCCATCAGTCATTTCAATCCCCTTCAACCTCCACAAAACACTATTTTAACACAACAGTCGTTTTAAACCACCATTTTAACAAAACAGCGGTTTCAAAAACAGTTTTCTCAACAGTAGTTACAAACATCTGTTTTCATACATCTGTTGACCAAAGTCAACAGATGTATCAACCACTGTTTTATTTTCAAACATTTGTTCCCAATAACAGAGCTTTGATCATTTAAACATACCTTTGCCAATATTACAAGCTTTTACACTCTCAAACCTAAATATTTATTTACTTAATTTAAATAACAAACATGGTTAATAATTTTAACAGAACTAATTATATAAAACTACAAGTGTCAAACAGCATACAAAGTTCATCCATCTGTTGACCCAAATCAACAGATGTATCAACCACTGTTTTATTTTGAAACATCTGTTCGCAATAACAGAGCTTTGATCATTTAAACAGACCTTTGCCAATATTACAAGCTTTTACACTTTCAAACATCAATATTCATTCAATAAAATTTTAACGCAGCAAATAACAGAGCTTTGATTAATAATTTTAACACAACTAATTATATATAAAATATAATTGTCAAAACAGCAAATAGCATTCAATAAAATACAGGATCCTACTTCCTAATCAATTGGTGAAACAATAGTCTCGATAAGTAAAGCTCCTTTCGGACCATTGAAGTTGTCAACATGTTGGAGGTATTTCAGAAGTTCGTTGCTGAGATCAACTTCAATCATATCCCCCCAGATGCTTGTTATCAGCCACTTATTGTCTTCAATTATATTAGTCCTTCGGCGCCTATCTACATAATCAACTACACGAGGATTATTGAAAACAAACACCTTCATCCAGTCTTCTTCTTCATATCTGAACAAATCAGCAGTTAGCTCAGCAGACTTTCCAATAAAAATCAAATGCAGCCTCTTTGCGAGGGTCAAAAAATGCCCTTGGCAAGGATTGACTACAATACTCTCAGGAAAATGAAGCATTCTGAAAGTCTCACTCAGAACATCAAAAGCAACGATGTTCCTCTCAACTAGTGGATACCAATAATTTGAAACCATAAAATATATGGTTTTATCAGCATAAACTCATATAGACCATGAATAACCACTTGAACCATAATTGTTTACGCTACCGATATTTATTGTTCTCCATGACTCACGACGTCGTGAGTAAACACGAGCAGCAATTACATTATGGTAACATCTGATGTTCAGCACTTTCAGATCATTGAACTGATCAAAATAAATTCCACCAGTATCAGAGTTTTGATGATGATTGTAATTGAAGTAGTCATCACACAAAACCTTATAGCGCCTGGTAGTTGGATTCCAAAGAATCAACTGACAGCAAATCCCTTGATTGCAAACTAACAACAAACCATTAAATGACGATAGAATACGTAAGTTGCTAGGGTGGACATTGGTAGAAAACTTAAGGTTTTGCTTCTAACAACATCCAAAGTACCAGCAACTACGTCGTCAATGACAATTGACGTGTCTTTAAAGGATAGTAGTTTATTTTGTACTGAATCTCCTCTTCGGAGAGCATGCATCATCTGAAATGCATGACTTGACAATTCGCTATAAAAATTCGTGGAAAGACATTTGAAACGGCCAATATCTTCTGCAGAGAGCCTTGTGAAAATCTCGTCAACAATTACTTGAAACCCAATTTTTTCCATTCTGAAGAGAGCCTTGTGAAAATCTCGTCAACAAACTTTTGAAGATGATTGAGTAGATGGATGAAAATGGTAATGATCAAAACCACTGCCCAATGTATTTTATATACCCAATGAAGGCGGTTATGATTAAAGAATATGATGCGACACTCGTTAGGCTTTTAATGCATTTACATGGGAAAATATAAAATTAAACATGTTATTATAATTACAATTAACCTATTCATTTACCTATAAGACGCCTTTAACATAAGAAGTAGTTATTGAGTGACGTGCATTAATTGCAAAGTACATGTCCCGAGGCATTTTAAATTTGAAATTACCGGCAGTTTTAAAACCACTGCTATGGTATATGTTTGCCAAAGGAAACATCTGCTAAGTTATACTTTCTTAGCTATGGGCAGTAGTTTACACTCTTGAATGTGGGCCAGACCTTTGACATTTAAATATAGAGCAGTAGTTTGAAATTAAATGTATTTTAACTCAGATAAAAGATCTCAGAAGCATAAAAATTGACACATCAGCAATCATCATTTAGTCATAACTCAGATAAAAATCTATTCATTTGGAATACAAAGATATTGCGAACATGTGTTTAAGCCTCTCCTGTTTCCAACAGTAGCAAGTCAATCAGATGTTGGCAACAACAGATGTTAGCAATTGACAACAGTAGCAAGTCAAACAGCCGTTAGATCAGCAGATGATGATTTAGAGCAGATGATGATACAATATCAACATAATCTAATTAAACTCAGAAACAATTTCACTTATACATCAAAGTACCAGTCTGCAATAATCAGATGATATTAAAAATTACATAATAATACTTATTCAGCTTAAAATTACAACGAAACTTTAAAATCTAACAACACCACCAAGAAATTTACGAACCTACCAGCAAAAATTTAGTGCTTTAAGCTTTAAACTCCATCAATGTATATCTTCGACAATCGCCATGAACTCCACGTAAGTACTCAATGCATCAACATCAGGTTTCTAGAAACCTGATCTCTCGTGAACAGATCAAGATGCAGTACATGAAAACACTTCTTCAACTGTTGAAGAGTGGCCCTGTCCTCATATACGAAATCCTTAACTTTGTTCATAAAAAGCTGCTTTAAACCAAACTTTATGCTTTTAACACAAAAAAGGCAGGAAAGACCATTACTCTAGTAAGATAAGATCTTATCTTACAGCAGTAGCAGATCTTTTCTTGCGTTTAGTAGGAACTACTGCGGGTTCTACATCATCATCATCTGCCCAAAATCATATATATAATCATCATTTAAATGTACATTATTAATAATCTTTCTTTGTGTTTAATTTAACTTTATGCTTCTTTTAATACAAACCTATAATAACCCGCAGCAGATTGTATGAATTTCAAACAACTGGGATTAGACTCAAATATAAACCGAGAATTAGAGTATATCACTTGAAAATTAAGAATTCAAAATTTCAAAACTGGAGTAGCAAAAAACACATACTTTACACGGTGTTGAAACAATGACACTGGAAACAACTGTAGAACAATCATCATCATCATCATCTGCAGGAAAGACCATTACTCTAGTAAGATAAAATCTTATCTTACAGCAGTAGCAGATCCTTTCTTGCGTTTAGTAGGAACTACTGCGGGTTCTACATCATCATCATCTGCCCAAAATCATATATATAATCATCATTTATATGTACATTATTAATAATCTTTCTTTGTATTTTAATTTAAGTTTATGCTTCTTTTAATACAAACCTATAATAACCCGCAGCAGATTGTATGAATTTCAAACAACTGGGATTAGACTGAAATATAAACCGAGAATTAGAGTATATCACTTGAAAATTAAGAATTCAAAATTTCAAAACTGGAGTAGCAAAAAACACATACTTTACACGATGTTGAAACAATGACACTGGAAACAACTGTAGAACAATCATCATCATCATCAACTGCAGCAGATCATTCACAATCATCATTTAGTCATAACTCAGATAACAAAACTTTAGTAAAAATCAAAAAGAAAAACAAACATAATCATATATATCACATTACCATGATCAAGGCAAACCACATATCCCCAAATTTTTTTCTGAAAGTGGGACAGAGAGAGCTTCAGTTTTCTGTTATCTTTTATGAACGCCGAGTATTGAGAAAAAGGGATTTGAGGGAGAGATACATTAGAAATGTGGTTTGAAAATACAAAAGTAGAGAACACGTTTATATAAGAAGATAATTGACAGAAGTGAGTGAGTGACATGCATTAATTGAAAATTACATATCCCCATGCATTTTGAATTTCAAATTACCCGCAATTTCAAAACATCTGCTGCTAGGTATACATTTGCCAAAGGAAGCATCTGCTACTTTCTTATAGAAGGGCAGTGGTTTGCCCTTTGGAATGTGGGCCAGACCATTTGAATACACAAGACAGTGGTCTGAAATCAAATTAAAGTGATTTATATATTATGCATTATGATGTAATAAATAAGAAAAGCCTTGCTGGATATGCTCTCCTGCTGACACATCAGCTTTTCTTATGTCACTTGGATTTCTCCTTTTATAGAAAGTATTGATAGATTAAATCGAGCCAACCAAGCCGAACCGACCCGAGCGGACCTTTGCTCGTGCTCGGTTCGTTTACAAACCGAACCGATCCGAACCGATCCGAACCGAGTATTTTTTTCAATCGAGCTGAATCGAACGAGCAAATTCCGAGCATTTTTCGAGCGAACATCGAACGAGCGTTGAACGCCGAGCAAGTTGAACAGCCTACTTTCGATTGCTATACCAAAAAAGTTACATGGATTGATCGGGTCGGGTCGAGTCTTGGGTTGAGGGTATAGAGTCCACTTTAATTGGGAAGAGTAGGAAACCCGTAATATAAGTAGGGAAGGGTGTGATGGCGTGAAGAAGAGAAAGCAAGCCAATGGCGAAATAACAACAGATCCAAATCCAAACGTCATGTTGAACAAGACTCACCTCACACTCTCAATTAACACCTTCACTAGTTCTAATCTGATATCCATATAGATGCAATTGGTGCTTCTTTTGATTCGGATCTGAGCTGCCCAATTGTAAACAAACGTAAACCCGATCTACAAATCCAATGGAGGAAACCCGATTGTGTTCATGGACCGTCTTCCGATCCGTCTTCGCCATCTTTCAATGGTGGAGTTTCAATGTTGCCGTCATCATCATGAACAAATGGATCTTTCAGGTTTATCTTTATTTCTATCTTATGTTAATTTATTTAGGTTTTGTTTCAATTTGATTCACTAGCAGAGTCTGTTTTGTTTGTGGATTCATTTATAATTGTTATTGGTTAGTAGATAGAGGATCTGCTTATTACATTCTAGTTTTGATTTTAGGAATCTAGCTTACACGTACGATTTGATGAATTTTTTCGAAATGTTTTTAGCCAAGGTTTGAGAACTCCCTAGTCGCTAGTCGGCCGGTGAGTTGGGGACCAGCTACTTGGGATTAATCGGATGGGGTTTTTTATATGTAATTTTCATTTTTATGTATACATATACACATTTTTGTAAGTAAATATTTTAAGTATCTAGTTTTTAACTCTTACCCAACTCATTTTTTTAAGTATACACGATTAATTGTTGGAATTCACATGGATTGGTTGGAAACTTGCCGAAATTTAGAAGTTTTGGCCGGAATATATAGGTTTTTTCCCGGAATCGCCGATTTTTGGCCGGCCGACTAGGTCCGACTAGGCCGATTAGCGATTGATAGACTGGTTAACGTAAAATTACTCAGTTACTGGCCGCCTAGCGATTAACTGCCGACTAGTCGCGATTTTTACAACACTGTTTTTAGCAAAGGGTATGATTCTTCTTGTCAATTTTGAAGTTAGACTTGTTATTGTGCTGGTGTAGTTGCAAGGTGCTTCGATGATCCGTTTTGATCCCAAAATTTGATCGTGATGCTGTACGCGAGGCTTTTGTTATTAAAAAAATGCTAAAAAGTGTTTATAGATACTAAAATAAGATATTCTCATCATATGTGGTCAGATTTGTTTCATCGATGGTCTAAAATTTGTTTAAATACTCAAACCCATTGTTCAAGCGGTGGTAATCGTATTTGTTCAGATACCCGTTAACCGCGTAAGGTGTCACCGCATCACATGCGCATCATGTTATGCGCGCATCAACTGAAGCTATGTGATCTCATCGCCGCATTATGTGATGCAAGAATTATGTGCTTCTGATGTGCGCATTTTAAATTTAAGTAATGCAATCAATAATCAGTTCTAATTGTTTGGGTAAACCGATCATGATTCTGATTTTCATTCTTAGTGATCAAAAGTAATCAAAGCTTGTTTGTTTGTTTTAACCTTTTTTCCCTATGTAATTCGTGAATTTTTATAAATGTTTGTTGTCTTTCAGAAACTTGATTTCAAGTTCCCTCTGACGGTATCATGTGTACACTTTATATGCTCATCAATTGGGGCGTATGTGATGATCAAAATCCTAAAGGTTAAACCGCTCATATCCGTCGAACCTGAAGATCGGTGGAGGAGAATCTTTCCAATGTCGTTTGTGTTTTGTATCAATATAGTTTTGGGAAACGTCAGCCTACGTTACATCCCTGTTTCGTTTATGCAAACCATCAAGTCATTTACCCCCGCAACAACAGGTTAGATGAATACACAAATACTATATTTAATACGTGCCACTTTTCCAAACAACTGTTTGATGCTAAATCGTTTAGAACAGTGATTTTGCAGTGGATGGTATGGAGAAAGTACTTTGATTGGAGAATTTGGGCCTCTCTTGTTCCAATTGTTGGAGGGATTCTTCTTACGTCTGTTACCGAACTTAGTTTTAACGTTTTCGGGTTCTGTGCCGCTTTATTTGGTTGTCTTGCAACGTCAACGAAAACTATTCTTGCAGAGTCTTTGCTTCATGGTTATAAGTTTGACAGGTATCGCTCATTATTCATTGTTTGCCTCTACAATAACCGTTTTTCTGTTTGTTATAATATTCGGAATTGAATATTGTTTTGAGGAGTGTTGTGATTTAAGATAGAAGGTATTTTTATGCATTATGCCAACTATGATGTGGCCCACATGTTTGTCCTACTTATGCTTCTATGTCATGTCTCTTAGTATAATAGAATTTTTTACATGATGAGAAACAAATAGACGTATATTAGGGGGTGTTTGGGATTGCTTATTTTTAGCTTATGCTTATGGTTTGTAAGCTCTTTAATATAAGCACCTAGCACTGTGCTTATTACCATAGTTGTTAAAAGCCATCGCCTCTTGCGCTTAGGCCCAATTTCCTAGCAAGGCAAGGCAATTGCGCCTTAAGTCAAGACAATTGCGCTTTAATTCTCCGAGTGATGGTTCATGCGCATATTCCAACGAGATTCCTAGATTCTGGAGAGTTTCCGGCCAAATTCTCTAAATTCTGGCAAGATTCCAGCTAGATTTCTACTTTTATCTAACGGAAACTATTTTTCTACACTAATACTAGCATTTTATAACTTTTGGTACTAAATAGACGATATTAAATGTTATATGATAGCTTTAGTTTTATTTTATTTGAAGAATAGTATTAATTTTCTAATATATAAAAATATTTTAAGTTTTTTTTGTTGTGCGCTTTTTTCCCAGGCCCGCGCTTTTTTTTTCGCCTTGCGCCTAGGCCCCAGGCGAGACCTATGCGCCTTGAGTGCGCCTAACGCCTTTAATAACTATGCTTATTACAAAGTGCTTTTTTCACCAACATATAAACAAAAGAGACAATAAGTCAATAGTGTGTGTATGTGTAATTGTTGACTTTTGTTTGGTTATCAACTAGACAAGTACAACCATCATTAAGAGTAACCTTATAAGTGGATAAGGAAGAAACCTTGATAAATAAACCGTTAAGTGTTTTCATACATACATACTTACATACTCATACTCATACTCATACACATATACATATATGCGTGTACATTCATATATACATAGACACACATATATATATGTGTGTTTGTTAACTTGTATAAACTCACCCCATCCATAAGAACGAGTTAGTTTTAAAAAAAATGAAACCTATTCTTAGAATTCACAAATAATAAGTCTCAAGAATACCTTTAGTTTGATACTAAAAACCCTTCTCAGTAGTCTTTTGTCGATGAAATTATGCTTCCATTCTGTACAGATAACCACAAATATTCATGTCATTTTGAAGCTTGAAAGTATACCCAGTTGTTGTTGAAAGTGATGTGGACATTTTGCATTGCACCGTAGTAGTAGGGCTGTTAACGAGCCGAGCTGAGCTGAGCCAAGGCCAGCTCGAGCTCGGCTCGAATTCAAATCGAGCTGGCTCGGCTCGAATTTGTTTCCTCCTGTATTTGTTTTGAGTTTAACACTTTGACCAATCATTTATGTGTGAATCTTGATCATTCCTAATGCTCATGTTCTATTTTGACAGCATAAACACCGTGTACTATATGGCACCATTTGCAACTATGATATTAGCGGTCCCCGCACTTCTTCTAGAAGGAGCTGGAGTTTTGGAATGGATTCAGACAAGCCCTAATCTTATGTCGTCATTCGTAATCATTATCGGGTCAGGAGTAACCGCTTTTTGCCTTAACTTCTCCATCTTTTATGTCATCCACTCAACAACCGCTGTCACTTTCAACGTTGCTGGAAATCTTAAGGTACGTAACACATCTTCAGTAATCTACTATACATCTTTCTTCGGTTTGGGCTGCTCGGTCAATTCCGCTATTCATGAACACTCGTAGGTCAAATGGGTTGGGTTGACCAAAAACGCCTTTTTCAGCATTTTAAAAATAAATCTGTTCAATGTGATTAGAAAAACTATATTATTACAGCAATAATATAGGTTTTTAACTAAAACAGTTTACGAGGTTTTATGCATTTCTATATTACACTTTGTGAGACTTTTGACTCACCCGTTTGACTCGATTCCATTTGTTGTTTGTCAAGGTGGCATTTGCGGTTGCATTTTCATGGATGATATTTAAAAACCCGATTTCTCCTATGAACGCATTTGGGTGTGCAATAACTCTGATAGGATGCACGTTTTACGGGTATGTTAGACACAGGCTTGCTAACCAACTACCGGGAACTCCTCGTACTCCGCGGACCCCACGTTCTCGCTTGGAAATGACTCCACTTGTAAACGATAAAATAGATGATAAAGTTTAGTTTTGTTATCAGTGTTTAGAAATACATCATTTACTCGAGTTGTGATGCAGTTTTTAGACTATTCGAGACTGTGGTACACCTTATATCTTTTGCCAAAAAAATACTTAAAATTTTATTAGTATGTGTTTAGCAGAATGATATGATATAATTTTGGCATCTATCAGTTTTATATATGTGTTTTTGTTTAGCGATTTGATATCCTATGAACAAGTGAAAACACCCGAATCCAGACGTTGAACGCATGCATTGTGCACGCATACATTCTTTCACTTGTTCAAGTCTAGTTTTTTGACATACATGAAGAGAACATCAACATTGCGATTTTGTGATTTGCTGACATTGTAGGGGAGTCAATCGTGTTGGATTAGCGGGTTTTGGGTTAAGTTAAATCTCCGTAACTGAACAAAGGTCCATTGGACCATTTGTTTATTCATGTCAAAGATTAACCTAAGACATATTTAAATTTATGTAATTCAAGTATGACCCATTTAACCCATTTGCTTAAATGAGTCAAATGCATTGTAATCAAGAGGTAAATATTTGCTTAAATGAGTCAAACGCGTTGTAATCAAGAGGTAAATGTGAACACGTTATAATCAACCCGAAAACTTAAACAGGTTGTTAAGGGTTAAACGGGTTATGAATAGGTTGGCAGGTTGACTATTTAATTAAACGTGCTAACGGGTCAATCTATTTAATTAAGTTGGTACAAACTACAAAGTCTGATTAAACAAGCACTAATTTTGGGCTGATTTCAAGCTTGTTTAAGGTGTGGTTGCATTGTATTGTATATAGAAAGGATTGGGCCCAAATGCCCAATGGTCGTATATAGAATTAGGGACAGTGCCTGGTTTATTGAACATATATATTTTTTTAAATATTATTTATCTATAGTTTAACGATGAAAATGTCGCTTTAACGTAAGATGTTTAGTTGTTAACATTTTATGTCAAATGATCCTTCAATCAAAAGGAAAATTACATAAACGTTTAACTATTGTAGGGCAAAGTTTACTTATATGTAACTACATCATATTTGATAATTTATATTGTTTTTATCTTAAATTCATTGTCTACATTAACTAATATATATAGCGACGGTTTCTTTATATGTAATTTATAACGCTGAAGGTTGAGTGACACCATAAGGTTGAGTGACACCATAAGTGTTCATAACACATTTCAATCTCTGTGTTATGAACACGTATTTATCGTCTCATGTACTGCCCTAATCTCTCATCACCTTCGCCGTTTGTTAGTCACTCAACATTATGTGTAATCTTTTGTAACTTCAAACAATAATGAAATTATGACTCGTCAAGAACAAGAATGAAATCTTTGGATAAATTAGATTTGTTGATAGTTCAACTCTATCAAACCTTATCCTTTTTGTGAAGTATACATACTTCAACTCTCATTGTGGATATTGATATTTGCTTCACAAACATGCCATCTTTAAAATTGTATATTGATTTATGATTTTTATGTAGAGACAAGTGCTATCAATATCATTGGATAATAAGGTGTGCGATGGGGAAGAATAATGTGGTTAGGGACCATCAAGGCACACGATTATCGGTTTCCCTTTTGTACGATAGTTCATCAAACCTAGGTAGTCTAAATAGAGATAACATGTCGCACCTCGTATAACTAGGATTAAATGACATTTTAGTCCTAAAAATACAAACCCTCTGGTTTTTGTATTTTTAAATACAACACAAAAAGAAACCTAGTACAAAAAACCTAGCTAAAAAAATCTAATACAAAACAATCTAGCATAAAAAATCCAATACGAAAAATCCAGTACAAAAATGTTATATAACATAAATATACAATACAATTTTTGAGGTTTTTTTAGTTGTCATTTTTATATTGTAATACGGTACTCAAATTAAATATAAAAAATGCTTAATTTTATGGTGCAATTTAAAAAAAATTAACAATGTCGTATAAAAAGTTATAATTATTTAAAAAAATGGAAGTCATTTGAAAAAAAAAAGTCAATATAAATGGTTATTCTAAAATACAGTTAAACATTTTCCCTGTAATTTCATTTTAGCAATTGATTTGAAAAATAAAAGGTAAAAACGTAAACCAGAATCAACCTTTTATTTGATTCTACTAGAGTAATATTACTAACATTATTATCATGAAGAATCATAACTATTGTTTTTTTTTTTTTGAACGTCAAGGAATGGCGTGCCAACCATCATGACATTGAGCGCGGTGGTCAAGGTCGACTACTCGACCGCCGCCAGCCCATTGGCTCTCCCAGATACGCGGAAACCCGACCTCCACCCGCTCGAAGGCACGATAGTGAAATAATCGATAAAACCTCTCCTCCCATCCAACTAGTAAATTGGCCCGCGCGTTGCCGTGACCTGCGGCGTTGAAACGTTGTCGCGGCATTAAAACGTAAACTACCATGAGTTTATACCATCTAATGAAAACGTATCATATTTGACCCAACTAGTTTTTGAAAAAAAAAATTACATCAAAACGTATACTGACTGCACGTACATAAAAATAAGCACGAAAACGTATCATATTTGATCACCATATTTCCGAATAAAATTTACGTCGAAACGTAAGCCTACTTGAATTTATATCGAAACGTGCATAAAAATAAGCACATAAAAGTAGTATTTTTTTTAAGTTAAAAAAATGGACGGCGCGTTGCCCATAAAAATAAGCACATAAAAATAATATCTTTTTAAGGATTACGGATCGTTCGTTGGTGAACTTTTCTAAACCTAACACGAAATCTCATGCAAAATCCTATCTTCATGACTCCAATTGATCATCGACCGGATACTGTCGCAAATGCTAACTCACTAAGAAGACTAATAAACCTATCACGGATCTTATCTGAAATAATTATACTTTAAATCTATCGATGATCTATCAGTAATTAGCTATTGTCAGAAATACCTCGGTATACCAATAGAATCAAAACATTAAAAAAATATTGAATTTGGCACAATCATCGCTATTTCATAGTAATCATCGACGAAAAGGTTCGTCGATGATTTTTTTCGTTAAAAGTTAATTTCAAGTAATGTAAGAGTGTATCGAACCTTTAAAAACCTTCATTATTTGTAAATGTATCCAACCTTTATAAACAATATGTAACAACCTTTAAAAATCTTTATTTTTTTTTATATATATTTTACAACTAAACATTATGTTTAAGTATGGGAAAAAATTTAAAAAAAAAAATTTCTATTCACTTCTCATGTAAAGGCTATTTTGTATGTTAAAATTCATTTGTATTTGATTCTTATACTATTTATATAATTTAACTAAATATCTAAATGTATCTTTGCATATGTAATATTTAATTATTTCTCAATAGAATACATGTATACTTGTGTACCTTCTTTAATTAAAAAAAAATCCAACACATGTCACATGAAAGCCAAGATGTCTACATATTCTAATTTCTTTTTATATAACCCTTTACATATGTGCATGTATACATGAAAAACACACACAAAAGGTTGGTTGTAAGCTCTTTTGTCTCATCCAACACTAATATAGCTTCCATGGATTTCCGACAGCACTCTCGCCGGAGCAAATCTTTTCCGTCCTCAACCACCATCTCCGACGACCCCTCCGCCACCCTCTCCACTCCCCTACACTACCTCAGCATCCCCTTCTCATGGGAAAAGTTCCCCGGAATCCCCAAAAACAACAACCACAACAACGACGATTCGTCGCAAAATCTCCTCCCTCTGCCGCCATCCAGCCACTCGCCCACGATGAAAAAGTATAGCGGCAGCCGGAGCTTCAGAAATGACCCCTTTCTAGCTGCCTTTGTTGAGTGTTCAAAAGATAAAGAGTTTGAGATGGAGAGTGGTGGTGAGAGGTCAAAGCTACCGACTAGCGACCGATCGGGATTTGTGGTCAGTATGTACTCGTCTTGCAAGAGATCATGTGCGGTTTCTGAGTCGATTGTTTACCGACCACGATCGTCTACCGGTTATATTTTAGCGACTGACCAAGACTTATCCGTTGCTAAAAGTAAGCCATGATATCATATCATATTGTATCATATCCCACTTTTTAAGCACGATATTTTGAACTTATAATGCATCGGTAGTTTTTGTATAGCTTTGTGATCTTTTACAACGAGGTCGAAAAATGTTATTTTTTTTTTTTACTTTTTTAGCGTGCATTTGAATAAAAGATTATCTTTCAAGGCGATTTATGTGAGTTATATTGTTAAATTTCTTTGAATACCATAAGTGATGGATTCAAGATTTTGTTTACTCATGTCGGTCTTTGAAAATGTTTGATATATCAATGTTACACGATTGTCAGATACGAAGATAACACGTAAAAGTAAGTATCAAATACTATATAACACGTAAAAAACTACATGATATTGGATCCGATTGTGAATATAATATTTCTCTAATAGTGAGGAGAAAAGTACGTGATGGATTAAACAATCCAAACATACAACTATACATGTTTTTTTTTTTCTGTTTTACTTTTTATTTAATCAGTAATGCATTATAAACTTATTTCATTGACTAATTAAAATTATTTGTAATATACAAAATTACAAATAATTTTACGGGTATGATGCTTTGCTAATAATGAGAAAAGACAAGTATGTGATGATTAAAAAATCCAAACATACAACTATGCATGTTGTTTTGTCTATTTCAATGTTTATTTGTTCAATAATTCGTTTTAAAAAATAATTTTAATAATTAAATATAAATTACCTGTAATATTTTTCACATGACCAATAATGCATGGGCTAAAGTATTGCATGTGGAGGAACAAGGGTTCACGTCTTCACATGTTCATTTGGTAGATTTCCCCAACTGGTCCAATAGGAATAAATATAACTTATTAACAGTTTCAGATTCATAATTGAATATTGAAATAACACATTACAATAACTAAAATTCTAATTTATTTTCATTGTTATCTGGAACATATGAATAAAATTGTAAATTCGTATTAGAACTTTTAGGAAGAAAAACAATATTGTGTTTATTTTGTTATAAATCAGGTGTGGGTAATGTGATTTCCGATATATTACCGTTGGATTTTACCAAGAGATCACCTACGGCTGAATATCCCACACGGTGATAGATAGTTAAGAATACTTATATACGGTAGCGGGTGTCTATTGCATTTTCCTAAAGAGTAATTAAAATTTTATGCATTATCTTGAAAAGGGTTAACTATTTTACCGAATTTCTTTCTTTGAGCTGCATAATGGTAACACATAATCCTTTTATTTTTATTTGATTTACAATTAGCTAATTTGGGTATGTAAATAATATAGTTTGTCTTATGTTTAGTTAAAGCCATTTAGGTGCTTTATAATCATAACCAACTTTATTTAAATATATTATTATTAACAAAAATGAGGAGCATATTTAAGACATTTGTACCATGTGATGTAAAATTAATGCAATATACGATTTGGGTCGCCAGACAGACAGAGACCGCAAGTTGCATATATTCGTGTAACACCATGACACCATATGATATTAATAATAACTATGGGTATGAAGGTGATAGTTTTTTATATTTCTTTTTTATTTAATATGTTGGGTACATGTCGTTTTGTGATTGATTAAAGTAGGCATTTTTCTAGGATAAATAATTTATTTTAAATTTTAAATATAATAAGGAATCTGGTCTTACAATATATATGTGGAATAGGTTAAGTCAACCTAGATGCTTGTATTATAGACGTCTTCTTTTAAGGATTTTCAATATCATAGGGTCGACTTAACCTTTTTAAGGGGTTTAAAATGGAATTTTAAATCAAGCTTCCATTTGTATATAATAATATCTTTTTTGTTTCAATTGGAATATGACGACACACAACTTTTGTATACACTTTATAAAATGCACGAAATCTCCAATAGAAAATCTATTTAGGACAATGGATCAAACTTTAGTATGACGAGACAAACTTTACTAAGGATGATAAGTTTCTAACGAGAGTGTCGTGACACTTTATAAATTGTAGATGATATGATAGCTCCACGGTTACATTTAAGCATGTTTAGCTCAGAAATCCAAGGTAAGTGATATCCTGATAACTCTCCAACCGAGTAACAAAATAAAATTCTATGAACAGTAAAAGAAAACATGCATAACTTCTCGATGAATAATTCTCGCTCCACTACCCCACCCAAATCCACCGTTCCCTCACCTTGCCTATCACCACCATCACCCCCCTCTCCCCACCCATAACATAAATCGGATTTTAATCAAAACAGATGTGGCATGATTTACAGAAAATCATCTTCTTTGACAAAATTAAAAGCATGTTGTTCGTTGCATAAAGAAATTATATGCGAAGAAAATGGGAAGTGAACCCAAATACGTTTGTATTTAAAACGTATTTTATTCATATAAGTAAGGAAAGTTCATATAGTTTATTATAATTTATATTTTTCAACTAAGATACACGACTATAAAATCTTTTAAAGTGAGTAACGATACCCATCAAGTCAAGTATTTTGATTTTTTTAAGGGGAAAGTTGGAGTAGTGTTTGGTTGTGTGGACCTTGGTGATTCCTACTTACCACACAAAATACTATTTTAAAGTGTCGGCTATCAACCCATGGGTTTTCGAAAACATTGCTTATTATCCAAGTGAATGGTTGTAACATCTAACTCGCTTTCAACTCTTTCGTAATTAGCTTGATAAAAATCCAACTTTAAATTTTAATACAACTCAATTTATTTGACTTGTGTCATTTTGTTTATAAGTTATATGAGTTATTGAGCTAAAGGTAGCTAGATTGAATAAATTTCCAATTCTTGCATTTTTCCGTTCTAGTTTGGTACCATGTTATTTTAGACTTGTATAATTTTGTGTTGTAACTTGTTTTAAAAAAAAAAGAACAAATACTATTTTAAGTCTCCCTTGTGGGTCGAGCCTGTTTTCGAACACGTTGCTTATTATTAAAGTGTATGGTTTTAGCACCTAAATCGCCTAAAATTAGCTTGATGAAAATCCACTCGTAACACAGCTCAAGCTGATTTGACTCGTGTTAGTTGCTTATATAAGCTATTGAACTGAATTTGAGGTGAAGGTAGTTAGGTTGAATAAAATTTTAATACAGGAACACATCTTAAGAGACAGTGACATATATGGTATGGATTATGATTATGTTTGTGTTTTGGCTTGTCTTCGTGATATGATTCCAAGCTTTGACTTCAGCGATTTCACTAATAAGGACACCCCCCCCTAAAGCCCAACATGCATTGGTGAATGCTATTTTTAGTAAAATTGTCCACGACATCGAAGTTTAGTTTGACTTGACCGTTAGATAAAAAGTCGTTTTTGAGTGTCTACGAGCACCAAATGAACAAGATTTTCTTCATGTTATACCTATTGATGGGTTAGACCAGCATATGTCGCCGGTGGAGTACCGTACTATCCTTAAGTATCGCCTCATGATTCCCAGGGGCGCAGGATTTAAGGGGCGGGGAGGGGTGCCCGACCCCCCGAATTTTTCGGTCAGTAGTGTTATGTACGTTTCATATATGATTTTGTAGGTATATAAGTTTTCGACCCCCCGGTTTAATAAAAAAAAATAGGTATATACGTTTTCGACCCCCCAGTTTTAAATTTTTTTTTATTTATATAGCCCAAATAAAATATTTAATTAGCCCAAATCATTATATTTGGTAGAGTACTAGAATCTATATTATATAACCCAAATCAAATCATTATATAGCCCAACTTAAAAGACCACCCTATCCAAAAAAACCCAAATTCGTTTACTTTGGGACATCGACCAGAAGAACAGAAGCCACAAGCCAGAACTATTCGACTTCAGCTTCTTGTTCGAGAACAGAAGCCAAAATGCTGCTCGTTGTTGTGGTCTTGTACTCTTGTTCGACTTCTTCAAGAGGTTTAATTTAGCGTTGCAATTTATGTGATTTAGGTTGAAATTAAAGGTAAAACTGGTCCTAATTTTTGCCCTAAACTTGTTGAATCTTTCTGTAACTATGTCTAATTTTATTTGTTTAATTTTATTGTGATTTGATTTAGATAGAAATTAGAGTTTGAAATTTAGGGTGATTTGTTAACTTGTTTTGTTATTAGATTATGCTATGGGAAAGAATAAAATGATAACTTCTTTTTTAATGTTTGAGAACGTTTTTTATTTGATATTAATGTTTGATCCGACCCGACCCGACCCGACCCGAATACAATCACCGACGTCCGACCCGAACATACACCTCGAGACTACGCGATAGAAATTTTTTTTAGGTCCGTTACCTTCGACCCCCCCGAACTTTCTTTTCAAGCTTTGCCATTGATGATTCCTTTATTCCCAGTTGATGAGCTATGCCCTGTTTGTCATAAGGCGTGTTTGGATTCTTTGGGGAGCATGCAGTTCATTGTAGAGAGCTCTCGGGGTTCAAATACCGACATGATTTGGTTAGGGATGTCTTTTTTGACATATTCAGGCTTTGCTGCTAGATTCAATTGTGTTTAATCGAAACACTTACATAGACATAAGTGTTTAACCTAATTAACCAATTGTGATAATCAATGACTAAGTACTCCGGTCAATACATAACGGGAGGTTATCAAATAATTATCAATTACAATTACCAACCCTAATCCCATAGCAAATATATCCCAATTACTAGAACTCTCGGGAATTGAATGTTTAAGAACTAGGGTTAAACAAAGTGTAATTAGTTATAATCAATTAATCAAATCAAAGGTGAAAAGCATCGAATGCTTAGATCACCGAGTTCAAACGATAATCACAAACACATAATATTATCTAACTTACAAAAACCCTCCATCCGGAGGAAACCAGAAGAATTTAGCCGCTCATCTCGCACATATGATCTTCAAAAGCTTGTAGAAACGATCGTTGCATGATTGATTCGGTAAGATGTGAAGACATGAGGATGATTGATTGAGCTTGAATGCCAAAAAGTTGCCTCCTTGCCTCTCTAGTCGATCCTTAGTTCAAGAATAATGAAAACTAGGGTTTATTTTATATTAAAACCCACCAAACATGTCATATTCGCGCCCCCTCTTTCCCCGCCTTCAGTCCTTCACCCACGGTTCAGAACCGTGGGTCACAGTTCACACAGAGCTGGCAATATTACCTCCACCGTGGGTGAAGGTCTGAAGCGTGGGTCAAGGTGTAAAGTCCCTGTTTGTTTTTTCTCTTCTTTACATGCTAAACCTTGGGTGAAGGTGTAGAATGCGGGTGATGATCTAGAGTTATCCTGAACCGTGACCCATGGTTTACAAACTATGGGTAGAAGCGTGAATCCATATCTCACCAGGCACCATGTAGAACTTTCATCCATTGACAAGATTAGTCCCCCAACTTTACTCCCACCATTTTCTTCACATATTTCCATCATATAACTTTCATTTAATGATTAGGAGACCCTTCAACTTTACAAACTCTTGTTTCTTCACATATTTCAGCCATTAGTAACTTTCAGATAATTACCAATAGGCCCCTATACTTTGTAAATCTTGTTTCTTGCACATTGAGATACAAAGCAACTTCTAATTAAGTACCAAATAGTCCCTGAACTTTCATTCTTTCATGCTTCTTGTATTCTCAAGTCATTTTCCCAACCGAACAAGTTCCGAATCTGTACCGAAAGCTGCAATACCCATTCCAATGCACTCCACGCCATCTCTAACCGTCATAACTTCATCGAATTACGTGTTTAACTTGTAAAACAACGAATACTCGTAGTTATCTCATTCAAGGCAAGTAAACACATAAAACACATACAAAACTCACGAAATTGGCACTTTAAAGCTCAGGTTTCTCCCTCTCCATCACAAACTCTTGGCGAATAGTAACTAGTGAACGTAAGATGAGTTTGTTAACATCCACCCAAACCACTAAATCTTTAAATTCATTTCTTTTCTATCATATTCGTCACATCATAGAACTATGAACAACAAAGATATGTTGAAAAATATTTTTAAGAAAAGAAATTAATCAAACCTTGATTATTTCTATATTATAAATTAGTAATTTTTTGTTGCATTGTGATGTTATACCCTAAGCATAAGCATGGAGAGTTTTTCAAAAAAAAAAGTTTAATTTTTCACTTTTAACCCAAAACTTTTAGTTACTATTTTGTATTTACTTTACCCAAAGATTTTCATATTTTGTATTTTAACCCAAAACTTTATTATTTACATCTTTGGTTCCCCATACTTTTTATCTTTCGCAAGTTTTTGGTTTTACATCTCGTTCTAAATTTTGCGAGTTAACACGTCGTAACGTACATGTGAGGTTCAACTTTTTTGCTCTATTGTTTCACATTTGACAGGCTCGTCGCAACGTGTCCATTTTCCCCGTTTTACAAGTTTGCCGCAACGGGCGGGTCCCAAATCGACCTAGTTATTATTTTATACGTTTTACGTTTCTGCTTAATTTGTTCGCATTAACACACTGTAACAGGTGTGCGTGGTTCAACGATTTTAAGCCTGCTTTTGGCTCGGTGTAATTTTTTCCATTTTATCTATTTTATTTTTATGAGTTTTTCTGATGTTGAGAGACGATGCTGGTGTGGCATTGGTGCTACTTGGCACGGTTTTACGAACGTTTTTTACCTATTAGTTTTTTTAATAATATTTTGTTTCGGTTTACCCATATACTTCCTTTACTTAAAAACTATTTTTTACGTGCATATTTTATGTACGTGTAGACATAAATATGAGTTGTTCTATATTTCGACGTAAACTTTTTTTTTTATAAACGACTCATGTCAAATATAATATGTTTTCGTTTAAAGAAACCTTTTTTTATGTGCATATTTTTATGTATGTTTCGGTATAAATTCGAGTTGTTCTACGTTTCGACATAAACTTTTTTGGGGAATTGATTCAAGTCAAATATAATTTGTTTTCGTGCTTATTTTATGTATGTTTCGTAAATTTTGTTTCGAACCGAGTGGAGTCAAATTATGGTTTCTTTTTCCCCTTTTTTTCGAAAGTTCTAATTAATTCATTTCGATTACACATGTCAGATTTTCCTTCATACCCGTTACGTTTTCTATGTATGAGTTGGGTCACATATAATATGTTATGATTGTACGATATGAATTTGATTTACTTTACATTTTGATCCAATCACAACACTTATACAGGTTACATTGAGTTCAACTAGATACGTCGAAACACGTGTTTTGATATAGTTAATGCATCACATAACATTTGGACTAATCCATTCAACGTTTACGATATACTCTCCCCGCAACGTGGGTGGATCTTAATGCTAGTTAATATTAAAATAACATATTCACCCCAAGCTTTTACAAAATCAATGTCTTCATTGTTTCGCAACTTGTCTCTTCCTTGATCACATCATCCATTCGATAGTCTATACTATAGTAAAAGGTAGAAAACGGTTGTTTATGGTCATATATCAGGTGAAAAGCCCAAAGAGTGGGTTATGGGTTGGCTTTAGCTGAATATTGGTATAAGTAACACTAAATTTCCTTTAGAGGCCAGACACCTCTCAAAAACTAAATTCGTTGATAGGTCATTAGCAATTTGAAAAAAAAAAAAAATCCCAAAAAGTGTTAATTCAAAGAGACATCGTGATGGTATACCCCACAACAGTGTTGCAAGAATCGTTAGGCTCTAGTCGGGCGGTCAGGCGGTGGGATACCAACTAGCGATTAATCAGGATTAATAGGGATTAATCGGAGTTAATCGGATTGAGATTTTATATGTAATTTTTAGTTACATAGATACACACACATTTTTATATGTAGTTTTTTTAAAATAGACATGTTTTAAACCCCCATCAACCCATTTTTAAGTAATTGGAAGGAATTTATATGGTTTGATCAAAATTTGTCCGGCATCTAGCCAAAATAGGACCGCCATCGACTGCCTAGCTACTAATCGGCCATTAATCGGTGAACCTCCGATTAATGATTAATCGACGACTAATCAGAGATTAGTTGGGATTTTTACAATCATGCCCCACAATCAAAAGGTTACGAGTTTAAACTCTGCATGGGACAAATTATGATTATCTATGCTAGAAAATCAAGGAATTGTTGTTAAAAAAAAGTGTCATTCAAACGTCCATAATTCACCGTCTTAACCTAAATTCAGTTTAACAACCAATGCGATTGTCCAATACAGAAAGAAGAAATGATCCTTTAACATTAAGGATCATTTTCTCATATACCAAAATTCAAAATTATTAATTCAAAAATCTAAAGTCCAAATCCAAGAACATTGTGACATCAACCAAACATTCAATATGCCAAAACTTGTGGGACCCATGTTTACAAATGGTATCTTTTGGGACCTGCTATCTTTCATAAAAAAATCATAACATAACATGGTTATTCAACCAAAGTAGCCTTCAGTAAGCAGCCTTCAAAGATCATGTTTATTTTTTCTTTTCTTCAACTTTTACAAATAATTGATGTTTAGAATATGATTAAGAAGCTAACACAATACAAGTTGTTTAATTAATTTGAGACTAGAGAGTATTTTTAAAAAACTGTTAAAACCGAACCCAGCAACGAGTACAGAGCGCCTTGCAATCTCCCTTGCAGTCGATAATATAACCCAATACTTTAGGATTTCGGAGTAGAAGATTTTTTAACGATTTTCCTTTTATACTCCATTGTTTTTCAAGAATTTGAATATTCGTCTTCAACTCGTTTTCAAGGCTACAACCGACAACCTCTGGGAATTTCTTGAGAATTTTGATGAGATCTTCGTCCGAAAGGCCTAAACCCGTCAAATAATCGAATATCGCGTTAACATTTTCCTGTTCTGGTACGGCTACTTCGCGTTCTTCGCCCCAGTAAGGGGAGTGGACTAAGCCGAATGCTTTTCCTAGTATTTTGTCTTCTTCCTCTTTAGTAAATTCAAATCTCGAAAAAACTTGTCTGCAAGCTTCCCATTTCTTCATATCTTCCTCGGTTAAAACCGTCTCTGGAGTTCTTGCAGCCGAATGCGTTCTCCATTTTGTAAATGCAATATTTTTAGCGGGAAAAAGTCGTTTTGCATTGAATGATATGGAATTTGATGAGTTTGATTCAAGATCAGGCTGAAAAAGTAAAAAAGAAAAATAAAGTTATGCACAATAATTCATATCGAAAAGAAGGAAAACTGGAAACGGGTCAGAAGTGTTAAAATCGCCCAAAGTCTACCTACATTGTTTAATTTAAAACTACTCTAATGAAATAGCGTAATCCTAAATAACAATTTAATTATTAAAAAAAAATCTCAAACCAAACCAGCCCGTTTAGACCGTATTAAAAAGGTAAAGTGAAATTGAACTCGTTTTGACCTCCAGTCCGATCAACTTGCAACATCTACGTCGTGTACATTTCGAACATCCACTAGAGTATAAAGCTTGTAAAGGAAGACTGAAGAAAACTATGTTTCAATGCATACCACTATAGAAGACTATAAAGACAACCATGAGAATCTCAAGGCTAGAGTAAATAGTGGACCAAAGCCATAGTGGCCCAAACAACTTTATACAGAATGGTCAACAAACTACAAAAGGGATAATGAACATGATGTAGACCACTAGACACATAATATCGGTGGCAATGAGCATGATGGATCGTAGAGAACATGACATGGTACGGGTCACATGAAACTTAGGTAATCAAACCATCTTAGACCACACTAAAATTGTCAAGGGGATCAACATTAGGGAACATGTTACGGGTCATATGAAATTTAGGTAATCAAACCATCTTAGATCACACTAAACTGTCATTAAGTGGAACAACATTATGAAACATGATACGGCTCACAGGAAATTTAGGTAATCAAACAATCTTAGAGCACTCTAAAATTGCCAGTAAGGGGATCAAATGTTAATTGAAGTGGTACGATGAGCAAACGTGTTAAGTTTCTGATAAAACATATATTTGGTTTTAGTTACACATTTACACATGCTGGTCAGCTGGTGTATTAACATAAGGAACAATACAATGGTGTTTGGGATTGTGATATGGAACAATCATAATCAGAGATATGATGTAAAAAAATTAGATGTTTGGATATGTTTCTGGGGATTGAAGTTGTAATGATTAGTGAATCAGTTGTTTAAGTGTTTGGCAAAATCTGATTATTTAATCAGATAGTCGGAATTAGTTTTGTTGCATCCACATCATCATCATCACCAGTAAATCCCTCCAATAGCAAAGCTAAGGTAGGTTCCGAGGGTAGATGTAGACAGCCTTACCTCTATCCCGTAGGAATAGAGAGGCTGCTTCCGGTGAGACCCCCGGCTCGATTGTAGTTTTGTATCAAGCCTTGGACCTAAGACACATAACACTCAAACAATCGGGACAGAGACTGGTTGGTGCATGTACCCCCGTGTCTTTCAGCTGTCAACATCACCACATGATGCATAATTAACCATCCGCCGCTTTTAACGTTATTTTCACGAAATTAGTAAAATAACGTTAAAGACTTAAAGTTAGTACCATTTCACTTTTGCCCCCAGGCGCCCACACATATATACATTATATGTGCACATCGCAAGCGGGGCATTCACTTCTAAACTGAATATCGACACCTAAATCATCAAATATGAAATATCTCAAAAAGTTTCACTATGCTCAAACACTATAATGATTATCCACAACTTGAAGAAGCAATAACCAGATAATCACTAGGGTTGTTCACAATCTGGCCCGAACTGAAGCAATTCGTTTCGCCAGTTTGGGAGATCCTTTAAACAAAACTAGAAATAATGTTAAACTAGTAAAAACAGCACATCTATGATCTTCATATACAAATTATATCTCATCGTTATAAATAGTTTATATAGAGCATTATTTCCTTTTCTAGTGTTCCAAGAGTTTGCGACCGAAGGGTTTGTTTTCTTTGTCCATGGTTTGTCTGCTAGTTTGTCTCTGCAAACTAGTAAAGTTTATTTTATTTTTATTTTTTTAGTATATGAGTTGAAAATTTTTAACACATTGTTAAAACTGCTGGTTTGTCATCTTCACAAATTGAAATAACGACGCTTAAAATAATGTTAAAACAAATAAAAGAATCCATAATACCAAACACATCATATAGTTTATTAAATCTATACAAGTGATAATAATACATATACCTGTGTAAGACGAATCAAATACATTCCTGAATCATCGTGTATTTCACATATATTTACAATATACAAGGTTATGTATAACTGTATATACAGAAGAGGGAACACCACTAAGCTAAACCTAAGGCCCACAAGCCACATACTAGACTATAGCAAAAAGTAACAGTGAGTTAGTGACATATAATCTAGGCGTGTAGCTTGTTACAAATACGGCAAACTCCGCTTCTGGATACGACCTCTAGTCTACACCTAGCTCATTAGCTATAACATGAACAAATAAGTGACGTATAAGCTAGCGCTCCATCTCGAGCTCAAGCATAGATATTAATCATGTCTACCTTGGTACATATATATGGTAAATTTGACTTCTAGGTGAAACTTTACTAAATACATCGGCTAACTAGTTTCCAGTTTTGACATGAGTTGTTGTAATCGTACCATCTTCGATCTTTTTTAAGTGAAGTGAGTAGTAATCAACTTCAATGTGCTTGGTTCTTTCATGGTATCGGTTTGTTTGCCATGGTTTTGATATAGAATGCCATGATGTAGAGTGCCATTTACATATTTAAGAACGCGATAAACGCCTTTGCAATGTCAGTTCACTTCAACTCTTTTTTATCTTATCTCAAAACTAACTTGTTTTAGAAAGAAAAAAATAGTGATAATTTGCTGCAATTGTTTTACTTTATTTTAGTGGCAGTTATTTCAAGTAAGGGTCTTATTAGTGGAGTCATTTAGGTATTAGTTATGGGTCTAGTGATTAGTTTTCATGGTCAATTCGGTAAAACTGTAAAATGTTGTTTCTGTTGGAATTAAAGAAAGAACATATTTGAAGCAAACTCTTTACTTTTACGTTCCTGTATCTTGTTTATTTTGGTGATTTGCCCATCTCAAATCCGGCACATATCAATTGGTGCTTTCATTCTTGTACTCATGTCACCCGTAAGGACTCAACTACCATTGCAAGCATTAAACGAGAAACTAGACTAGTTAACCGTAATCACAATGTCATCCTCCTCACATGCCAATACCCACTTTGCTGCTTTGATTAAAGCAACTTAAGCTTTAGCCAAATCCTCTGAAACCCTGCAAGCCGATGTGAACAAACAATCACCTCGTTAACCACATCGCTCAATTCACAGGCACTTTATCTTTCGGTTACTGCGCCTCTTCAATTCACTCTGCTTCTTCCAAAGTTCCGGTTCCAACTCACCACTGCCTAACACCCGTTGCCCCCCAAAAATATTTATTCCCTTAATTAACGAGTCAAACCCTCCCAATTCCAAGCCGAGAATTATTTCACCTGTTATCAATTTCCTAAGGATCAATGGCTATCTCTCGCCGTCTTTTATTTCACCAACGACGCTCTCAGTTGGTATAAGCATTTGTCCAATAACAATTTGTCGGGAACCTAGCAAGACTTCAAACGAGCACTAGAACTACACTTTGTTCCTTCTACATGTGAAAATCATGAAGCCACTTTGTTTAAACCTCAACAGACCACCTCCATGAGCGCCTATCAGACTGATTTCGAGTGGATCACTAATCGGGTAATGGGATTATCCCGACACGCTCATGAATTGAAGACAAGCTTCATGCCAAGATAAGTGTTCCTACTGTGGACCACCGTTCGACCACCTGCTCAGTCTCCATCACAATCGGCTTCCCTTCCCCTCAAACGCCTCACTCAAGCCAAGAAAGCCATTGGTATATGCTTCCATTGTGACGAAAAATTTCAGTTGGGGACACCGTTGCAAAACACCCAAATTCTTGTTGTTTGAAACACCAAAAAAACAGCCATGGGACACTTTGACTATGCCAGTTGTGAGTCGTGAGGACACAACCCGTTTTAAAGGGACAGATATTCATACGGACTATCTGCCATAAACCAGTGACCCATGTTCCACCCAGTCAAGAGCTCCACTCCTCATGATCCATGCACGTCGACAATCTGCTGCAATTGTTTTACTTTATTTTATTTTTATAATGTGTTTTGTTCCTCCAGTTACTGGGTAATTATTTCAAGTAAAAGTCTTATTAGTGGAGTCATTTTGGTATTAGTAGCGCGTCTAGTGGTTAACTTTCGTGTCCAATTTGGTAAGCCAATAAAAGGTTGTTTCTGTTGGAATCTTGGTTTAAAAAAGCGTGAGGCGCTCCGAAGCGTTTTGGTTCCAAAAGCTTTAAGCGAAGCTCCAAGCGCGAAGTGAGAGCTTCACGTATACGAAGCGCTCAAAATTAAAAAAAAATAAAAATAAAATATTGTACACATCAATATGACCTATTCTACTTGTTAATCAATAATAAACACAAAAACATGATTAAAAACACACTTAACACATAAAAAGCATAGTTAAAACATAAATTAAAGTCGAAACACACTTAAAACATAAACATAAAAATAGTCTTTAATCAATAATCATCATAATCAAGTACGTATTCATCTCGGGTCACCAGATGAGAAGGATTTTTCCGAGGCAGCAGTAGTGCTGTTTGATCCTGAGGCCATTATGATTTCTAAACGGAAATCAAGTTGCAGAGAGAATAGAAGGAGAAAGAGGAAGACAGCGGCTGATATGTTAAAAGACGGCGGCTGATTATTAGGGTAAAGAAGTAGGGCCTCATTTAAACCCTATTTAAAGACTATTGGGCCTAAAAAATGGCCCAAATGTGACCTGATTAGGCTGAAGCGTCGCTTCAAACCATCATCGCTTCGCGCTTAAAGCTCGTTTCAAAACGCTTCACGTGTTGTAACGCTTCAGACCAAAAAAAGCGCTTTTCCAAACGCTTCAGCGCTTCACGCCTAAAGCGCGCTTAAAGCTCGCTTTTTTAAACACAGGTTGGAATTAAAGCAAGAAGAAATTAAAAGCAAATTCTTTACTTTTACACTACTGTATTGTGTTCATCTTGAAGATTTGCCGATCTCAAATCCGGCAGGAGTGCATAATGCGTGCATCACATGATGTGGTCTAATGTGGCGCCTTATGCAGTTGACTGGTATTTGAACAAATTAGCTCTTTAATTGAACAAATCTTACTATAGATGATGAAAATATATTATATTTTAGTGTTTAAAGGTTCACAAGTTAAAATATTAGCTCTATATATTTTTTTAGTATTATTACATAAAGAACACCTCGCATAACGCATTGCGCATCGGATTTTGGGATCAAAACGCATTGGATCGCTACACGCATTTTAAAACCAAGCATATCAGTAGATTTCTTTAAATTCAAGCTTTTTCAACCCAAATACGCAAGCAACAAAGAGAATTATTCACTGATTATACAATGCTATACTTCCTATTTATAAGATCAAAAGCATGTAATTAAAGTAGGCGTCGAACGATTAACAAGAAAGAATGATGGGAGGCTTAATATAGTGTCTAAAGACAGCCTAATGGGTGAAACAGTTATGTTAAAAACTTATAAGTAGACTGACTATAAGCAACACTTACAGATAAGCGAGACTGTGTACCGGAATCAAAGGTGAATAAGGTAGAAGGCAAAGAACTTCCCAGCATTTCTGCACCATTATTTCCCAAATGAATCAGTAGCCCAATTGCAGACAAAATAGGCTAGCCCTACCTACGCAATCACTAATCAAATCAAATCAAATCAAAGAGCACCAACAACAAGTAGAAATGTATGTTTAACTGTACGATTAATCAGATATTTACTGTAATCAACACTACAATCATTGCAATTTAGCTCTCGAGAGGTTATCTGCGTCAATAATCCAAACGGAACCCTAACATTTAGTCAACTCAACTTCTTCGGATTACACTATCGCAAAACCTAATTTTCAGCAAGAGTTACTATAGGGGAATCAATCAATGAAGCAAGCAAGCAAAATAAGATAAACATAACAAGTATTGAGCAAATTAATTAGGTATACCTGTAGATGATGAAGAAGAATTAGCTGCTGCAATGATAACCAGAGGTTTTGGCGTCGTTTAGGACCAAGCAAAAGCCATATAGCTTTATAATGATAGTCGTGTACATGGTCACTAGGTGGTCGCTATACTTCTCTTTTAAAACTACTACCAAAATTACCACATCAAATTATCCACCACATGTTTTATCAAAATGATCTAATCACTTGTGACACAACCCTATGCCTAGGGTGTGGTATATTGTCTCTGGCCACATCATCACTTTTAGTGCCTCTACCCATCATCATCACTTTTAGTGCCTCTACCCATCCTCTGCTCGTCAAAGGGGGGCGTCATCGATTCTCCACCAGCCCAATAACGAGCGCTATTAAGTATGCATGTGGGACCCATTTCTTTTCCACCAATCACAGTTCCCTCTTTTTTTATATTGTTTAAAAGGGGTTTTAAACCATTACAACGATTTTAAAGAAAGGGGATTTAAAACCCCCATATGAGGTGGAGTTGATATGGCATGATAAAACCCTCAGTGACTTTATATCATGCCCACCAGCCTAACTATCTTAATTCTTTTTATCCTGTATCTTAAAAAACAAACAATTAATGGTAAATTTGAGAAGCTGGGTCTTCAGTTTTTAATCTACGGTTTGGAAGCTTATGGCATCAAAAGAAAGAGAGAGATCAGAAGAGAAGAAAGAGAGAGATGTAAAAAGAAGAGAATGTAGACGGTTTTATCGTACGATATCGTCGACTGGTGGCGGGGGAAACTTGACGTGCACTAGTAAAAGTAGGGGTGTTCAAAACTATCCGTATCCGAAAATCCGATCCGAAATATCGGATATCCGAAATTTCGGATATCCGAATTTTTCGGATTCGGATTCGGATAGTGATTTTCAAAATTTTCGGATATCCGAAATATCCGAAAATTTAATTTTCATTTTTTTTCGGATATCCGAATATTCGAAAATATCCGAAGTATCCGAAAATATCCGAAGTATCCGAAAAATATCTGAAAATATCCGAAATATACGAAAAATATCCGAAAACTTATATTCGGATATCCAAAACTATCCAAAATATCCGTTTCCGAATATGAAAAAAATAATTAAAAAAATTAAATAAAAAGTTGGATTTTCGGATATCCGATTCACTATCCGAATCCGTATCCGAAATTTCGGATATCCAAAATTTTGGAACGGATTCGGATAGTGAAATCTGGTATCCGAAAATTTCGGATATCCGAATTTTCGGATATCCGGTTTTGAACACCTATAAGTAAAAACATATTGCAGCAGGTCAGGGTGTTTCATCCTTCTCTAGAAATGAAGGAAGATGTCAGGCAATCTCTTCATTCTTGTTCTTCATGTTCTCTGTCTCCGGGTGACACCAACGATGGTATGCTGCCGGGTAGTTGTCGGTTGTAGGCGCCTTAGTTGAGCCAGAGCCGCAGGCCCGGCTAAAGGGTAATCCAAATGAGACAATGGCTTTGAGCCACACATTCCAAAGGCCTCCAATATATAATAAATTAATTCTTTAATTATATGTATATATATAGGGTGGGAGTTGGCTACAAAGTCAATTTTTCCTACAAAGTGTAGGAAGTGTTCTAAGGGTGACATGTGGCATTTGTAGATTTTATATTAAAGGGCATAAATGTAATTGAATAATTAACTTATTTATGGAAGATTTATTTCTTAAACAAAATAAGGAGACTTTTAAGGAAACAACATATCTTTTAAGAATTCAAAATTGTCAATTACTTATAATACAAATAACGTATAAAGAACAAATTAACATGACATGCGATCACTCATGAACAAATTCTTGACGTTGTGTTTTAGAAGTTATTGGTTTATTCGCGTTGTGTTTATTTCAGTTACAAGTGTAAACAACTTACATTTCCGTATAACACACTGGTATAAATAGTTTAGATTCTGTATAATACATCAAGATAACTAACTTACATTCCGTATAACACACCAATATAAACAACTTACATTCCGTATAACACACCAGTATAAACAGCTTAGATTTCGTATAACACGCCAGTATAAACAGCTTCGATCGCCAGTATAACATACTAGTATAAACAACTTAGATTCCGTATAACACACAAGTATAAACAATTTTGATCACCAGTATAACACACTAGTATAAACAACTTAGATTTCGTATAACACACCAGTATAAACAGCTTCGATCTCTAGTATAACACACCAATATAAACAACTTAGATTATGTATAACACACCGTTATAAAAGCTTGCATTCCGTATAACACACTAGTATAAACAGATTAGATCGCAAAAAAAAAAAAAACACGTATGAACATTTTTTTGGAATAGATTATAGTGTTATTGTTCTCCATTGTTTGAATGTTCTTGAATCATGTTGATGTCTAGATCCATGATTTTAGAGATTGATGATTAATTAATGAAGAAATGGCTAGAATAAAGTGTGATGGTAGTTTCTTTATTTAAAACATGATTAATGACTACAATGCCCCTCGCCTATTAAATGAATCAATAATTAAAACAAAAATATTACAAAAATGCCACCCAACTAATCTCAACCATTGATCAAACACATCCAATGGCACAAAATACTTCCTACACTTTGTAGAAAAAACACACTTTGTAGAGGAACCTCACCCTATATATATATATATATATATATATATATACATATATATATATATATATATATATATATATATGCAGTAATTCAAATGAGGCTTTTGATAAAGAATTGAGTTGTATTTCCAGTAGAGAAACTATGATCTAATTTAGTTTGGCTAGGTAACTACTTGTGGTGCGTGTCGAGCGTGATATGTTTTTATTAATATTTTAAGTTCGTTTTACGCATTAGTCAAGTTTTAGATTTATAAAACACGATATTGTATTAACACTAAACACACACTAAGGCAAGTGCACCCATCGTGAGCGTAGTATAGTGTTGGTAAGATATCGAGGTCGTCCAAAGACACAAGAGCTTTTGATACCGGTTTACTGTCAACGTCTAATCGATCTAAATTTTTTATAAAAGTTTTTAAACATTTAAGTAAATCTAAAAATTAAAAAATAAATAAAATGAATACCAAATAGACAAGATAAAATCACTTGGATCCAACTCCTCTTTAATGTACCCTTTGATGATTTTCGCACTTTTGGACTTTTTAAGAGATTATCTTAGTTATAGTAGTAGGCCCCTCTTTTGAACCAAGTCCTCGCAGGATCTATACACTGAACGAGACAAGAATTTTACCAAACCACCTTCTAACCCCCTTCCTAGTAGTTAACGCGCTTTATATAGACCGTAAAGACACGAATGAGCAAATCAATGACATCATGAAGAAATGGTTAGGAAAATTCACTTTCAACATAAGAAACTAGTTATTAAAGTCATTAATACATACCCAATTAAAAAGTGCCGAAAGATTGAAAATCAAAAGTAATATATTAAAGACTTGTCTTCACCAAGTGATGTAAGAGATTAGCCAAGCATGGCATTTGATTGACAAGAACTCTTACTATCAATCTTGGATCCCGAGACTACTACACACTCTAAAGATGAAAGATGGATGATGGTGGTGGGTGTTGGTGTTGTAGTGGTGGTGGAGTGGTGGCAAAGTGAGAGAGAAGTGGTTTGCCAAGGGATACCTTTTACCAAGCACCGCTATTTATAGTCAGAACAGTACCCCGGCCACGGCCACGGCCCCGTGTCCATTGGGCACGGCCCATGGCCAGCTCCTTCTCTTCCTTCATTAATTGCAGCTATCAACAGAGGGCCCCACACGACCCCGTGGCTTCTGGACACGGCCTCGTGGTCAACTCTTCGCTGTACTATCAAGATTCTACAAATCTGAGAGTTGACCACGCCCCATGGTGAGTTGGGCACGGCCCCGTGGTGGGCGTAGAAGCTTCTGTTGGGCTTGTCTTTATGTGTGAGGTTTGACCACGGCCCATGCCTGGCTGGGCACGGCCCCGTGGTCAGCTTCTGTTTTCTTGTTTTTTGTCTTGGGAGATGCTGTCGAGAGGTCAGGCATGTCACGTTATTCCTTCTTCTTGTATTTATGTTGGTTTTTCGCTGCTTATTTGTTCCTTTTGTTATTTTAAGCTCATTTGGTCATGTAAATTCAAAAGGAAGGAAGAAATGCGCTTTTTCCAACATTAGTACTAAAAAGGGTTGGTTTTATGCCTCTGTTGATGTAATTTATATGTTGCATTTTGTACACATCAACTTAAATTGAAGATCTTTTTTGTATAAGGAAACTATAAAAGTAGACATTTTAATACATGTTACCCGCCCAACCCATCCAGTTTATTTGGTCAGTTATACCGTTAGGCAACTGACTTTAGGTTATTATTATTATTTTTTTTACAAAAAGGCCCCAATTCTTGAACTCACTTTAGGCCTCCTCAAGGGTTGAGTCGGCCCTGCTGAGCCGCCTTACAAGAGCTTTCTTTGCTCTATTTTTCTAGCCATGATGGTGATTGACAGAAATATTATGTTGAATGATTTTCCTTTCATTAATCATCAAATTATATATAATACAAGATATCTCATATTCTACATGAAAGATATACACAATATTAACAAGTAAATATCTCCTCTAAATATACACAAATATATTATCTACTACACCCCGCAATCGAAGCAAGAGGAGGTTGAATGCTAAGATTGGAGCCAAGATCATCAAATAGAACTTTAGGGAATCCACTGGTGAAAATGTCAGCAGTCTGATAATGAGATGGGAGATGAATAACTCGAACTACTCCACGCTGGACAAGATACGAACAAAATGAATATCTAACTCAATATGCTTTGTATGCTGATGTTGAACAAGATTAACATATAAATAAATGGCGTTGATGTTGTCATAAAACACCATACTCGCGGAAGTTACTCGTTTGGGAAGTTCCATTAGTAGGTTTCGTAGCAACAAATTTCCTCCACAGTATTAGCAATGTAACGCTTCGCATTTCTGTACTTTCCTTATTTAGAAAGTATTGTTGTAATTCTATTTTTTGGAAATTTGTACTTGTGTTGTATTCTACTTCTGTAACGCCCCAAAACTTGAGTCTAAATATTTTATTTTGATATTTTATTAGGTTGGCATGAGTAAGTAGGATTTATTGTTCAAGTGGGTTATTTCACTAACAACCAAGTTATCTAACTTGGTTTGATAGTGTTGGCTATAGATTGAGAGTGGAAAAACAATGGGGCCAACTATGTTTAATTTACAATCATAAGGGACTAATGTGGGTTAAAAGGGAAGTTGGGATATTATAAGAAAATATCAACACACACAAACACACATTGGTGTGTGTTCTACGTCGATTAGAAGCTCCCAAAGGAGCCAAACCCTAGTTCAAGCTTATTTGCTCAAATTGAAAGGGGAATTCAACCCAAATCTAATGCATGTACCCGAATTCTTAGTCATCTAGCCCTAAAGATCACTTGGTAAGTTGTAATTTTTGATTTGGTGATTTTGATATGAAGTGGGTTTTGACCAACCCGCGAATTGGTATGAAATTGAGCATGAGAATGTATTAATATCATGATATAAAGCATAGATTACACGTGGTTTAGGTTAATTATATGATTAGAGATGAAAACCCACTTGTGGTAGTGAAGATGATGTTATGGATAATCATGTATGCTTAATTGTTGTGTAAAGTTTATGTATGATATTGTATGTAATGAGTAATTGTTAGTTAATTTGGGTATATTATGAGAATTATATGATTCAAGTGGAATTTGATGATGTTGATATGAACTAGTAAGAATATGCAATGAATGCTTGTACATAATGTTTTGTTAGTAGTACACCCGCCAAGTGTTCGATGAAATGCCTAAGAGAGCAAAATTGTGAAATTATATGAAAGTTGTGGGTAAGTATGCATAGAAGGTGCTTATGGTGTAGCCGTTAGCAAAATAATAAGTTAAGTGTGCTTAAGGTGAAGTCCATATGAGAATTCGGATTTGAATGTATGGTTTGGTAAAATTATGCATTAAGAACTTGTACCTTATGCTTCAATGGTGTGATGCTCGCCATGTAATTGATGCGCTTGATTTATGGTGATTAAGAGTAAATGTGTACGAATGTGAAATGAATAGTTTATTGATAAGTGATAATGTTGGAGTTATGTCGTGTACGTATGTAAGATGATAATTTTGATTAATTGAATGTTGAACAATGCGGTTGTCGAATGTAGAGTTATGAAAACATAAGTATGTGTATATTGTGTATGTGACTAGGTGATCATGTAGTTGTATGTGTTATACAACATTGTGTATGAAATTAATATGATGTCATTAATATGGTCTATTATATCAACATAAATGCGTGTTCGAAATTGGAAGTTATATGCTAGAAGGTTGACTTTCTGAAAGTCAACAGAGAATCTATAGCATGGTTAGGCATTTTGACACAAATATAAGAATCGAGAGATCATGGAATATGTGTTAGATCAATTATGTGTTATGTGTGATAACGAATTTAGATTTCAAGGATATTGAAACTATGTGGTTGACCAATCATGTCGTATGCGTGTTAGTGAAAGTCAATGTAGATAAGAGTTGGAAAATATGTGTTAATATGAATGAGCATGAATACTAACATTATTATGGCATGACGGCATGAAAGAATAGGAACCACACTAGCATGGACCAAGCATGGAAGGTTAACGGGTCAAGATGAGGCAAACAAGCGGGTATGAACACGGATGCACAAGGTAAGTGATTTCCGTAATCACTTCTTAGTTTGTTTAAGTAATATAATGTTTTAATTAATTAAACATGATGTTGAGATCAAATATGTGATGAAGTCCTTCGTCGTAAATGATGGGAATAAAGTTGACCAAAACGCCCTTGATGGGTATACTGGGCAAACGATCTTAAAAGTAGTTTAGAAACAAGCTAATCGATTGGTGTAATGTTTTGGTCAAGTATGAAAGTGAGGAGTATGGGGTTTTGTATGTCGTAGACCTTTTTATGCACGAATACCCATAACGTGTAACACCCCAAAGATAAAAGACACAATAAAGAATATGTAGTAATATGGTACCTAAATGTGGGATCCTAAAGAATATGTAGTAATATGGTACCTAAATGTGGGATCCTAAAGAATATGTAGTAATATGGTACCTAAATGTGGGATCCTAAAGAATATGTAGTAATATGGTACCTAAATGTGGGATCCTAAAGAATATATAGTAATATGGTACCTAAATGTGGGATCCTAAAGAATATGTAGTAATATGGTACCTAAATGTGGGATCCTAAAGAATATGTAGTAATATGGTACCTAAATGTGGGATCCTAAAGAATATGTAGTAATATGGTACCTAAATGTGGGATCCTAAAGAATATGTAGTAATATGGTACCTAAATGTGGGATCCTAAAGAATATGTAGTAATATGGTACCTAAATGTGGGATCCTAAAGAATATGTAGTAATATGGTACCTAAATGCGGGATTCTAAGTTAAGAATTTCCTTAATCCGGAGGTAGGATTTTAAGTTAATATGATAGAATGTGAATTTACAAGCATGTAGGAAGAAACGAGAGGTTAAACGGTTAAACGGTTCAAAAGTTATGCGCGTTTTAGCGCGTACGAACGACAAAACAACATTAGTTTTGCCAGACGCCTTATTTAGCTGTTTACGGGTGTTTCTGGCTACGGGTAAAGGCAAGGCCCGTCGCCGACGCCTCTAGGGCCGTCGCCGACGGCCTCCCCAAGTCTCAAAAGCTGAAATCTTGTTATTTAAGTTGATTTATGCATCGTAGGCTTCGGTTTGTTACCCGTGGACTACGGCGGGTTTTCTAAACATGATTTGATCGATCCTTAGATGTTTATGGGCTATAAATCAAAGTCTAAGTCCCATGTAAATATTGTAGGATTATGTAAAGATGTAGGAAAGGTATGTACGTATGTAGTTGTGTATGTATGTATGTGTAAAGACATATATGAGGGTATGCACGTAAGTAAAGTTGTAGGAAAGGCATGTGTGTATGTAGATGTGTATGTATGTTTGTATGTAAGTACGTATGCATGCGTGAATTGATATGTTCGAATTTTAACGTTACTAATTATGCGTTTGAGGTCGGTATGTAATGCAGGAATGAGTACATCGGATTCTTATGAAATTTAAGCCCAACCCGGAATAAGAGGATGAGTAAGGATAGTTGGATGAACTAAAGTTAAATTGTCAAACGTTATTCAATCCTTAATTATATGAGTTTTAATGTTATATAATGTTTTCGTTGACTAATGGCTAAGTTGTATGTGACGCCCACAGGTGATACACGGACTTCTTCTACTACTTAGGAGGCGAAGCGGACGTAAATCGAGTCAAGAGCAAGGATTGCACGGATAGATCGACCATATAGTTGAAATATATAACGTCTAGAAATGTAAATTTTTAAAGCTCTTTTCCGCTGCGTCATTTTTAAGGTAAAACGTGTTAGAGCGTAACAACTTCATTTCAACTTTGTAATCCGAGACTATTGATCATGATGAAAATTCTAGAATTTTATTCACATTTATGTTGTTCATGCTAGACTTGTTTACATGTTTATACTCAAAAATAAATGTTTTAAACACCATTATATGTGTTATTTCTTGTACATTACACAATTATACTTGTTACATCGAAAACCAGCTAAAACGCGCAACATAATCGAACTCGAGCCTTCGAGAGGAAGGGAAAAACACGCTTCGCACGAAGGGACTACCCTTCATGCATGGACCATTCGTTCCAAACACCCTCTCACCCGAAAGGCTCACTCGTCCCAATCTCACACTAAACCTATAAATAAGCACCTAACCTCACTCATTTCACTCCCCCAGTCGCCCGGACACTCTCAAACGCTCTCTTGCACTCAAACAATAATATTTCTATCTTTTTCTTTCATTTTCCTTACATTTTCTTGCATTTTAATTTCATCTCTTTAAACTTTTTACAAATCATCTTGTTTGAACATATCTCATGGATGGTTTTCACGAGTTTGCTTGGGCAAACTGATGTTGAAACCTCACCACATATGAGATTCAAACCAAGAATTACAAACTTTGATTTTAAACTTGTTCTTACGTTGCATTTTATTTTCTGTTACAAAACTTGGCGGAATCTGGTACCCACCATGTGACAACTGTAAGACCCTTTCACATATTTCATAAATTCATATGACGTGTATATCACAATCCAATGTCGTTTATCATAAACATTAGTAAAACAACATTTACATAAGTTTCACAACCTAAAAACCGAGATACAAAGTTTTTAGAACATTCTATGTTATTAATACATAGTTGGACAAAACAACCCAAAAAGTTTAGTAACCAAAAATTGTGATTTAGTAGCGGAAGCTTTGATTAAGTGTGTATTCGGTTCTTTTTCTTGCTTGATCATCATCCGTCTAGTAAATATGGTCACCTATAATCAAAAACACCAAAGATGGTTAGTTTATGATGATTAAGACTCATTTATACGAGTTCAGAAGGTTAAAAGACACAACAGCAACAACCATTGCAGACTTTTACTTCCTTGCGGGGCGCGATGTAAACATGTCATAGCCGTCGCGGGCCGCGACAACCCTCGCGTGACGCGACGGGTTTGCCTAATCACCGTCGCGTAGCGCGACACCTTAGTTTTTACAGCGAGATCAGACTTCAGACCTGCATATTTCCAACTAGTAAACTTTTTACGAAATTGGACATAACTTGTCTGTTATTGACCCGAATTAGGTCCCGTTTCTTTCTACACGGCCGTAATTAAATCATCTATAACATGGAAATCAAATCCAACATTTGACATGAACAATTTCTTAAATCTAAGCCTCGTTTATATAATTCTTATAATTATTCAACCCGTTCACAAGTAGGATTAATTATACTTGGTTTTTAAACCTGAAACTTCTATACGACTAACACGTGTAACATTTCTAAAATCATGGGGCATTATACATGCGCTTTATGAGCTCTTATTTGAATGAGTATGTTTATTCGACCCGTTTAACTACAATTAGTTAAACAATCTTAACACGAATCCTATATTGGAAATTAGCGCATATTTTAGTCATACTCAAACCTGAGTTTAGGACTTGTATACAGCGTTACCCTTTCTCGGCTCATTACTATAATATGTATAAATTCAAAATCCAGTATCATTTCGACGTCTTTATTTCTGTAACCTTTCCGGTTTACATCGAGACATCCTATTGACCCATTTAGCTTTCTTAGCGAAATCCATCGCTTTATTTTTCCAAAGTTTCATTACTTTAGTTGTTTTAACATGTTTGGTTTATTTAACGACATTCATCGCTTTATATTACCAAACAACCACCATTTGGGTCAAATTAACCCGTTTAATTTTCCTAGCGACATCCATCGCCTTATTTCACCAAAGTTTATTACTTTGGTTGTTTTGACCCGTTTGGTTTCGTCGGCGAATTCTATCGCTTTCACACAACCAAACATGTATGATTCAGATCACTTTGACCTGTTTAAGCCTTAAAGTGGAATCCACCACTTTCATGTTTTTATTTAGCACTATACACTAGTTATTTCAACCGGTTAATACATACGGAAGTCCTCCGTTTCAGTAATAACCAAACTTCATAACGATTTAATCATTATTCAAATAACTAAACATAAGATAATAACGATAATCTACGAAGCGCATAGCCACGTACCTTTTAAAGATTTCCTCTTTAAGCGGTTATCTGTTCCGCCTTGCCCACTCGATGATTCACCCAAATTACCTATATAATTTAATTCGAATATATCGCTTAGAACTCATGGTTCAATATTCGACATACTATACTTTTAGTTATTCTATTGAGTGATTACTTCATATTTTCCAAATATTCCGATTCACTTAAACTTATGTCGAACACCTTAAAGGCGAGATTATAATACTAGCATGATTATGTTTATGATTAACAATTTACCCATATGAAATCATCATTTTCATAATCATATGTCAAGAACACTATAACCAACACTAGAACTTACATCATAACAATTAAATAACATCAATTATGTAACACCCCGAAAATATAACCTTTATATTAGAAATTAAGGATTTCATAAACAAGAGATAACCATGTAGAAATTTTTAACCTAGTTAAAAATTTACAAGTCTTGAAAATAACTTACACTTGGTTAAAACACTAGTATTTAAAAATAAATGATAAGTGAGGGACTAAAGTTGCCAAAGAATGAAAGTTATAGGCTGATTGTAACAAAATACACCAAACACACCATTTTTGGGTGTGCCTGGTCGAACAAGAGGAAGGGGGCGACAAAGGGGTTCTCCAAAACCCTAAGTTTCACACAAAAATTCCCAATTGAAGCCTCAAATCCGTTCCAAATCGAGTTTTAAACACATATTAGTGAACACCTCGTTGTAAGGATCAAAAGGTATGTAAAATTTAGTAATTTTGTTACATCACAAATTCTAGATTAAATGTGAAACATGAAAAATTCAGCTTGATTACTGATGCATGGGTGAAATTAGAAGGGTTATGAGGTTTAGGATCAAACCCTAGATGAATTCTTGACATAATCTTGTATAAAACTTGTAGGGTTACATAATCACCATTGTAGGTGAGTAGTAAACTCTAAGAAACTTGATATATGCAGAATTTAAAACTCTTGTTCTAGCACAATCAGAGATTTGGAAGTGATTTCTGAAATGTTAGAATGATAAGATATGTGCGAAGTTGTTTAATTAAAGTGAAATCCGAAGAAAACTACAAGATATTAACTTGGTAATGATTGTAGGAAAATCTGACCCGTTAGGTGTTTGTTGAAATGCCTAAGTGAGGATTTAAATGTAAAATGTTGATAAAAACGCAGATTTGATAATGGTCCATAATGATGTGATTGTGGTCATAAAAAGAGTTCTAAACATGTTGTAAACTGAAATTTCTAGGCAAGGAGTCCGGATCGTCAAGCGGACAAGCCGAAGGGAATCCACGGGGAAAGGGTGTGCTCTAAAGGTACGAAATTGCCGTTTCGTTACGTAAAGGTTAATTATTGTGTACTTTATGTCATAGTATAAAGCATGGTAAACAGGTTAGACCCTTGTGTCACGAAAGAGACTTTTCGTCTTAAACAAGTGAACGGTCAAAACAAGTGATAAGCATGAAATCTTGCATGTCCCGAACGGTGTGTAAATTCAGCACCCAAACGGGTCAAACAAGTTTTTGTAATAAGCAAGAAGCAAGACACTATTACGTAATGCACGTTCTACATGACGTGTAAGCCGTGTAGCTAATACCATAAGCAAGTTAAGAAACTTTGCTCTTAATATAGGAGTTAAAGTTTAGATATTTGATGCATGACAATAGCACGAACGACTAACTAGATGCCTTGTAATTTAGTTGTAAGCTAATCCGTAGACATGCCCTCATGATAATAGTTGAGTATTATCATAAGTAAAATACAAGTTTTGAGAAATTAGCCCAGTCGCTTAACAATTAATGTGAGATTAAGCTGTTTGACGCTCGAAAATAATCAGCAAAACTGCATTTGAAACAAAGGGGTTTTGTGCAGGGCACACCGTAAATTACGGTAGTACCGTAATTTACGGTGGCCTGCATACTGTTACGGTGGGAACCTACTGATTTACGGTAGGTTCCAAACTGCCCAGAAGCCACCGTAATTTACGGTGACACCGTAAATTACGGTGGAGCCCAGCTTGATGTGAATTCTATTTTAATCTCTCGAATAACGTGTTCGAATTTTATTGTATACGTGAAATACTAGAACCATAATGCTAATGCTTGTTTTAAACATTTAGTTTTCAGGTACTCAAGAAAAAGGATGATGATCAAGCAATCGTGTCGAACCAAACACACATATTATAACGCTTCCGCACTAGATCTTTTGTTTTGTAACTATGTAAACGCTAATAGTTTTACCTTGAACATCGTTTAGTAGGTTAATGATGTGAATGTTGTAACTAGTTGGCTTTAAATCTTCAAAAGATTTTTGTAAACTCTAAAGTTTTGGCACTAAATGTATCGTTCTAACTTATAAACATTTAGTATTATAAACTGGGTCTTACAAGTTGGTAATCAGAGCCCAAGGTTGCCAATAAGTGTTCGGTTCAAGCTTGATCAAGCATCCGGTAAGAGTTAATCGTTTAAGTAGAAATTAGAGAATATAGAAATAAATCATGAATAAATATGCATGAAAAGGGTGTGTAAGCTCACTCAAATACAAGAAATGCATGAAACAAGAATGATTAAATCAAGTTATGAACTTGATGAAATCAAAACAAGTAAAGCATGTGTTACAAATGGAATGTTTAACAATATATGTAAACATTTCAGTACTAAAGATGGCGGGCGGAGGTGATGGTGATGCGGTGCCAAGAGTCACCGAACAAATGAGAATAGTGATTGCCGAGGAGGTTGGAAAGGCGATCGAAAACAGTTTATCGAACTTCATTGATAAAATCCAGAATACGGTTTTATCAGTAGTAGAAGAAAGAATCAAGAAGCTAGAGGATAACTCGAATCTAGCAAAGGAAAAATCTGGAGGACGAAAGCCTTGTTCGTACAAGGAATTCATGGCTTGTAAACCACCCATATATAATGGGGAGGTTGATCCAATTGTGTGTCAACGATGGATAGGCGATATCGAGGGAGTGTTCGAGAGAACTCATTGCGATGAGAATGACTACGTAGCTTATGGTACGGGTTAATTAAGAGGTCAAGCGAAAGACTGGTGGGATAATAAAAAGAAGGAAATTGGAAGCGAAGCGGCTAAGGCCATGACATGGGAGGAGTTTAAGACGCCGTTTCTTAAACACCATAGTCCCAAAGCGGTTATAAACAAGATCAAGGAAGAGTTCATGCAACTCAAACACAAAGGTGAATCCATAGACAAGATCATGGGGATGTTTATGGACAAGATGAAGTTCTGTGACGACCTGATAACGAATGAAGAGCAAAAGGTTTATTACTACCATAACATGCTAAGCGCAGAATATAGGGAGTTCATAACCCCTTCAAAGTACGAGACCCTTACCGAGATTGTCAATGCCGCTCGGGAAAGGGAGATCGAGCTGAAAAAGAGTATAGAGCGGGGTGAACGAAGGGCACAAGACGTAAATCCAAGCCCTACCAAGAAAGCAAGAACGAATGAAACAGCGAAGAAATCAGATACAAAGGGCGGTACACCCAGTTGCAAAATCTGTGGCAAGAATCATAAGGGCGAATGTCGCTTCAAAGATAAGCCTTGTCCCATATGTCGAAAACCGGGACATATGGCTATATCATGCCCGGAGAAAGTGACCGTTTGTTACAACTGTTACCGAACGGGTCACAAAAGATCGGAATGCCCGGAATTGGTTGGGAAGAAAGAAGGGCAAGACTCGAAAGGTGAAGCCTCGAAAGCCAAAGCAAGATCTTTCCAACTGACCGCTGCTGAAGCAAAGGTCGAACCTGACGTGGTCTCAGGTATACTTATTGTAAACTCAATTCCCACACGTGTGTTATTTGATACTGGTGCGAATAAATCCTTTGTTTCATATGGGTTTATTCGGCACCCTTCATTTGTTCTAACGAAATTACCTATGCCCTTAGAAGTAGAGGTAGGTAATAACAAAAGCTTTATTGTTTGCGATGTATGTGAAAACTGTACAATGAACATTGATGACGAGGAATACGCAATAGACTTGATCCCGATGTCGATGGGAGAATTTCAAGTGGTAGTGGGAATAGATTGGCTATCCCGTTACCACGCGAAAGTGGTTTGTTTCCGAAAGGAAATAAAACTAACGTCTCCTAGTGGAAAACAAGTTACGATATATGGTGAAAAAGGAGGTAACCCGGTGATATGCACAATGCTAGAAGCCCATAAACTCATGAAACATGGATGCAAGGCCTATATGGTATATGCAAGTGAAACGGAAAAAGAACCCCTCAAAATTGAGAATGTACCGGTGGTGCGTGATTATGAAGATGTGTTTCTGGAAGAACTACCGGGGATACCACCAGAACGGGAAGTAGAGTTCGGAATCGAGTTGATTCCGGGCGCGAAACCCGTGGCCAAGGCGCCATACCGACCTGCACCGTCGGAGTTACAAGAATTGATGTCTCAAATTCAGGAATTTCTTGACAAGGGGTTTATCCGACCGAGTGTGTCTCCGTGGGGCGCACCAGTCTTATTCGTGAAAAAGAAGGATGGCAGTATGCGCATGTGTATCGATTACCGAGAGTTAAACAAACTCACGGTGAAGAATCGATACCCACTTCCAAGAATTGATGATTTATTTGACCAATTACAAGGAGCAAGTTGGTTCTCCAAAATTGATCTCCGATCTGGTTATCACCAATTGAAGGTCAAGGAGGAAGACGTTCCGAAGACGGCTTTTCGTACACGGTACGGGCATTATGAGTTCCTTGTAATGCCCTTTGGATTGATAAATGCACCCGCGGCTTTCATGGACCTCATGAACCGGGTTTGCAAACCCATGCTAGATAAGTCGGTAATCGTATTTATCGATGACATTTTGGTATATTCAAAGAATGAAGCTGAGCATGTGTGTCATCTGCGGGAAGTATTAGACACCCTCAGACGAGAAAAGCTATATGCAAAATTTTCTAAGTGCACTTTCTGGCTAAGAGAGGTGCAATTTCTTGGGCATATCATTAGTACCGATGGAGTACTAGTGGATCCGTCCAAGGTGGAAGCGGTGTCAAATTGGAACCCTCCAAGAAACCCCTCAGAAATCCAAAGCTTTTTAGGGCTTGCGGGGTATTATCGGAAATTCATACAGGATTTCTCCAAAATTTCCTTGCCATTGACCAAATTGACTCGCAAGGAGGAAAAGTTTGTGTGGGGCGTTAAGCAAGAGGAAGCTTTCCAAACGCTCAAAGAAAGGTTGACCCACGCTCCCGTATTGACATTACCGGAAGGGACTGACGACATGGAAGTTTACTCGGATGCTTCCTATTTAGGGCTCGGGTGTGTTTTGATGCAACGAGGTAAGGTCATCGCCTACGCCTCGAGACAATTGAAGATTCATGAAAAGAAGTACCCGGTTCACGACTTAGAATTGGCGGCGGTGGTGTTTGCCTTAAAGATATGGAGGCATTATTTGTACGGGGTAAAATTCACAATTTTTACCGACCATAAAAGCTTGAAATATTTCTTCGATCAGAAGGAATTAAACATGAGACAAAGGTGGTGGTTGGAAATAGTCAAAGATTTCGATTGTGAAATACATTACCACCCTGGGAAGGCCAATGTAGTGGCCGATGCGCTGAGTCGCAAAGCAGATTATACCCCGATACGGGTAAGATCAATGCAACTTGTTGTGACTTCAAGCTTACTAGAACGAATTCGAGAAGCACAGGATGAAGCCGTAAAGGCGGAAAACTGGAAAAAGGGAAGAATTATCGGCCAAGTTAAGGACCTGGAGATAGGCAGTCACGGCCTAAAGACTCGTTTTAATAGAATCTGGGTCCCTAACACATGTGAGGTTAAGAAGCTTCTACTCGATGAAGCTCATAAATCCCGTTATTCCATTCATCCGGGAGCGACCAAGATGTATAATGACTTGAAGCAAAACTATTGGTGGCCCGGAATGAAGCGTGACACCGTGAAATACGTGGAAAAGTGTTTGACTTGCCTACAAGTTAAGGCGGAACACCAAAAGCCATATGGTAAACTTCAACCGTTAGAAATCCCGGTTTGGAAATGGGAGCAAATTACGATGGACCTATTGACCAAACTGCCTAAAACAAGTCGTGGTTTTGATGCTATATGGGTAGTTGTGGATAGGTTAACTAAAAGTGCTCACTTTATTCCGATTCGTGAGACTTATACATCTGAGAAAATGTCGGAAGTATACACCAATGAAATCATAGCAAGGCGTGGGGTACCGATATCCATTGTGTCAGACAGAGATACTCGGTTTACTTCGAAATTCTGGCGTAAATTCCAAGAACAGATGGGAACTAAATTGTTTCTTAGCACTGCATACCATCCACAAACGGATGGGCAGAGTGAAAGAACAATACAAACGTTGGGAGATATGCTGCGGGCTTGCATCATTGACTTTGGAGGTAGTTGGGACGTCCACTTACCCTTGGTCGAATTTGCATATAACAATAGCTATCACGCGAGTACTAAAATGGTCCCGTATGAGCTATTATATGGCAGAAAATGTCGGACCCCGGTATGTTGGGGAGAAGTGGGTCCGCGGGGGCTAGCACCTACCGATATAATCCGAACTACAAATGCGAAAATCGACATAGTTCGGGCACACTTGAAAGCAGCTCAAGACCGGCAAAAGGCATATGCAGATAAAAGAAATAGGCCAATTGAATTTCAGGTTGGCGATATGGTTATGCTAAAAGTTTCCCCATGGAAGGGTATTATTAGATTCAGAAAAAGGGGAAAACTAAGCCCAAGATTTATTGGGCCATTTAGAGTCACTGAACGGGTTGGTAAAGTAGCATATCGTCTTGAATTACCCGAAGAGTTGAGTGGGATACATAACACATTCCACGTGTCACATCTCCGAAAATGTTTGGCCGATGAAACTGCTCATATCCACTATGATGATATCGAGGTGGATAACAGTCTCAACTATGCAGTAAAACCTATCACGATTTTAGATCGCAAGGTGAAAACCCTAAGAAATAAAGAGATCAATCAAGTGAGAGTCAAATGGGAACACAAGAAGGGTGCTGATACCACATGGGAATCCGAAGAAGAAATGCAACGGCTATACCCTACTTTATTTGGTACGTAATTCGGTTTCGGGGACGAAACCCTTTTTAAGGGGGGTGGACTTGTAACACCCCGAAAATATAACCTTTATATTAGAAATTAAGGATTTCATAAACAAGAGATAACCATGTAGAAATTTTTAACCTAGTTAAAAATTTACAAGTCCTGAAAATAACTTACACTTGGTTAAAACACTAGTATTTAAAAATAAATGATAAGTGAGGGACTAAAGTTGCCAAAGAATGAAAGTTATAGGCTGATTGTAACAAAATACACCAAACACACCATTTTTGGGTGTGCCTGGTCGAACAAGAGGAAGGGGGCGACAAAGGGGTTCTCCAAAACCCTAAGTTTCACACAAAAATTCCCAATTGAAGCCTCAAATCCGTTCCAAATCGAGTTTTAAACACATATTAGTGAACACCTCATTGTAAGGATCAAAAGGTATGTAAAATTTAGTAATTTTGTTACATCACAAATTCTAGATTAAATGTGAAACATGAAAAATTCAGCTTGATTACTGATGTATGGGTGAAATTAGAAGGGTTATGAGGTTTAGGATCAAACCCTAGATGAATTCTTGACATAATCTTGTATAAAACTTGTAGGGTTACATAATCACCATTGTAGGTGAGTAGTAAACTCAAAGAAACTTGATAGATGCAGAATTTAAAACTCTTGTTCTAGCACAATCAGAGATTTGGAAGTGATTTCTGAAATGTTAGAATGATAAGATATGTGCGAAGTTGTTTAATTAAAGTGAAATCCGAAGAAAACTACAAGATATGAACTTGGTAATGATTGTAGGAAAATCTGACCCGTTAGGTGTTTGTTGAAATGCCTAAGTGAGGATTTAAATGTAAAATGTTGATAAAAACGCAGATTTGATAATGGTCCATAATGATGTGATTGTGGTCATAAAAAGAGTTCTAAACATGTTGTAAACTGAAATTTCTAGGCAAGGAGTCCGGATCGTCAAGCGGACAAGCCGAAGGGAATCCACGGGGAAAGGGTGTGCTCTAAAGGTACGAAATTGTCGTTTCGTTACGTAAAGGTTAATTATTGTGTACTTTATGTCATAGTATAAAGCATGGTAAACAGGTTAGACCCTTGTGTCACGAAAGAGACTTTTCGTCTTAAACAAGTGAACGGGTCAAAACAAGTGATAAGCATGAAATCTTGCATGTCCCGAACGGTGTGTAAATTCAGCACCCAAACGGGTCAAACAAGTTTTTGTAATAAGCAAGAAGCAAGACACTATTACGTAATGCACGTTCTACATGACGTGTAAGCCGTGTAGCTAATACCATAAGCAAGTTAAGAAACTTTGCTCTTAATATAGGAGTTAAAGTTTAGATATTTGATGCATGACAATAGCACGAACGACTAACTAGATGCCTTGTAATTTAGTTGTAAGCTAATCCGTAGATTAAGCTGTTTGACGCTCGAAAATAATCAGCAAAACTGCATTTGAAACAAAGGGGTTTTGTGCAGGGCACACCGTAAATTACGGTAGTACCGTAATTTACGGTGGCCTGCATACTGTTACGGTGGGAACCTACTGATTTACGGTAGGTTCCAAACTGCCCAGAAGCCACCGTAATTTACAGTGACACCGTAAATTACGGTGGAGCCCAGCTTGATGTGAATTCTATTTTAATCTCTCGAATAACGTGTTCGAATTTGATTGTATACGTGAAATACTAGAACCATAATGCTAATGCTTGTTTAAAACATTTAGTTTTCAGGTACTCAAGAAAAAGGATGATGATCAAGCAATCGTGTCGAACCGAACACACATATTATAACGCTTCCGCACTAGATCTTTTGTTTTGTAACTATGTAAACGCTAATAGTTTTACCTTGAACATCGTTTAGTAGGTTAATGATGTGAATGTTGTAACTAGTTGGCTTTAAATCTTCAAAAGATTTTTGTAAACTCTAAAGTTTTGGTACTAAATGTACGGTTCTAACTTATAAACATTTAGTATTATAAACTGGGTCTTACAAATTATCACAATGATTCAAGTAGTTTATCAAACATCTTGTGTTCATAATTAGTATCCTATCACTAACATATTCATGATTAGTAACTTTAACCATGTTTAAGTATAGTATTTCGATTTATGGGTCAAGGATACCATAATCACACCTAAACTTACTTTCAAACATTCAGTTGACACTAATTTATCCTTACAATTCAAGTGTTCTTCATCCTTTTCATAAAACCCATATGTTAACCATTGAAATCAATGGATTTTAACATGAATCTACCAATTTCTTGTCTAAGACTTGTTCTTAGACCTATAGTCATCCTAATTAAATCATAACATCAATCAATTCTCAACTAATTTCAGCTATAAGAATTCATGTAAATTCAAAATATCACCAAATCTAAGAATTTGACATAGCTTGTGATATATTAACTTGTGTGATCACAATTCTAGATTGGAATTGATTTCTAATTCAATTCCTCCTTTGATTTTGAGAGAATTTGATGATTCTAGGGTTTTTGATAGAAGTTTCTTTGGCTCTTGTGGTTTTGATCGAACAGGGTATCACACACAGAGTATGTGTGTGATACTTATCCTGTGTTTTTAGAAAACAACTTTCCCAATTGACATTTTAACCCCTCTAGTTTGTAATTTATATAAAATGGTTATAATCCTTTGAATTCCCCCATCTTTTTATAACAAGGTTTTAACTAGGTTAATTATTCCTAGTTTAAAAATCTCGCTATTTTACTATGAATATTATAACTTATACATGTACACACACATATATATAGTTTAAAAATTTAGGGCTGTTACAACAACCCGTAATTTCAGGTTAATACTTTAAGCGAACCACGGTCAACTTAGACATACATTCATAGCACTGTATTTAACTAGGGTTAATTAAATGAGTCTACATTGGTAATTCGAGGAATTACCGGAACGCAATACATTGGTAATTTGAGGAATTATCGGAACACACACATGATAACTCTCAAACGTTGGTGACTAACGCAAATAATAATTGTAAACGGAATGGTTGTGCTTGATAGATACGTGAATTATATGCCTTAATTGTAAATTACAAGATGGTATGTGCTTTATGTGAAGATTTTATAATTAAGGGTGTGTTATGGATATTAGAGAAGTTATAATAGAACACAAACCCTTAACACTCCCCATCATATCACTGTACGGCAGTTAAATTCTCTCTAATCATTTTGGGCGACGTTCAAACCTCACATACAATCATTTGCAATTCTGATCCTTCAATCCTTTCACTCCATCAAGAGCAACACTAGATAGAATATAAGGTAAGTGTTTTATGTTATATGGTGTTAACATTATTCTTTTTATTTCACACAAACCCTAGATAACCAAACAAGTCATGTGTTTAGATGATCATGCTTGAATGAATGAATATGTGTTTGTAAATGGATGTGTGTTGATTGCCAAGATGCTAGAAATGTTACTGATATATTAGAACTACTAATGTGATGGTTGCTTCGCAGAAATATTGAGATTAGGGTATAACATGCCTCTTTAAAATTCTATTTATATACAAGTTCACATACCTTACAGGAGATCACTCAACACTCAGCCGAAGGTGTATTTTTTGTGAAACACTCGATTCCGGCATGGAACTTGCTTCTACCAGATGCTTGCCTAGCGATCAAACCTTCTCCTTTTAAACTATAAACCTTCGTAAATATCAAGAGGACTTTGGAAAGAGTTAGACTTGGGCTAATGGTGGGTGGTTTTTGGGTTAGTAGTTAGCGAAATGGCGAAAAGCGTAAAAAGCATCGGTTGTCGTAAAACTTTTTTTTTGTTTTTGTGACATTTATTCAAACTAAGCATATTCAAACAAGATTTTTGAGGAACTTGTTTGGTTATTGCAAAATTCTATTTTTTTTGTCACAAGATAACCGAGCTTTTTACTAAAACAAATGGGTTTGAAAGGAAAAAGGTTTTAGTGGATAATGGGTGTTTTACTGGTTTTGAAACGAAAAGGTTTAGGCTCAAAGAGGTTAATCTAGGGGGATTTTAGGTAGTGAAGTAAAAATAAGGAAAACAATGGTTTTGAAAGCCTCCACCAATTACTTACTTGGGTTCAAGTTGGTAAGGACCGGGAATGTATCGTCTTGGCAAGTTCTAGAGTCGTAAGTGTGACAACCGGTAATTTACGGCTCCTAATTACGCGCAAAACACGCATTAGGACGATAATAAATAGTGTTTAAGACGTAGATTAACTTAATTAGGCCTTTGGAGTGCCTAGGAACGTTTATTCGACTTTACAGTGCGCGAACGGTGGTTTACAGAGAAACCTGTTAAACGTTAAACGACAACGAATTGAAACCAAACAAAATATTGACAAAGCTGACAAAAAAGAATTTTATGCGAATATTTTATACTTATAAATTTAGTTTTTTGCGAATTTATCGTGCTTCCGTACGTCACAAACGCGACTTCAAGAACGCACCGGCTACGAAACGGAAGCATCAGGCACGCGTTAATAACTGAAAAACCGAAATATTATGATATATTTAGTTCCGTTTAAAATTTTAAATATCCATAGTTAAAACCGGATTGAAAAACAAATCAAGAACGCCAAACGAGTCAGTACGCGATTTTAGCGTAACCGACAAGTGAATGCGCCAAACAATAGTTATCGACGAAATTTTGAGCATTTTGACTTTAATCCATTATTAAGCGACATGTTACGACAATCGTGTTCGAAAAACGGGCTTTGGGAATGTTGCCGCCCGCTTAAAAAGAAAACAAGATGGGCTTGTGGGCCTTGGGCCCAAGCCCACTAGTAAATAAACCTAATTATAAAAGAGAAGTGAAACCCATTCAAGCTGTAACATACATTTTCCTCATATATAATCTACAGCAATGCCAAAAATCCTCACATCTACTCTCTCTCTCTCTCTCTCTCTCTCTCCCTCCCTCTCTCTCTCTCTCTCTCTCTCTCTCAATTACATTAAACAAGCACAACCCTTCATCTCCTTCATCCTTTTCCCTCTCATCTTCTCTGCTACAAACCACATAACACACAAACACTCACACGGCTCTCTCTTCCTTGGCAGAAGACCGGCGACCGGAACCGGCCGACCAACGGCGGAGCTCCGGCGGAGCCGGTGGTGCACGGTGGCGCGACAGCGGACAGACGGCGGAGCCGTCAGACCGGCGACCTAAAGCTCCAGAAACGGCAGTGGTGATGGCTATGGTGTGGTTCGAATTTTGGTTGCTTTGAGTTCACATCAGTTCACGTCGAGTCTTAGTTCAGTTCAACAAATTCGAGTTTAGACAACACGGTTCAAGTTCAGGTGTTTCGGGTTCACTCCTTCAGATTCAAGTTTGGTCAGCAGATTCGGAGACTCGGTCCGGCGGTCGGCGTCTCGGTCCGGTGGTCGGCGTCTCGGACCAGCGGTCGACGTCAAGGTCCGGCGGTCTTTGTCATTATCCGACGGGTTTCAACCTCCGGTAAGTGGCTCTGTCGAAATCTTGTTTTATGAATTAGATCAATCTCATCTCAGTTCGGTTCTGACATTTAAGGGCTCGGTTTGGTCTGTTTAGGGTTAGTGAAGGGTGGTGATGACAGATGAAGCCGACGCGCGACGGCTGCCGGTGCCGGTGATGATGGCAGTGGGCGGTAGTAATGGTGGTTGTGGTTGCTCGAGCTTTGGCTCAGGTTTGGTTCAGGTTCGCATCATTACAGGTTCGAGTTTTGGTTCTGGTTCTAGTCAACTCGATTAAACCGAGTTACTCGGTTCGGTCCGGGTCAAACAGTCAAGGCTATCAACATCGATCAATGACAGTTAACGCAACTTCTCGGGTCAGCCACGGTTCGGGCGTTTCGGGTCACCCACGGGTTTGTTCGGATCAGATTTGAGGAGTGTTCGGGTCAGAATTCAGGTTGGTTGACTCGGTCAAGCTGAGTCAACTCGGTCAAACCTGGTCAACTCAGCGAGTCAACTCGGTCAACCCGGTTGACTCGGTCAACTCAGTCAACCCATTTAGCGTTTCGACATGATATTTTGGTAAAGTCTATTGGCGCGATAAATAATTTCGTTATTTTATATAGCTTTGGTTAAATACCTGAAAATCGAGCTCAAACGAACGGATTAGTGTCTAGTTTATAATTTATCTTTTTACGAAAATTATTTATATTGATGACTGAATTTTGATTGAATTTTGCAAACATAACGACAACTTGTGTTGTCGGGGCGTCCAAAAACAGAGGAAACTCTGCCCGTTTTTCGAGAAAATTCATAAAAATAACATGTTTTATTATAAAATATACTATCGGATTCAAATGATCTTTTAGAAAAACAAATACAAACATACAATTACATTCGACGACACTTTACAATTTACGAAAACGACGATTCGGAAAGTATTCACAACAATAAATATAGATATTATATTTGATTTAAACTTTCGAAAAATTCGACGAATTCTTTTATAAAAGTAAATATAATTTACTTCAAACACCAACAATCCGAATTCTCTCATAAAAGTAAAATTTTTTCTTTTAGACATCAAACAATTCGGATTCTTTTATTAAAATAAATATAGTTTATATATTTATTTCGGACATCAAACGACTCTTATTATTTTATAAAATAAATATAGTTTATATATTTATTTCAAATATCAAACAATTCACGAATTCATTTTATTAAAATAAATATAGTTTATATATTTATTTCAAATATCGTACAACACGAGTTCTTTTACAGCAATAAATATATTTTATATATATTTATTTCAAATGTCTAGCAACTCGTATTCTTTTATAAAATAAATATAACTTCTATGTTTATTTTAAATGACCTCAACACGAAAACTCTATCAAATAAATATAAGTTTTTATATTTATTTCAAACGCCTAAACGACATACACATATTTTGATATGAGACGCGATACACAACACGAGTTTGTTACATATACTTTCCTATAAATATTCTTTTACACACGTACGATTTCTCAGGACGACTAACGCGATTATACCGACATATTTATATTTTTTTCTTTTTTTTTAAATATTTATATATTTTAAGTCTCTCGGGAACTAAGTCCTTCAAGACGTATTAATTATTACTGACAATAAACCAACTAAACAAGTATAACTTAATCGTTTTCATTAAGTTAACAACTTACCGTCGAATCGTTCGGTTAACGATTTGGTAGAGCTCAGTGACACGTAGGTTAACTACGTCACTTTATTAGGAACTTATAGTTATCCCGTTTTAGGGATGTTTATAGATTACACGCTAGCGAGTCACGTTCGGAAACGACACTATGGAATGCACTTTTGGCTAGCTTTGCACATGGAAATCCAGGTGAGTTCATAACCCCCACTTTTTACTGTTTACATTTTTATAAATGCTTTCGGGGGTGGAAAGACACGCATGCTTTGCAAAAGTAAACAATTTCTCGATAGACGAAAACTCATTTTTAAACGTATTACGAATGGATTTCAAGGAACTCAAATGGTTTACGAACGATTTACACTGAATATACCGGTTTTACAAAACAAATGCGTATTTACGAAACTCGCATGATTTTCATGACAAGAGACGGGAATGTCCTAGTTACAACAATAGGAATGGGTTGGTCTGCGTACGGAAAACGAGACAACTCAGTGAGTTCATGCCCCCCCTTTTCTTTTAACTGTTTTCAGTTTTATAACTCCAGGGGTGAAATACATGTTACAATGTTTACAAATGGTATGTTTAGCTAAGGAATGAACTGTTAGATCATGTGAATGGGTAAGCGATTAACTTAAGACCATTAATCCTTGTATAAGGACCGAGGGGCATGAGTGATAAATCTATTGGGTGTTGCGAGCCCCACCCATAAGCCCGCGGGTTGGACCATGTGGTGACTATGCCGTTCCCGCCAGATGGCCCGGTACGAAATACACATAAAAGGGTTGAGCCTTCCTACACTGTTGCACACATATTAATGTATTAGCTACACATTAATTGATCTGTTCATAGACGCTTTCATACCGGATTACAAAGTGTTGGGATTGAACCCTACCAAAGGAACAAATAATGAAAGCCAAGACTGGTTCACAACAGTGGATTCATCATAATCAGCTGTTTGCATTAAGCTTTCCCCTTGAGAGTGGTTATTTGGCAACTGACAGACTTCAAAGCACTGCTCAATAAGACAACTGTTACTAAAGTAGTGATGAAGGTTAAAGACTGAAGCTCAATCTACTGATGGAATCCAAGCACTGATGAAGAACTGAAGTACTGCCCATTCAAGGTCTGATCACCCTTTGAAGAAAGCACTGATGATCAATATCAGTGGTTGACTGCAACAGTGGAATGAAGAATCAGTGTTTATACATCAGTGATTAGAATATAGTCAGTGTCTGTATGATCAGTAGTTATAGATCAGTGGATAGAGTTTGTTAAGTTGTTAGATGTCGCTTTCATAGTGATGTCAGCTGAGATGCCTCAGTGGTTTGGTTTGCCTATAAATGTAACAGTACCCTGTACTGTTACATTTGATTGACTGAGTGGGTTCTTCTCCTCTAGTCCAATCCTTTCATCTTGTGCAATCAACCTTGGAGCATCAGGCTGAGGGGGAGTTTAGTTTGTAAGCATGCTCTGTAAATCTTTTGCTTTGTATTGTAATCATTCGACTCTATGAAAAGCATGTGTTTATCAAAACTATCCTCTTCCTAAATTGTGCTTACAAAGTTTGTGTTCATTTCTGCTGCACTTAATGTTTAAATTATGCAAACAAGCACAATTATATGAGCCTCAGATCCTAAAAATTGGTATTAGAGCCTGGACAGTCAAATTCGATCTAACAATCAATTTGACATAACAGTTCAGCTCAAAATTCATTGATACTAAGGTTGATTGTAGTCGTTGAAAAACAGAGTAACGAGTAATTCAAAAGCTCTGTAAAATAACCAATATGTCATAAGATACACAGACTTCACATAACATATGCGTCATGCAGAAATTACCTATAGCTCTCAGATCTGAAAATATGTCTGATGACTATGGTATATTATTTCACAAAATTGATGTCGATTGTTGTTATGAAGTTTGTAATGTTTTTATCATAACTACCGCTAAAGTGTTTACCTCATATCAACAAAAATCCATGTTCGGATGAAAACATGAGTGTTTTGTTAACATAAAAGGAGGGAAATTAAAACTTTAGCCATGTAGATCTTATGTATTGAAAAACAGGTTGAGAATCCTCTAAAAAGGACCAAAATCAGCTGTGTTAAGAATACATTAAGAAAATCAGTAGTCAAAATATCCAGATCATGAGTAATGTGAAATTTGGCATCAACATGCTCAGAAATGTCCAAATCTCTTAAAAACATTGCTGAAAAATGATTTTGGATTTGAATATTCTTCCCTTAGAACCTTCCAGTAAGTACTTCAAAACTTATACATGGAAAGTGTAAAAAGGAAAAGAAGAAGAAGCAAAATAACTCAAAGGTGTATTTATCTCAAAACTTTTGAAGTCAAAAGAAAAGAGTATAAATGTAAAACACTTTAGAGTCCAAAATTGGGTGAGCAATGGTCGTCATGTAACTGTGTGCATTCATTGATTCAGGGAAGTTCAGGTAAAAATAGTATCACCAGTGATTGAACATAAAAGAGGACTTTGCAATCAATTGATAAGGAAATGGTCCCAAACAGTGGTAACTACAATGTATTTCAAATCATTGACTATTTTCTTAAAACTTGAGAATTGTTGGTGCAGTTGTCTGTCGACTACATCTTAGTTCGAGTCTTAGGACAGGGTTGATCGTATTGTATATGTGTTTAGAGTATTAGGACCGCTTATAGGGTAAATGTGTCGGACCGCTTTTGTGGCATTTAAGTGGACCGCCCATATGTCAACTGGTAGGTTCGCTCATATGGACATGTCCATATGAGTGGTTCCTGACTCCTATATATAGGTGTCATATGGGTGGTTCCAGTAGATAGAAAAGTCTTGTGTAGGTGTTTTTCAAGGTGTAAAGACGAAGCTCTGTCCGAATTGTCTCCATGTGCTTGTAAACTGTTATAGAATCAATAAAGGAGACGTTAAAGTGTGAAATCAAGCTTTACGAAGACTAATTCAATGAATTCCGCCTCTGAATTAGTCTAAGATCTCTTCTGATCGACTCATCGGGTCAGCAAACGATCCTACATGTGGTATCAGAGCTCAGGAGGAAGAGTTCTTGCTGTTTAGCTCGATTTTCGCTCGAAATTCTCACTTCTACACCTTCTTTTTCTGATTCGGAAAGATTTCACGGTCGGAATTTGATCAAAATCTCAGGGATTGTGCGAAATAGTACCGTGACAAACCCTGGAAAGTTTCAGATCAAAATTCAAAGTTTTTAGGGGTCAAAATGATGTTTGAAAGTGGACCGTGTTTTTGAACATTGTTGGAACCGCTCGAAATTTTGGTCTGGAACCGCTCGAAAATTTGGTCTGGAACCGCTCGAAATTTTGGTCTGGAACCGCTCGAACGGACATTGCTTGAACCGCTTTTTCGATCAATTGACTTGAACCGCTCATCCGGACGAATTGAGAACCGCTCATTCGGTCGGATTACTCTTGAACCGCTCATCCGGACGAATTGAGAACCGCTCATTCGGTCGGATTATTCTTGAATCGCTCCAAAATCAACTGATTGGAACCGCTCGTTCGAACAGGAGTTGAACCACTCTTTCGGACACTGCTGGACCACTTATTCGTACAAATCAGGAACAAGGTCTTGGATCGTTAATCCGAACGGATAATCTTTGACCCGCTCGAACGAACAACTTGGAACCGCTTGAACAAACCGTCTGGACCGCTCATCCGAACAATTTGGAATTGCTAATTCAAACAGTCTGGACCGCTCATCTGAACAGCTTGGACCGCTAATTCAAACAGTTTGGACCGCTTATATGAACGGTTGAATTCGCTTATTTGGACACAACCGGGTCACTTATCTGGACAGATCAGGCTCGTTCGAATTGACTATCTTGGAACGCTCATTCGATTCGCTGATTTGAACATCTGGTTCGCTTGTTGATCAGATTGTTTGATTGCTTCTTGGACATCCGTTTATCCGAACAGTATTTTTGAAAACATGAAAAGAATTCCGATATTTCCAGATCTCGGAAGTGATGTTGATACGGATGATGAGGAAGAGTATCTCAACAAATGCAGAAAAAGCACTGATCCTAACAGTTTTAATTTTTTCTATGCAGATAAAGTTGAGATGCTGAATCAAAAGAAGATTGCTCGGTTGCAGAGAGAGCTTGATGCAGCAAAGTCACTGGCTGATGAAAAGGCGAAAACTGAAGCTGTAGAAAAAGTAGTGGAGAAAATTGTTGAAGTCGAGAAACTAGTGGAAGTTGAAAAAATAGTTGAAAAAGTAATTGAAGTTGTTAAGCCTTGCGAGAAGTGCTCCGAATCTTGCAAAGAATGTGATGAGAAAGACAAAAGATTTGCTGAGTTAAAGAAAGCTGAAGGACAGAAAACAGAAAAAGAATCTGTGAAGAATGACTCTTCAAGTTCTGCCTCAGTGTGTTTCAAATGTGACAACTTGAAGACCGACAATGACAAACTTGTCAAAGATGCGGAAAGTTTGGCACTGGAGATCGAGAAGTTGAGAAATGAGAAACAGACTGATGATAAACAGATTCGTATTCTGAAGGAAAATAGTGAGATGTTGAAAGCTGATAATGACAAACTGTTGGATGGTTTGAACAGTTTGACTTCAGAAAACAAAGTTTTGAAAGATAATATAAATAGTTTTGAAAACAAACAGAAATCATCGGAAAATGAAGATTTCTGGATAAAATTGGAAAACAAAAATCTGAAAACAAATGAATCAAAGCTTCAGGAACAGATAAAAGTTCTGACGAATGAAAAGTCTGTTCTTGAAATTTTGAAAAATGAAAATGAAAATTCAATCAAGTCTCATCTTGAGAGAATATCTAAGCTTGAGGAAGAAGCTAAGAATTCGAGGATCAAGATAGATGAACTTGAAAAGAAGTTGATCGGTTTTGTGACTTCACCTGACAAGATAAATATTCCTTGTCCAAAACCAATCAACTCAGTTCCAATAAGTGACTGTGTCACAAACTTTGACTCTGTCAAAGTTGAAGATTGTGATGAAACACCTGATGATGAAAATATCAAAAAAGAAAAACAAAAATTGTTTTTAAATTTAAAAGAAAAATTTCAGAAAACTGTTCTACAATCGACTGAAAAAGGTGAATGTTCTAAACAGAAACCTTTGAAGAAGAAAGTGGAACAGAAACAAAAAGATAATAAAAGTTCATCGGGTCGATCATCCAATCAAAAGAAAAAATTACAAAAATTAAAAAATGAAAATTCTAAATTTGTTGGTAATAAGTGGTGCAGGTCGGACCACAGTGCTCAAAAGCCAAATCCAGTAAACTTGAGGAAGGAATATCACCAAGCCAGACAATGCTATGATTTGAGCGTTTGGTGTGAAGGTGGTATACGGTACGATAACAGAGTGTGTTACCGATGCGGTTATCAAGGACACATTGCTGTAAACTGCCGGAATTGGAGTTATGAGACCAGAAGATGCTACGATTGTCAGATCAAAGGTCACATTGCCAGAGATTGCCCGAGGAAATCGAATGAAAGATTGAGGGCTAATTTTCAGAAAATGGCAAAGATTCCAGTCAAAGTCAAGCCCCAGGAACAGAAGGTTCAGAAACCTAAAGTTCCAGTACAGTCAACTCAAGAAAAGAAAGTAAAACTTTCACAGGGGCAAAAAGACAGACTGAGGAAAAAGAGAAAGAAGGCGAGAGAATATCTTGAGAAGATATTGTCCTCAGGTTCACAGGATAAACAGAATAAAAGTTCTGATGAATCGACTCCCTCAGTTGCAACAACAAGCAAAAAGAATTCATCAGATACAAATCTGAGGACTAAAGAGGAAAAGAAGAAGAAAGAAAAGGTCGGCGATGAATCTGACAGATCAAAGTCGGACAAGCCACCTGCAGGCAATGATTCTGGTATGGTAAAACCAGAGGAGCCATTGGTTGAGGTAAAAGTTGAGAATTCTAGTTTAGCAATGGATGATGCAAATTTTCCACCATTGTTGAGCAAGAATTCAAAATCACCCAAGGGCAGTCAGGCTTGGGTGAAATTGTTTAAATAGAAAAACCTGACTTGCCGGAGATCCCAAGAGGGTATCGTGGATCATGAATCGGCACATTTCTTGAGAAATTTCACTTTGGTGATTTTTCGTCTCAAATGTGGTAAATCAGGGACATTAAGTTGTACTTGATTTTCTACAAATGGTTTATGTTAAAACTGAAAATGTTAAATCTTTAAAAGGTTTGAAGAAAACAAAATGAAGAGATAACCCCGAACCTACAAATGGTTGGTAAACAAACTAATTTTTCCGGAAAAACCATTTTGATTGAAACAAACTTGAGTGTTTTGAAATCATTATGGGAAAATAGTTTGTTGTGAGGGGGAGTTCTGATTGTTTTTGCACGAGAATGGTGAATTGAGGTAATTCACATAATGTTGTCAAATTTTTGTATAGTTTGTTTTTCAATTTTTCCTCAGAAAATCAAAATTGAAACATATTTTGATTTTAGGGGGAGTAAGAAAATTTTGAAAAATTTAAAAAAATTGAAAAATGAAAATGAGTTTTGTTGCAAAAAGAGAAGATGATAGTACATCGGTGGACTTTCACAGCATGCTAGAGATTTGTAAAGACAAAATTGTTTTTAAACAAGTCTTACTAATGATGTGTCAGTAGGCTTCACACAGTTAGTAAATTGTATTCGAGATATAAACATAAAATCAAAACTTGCTTATTTTGTGGGGAACACTACTTGGATATATAGGTAACCCCTGAAATCTCGTTTGAAAGGTTTCTTATTCTGGAATACTAGGTTCTTGTACTCAATTGATGTCTGGGGTATTATTCCGGGACTTCTGCTGAACGGTAGTTCTGACCTAGTCCCTGGCTAATACTTTCTTCATATGCTTGAAACATAGCATAAAGCCCTCAGCTGATTAGACAATAAAATTGATGATCAGTTGTTGTAGCTGAAAAGATCCTCTAAAGGGGACCCACTGCTAAGTCGAAGCTGATATCTCTCTGCTGAACGGAAGTTCTGACCTGAGATCCCTCAGTTCTCGCATTTTTCCCCTAATTTATATACAGATATCATTTGTAGTTATACTTACCTGTAGATCAGAATATTGGGATCTGGATACGGGAGTATATTCAAGAGGTGGGACACTCAAATAAGTTTAAGTGCTAATACATTAAATACGTATCTTGAATCAATTGAAAATTTGTGTAGAGGTTTAAGTGGACAACAATACTGACAATCAGAAGTAAATTTGTTTTTAACATTTGCTGATTAATCAAGATCAACGGTGTTGGTGATATGTTTCAAAAACCGATATGATCCTCTTGCACAATCTCTCAAAAATAGTGTTCATTTCTGTTTTTCTATAAATTCAAAAATCCAAAAATATTGTTTTTTTTGTTTGATATTTGAAAATTACAAAAAGATTTTCGACAACAGAGTGTGAAGAACTGATATTTGACATTTCAAGTGCTAAACATGTTGAACTTGTGGTTTGAGAGAGTGTGTTAAATTGTGAAGATTTGAAATGCAAATTTGGTTCATTAACTTGATGAATAAGTTGAATGGTAACCTACAGTTTGATCTTCATAATTTTTCATATATGATTTGCTGATTCATTAAGTTGAATTGCAAATTGTATTAGTTTGTAATAGTATGGTTGAGTTTTGCAGGTTTCTGATCCTGTTGCTACGAATAGCCAGGAGACACATCAGAACCAGAGAAGAGCTTAAACAGAGAAAGCCAGGAGTTGATTTCAATGGTGATAACGATTTCCAGATAGAGATCCCAGCATGATGATAGGGGGAGTCTGATGAAAGTTAGAGCCAGAGAAAGATCCAGGCATATGATTCCAGGAAGGAATTCCTGAAGAAGATTTGATTCCAGGCTGAGTTCCTGAAGAAGACCGAACAAGAGTGAAGAGCTGGAAATGATTGAAGACTCTCACTGAAGATTCCGTCAACATTCAAGGGGGAGTCTGTTGGTGCAGTTGTCTGTCGACTACATCTTAGTTCGAGTCTTAGGACAGGGTTGATCGTATTGTATATGTGTTTAGAGTATTAGGACCGCTTATAGGGTAAATGTGTCGGACCGCTTTTGTGGCATTTAAGTGGACCGCCCATATGTCAACTGGTAGGTTCGCTCATATGGACATGTCCATATGAGTGGTTCCTGACTCCTATATATAGGTGTCATATGGGTGGTTCCAGTAGATAGAAAAGTCTTGTGTAGGTGTTTTTCAAGGTGTAAAGACGAAGCTCTGTCCGAATTGTCTCCATGTGCTTGTAAACTGTTATAGAATCAATAAAGGAGACGTTAAAGTGTGAAATCAAGCTTTACGAAGACTAATTCAATGAATTCCGCCTCTGAATTAGTCTAAGATCTCTTCTGATCGACTCATCGGGTCAGCAAACGATCCTACAAGAATGATGTGATTATGAGCCTATTTGGAGAATTACTAGATTCCTTTTGATGTTGTTTTCAGAATAACCTTCAATTTTTAAAAAAGTATTTTTCTTCTCAAATAATATAGGATATATTATTCATTTTTTTAATGATATACTTTGTGCTTTTACTCCTATTTGATAGTAAAAGTTTCAATCGCCTGTCAGGATGTAATACCTTATTCTTGTGTGGTGTTACTATCCTTACAAATAGATCAAAAGGAAATGGTACATGTGTCAAGGTCATGTCAAACTCAAGTTTGTTTTAACATAGATCAAGGATTGATTGCTAACAGACCTCAAAATACTTGGATATTCATGTCTTAATCAAATATTATGACACAAAATGAGTAGCCATTTAGAAAGGGTTTCCATCATCTGGGGTACTAAACCACTGTCATGAACTTATAAAAGCTTCAAATCTTGTAAACGATATGTGGCAAAAACCTTGAATACAAATTCCTGTAAAAACTGCAGACATATTAAACTTGACAATTTGCATCTAAAATGTACTTTGTTAAGAATAGCATTCTTGCAGATCAACAGATGCTGGACATGATATTGTGGTTACACAAGACAAAATCATTCCTTTCATCTGAACAAGCAGATGCTCAAAACTTTTGTCAAAAGCTTTTTCACTATTGCACTTACAGTTGTTGAGTTAATGGTCTTTCAATTCCTTATCATTGTCTTATCCCTAACTACTGTTGTGCTCAAACATCTACTCTCTAAATATTGTCCACTGCTGAAAGTCAACCTCTGTCCTCTCATATTCTTGATAAGCACTGTTGTTCAAAATCAGTGTTTTATCCACTGATGTACTATCCACTGATAGTGAAAATCACCCACTGTTTCATTTGTTACCGTTCTAACCATTGATGCTTGCTTCATCAGTGGCTCTCATAACAACTGTCCTCCATTGTTCATCCTTTCATCAGAGGTTGACACGTGGTCAGTTTCTAGCCATCAGATCATTATAACCGCTGCCACATCAGCACTCACTTTTTCCCTAAATAAAACCCTGACCAAAACCCCAAACAGGGTTTTACACTGTCGAATTGAATTCCAAAAATTCTCTTCTCAAAGCAGTTTCCCACTCTTCATCACAAATCATTCTTTGATCTTCTTCATCAAAATGACGAAATCAAAATCATCCTCATCCTCTGCTTCCAAAGACGCCACTCAAATGGACGCTGAACCCATTGAAATCCAATACAAATCTCCTCACAATTATATGGGTTTACTCACAAAACCCACTACCACACACACCTTCGATTCCATCATCGACACCATATCTGCATCAAAGTACAAAACTTTGCTAACAGCAGATGCTCCTATTTACCAACAAACCCAGAGAGAGTTCTGGAAAAATGCTACCCTTGAGAAACAAGGAGACATCGTCATAGCCATCAACTCCTCTATACAGGGTAAAGCGATTCAAATTACTCCACAATCAATCTCAGAAGTCTTTAAGCTTGATGATCAGAAAGGTAAAACTTCTTTTTCTAAAAGCGTGTTGAAAGCTGATTTTCTGGGAAGGGGGTATGCGGAACAACCAAAAAGAGATACATTACAAAAAAGGCTATTTCCCTTCTGCACCTAGGTTTTTATTTCACACCCTTTTGATGTGTGTTTCAAATAAAACAACTGCGTTTAACGAAATACCATTAAAGATTCAATGTCTGGGTTATGCTATTTTAAACAATGAAGATTTTAACTATTCTCAGGAGATCTTTAATGACTTGGTAAAAAATGTTGACAGCAAATCATTTTTGCTCTGTCCAAGGTTTCTAAGCTACTATTTTAAACAAAAATTTGGAAAGGAAAATGAAAATTTGCTCAAACAAGGTGTTTATTTTCAAATAAATGGCTTAACACCTGAAACATTCTCTAGAATGTTAACACCTTCAAAAACAAAAGCAGAGGTGCCTGAGTAGAATTTAGCAGATAACACTGCTCCTCAGGTATCGGCTGCTGAGCCCACTACTCTAGGTGATCATAGCAGTACAACCACTGCTTTGAAACCCACACCTGCCATTACCAAAAAGACCAAAAAGAAAACCTCCAGAAAGCCCCCCATACCCAAAACAAAGGCACCCCTTTTTAAATTTGGCAATCATTTATTTTCATTCTTTAATTTTTTATTGACCTTGTCCGTAGTCTAAGGGTACATTCGTTTTCTTTTAGACTAATCTTCCGACTCTATGACCTCTTACGTCATTTACACGTCGGTTTATTCTACTCTTACCGTTACCCGTTCATACCTATATTTCTTTACAACCCATTGCCCGGGTTCTTTTATCTTAATGTTTTTAGCTTTCTGGTTTCACCGGTTTGTTTTTTCCCTTCTATATCGAGCATTATTCCTTAATTAACTCGTTTGACTCATTTTGGGTGAAATTTCATCACTTATGAATGTCAAACTTCATTCTTTATTCGACCCGTCCAACTTTGAAATAGTTGAACGTAATCATCAAAATTTATGTTTGCAAAAATCTTGTCGTCCTTTAGTCATAACTCTCGATCCGAGTCTTTGACCTTTAATCCGCGTTCCCGTCTCTTGGTTTACGCATACTTCTGAAATCCTACCCATCTATCGGGTATTTACCGAAGGCATTATTATTGCAACCCTTCCGGTATGCATTAAGACTTTGTTTTGATTAATTTGGTCATCTTAACGAATTTCATTGCTTTTATTCGACCAAGTCTTTTATTCTTTATTCTATTTTGTTTGACTTGTTCGTGTGAATTTCATCAATTATGACAGTCAAACTTTATTTCTATGCCTTATCATTCTCATTAGTTGGTTTGTATTTTCATTTACTTTAATCTTTGTCCCTTCTCTCGGACTCGTTATTCTAACGTAATACGCTTCCGTCGTCCGACTTGCGTTTACGTTACTATCAAACATCTTATTTATTTGATTTATTTGGGTACCATTTTAGTTAGTCCTATTCATCCCGTCCTTACTACATCGGATGTAAATATGTCCATCATAAGAAGTTCATGGTACCACGTGTTCACTACTTACTTGGCCAGAGTAAGCGATGAACACCTGGTATACATGACCTTTTTATAATTTTCACATTGCTCCCCATGTAAATAATGCCTCTATTTGTTTTTCTTGGAAACCATATCCCGGATAGGTTTTCTATTCGGGTTTTTCCAAGTTTTCAATCTACATATGCAACTTTCAATATCTACGTATTTGTTGCATACTACTATTCACATAAGAATTTAAAACGTGTACCTGATAATGCTTGCTCTAACAGGCTCTCCTTGCCATTAACTTATTCGCGATCGTTACGCGATTTAGGTCCTTGGTGAGCATAGTCTACTTGTCATACTTTGGACCGTTCCTCCGTCAAATCCGCAATTTGTTAAACTCTCGCTATCTTCAGATGCGAGTGTCCTTCAATTAAAACATTTACAAGAGTTAGTAATATTAACTTCAATAGTCGCCCGTATTATAATACAAGGCTTTTCTACTATACGAGTCAACGCGCGCAATTTCGTCAACTATATTTATCATTTAATTGAGGTAACGTGTATCACACGATAACCCTATGTATTGTTCACAACATTTTAACTCATACCAAACCATTAATATACATGTACTTACCGGATTTGCGATCAAGCCTCGAACCGAACACACTTTATTCTTTAACCATAAGCTCTGGTTACCAACTTGTAACACCCTTGTTATTATTTTAAAGGTTTTCGTATAAATAACGAATAAACATGTAATTACGATTAAGGATCCGTAGAAAATACGAGTAATTTTAATCTTTTGCAACTTAAAGTTTACAACATAGAATAAATAAGTTAGTCATTTGAAATGACAACGAAACGTCGTGCGGAAGCTTGTATCTTGATTGTGTTCGGTCCTTCAACGAGCTTGATCTTCATCCGTAAGCTTACTAAAGTTTACCTGTAATCAAAACCAACACCAATGTTAGTTTTGATACTAATATAACTAGTTTTATTAAGTCCCTTTATTAAACAAATGAAAATAAAATAAAATTTTCCAAATCGTGCCTCCCACGATACGCGGGAGGAGTCCTTTGTTCTTTCGCGTGTCGCGGCAATCGTCGCGTGTCGCGCCCCAAATCCTGGATCCCGTCGCGTGTCGCGGGGAAACCCAATTTCCAGCAGGTTCATTACTGAAACTTGCATATCTGCCAGCTATGGTTATTAATCGAAAATCAAACTTTAAAGTGCCATAACTTTCATTCTACTTATCCGTTTCATACGATTCTTTTTCCTACGCGTCCGTAATTAAATTACGGACCCGTTAATCACCTTGGTTTGCATAAAAATATGATTTATCCACTATTGGCTCATAAATCCTTTAGGTGATTATTCGACCCGTTTGGAATTATTATCTCACTACATGCTTTAAAAAAATAGTAATTCCTATCATTTTACCCATCCCGGGCTTGTCAAACCTTAACATTTTCGCTCCCATCATAGAGTTTACGTAGGCATTTACATTCATCGATTCATTTGTATCTATCTAAGCATTTAACCACAGTTTACTCCTTAGTCTATTTTGACCCGTTTACCAGACTTTTAAGCATCTAAGCATTCAAACTCGCTATTTTCTTTTCGCACCTTGTCTTTTCTTGCTAATTAACTACTTATCTTCCACCAAAACTATTTCTGTGGTGGATTCAACATAAGGAACTCAAAATCCCAAATTTTACCCTTCGGCTAGTCCTTTTTCGCAATTGACTATTTCTAGGCGTTCGACCCACAAATGTTTTTGCCTAAAACTTTTATACACATCTAAGGGTTACAAACTCATAATATAAGTTTCTAAGCATTATCTAAGGGTCATTTGCCCGGTTGACCCATCAAAGGCTTTTTGGTCTATTTTAGTCCTTCATTTAGCGATGAAGGACTTTCATTAATTATTTGACCAAAATATCACTATTAACAATGATTCTATTTATGCGTACCTGGCTCGGGCCAACATTTTGTCCCGTTTTAATACCTTGTCTCAACATTTGCTAATCCATAGCATCACCAATCCATAAGTCGTCTTATCCTGTGAGCGTATGTCTCTACAAACGCTTGTTAGTCGTTAAATTGTCAAACGGAATCGGTGTTACCATTTGACCCGTTTGGTCTAAATGACCAAATAATTTGCACTTAAAATCGAATGGCATTTAATTACCATTTCATAAAGTAACTTATTTCAAAATTTTTCACCAATTTATTTAGGTTTCTTAAATCCGTTTCTTACGCATTTACCCAACATGGCTTATGCCATTTGGTATCGTTTTACACTTCAATTTTAATCTATTTTCACTTGACCAATTCACCGTTTTCTTCTTTTAATTCTTTTTGGCCTACTTATAAAGTAGTCGTTCGAAAACTTATTATGTCTTAGTCTTTTCATGACTAAATTACTAATTCCCCTTTTATACCATTAACCTTGGTTTTATCAACTTTATTTGTTCCGACCCACACCATTTAGCGTCGAAGACCATGTTTCAAATATAATCTTTATCGTATTTTTAACCTGTAAAATGAATAAGTATTCTACAAAAAGGTGTAAGTTTCACTTACCTTTCATCCATGCCACGCTTTTCTTTCCGTACTTGCTCCGTTTGTCCCGCTTCATCCCCAAGCTTCCACCTAGCTTGTTAAGCGTCAACTATCATATAGTATTCACAAGGTGGTTAGGTTAGTCGTTCTAGATCATAACCTTTATGCCTTATGAAACTTTATACTACTTTTCTTACCGAACTCTATCATAGGTCGGTTTGACTTTTTAAGAGTCAAGCCGCCTTATAGCATACGAAATTGAGCAACTAAGTTTGACAAACTTATGTTGGTGTTCCGCCCTTTACTCGATGGCTCTATTCTTAGGCCACCAATCGAACTAATATTTAATCCGAGTGCATGCTATTTAATACTAAGTTATCTTAGCTCTCAATTATTAACGTTACATTATTCTTTCATTACGCAAATCTACAGGTTTTCATCTATAGATAAAACCCGTCTCATCATGTTATTAGGCATTCATCTAAACACCTATTCTAATCAAGTTCTATCTACGAACTAGTAGGTACCCAATTTTACTTAGGCATTTTATCGAACACCTTATGGGCGAAATTCGTATACTTCTTTTATCAAGTTCATGGTTATCATTTTAACCAAGTTTTAACATCAAATTCAAACCTCTATGTCTAGTGTATACGAACATCATCTAGAACTATTATTACAACAACAAATTTCACATTTTTATCATCACTTTTCAAGTGTTCATCATAGTACCATAAAACCCACTTATCACCTACAAGGTCATTAGTTAAATTTCTAGTTTTATGGCACTATTTTACTAAATTCGCATCTAGGGTTCGTTCCTAGACTCATAGACATGACAATTTCACTATAACATTCATTTTCATACAAGAATTTCATTCATGCAGGATTATCAAATTTCACAAGTATCATCAAAATATAATTTTCGACATACCTCTTGATTCTCTAAGCTTGGTGATCACAATTTTATTAAAAGCCCCAATTTTCTAGCTCGATTTCCCTTCGATTTACTGAAATTTCGTGAGTTTAGGGTTTCAAAGAGAAACCCTCTTTTGCTCTCCTGTACGTTCGACCAAGATACACATATGTGTGTGTGTTTTTGGTTTTTGTTAATTTTATTCACTAACTTGTATCATTTTTCCTTTTTGGCCCCTTTAGTTCTAGTTTTATAAAAAGAGGGTACCAATTCATGCTTCGTTTATTGTTTTAAACAATTAACTAACTAGGTAAATCATTCCTAGTTACTTGGTGGGTTCGAGGTAGTCATAACCCGTTTCGTTTTAAGTCCCGTTAACTCGGGTCTCTTTTGAACTTTGTTCCTACAAAAGTTTTTATTCTCTTTTATCTAATATTAGGTTTATTTATTTAAATCCTAATACTTACCGGGTTAATTTTACCACTAACGGTATTTTATCCGTTTTTTAATATTTACGTGGTTTGATTACCAAACCCGTTTTTGGGGTGTTACAAGTCTACCCCCCTTAAAGAGGTTTCGTCCTCGAAACCTTTCTTACATAATTCCTACAGATTCCACGTAAATCCTGAAATAATAAGCTTTTCTATTAAGTTATAATTACTATTTTAACCTTAAATGGTCTTTGCGACTGGACTTACTAGTCACCGACTGCTTTATACCTTGTTACTCGGTATACCATATTTCCTTTCCGGCCTCATATAAGTTTATGACCTCCAATCCCGTAACTCACGTTACTACGTGATTATACTTTATTTCACTTCTTATGACCGTGTTCGCATTGCATTCACGTCATGTTTAAGTTTATATAAATTTTCATTATCAAAATCCTCTCTTTTTTTAACTTACGTCAATCACTTATATCGATGAATTGACGACCAAGAATTTATTTCTTCCCGTCATTATTTTATGCGGGAGTCGTAACTAGTTCCCGTGCTTTACCCAAGTGACCCGTGGGTTCTATCACTTAGCCTCATAGGCTGTTCCTATAGGCCTTCACCCATTTTTGACGAGGCCCGTATAGTTTATTTTCTTTTTATTCGTGACCCGAAGGTCATTCGGTCTCGTAGACCTTCACACTGCTTACTACCAAAGGTTTTGGTGATCTCGTAGACCATCCCCTTATTTTGTTCTCAAAATATACATTCGGTGTCAAGGCACCCCTTTTTAAATTTGGCAATCATTTATTTTCATTCTTGAATTTTTTATTGACCTTGTCCGTAGTCTAAGGGTACATTCGTTTTCTTTTAGACTAATCTTCCGACTCTATGACCTCTTACGTCATTTACACGTCGGTTTATTCTACTCTTACAGTTACCCGGTTCATACCTATATTTCTTTACAACCCATTGCTCGGGTTCTTTTATCTTAATGTTTTTAGCTTTCCGGTTTCACCTGTTTGCTTTTTCCCTTCTATATCGAGCGTTATTCCTTAATTAACTCGTTTGACTCATTTTGGGTGAAATTTCATCACTTATGAATGTCAAACTTCATTCTTTATTCGACCCGTCTAACTTTGAAATAGTTGAACGTAATCATCAAAATTTATGTTTGCAAAAATCTTATCGTCCTTTAGTCATAACTCTCGATCTGAGTCTTTGACCTTTAATCCGCGTTCCCGTCTCTTGGTTTACGCATACTTCTGAAATCCTACCCATATATCGGGTATTTTACCGAAGTCATTATTATTGCAACCCTTCCGGTATGCATTAAGACTTTGTTTTGATTAATTTGGTCGTCTTAACGAATTTCATTGCTTTTATTCGACCAAGTCTTTTATTCTTTATTCTATTTTGTTTGACTTGTTCGTGTGAATTTCATCACTTATGACAGTCAAACTTTGTTTCTATGCCTTATCATTCTTATTAGTTGGTTTGTATTTTCATTTACTTTAATCTTTGTCCCTTCTCTCGGGCTCGTTATTCTAACGTAATACGCTTCCGTCGTCCGACTTGCGTTTACGTTACTATCAAACATCTTATTTATTTGATTTATTTGGGTACCATTTTAGTTAGTCCCATTCACCCCGTCCTTACTACGTCGGATGTAAATATGTCCATCATAAGAAGTTCATGGTACCACGTGTTCACTACTTACTTGGACAGAGTAAGCGATGAACACCTGGTGTCACACCCCGATTTCCACACGTTTCACCGGTGGGCCCGGTGGGGGATTACCGTGACGTAGTTGGCAACAATATAGTCAAACCACACAATATTTAAATGCACAGCGGAAGCATAAAGATAGTTATATTTCAACCATCAAATGTAATATCCAAGTATCACAAGTAGTCGAAATAATCCACAGGGGATCAAAATTAAAATAGGAAATAATGTTCAACAGATAGTGGCATCCAGGCTTGCGAGACTCTAACGATGCTAAGGAGTGGCCAGCCTATTTCGTGTAGAACCTGCATTTAATCTTTTTGGGGAAAATACGTCAGTTTACACTGGTAAATACATTCAACCGACACTTTTGCAAAAGGTTTAATAGAATTGATTTGAATGCACAAGGCGCAAACTCTTTATAACTTGGGATAATTAATCAATCGAACCTTGTAAAAGAATTACATGTTCACTATGCGTTCGGTCGCCCGGGTCGTGCCGGGTTTAAGGTTAATAGACACGCCACATAGCATAAAGCCGTGGCGGGAAAACCAACGGTTATACCTGATATTCGCTAATTTACACATATTTTAGTCCCCCGTTTTACCCCTATTTTATGCGTTTTCGGCCGTAAAACCGTCATTCGGATACTTAATTATCTACATTTTTGTTTACAGGCCTAAAACAGCATACCAGACAAGATGATAGCAAAAACGAGGACTTTCCGGATAAAACGACGAAGCTGCGCAACTTCTGTTACAAAACTGACCTGGGCGTCTGGAACGGTCGTGCGACCTGATGCACGACCGTGCATATCCGATAAACTAAGAAAGGCCCGGCAATGAACGATGGTGCAACTCGGCGTGCAAGGCATTGAAGGCCAACCCGGGAACGCACGGTCGTTCCACATCTTGCACCCCGTGCGGATCCGACGATCCAACAAGACCTCGGAACTGAACGACCAAAGGACCAGGCGTGCAACCAGACCTCGGAAAGGAACGGCCGTGCCAATTGAAGAACGGTCGTGCGTGTCCGAAGACCAGTCAACGATCTGTGACGTCACGCAGTATGGTGGACCACCACCAATAATTGCTTAAAGTGCACGGTCGTGCGATCGGAGAACGACCGTGCGACAGCGAAAAAGCATAAAAACAGAACAGAACCATTCTATTAGTAACTCTGGAATTTTGGAGAGCTTTGCAGGCGATTTTGAGGCTCCGAAGGCTTCTGCTTTCACTCGGATTCAAGCCACATTGCCCGGTTTTGCTCGTTTACTATCCGGATTCTTAATCTTGTGCTTGTTTATGGTTTGGATTTCTAATCTTTCCAGAATTTTGTTAATGTTTCAAGCATTTAGATTAATATTTATGTATTATTGTAGCCTTAGGGCAAAAACACAACAATCCCTTGCTTGATTATAACCATTAGTATGTTAATCTATGTTTGTAATGACATTTGGAAGTGTTTTCTATAATTATCTTTGATGATTAGTTTGCAACCTTGTTATTGATATTGATTTCTTGATTATAAGTAATTGTGTTGGATGATTGGTGCTTGGTTAGGTAAGATAGTTGCAAAATGAAGCTTATTTAATCATGTATTAGTAAACTTTTAATTTGGTTAACTAGTTTAACTTGGTTAAAATGTGGGCACCATGATACTCTAACGGGTTAGTGGTTTAATAAAATGTAATTATTGTTAATCAAGAAAGCTTGCCCTCACGGAAGGACTCTAACGGGTTAGATGGTGTTGTTATGAATTCTTGCCATGATTTGCTATCTTGGTGAATTTATGTGCAAGATTTGTAAAATGAACTCGGTTGTGATTTAATCTAGTTTATGCTTGTCTCGGTGGTTGCATTGTGTTTATCGGTGTTGCTTTCCTTGATTAAGTGAGGTTAGAAAACTCCTAACGGATGACTAACTTATTTTTAGGAGATTTTTGTAGACATTAATCAATCGCACGTTAAAGAACAATTTTAGGTGGTTAAAGTGTGTTTATCGTTTTAACTTTCCGAATGATTGTCATGTTAGGATTCCCGAAAGGGATACTAATTATCTCGAAATGGAAAATTGACCGAATACTTCTAGTGCCAAAACTGACTTAGTTGACATGCTTTGGTTGTGTATTAAGCAAGGCTATTAATACATAATTTACTATGTTTTATTAGTATTTATTTATGCTTAATTTAGTTTAATTAAAACCAAAACAACTTATGTTTTTACCGGTAATTTAGTGGCAAAGGTCTAGTATTATTTCTCCGCCCATTTCCGTGGATCGATACTTGGTTCGTACCGATACTTTACTACATATATGACGGGGTACACTTGCCTCTTCGTGTGTGTTTTGATGTAAATGTAATAATCACTTTTATAAATTTAAAACCAATTCGTGTGTAATTTCATTGTAAAAATATGTACAGTCACGCACGTACCAATACCTTTATAATTATAGACACATTGTCGGGTGTACGCCTACACCCGCGTGTCAAGGTCGTGGCCATTTCGTAAAATGCTGCCAAGGATATCCGGGACATGGTCATTAAGCTCCCAAAGGCGTAAAGCCAACAAAACCAATTTTTAAACGGGTCACATTGATAATACCCAACTACTAATGAGTTAGGGTCAATTGCCCGACCAAGTGGTATTTTAATATACCGTAACCCAAGCCCGTATAACGGAAAATAATGTTAAAAGTATTTACCTGAGCAAGTAATAACCTCAACAAACAAATGCAAGTATATTTTACTGGTCTCCTATTCTGGAACGAAGGTTTATAACAACCTATTAGAATCCTAACGGGTCTTTAATTTAGCCTTAGCTTAGACCGGTCAGTTTCAAATGATAAATACGGTTTAATCGCATGAAAGGCGAAAACCGGGAATGGAATGTGGTTTGGACCCAACAAGTTTGAAGAGTTGTGTTATATGGGTAATATAAACACATTCTGGATTTTGAGGTAAAAACGACAAGGTTGGACCCGTTTCGGCTAATTTATGTAAACTAGTTACATAAATCGGACCGAACGCGTAAATGGCGTAACGGGTAACCGTAAGGGTCTTACATAGGTTTCCTAAGTTAATATGCTTTAGAGAGGTTGTGGTATCAGTAGGATACCTTCCATTATGCCCATAACGAGTTTAATCCCAATATACGCCCCGTAGGGGTATTTTGGTCATTTTAAAGATTATAAAAGAGGTTTCCGAGTTCTACAGGAAATCTGAGTTTTCCGAACAGGTTATAAAGTTCAAAATAGTTTATTTATTATTTAAAATCAGTAGCAACTGGATCCGGGTCAAAATACCATGTAGAACTCATTTTACGTCCGAAAAGGGTAGTATTTACCGAATCAATGCCATAACCGCAGGTTACGAGCAGGTTAAAAATAATTAAAAATCTTTAAAAATCTCAAAATATTATATTACATTTGTGTGTAAAAGGTTTGGTGTCAAAATTTGGGTTTAGATAGGCTTTATGCTAATTGCGCCGTTTTATTACTAAAGTTTTCTTAATTGCGCTAATTAGCATAACTCCTAATCTAGACCTCGGATTGACATGAAATTTTAGGGACATGCTTAGAAATCAGTAACTAAGGTTATTGTCCTTTCACATGTCCAAAATTCTCGTTTTAAAGTTAAAAGGGCGTTATGGTCAACATTTAAGCATATAACGGAAATGTGCAAGCGACTCGGACAAACAACGAACCGGCCACAGAGGGTTATACCATCATGTAACCTGGTCCTAAGAGAGTCCTAAGGCATATCTAAATCATACCATAATGGGTCAGAACTGAAGTTAAAGCAAAAGTCAAAGTTTTGCGACTTTCGGTTCCGAACCGGGTCAAAACAGTAAATGGTCGGATCAAACAAGCTTAGACCCGTTATAATACTTATTATCATGTTATGTGAGTGATAAAACATGTTACATGCCATCTACATCACTGATTATGAATAAAATCGAAAGTTAGCATCCTGTTGACTTTTTCTAAGCAACTTTGACTCGTCATTTGGACTAGTTAGCGTGGGAATCAGAGGGAGCCCTTGTAGGGGTTTAATGCCCATATAATTACCAACATATAACTACCTTTGTTCCGATTAATCGCTGGACCATTTGTGATTAACCGTTAAGTCAATCGTTAATTACGACGGATTGACTTTTAAGCTATATCTAAGCAAAAACTAAACCATAAAGGGTTAAGCACACTTACAGAAGTTAAGTACACGACCAGAGATGCTAAGAGAGTATTCTTGAGCTCCAGAAGTGATCAAGAAAGCAGATTGAGGTGTGTTTACTAAGTGTGCACTTCATGGCCTTTTATATTGAAATTGAGAGCACAAGATCATTACAACAATGCCTACAAGTGTTTCTATATGATCAACAACTGTCCCTGAGTGCTAGGGGACGTTTAGGGGGCGCCCATGCTGCTCATAATTGCTCCTAAGTCGGTTAAAACAGCAAACAGTGCTTCTGTCCGACTTTTCTGCATCTGGGAGGCTGACGCAGTCCGCGTCCATGGTCATGCATCTTTTACGCGGCCCGCTTGAATCCTAATGTCAGAGCCCATATCTTTACTGTCAGCGCGGCCCGCGTAAGACCCTATGTTACTTTTACGCGGCCCGCCTGAGACCTGTTTACAAGATTTTCAAATCTTTTTCATTATTGCAGTTGGCCTTTGGCGTTTCGAAGGGGTAACTTTGCACTTTGGGCCTCTTTTAATTACGTATAAGGGCCCCGTGACTTTTACCCGCGCCGTTAAGTCCTCGGTTAGTTTATTACTACCCGAAAGGTCCTAACTTTCAATGTTGACACTTTTAACCCCTCGCATACGAATTTGATCATAACTTTCTCGTTTTAAAATGGAACTTTGCGAAATTTATATTGTACATTCTAGTGAGCATAATTTACCATTACAAAGCCTCGGGTTTGTTAAAGGGTCACTCAGAGGTACAACTTAAACATGTTGACACATTTAACCCCTGTAGTTTGTAATTTCTCACTTTCTTCCACATTTCGTTCCGTACGATCCATGATTTATTCGTTTGACGGTACGAGCATCATTTAGGGTTACTATAAAGTATATTTATCCCTTGTTGACATTTTTGAACCCTTAAATTCACATACTTTCTATGTTTGTCAACTTTAGTCCCTCTTTAGTATTTATTACTACGTGCATACCTATGACACGTGTCAACACATTATAGGACGCAAATTTTCGAGGTGTTACATCCTCACCCCCTTAAAAGAAATCTCGACCTCGAGATTTATTGAAACAATTGTGGGTACTTTTCTTTCATCGTGGATTCTACTTCCCACATGTACTCGGGACCTCTACGGGCGTCCCATTTTACCTTCACAATCGGTATATACTTTCTGCGAAGTTTCTTAACCTGTCGATCCTCGATTGACACAGGTTTTTCAACGAACTTTAGGCTCTCATCGATGTGTACATCTGTATGCGGTATAACCAGTGATTCATCAGCGAAACACTTCTTCAGATTACAGATGTGGAACACATTGTGGATACCACTAAGCTCTTTTGGTAAGTTTAATTTATAGGCAACCGATCCGACCCGTTCGATTACCTCGAAGGGTCCAATGTATCTCGGGCTTAACTTGCCTTGTTAGGATCTGAGTTTGGATTAATTGTGATTTGTGTTTGAATTTAGATGAACAAATGAAAGAGTAGTGCAGCGGAATTTAATGGAACCAAACTTTACACAATCAAACAGAAGAAATGCTATCAATCATACATTTTCTAACACTGAATCAAATGATTAAATTTATTTTTAAAATCTGATTACAATGTGTGTATGATATGCAAACTCCCCCTCAGCCTGAGCTCAGTGTTTGTTCGTGCAGAAAGAAGATGGTGAATGAGCTAAACAGAACAGTACAGAGTACTGTTCTATTTATAGGCACTTGCAAACCACTGAGCATCAAAGCTGACGTCACCATGAAAGTGACATCTAACCTCCTAACAAACTCTAACCTCTGATCTATACAAACACTGCTATGCTAACTACCGATATTACATTTCAATGCATAAACTAAACATAAACTGCTGCTGCATCCTTCCACTGCTGTGAACCCAGCAGATGTTGTCATGATCAGCAGTGCTTGAACCAAGGTAGTAGATTGAGCAGCAGAGCTTTAGTTCTTCTATCAGACTTTATCTTGGTCAGCAGTTGTAGGTTAGCAGATTGTATGATCAGTAGATAGGAGGTCAGCAGATGTTGAAACCACTTTCAAGGGGAGAGACGTGCAACCAAACATCTGCTTATTCTGAATCTACTGCTGTGATCCAGTTTTGGCTTTTATTATCTGTTCCTTTGGTAGGGTTCAATCCCAACAATAATTGGTATCAGAGCTAGGACAGTCAAACTTGATCTATGAATCATTTTGACGTAAATAGTTCAGCTCGAAATTGTTGATACTGATCGTTTGTTCGTTGTGTTGAAAAACAGAGTAAGGTTTAATCACCGTTAAAGTTGATTAATCAGTACCTGTAAAACAACCGGAAAGATGTCGCAATCTCAAGATGATAAAAATAACATTGGCTCTTTGTTTAAACCACCTATGCTGAAAAGAAATGAGTACAACATCTGGGAGCGAAGGATGCGTCACATCCTCGCTCAACAAAACACTGGATGTTGGAGGTCTGTCGTTTACGGTCCTCATGTTCCTATGGTGCCAAGCGCAGAGGACGCCAAAAAATCCGTTCCTAAACCAACTGAAAATTACACTGAATTGGATTTTCAGAAGTTTGAACTGGATGCCAAAGCGTTTAGCATCATAGCCTCTGCACTCCCTAACGAAATCTATGTTGGACTGTTACATTGTGACAGTGCAAAAGAATTGTGGGACGCATTGAAGGAACAGTTCGGAGGAACAGAGGAGGTTATCGAAAACAATAGGGAAATTCTGAATCAGCAGTATGAAACGTTTTGTCACATCAAAGGGGAATCACTAACCCAACAATTTGAACGGTTCAGTTGTCTCATCAGTGAGCTAAGGCTTGTTAAGGTTACATTTCCAAATGCAACCCAAAATAGCAGGTTCCTTAGATCACTGCCAGAAAAATGGGACACAATTGTTTTTGTCACCAGGAATTCAACTGAATTCAAAGATCTGACCCTGACCCAACTCCATGGTAGACTCCTGACCTACGAAAGGGAGTTGAACCAAAAAAGGAGGTTGCAAGAGTCTGGTAAAGTTGCTGATGATTATTCATTCAGCAGCACAGCTCTGTTTGGTCAGGAAGAATCTGGCAGTAGTAGTAAGGATCAGAGTTATGATCATTTTATTGACATAACAGCTGGGGGTAACTTCGTCAACTCTGATTCTCACTCTACAAATTATGCTTTCACAGCAAATACTGAGAACCAGATGTCAGATAATTTGTGTTTTGAGCTGAATGATTTGCAACATTTTGATCCCACTGACTTAGAGGAGATGGACATCTTGCATCAGTTGGCCTTGCTTAGTGTAAGAACAAGCAAGTTCTACAAAAGAACAGGGAGAAAATTTCCAGGGCTTCATGGAAATTTAAGGGTGGGGTTGGATAAATCGAAAATCAAGTGCTACAAGTGTAGTAGGCTAGGTCACTTTGCTAGAGAATGTAGGAGTCAAACTACTGGTCCCATAATAACTCACCCTAGCACAAATCCTAGACCACAACAACAAAACACTGTGCACTATACTCAATATGCCCCTGCAGCACATGTTAACACTGCTCATTATGCTGCAACCCCTGTGCCGGTGCATTATGTTCAAACCACTGTTCCACAAATTCAGTATGTTCAAGCCCCTGTCCCTCAGGCACAAGTGCAACCTGCTGCACCTCAAACAGCTGCTCCAACTGTGACACAACCAGATCAGCAAAGCTTTTTCACACAAGGCTTGGTGATTGGAGCAGCATGCCTGAAGAGCTTAGTGATGAAAATTTTGCTCTATATGCTTCTAATGATGCTTTTAATGATGAATTTTGTTTGATGGCATTAGAGTCAATACCAGAAGGGGATGAAGCTGAAGGTGAACAGCTAAGTGCTGAAACAGTGGATGAAGTTGCTAAAGCAGTGGTTACTGCAGTTGCTGGTGAACTATTACTGGAAGAAAATTCAGAAACCCTGATTGAACCATTGACCGACCCTTGGTCCAAAGAAGACAAAGAGGAAGAAGAGCCGAAGAAAGCTGGTGATGAAGAAGAGAGAGCTGATGAAGAAGATAATCATCAATGTGATTGTGCCATGATGGCTGCTGCTAAGGTATCACCTCAAGTTCTTGAAAAATTGTGTTCAGACAACTGTATTATTGCATTTGCTAACATTAAAGAGGTGAATGAAAACCTTAGAGATAAAATATTGTCTGATGAGGTCAAATTTGAAAAGTCATTGAAAGAACTTAGAAACAAATTGGCTGAAAAAGATAAAGAGATCAGCAGTTTGAAAGAAGAACAAAGCATAACCAAAACTCAACTCCAAACTATGGTAGAAAAATACCAAGTTTGCAAAAAGGAGTTAGAGTCTACCCAGATCACCTGTGAAAGGTGGGTGGAGTCTTGCAAAGGGTATGAGGTTATGCTTGAGAAACAGCTTAAAAGCAATGTCAAGTTTGGTATAGGTCATAGAAAATATGATGATATTACAAGCACTGCTGCAATGCAAGCTGTTTCTTCTGAAATCATACCAACCAACAAAAATGGCCAAGAGGTTAAAATAACCGACAAACTTGGTAACAAAATTACTTTGGAAAGATCTGTGGGATCCTCAACTTTTGAGGAAATTGAGAAATACCAATTTAAACCCACATGGTCTGATGAGTGTGATATCCTTGAAAATTTCAAACCAATGGATTTCACAACCACTGATGGTGTAAAAGCTCCAAAAGCAAGAGTCATTCCTATCAAAGATATCCCAACAGAGGTTCAAAACTCTGTTGCAAAGGAATCTGAGAAAAGGAAGAAAAGAGAAAAGATCAAAAACTTGTTTTGTGAATTTTGTGAAAAGAAGAATCATCTAACAAAAGATTGTTTTCATCTAAAAGCATATGATATAAACAAAACAAGCAACATTTCACCTGCTGCCAGCTGCACCATCTATGGTAAAAATAACCACAAAACTAAGGAATGTGTGTATCTTAAAAACTTTGATGAAAAGAAGAAAGAGTACACTGCAAAAACATCCTTAAGTTCATCAGCATCATCTGTTAAGTTCACCAAGAAACAACCACTGTTCATCCCTGTCCAAACTGCTGTCACAAAACAGCTGAACCAAACATCTGTTCAAAGGGATGTACAGGTGACAGATGCACCTCCAGCCAATCAATTCAGAAAAGGCAAGGAAAAAGCATCATACCAAAGGATTCCACACGTTTATGAGACTTACAAAAAGCCCTCTAAACCAAAAGTGAACAGGCATCCTTTTGGTTATCAACAGATGATAGGTCAAGACCCCCAACAGTGGTTAGAGAAATACATTCCCAAAAATGTACAAACCCCTGAGCTAACCACTGTCCATGCATCTGCCTCCATCCCAGACACTGTTGAGACCCCATCCAAAGCCCTGCTGGCTTTGGAAACCTTTTTGAACTAATCCTTTACTTCATGTGCAGGGAGCTTCTGCATGCTTAGATAGTCTTTGGTATGTAGATAGTGGAGGCTCCAGGCACATGACAGGATGTAAAGCCCTTCTTCAAGATTTCAAAATTCATGGAGGGGGTGATATATCCTTTGGTAATAATAGTAAGGGAAAAGTTCTAGGGTCTGGTACTGTAAAGTCTGGAAATGTAAAATTTGAAAATGTCAATCTTATTGATAATCTGAAATTCAACCTCCTGAGTGTGTCTCAAATGAGTGATAAAGGGTTTGGATCATTCTTCACAAAGGATTGTTGTAGGATTTTCGGACCTGAAATGGTTAGTAAGATTGAAGCAATAATCAAGAAAGGCTAAACAAAACTTGTTGCTCAAAGAAGTGGCAATGTTTATGTTGTTGACATGTCAAGAGAGTGTCCCAGAGCTGATGCCTGTCTGTTCTCAGTTGCCTCTAACAAAGAGACAGAGTTATGGCACAAAAGAATGGGACACACAAATCTCAAAACAATAAATGAAATTTCAAAAAACGGCTTAGTAAGAGGCTTACCACAAAAAATGTTTTCATGTCCTGAACACTGTGTTTCCTGTTTAAAAGGAAAACAGCACAAGAGCTCTTTTAAGTCCATTGAAAAGTCCAAAACAACCCAGTGTTTGCAGATGCTGAACATGGATTTGTTTGGCCCAGTGCAAGTCATGAGTCTCAAAAAGAAAAGATATTGTTTGGTTATTGTTGATGACTTCTCTAGGTTTACATGGACCTTCTTTTTACACTCTAAAGATGAGACTGCAGGCATTTTGCAAGACTTTGTTACACAGGTTGAAAAGCAATTTGACCTTCCAGTAAAAGTCTTCAGGAGTGACAATGGCACAGAATTCAAAAATAAGGAGTTGGATGCTTTCTGTGTGAAGAAAGGGATTGTAAGGCAGTACAGCATTCCTAGAACACCAGAGAAAAATGGAGTTGTTGAAAGAAAGAACAGAACATTGATTGAGGCTGCCAGAACCATGCTTGCAGATTCAGGTTTGCCATTAACTTTTTGGGCAGAGGCAGTAAACACTGCTTGCTATGTCCAAAACAGAGTTTTAATCAACTCCAGGCACAAAAAGACTCCTTATGAAATTCTGTATAAAATAAAGCCATTAATCTCATATTTCAAAGTTTTTGGTTGCCCATGCTTCATTTTGAACTTAAAAGATTCTATCTCAAAATTTGCAGCCAAAATCGATATGGGATATCACTTAGGATACTCATCCACTGCTAAGGCCTACAAAGTGTTTAATACACGGACCAAAGCAGTGGAAGAGACATTGAATGTAAAGTTCAATGAACTTTCATCACTGAAAATCCCTGCAAATCCTGCAGAACTGTTTGATCTTGAAAAATTCACTTTTGAAAATACTGCTGTCAAGACTAACACTGCAGGTCCATCAGAGGATTCATCACCAGACTATGGATATGAAATCATCATTCCTCAAAAGTCCGCCTCAAGAAGGGGAGCATCAGTTGTTCAAAACAGTTGTCAGAGCTCAACCACTGCTACCTCAACAGTTGTTGACCAAAGTAGCCCCTTAACCACTGCTTCCACCTCATCAAACATTGCTGACAAAAGTCCTCAAACAGTGGATCAAAGTCAGCAGGTGTTCACACCTTTACCTCCAATGCCTCCACCTTTTGAAGCCACTGCTGGGTCATCAAAGTCACCAGCAGTGGTTAGCTCAGATGATACACATCTGCAGCCTTCACCACAAAATGCCATCATTCCCTACCAAGGAGAGCTAATCTTCTTGAAATCTCATCCACCAGATCAAATCATTGGCAACATCAATGAAGGGGTGCTCACAAGAAAGCAGTCCCAAAACATTTGTCTTTTTGCTGGCTTTCTATCACTCCATCAGCCAATCAAGTACCAAGAGGCACTGAAAGACAATAGCTGGGTAGAGGCCATGCAAGAAGAGCTCCAATAGTTCAGAAGACAACAAGTATGGGAGCTTGTACCACTGCCAGAGAATGTAAGTCCTATTGGCACAAAGTGGGTCTTCAAAAACAAAACTGATGAAAGGGGCATTGTTGTCAAGAATAAAGTCAGGCTTGTGGTTCAAGGCTACAGACAAGAAGAAGGAATTGATTATGATGAAACATTTGCTCCTGTTGCAAGACTTGAAGCAATCAGACTCTTTCTGGCCTTTGCTGTCAACCACAATATCAAGGTGTACCAAATGGATATAAAATGTGCATTCCTCTGTGGTAAGATTCAAGAAGAGGTATATGTCTATCAACCTCCAGGTTTTGAGGATCCATTTTATCCAGATCATGTCTACAAGCTAAACAAAGCTTTGTATGGCTTGAAACAAGCACCCAGAGCCTGGTATGAAACTCTTTCCACCTTTTTACTTTCCATTGGTTTCACCAGAGGCAGGATTGATAAAACACTGTTTTTAAAATGGAGAGGAAATGATTTGATGATTGTCCAGATTTATGTGGATGACATCATTTTTGGAAGCACATGCAATAAAATGTGTGAAGAGTTCAGACAACTCATGACAACTGAGTTTGAAATGAGTGCAATGGGTGAACTCCAGTGCTTTCTTGGTCTCCAAGTAAAGCAGCTGCAAAATGGCACTTTCATCCATCAAGGCAAATATGCAAGAGAACTTTTAAAGAAATTTGATATGGATGATTATAAGCCATGTAGTACACCCATTACAACCAACAAGTTGGTCATGTCTGAAGAAAAGGATGATTTGGTTGAACAGACCTTATATAGAAGCATGATTGGGTCTTTATTGTACCTAACTGCATCTAGACCAGATATCATGTTTGCAACATGTGTCTGTGCAAGATCCCAATCATCCCCTAGAAAGTCAAACCTTATTGCTGTAAAAAGGATATTCAGATACCTCAAAGGTGCTCCCACACTAGGTAACTGGTATCCAGCTGATGGTAAAATTGAGCTTTCAGGTTTTTCAGATAGTGACTTTGCTGGATGTGATAAAACAAGGAAGTCCACTTCAGGAGGGTGCCAATTCCTAGGCAATTGCTTAGTGTCTTGGCAAAGCCAAAAGCAAGCAGCTGTTTCCACATCCACTGCTGAGGCAGAATACATAGCTGCTGCAAGCTGTACAGCCCAACTGCTCTGGCTTCAAAATCAGTTACTGGATTTTGGTATCACTGCCTTAAAGACACCACTCATGTTGGACAGCCAGGCAGCAGAAAATATCATCAAAAATCCAGTTTCCCATTCAACCACCAAACATATCGACATCAGACATCACTTTGTGAGGGATTGCTATGAAAAAGGTTTGATTTCTCTGCATCATGTTCCAACTAAGGATTAGCTGGCAGATGTGCTAACCAAAGCATTAGACACATCTACCTTTGAAAGCTTGATCTCTAGGATTGGTATGCTCAACATGGAATAACAGGCAAAATCCTGTTTTTCTATGAAGAAAAGCATTAAAATGTTTTCAGAAAATCAAAAATACATCCTTAAAAATAGCTAAAAATGAATTTTTCATTAAATCCTAAAAGTCTGCCATAACCACTGATGGGTTCAAAAGTCTGTGCTGCTACAAAAGTCTGTCTACTGCTGAAAGTCATCCCCTGTTTTCATTTTTCTTGATAACCACTGATGATCATAATCTGTGCTGTATCCACTGCTGAGCTATCTACTGATAGTGAAAAGTATCCACTGTCCTCCATTTCCATTGTAACTACTGCCTTCACCAGTTGTTTTCACAAAAAGTACTGTTCAAAAGTATTGTCCTTCACTTCACCAGGGGATGGCATGCGGACAGTACTTAGTGGTCAGACCTTTTGTAACTGCTGCCACGTCAGCATTCACTCTTCCTCTATAAAACCCCCTTTCAACACCCAAACAGGGTTTCACTGTCGAACTGAATTCTCAAAAATTCTCTTCTCAAAGCAGTTCTCATCACATTTCTTCAAATCTCTCCACAATCTCTCTTCGATCCTCATCTTCAAAATGACAAAATCGAAATCATCCGCTTCAAAAGGGGCCTCTCAAAAGGCTACCTCCACCGACATCCCACACAAACCATCTCACAATCTACTGGGTCTTCTCATAAAACCCGGCAATATTGATACATTTGATTCCATCCTCGACATTATCAACGCTTCAAAGTACAAAACTTTGTTGACCGCTGATGCACCAATTTACCTGCAAACTCAGAGAGAGTTTTGGGAAAACTGCATCCTTGAAGAACAAGGAAAAGATGTCATAGCCATTAACTCCACTCTGCAGAAGAAAGCAGTCCGAATAACACCGCAATCCATATCTGAAGTCTTTCAACTCGATGATCTGCAAGGTAAAGACTCTTTTCCTGAAAACGAGTTAAAAATTGACTTCATTGAGAGGGAGTATGCAGACACAATGATGAAGAGGGATACCTTAGAAAAAGGTTTCTTCCCTTCTGCAACCAGATTTTTATTTCATACCCTTCTCATGTGTGTTTCAAACAAAACCACTTCTTTTAATGAAATACCAATGAAAATTCAAAACTTGGGGTATGCTATTTTACAAGGAGAAAATCTTAACTACTCCAAGGCAATTTTCAATGATTTGGTTAAAAATGTTGAAACAAAATCATTCTTACTGTTCCCAAGATTTTTAAGTTATTATTTTGAGAAAAAGTTCAGTAAGGATGATATTGCGGTAATAAACCAAGGTGACTCTTTTCAAACGAACAGCTTAACTGCTGAAACATTTTCAAGAATGTCAACACCTTGTAAAACACGAGCAGAGGTGCCTGAGCAGATTTTAGCAGCAAACACTGCTCCTCAGGTATCTGCTGCTGAGCCTAGTGCTCAAGGTGATCAAGGCAGCCAAACAACTGTCTTGAATCCCACACCTAAAATCACCAAAAAGCCACAGAAAAAGCAAAAACAAAAACCCCCCAAACCCATCAAAAAGGCAACTCTGGAGGATGAGATACCAGAGCAACTGCCTGTGATTGCACAAAAATCACAACTACCCATCAAAAAGGCAACTCTGGAGGATGAGATACCAGAGCAACTGCCTGTGATTGCACAAAAATCACAACAAACCACTGCTGCTACTTCCTCACAGCAGTTGGTAGAAATATCTCAACCTATACCTGAAACTCCTCCTGTCTCTTCACAAAAAGAACAGGTTGTACACATAGGGTCACCACATCATGAGGCTCTGGAAGCACTCGTTTCCATCCTCCACAGCCCAATACCCGGGGCAACTCCGCTTTCTAAACCTACCTTCACATCCCCAATTCCACCAAACACCAAACTGCTGTTGGATGCAATTGATTTGAACCGAGCACAAACCAGTCCTTCTCAATCACCTGTTCATGAGAAAATACCCCAACAAGAGACTGGGCTTGATGTATCAATCTTTGCTAACCCACCAACACAACCTGAGGAGGTTACACCCCTTGAGTTACACGTAACTCTTGGTGGTATTCCAAGTGAAGCAGCCATTACAAGTGTTGAACCTACCGGTTTACTCTTGGACAGTGGTTACATCAATAAGACTTCCTTGGAGGCAATTCCTTCTATAACACCTCTGTTATCTGCCAGTGAGTTTGTACTAACCACTGGTAACATCAAAAGGTTATCAAGTGTTGAAGGAAGAAGACCCCAGTACCAAGAAAAAGGGGCATCAGTTGTTGATGTTTGGAGTACACTCCCTACTTCAACTTCTGATAAAACCACTGCTAGTGGGAAATTAGATGATCCCATTAAATTGGGTGATGGTTTAAAGTACCAAGAATTGACGGAACGTGTTGAAAAATTGGATACATCTGTTGCAGAAATTAAAGAAATGCTGCAACAGTTGTTAACAATTCAAAAGGTACCATCCACTGCTATTCCATCTCAAACACCTGCTTCACCACCAGCAGATGTTACAAATGAGCTCTGGAACCTCTTTCAACCTTTTCTCCATCAACAATTTCAGTTGGCCGAGCAACAACATGAAAAACATGTTCAAAATCTCAAAAAGGCAATGGAGTCTAGGTTCAGGGATACAAGCGATGAAATCAAGGCTCTTAAGGCCCACTTGTTGACAACCACTGGCACTACTCCTCCGACTGTGCTTTATATTGATGACCTCCCTGCAGATAATGCCAAAAGGGGGGAGAAAATTAAGGAGTGGACAAAGAAAGGAATTGAAAATGGGCTATATCTTGATACAGTAACAGGTGCAATGCTCAGAGATATTCCTTTGCCAGATGGTAGTAAAAAGGTTGATGTTACCCAGAATGCACTTGATGATGCTGTCATAAGTGTAAAAAGGGATAGAGCGGCAAAGGCCTTGTCAAGGTGGAATGAGGAGAAGAAAGCTTTCATGAAGCTGAATGCACAGGGTTGTTCTGGTGAAAAGGATGATCAAAATCCGATTCCAAAAGGAAAGCTTACAAGAAAAGTAAGGAAACCCAAATCCACACCATCCAGCCTTCCAAAGCACACTCCAAAAACACTGTCCAAAAGCCACCAACATCAAACCTCCATCCAAACAGTTGTTACAACAACTGCTCCCACTCAAACACACACCACTTCAACACACACCACTTCAACACACACCACCACCACTGCCTTACCACCACCATCAGTTCCTGCCCTAAAGCAGAAGACAGCAGATGACAAAACATCTGTTGTAATGACAACAGTGGTTGAAACACCAGTTATTTCAACAGCTGTTAGTCAACCACAAACCACTGATCCACCCAAAACATCATCTGACCTCCCTAAAATAAAAAGGAAAAGGGTTGTCATATCAGATGATGATTCTCCATCACCACCACCAAAAGCTTCAAAATCCCAAGCACTTGTCACAGTTTCAAAACCCATTCCTCTCTTTTCACCTCAAATGTATAAACCCTTACCTCCTGCAGGTGTTCAATTTCCTCTTGAACTTGTAACAGTCAGAGAAGAAACTAAGTCCTTCTACTATGAGGATGACCCTACCAAAAGGAGCTTGCCATCGATTGAAGGATATCCCAGGCCAACTAATATTGAAGAATACTTGAAAATCAAGGCCAAACAAGCAGAGGATATCTCAATCAAAAACAAACAAGGGAAATCTGATAGAGAGTATCAACAAAACTATCAGTTTCTACTTACACAGGTCAAAGCTTTGGAACAGTTTGCAAAGAATGTATTTCAACAAATCTCAGAGAAGGCAGACGAATCCTTGAGAAAAGACTACATTGAAAACATCATGACCTACAAGACATACAAGGGGGAGAAGCACATGTTCCGAAACTGGACTATTCCTGAGCTTGAAAAGGAAGTAGCCAGGATTCATGAAATGATCAAGAATAAAGTCAAACAGACTCCCCTAGAAAAATTCAAAAGGGTTGAAGCTGATAAGGCCTTAGAGCTGAAGAGAATGAAAGAGGAGCTGATAATTGCTGAATATGGGTCAAAGAACTCTGTGTCTAAGTGGGGAGAAGCGAGGGTCAGGGCCACCTACAAAAGTTTGGAAGAGCTAAGGAAGAAAGATCCAAAAGCTCCACAAAAGCCTGACTACTCCAAAGCAGAGGTTTCGAAAGGATCATCAAAGCCACATCTCAAAAGAACCACTGCTCCTGCTGGTACTGTCATCTACAAAAGAAGGAGACAAAGCCAGTTAGGTTCTGAAACAGTTCAAGAGATTCTTACTGGAAATGCCATTGTGAGAAAGGGCACGTTACTAATGTTGAAAGAAGAATCTAAACTGGAAAAATCTGCACATACTGCTCAGCCAGTTATGAATAGGCCAGCCTCACCCAACTCCTCAACAAATAAAAATCTCCCAAGAAACCCATCTCGCCTAAAAATACAAGAGTGGAAAACTGACAAACAGAACCACGTATTGACTATGGTCAGGGCAGATGGCGAAGTGAAGAAATTTACAAGGGAACAAGCTCTTGGCCTGAGACTTGAAGATTTGCAGGATCTCCTTGATCTTCCACTTAGCAGGGATGAAGATGATACAGATGCCTTAACCTTTGAACTACAATTTAAAGGGCAAAGAAGGGAACTGTTGTTGAGGCAATAAAAATCTACAATAATGGAGAGTTTTGGCATTATCTGTTCCAGGGGGAGATTGTTGGGATTGAACCCTACCAAAGGAACAGATAATAAAAGCCAAAACTGGATCACAGTAGTAGATTCAGAATAAGCAGATGTTTGGTTGCAAGTCTCTCCCCTTGAAAGTGGTTTCAACATCTGCTGACCTCCTATCTACTGATCATACAATCTGCTGACCTACAACTGCTGACCAAGACAAAGTCTGATAGAAGAACTAAAGCTCTGCTGCTCAATCTACTGCCTTGGTTCAAGCACTGCTGATCATGACAACATCTGCTGGGTTCACAGCAGTGGAAGGATGCAGCAGCAGTTTATGTTTAGTTTATGCATTGAAATGTAATATCAGTGGTTAGCATAGCAGTGTTTGTATAGATCAGAGGTTAGAGTTTGTTAGGAGGTTAGATGTCACTTTCATGGTGACGTCAGCTTTGATGCTCAGTGGTTTGCAAGTGCCTATAAATAGAACAGTACTCTGTATAGTTCTGTTTAGCTCATTCACCATCTTCTTTCTGCACGAACAAACACTGAGCTCAGGCTGAGGGGGAGTTTGCATATCATACACACATTGTAATCAGATTTTAAAAATAAATTTAATCATTTGATTCAGTGTTAGAAAATGTATGATTGATAGCATTTCTTCTGTTTGATTGTGTAAAGTTTGGTTCCATTAAATTCCGTTGCACTACTCTTTCATTTGTTCATCTAAATTCAAACACAAATCACAATCAATCCAAACTCAGATCCTAACATGCCTTTCTTACCGAATCGCATCACCTCCTTCCAGGGTGATACCTTAAGCAACACCTTGTCGCCTACCTCGAAATTGAAAGGCTTATGCTTCAAATCTGCGTAGCTTTTCTGCCTGTCTCGGGCAGCTTTCAATCGATCGCGAATTTGGACAATCTTGTCCGTCGTCTCAAAAATTATATCAGGTCCAGTCATCTGGACATCTCCAACTTCCGCCCAACAAACGGTCGTTCTACACTTTCTACCATATAGGGCTTCGAAAGGTGCAGCCTTAATGCTCGTATGGTAGCTGTTGTTATATGAAAACTCGACTAATGGTAGGTGGTTATCCCAATTACCACCTAAGTCGATTGCACATGCACGAAGCATGTCTTCCAACGTTTGGATTGTACGCTCACTCTGTCCGTCTGTCTGAGGGTGGTAAGCCGTACTGAAGTTTAAGCGCGTGCCCAAAGATTGTTGGAAACTTTTCCAGAAATGTGACGTGTATCTGGTATCCCTATCCGAAATAATAGCCACGGGTACTCCGTGCAGAGATACAATCTTGTCGACGTACAATTGTGCCAACATGTCGGAGCTATAAGTCTCCTTGATGGGTAGGAAATGTGCTGACTTAGTCAGTCTATCAACTATTACCCATATTGTATCGTTTCCTTTCTTTGTCTTTGGCAACTTGGTGATGAAATCCATCGTCATCATCTCCCATTTCCACTCGGGAAGTTCAGGCTGTTGCAGCAAGCCTGACGGCTTTTGATGTTCGGCTTTTACTTGCGCACAAGTCAGACACTTTGCTACGTAGGTGGCTATAGACTTCTTCAAGCCTATCCACCAAAAGTTTACCTTCAAATCCTGGTACATCTTGTCCGCTCCAGGATGAACGGAATATCTGGAACTGTGGGCTTCCTGAAGGATAACGTCACGAAGACCTCCATAAACAGGAACCCATATCCTTCCATTTAATCTCAGAATTCCGTCTTTGCCATAGGATAACTGTTCTTCAGTTACTCCTAGCTTTTCGTTAGGATAGTTAGCTTCTAACACAGCTTCCTTCTGTGCAGCTAACAATCGTTCATTCAGACTGTTCTTGATTTCAATGCTCTTGGCATTGATCCTTATTGGTTTCACTCTTTCTTTTCTGCTCAAGGCATCTGCGACTACGTTGGCCTTGCCTGGATGGTATCTTATTTCACAGTCATAATCGTTCAGAGTTTCCATCCAACGTCGCTGCCTCATATTCAAATCTTTCTGATTGAACAGGTGCTGGAGGCTTTTGTGATCAGAATAGATCACGAATTTAATGCCATATAAATAGTGCCTCCATAGCTTTAGTGCAAATACAACGGCACCCAACTCCAAGTCATGGGTGGTGTAATTCTTTTCATGCACTTTTAGTTGCCGTGAAGCATAGGCAATGACCTTGTCCTTCTGCATAAGCACACATCCCATCCCGGTGTGTGATGCATCACAGTACACTACAAATTCTTCCATTCCGTCTGGCAATGTCAACACAGGAGCATTGCTCAGCTTTTGCTTAAGGATATCAAAAGCTTCTTGCTGCTTAGGGCCCCAATTAAACTTTATATTCTTTCAAGTCAAAGAAGTTAGGGGTGCAGCAATTCTTGAGAAATTTTCAATGAAGCGTCTGTAGTATCCTGCTAGACCTAAGAAGCTGGGAATCTCTGTAGGCGTCTTCGGTTCCTGCCAATTCATGACGGCTTCAACCTTGGCGAGATCCACTTGGATACCACGCTCACTGACTACATGTCCAAGGAGTTGGACTTCTCGTAGCCAAAATTCACATTTAGAGAATTTGGCATAAAGCTTTTCCTGATGAAGCAGTTTAAGAATACATCGAAGATGCTTCTCATGGTCAGCTTGACTTTTTGAGTATATAAGGATGTCATCGATGAAGACAATGACAAATTTATCCAAATACGGCTTGCAGACGCGATTCATGAGATCCATGAATGCGGCAGGTGCATTAGTGAGCCCAAAAGGCATCACTAGGAACTCGAAATGACCATAACGAGTCCTAAATGCAGTCTTGTGCACATCTTCGTCTTTGACCTTCAATTGATGGTAGCCTAACCTTAGATCAATCTTGGAAAAGTAGCTTGCTCCTTGCAACTGATCGAACAGATCGTCGATTCTGGGCAAAGGATACCTATTCTTGATAGTAACCTTATTAAGTTCACGGTAATCGATGCATAGACGCATCGAACCATCTTTCTTTTTTACGAATAAGATTGGTGCTCCCCATGGAGACGAACTGGGTCTTACAAAACCTTTGGCTAGCAGATCATCTAGCTGCGTCCTCAATTCCTTCATTTCCGTGGGTGCCAATCTATAAGGTGCTCTTGCGATAGGCGCTGCTCCTGGAATGATGTCGATACTGAATTCCACTTGCCTATCTGGTGGCAAACCAGGCAGTTCTTCTGGGAAAACTTCAGGATAGTCAGAGATGACTCGGATGCTTTCAATCTTGGGTTTCTCCTCACCAATAGTCACCTGTGCCATATAAATGACACATCCGTTCTTCAAACATCTGGATGCCTTTAGCATAGACACTTGCGCAGGCAATCCATGCCGAGTATCTCCCTGAATGGTAAGTGGTTCTCCAGACGGAGTCTTGATCACCACTTGCTTCTTGTTGCACACAATCTGAGCTTGGTTATGCGATAACCAATCCATACCCAACACTATGTCGAAACAAGCTAGCTTAAAGGGTAACAGGGATAAAGGAAATGAGTGGTTCCTAATGGATATGACACATCCATCTAACACAGTTGAGACTGTTTCCATAGTCCCATCAGCTAACTCTACCTCATAATTCACACTCAAGGCTTTAACAGGCAATTTTAACAACTCACAAAACTTACTATCCACAAAGGATTTATCTACTCCATAATCAAATAATACTCTTGCGAATACATCGTTAATGAGAAACGTACCGGTTATGACGTTGTCGTTCTGGATAGCCTCTTGAACATTCATCTGAAAGACCCTGGCATTGGTCTTTTTCCCTTCTTCAGCCTTCTTCACTATCTTTGGGCAGTTAGTCTTGATGTGCCCCTTTTCATTGCAACTATAACAAGTTGTATCCTTTAGTTTCTTGCACTCAAGAGTCCTATGCTCAGAGGAGTTGCAAATCCCATATGCCTTCGGCTGGGATTTCTGTTCATATCTGCACCTCCCAAAATGGTGCTTATTGCAAACCTTGCACTTGGGCTTATCGCCCGACTGTTGGTCATTCTTCCTGGTCTCAGACCCCTTCTTGTGGTCGCGGTTCCCCCGATGCTTCTTGCTTGACCTACGTGAATTATCATCTTCACGTTTCCTCTTCTCAGAGTCAGCATTTCTCAATGATCTCTGCCTCACTGCATCCAGTGTGAGAGACAGAGATATATCTGCCACGGATCTAAATGTAGCGGGCCGAGAGGCCTTCACGCTAGCTTTGATTTCTGGGGCCAGACCCCCAATGAAACGTGCGATCCGTTTGGGTTCCGGGGTCACAAGGTACGAAACCAATCTGGACAGGGTGTTGAAACTTGTAAGATACGCCTGGCAATCTAAGTTCTTCATGACTAGTGATAGAAAATCAGATTCTATCTTCTCGACCTCGTGTTGAGGGCAGTAGTTTTCTTTGATGAGAGCAACAAATTGCTCCCATGTCATGCTGTACAAAATAGCCTTTCCTGAGGCTTGAACCAATGACCTCCACCACGCTAGGGCTTCACCATTAAATGACTGGGATACAAACTTCACCACATCCCTCTCAGCACAACCACTTATGTCCACAACAGTGTCCATTTCGTCCAGCCAGGTCATGCAATCCACAGCGCCTTTTTCCCCAGTAAAATCTCGGGGCTTGCAAGAAACGAAATATTTATATGTGCAACCCTTGGCGCGAGGTGCATCATCGAACACTATTTTCTTGGGACGAGCACTATTCTCATTTGATGAATGACGATCATAATCCTTCTTAGGTTTAGAGGGTGGTTTGCTATGAGATTCAGAATGGGTTCTTGGTTTAGAGTGTTGTGCAGATCGGGTCCTACTTCGAGACTCGCTGTATTCTTCATACTGCCGCTCTAAGGCCTCTTTAACAACGTTCTCTACCAACGCTTTTAATTCAGCACCCGTTAAATTAACTTGGGCGTTATCATTCTCATTCTCGTTTGGATGGCTGTTATTTTCGTCTGAGTCAGCCATTGAAATCTTGATCTGCTACAAAAGATAATAACAGAAGTCTTATTTGGGAGTTTATTATGGAATTGCCCTTATTGGGAAATTCATCAACCATAGTAAACATAGACCATATCTGGTTAATTTGTTACTCACATTAATTTAGGATTTTAATATAACTTATCCTAATTACAAATAATATTGTTAGTGGCACAGAAGCCTAGTCACAGGGACATTTTTATAAGCCAGGATTTCAGAGAATCAAGGCATGCAGGTTTGGACATAGTTCCTTACCTTTCTGACAGAGAGTCATAGACTACAGCTGTCCTTTGTCTTACATGACAATGAGTATAGCCCGTAGGCACTACATCGCTAATGGATGTTTGATAAGTGATCATCTTTCTTGATGATATAAACCCATGATCTATAAATCATTAATTTAGGTTTTGGGATCATTAGAAGGATCCTTGTGTAAGATGACACGTGTGATTTTTAACGAATCACGTCTTCCAGGAGGGTTAACATGTTTACAAAGGTTAACCAGAATCTGAATCTTTTAATCAGGTCTTACCATCTTGGTCGGGTCTTATAATGACACCAGGCTAGGTCTCACCATTAAGATTCTTTATTTAATAACTGGTAGGCAGACTAATTTAAAAGGAATGATTTTTTATTTATTTATTTCATATTTAATGTATATAAGGACAAAAATGAATCTCATAAACTTACCATTCCATTAAACATAAAAGGTTACACACTGCCCTAAACGGGACTTTTAAAAGCTAAAATACCTACGCAGAGGTTATACAGAAAACAAGTCCTCGCAGGGACCAAATACTAGGATAGATGTCCACGCAGGGACTAAAACAAATAAATGTCCCCACATGGACTTGATTTAAAATAGGAAATACAATAGTACTTATAGAGACTAATGATCTCACTTCTTCTTCCCTTTTAACAGGTTTGCTAGGCCTTTAAGGAATCCACGATTGTTCTTACGTTCTTGCTCAAAGTCTCGTTCTACCCTATTTAAACGGTGGGGGATTTCTTCCTGCTCCGGTGGGGAAAAACGTGGCTGCTGCGACGGTTGTTGAACCGGAGGTCAAGCAGGTGCTGGATACCCATGAGCTGCGTATCCTAATCCCCAAGGATTTCCATAAGGTCCTTCGGGATGGAGGGCGTTGTAATTGGCCGCTACCAAGTATGGGTCGGCATCTGCATAATTATAGTGGGTGTGAGTTGGCAACTCAAACGGGTTATATGCCGTGGAACCGGCGTACGCAGGTATCGGGTTATCATATCCGAATGGTGGCGGAGGTGGTGCAACTGGTGCAGAATTCACCTCTGCAGGGTGGCTCGAAAGTTCACCCATTTGTGGGTCTTCTGGCAGTGGCGGAAAATGACTGCCACTGGAGTGCCGAGGGGTGCTGAAATGAAAATCCCCTCTTCGTGCGGATATCCGCGCGCCTGATCTTTTACGCCTTGGCGGATCCGGAGGTGCTTGTTGAACTGGTGGCGGTGGAGGCGGTGGCGTAACTGCCACGAAACGCGAATCCTCGGAAGGATCCTGCTGTTGCTGTTGCTGGTGAGGCGATGAATGGTGAGAGGGTGTAAAGTACCACTCGCACTGGTTAAACCTCGCATGGTAACTGTCTGGACCCTGATAGGGTGTTCCATGGAAGGATGACCCATCAGAGATCTCGATAGGATGGTTGGGGGTACCTCTTGCAGGTTCGATGGGATCCGTGTCCTCGTCCATATCCATCGCATTGTCCTCGGAGAAGTGGTCTTCTGGTCCTAGAGGGTTAAAACCTACTGGTTCTTGGACATAGTCTGCCGGGTTGAACTGGCCTTGGAAGAAAGGAGTGGGATCACCATAGGAACGGTGCGAAACAGAACGCTGGAGAGGTATGAACGAAGGTTGAGGGTTACTGGGCTCGTTTTCTGAGTTCGGCCCAAAAGAGTGACGGTATGAAGGTGTCGAACTGTGCGACGTAGACCGTCTAGCGGGCTCAAAGAGGTTCCTCCTACGCCTCTGAGGTTCTTCACTTCTTGTGCTGGAAGGAGCTCGCATGTGTGAAGGTCCGGCCTCATGATCATTGTGGGTAGTGATCGGCCCTTTGCCTCTTCCTCCTCTTCTGATTGCTGGTGGCATATTTCCTGCTTAACAAATTTTAAATCAACAAGAAACAATAAAAGACAAACTAGAACCACAATTCGAATTTATCCTATGTTCTTGTCTAGACTCGAGTATGTGCAATTGTGTCATTGAGATTAAACATATAAGGATAGTGTTTAATTCACTCAACGTTAGCTCTGATACCAACCTGTCACACCCCGATTTCCGCACGTTTCATCGGTGGTCCCGGTGGGGGATTACCGTGACGCAGTTGGCAACAATATAGTCAAACCACACAATATTTAAATGCACAGCGGAAGCATAAAGATAGTTATATTTAAACCCTCAAATGTAATATCCAAGTATCACAAGTAGTCGAAATAATCCACAGGGGATCAAAATTAAAATAGGAAATAATGTTCAACAGATAGTGGCATCCAGGCTTGCGAGACTCTAACGATGCTAAGGAGTGGCCAGCCTATTTCGTGTAGAACCTGCATTTAATCTTTTTGGGGAAAATACGTCAGTTTACACTGGTAAATACATTCAACCGACACTTTTGTAAAAGGTTTAATAAAATTGATTTGAATGCACAAGGCACAAACTCTTTATAACTTGGGATAATTAATCATCGAATCTTGTAAAAGAATTACATGTTCACTATGCGTTCGGTCGCCCGGGTCGTGCCGGGTTTAAGGTTAATAGACACGCCACATAGCATAAAGCCGTGGCGGGAAAACCAACGGTTATACCTTTATTGTCACACCCCCAAAATCCACCTGCGGAGTATCACCGCTTGGGAGCGTGACTGACCAGGATCAAGCCACCAATCATATTGAACATGTAATAAATAGTAATAATTATTACGAAAGGTGTTTATCAAACCAACGTAATTAAGAGTAGCGGAAGCATTAAAGTAAAACCCAAACATAAGTGTTAACGTATGAAATATCATAAGTGTTTAGTAAGCATTCACGAATCCTTGTCCACAACGACCCGCTCCTCCTTGTGCAAGCTCCTTAAGTACCTAAGGTCCTGCAAGGCATGCAGCAGATAGTCAACAACTAGTTGAGAGAGTTCACAGAAAGTGAGTTCGTATTAATAATGCGTATGTTCATCTAGTGGGGGCTTCCCATATAAGTATATACTATTGGTGAGGGATTCTCACAATTATCTTTAACAATGGGGGTTTCCCATTATGGTACTTACTAGACTATTTGCAACCATGCGTTCTTCTTAAACCGAGAACAGGAATACGTACAAGGTCACGTAGGATTTACGTGAGTGCCCTTCCCCGAGGACAGTGGTACGCGTGGGGTTTACGTAGGATTTACGTAAGTGTCCTTCCGACCCGGAAGACAGTAGTGGGTATTAGGTTACGCAGGATTTACGTAAGTGTCCTCCCGACCCGGGAGACAATGGTACATACTAGTTTACGTAGGTTTTACGTAAGTGTCCTGACTATCCTGAGGACGATGGTCTATAGTCTAGTGATTGCGTAAGTACGAGTAATCATTCCATATCAAACATTCCAACCCAATTTCCCAACCCGGGAATCCCATGCCTTGGCTGTGTGAACTCACCTTGGATTGCTCGGCAGATACACAAAGAGGGTTTCTTGAACTAAAGGTGGTCAACCACGTCCTAACAGGGTTACCACACAAGTCAGGTTTTGACTCAAGTAATGCACGTAGGTATCACAGCAACACGTATAGCACGTATAGAACATGGCAGCCTTTACCAGTTAATCAAGTGTATAACATATCCAAACTTGTGCGACTAAACGATTGGGCTTAATAATAGTCGGCCCAACCCCTTGTGCGATCTTCAATGCTTGTGCGATCCACAATGGGTTGTGCGATTGGACAGTAGCCAGGCCCAAATAACATAAGCAATTCATTAACCTGTTTGGCCCAATAAGTATACCCGACCCAACATAATATCTTGTGCGGCTAGAAATGCCTTGTGCGACTCAGATCAGCTTGTGCGAGTGGACACTTGGGCTGTCCGGCCCAACAGAACGGACCTGATTCTTGTGCGGTTCTATTTGGGCTGATCGGCCCAACAGCTTAACAGTTTGTACGTTTGTGTGTGGCCCAACATGTTGTGCGATTCCATAACATGTTGTGCGATCATGCCAATCTTGTGCGACCGGGACTTGTGTGACCGGATCAGCTTTGTGCGAATGGACCTCTTGTACGATCAAGAGGTCTTGTGCGACCGACCGGCTTATGCGATTGGGCTCGTTGTGCGATCAAAGCCCCTTGTGTGGTTAGTTCAATCATTCCAAAAATCAAGCTATTCGGTTACAATTAGTTTATCAGTTTCCATACTTATCATATCCATTAACACAATTCCAACAAATTAGTTAACACAAAATAGATCAAACAGGGCATTTTAACATCCAAATCGTATGAACCCTAATTCACTAAGAATCATATGAATAAAAACCCGAAATTCTCAATCATAAGCATCTAAGATTTAATTATCACACAACAATCCATCCAATAGAACATGATATCCGGGTTAGCATCTACTCGGTTTTATATCTACCATATCATCCGATTCATGTAAATCTATAGCCGGTTATCAAACATCATTCGGTTTCATATATCAAACAATCCGATTATTATTGCTAACGCATATAAGCCGATTCATCTTGACATTAATAGATATAACATAACATCCAAATAACAACAACAAATACTTATCATACTAACCGGATTAGAGAAGGAACAAGGATGATCCGAACAGGGAATGATCTTGTGCCTTCGGGTTCCAAGCAAAACGAGAGAGAGAGAGAAAGTCGTCTAGGGTTTCTTGTGTGTGTTGTGATTTTGATAAAAGTGAGGGATGGTTACAACACCCCTATGTGTTAATCGTGTAAAGTGGGTGGGCCGAACCCTTACATGGGCCGCCCTAATGGTTCGAGTGTAGGTAATGTGGCACAAAAGGCCTTGTGCGGTCAAGTGGGTGTTGTGCGATCGATTTCATTAACATACATACGCATTATATACACAACACACGTAGCACATAATAACATAGCGTTCATTTAAATCAAAGCTCGTATAATCATAACACGTTCACATACGTTACACAAAGTAAGTCTAAAGTTCGAGTTGTCACATTATCCCCAACTAAAAAGAAATTTCGTCCTGAAATTTGGTATGCACTCACTGAGGAAGCTAGGTAAGTTCAATCGTTCACTGGTTTTTCCTGGGGTGTCACATCCTCCCCCCGTTGATCTGGAATTTCATCCCGAAATTCCGTAGTAGTAGCTTCAGCCTCAGTAGTGGTTGCATTGGTTCCGAATAACTGGGGGTACTTTTCTGTCATCCTGTCTTCGCGTTCCCAGGTATACTCTGGGCCACGTTTGGAGTTCCAACGTACTCGAACAAGAGGGATTCTCTTGTTTTTGAGGACCTTCACATCCCGGTCCGTGATTTCAACTGGTTCCTCGACGAACTGCAACCGCTCGTCGATAGTGAGTTCTTTGAAAGGAATGATAAGGGTCTCATCTGACAGGCACTTCTTCAGATTCGACACGTGAAAGACATTGTGAACTGCACCGAGTTCAGCTGGTAGGTTCAATCTGTAGGCTACCTTGCCGATTTTCTCAATGATTTCGAATGGTCCGACGTACCGCGGATTTAGTTTACCCCGTTTGCCAAAACGAACCACACCCTTCCAGGGTGAAACTTTGAGTAAAACCCGGTCCCCGACCTGAAATTCCAAAGGCTTTCTACGCTTGACCGCGTAGGCTTTCTGACGGTCGCGTGCTGCCGCCATGCGTTGTCTTATCTGTGCAATCTTTTCTGTGGCGTCCACTACAATCTCTGGACCCGTAATCTGACTATCCCCCACCTCTGCCCAACAGAGAGGTGACCGGCATTTACGTCCGTACAATGCCTCGAATGGGGCGGCTTGAATGCTGGTGTGATAACTGTTATTGTATGAAAACTCCACTAAAGGGAGATGCTTTTCCCAGCCGTTGCCGAAATCAATAACGCATGCCCTAAGCATGTCTTCAAGTGTTTGAATCGTTCGCTCAGACTGCCCATCCGTCTGAGGATGATATGCTGTGCTCATGTCTAATCGTGAGCCGAAGGATTTGTGCATCGCTTGCCATAGTTCTGACGTGAATCGTGCATCGCGATCCGAAATGATGGATGTGGGCACCCCGTGCCTCGAAACAACTTCTTTAAGATAGACGTCTGCGAGAGTGGAGAACTTATTCGTTTCCTTTATAGCCAGAAAGTGTGCAGACTTGCTGAGTCGATCCACGATCACCCATATGGTATCATTCCCACGCTGGGATCTAGGTAAGCCCGTAACGAAATCCATGGAAATTTCTTCCCATTTCCATTGAGGTATCTTAGGCTGCTGAAGTAGTCCCGCTGGTTTCTGGTATTCAACCTTGACTCTCGCACAGGTCAAGCATTTTCCAACGTATGTAGCGATGTGGGCCTTCATGCTAGGCCACCAATAAGTAGTTCTGATGTCGTGGTACATCTTGTCCGACCCTGGATGTACCGAGTAGCGAGACTTGTGAGCTTCGTCCATTACCAGCTCGCGTATACCGCCATAAAGTGGGACCCAAATACGCCCCGTTACATAGTAGGCGCCGTCTGCCTTCTGTTCTAATCGTTGCCTTGAGCCGCGTAGGGCTTCAGCCCTGACGTTTTCTGGTTTCAATGCTTCTGCCTGAGCATCTCGTATCTGTGTAGGAAGGCTAGACTGAATTGTAAGCTGTAGCGCTCGCACGCGCCGAGGTAAAGTGTCTTTCCGATTGAGGGCGTCAGCCACCACATTGGCCTTGCCTGGATGGTACTTGATGGCGCATTCGTAGTCGTTAAGTAATTCAACCCATCGTCGTTGACGCATATTCAAATCCTTTTGCTTAAGAATATGCTCGAGACTCCTGTGATCGGTGTAAATCGTGCACCTGGTACCGTACAGGTAGTGTCGCCATATCTTAAGCGCGAAAACAACAGCTCCCAGCTCTAAATCGTGCGTCGTGTAGTTCCGTTCGTGAATCTTAAGTTGGCGCGAGGCGTAAGCAATGACCTTGTCGCGCTGCATTAACACACATCCAAGACCCTGGATGGATGCATCACAGTAGACCACAAAATCGTCCGTGCCCTCTGGCAAGGAGAGGATAGGTGCACTGCAAAGTCTATCCTTTAGGTGCTGAAAAGCAGTCTCCTGGGGCTCTCCCCAGCGATAGGTGACACCCTTCTGTGTCAGTAGTGTAAGCGGCTGAGCAATCTTCGAGAAATCCTTGATAAACCGTCTATAATACCCCGCCAAACCCAAAAATTGGCGTATTTCCGTTGGCGTACGTGGGGCAGGCCAGTTTCTGATCGAATCTACCTAGGATGGATCGACATGGATCCCATCCTTGTTCACTACGTGGCCTAGAAAATGGACTTCACGAAGCCAGAAGTCGCATTTCGAAAACTTAGCGTATAGCTGTTCCTTCCGTAGGAGTTCCAAAATAAGGCGTAGGTGCTGCTCGTGCTCCTCCTGACTCTTGGAGTAGATCAGGATGTCGTCGATGAAAACAATGACGAACTTGTCAAGATAGGGTTTGCACACCCTGTTCATAAGATCCATAAATACGGCAGGCGCGTTCGTTAACCCGAACGGCATGACAAGAAACTCGTAGTGGCCGTAGCGAGTCCTGAATGCTGTCTTGGAGACGTCCTCTTCCCGGACTCTCAGCTGATGATAACCTGACCTCAGGTCTATCTTCGAATAGTAACACGACCCTTGCAACTGGTCGAATAAGTCGTCGATGCGCGGAAGAGGATAACGGTTCTTCACCGTCACCTTGTTGAGTTCACGGTAGTCTATGCACATTCTGAACGTACCGTCTTTCTTTTTCACGAATAACACTGGAGCTCCCCAAGGCGAAGAGCTTGGACGAATGAAGCCCTTTTCCAATAGCTCTTGTAGCTGCTTTGACAGTTCTTCCAGCTCTGATGGAGCTAGACGATATGGTGCGCGAGCTATTGGTGCTGCTCCTGGAGCGAGCTCGATTTGAAATTCGACCTGACGATGAGGCGGTAAGCCAGGTAAGTCTTCAGGAAACACCTGAGGGTAGTCGCGTACAATTGGAATATCCTCCAATTTCTTTTCTTTCACTGATGCATCTGAAACGAGTGCCAATATTGCGGTGTGACCCTTCCGCAGGCACTTCTGAGCCTTCAAGAAAGAGATGATGCCAACCACTGCACCACTCTTGTCGCCTTGAACTTTGAGAGGTTCTTGACCAGAACGGGGAATGCGAATAATCTTCTCACTGCATACGATCTCTGCCTGATGTTGGGATAACCAATCCATCCCAATAACGATATCAAAACTTCCCAAGACTATGGGAATAAGGTCGATAGAGAAAATTTGACTGGCTAAGACAATACTACAACCCCTGACTATTTGCGTGGCTTCTAAACTCTTACCATTAGCTAGTTCTACGACGTGTTTGGTGTTTAGGGGTGTTGATGTACGTTTTAACAATTTACTAGCTTTCACAGAAATATAACTTGTATCCGCCCCCGAATCAAATAAAACAGTAACATAAATATCGTTGAGGAGAAACTTACGCATAACTACATTGGGATCGTTCATTGCATCTCCTCGTCCCAACACGAAAGCTCGACCCCTTGCCTCGTTGCCATTGTTGTTGTTTCCCCCTTTGTTGTGCCCGTTGCCCTGGTTATTGTTGTTGTTGCGGTTCTGGTTCTGGTTCAACTGAGGACAATCGCGTTTGTAATGACCTTCAGCCCCACACTGGAAACATCCCCGGTTTCCACGCTGTGGCTGCTGCTGCTGTGGGTTCTGTGGTGTTGGTTGTTGCGGTTGCTGGTTCTGATTTGCAGGCCGTGGGCTCCTACAGTCTTTGGCCTCGTGACCCATCTTGAGACATCTTTGACAACGACCCTTGTTGCACTGGCCGCTGTGATGCCTGTTGCAGTTGTGACACTTAGGGTGAAACCCTTGATACCTTCTCTGTCTATGACCACCAGAGGATTGCTGACCAGGACTCTGGTAGTGATCAGTCTTCTGCTGCTGAGCTTGGGGTTGAACTGTTGCTGAACCTTTGCTTGAATCCCCATCCCACTTTCTTTTGTTGTCACTGGGTGTAGTGGGAGTAGCGGCTGAAGTGGTAGCACTGATGCGTTTGGGCAACTTGTTCTGATCCACCGCCTGATCCGTGAGGCGATGAGCAAGACGCTGGATGTCTTGGATGTTATCGAGGTTAGCCGACGTAACGTGGCTCTGAATTTCTGAGGCTAGACCCTTGAGGTACAACTCGATGCGCTTGATCGGAGGGTCTACCATGGTAGGACACAAAATAGCCAGTTCGTTCGATCGCTTCGTGTATGCTTCTATCTCTGACCCCGTCATCTTCAAATGATAAAACTCATTTTCCAGCTTGTGAATGTCGTCACGCGTGCAGTACTCACGCTTGATGAGTTCCTTGAAATCGTTCCAGGGTGTGGCGTTAGCAGCTGCCAACCCTAAGATCTGAACTTGGGCGTTCCACCAAGTTAGTGCTATTCCTTCTAGCGTGCCAGTGGCGTATTTCACCCTGCGAGCCTCAGGGCATTCACACATCTCGAAAACTGACTCGAGCTTTTCAAACCAGTGAAGGAGTCCAACTGCCCCCTCTGTGCCGCTGAAAGTACTTGGACGACAGTCCATGAAGTTCTTAAAGGTGCAAACTTGCTGCTGTGCTGGTTGACCTATTGTGTACGAATAGGGCAAAGTTTAAATACAAGGGCTAGTTTAGGAGTGTAGGATCTAAAGATCCTAGCGTAAGTTATGACTACAGGATATACTACCTGCTTGAGCAGCTGCAAGTGCCGCAGCAACTTGAGCTTGAACGAGAGCCTCTAGCTGGGCTTGAGTCATGTTAATTCGTCCAGACATGATCTTCATAGTAAAAGTAACGTAAGTGAGAGTGGTTCGCGAATAGGGCGATGACAGAAAAGCGTAAGCACGTAGGTATTCTCATGTAGTAAAGTCATGTGTATCTAAACGTAATGCGAGCAAAGTTCTATATATTTCTAGCATGCAGGTAATAGACATAAACCTTATTACCTAGGATGTTGAGTCTTGCACGTGGAGCGAAGCGTCGTTGTGGATCGTTGAAAGCACTGTTCTGGTTATAGTCTGGTTTTAATAAAAAACGTTTTCCCATATTAAAACCAAGTTCTCTACAACCAATGGCTCTGATACTAATCTGTCACACCCCCAAAATCCACCTGCGGAGTATCACCGCTTGGGAGCGTGACTGACCAGGATCAAGCCACCAATCATATTGAACATGTAATAAATAGTAATAATTATTCATCAATACGAAAGGTGTTTATCAAACCAACGTAATTAAGAGTAGCGGAAGCATTAAAGTAAAACCCAAACATAAGTGTTAACGTATGAAATATCATAAGTGTTTAGTAAGCATTCACGAATCCTTGTCCACAACGACCCGCTCCTCCTTGTGCAAGCTCCTTAAGTACCTAAGGTCCTGCAAGGCATGCAGCAGATAGTCAACAACTAGTTGAGCGAGTTCACAGAAAGTAAGTTCGTATTAATAATGCGTATGTTCATCTAGTGGGGGCTTCCCATATAAGTATATACTATTGGTGAGGGATTCTCACAATTATCTTTAACAATGGGGGTTTCCCATTATGGTACTTACTAGACTATTTGCAACCATGCGTTCTTCTTAAACCGAGAAAAGGAATACGTACAAGGTCACGTAGGATTTACGTGAGTGCCCTTCCCCGAGGACAGTGGTACGCGTGGGGTTTACGTAGGATTTACGTAAGTGTCCTTCCGACCCGGAAGACAGTAGTGGGTATTAGGTTACGCAGGATTTACGTAAGTGTCCTCCCGACCCGGGAGACAATGGTAGATACTAGTTTACGTAGGTTTTACGTAAGTGTCCTGACTATCCTGAGGACGATGGTCTATAGTCTAGTGATTGCGTAAGTACGAGTAATCATTCCATATCAAACATTCCAACCCAATTTCCCAACCCGGGAATCCCATGCCTTGGCTGTGTGAACTCACCTTGGATTGCTCGGCAGATACACAAAGAGGGTTTCTTGAACTAAAGGTGGTCAACCACGTCCTAACAGGGTTAGCATACAAGTCAGGTTTTGACTCAAGTAATGCACGTGGGTATCACAGCAACACGTATAGCACGTATAGAACATGGCAGCCTTTACCAGTTAATCAAGTGTATAACATATCCAAACTTGTGCGACTAAACGATTGGGCTTAATAATAGTCGGCCCAACCCCTTGTGCGATCTGCAATGCTTGTGCGATCCACAATGGGTTGTGCGATTGGACACTAGCCCGGCCCAAATAACATAAGCAATTCATTAACCTGTTTGGCCCAATAAGTATACCCGACCCAACATAATATCTTGTGCGGCTAGAAATGCCTTGTGCGACTCAGATCAGCTTGTGCGAGTGGACACTTGGGCTGTCCGGCCCAACAGAACGGACCTGATTCTTGTGCGGTTCTATTTGGGCTGATCAGCCCAACAGCTTAACAGTTTGTATGTTTGTGTGTGGCCCAACATGTTGTGCGATTCCATAACATGTTGTGCGATCATGCCAATCTTGTGCGACCGGGACTTGTGTGACCGGATCAGCTTTGTGCGAATGGACCTCTTGTACGATCAAGAGGTCTTGTGCGACCGACCGGCTTATGCGATTGGGCTCGTTGTGCGATCAAAGCCCCTTGTGTGGTTAGTTCAATCATTCCAAAAATCAAGCTATTCGGTTACAATTAGTTTATCAGTTTCCATACTTATCATATCCATTAACACAATTCCAACAAATTAGTTAACACAAAATAGATCAAACAGGGCATTTTAACATCCAAATCGTATGAACCCTAATTCACTAAGAATCATATGAATAAAAACCCGAAATTCTCAATCATAAGCATCTAAGATTTAATTATCACACAACAATCCATCCAATAGAACATGATATCCGGGTTAGCATCTACTCGGTTTTATATCTACCATATCATCCGATTCATGTAAATCTATAGCCGGTTATCAAACATCATTCGTTTCATATATCAAACAATCCGATTATTATTGCTAACGCATATAAGCCGATTCATCTTGACATTAATAGATATAACATAACATCCAAATAACAACAACAAATACTTATCATACTAACCGGATTAGAGAAGGAACAAGGATGATCCGAACAGGGAATGATCTTGTGCCGTCGGGTTCCAAGCAAAACGAGAGAGAGAGAGAAAGTCGTCTAGGGTTTCTTGTGTGTGTTGTGATTTTGATAAAAGTGAGGGATGGTTACAACACCCCTATGTGTTAATCGTGTAAAGTGGGTGGGCCGAACCCCTACATGGGCCGCCCTAATGGTTCGAGTGTAGGTAATGTGGCCCAAAAGGCCTTGTGCGGTCAAGTGGGTGTTGTGCGATCGATTTCATTAACATACATACGCATTATATACACAACACACGTAGCACATAATAACATAACGTTCATTTAAATCAAAGCTCGTATAATCATAACACGTTCACATACGTTACACAAAGTAAGTCTAAAGTTCGAGTTGTCACATTTATAATTATAGACACATTGTCGGGTGTACGCCTACACCCGCGTGTCAAGGTCGTGGCCATTTCGTAAAATGCTTCCAAGGATATCCGGGACATGGTTATTAAGCTCCCAAAGGTGTAAAGCCAACAAAACCAATTTTTAAACGGGTCACATTGATAATACCCAACTACTAATGAGTTAGGGTCAATTGCCCGACCAAGCGGTATTTTAATATACCGTAACCCAAGCCCGTATAACGAAAAATAATGTTAAAAGTATTTACCTAAGCAAGTAATAACCTCAACAAACAAATGCAAGTATCTTTTACTGGTCTCCTATTCTGGAATGAAGGTTTATAACAACCTATTAGAATCCTAACGGGTCTTTAATTTAGCCTTAGCTTAGACCGGTCAGTTACAAATGATAAATACGGTTTAATCGCATGAAAGGCGAAAACCGGGAATGGAATGTGGTTTGGACCCAACAAGTTTGAAGAGTTGTGTTATATGGGTAATATAAACACATTCTGGATTTTGAGGTAAAAACGACAAGGTTGGACCCGTTTCGGCTAATTTATGTAAACTAGTTACATAAATCGGACCGAACGAGTAAATGGCGTAACGGGTAACCGTAAGGGTCTTACATAGGTTTCCTAAGTTAATATGCTTTAGAGAGGTTGTGGTATCAGTAGGATACCTTCCATTATGCCCATAACGAGTTTAATCCCAATATACGCCCCGTAGGGGTATTTTGGTCATTTTAAAGATTATAAAAGAGGTTTCCGAGTTCTACAGGAAATCTGAGTTTTCCGAACAGGTTATGAAGTTCAAAATACTTTATTTATTATTTAAAATCAGTAGCAACTGGATCCGGGTCAAAATACCATGTAGAACTCATTTTACGTCCGAAAAGGGTATATTCGGTATTTACCGAATCAATGCCATAACCTCATGTTACGAGCAGGTTAAAAATAATTAAAAATCTTTAAAAATCTCAAAATATTATATTACATTTGTGTGTAAAAGGTTTGGTGTCAAAATTTGGGTTTAGATAGGCTTTATGCTAATTGCGCCGTTTTATTACTAAAGTTTTCTTAATTGCGCTAATTAGCATAACTCCTAATCTAGACCTCGGATTGACATGAAATTTTAGGGACATGCTTAGAAATCAGTAACTAAGGTTATTGTCCTTTCACATGTCCAAAATTCTCGTTTTAAAGTTAAAAGGGCGTTATGGTCAACATTTAAGCATATAACGGAAATGTGCAAGCGACTCGGACAAACAACGAACCGGCCACAGAGGGTTATACCATCATGTAACCTGGTCCTAAGAGAGTCCTAAGGCATATCTAAATCATACCATAACGGGTCAGAACTGAAGTCAAAGCAAAAGTCAAAGTTTTGCGACTTTCGGTTCCGAACCGGGTCAAAACAATAAATGGTCGGATCAAACAAGCTTAGACCAGTTATAATACTTATTATCATGTTATATGAGTGATAAAACATGTTACATGCCATCTACATCACTGATTATGAATAAAATCGGAAGTTAGCATCCTGTTGACTTTTTCTAAGCAACTTTGACTCGTCATTTGGACTAGTTAGCGTGGGAATCAGAGGGAGCCCTTTTAGGGGTTTAATGCCCACATAATTACCAACATATAACTACCTTTGTTTCGATTAATCACTGGACCATTTGTGATTAACCGTTAAGTCAATAGTTAATTACGACGGATTGACTTTTAAGCTATATCTAAGCAAAAACTAAACCATAAAGGGTTAAGCACACTTACAGAAGTTAAGTACATGACCAGAGATGCTAAGAGAGTATTCTTGAGCTCCAGAAGTGATCAAGAAAGCAGATTGAGGTGTGTTTACTAAGTGTGCACTTCATGGCCTTTTATAGTGAAATTGGGAGCATAAGATCATTACAACAATGCCTACAAGTGTTTCTAGATGATCAACAACTGTCCCTGAGTGCTAGGGGACGTTTAGGGGGCGCCCATGCTGCTCATAATTGCTCCTAAGTCGGTTAAAACAACAAATAGTGCTTATGTCCGACTTTTCTGCATCTGGGAGGCTGACGCGGCCCGTGTCCATGGTCATGCATCTTTTACGCGGCCCGCTTGAATCCTAATGTCAGAGCCCATATCTTTACTGTCAGCGCGGCTCGTGTAAGACCCTATGTTACTTTTACGCGGCCCGCCTGAGACCTGTTTACAAGATTTTCAAATCTTTTTCATTATTGCAGTTGGCCTTTGGCGTTTCGAAGGGGTAACTTTGCACTTTGGGCCTCTTTTAATTACGTATAAGGGCCCCGTGACTTTTACCCGCGCCGTTAAGTCCTCGGTTAGTTTATTACTACCCGAAAGGTCCTAACTTTCAATGTTGACGCTTTTAACCCCTCGCATACGAATTTGATCATAACTTTCTCGTTTTAAAACGGAACTTTGCGAAATTTATATCGTACATTCTAGTGAGCGTAATTTACCATTACAAAGCCTCGGGTTTGTTAAAGGGTCACTCAGAGGTACAACTTAAACATGTTGACACATTTAACCCCTGTAGTTTGTAATTTCTCACTTTCTTCCACATTTCGTTCCGTACGATCCATGATTTATTCGTTTGAAGGTACGGGCATCATTTAGGGTTACTATAAAGTATATTTATCCCTTGTTGACATTTTTGAACCCTTAAATTCACATACTTTCTATGTTTGTCAACTTTAGTCCCTCTTTAGTATTTATTACTACGTGCATACCTATGACACGTGTCAACACATTACAGGACACAAATTTTCGAGGTGTTACACGTGGTATACATGACCTTTTTATAATTTTCACATTACTCCCCATGTAAATAATGCCTCTATTTGTTTTTCTTGGAAACCATATCCCGGATAGGTTTTCTATTCGGGTTTTTCCAAGTTTTCAATCTACATATGCAACTTTCAATCTCTACGTATTTGTTGCATACTACTATTCACGTAAGATTTTAAAACGTGCACCTGATAATGCTTGCTCTAACAGGATCTCCTTGCCATTAACTTATTCGCGATCGTTACGCGATTTAGGTCCTTGGTGAGCATACTCTACTTGTCATACTTTGGACCGTTCCTCCGTCAAATCCGCAATTTGTTAAACTCTCGCTATCTTCAGATACGAGTGTCCTTCAATTAAAACATTTACAAGAGTTAGTAATATTAACTTCAATAGTCGCCCGTATTATAATACAAGGCTTTTCTACTATACGAGTCAACGCGCGCAATTTCGTCAACTATATTTATCATTTAATTGAGGTAACGTGTATCACACGATAACCCTATGTATTGTTCACAACATTTTAACTCATACCAAACCATTAATATACATGTACTTACCGGATTTGCGATCAAGCCTCGAACCGAACACACTTTATTCTTTAACCATAAGCTCTGATTACCAACTTGTAACACCCTTGTTATTATTTTAAAGGTTTCCGTATAAATAACGAATAAACATGTAATTACGATTAAGGATCCGTAGAAAATACGAGTAATTTTAATCTTTTGCAACTTAAAGTTTAAAACATAGAATAAATAAGTTCGTCATTTAAAATGACAACGAAACGTCGTGCGGAAGCTTGTATCTTGATTGTGTTCGGTCCTTCAACGAGCTTGATCTTCATCTGTAAGCTTACTAAAGTTTACCTGTAATCAAAACCAACACCAATGTTAGTTTTGATACTAATATAACTAGTTTTATTAAGTCCCTTTATTAAACAAATGAAAATAAAATAAAATTTTCCAAATCGTGCCTCCCGCGATACAAATGAAAATAAAATAAAATTTTCCAAATCGTGCCTCCCGCGATACGCGGGAGGAGTCCTTTGTTCTTTCGCGTGTCGCGGCAATCGTCGCGTGTCGCGCCCCAAATCCTGGATTTCGTCGCGTGTCGCGGGGAAACCCAATTTCCAGCAGGTTCATTACTGAAACCTGCATATCTGCCAGCTATGGTTATTAATCGAAAATCAAACTTTAAAGTGCCATAACTTTCATTATACTTATCCGTTTCACACGATTCTTTTTCCTACGCGTCCGTAATTAAATTACGGACCCGTTAATCACCTTGGTTTGCATAAAAATCTGATTTATCCACTATTGCCTCATAAATCCTTTAGGTGATTATTCGACCCATTTGGAATTATTATCTCACTACATGCTCTAAAAAAATAGTAATTCCTATCATTTTACTCATCCCGGGCTTGTCAAACTTTAACATTTTCGCTCCCATCATAGAGTTTACGTAGGCATTTACATTCATCGATTCATTTGTATCTATCTAAGCATTTAACCACAATTTACTCCTTAGTCTATTTTGGCCCGTTTACCGGACTTTTAAGCATCTAAGCATTCAAACTCGCTATTTTCTTTTCGCACCTCGTCTTTTCTTGCTAATTAACTACTTATCTTCCACCAAAACTATTTCTGTGGTGGATTCAACATAAGGAACTCAAAATCCCAAATTTTACCCTTCGGCTAGTCCTTTTTCGCAATTGACTATTTCTAGGCGTTCGACCCACAAATGTTTTTGCCTAAAACTTTTATACGCATCTAAGGGTTACAAACACATAATATAAGTTTCTAAGCAATCTCTAAGGGTCATTTGCCCGGTTGACCCATCAAAGGCTTTTTGGTCTATTTTAGTCCTTCATTTAGCGATGAAGGACTTTCATTAATTATTTGACCAAAATATCACTATTAACAATGATTCTATTTATGCGTACCTGGCTCGGGCCAACATTTTGTCCCGTTTTAATACCTTGTCTCAACATTTGCTAATCCATAGCATCACCAATCCATAAGCCGTCTTATCATGTGAGCGTATGTCTCTACAAACGCTTGTTAGTCGTTAAATTGTCAAACGGAATCGATGTTACCATTTGACCCGTTTGGTCTGAATGACCGAATAATTTGCACTTAAAATCGAATGGCATTTAATTACCATTTCATAAAGTAACTTATTTCAAAAAAATTCACCAATTTATTTAGGTTTCTTAAATCCGTTTCTTACGCATTTACCCAACATGGCTTATGCCATTTGGTATCGTTTTACACTTCAATTTTAATCTATTTTCACTTGACCAATTCACCGTTTTCTTCTTTTAATTCTTTTTGGCCTACTTGTAAAGTAGCCGTTCGAAAACTTATTATGTCTTAGTCTTTTCATGACTAAATTACTAATTCCCCTTTTATACCATTAACCTTGGTTTTATCAACTTTATTTGTTCCGACCCACACCATTTAGCGTCGAAGACCATGTTTCAAATATCATCTTTATCGTATTTTTAACCTGTAAAATGAATAAGTATTCTACAAAAAGGTGTAAGTTTCACTTACCTTTCATCCATGCCACGTTTTTCTTTCCGTACTTGCTCTGTTTGTCCCGCTTCATCCCCAAGCTTCCACCTAGCTTGTTAAGCGCCAACTATCATATAGTATTCACAAGATGGTTAGGTTAGTCGTTCTAGATCATAACCTTTACGCCTTATGAAACTTTATACTACTTTTCTTACCGAACTCTATCATAGGTCGGTTTGACTTTTTAAGAGTCAAGCCGCCTTATAGCATATGAAATTGAGCAACTAAGTTTGACAAACTTATGTTGGCGTTCCGCCCTTTACTCGATGGCTCTATTCTTAGGCCACCAATCGAACTAATATTTAATCCGAGTTCATGCTATTTAATACTAAGTTATCTTAGCTCTCAATTATTAACGTTACATTATTCTTTCATTACGCAAATCTACGGGTTTTCATCTATAGATAAAACCCGTCTCATCATGTTATTAGGCATTCATCTAAACACCTATTCTAATCAAGTTCTATCTACGAACTAGTAGGTACCCAATTTTACTTAGGCATTTTATCGAAAACCTTATGGGCGAAATTCGTATACTTCTTTTATCAAGTTCATGGTTATCATTTTAACCAAGTTTTAACATCAAATTCAAACCTCTATGTCTAGTGTATACGAACATCGTCTAGAACTATTATTACAACAACAAATTTCACATTTTTATCATCACTTTTCAAGTGTTCATCATAGTACCATAAAACCCACTTATCACCTACAAGGTCATTAGTTAAATTTCTAGTTTTATGGCACTATTTTACTAAATTCGCATCTAGGGTTCGTTCCTAGACTCATAGACATGACAATTTCACTATAACATTCATATTTCATACAAGAATTTCATTCATACAGGATTATCAAATTTCACAAGTATCATCAAAATATAATTTTCGACATACCTCTTGATTCTCTAAGCTTGGTGATCACAATTTTATTAATAGCCCCAATTTTCTAGCTCGATTTCCCTTCGATTTACTTAAATTTCGTGAGTTTAGGGTTTCAAAGAGAAACCCTCTTTTGCTCTCCTGTACGTTCGACCAAGACACACATTTGTGTGTGTGTTTTTGGTTTTTGTTAATTTTATTCACTAACTTGTATCATTTTTCCTTTTTGGCCCCTTTAGTTCCAGTTTTATAAAAAGAGGGTACCAATTCATGCTTCGTTTATTGTTTTAAACAATTAACTAACTAGGTAAATCATTCCTAGTTACTTGGTGGGTTCGAGGTAGTCATAACCCGTTTCGTTTTAAGTCCCGTTAACTCGGGTCTCTTTTGAACTTTGTTCCTACAAAAGTTTTTACTCTCTTTTATCTAATATTAGGTTTATTTATTTAAATCCTAATACTTACCGGGTTAATTTTACCACTAACGGTATTTTACCCGTTCTTTAATATTTACGTGGTTTGATTACTAAACCCGTTTTTGGGGTGTTACATGTATTGACCATGATCAGATCCAATGGAGAAGTGAAGCACATATCAAGGAATCAAGCACTAGGCCTGGGTGTTGAAGATCTACAAGATCTCCTTGAGCTTACACTGTGTAGGGATGAGGGTGATACAAGTTCCCAGGATTTTGAGATTCAATTTAAAGAACAAGTTAGGGAACTTCTGATGAGAAATAAAAATCCAGAACAATGAAGAGTTTTGGCATTATCCGTTCCAGGGGGAGATTGTTGGGATTGAACCCTACCAAAGGAACAGATAATGAAAGCCAAAACTGGTTCACAACAATGGATTCATCATAATCAGCTGTTTGCATTAAGCTTTCCCTTTGGAAGTGGTTATTTGGCAACTGACAGACTTCAAAGCACTGCTCAATAAGACAACTGTTACTAAAGTACTGATGAAGGTTAAAGACTGAAGCTCAATCTACTGATGGAATCCAAGCACTGATGAAGAACTGAAGTACTGCCCATTCAAGGTCTGATCACCCTTTGAAGAAAGCACTGCTGATCAATATCAGTGGTTGACTGCAATAGTGGAATGAAGAATCAGTGTTTATACATCAGTGATTAGAATATAGTCAGTGTCTGTATGATCAGTAGTTATAGATCAGTGGATAGAGTTTGTTAAGTTGTTAGATGTCGCTTTCATGGTGATGTCAGCTGAGATGCCTCAGTGGTTTGGTTTGCCTATAAATGTAATAGTACCATGTACTGTTACATTTGATTGACTGATTTGGTTCTTCTCCTCTAGTCCAATCATTTCATCTTGTGCAATCAACCTTGGAGCATCAGGTTGAGGGGGAGTTTAGTTTGTAAGCATGCTCTGTAAATCTTTTGCTTTGTATTGTAATCATTCGACTCTATGAAAAGCACGTGTTTATTAAAACTGTCCTCTTCCTAAATTGTGCTTACAAAGTTTGTGTTCATTTCTGCTGCACTTAATGTTTAAATTATGCAAACAAGCACAATTATAAGAGCCTTAGATCCTAACACAAAGGAATACTTACAAATGTTTACAAGATTATTGGAGCTTACAGTTTTCATATAACATGCCAAGAAAAATGATCTTACTATATCTTCACAACAATACTTTAAAAACCGGTTATTCAAAGGATTTATTTCAAATCTTTTACAAACAAACTATGAACTCGCTCAACTTTATGTTGATTTTTCGCATGTTTCTTTCTCAGGTTACTTTTTCAAATCAAGGCGCAGTTGGAATAGGAGAACCATGTGGAGTCGAGTACTTAGTGGCGTTCATTTTCTAGAAGTCTTAGCTTATTTGCTTCCATTGTGCAATGAAGATACCAGTCCAGTCACGCCAATGCTCTGATATTTCGGGGTGTGACAGTAAGAACCAAGCGGCTATTCACACAAGAAACGAAAATGAGCATTTAGTTTAAAGATGCATGCATGTATGCTCAATAAAGGCTTAAAACTCACTTATTGTGGGAATGGGTTTATAGTGTGAACAAGTATATATAATCAAATTTTAAAAAGATTTGTCATGCTTTTTTATAATTTTCTTATTTGGTTCTTTTTATCACGACGCTATCGGTTGTAAATTTGTAAAAACATAACCTTTTTAGAATTTGTTATTCCCAAATTAAACCAAGACTAGTAAAAAAAATGAAAAAAATTGAAAAGATTTGGGGTGATTAGTGGTTCCAATACGAGTTTTGTGTAAGTCTTGTTATTAGGACTTGCAAGATTCAAGTTTTTAGCCCCCCCCCCCCCCCACACACACACTTAAATTACACATTGTCCTCAATGTGTCCAAAAATAAGTTTTTAGGTTGGTTCAAATGTGTAAAAGCGTGTTGAAAACAAGTTTTTGTGTTACTGGGTACTTGGCCACGGGCACGTCTTGTCCGGGCACTGCCACGTGGTTAGAGTGCTAGTAACGATACTTACAGAATGTTGGCCGCGGGGCGTGCCTGGTGGCCACGACCCGTGGTGAGTAGGTTGCAGACAAAACAGCAGATCAGGGGCTGGCCACGGGGGCGTGGTCAATGACCACGGCCCCGTGGTGGCAGTCTGCACATGTTGAATTTTAGGTTTTTGGCTTTCGCTTCTGATTTCCGGGCTTAGGTGGCACTAATGCTTAGTGCATTCAAGCCTCCTGTGTACCTGTTTTGCTATACACCACACGAAGCATAATACAATACCCACATCCTAACTTACCAGTGTTTCAAATCCATCGTTATTACAAACATAAAACTAAAGAAAAATGCAGAAAATAAAAATGTCTAGAAAGTAAATTGTTCAATCATGGCACATAGGCCAACAAATTGTTCAAAGGAAAAAGAGGGTTAACCTGAAAACTGCATCCTTCGCCTACCACACCACCTCCATTGCCTCCGCTCAATCCATGTCCTCATCCTCAACGTCCCCCTCATTATGATACGCCATGTGCTCCCGGATGTATGTGATATCCTCTTGCATAGTAGCGACGGAACGTTCCACCGCTCCAATCCGGATGTTGGCGTTGCTAGCCATGTTGTACGTGTTCCGGGTACAAAGAAGGTTTTCCTGCAAAAGAACAGTTAAGCTTTGAAAGTCAGGAAACCCGCCTCCTTGAGAGGAGGAGCCCGGTTGGTAGCTTTGGCGTTGTGGGGGAGGACGGTTTGGGTCGTCTTGGAGGGCTAAGACTTCAAAACAAAAACAAAAGGAAGTCAAACATGTCTCATGTGTCCGAACTTAGAGGAGTTTAGTTGGACTCTTGTGTAATAAGGGTTTCATGGATCAAAAAAAGAGGAAGGTCCTATTTTATTTAATGTTCAGGCTTCACAGAATTTGTACATGGGTCGTCCGAGTTAAACAAGGATTTGGGCCAATTGTATTACATGTTAAAATGGTCCGGCTTGTGGTTAAAACATGAAGGATTATCCAATTTAGTAACAAACTGAATATCTATATATTCAGTATATATATGTCGCAACCCCCGTCCCCTAACAACCCGGGAACGGGCGGCCGCGGCCAGTTTCGGTGATATCGGTATTTTATCCATTTTGGCAGCGGAAATTACATCAGGACCGTAGTTAGGAAATATTTTATCAAAGTAAAATACCACACTTTCATAATATTAAACATGTGGAAATAATCCCAAGTTTTAAGTATACACATTTTCATAGGGGTAAACCCTATTTTATTTAATAGAACATCTCTTTATTTTTAGGTAACTTTATTGCCACTTTTCCAAGCCTTCAGTGTTGTCCAGCTTGCTTCTATTTGGCTTTCACATTTTGTTACCTGAAACGCGTTTAAAAACATTTTGTCAGTGGGAAAAACTGGTGAGTGAATCTCAGTTTAATCAAGTTTAATAAAGACCATTGTACAGTATTGAGGGCGGTCGCGCAATTACATTTGTTTCCATCTATTCAATTACCACCCACGGTACTGTCAACCCGACTTGTGGTCATGTTACTCCTCGTAAGGTAGTAACAAATTTTGTATACAAAACCCCAACATACCGACGATAATTGTAGAATACAAATACTCAATAACTGTTTAATATATTATTAATTGTGTGAGGTTTTGTAAAAACAGAATGCAAAAAGGAGATTACTCTTAGGTTTTCTTTAAGGGTTTCCTGGTGATTATCTATAATTTACACAAATGCACACGTGTTAGTATAATAACCCAATATTTATATTAACGATGTCTGTTGCAGACCATGTCGTCATCTGGACACCGAACCCCTCTTACCCGCCAAGAAAAGAGAGACCGTCGTCTTGCTGCTATCATCGCCAAGCAAGGGCAAAGGCTGTGAGCGACGTGTATGAAAACGTCAGCAAATCTTCTGAGGAGTCACGAACTGAAGCTCCTAAAGATGCCAGCAAGACTGTCTTTAGCTTCAAACAGTTCAAGGCATGCGGACCAAAAGAATTCACCGGAGAAGATGGCCCGACGGCTATGTTTCAATGGTTTGATTCTATCGAAGTCACTCTGCGCCAAAGCGGCTGTCCTGCAAATCTCCGTACCCTAAACGCAACCGGCGTCTTCCAGTCCCGAGCTCTAGACTGGTGGACGGCCGAACGAAACAAACGCGGGAATGATGCAGCTTATGAGCTGACTTGGGAAGAGCTGAAAGCTATCATGATGGACGAATTCTGCCCTTCCCATGAACGCCAAAAGCTGGAGGACGAGTTTTGGAACATCAAGCAGAAGGACGGAGACAACGCTGCCTTAACTGCTCGCTTCAAGCAGCTTAGCATTATCTGTCCCGATCAAGTCAAGACGTCAGACATGGCCATCAAGAAGTACATTCGAGCTCTACCCGATTGTGTTGCCGACTTTGTTCACGCCGCGAAAACCTCATCGATCGAGGAAACTTACTTGCTTGCCGCCGAGATCAATGACAAGTGAGTAAAAGCTGGTTTCTGGGATAAGCCATCCAAGTCTCTGCATCAAGCTACTACTGCACCAACCGCCGACACCACCACTGCTCAACCAACCAAGTCATCACGCCGCAAGAAGAAGCACAACAACAACAGCTCCAGCAACAAGAACTGTGTTGTCACTACAACTGCTGCTCCTCTGCAAGCCGTACCAGCTCAGCAGCAGTCTCATCATCGACCAGCACCAGTGACCAATGCACCGCCAGCAAAGCGCGCTTACACAGGTCCCCACCCGCTCTGCCCGGCATGCTCATATCGTCATCCGGTGGGACTTGCCTGTCGTTTCTCTGCTCATTGCAACCTCTGCGGTCATTTCACTGCCAATTGTCGCTATGGTCCTCGTCAAGCCCCAGTTCAAGCCACTGCTCATCAAGCTATACTCCCAACCCCTCAAGGCCAACACGCAGCTCAAGCACCCGCGGTCAATGCTCGAGTCTGCTTTGCATGTGGTGACCCTAACCATTTTGCAAACATGTGCCCAAACAGGGTTGTGAAATAGCAACCTCAGCAGCAGCAACAAGCAGCCCGTGCCAAAACCTTCAACATCAACGCTCGTCAAGCCCAGGCTGACAACAACGTGGTTAATGGTACGTTCCTTATGAATGGTATATATGCATCATGTTTGTTTGATACTGGAGCCGATAACAGCTTTGTGTCGTTTGAATTTGAGAAGCTCCTTAGTCGTAAGCGCTCTTATCTCCCCTCGTCATTCGAAGTTGAAGTCGCTACTGGAAGAACTGTCGCCGTAAATTCGGTTCTTCGTGATTGTACTCTCGAGTTCAACAAACACGTCTTCCCAATCGACCTAATTCCAATGCAACTCGGAAGTTTCGACATCATAGTAGGCATGGACTTTCTACGCGAAAACCATGCTGAAGTTGTGTGCTTCGATAAAATGATTCGATTCTCGCTCGCGAATGGTGATTTATTATGTGTGTACGGTGAAACCGCTTCGAAAGGTCTTAAGCTCATGGCGTGTGTCCAAGCTAGCAAGTATCTCCGCAAGGAATACAGAGCTTTCTTGGCCAACATTGTAGTAGCGGAGAAGGAAAAGAAAAAGAAGGCAGAAATCAGAGACGTTCCAGTGGTCCGTGAGTTTCCTCAGGTGTTCCCTGATGATCTTCCCGGACTACCGCCAAGTCGTGATATCGACTTTCGTATCGACCTCATTCCTGGAGCTAACCCCGTTGCCAAAGCTCCTTATCGACTCGCTCCATCTGAAATGCGGGAACTTTCGAACCAACTCCAGGAATTACTTGAAAAAGGCTTTATTCGCCCGAGCACCTCTCCTTGGGGCGCACCAGTCCTTTTAGTTAAAAAGAAGGATGGGTCGTTCAGGATGTGCATCGACTATCGGGAATTGAATAAGCTAACCATCAAGAACCGTTACCCTCTACCTAGCATCGATGATTTGTTTGATCAGCTACAAGGTGCTAAGTGTTTCTCGAAGATCGATCTACGCTCAGGTTATCATCAATTGCGCATTCAAGAGGAAGACATCCCCAAAACCGCATTTCGAACTCGTTATGGCCATTATGAATTCGTTGTTATGCCTTTTGGTTTAACCAACACACCCGCAGTTTTCATGGATCTGATGAATCGCGTGTGTAAGCCATTTCTAGACCGTTTCGTCATCGTGTTCATCGACGATGTCTTGATTTATTCCAAGTCGAGATCCAAACACGCGCAACATCTACGTTTGGTTCTCGAGCTACTCCAGGGAAATCAACTCTATGCCAAGTTCACCAAGTGTGAATTCTGGCTGGAGGAGGTTCAGTTTCTGGGTCACATCGTTAATAGTCAAGGTATTCATGTCGACCCCGCGAAGATTGAAGCAGTTAAGAGCTGGATTACGCCTAAGAACCCGTCTGAAGTCCGTTCATTCCTCGGACTAGCGGGCTATTATCGACGATTTATCGAAGGATTCTCTAAAATCGCTGTGCCGCTTACCGCCCTTACTCATAAAGACAAGCCTTTTGTTTGGGGAACTGAACAAGAGTCTGCCTTTCAAACCCTCAAGCATATGCTTTGCAATACTCCTGTTCTCACGTTGCCCGACGGAAACAATGATTTCATTGTCTATTGTGATGCTTCCAACCTTGGTCTTGGTTGTGTTCTCATGCAGCGGGACAAGGTTATAGCTTACGCATCTCGTCAGCTCAAAATCCACGAGAGGAATTATATAACCCATGATCTTGAGCTAGGCGCAGTTGTTTTTGCACTGAAGATTTGGCGACACTACCTGTATAGTACCAAGTGTACGATCTTCACCGATCACAGAAGTTTACAACACATCTTTAATCAAAAAGAACTTAACATGCGTCAACGCCGATGGGTAGAACTTCTTAACGATTACGACTGTGAGATTCGTTATCACCCAGGCAAGGCAAATGTTGTTGCCGACGCGCTCAGCAGACGGAGTTATTTGCTCAGTATTCGAAATACTCAAGCCCCGCACGACCTCGAAACCCTTATCCGTGAAGCCCAACATGCTTGTTTCAATGAACGCACCTTGAAGAAGGAGAGAATTTATCACGATGGAGCTCAGCTTGTAAGCAAATCAAATGGGATCTTCAATTTTCTAGACCGAATTTGGATCCCTAAGCGGACCGATTTGAGAAAGATTCTAATGGATGAAGCCCACAAATCTCGGTATTCTATTCATCCCGGTGCCGACAAAATGTACCAGGACCTTCCCTACAAGTACTGGTGGCCGGGCATGAAACGGGATATCGCTCTCTATGTTGGAAGTTGCCTGACTTGTGCGAGAGTTAAGGCTGAACATCAACGACCTTCTGGCTTACTCGAACAACCGCCAATTCCGATATGGAAGTGGGAGAGGATAGTTATGGATTTCATAACCAAACTTCCGCCCACGCCATCAGGTCACGACAGCATTTGGGATATGGTTGATCGTTTGACCAAATTAGCCCACTTTTTGCCCATACGAGAAGACTACAAGGTAGAACGACTAGCCCGAATCTACACCGACGAGATCATTTGTAATCATGGTATGCCTCGTGACATCATCTCTGACTGTGATGCTCGGTTTACGTCGCGATTGTGGGAAACGTATCAAGTAGCTCTCGGTACGTCGCTTAACCTAAGTACCGCATTCCATCCTCAAACCGACGAACAGACTGAAAGAACGATCCGTACTCTTGAAAACATGCTCCGCGCGTGTGTCACAGACTTCGGTGGTAGTTGGAACAAATACCTACCGTTAGTCGAATTATCGTACAACAACAGCTATCATGCCAGCATACAAATGGCACCATTCGAGGCCCTATATGGAAGAAGATGTCGATCGCCTATTGTATGGCACGAGATCAGTCACTCGCAATTAACCGGTCCGGAGCTATTACAAGAAACGACTGACAAAATCCTCCAGATTCGAGACAACTTGTCGAAAGCCCGGGATAGACAGAAAAGTTACGCCGATAGAAGAAGAAAGCCCCTTGAATTTGACGTTGGCGACTACGTACTCCTAGAGGTATCACCTTGGAAGGGTGTGGTCAGATTCGGCAAGAAAGGGAAACTAGCGCCTCGATATGTTGGACCTTTTAAGATTCTGGAAAGGATCGGAAAAGTCGCCTACAGACTCGAACTACCGGAGGAACTTAGCAACGTCCACCCAACCTTCCATGTGTCGAACCTCCGAAAGTGTCTAGCTGACCATGATCTGATTATACCTCTCGATGACCTTCAAGTAAACGAAACGCTACACTTCGTGGAGAAGCCTGTCGAAGTCATGGATCATCAAACCAAGCAACTCAGGCGCTCGCGCATTCCTATTGTGAAAGTCCAATGGGAAGGCAAACGAGGCGCAGAGTTCACTTGGGAACTCGAAAGCGACATGAAGGCGAAGTACCCGCAGTTGTTCAAATGAAAGTTTTGTTAGATCCGATTTTCAACTTCGAAGCGATTGCGAAACGACCATGCGACATGCGGAATCCGTGAACGTGCTAGACCGAACACAAGAACGTACAATTTAACGTGAATCACGGTGTTGTGCAGCTTTCAGCCTAATTTCGGGATGAAATTCCCTAACCAAGGGGAAGCTGTAACACCCCGTGTTACCGAATGCCAAAGTCAAAGTCAAGATTGACTTCTTTGACTATAGTTAGTCTACTTTAGGTATGCATTTTTCGTTAGTTGTATTATGTGGAGTAAGTGTTATTAATCAAAGTAATCGAAGGAATCGAATGTTTATCAACGCGAAACGCTAAACGACTGTGAATAATAGGAAGTAACAATGCGATAAAGTCAATCAACCAATAATCAAGCTAATCGAATCATCATCAAACTCGAAACTCGAATTGTGGAAACTTTGGTGTTGTTATACGTGTGTGTGTGCCTTATGTGATACTTGTGCGTGTTTACTTTATGTTATGTGTGGTGCTCAATCGAATCAAAACTCGAACTCAATCGAAATCGAATCATGATAATTGGTGGAGAAGAGACAGTGAAAGATGTAGATGCTTGTATGTAGATATAGTTGTTGGGATTAAAAGTAATTTGAAAAGGGAGTTCTATCGTATCCATATCGCCTTCAATCGAAATCGAAATATCAGAAATCGTCGCATCGAACGCTCGAAACAGGCTGTTGATCGATCGGCTCCTAGCCGATCGAACAGCCCAGCCGATCGGACGGACTGTCCGATCGAGCAGGCTGTCCGATCGGGATGCCTGGCCGATCGGCTAGCCCTTTCCTCTTTGGGAAGCCTATAAATAGCCCTGTCATTGTCATTCTTTCCACTTTTGGAAACTCTCTGACCGACCAGCTCGTGCTCCTCTTCTTTTCTCAGATTCCGGTAAGATTTCATCCTAAATCTTGTACTTTCTTGATCAATACACACTCCTACACCTTTCTATCTTTCAAATTTTAACTTTTAACCGTGAAATCATCAAGATTCAAGCATTCAAGGATGATGTCATCATGGTGTTCTTGAAGAACTTCATGTTTCGGCCTCAATCCACCAAGAATAACTTAAATCTAACCGATTTTCATATAAACAAACAAAGATCTATCCTAGATCTAAACATTTACATAATGTAAAGGATTGAAAGATGGATTTTCCAACTTTCTTTCAACTCTTTTACACTTAATGCCTTCAAACCGGTAGAAACGGAGCTTGAGCCAACTCACTAATCATTCAAATAGTTGTGCGGTTCAAGATTCGGATTCTACCTACGAGGTTCACCGATTTTGGGTTAAACTATAAACTCCGTTCCGAACCGTTCACCGGCCGGACTTGGGTGATTCCTGTCCGAGCAGGGGAAACAAGTAAGAACGAAGGTTCCATGGTTCAACTCGTTGTCAAAATACTTCGACATAACGTCAAACCATCAGAACAACCAAGTGTTAGACGAACAGGCCGACGAGGTCAGGATGCTGACCGATCGGACAGGCTGTTCGAACGAACAACCCAACCGATCGGATATGTCAGCCGATCGACCAAGCCAGCCGATCGGCTAGCACATGGCCCCACACTTTATCAATTTCATGAAGTCTAGTATTGAACGAAGTGTTGTTCGATCGAACTACGTTTGGGTTGAATTACTCTTCGGATCATGAGATACTATGCTTCAACACTTAATCGATTTTCGACTCGTTCGACGTATTGGAGTGCCACCCGATCGAACATGTTGTCCGATCAGGTGACATCCTACTGAGGACTTATTACTAAAGTACCTAACCGATCGGTTAAGCCGGCCGATCGAACGGCCCGTTCGATCGATCGACCTGAAAGGTAAGGACACTTCGATGTTCTCAAATACTACAACGAAAACTTCAAAAGGTCAAGCCATTATACACAAACACATCCTACTCAGAGGAAGAAACAATCCACTCGAACAGCCCAACCGATCGAGCCTGCCAGCCGACCGAACAGGCTGTCCGAACGGACTGTCAAACCGAACGAACAACCCGTCCGATCGAACCTACCGTTCGATCAACCCGGCTGTTCGACCCGCCAACACTTGTTTTCGTTTTACGCGTTACTCATCGCTATGCTATCGAACTATTCAGGCTAACCCTACTCTCAAGCGCTCCCTTCAATCCATCAATCGCTGTGAGTATACTCGATCCCTTTTTGCTTTTAGCACTTTTGGGTGTTACATACTTTGCTTATCTAAATCACAATCGAACACACTACTCAATTACTTTAAACGCTAACCGTTCTGCATGTATTACGTGACTAAATGAATGCTTGTTGCTATGTTTACACGTGGAATGCTGTCTACCTGCCTTAACGACGATAGTACTATAGTTTGGACTCAGCACCCGTTCACACGGGGGTTGTTAAGGACAATTACTTGCATGGATTACGGTGGTAATCATGTATTACGAACTGCCTCGGGCAGTCAACCCGCAGTCATTGGTATCGATAGATCCATTAACATGCTTCGTTTTCCTCTGTGTACGTGCTGGTTATGCGTAAACTATTTCAAACTCTATATGATATTATCAAACTTGTATGCTCACCTTTATATTTAATGTATTGACTTTATTTTAACGTATGTGACAGGCAATTAGGATGCTTATCTGCTAGGAAGGCGAGCTTAGAATAAGCGTCTAGAGCATAGTTGTCTGTAGATCTTGCAAATCGAGTCTCTAGAAGCATCTGAACAATATTTATATTTGAATCTGAGTTGTCGGAACAGAACATTTGACTAGTTGTTATCTGTAATAATTTGTTTTACTATTTGGGATACGGTATGGGACGTATTATTTAAACTGAATAGTAATGATAGTTGTTGTGGAAACTTCTGGACAATCTGTTTCGCTCAGTGCCATGCCCCGATGATTCCGCCATCGGTTGGGGTGTGACAACCAGTCATCGAACTAGCCTTCACACGCGTTATGCCACATGGCAGCACCGGGTGCGGCCTGGTGGTTGAGTTGTCGCGGCCCGCGTAAGCAGTAATCAAAGGCTACGCGCCCCGCAAGCGACACAAGAATTTTGTTTTTAATTTATTTTTATAAAAATAAAGGTATCTGGCTCGGTTTTCACATACGGGGTGTATTTTAGGACATATTGGAGTATTTTAATATATTTTAGGGTGTCAAAAATATTTTGGAGGGTTGTTATAATATATATATATATATATATATATATATATATATATATATATATATATATATATCCGAGTTTATATATATGTAAGACATGGGAGTCAGAATCATGAATATTATGTTAAAAGTTCCGAGTTTGTGTGCTACTATATATGATCCAAAATTATGTGTATTATATATGAACTATCTCCTCCGAACTTAAGAATATACATGTGAATGACTACTTCGTATGACTTGTCTTCACCAAGTGATGTAAGAGATTAGCCAATCATGGCCTTTGTTTGACAAAAACTCTTATGATCAATCTTGGATCCCGAGACTACTACACACTTTAAAGATGGATGGTGGATGATGGTGGTATTGTGGTGGTGGAGCGGTGGCAGGTGTGAGAGAAGTGGTTTACTAAGGGATGGATTGCAATTGAACCAAGCACCCCTATTTATAATTGGAAACAAACAGTTTACATGGGCCCATGCCCCCTTTCTTCTTTGTCTTCATTTAATGAGTTGTGTCACTCCGTATGCTTGCACGGCCCCATGGCCATTGTATTTGTTGTACTATCCAATATTTGCATATATGGGAGTTAACCACGGCCCGTGTCTCTCGATTGCTTCTGTTTGTCTTTTTCTTTTTGGAATCTTGAGTGGGGCACGACCCCATGCCTCGGTGGCACAACCCCGTGCTTGTCTTCTGATTTGTTGTTTTTGGTCTTAGGGTGAAACTCAGAGGGTCGGTATGATGTATCAACTTCTCTTCTTTTGTATTTATGCTGGTTTTTGCTGTTAATTTGTTCCCTTTGTACATTTAAACTCTTTTAATCCTGAAAATCAAAAGTATACACACTTTTTCCAACATTAGTACTAAAAGGGTTGATTTTATACCTTATTTGATATAATTTATATGTTGCATTTAGTGCATATCAATGTTCAAAATTAACAAGTGAGTAAATTACAAAAAAAAAAGTCCTTTATGTTTACACTAGATTGCAAAGGATGTTCTTTCCCTTCAAAAAGTACAAAAAACATACTTTATGTTTCCAAACCCTTGCATGTTATGTCCTTTAGCCTTGACTCAGTTAGTTTTCATAGTAAAATCTGACCAGGTGGACCCACATGAGGGTATTTTGGTCATTCTACCCTAAATACTAAATAAATATTCATAAAACCCTATATCCCTCTCTCTCAAAACCACTCTTTCTTCTTTAACTCTCTCTCTCTCTACAATTTGGGGCAACCACCGCCCATAGCACCACCACTGCCATAGTATCACCGCCATCGCATCACCACCGCCCATAGCATCTCCACCGTCGCAGCACCTCGCCATAGCACTACAACATCACCACTACTACAGTGATCGCTGACGTCTATCCTTCTCCCCTATCTAACAAACCTTGAATGAAACCCTAAAAGTCGTCGTTGTCGTTCGTTCCACAGATCCGTCGTCGTCGTTCGTTCCACATATCTAGATCCAAAGCTACAGTAATCCAGAAACCCTAACAAGTCATCGCCGAAAAACAGTGGGGACATTGTATTTGGTAAGGTGATGGTTATGGGTGTTTGTGGAAGACGGAGTTTAAGGGTTATGGTTTGCAGTGGTGTGTTGTGGTTGTGGGGGCAAATGTTGGTGATGGGTTTGAGTGGCAATGACAAGATGTGTGGGGTGGGTGTCACACCCCGATTTCCACGTGTCTCACCGGTGGGCCCGGTGGGGGATTACCGTGACGATGTTGGCAACAATATAGTCAAACCACACAATTATATAATGCACAGCGGAAGCATAAGATAAATATATAAATTTCAACCTCTGATCGTAATATCAAAATGTATTACAGGGGTTGGATATATCCACAGTGGATCGTAAATAGATATAAAGTATTGTTCCATCAGATACTGCAATCAAGCTTGCGAGACTTATCCCGACGCTAGGGAGCTAATACCAGCCAATTACGTTTAGGTACCTGCACTTAATCCTTTTGGGGAAAATACGTCAGTTTACACTGGTAAATACATTCAACTGACACATTTGAAAATGTTTATTAAAATTGATTTGAATGCACAAGGCACAAACTCTTTTATAACTTGGGAAAATTCATAATGATCTTGTGAACGTTTTACATGTTCTTTTATGCGTTCAGTAGCCCGGGTCGTGCCGGGTTAAAGATTTATAGACACACCACGTTTGCGTAAAACCGTAGTATAAAAACCAACGGCTACGTCTTTTAATTCTAATGTCGACACTTTATACCGGGTGTACGCCTACACCGGGATGTCGATGGTCGTGGCCATTTCGTAAAATGATGCCAAGGATATCCGGGACAACGGTCATTAAACCCCCCAAAGGCTTATAAGCAACAAAACTGTTTAAATGAGCCGATCATATTTAATCAATTAACCACCTAAGCGATGGAATTATATAATGCTCAATCAAGCGGTACTAATATACCGTAACCCAAGCCCATATAGGGGAAATAAGTTAAAGTATTTACCTTTGCAAGTATAAATCCTTAATTTAGATCAAGTCACCGATAGCTTTTACTGGGGCTCCTAATCTGGAACGAAGGTTTTAATTAACCTCTTAGAATCCTAACGGTCCTTATATTAGCCGTAGCTTAAACCGGTTGATTCCGATATATAGATATGGTTAATTCGCACGAAAAGGCGAAAACCGTGAATGGAGTATGATTTGGACCCAACAAGTTCAGTGACTTGTTTTATATGGGTTTATAGTTCATACTCTCGATTTTGGGGTTCAAATAATATAATTTGACCCATATCGGCTATTGCACGAAAACTAGTTCCATGGGCCGTACCGTGTGCGCAAATAGGCGAAACGGTTAACCATAAGTGTCCTACGCTTATTTCCTAAGTCAATATGCCCTAAAAGTATTTTGGTATCAGTAGGATACCTTCCATAATGCCCGTAACGAGTTTAAGTTAATATTATGCCCCGTAGGGGCTTTTCGGTCATTTTAAAGACTTTAAAAGGACTTTTCGAGTTCTACGGGAAATCTGAGTTTCCCGAACAGCTTATAAAGCTTAAAATACTTTATTTATTATTTAAAACCAGTAGCAACTGGAATCGGGTCAAAAGACCTTGTAGAACTCCCGTTTTGGCCAAAAAGGGCATATTCGGTATTTACCGAACCGTAGCCATAACCGCAGGTTATGAGCAAGGTAAAAATTATTAAAAATCTTTAAAATTCCCAAAATATTATTTTACCACAGTGGGTAAAAGTTTTGGTGACGAAAACTTGGGTTAGATGGGCGTTATGCTAATTGCGCCGTTAATTACAAAACTTTCTTAAAAGTGCGCCTTTTAGCATAACTCTCATTCTAGGCCTCGGATTGACGTGAAACTTTAAGGACATGCTTATAATTTAATAAGCATGGTTTTGGTCCGTTCACGTGTCCGAAACACTCGTTTTAATTTTAAAAGGCCGTTACGGTCAACTTTTAGGCGAATGACGGAATTGCGCAAAAGACTCGGATAACTCATGAACCGACCACAGAGGTTTATACCCACATGTGACCTGGTCCTAAGAGAGTTCTAAGGTATATTTATACCTCACTAAAACGGGTCAGAACTGAAGTCAAAGCAAAAGTCAAACTTATGCGACTTTCGGCTCCGAACCGGTTCAATATAGTAAATGATCGATTCAAACGAGCGCAAACAGGTTTATATACTTATTATCATGTTTTATGATTGTCAAAACAGGTTCCATAACATATACATTACAGATTATGCATAAATCGCTAAAATAGCTTTCTGTTGACTTTCTAACCGCACGTTTGACTCGACATTTGACATAGTTAGAGTGGTGATCAGGGGGAACCATTTTAGAGGTTTATTACCCACGTAAATACCAACTCATAACCACTTTTGATTCGTCATAAGACTGAACCATTACTGATTTATTGTAAAGTCAAACCGTAGTTACGACGGTTTGGTTCTTAGCCATTTACTAAGGAAATGTGAAACCACAAAGGTTGAATTACTTACAGAAGCTTAAGAGAAGACTTAAGAACACAGAGGAATGCTTTAGAGCTCTTGGAATGATCAGATGAGTGAGTTTTGAGTGTGGTGAACTTATGTTCACAACCTTGCTATTTATAGCCAATGTTAAGGTCCAAGATCATCACAACTCAGCCTACACTGATCATGGATGATGGGCATATGTCCCCTAAGGTGTATGGGTCAAATGTAGGGTGCCCATGCCTCATTTATTGGCTCATGATCGTTCAAATGCTCCAAAGGCCAAGTAGTTACAACAATTCTGCATCTGGGCGTCTAATGCGGCCCGCATGGAGGTTCCATGCGTTTACAATGCGGGCCGCCTGGGATTAAAAGATCAGACGCGTAATTGAGGAGGCTCGCGGCCCGCCTCAACTTAACCCAATATGCAACGCGGGCCGCGTGGGGTTAAGATTTCAGAAATTTTAAATCTTTTGTCATGATTACGAAATCCAGGTAATTAATAACGAAATCTTTCGTAATGATTTACCTGACCTTTCGGGTTTGAAGGGGTAACTTTGCGGTTTGGCCCTCGGTTATTTACCGATAGGGGCCTCGTGTTATTTACCCGCGCTATTAAGTCCCCGATTTATTTATTAATTATATTGGAAAGCCTTAACTTTCACTGTTGACGCTTTTAACCCTTCTTCTACGAATTCGATCGTAACTTTCTCGTTTCATATCGAAACTTCGCGAAATTCATATATATTATTTTAGTGAGGGTATAATACCGTTACAAAGTCTTTGGAACGTTAAAGGGTCACTCAGATGTATTATTAAACATGTTGACACAGTTAACCCCTGTAGTTTGTAATCTCTCACTTTCTTCCGCGTTTTGTTTTTTTTGTACGATCTATAATTTATTCGTTTGAAGGTTTAAGCATTATTTCGGGATACTATACAGTATATTTACCCTTGTTGACATTTTATAACCCTCGAATTTATATACTTTCAAGGTTTATCAAAATTAGTCCTTTATTTATTATAGATGCCACGTGTAAACAAATGACACGTGTCAACACATCATTGGACACAAAAATTCGAGGTGTTACAGTGGGGTGTGTAGAGGTGGTAGTAGGTGGGTGGTGGGTGGTGGTTAGGACATATGTTGGTGGCTGGTTTGATTGGTGGTGTGGAGTTAGTGGTAGGTGGGTGGTGGTGGGTTTGAGTGGCGGTGACAGGTGGTTTGGGGTGTGTAGAGGTAGTGGAAGGTGGGTGGGTGGTGGTGATCCGGTAGTTAGAGAGAGAGAGAGAGTGTGTGTGTGTATATATATATAATTTTTAAAACAATTTATTTATTTTATAATTATTTATTGAGTAAATTACAAGTTTTGTCATATATGTATACATCAAATTGCAGGCGCTATCCTTTTGGCCAAAAGTTTACAGGCGGTGTGTCCTTGACCTTTCAAAATCTTGCACGTTTTGTCCTTTAGGCCAAATCTGGTTAGAAATCTCAGTTAATTATTGCACATGAGGGCACAATGGTCTTTCTATCTCTTAACTTTTTCATTTATAATCCTCACCAACACCTCACCAACCCTCAATTCATCATCTTTGCCATCAAATTAGGGTTTGGAAGAAGAGTAAAATCAAGGATACGACGATGAGGAAGAAAATATAACTCAAGAGGATGCCTGGGCTAGGGGGCATTAACATGAAAATAAAGCTACCACTACACAGTTAAGTAACTCCCCATTAGCCACTAAAGTTGAACGGGTCCATAGGTACCAGAATGATGATCTGGAGCTGCTCCAAATACAGGCCCAGTTCCTCTCAAGTCACATACTTCGTTCAGTGAGAATGTGAGTCGAATTGTATCACTATTTCCGGGCCGGTAAAATGACTTGTCAGAATGAGGGAAACTGTTGGGCGAATAAAACACAGTTTTCCTAACTCGCTTCTTCTGCAGGTACCCAATGGTGTGCCAAGAAACGAGAAGTTCCAAAACTTGCTGACCAGCTTCGAGTACCCAACACCAACGGTGTGCGATAACTGAGTGGGGTTGCACATCTATCTACCAATCCTTAGTGAGAGGAAGTGGCGCAGCCGGTGCCCGGTGTGGAACTAACAGCCCCTAGCCGTTTGGACATCGAAACATGAAGGTACGCCCCTAAACACCAATTAACAATCTCAGTTTGACCGTTGGTTTGGGGGTAGTAACAACAGGGCCGGATCTCGATATCTGCAGACTCGTCAAATAGGGTTGAGAATTGAGGGTTAGTGAGGGTTATAAATGAAAGGGTTGAGAGATAAAAAGACCATTGTGCCCTCATGTGCATTGCACATGATAAAAATTAACTGAGATTTCTGACCAGATTTGGCCTAAAGGACAAAACGTGCAAGATTTTGTAAGGTTAATGACACCGCTTGTAAACTTTTGGCCAAAAGGACAGCGTCTGCAATTTGATGTAAACATAAAGGACAAAACTTGTAATTTACTCTTATTTATTTTAGCATTGTAAAATGACCAAAATACCCTCATCTGGGGTCCACGTGATTAGATTTAACCATGAAAACTAAACGAGTTAGGGTTAACAAACATAACGTGCAAGAGTGTGTAAACATAAAGTACGTTTTTGAAGATAAATGACATATTTTACAATCTAGTGTAATATTTTATAATTTACTCTTACAAATTAGAGTAACTTTAATATAAAAAATGATAGATAATTTGTAAGGAAAAAAAGTAGATTTGTTTTTTATGGTATTGTTTGTTCAGTATAAAGATAAGTATAACCAATATATATTATCCACTATATAAATAATCAACTTATTTGTGCATCATAACTTGTACTTTGAGCTTAGGGAGTGCTTCAAAAAAAAAACTTTAATTTTCACTTTTAACCCAAACATTTCATATTTTACATTTTAACCTTTTTTCATTTTTTACTTTTAACCCAAAATTTTCCATCTTTTATAATTTAACACAACACTTTATTATTTACAACTTTCGTATCCCATACTTTTTATCTTTCGCAAGTTTTTCGTTTAACATTTCGTTCTAATTTTTGTGAGTTAACATGTCGTAGCGTGCATGTGAGGTTCAACGTTTTTGCTTGATTTTTTTCATATTTGACAGACTCGTCGCAATGCGTCCATTTTTCCCTTTTTGAAAAGTTCGCCGCAACGGGCGGGTCGTAGATCGACTAAGTTATTATTTTCTACGTTTTATGTTTCTGGTTAACTTCTTCGTATTAAGACACTGTAGCGGGTGTGTGTGGTTCAACGATTTTAGTCAGCTTTTCGTTCAGTGTAATTTTTACCATTTTCTCTATTTTATTTTTACGATGTTGAGAGTCGATGTGATTGTGGCATTGGTGCTACTTGGCACGGTTTTACGAACGTTTTTAACCTCTTAAATTTTTTACTAATTTTTTGTTTCGGTTTACCCCTATACTTCCTTTACTTAAAAACTATTTATTACGTGCATATTTTATGTACGGGTATGTGTAAATATGATTTCTTCTACATTCCGACGTAAACTTTTTTATAGACGAGTCAGGTCAGATCTAATACGTTTTCGTTTAAAGAAACCATTTTTACGTGCATATTTCTATGTACGTTTTCGTATAAATTCAAGTTGTTCTACGTTTCGACGTAAACTTTTTTGGAATATGATTCAGGTCAAATATAATATGTTTTCGTGTTTATTTTATGTACGTTTCGTAAAGTTTGTTTCGAACCGAGTGGAGTCAAATTATGGTTTCTTTTTCTCCTCTTTTTTCGAAAGCTCTAATTAATCCCTTTCGATTACATGTGCATATTTTCCTTCATACCCGTTACGTTTTCTTTGTATAAGTTGGGTCACATATAATACGTTATGATTGTCCGATATGAATTCCATTTACTTTATGTTTGATCCAATCACAATGCTTATACAGGTTACACTGAGTTCAACTGGATACGTCGAAATGTGTGTCTTCATATGGTTAATGCATCATATAACGTTTGGACTAATTCATTCAATGTTTACGATGTACCCGCGCCGCAACGCGGGCGGGTCTTAACCCTAGTTATTATTTATTTTGCAATTGCAATCAGTTGATCAAAATAAAAGAAAATTGCATTCAAATATGCTAACATATTTTGCTAGAACAATACACTGATTTTGCATAACTAAAATAAAAATGTTTTACTTATTTTAACCACATTAAATACAACATACCCGATTTGAAAAATCAAAATGAGTCGGTTTACGACTCGATTCGTGCAAGATTTTGTCACTCACAATAATAAATAAATATATATATATTATTTTTAACACCATAAATTAGACAGCGAAATCGAACTGCCAAAAGGGGGATACCCACTTTATCATATCATCAACAACAAACAACAACAACAACGAACGGATCCAAAATCGACGATAACAGAAAAAAAAAAAAACCCTAACCCTAACCCTACCCTTTGCCCCCAAATTTCATCTCCAAATCAACCGATCCTACAAACCTTCCTGCACAAGATTCCTCTATACCATAGCGTTACGGCTTTCTTAATTTAGGGTTAGGGTTAGGTTTAGGTTTTTGCTCCAATGGACGGTTGCATGTACGGCGGCGCTCTGGCGGCATGAGCACCGGACAATGTCACCGGCGCCGGAAGATGATGGGTAGAAGTGCCAACGGAGGTTGCGGCACTGAGGAGAAACATTGTCCGGTTAATACTTCTAGGGTTCCGAACAAGTCTTCGTTAGAAGATATAGATACAAATATAGATATAGATACAGGTATAGGTAAAGAGAATAAGTTTCTACTGGAAGACGCACCACTGGCTCGGACTGTTGGTGTAGGTGTGGATTTGTATTCACAGGCTTGTAAGGCGCTTGCCGTTGTATCGCCTTTTGACGTGGAGGATGGGCAGGGTAAGAGTTCGAGTTCGACTTCGGGTGTTGTTACTACGCTTCCCGCTGGTTTGGCGAGTTGCTTGACTAAGCATGTGGACAGTAGGAAGCGGCATAAGAAGACGCATTTGACGGATACGAAGAAGAATAATAAGGTGTCTTCGAGACAGGAGAAGGGTAAGGGGAGTAGCATTTGGGTTGAGACCGAGGGCTATTTTAGGGAGTTGAGTGTGGAGGATGTTGAGAGGTTGAATGGGACTTCTTATTTTAGAGGTAATGCGGTCTTTACGATTCCGTTTATTGGACATAGTGCGAGTGAAATAAACAATCATGGTGGTGCTGTTGTTGCGGGTGGGGAGCAGCATGATGTTAACCAGTTTATGGAAGTAGACGGTGTAGGTGGTAATGATAGTACACAAAAACAAGAAGAAGAGAATACTGCTGTTTTGTTACCGCAATCCTCTAGCGGGGTAGAATGGCTTTTAGGTTCTAGAAGTAAGATATATTTGACGTCTGAGCGGCCTTCTAAGAAACGTAAACTCGTGGGTGGGGAAGCGGGTTTGGAGAAGCTTTTTGTTGCTCGGCCGGTTAAAGACCAGGAGCCATCAACATGCTGTCATTATTGCAGTCTCGGGGACACGGGCAATCAGTTGAATAGATTGATTGTTTGCAAATCTTGCGGTGTGGCGGTGCATCAGAGATGTTATGGTGTGCAGCAAGATGATGGCGATGGTTGTTGGGAATGTTCTTGGTGTAGGCTGAAGAGGGATGAAGATGAAATCACTAATGGCCGTTGTCTGCTTTGCTCGCAGCAGGGTGGTGCTTTAAAGCCGGTAAGGAAGAGGGGTAATGATGAAGGAGGCATCGTTGAGTTTGCACACTTGTTTTGTTGTCAGTGGATGGCTGAGGTCTACATAGAGGACACAAAAAGCATGGAACCGATTATGAACATTGAGGGCATTAAGGACGTGCAGAAGAAGTTAGTATGCTGTCTGTGCAAGGTGAAATGTGGTGCATGTGTCCGTTGCAGTTACGGTATGTTGTCATATCCGTTCAGTCTTTCTTTTTGAATGGTGAAGTTGCACATCATATATATTGCTGTTATGCATTCATAATTCAAGTATATAACCAATATGCATGATTCTTGTATCAACAAGACTGTAAGTTAGTACTATATTCAAACAAATGTCTTATACTGTGTTTCTACTTTTTATGTGTAGAGTTTACCTGTATGTTTTGATTAAACGAAAGGAATAATACATGCCTGTCTCATCTTTTGTGTTTAGATTTAGACTACTAGAAAGTAGAAACTAGTCATTCTTTATAGTTGGTTGGAAGTATTGCAGATGATCTTTTGTATTCTTAACATAGTAGTCAGTAGATGATCCTTGTTTAATGGATTGTTCTCACATTAGTGATACCAGCCTCTTGATGCAGTAGTGTGTGAGGAGGAGCTAAAACGTCTTGTTCGTTTTTTGCATCTTTAGTTATGGGATATGGTATTTTAAAGGGTAATAGAGAGGAATGGTGAAAGATGAGATGAAACCAAACCATGGTCAGACTATATACATCCAAATTTCTTTGTTGTTTTATTACATTCTTTTCACCCTGTTGCATGTTTTGTTGGTTATAAATAAGCTAACATCATCCCAACATCTTGGCAATCTTTAAACTTCTATGGTGCGTAATCTTTTATTGTGTAATAAAGAGTAAAGGTCTAAAGGATTTATCTTATCAGTGCTTTTAGACAGGCAAGGATTCTTGCCGTCGTGAAAAAAATATATCTTTATCATCTCGACGCCTCAAGATTAAGATTTAATATCATTGAATAAACAAAGGCATTGGAAATAGCAATATAAGCATGTCAACTCTTTAAAAAAGTAGATGTAAATTGAAAGTACTGGCCTGATAGAAACATATATTGTTTGAGGCGGTTGTTTTCTTGTTACTTTTGACTAACGAGTCTCCGTTTAAGTTCCTTGTTTGTGAGATTAAGCCAGCCAATTGATAAGGCAAGTGGACTTGTAGTTGACCGGAAATGCACAAATTATTCTGGCCAAACATTTTTATAGAGATCACAGTTTTTTTATCATTTCTCCTATAAATAGAAGTTTTGTATACTGCTGGTACATCTCTTAACAATGTGGTAGACCCTCCAGTTCGTTTTAAGCAACTATAGGGATACCATGTTTACGAAATTCAACTTCTATTTACTTTTAGAACATATTGTGGAATCATTGACTCTAGTTACCAGATGGATCTCTATCATTTGTCAAATATCAGCTGTCTAAGTTAGTGTAGTTTGGATTGTTGAATGCTGTGAAGAATACATATTTCTGTTCTTTTTCTCTTTTGTGCTGTGCTTAAAATATGATATATAACTTACGCTATTCAGCCTTCTTACCAGTATCATGTGGGGAATATTAAGATTTGCATGCTGAAAGAAAGTGACAGTATTATTAAGCCCTCACACGAGTACACAAAACACCATGCTATTTTGTGGTTTTGGTCATGTCTATGCGGCCCACAATGACTAAGTTGGATACTATTTATCTATCATGTTCGACATAGCATGTTAGCTGACCTTGTTAATCAGTGAATTGGCAGTTTTCGTTAGATTCTTTTTTTATTCCGTTGTCTTACTTCATTTATCACCCCCAGTGTCATGTCGTTTCTTGTGGAATTAATGGATGAGTTATCTATGCAGCATATCATGGGTGGTGAAAGCAAATATTATTGTATCAATAACTTCAAAATGCTTGTATGTGTTATCTTTTGTACAAAATAAATACTACAGTTTTAAGAAGTGGTGGAAATTTATACATCTTGCATGCATACGGGGTAGAACAGTCGTATTCTTGGCATTGTTAATTCCTAGACTAAGCACAAACAGTTTTTGCTATTGCTTCATGCTGTTTACTGCATCAAGAGAAAAGATGTTCTGCTTCTTATGAAGCTAATCATTAAAGTTGCTGTAATCCGGATTCACATTAGTATGTTTTTCTTATGTGTAGTGGCGAGCGCTTTACAGCTTTACCCTATTTACTAGTTTCTGTTTTTTTCTATTATTAATTATGGGGGTAAATGTATTTAATAGTACTTGGTTGGTTGGATTTTTTTTTGCTATTCTGATATCTTTTTTGGGCCTTTTGGCCTTCTTCACACCATCAATCACTGTGTGTACTATTGAGTTTTCTTGATACTTGCGTAGGATCCTGTCGAACTTCTTTTCATCCCGTGTGTGCAAGGGAAGCAAGACACAGGATGGAAATTTGGGGAAAATTCGGATGCGATGATGTAAGCTCATTTTGTTCATTATGCACTGGATCTACTAGTCACAGTTAGCTATTAAGTTCTCTCATAAGTAGCTTTCTTATTAACGTAGGTTGAGTTGCGAGCTTTTTGCTCAAAGCATTCTGAAGCCCAAAAAGAAGGCAGTGCATCTATTGAAGATGGGGTGCTGGGTACCAAGTCAAACCTTAAAAGTCAAACAGATTGCATTGATGGGGCAGAGGTCAAAGGCAGCAGCACTGCTGAAGATGCTAAAGTGTCTGGTTCGAATAATGTCACTCTCATGCTAAAGAAGGTACACTAATTGTTATTGAAACATGTTATTAAAAAGTTTGTATGTAACAACTTTACTCTTTATCTGTTGGTCTGTAGCTGATTGATCGAGGAAATGTCAATTTGAATGATCTGGCCTCAGAGATTAGCATTTCTGCTAATTCGTTGGCATCAAACCTCGCTGTAATGCTTTGTTTGACGGGCTTTATTTTGTAGCAATATTGTTTGACAAACTATTTTATCGAAGTTGCTTTCTTACAGGATGACTGCTTACCTCCTGAATTGCATGGAAAAGTGGTTAAATGGCTTATAAATAACGCTCATGGTGGTGGTTTGCAGAAAAGTTTGAAGCTTAAAGTTAAGTCTACCAAGGCTGAGAAAGAATCGGGTGGTGAAAATGCTATCGTTAGAGCATCAGACAACAACAATGCTGGGGGTTCTCCTGTTAAGTTGGCTCCATCTCGTAAGAAAACCAAAGGCAATATTAGGGTTCTGAAGGATAACGGTCTTGTATTGTCTCTTAAGAGGAGTTCCGCAGACGATGGAGTTGTCTTGGATGAGAATAACAATGGCGGGAATCTTCCCAGACAGGAGTCTTCTCCTGATTCAAAGGAAAAGGTTATTTTTAAGCTCTGAAGCCAACAACTTTTTTGTTATAATTGTAGAGATTAAAATAGATGATACGCTAATTGATTTAGTTAGCATATTTCTTTCTAGAAGTCTTGATGTAATAATTCCCGTAACATTGGTCTTTTTTTATGCTTCTAGATCATAGTTGTCAATAGTGAGCATGCATAGCGATCACTATAACACGCGATTAGGGTTGTAGCGATAGATAGCGATAATAGCACAATTTTTTTTCAATATAAATAGCAATTATAAAATAGCTGGATTTTAGGTTTTTGTTAAATATACATGTAAAATAGCATATATACCAGGGTATTTTGATATAATACACATAATTTTTTTTCTAGTGTATCACTATTTATAAAATAGCCGCCCGCTATTTATCGCTATCCGCTATGTAGCATATAGGTACCTTATTGCGATATTTGTATTGTCGCTATTCGCCATTAACAGAAGTCCTTTTAAAAAAACGCAACATCCAAATAATTTTAAATTTTGTTTCTGCAGATATCTCCCGAATCTTGTCCAGCTTCCGATCGATTGCCAGACAACACTGCTGACCATAAAGGTGCAGTTTCCGAAAATGGCTGTGGTCAAGTGGACGGGGGTACCGACTCTAGTTGTGACACCAGGGTAAAATCCAATCTGGCAAGCCATGATTGTTCAATTGCGATAAATGACAGCTCTGTTCTTATGTAAGTTCTGGAATTTCATTCTGTGTAACTCACTAATTATCAAGTATAAGAAGGGGTTGTTTGGGGAATTTTTATTTTGCGTTGTATGCATGTGATTATATGGTTCTGCATGAATACCAACGTCTAGATATCTGGTAATGCAGTAGAACAGAAGCTTCTCCTGGTTCTTATATCCACCCGCTTATATGTTTGCATAATCAAGTTTCTTCTAAGATGAAAGCTGATGAGGACGATGGTAAGATCTTGCCTCATACATATATCTTACAGTTGTTCTATAATGATGTCATTTGATGAAGCCATCATTCTTAGGTCCTGAAGTTGGTTACAATCACCCAAATCAAAATTCAGCTTCTATTGAGTCGAGTTGTGAGTTGGAAAAAACTAAGCGGATGAGCATCGTAAGTATGTCTCCAGTTGATGAAGTAGAAGGAGAACTCGTGTATTATCAGCACCAGCTACTTTGCAATGCCGCTGCGCGAAAGCACATAAGTGGTACATGTTCTTAGAATTGAAATCTATTTTCTTATATTGCTGACTAGTCTATTGGCTTATGTTTGTGTGGTACATGCAGATGTTCTGATTTCTAAAGTCACAAAGTGTCTTCCACAAGAGATTGAGTCTGTTAGAAGACATAGCTGGGATGCTGTGTTGGTGAGCCAGTATCTTTCTGACCTTAGAGAAGTGAGAAAACAGGGCCGAAAAGAGAGACGACATAAAGAAGCTCAAGCCGTGCTAGCTGCTGCAACTGCCGCTGCAGCCGCTTCGTCTCGGCTGTCATCTTTAAGGAAAGATACAGTTGACGAGTCTCCTCATCAAGAGGTAGTTGACATTTTATTCATTTTGATAAGTAATAGTTTGACTATAGTAGTTATGTAGTTGGTTTTTATTATTATCTTGTTTTCAGAATACTTTGAAAATAAAAGCTTTCGGTGGGAGATCTGCACTTCAAGCTCAACAAGTCCCTCAAGCAAAGGAAACACATCCCAAGTTGTCTGTAACTTGGACTTCACCCGAAATGAACTTTAACGCTTCATCATCTACTTTGGAGAACAAAGTTCATTCTAGGGTTTGTGACGTTTGTAGAAGGGCGGAGACGATTTTGAACCCTATTATCGTGTGTTCTAGTTGCAAGGTTTAACCAATAATGCTTAAAATGAAAACTATCTTCATCTCTTTTCCCTTTTGACCTCTGTGAAGAACTAATGTAATACTGTTAATACTATCTGTTGACAGGTGGCAGTCCACATTGATTGTTATCGAAGTGTCAAAGATTCCACAGGTCCATGGTTTTGTGAGTTGTGTGAAGATCTATTGTCTTCCAGGAGCAGGGGAACCCCGTCTCGTGTAGGGGAATGTGGCTTATGCGGTGGCACTACTGGTGCTTTTAGGAAGTCAACTGATGGTCAATGGGTCCACGCCTTCTGTGCTGAAGTATATTTGTTTTTTTCTTTTTGCTATCTCCCGTGTTGACTTTTTTCCAACTCTTACATGTGCTATCGTTTTATGTATTGTAATCTGAGTGAACTTTTTTCCGACTCTTTATGATGTAGTGGGTTCTAGAATCAACATTCAGAAGGGGGCAAGTGAAAGCTATTGAGGGCATGGTACGTGTGTAATATCCGCTTCACTTTTTCACTTTATATTGATCACTTTTTTCAATTTATATTAATCACAATCATGTCATGTCGCATTGGCAGGAGGCTATCTCCAAGGGGAATGACATATGTCTTGTTTGCAGCCGCAAAGAGGGTGTTTGTATAAAGGTGAGGTTAATACTAGTTTCTTGTATATCTCAGCTTACGTTTATTTTTTTAATTTTTGCTTGATAAAAAATGTTGTAAATGTTGTTTGCAGTGCAATTATGGTCACTGTCAAAGTACATTTCATCCTACTTGCGGTAGTAGTGTTGGCTTTTATATGAACGTGAGGACTATCGGTGGAAAGATACAACACAAGGCTTACTGCGAGAAACATAGCCTGGTGGAAAGAACAAAGGTTTATGTTTTTTCCCTACTATAATTATTGTCTTTATCGTAATAAAACATCTCTAGTTTCTAATAAATGTATTTTTTATATGCTAGGCTGAGACTCAGAAACACGGTGCTGAGGAATGGAATTCTCTGAAAAAAGTTAGGGTGAGTTACAGTGTCGTCTATGAGTTGGTTCTATATGTTCATTTGTTCTAAAATTTCTGTAAGAAAGTTCGAGAGTAACGTTTTAGAATGATTAGCGTATATAATGATCTTATATCTGCGTGCAGGTTGAATTGGAGAGATTACGCCTTATCTGTGAAAGAATAATAAGACGGGAGAAATTGAAGGTATGCAATTAGCGCATCAAAATCCGACTTCCATTTTTTTTTTTTGCACGAATAATGAGATTAGATTATGGTTGCATTGTTGCAGCGTGAGCTGATACTTTGTTCACATGACATGCTCCGTTGTAATAGAGAATCAATATCTTCATCAATGCGTGTTTGTACCACTTTCGTATCACCTGATGTTAGTTCAGAATCCGCAACTACATCCTTAAGAGGCGGTTACACAAACAGTTACAACTCTCGCAGTGAAACCATTCACAGATCAGATGACGTCACAATCGATAGCACGGTTGCCGGTAAGCGCCGCGTTAAGTTTCCAATGCCAACGACAATGGACAATGACCAAAAAACCGACGACAGCTCAACCTCTCAAATCTTCACTCAAACTCCTACAGTTAGACCACAACTTGCGGGAAAACAAATTCCACAAAGACCATCTGCCGTTTCTCGTTCTGCATCTGATGACGTCGGCAAGTTCTTCCGGCATGGAAAGGTAATTTTTTGGTTATTAAATACGTATAATGAATACGGATTACTATAATCAGGTTATTAAACGAATTATAACCAAATCGTCCGCTTCTCAATTGATTCGGTTAATCCGGTTCTGTTTTTCTGGTTAAAGCGGTTATGGTTGGGTTATCTGGATTTTGTGCTCACTCTTAGTTGCCAACATTTGCATGACAGCATGCGGAAACATTTGAGAAAGAGGTGGTGATGACATCAGATCAAGCGTCTATGAGAAATCAACGGTTGCCGAAAGGATTTGTTTATGTTCCTATTCGTTGCCTCTCAAACGAGGAGGAAACCATTGCTGCCGCTGCTGCTGCCGCCGCTGAAGAAAATTCAGGACAGGATGAATAAATATTTGTGTCAGTCACTACCCGACATAGTGACGTACCCATGGCAGCACGTGGGAAGTGTAGCGTATTCATCACCGGGTGGGATAACGCGAGTAATTTGTGCTTGTTTCTAATGGTGTTGTATATTGATTGGGAGAAAAAAGGTAGAGAAAGCTGTACAGTGGTATCAAAAAATGGGTTTTGCTTTTGTTGATTTGTTGTAGTACTAGATTTATTTTACTTCAATTTGTTTAGATGTAATCTTATAGAAAGACATTTGCAGCGGGTTGTAAAGTTGTGTACATAGAACTTACAGCTTCAAGAAGCAATTGCACAACACAACATTTTAGTTATATGTACAAGTCTCGGGGGGTTACTTGCCTTGCGAGAATCGGGTCTGTTTCTTAAAGGAAGGCTGACGTTTCAGTTAAGACGTCGACACCTGCAACGTGTACACAGGATGCTGATCTGTTTGCTAGGTAATATCAGAACTCTTGTCAACAAGTTGATGACAACAAAAGCCAAACGAAAACGTGAACAAACTGTTCCTCATCTTGCCAGTACATGCAATTAGTGAGTTTTATGAGGTATTACAAGTTCACAACTGCCCGAATAATCAACTCATTGTTCTTTTGTCTTGATGCACTTTTTTAGTTCTTTTTAATAAAACCTTTTAGTTTATAAAGGACTTATTTATATGCCTTATACATAGTTATTTAAAGTTATATTAAGGTTGATTTAAAATTTTATATAAACATCATGCATCCTTAAATTGATATATCTTGAATCCAGACTAATGTTAGTGACTTAATATTTCAAGTTTGGCTTGATGAATTTGCTTACATATGCCATAGTTGTTGATTCATCTATTGAGAGTGGTTACTCTATTGTTTGTAATGTTTAACAAGTAGAAGTCGTTTGCTATTCACACACTTGTCATCCATTAGATTTTGCATGACACGCATGGTGGATGATGTAACAAATGTCTACTCATTTAGTTTATCAAGTGGCATGTGTCTTGATTCGCCTCCTCAAATTGTCTCCTACTAATACTTGACATTGTACTCTGAATAATAATTCAGTTCCCCTTTCGAATGAGATGAACAGTAACTATCGAGGTTATAGATGTTATAACCGAAGCCAAAAAACATGTAATGATATACAAGACATCTTATTAATTATGACACGGATTCGCCGTTCCCTTTTCAACAGTAGTTATGGAGCCATAAGCAATGTTTTTTGGACCAGGCCGGAGGTCGACCGGTCGCCTTACAGGGTCAAAGTAGTTATGGAGCCATAAGCAATGTTTTTCGGACCGGGCCGGAGGTCGACCGGTCGCCTTACAGGGTCAAAGGTCGGACTGGTCTGACCGGATTTAAGACCCGGATTACGTCAGAAATTATACAAGTAATAAAATTAAATTTACACATGTACTAAGTAAAGAGTTTTCTCAATTGTCATATTTTTTAGAATGGACTGATTTCAAAAGGCCCAAAACTAATTACAAATACCTCGAGGCCACAATTCATATCTTCAAAGCCTCGTTCTTCCTTCTTTAATAAAAAACCTTAGCAACACTTGCACGCTGCAGTTGTGGCCGACGAGCGGAATTTTTCCATATGTTCACTCATCTATCCAAATTGATCTCCATTGGTCAAATGTCATTATTAGATCCATCATATCCACGGTGGAGGCACCGTCTTCCGGCCGGTGGACCATCATAACTTCTTAATCGGAAGACACAGGAGTTGGTGATGAGGTGGCTTGGCCAAATCAGTGATGGCTAGAACCTCCGGCGAAGCAACAACCGGTTCGACATGTCACCCGTTTTTCGGCCGAACTGCCGGCTGCCAGCCGAACCTCCGGTCGATTGCAATGAACCGGCCCGGCTTTTGCAAGGGATCCCGGTCGGACCGGCCGGTCCGGGTCTGAGAACATTGGCCATAAGGCTTTTTTTTTTTTTACCAATTACAACTAGAGGATCCGAATCATATAAAATTTTAGCAAATTTGGTGGTCATGGGTCAGCGGACCCTCTTGACCTCTCTATCCTGGAGGTATAGGTTCAAACTTGGGCAAAAGCAAAATATTTTAGGATCATTGGGGTAAAATAAAGTAGGAGCAACATTTGCCTTTCAAAAAAGAAAAAAAAAAGTCCCCTAATACGAATATTTAGATCCATAACTCATTACTATTACTCAGGGCCGTCTCCGAAAATACTAAAAAGATTTTGGGCCCTGAGCGAGATTAAAAAAACCGGGCCTGACCTAACCTTTTGCAGTAAATAAGGAAATAGCGAGAAACAAAGTAAGCCCACTGAACAGAAAAAACGCCTAGCACGTACACTCGAACCCAACACCTGAACTTTAGAAGGGGAGTCGGCAACCGGTTCAACTATGGTTGGTGCCGACATAGCCTTTAATTCACACTTATCTGCTTTACAAATACGATCTTGCTTGAACTTGTACAATTCTTTATTTGATCTAAAATATAATTATTAATTAAAAGCAATGATAAACAAAAAATAAGAAAACAAAAACATTGATACATGAGTTGTTATAGTTAATTCCTAATAAGAAAGACATAAGTGGAGTATAATCTGTTACAATTAATTCCTAATACACCAAGTTCATTAAATACACCAAGTTCATTGGAACTTCCATGAACAAACTAGACATTAATCTTAAAAAAAATATACAAAAGGGACTCGAACCGGCCACCATCTGGTAGGAAACAAGGGACCTTTCCACTAGGGTGTAATTATTTTTTGAAAGTGGCTTCATCTCTAATTATATTTATGGGTTCCCTCCAGATCTTTTATATTTATGCTCCTAAAAAACGTACGGGCCCTTCTACGTTTTTGGCCCTGAGCCGTCACCCACCCCGCACATGCTTATGGCCGGCCCTCCTATTACTATAAATGTATAATTTGGTTTTATGCTTAAGGACGTGAAAATTAAAAAAAAAAAAGAACATTTTTGTGATTTTCTTTTCATAAATAAAACCGTGTTTCTAGAATACTATTTATTGCACAATTCATCAACAGTCACATAAAGATCCAAACCCGGTATCTTTGATGTTTCCATGACCTCCAAGTCACATGACAACAACCTTACCACCGTTTCTCCAAGATTCGCCCCTCTAATTATCATATACTTGTATTAAAACAAAACTAACAAAAAAAAGAAACAATTCGACCAAGATGTCAACATATGTTTATCATACAGTTAGCATTAGTATTCTTAGAGGATGTACCTTTTTTATATCCTTTGAAATTGCTAAGAATAACAACCACCCACTAAAGATACAAAATATACATGTACAGGTGAAACCAAACAACATAGTAGTAGTCATATTTCCCTACATCAAGCATCCCTTACTTTAAGCATCACCTCGGTGTACGACACTTCATCCTCATTCTCCAAGGAAATGGAAGGACTGAATCTACGAACCAACATGGTGAAACACGGTACAAGTACTATGTACAATAGGCCAAGGATAAAAGGGGCCAAAACCAACCACCCCAACAACTGCACGTAACGCCAACAAGTTAAAAATCCAATTATGGTGGTGTTAGGACGCTGGGTTTTTTGTTAGCATGAGATTAAAGTGTTAATGATTTACATACCGCATGAATAATGCTTAGCAATATCTCCTTTGAAGCTTTGCCAGTCAATACCTTCTTTAAAGCATCAGCGGTTAAAGGAAAATGAGCTCCACCCGTAATAAACTCACCAAACCGTAGGAACACTATTATCAAACTGTATCCGTAAACAGACGTAAATCAGAAAACAAAACGACATGATGCGTTGATGTAAGAATCGCTGCTAAAGTTCATCATCTGTTCTGTTAAATTACAACGATTTATCTTTCTGGAAAGTTTTGATGTTAAAACATCTTACAACAATTTAATAAGTTATATAATTTCATTAAACCATCAAGCCGACATAAATGGAGCAGTATTCCTTTTACAAGATTTAGAACCTTAATTACTTCTATAACTTGAGTGTGCATGTTAACTTTTGAGCCGTTCAGGTTTACATAAAATACTTTTTTGGAAGACATTTAGCCCATAGTTGTTAATAGCGGCTATATAGCGACCGCTATAGCGCGCTATGTAGCGATGCGACGTAGTGTTGCTATATGGGTCATAGCGACAAATAGTGATGATAGCGATAGTTTTTTTTTTTTTTTTTTTTTTTTTTTTTTTTTTTATGTAAATAGCAATTAGATATAGCTATAAAATAGCTGGATTTATAGGTTTTTGTTAAATATACATGTAAAATAGCATATATACCAAAGTATTTTGATATAATATACATATAAAAATTTTCAAAAATTCTTTTTCTAGTGTATCACTATTTATAAAATAGCGGTCACTATATGTCGCTATTCGCTATGCAGCATATAGGTCCCTTGTCGCTATTTGTCGCTATTCGCTATTAACAACTATGATTTAGCCCATTGGACTCATTTTTATTTAAGCCATTTTTTTTAGTTTACATTTTTGCCACCTCTACTCAACATAGTCAATAGAGTCGAGAATCGTAAACTTGAACAATCCTACATTAAGGCAGCACAAAAGAAGAGAATAAAAGTAACGTGGTTTAGATATAATAAGATAAGTTGACCTCAGCTCTATTGGAGTAGCCATAAAATTGGCGAGCATGACGGTTGGAGCATTGACGGCAGTCCCAAGCATTGTTATAGCCAGCACACACAGGAAAAAAGTCACTCCTGTTTTCCGAAACAAAAAAACAGGTTAGTTTTCTTAAGTATAAATAAAAACTGCAATTAACTTATTTAGGGATAGATAAAAACTGCAAGTAATTTACCAACAATTGGGAACACTCCTAGAGTAATTCCAAGAGCTGCAGAGAGTGCCAACTCCTTAGGCTGTGCTCCCCTAAAACATACTCAATAATATCAGCAAAACCTTGTGCACTATCATTTTAAACTAAATACGCAAAAAAACATGCGTATTGTAAGTTTCGGGTTTACACATATGCGTTTTTAGGGGTACTTATTGTTTATAGACATCTGTGTTTTTGGGTGTCGTATTGTAAGTTTATAGTAGTAATACGCAAAAAAACATGGGTTAAAACACGTCTGAGAGGTTCGGGTTCTTGTAAAATTTCTGAATTCGACTCACGAACTGTGAACACTGCACGTTAACACACCCATATATATAACCGTTAGCAATATGACTTCAACTGAAAACATCCACAATATCAAAACGCACAAAAAATATGTTTTTTCATTCTTTTGTAAAACACAATTCTAAATGAAAGTTTCAACTGAAAACTGTTTTGTAATTTTCTTTGAGACATTTTGTCAAACACCTGGTGTGCAACTTTTTACCACTGATTTCTTAATAAACCCTGAAAGAAAAAATCCTGCCCAATTAGGGTTACAAAATAATCACTTCAACTACAAATTCACAAAACATCCACAATATTAAAATCATAAACAATCAATCAACAATATCCTACAACAAACAGATCACCAACACAACAAAAGAAAACCCTAAAGAAACAAGATCATATAATAATAATAATAATAATAATAATAATAATAATAATAATAATAATAATAATAATAATAATAATAATAATAATAATAATAACCTGCTGATGATTTCCACAAACGGCTCAACAACCTGCTTGGTAAACCAGGTACCAATTCCTCGTAATCCAGACCGTCTCGACAAATCCCCCATTGATTTACTTCAAACTTCTTATGATTATGATTGATTAATCAAATTTTACGAACGAACGCTTGTTTTTTTTTTTTTTAATCAAAACCTCCTTTAATTCTCCATCAACTACTGATTGACTAATGATTTGGTTGCGATGAAATTGGATTCATATTCAATGAATTCGGTTCAGAATCCAACAAGAAGAATTTATTTATTTATTAAACCTTTGTTGTTCGTAAAGTTGTTTGATTTGTTTGAATATTCTTTTTTGACATTTTAGGCTTCTCATTTTGTTGTGATCGAATCTACACGTCATAAGCAATTGGGCCATTTGGTATTTCACACCTAACATTCTTAAATCTATCATCGAATCGTATAGACTTATACGACCTTTATAAGGCTCATTACAATTCCCTAGGCTAGTCAAAGGTTGTTTTTTTTTTTTTTTTTTGGAAAGCAAACTTCATTCACCAAAAAACCGGCAACATCTCTAAGCTAGAGACAGCCGCAAAAGAATACAACAAATCAAAAAACAAACTTACACCATCGCTTCCAAACTAACATATCCTTCTTAAGCCTACTCTTGTACCAAAGAAAACCCAAGGATTTGACATCCGCCACGATCTTAGCCGGATCCGTATCGATATTTGAAAAAACCTTATCGTTCCTAGCCTTCCAGATACACCAACAAGTAATAATAAGGATGCCATACACAACCTGTTTCTTAGCATTCGAACTCTGCATATAATCGGTCAACCTCAAAATGTCATGAATGGAAAAAGCAAAGATAGGCGCTAATTTACACCAAGACGAAATCCCGGACCAAACTCCCAACGACACCCTGCAAGCCGTAAATAGATGATCCACCGCATCTTCTGCTTCACCACAAAAGGCACACAACCCATCCCCCACGAAAATGTTTCTTCTACGAAGAGCATTAGAAGTCGGAATTCGATCTCTAGCGGCGCGCCACATGAACACATTGCATTTATTTGGAACCCAGTCACTCCACCTAAAAACAAACTGATTGTTAATGATAACATCAGATTTCAACCACTTACGGACCTCCTTAACAGAAAATCCAGCATTAACATCCGCAGACCATAGCCACCCGTCTTCCTTCTCTGATAGCTTGACCTCAGCGAGCAGCCTGTGAATATTAACCAATTGACTTACCTCATCTTCCGAAGCTGGATATTGTTTCCAACTCCATGAAACAACCCACCTACTATCAATCTGCGAGAACTTGCTTTCAACCGAGCAGAATTTGTCCTTTTCGAGTCTAAAAAGGTCCGGGAATAAAGCCTTCAGACTCCCTTCTTGAACCCACGGATCTAACCAAAACCGAACTGACCTACCATGGCCGATGTCCCCTCGAATAATATCAATGAAACGCTTGCCATGCACCTTCATTCTGGAACCAAGAGTAACAATCTTGCTCCAAGTCCCAACCACGGATTTATTATAAGGGATCGGCTCCCATCTTCTAGAGGAAAAATGAACGGCGTCGATGACCTTCTTCCACATGGCCTCCGTTTCCACCCGATAACGCCACAACCACTTTAAAATCAACGCATTATTGCAAACCTCTAGATTGTTAATCCCCAACCCTCCATCTTTTTTGGCTTTTGTAACCTCCTCCCAAGCCACCCAATGAGTTTTATGTTTATCCTCGTTACCTCCCCAAAGAAATCGCTTCATAAGCACTTCAAGTTTATTAATTACACCCAATGGAGCCTTATACAACGAAAAGTAGTACGAAGGAATGCTTTCAAGAACCGAAGAAATGAGAGTGATCCTTCCTGCCATCGAAACAATACTCGCTTTCCATCTCGACAGGCGTTTCTGGAACACTTCTATAACAGCTTCCCAGTTAGCAATACGATTCATGTTAGCCCCCACCAAAATACCCAAGTATTTGAAAGGGGTTGCTCCAGGCCGACATCCTAAACCACAAGCTTGAGACCCAACTTCCTCGATACTTTTGCCAACACCATATAGAATCGATTTTTGAAGGTTGATTCGGAGACCGAATACAAGGTGAAAAATCCTGAGAATCCTTTTTAACGCGTTAAAATTAAATTCTGACCATTCCCCCATCACCATGGCATCATCAGCGTATAACAGATGAGAAACCGAAATCTGACCATTAGGAAAGCGCACTCCATCAAAAACCCCACTATCACAAGCTTTCCGAATTATACTCGAAAAAGCCTCCATAACAATAATAAATAAAAACGGAGAGAGCGGATCCCCTTGGCGAATGCCTTTTTCGCAATTGAATTCGAACGTAGGAGACCCGTTCACAAGAATAGACGTTCTAGCAGACATTAAAATGCCTTTAACCCACCTACACCACAAATCCGGAAACTTCATTTGGCGCATAATGGATAGAAGGAACTCCCAGTTGACGTTGTCGTAAGCTTTTTCAAAATCTATTTTGAAGAAAAATAGATCTTTACCATGCCTTTTCGCCCACGAGAAGATTTCACTAATAATCAACGGGCCATCCAGGATATACCTCCCCGATAAAAACGCAGATTGCGTCTCATGAGTAATCTTCCCCATCACCACCTTAATTCGATTAGCTAGTAACTTCGAGATCATCTTACTGACCACACCGATAAGCGTTATAGGGCGGTACTCACCAAGACTAATTGGATCTTGAACTTTCGGAATAAGTGTCACGAACGAAGAACCCACCCCTCTATTTATAATACCATGTCCGGGGCCTTATCGCTACCACAATAAGCGTTATAGGGCGGTACCACGAAGTAAGACATAAGCGTTATAGGGCGGTACCACGAAGTAAGACATAATTTCCACGAAATCATCGGCGAACAAATCCCAAAACCGTTTAACAAAACGGAAGTTGAACCCGTCCGGGTCCGGGGCCTTATCGCTACCACAATCAAAGATGGCTTCTTTAATTTCATTGACATTGAAAGGCTTAACTAGCTCGACAGCCTCTAATTCCGTCAAACATTTAAGGTCGTGGCACACCAACTTTGGCCGAATACACATATCTTCTACAAAACGGTCCTTAAAAAATCGGAGGGTATGTTTCTTCACCTCCGAGGGCTTAAAAACCCATGCATCATCGATCATTAATCCCGGGATATTATTACACGTCTTCCTTTTATTAATCATACCATGAAAGAACGCCGTGTTTTCGTCGCCCTCCTTCGCCCATTTCACCCTAGATTTTTGGCGAATGTCTTTCGCTTTACCGGTTTCAATTTCTCTAAGTTTTTTATGCGCCTCATCAAAAACCCATTGTTCGGCTTCCGTAAGATCCCTGTCCTCAATGAAAGAATCCAGCTCAATTAAATCTTGCTTGAGTTGGAGCTCCTCCTCTTGTTCAATGGTCGTTACTTTCTTACGCCACTCCACGATGGCTTGACGGATCTTTCTGAATTTGCCCATAAGCTTCACGTCCGGAGGCCCCGAACCTGAGTACTCTTTCGCTGCATTAACGACAATCTCTTCGAACCCCTCTTTAGACAACCATGAATTAAAAAAACGGAAGGGTTTAGCTCCGTAATTACGCGCCTCCACCTTTAAAACTAACGGACTATGATCAGATTTCTCTCTACCAAGAGCACGATACTCCGCATTCGTCCATTCGTTCAAACCGTTCCAAGATACAAAAATACGATCAATACGGCTACATTTATTCCCCGAAACGAACGTGAATTTCCTCCCCTTTAATTGAAACTCGTGGAGACCAACTTTGTCTATAAACTCATTGAATTCATAACTAACCGAGGGTAAAAATTTGGAGTTCCGTCTTTCAGCACGATCCCTTACACAGTTGAAGTCACCCCCAACGATCCAAAATCTCTGGTCATTGACTATACGCCGTTCCAACTCGGTCCAAAGAATTCTTTTGTCCACTACTTTTTGAGGAGCATACACATTTATCAGCACCACCTCCTTCCGAGATTCCTTGAGAGTACCGTGGACCATAAGAAAATACCTATTCTTCTCGACCAAAGTCATCTCGAACTTTTTTGTATCCCACATCGACAGAAGACCTCCTGTACGACCTGTAGCCCCAACCCATTCAAAACCAAAAGAACCGTTACCCCAAAAGGTGCCAACGTTTACACCCTCTAAAGAACAAAATTGCGTCTCCTGAATCATGATGAATCCCACTTCGTTAGCGACTCTTAAACCTCTAATCCACGGACCTTTCTCAATGCCACCCAGCCCACGAATGTTTATAGACATAACATTCATTTAAAACCCGATTGAAAACCTTCTTCAACCACTTGCTTCTCAAGTACCGATTCAAACTTATCCAAGTCAGTAGCTCCCACCAAGTTAGCCAATCTCAATGTGTTAACTACTTCATTACGAATAGAACTATCTTGACCATTATCTGTGACATAGTCTCTATTGCTAGCTTCAATCTCCTCGTCAGCTACTACCTGTGTATCATCGTTATTACAAACACCAACCTGATCGTTACCAGCCACGGTGAATATGAACCGATCGATGTCGAACGGATCGCTCCCGTCCCTGCTTCTTTTTTTCGGTCGTTCGCGTCCTGTGGGTGAATTAGACTTGCTTCTATCCGACTTTTTCCTCGCAAAGGACCCTCGTTTCCTCCTGTTCTCAGACTTCTTAATCCCTCCGGTAAATTGAAAAGATGTAACCTCATTAACATTCAAACCGGTACCATTCATAGTCGCATGATTATCATCGGTCATCCCGTTTTCCCCTACAGACTCAGGGACTGCATTCTCATTGAAACCGTCCTGCTCTTCCGAATCCTTATCCTTCGCTAACTCCTCTTCGGATACATCTTCCGGCTCCTCGGAATCGACTAAACAACCAGGTGACCACGTACGTACCTCCTCCTCCACCAACACTGAATAAGTCTTACTTTTCCAGTGAAGTGTCACAACTTTGTGAATTCTCTCCACTTGCTTACAAATAATGCCACCACATGCATAGGATAGATCTTCACCCTTATCGGAAAATTCTGCAGATTGTATCACCGAACCAAAGCTCGAAGCAATATTATTAAATACCTCCGGAGTTGCCACGCTCAAGGGAACTCCATGAAATTTTAACCATGCAATACGTTCAGAATCATACCCTTGCCCCTTCCACACCTCTAGTGAAGAAAAAATCTCATTCCACAATACCTTCTGTTCAAGAAACACTACAGCTTCCTCCTTATTGCTAAAAACCAACATCACATGCAAGCCACCGACATATTTGATGTTAACACAATCTCGAGAAACTTTCATCAGTAATTTCCTTAACTCAATAAGGTTTTGCAACGTCAGCACCCTACCCAACAGACCACACTCGTACAAACAATCGAACGCTCGAACATCGTCACCGATAAAGATCTCATAAGGCCCTGAATCTGGCTTCTTATTAAGTAAGGTATCCCTGAAGGATCTTCCCCCATCATTATTAGTGCCCCCTTTATTGATCACTGTTTCATTTGCATGCGGAGCTACATTGTCATGCACAGTAATATTTCCGTCGCCCTCTTTAACTATCGGCTGCCACTTTGTCTCCGTTTTTTGTTTCAAATCGATCCCGTCAACAAATCTAGCCAGTACAATATAAAGCTTGTACGTCCCAATCCACACATCCTTAAACGAATCTTCCAAATCACCCATATTCCTCCCATTCTTAAAAGAAACGAACCCGAAACGTTTACCCAGTTTGTCATGTTTCCTAGCAATATACGTACCTTGGATCTCCCCATAATCTTTAAGAACACTTACCAGATCCGCTGAAGAACATCGAGGAGGCAAGTTGGAAACGAAGAATTTAGTGATGGAATCCCCACTTGTACTACCTTGATGCCGATTGTTCCTGTTCCTGTCTTTGAAAGGCACGTCGTACCACTGATCGACCTTGTATTTCCCCCTTCCCGTCATTCTGTGGAAGAAACCCTAGTCAAAGGTTGTTGTCACATGTTAACCCGTATGCATCATATTATGTCAACCTGTTAAAATCTATCTATACATATAATAAAGTAAATCATATGAGGTACACATGGCGTTCTATGAGGTGATCTCCATAGTTTTTTCCCGCCTAAATAAATAGATATAGAAAATATTTGTTAATAAGATTTAAATAAAAAATATATTATTTTAATCCATAAATTTTATCTTTTTATCTTTTACCCTAAACAAATTGATAAATTTTATCTTTTTATCTTTTACCCTAAACAAATTGATATAAATAATATTTGTTAATAAGATTCAAATAAAGAATATATCCTAAACAAATAGATATAGATAATATTTGTTAATAAGATTCAAATAAAGAATATATTATTTTAATCTATAAATTTTTTATTTTACTATTTTTGTTCTATTTATATTTATCCTATCTATCTTTACTTTATAATAGAGATTAATAAAATTGAATTATAATAAAATAAGCATAGGTAACTCATGGCATCTACTAATTTTTAGATTTTTAATGTAAAAATATAAATGCAAATACATGTAATAATTTTATCTTTTTATCTTTTACTGTTTTTGTTTTCCATTTATATTTATACATTGTATTATTTGGTATATAAAATTAAATTTATTCAACACGTGCAATACACGGGGTTTTTTTAAATATATTTTTTTATTATTTAGTATATGAAATTATATTTATTCAAACTGTGCAAGACACAGGTTTTTAAAGATGTAACTTTTTTTATATATAAAATTTTATTTATTCAACCCGTACAACACACGTGATTTTTAAAGATATAACTTTTTTTATTATTTAATATATAAAATTACATTTATTCAACCTGTGTAATACACGAGACTTTTTAAAATACAAACTTACTGTATATTTCTAATATAAATGTGCCTATTGTTCATATTTAACCGTTTCCCTTTTATCTTTGTTTTGTGAGGTTTAGGCTGTGGTTTGGACTGCTTCTTATTTGGGCTCCCCTCCTCTTGTTGTTGGGCTTATGGCTGCTCTCTTGTGGGCTCATGACAACTGGACATAAGCTGTCTAGGGTTTGCGGCTTATATCTATCGGTGGTTCCAGAAGCTTTTGGCATACGAGCTCCTCATTTCTTGTCTTCATCTCCTTTGTTCACTGCTCTGGTTCCATATCCTCACACGTAGGGCTGTAAACGAATCGAACGTTCAGCGAACAGTTCGTGAACCGTCCGGCGGGAAGTTCGTTTGATTAGCTTAACGAACGAACACGAACAAAAAATTTCGTTCGGTTCGCTTAGCAAACGAACGAACACGAAGACATGTCTCGTTTGTTGGATTGCGTTCGTGAACGTTCGATAATATGTTCGGTTACGTTTGTTTACGTTCATTTGATTATATTAAAATATAATAAACCTTTTATATAAATATATTAAAAACTTGAAACCCTATTTTTTTCTAATTTAGCTAACATTTGGATATTCTAAGGCATTTTTGGAGATAATTATGTCTAAATTAGTTAAACGTGATTCATCGTTTGGTGGTGTAGTAAACTTCTTGTGTCTTGATTATCATTTGATGTTGTATTTAACTACTTATATCCAATGTTTAAGGATAACTATGTTTTTTTTTTAATTTTCTAGTTAAATGTTCATTTGCATTCATTTTTATTTGTTTGCGTTCGTTTGTGTTCGAGACCAGTGTTCACGAACTGTTCGTGAACAACTGAATTTCCTTAACGAACGAACACGAACATAAACTTATGTTCGGTATGCGTTCGTGAACAGTTCACGAACATGTTAATTTCCTTAATGAACGAACATGAACATGGCCTTGTTCGTGTTCGTTCGGTTCGTTTACAGCCCTACTCACACGTACATTCGTGAGTCTAGGGTTTATCTTCTACTTGTACCGATCATCCTGTTGGAGATCTTTTTTGCTTTTTTGTTCGTTTGTTAATCTGTGATGACAGATTTGTTCAATCATTGTATTTGGTGCTAAGATTACATAATAAAAATGTTTGATTCTTGAGTTCTGACATGGTATCAGAGCTCCGAGGTTGAATCGGTGCTCTGGTGATCTTCCGCTGCTTCTCTTGAAAGGTCTGTTTCTCAGGAATCGTTCTAGGTTTTTCCGATCCGAGGCAAGTTTGTTTCTCCGGTTGACTGAAGTCTTGGTAGTCCAGTCCTAAGGGTCTGCCGGCTTCAATACTTGGTGATCCCCTTCTCTTGCTGCTTGTACCACTGCGGTGTTTTGAAACCCTAATTTCTAGGGTTTGGCTGATTCTCGGATACGCTTGAAGGAGGTCCTCGTTAGTCCCTTTTAGGGCAAACTAACAGGGCTTGTGCAAACAGGGCTTGGACTTGGTTTTCTGATAAAGTGCTTGTAACCCTAAGTGAAGGTTACAAGCCTGATCCGCTGGATTTTTCACGCACCCACTGTGAAATCGTTCCTCTCTCTTTTAATTATTTTTATGTTTTCTGCATTACTAATGTAACGCCTCGTAATTTAATTCTTTTTTTAGAAAAAAAAAATCATATTTGTATCATAATTCAAGGCGTTAATCATAATAAAAATATATATTATTACATATTCGTTATTCGTGTGATCGACCATTTAAATAAGTAATTATGCATAAATCTGTACTTTTCGGTTTGCAATTACGCGTCCAACGTCATTTATCCACCCTACTCGACTTATTTTCGTTCTAAAATAAACATTTTACAACATGTTGCGACACTCGGGCTCGAAAACAGGACTCGTAGACGTGACTGGGCCGCTCTAATACGCAAAAACCAGATTAATGGGCTTTGGGCCCAAACCTACTAAAACCCTAGATATTTATACACTCTAACACACACACTCACACCACTCACGCACACACACCAGCCTCCCTCTTGCCCTCTCTAATTTCCGGCGACCGGAGCCGAAGTCCGGCGAACTCCGGCATCGACCATGTTCCAACAGAACCCACAACCCCCTCACCACCTTCTCTCTTCGCCTCAGACCACCGCACAACACCCCCCTCTGCCCAACTGAACGGCCGACCACCACTGCGGTGGTGGTGGCTCACAGCGGCTCACGGTGGCGAGACAGAAACCGAGAGAGAGAGAGAGAGAGAGAGAGAGAGACGCAGAGAGAGAGACGACGGCAATGGCATCATCTGCGGCGGCGGCGGCAGTCGTTCAGCCCCGTTTTGGTTCGATTCGAGTCTGGTTCAAGTTCGAGATTCTTGTTTCGAGTTTGTTTCACTTCCGACAGTTAGGGGTTGAGTCGGGGTTTGGCTCTAGCTGTTTCAGTTCGTGTTTCGAGTGCGAGTTCCGATGGTTCGGGTCAGGTGACACCAGTGGGCTCGGTTCGCACTTGGGTTTGAATGGGTTGGATGTCTCGGGTTAACCCAGTTACGGTCCGACACGGTTCGACTCGGTCAACGCCCGAGTCAACTCGGTTCAAGCTACGGGTCAACAGGTCAACGTTTCAGTCAAAGTCAGATTCGGGTTCGCGGTCAGTTTGAGTTCATTCTGGTTCAAGCTGGTTTCAGCTCAGGTTAGTCTCGGTTCCAACATTGGTCTTTGCTTCTATTCGAATCCCGTTAATTTGTTGTTACTCAGCAGGTTCGGGTCACGTTACGATCGGGTTCGGTTCGTTTTTTTTTGGTCGAATAGTCAACTGTCAGGTACAACCTGGTCAAAGCTGGTCAACCGAGGGCTCGGAGCAGTCTGGCTACGGGTTCGGGCCATCGGGTTAAGAACGAGGCGTGATACTTTAGCGACGCAAATATTTCTATATTATCGTTTGTATTCTGTCGTTACGTAACCTTATTATATATAAATTGATTATAAAAATACATATAAATACTCGTTTATTTATTGATTGAATTTTGACAAAAAAAAAAAACATTGGCGACTTGTATCGTCGGGATCCTCCAAAAACAGAGGAAACTCTGCCCGATTTTCGTAAAATTCCGTAAAATAAAACGCGTTAGTTTATAAAACGAAACTTATCGAATTCGACTAATTTTTATAAAATAGATATAAATGAACATTTATTTTGACGATACTTCCATAATATTTTTCGATAAACTTAATTTAGATTATTACTTAAACTAAATAAAATATATACATGTAAAAAAATATATATACTTATCGATCGACTAGATATACTTCAGTTTTCACTTCAAATCTACCGTCGTAATTCCGTTTACTCATGCACCATCGTTTGCCCATTTAGGGTGACCTCGGTGTTCCATCCTCCTGATCTTACGCTCGTCAACACTTGGATAATCGGAAGACTTAACAATTATGCGAGTATACTCGTATTCCCCTTTTTACTTTTACCACTTTTGGGGTGTAACATGTTTATCTATCAACAAACTTACACATGAACATTTTGCTTAAACACATGAACATTCCTATAACATGCTTGTATACGTGATGGCTTGATGCTTTAAACTTGGCTTTATCTTATGTGTTGAATTTATCATTAACTTCGTACGAGCCAAACCGTGACATATGTAGCGCTATAGGATTAACGACCCGCCCCTTTATCTCAGTTATGTCATGAGCATATTGCGTTTCCTTGGTTTGATATGTTAGACACATACCATATTTAAAGGCTTATCTTGAATCACATGCTTGCTATGAGGAATTGTTCAAAACTTATCTTTTGCTATGTACGTATCAAACTTGTATACTCGCCTTTGCTTTTGCATTGAACTTTATTTTAACATGTTACAGGTGGATGTTGACGATGCATGGAATCTAGTAGGATGCTTAGATACACACTTAGAAAGAATTGTATTTGTATTGTATCATTTTATTATTCATGTTGTTGTACTTTGTTTCAAAACCTTGTACTTGATTCTTTAGAAATGAAATGAAATGATTATTTAAATACTTGTCACAATTATTAGCGTTATGATGTCTCGAGCAATCTTCACACTTCGTCTCATCCCGATGTTTCCGCCATTGGTTGGGGTGTGACAACTAAGTCTTGTGTCTAGGCATATTGATACCGGGTTTTAGGCAAGACCGGCTTGTTTTGGGACACAGAGAGGGTTCACTCTGTTGCATTTGTCTGTCTTGTGGTTGTCCGGTCTGTTTGTTTGTGGCTCCCTGGTTACCGTCTGCTAGGGATGGCAATCAAACCTGAACCCACTGGGTAAACCCGAAACCCGACACATTTAGGACGAGTTTGGGGTCGGTTAATCGGGTTTGGGACGGGTTTGGGAATAGTTTTTATTTTTTTCGCGGGTTTGGGATTTAGTGATATACCCGTTTACCCGACCCAATTACCCGATAAAGTGTACCCGTTTACCTGATTGTATACCCGATATAATTTCTTTTATATTATTAAATATGTATATATATATATATATATGATACATCCATTTTGTACACATATAGGTATTCTATTCCGTATACAACGTAGTTATTTGATATATATTTTTATAATGACAATACAAAATGTAACCGGTTAGTAGTTACCCGATAGATACCCAGTGGGTTTTGAGATGAGTATACCCAACGAGTAATCTTTTTAAATTAACGGGTTTACCCGAAACCCGCGGGTATACCCGATACCCGATGGGTATTTGCCCGCTAGAAACCCGACAGGTTTTGGGAAGGGTTTGGGACAAGCTTATCTAACCGGGCTTGGGTTTGGGATTACCTAAACCCGTCTCAAACCCGACCCATTGCCATCCCTACCGTCTGCGGAGGCACCCTTGAGTGACGAACCTCTGATCGGACCTCTGTCCAGGCTTCGCCAATACCTTCTATGTGCTGTTCCTTTTCTGGTTGTGTTTCTTGCCTGACTGTTTGGTTCATATCTCTGTATTTATTTGCTTGTCTGACCGTGTGCCTTATTTGCTTATATGGGTGACAAAACTGATTCCTCTGTTACTTTAGTCAGCAAACTTGATGCTAGTGATCCCTTATACCTTCATGCTAGTGATTCTAGTGGTCTCACTATAGTCAATATAAAACTAAAAGGAACCGAAAACTATGTAGTTTGGTCAAATGCTATGAGACTTGCACTAATGGCAAAAAACAAAATAGGTTTCATTGATGGAACATGTGCTAGGTCAAAAACTGATGATGTTCTTGCTAGTCAATGGGATCGTTGCAACTCTATTGTGTTAACATGGATTCTAAATTCTATTTCTGATGAATTATATGTTGGTCAAGTGTACTCAAAACTTGCTTTTGAAGTCTGGGATGATTTGAAAGATACTTATGATAAAGTAGATGGTTCAGTTGTTTTTGGCTTGTATCAAAAAATCAATTCTGTTAGTCAGAATGGTGCTAGTGTTTCTGAATATTATCATAAAATTAACACTATGTGGAAACAATTTGATGCCATGCTTCAATTACCCTCCTGCACTTGTAATGCTTCTACAAAATTTATGAATTCAATCAGCTGATCAAACTTATGCAATTCTTAATGGGATTAGATGACATTTATCAACCTGTTAGAACCAATCTGTTAACAAGGGACCCTTTACCAACTATCAAGACTGCCTTTTCTATCATCTCTAGAGAAGAATCTCATAGAGGATCAAACAATTCTTCTAAAATTCCTAATGTTGGTTTTGCTGCAAAATCTAACAATTTCAATGAAAATAAGAAAAAAATTAACAAAAGGTCCTAATCCAAATCTAAAGTGCTCTCATTGCAACAAGATTGGACATATGGTTGATAAATGTTTTGAACTGCATGGTTATCCTTCAAATTATAGACCAAAACCTTCTCAAAGTAGTCACCAGTGGACTAGGTCTAACAATGCTGCTAGTAGTGGTACTAGTTCTTCTATGAATAATACTGTGAATGATAAAAATACTAGCTCTTTGAACTCTTTAACTGCTGGTCAATTTTCTAAGTTGCTAGGTATGCTTAATGAGAATAAAACAGAGGACACAAATAAGTCCAATGTAGGAGGTAAATGTTTCAATTCCTTCTCTGAATACAAAAATATTTTCTGTTTCAACTCAAAACTGTTTTCATCACAGAATCTATACTGGATTATTGATTCTGGTGCAAACCAGCATATGGTCATGTCTAGCAAAAATATGTTCAATCTTGTTGATGTTTCTGAATATAATATAACTGTTAAGCATCCAAATGGTACTGATGCTAAAGTCACTCAAATTGGCTGCTTTAAACTCTCAGATTCTGTGATTCTAAAAGATGTGTTTGTCGTACCTGAATACTGTGTGAATCTTATCTCTGTATATAAACTAGCTAAAGACAATAAGCTTAAAGTTGTGTTTGATTAAAATTCTTGCTACATTCAGGATTCATGCTTAAAGAAAACCCTGGTGACTGGTAGACAAACTGAGGGTTTATATTTCTGTGGTAACTCTCTGAGTTCTAGTTTTTCCTGTCTAAGTATGGCTGAAAAAGTAAAGCTCTGGCATTCCAGACTGGGTCATCCAGCTGAACAAGTGTTAAATGTTCTTCAACTTAAATCTGAATCTGCTTCTAACCCTTGTGATATATGTCACAAGGCTAAACAGCATAGGTCCCCTTTCCCTCTCAGTGACCATAAGTCAACTAAGGTTGGGGACCTCATTCACTTAGATGTTTGGGGTCCCTACAAGGTCACTAGTGTGGAATGATACAAATACTTTCTTACTATTGTGGATGATTTCACCAGATCCGTTTGGGTTTATCTGATGAAATCTAAGTCTGAGGTTTTTGAAAATATACAAAGATTTTACAACCTTGTTAAAACTCAATTTGAAGTTAACATCAAAATTTTTAGGAGTGATAATGGATCTGAGTTCATCAATTCTCAAATGTCTGCTTTTGTTAAACTAAAAGGTATCATTCATCAAACATCCTGCACCTACACTCCACAACAAAATGGTATTATGGAGAGGAAACATAGACACCTGTTGAATATTGCTAGAGCTTTGCTATTTCAATCTATATTCCTCTTAGGTTCTGGTCTGAATGTATTCTTACAGCATCTTACTTAATTAACAGGCTTCCTTCTTCTGTGTTACATGGCTGTTCTCCTTATGAAAAATTATTTGGTTTCAAACCTTCTCTTGATCACTTGAAAATCTTTGGTTGCCTTTGCTATTTTACTATTTTGGATAATCCTGATAAACTTGAAGAAAGAGCTGAAAAATGTGTTTTTTATGGGATACTCTAATTTTAAAAAGGGATACAAGGTGTGGAGTCTAGAACAGAAAAAATTCATCTTCTCAAGGGATGCGAGCTTTCATGAAACTACATTTCCCTTTAAAAATGAATCACATTCTGCTCTAGAAAGTCCAAATAACCTAACTCAATTAAACTTTTTCGATAACTTTGATTTTTCAAGTGATTTAAATCCCGATGATGAAGAGAATGGTTCCACTGACTCAGCTACCTTGACACAGCAACACAGTGATGAGGTTGAATCACCTGTTGATAGTAATGCTCAGCAGTCATCAGGGACTGATGACATGCCTGAGAGTAGTGAGTCTTTAGGTAATGAAACTGGTCCTGTGAGGGCTGAGTCTAGTAGTGTTAATGACGAGTCAAACCTTCCTGAGGGTACCATACCTACTAGAAGATCCTCTAGATCCTCAACTGCCCCAAAAAGATTTGATGACTTTATTGTTGCAATGCTAGATATAGCTATGATAAGTATGTTGATTATTCTAACTTGCCTAGTGATAATATTTGTCTTGCTGCTAATATTAATAAAATACTTGAGCCTTCCACCTATAAAGATGCTATTAAAGATAAAAGGTGGATTGATGCTATGAATGATGAATTGTCTGCTCTTTATAAAAACAACACTTGGGATATTGTTGACCTCCCTAAAAATACTAAACCCATTGGGTGCAAGTGGGTTTTCAAAGTTAAATACAAATCTACGGGTGAAGTTGATAGGTTTAAGGCTAGGCTTGTTGCAAAAGGGTTTAAACAACGTGAAGGAATTGACTTTGAGGAAACTTTCTCTCCTGTTGTTAAGATGGTTACTATTAGGTGTGTTATTAGCCTGTCGGTACAAAATAATTGGCCATTATATCAACTTGATGTTAACAATGCTTTCCTCTATGGTAATCTTAAAGAAGAAGTCTATATGACTTTACCTGATGGTTTGAATATTGAAAATCAAAATAAAGTCTGCAAATTGAATAAGTCCCTATATGACCTGAAACAAGCTCCACGTATGTGGAATGAAAAACTTGTTCAAGTTTTAGTCAAAATTGGTTTTGTCCAATCCAAATGTGATCACTCAATGTGCATTAAATCTGAAAACTCTACCTTTATTGTTCTCTTGGTTTATGTCGATGACATCGTGTTAACCGGGAACAATGAAGATGAGATAAAAAGGATCAAGAATCTTCTGAAAAATGAATTTTTAATTAAGGATCTTGGGTTATTAAAGTTCTTTCTTGGTATTGAAGTGATTAAGGTAAATGAAGGTGTTTGCCTATCCCAAAGAAAGTACTGTATGGACTTATTAAATGAATATGGGATGAGTGGAAGCAAACCTTCTAGTTGTCCCATAGAACAAAATCATGTCTTGACAAACCTAACTATGAAAGAGTCACAAGTTTTCTGTAACGCCCAACGTCCCTAAACTTTAGGATCTTGTCAAGATTAGTCCCTGGAATTTAACTTTTTGATTATTTTAGCCCTAATCTATGTTGGATTGTCTATTTTTGGAATGTCTAAGCCTACGTTGGAAATGCCTAATTCTATATGATTTGAAGGTCTAAATCTATGCTTGAATGTCTATCTGGAATGCCTAATGTGGGAATGCCTAAATGTGGGAATGTCTATATTTGGGATTTCCTAATTTTATATGATTGGAATGCCTAAATGTCTATATACTTGGAATGTCTAATTCTATGTGCTTGGAATGTCTAATTTTAGATACTTTGGTGCTTGACTCTTTAGACTCGTGAGACTTGATTCTTGGTTGAACGAGAGACTAGAGTCCTGTCACTGGCGGAACCTATGAAAACTTGTGAGACTTTTGTGTTAATGATATAATCTAATTATTCTAATGCTCAACAATACGCAACGCTTAATCTAACTCGCAAAATGAATCAAAGACGGGAACACGGAAAGGTTGGATTGGCCAGAGTGGCAATCCGATCGGATTGCTACCCGACCGGATTGCCACCCTATCGGATGACCATCCGATCGGACTGCCACCCGGACCGTGCACACCTTGCCTCCTTCACACACACCCTCACACTATAAATATACCTGTCACATCACCATTTTCAGTGATGTGACAGCTCTGCTCGACCATACACGCTATCTCCTCATTTCTTCATTTTCTCATCGATTTCGGTACGTTTTAGGCTAGATTCTTGTACTTTCTTGATCTACACTTCATTCTCTACGTGATTCTCACTTGAAATCACACTTTTCACCGTGAAATCTCTTGGATCTGAGTTCTTGAGGGTGATGTCATCATGGGGGTTTGTACAAACTGCCATGTGATGTCATTCTGAGCAAGATCTAGCTTAGATCTAAGGAATTTCATGCGTTTTCACACTAAATCCAAGCTAAATCCAGACTTTTTCCTATAAAACTTGAGTATCTTCATCTTTTTCTCAAACTTTTACCTTAAATCGGTGGAAACCGGGTCTAAACGGGCTGTGGACTTGTTAAGTAGTCTAAAGTCGGCTTGGATCTGAGTTATTACCGGTGAAGACGAGCATGACAATGGATTCCCACATAAAACTCGCTAGGAAACAGACGACTGATCGGACAGGGGTGATTCCCACCCGATCAGAATGCCTATGTACTAAAGGGGTTTACCGTTGTCTCAATACGTATCGTGCCGTCACCGTTAAGCTAGAAACTTAGAAATTTTTACAAAAAAATGGTAAACAAGAACAAGGGTCGCCCGACCGAGCGGCAACCCGATCGGACAGCCGTCCGATCGGACAGCCACCCTATCAGGTGACACTTATCCTTGAACCTTGAAACTTGAAACTTTCCCAACACTTAGAAACTTTTTCAGAAAACATTGGAAACCTTGATCAAGTGGTAACCCGATCGGACAGCCACTCGATCGAGGTGCCACCCGATTGAGATGACCTATCATTTACACCCGGATCGAGTGGCAACCCGGTCGGACAGCTGCCCGATCGGGCAGCCACCCTACCCCCTCACTTGAATCTCAAAGCAAGTGGCAACCCGATCGGAGGGCCATCCGATCGGGCAGCCATCCGTCTTCTCACACACAATTGTCACCCGATCGACCGGCAATCCGATCGGATGGCCATCTGATCGGACAACCATCCGATCCAATGACTTTTTTGACACTTGTGCAAACTCGTTACTCTGCCCGATTCTTATCCTATTGTAATCTAATCAGGCTAATTCTAAAAAGAGCTCCCTTTGATCCAATAACAGTTGCGATTGTTAAAAATCACTGTGAGTATACTCAATCCCCTTTTTACTTTAAACTTTTGGGGTGTAACATGTGTTCTATGAAACTTAAACTTGAATCTTTTGAAACTTATACTCAATCCTATGTGTACGTGAAACTTGTGATTCCTGATTCTTGACTCTTTGTGCTATGTGACGTTTAATCCAGAGTGTGTAGTCCCGCCTTAACAATAGTAGCGCTATAGGAGATGCACCTCTCCCATTATTCTCGGGGGGGGGGGGGGGGGTATTGTTAGGAGGATTCTAGTTTACCTTGAGTCTTGGGTAAACGCTAAAGCATCAGGATACTTGGGCTATCACTGCGTGGACTGCGACACTAGCACGGGCACGGCTGAAACTATTTTTATTGGTTACACTGTGGATATGAGTTGTTTTAATCTATTATTCTATTATCAGATGAATCTTCAAAACATTTGAAAGTTATTGTATCAAAAACCAGTATGTAAAAGTGTGGTATGTAAAAAGTCTATGAAATCATTGATCATTAATGTTTTCAAGGACATTAATATGTGTGCCGACATAGGAAGCACTCAACCCTTTACAATTTAGTGTTGATTAACCTCGACTGGGACACAGAAGCACTACATGCGGCCACACGGACCCATGAGTGGGGCTCGCCAGTTCCTAAATGCAGTCTGGAAAAAAATAGCTTACTACACCTAAATGCAGTCTGGAAACCCTGGTGAAAAAGGTGGACACCTTGGTATTAAAACAATATACACAAATAAAGAAATGCTTGGAAGAAAGTAACACCAAGCGAATGAACCACCACCTTGAGATTCCTTTGTTTCGCAACCTACTTTGTAAAGTTTCCATCCATGCTCTTAACCTACTAGAAAATGAGCTAACACGAAGACTATGCACGTTGCGGTCATTTGGATCAACATGTGGTTGCCATCTGTACACTGGTGTTTGATCCGAGATGGAGAGTCTTAGTTTTAATCATGCATGCATACTAGGATACCGAGCTTTTGGAAGAATCACATTTTAGTCTATTAATGTAGGCCTGTTTCTAAATATTTATGGTTTTAGATTGTAAAACGCTTTGTAAAATCTTCGATATTAATAGTATTAATGACATTCAAGTGTTTGCTTAATCATATGCTTCGAAAATCTTTGGTTACACTCCCGTGGTCTTATATGATATTATGTTCCATTAAGTCTTTTCGTGTTTTCTAGTATATTGCATGTATTTTTGGTTATATGGTACCACTGTACTGGTTTGGACATAAAGCACATTCTATTATTCACTTATTCTAACAATTTCCATTAGATAACTCTTTTCGCTAATGACCTCTTTGGTTTACAAACAAAGTAACAACCCATATCATATAAACATTGCATATGAAAAATCAACGATGACTTGTTTTAAGTAAGTTCTACAACATCATCTCATATCAGTATTAGTAGGGGAAAAGCTAACGTAATACTTACTGCAAGTCTTATAACATCAGATCTGTTCCACCCCAGTGAATTATAGACAACAAAAAATACAGTAAAAGTGACAATAGTCCACCAATTTTAGGTCATTTTTTTTATTTCTTAAGTAATTATGCATTAACCATGATTACAAAAAACATATTGAAAAGCAACTTAGATGGTTGTATGCATTAAAATTTCACTTTAAGTAACTTCCAACCCGTTTAAATCAATTCGACCAGTTATTTTTTTAGCTAAACATTCTGATCTGGATGCTAACAGATAATAAATGAAATTAACAGCAAACAAATGCAAATTGTATAAAGGACTGACAAAATAACTAATTTTATTGACATAATGAGTAAACTTGTCTATTATCCGAAACCATGACTCTATATTCAACATTGTCCACATAACATGATTTGTGCGAGTAATGTTTTCATGATAATACAAGTCTAAGTTCAATAAATCTTTGCTTAATATTTCCTCTTAAGCTAATTTAGATAAGAAAAAACAAATACATGTTAAATCATATACAAGTAGCTAATGGGTGTCTAAAAAAGAATGAAGGAAACTTGCTTATAAGTGCACACTAAAGCTCTCATTTAAAAAAAAATGCTCAATTATTTTGATCAAAATGTGAAAGAGATACAATGTAGAATGAAATGATATGCATCAACTAATTGATCAATACAATCATGAACAATACTAACTAACTACAACTCCAACCCTAAATTACAACAAGAAATAAAACTATTTTAACTGCATGCTATTACTACAGTAATTAGAAACAGAAACATGAAACAACTTTCAACTAACCGAAATACAATCATCTACAGATTTTCAATAACTTGAACGGGATTTGAAGAAAGTTAATCCTACTTTGATAAATCATCTTCCTAAAAGAGAACCAATTGCCTGAATCAAACAAAAAGATCATACAGATAACTTATTAAACAATTGATCAAAACAAACTTTTTGAGAGCATGAAAGTATATGCCTCTATTAATGCTTATGAGCTTCAGCATCTCCATTCTTAATCGCAATTATTATTGTCACTGTTACCCGTACTCTTCATATTCTTTAAAAAAAGCAACTCCACTGTCACCTTATACCTAAATAGTGGTGTTAAAAAAATATCCGGATCCGGAACTGAATCCGAAATATCCGAAATTTTGGATATCAGAAAACCGGATAATCCGAGTTTTCGGATTTGGATTCAGATATGAATTTCTAAAGATTTTGGATAATCAAATTATTCGATTTCTGAAAACTAAAAACAAAATAGTAAATACATATATTATATGAGTACTCTGTTTTGTTTAAATATATGAAAAAAATAGTAAATAACTGGAGGGTGGAGATACAATAGGAAGTTTTTTGGTTAAGAAGGCTAGGAAGTGATCTTGACCATCCATTTAGTTAATCAAGGGCTAAGATTAAATCAGGGAAATTGAAGAGAAGAAAAGAGGCGCATGAGTCTGTTTAGGGGTATTCTAGTCAATCCAAGACAATAGTTTCTCTCTCCTCCAATTCCCCATCGTTTTTAAAACGTTAATAACTTTTTCAGACGACAATATTTTTTTATAAAAATTGCACCGTAAAAAAGAGCGTTTTTTTAATCTTTAAAACGAGCACACTGTTGCTATACTTTTGAAAAAAAATCGAAAACCCAGATGCGTAAAACGCAGTGGATAGAACAAGACACTATAACCCAGGTCCTAAAACGCAATCGGGTTTCATATGGCCGTGATTATGTTTTAACATGGCCATGCCTCTATTCTAACATGATTATGTTTATGTTTTAACATGACCATGTTCTCTGCACTCAAATTCTGAAGAAAACGTACCTAAAACGCAATGGGTTTCACACAGTCATGTTTCTCTTTTAACCCGCCATGCCTTTGTTTTAACATGGCCATGTTTTTGTTTTAACAAGGTCATGCCTTTGTCTAACAAGGTCATGCCTTTGTTTTAACATGGTCATGCCTCTGTTCCAATATCCAGGTTCTAAAACGCAATGGGTTTTAACATTGTAATGTTTACGTTTTAACATGGTCATGCTTATGTTTTAACATGGTCATGTCTTTGCTCCAACATGATCATGCTTCCCTTTTAACATGATCATGTTCTTTGATGTTCTTTTACACTGCAGTTCTAAAACGCAATGAAACCTAAAATCAAGATTTTGCACTACAGATTCTAAAAAACAATGAAGTTTTAACATGGCCATGTTCATGTTTTAACATGGTCATGCTTTTGTTCCAACACGACCATGTTTCTATTTTGGCATGATCATGTTCTTTGCACCCCAGGTTGTAAAACGCAATGAAAGCAAAAATCAATATTTTGCATTGTAGGCTCTAAAAAGAAATGGAGCTTTAACATGCCCATGTTTATGTTTTAACATGGCCATGCTTTTGTTCCAACATGACCATGCTTCTATTTTAGCATGATCATGTTCTTTGCTTGTAAAACGCAATGAAACCAAAAATCAATATTTTGCATTGTATGTTTTAAAAAGCAATGGAGTTTTAACATGACCATGTTTATGTTTTAACATGGTTATGCTTTTGTTCCAACATGACCATGCTTCTATTTTAGCATGACATGTTCTTTGGTTGTAAAACTCAATGAAACCAAAAATCAATATTTTGCATTGTAGGTTCTAAAAAGCAATGAAGTTTTAACATGGCCATGTTTATGTTTTAACATGGTCATTATTTTGTTCCAACATGACCATGCTTCTGTTTTGGCATGATCATGTTCTTTGCACCTCAGGTTGTAAAACACAATGAAAACCAAAATCAATATTTTGCACTGTAAGTTCTAGAAAGCAATAGAGTTTTAACATGGCCATGTTTATGTTTTAACATGGTCATGCTTTTGTTCCAACATGATCATGCTTCTATTTTATCATGATCATGTTCTTTGCTTGTAAAACGCAATAAAACTAAAAATCAATATTTTGCACTGCAGGTTCTAAAAAGCAATGAAGTTTTAACATGGTCAGCTTTTGTTCCAACATGACCCTGCTTCTATTTTAGCATGATCATGTTTTTTACACACCAGGTTGTAAGACGCAATAAAACCAAAATCATATTTTGCACTGCAGGTTCTAAAAAGCAGTGTAGTTTTAACATGGGTATGCCTTAGTTCCAACATGATCATGCCTCTGTCTAAGCATGATCATGTTCTTTGCACTGCAGGTTCTAAAACGCAATGAGTTTTAACATGGTCAAGCCTTTTATTCCAACATGATCATGCTCCGATTTTAGCATGGTCATGTCTCTGCTTTAACATCCAGAAGAACAAAAAATGAAAAGAACTCTAACTAAAACATAATGAAGTGAAAAACGCAATGAAAATAAAAAATAACACAACTTACAAAAGAACTCTAATTAACGACGGTGGGCGAAAAAAAAAAAACTCTGATACACCATGGGGAAACTGGTGGCGGTGGAGCGGTGGCGGTGGATGGTGGAATGATGGTGTCAGATCTGAAAAACCCAACAGGTGGTTGAAGGTGGTGGTGGTTTCAGATCTAGTTTCCGGCAAGATGGTGGCGATCGTAGGTGGTAGTGGTGGTGGTGGTGGAGGAGGAGGAGGTGGTGGTGGTGTTGGTTGTGATGTGGTAGTTTATAGTTTGGAAAATGGTGGATTTGAGTATACGGGGAAGAGAAATGAATTGCAGATGCTGGGTTTTTTTTGCAGATGGTGAGTTTTGACCAAAATGCCCGTCCTTATGTTTTTTATCTTTGCCACATGTCATCCTCTCATTGCTTCTTATTCTTCCTAGCGAAATTAAACTTCCTATTTGATCTTTTCCCAATAACTGGATTCAAATGTGGATTTACGAATGCTTTTTCGTTTTCAATTATGGAAATTTAGATAAGCGAACACAAGTTGAGTTTTAACCTATGCACAAAATAGATTTTTTGATTTTTTTATAAACTCGGATATCCGTTTAAATATCCGAATCCGTATCCGAAGTTTCGAATATCCATTTAAATGTATATAACCCTTAATAAAAACTTAATTATAAAATTCCAATTGTGCCACCCATTTAAACATTTGTCTCAGATAAACACCACAAATATGCTTAAATCCACCTGACAGTTAGAGTGCATTACTGTTTGAAGGCTTGCCGGAATGAGAAATATGAACGGGCTGTACTCATTGGTTGCTTGCCGACGGCCGCGTCTGGTAGCACAATAAGACGAAGGAGAAAAGTTAGAATAAAGCCTAACTTTGTTCTAATTCAGGCCGAACAATACTGAAATTAGGCTGTATTCAAAACAGAGTGTTTAGCTTATTTGAAGCTATAGCAAGGGCCGGTATCACCAATACCATAACGAACCGAACCAATTCTAAGTTCTGACCTATCCATTTTCATTCTATTACTAATGTAAAACCCATGTCAATATCCATTTTAATACATCACTACTTTATTTTTTATTTTAATTTATATCAATATCCATTTTAATACATCACTACTTTATTTTTTTATTTTATTTTATTTTTTCTATTTCGATTGCTATAGCCAATGCGGGCATACCCCTAGTTTATTGATAGGGTTAAACCCTAAAAGAGAAGAACTAGGAGAATATTTGGAGAAGATAAGAGAATTTCAAACTTCAAATCTGATTTCCTTCCTTCATATTACGTACATAAATAAGTAAATAACCCAAACAATTACATTAGACTCCCTAAACTACTAATAATTAGCAAAATACCCCTGAACTATCATTCTTCACGTAACAATACTTCCCCCTTAAAAGATTCTTGACCTCAAGAATCACAAAATAGAAAAAAATGCAGCATCCATGAGTTCTTTTGGGTCGACTCATTCCAGGGTGGATGCCATTCGGTCCTTCCGATTGCAATCGGAGAAATCCTAGCGATGCGCCATGGTGGGCGCCAATCATTTACGGAACTCGCCTTTGCCTTTAAACAGGCACCAAAAAAATTGTTGTTAACAACGTCAATTATATCATCATCTGGAAGGGTATCAAACTTCCTACCATATTTGACATGAAGACCTTGACGAACAGGAACCACATCACTGTTCGGAACCAGTAGGCCAGCCTTAACAACATTGTATAGTCTAGTTTTGGGTTCTTCGCAAGCGCCATTAGCAAGAATTATGCAAAGTGTGTCTCTATGTTTTCTTCCTTTATGAAAAACGGTGTCTTCATTGAAGGGCTGGAGCTTTTTCACTGTCTCATGTAGTGCAACAATGGAATTATCATTGTTAATATTTTCATCAACAACAATTATGTCTTCTGTCTTCCGAGTACCCGTCCGCGAATCATCGCTAAACAACCCTTTATCAGGGCCGCCTCCGCCGCCGCTGAAGCCGCCTCCGCCGCCGCTAAAACTGCCACCGCTTGAATGCTCCTTGAGTGCTCGTAAGATCTCTTCTTGTTGTTTCATCGATTGTTCTTGTTGTTTCAACATGGCGGCTAGGGTTTCTTGGAAATTTGAGATTGCCTTGCCATGTTCCTTGAGAGTGCTATCAATTTCTTGATTGCGAGTGTTAGTCATGGTAATCGAAAGTAATTCCGACCGGAGATCGGAACGGCTCTGATGCCCTTGATAGGGTTAAACCCTATTTGGAGAAGATAGGAGAATTTCAAACTTCAAATCTGACTTCCTTCCTTCATATTACGTCGATAAATAAATAAGTAAATAACCCAAACAATTAGTTAGACTCCCTATCATTATTCTTCGCGTAACATTTATAGAATCAGAAAACGATTACGGTGATTTTTGAACTTAATCGCTAACTTATATCACCATGAAAGTTGAAGGCTCCAAGAGATGAAAGTGGATAACTATACTTCTTGTTGGTTTGCTGTCACTTGTTGTGGGCGCAATTTCGGTAAGAAATCCGTGTTCTATCAATTGTTAGGGTTTTCATTATTATTCTGAATAATTGAAGTATAATTTTCGGACAAAAAATGCTTAATTATTGATTGAGGTAACGATTTCTCTGATATGTTTAAACAATTGAAGGTGATTCATTTAGTTAAAATTGAAGTTGGAATCATATTATTAGTCTGTCCTGTATGCTTCTTAACCTGTTTTGGGTTGATTTATTGTGTGATGTTCGATTATTTCTCAATTTTTGTTTGATTTTTTCGTTACTCTTGCTAATTTGTGGAATATGTGTAGACTCTGATGGTAGAAAGAACTACTTTAAGCTGTTTTTTAATTGTTTAGTTAGGCTGTATTTCTGTCTATATATATTTGTAGATTTTTCATTAACAAAACACATTAGCTTAATAGAGTCTCTCTTTTACCTTCGCATTTAACATATGGTATGATTGGTATCATGATGAAATGACACGACACACATCTAAATTAGCATTCTATAAAACAGCTTATGGATGTCCTTCCCGATTGTACGTTTAAACCATTTAGTGTTATGTCCAAATATGAATTCTTGACTGGTGACAAAATTTTCTGGAAGAGAACCCAGAATTTACATTTTCTTTGGCTAGTGATTTTATCAACATGGTATAATCACGTATATATTTTTTTATTTCTTTTCTGTAGAGCTATGTTTTAAGCGCTATTCGTCTTATCTATAAGATATGAACATGTCATTCCTATCCAAGGAATGGACATAATACGATAAAATATCGTTACAAAGAAATCAATGTATCCCAAGAGTCTTCAAAGCTGCACTGATATCATGCACTTCATACCCGTTTGAAACGACTATGTTTGTGTTCTCCGCAGGGACCATGTCTTCTTTCTTAAAGCTTTCTACACTGCGAAGAAGCTTCTCACTGCCGTATTCCACTGAATCCTTTAGAATAACCGTCTTGTGGAGACCCACAAGGAGATCTTCGTAATCTGTGTCCCCTTTGTCGCCCACAAACACAAACATTTTGCTGAGATCCATTCCCCATCTAATTGATAGGTACCTACATAAATTCATCCAAACGATCTGTATTTCACGGTAGTCTAGTACAATAAAATTGTTCTCTTGTTATGTGTACACAACCTAAGTAGTTAATGCGGTAAAATATCGGATATCGGTCAAGGACCGATATTTGAGATATCGATTATCGCGGTGGGATATCGGTAATTTTAATATCATGCAGAATTTTAATATATAGCAATTTAACACTAACAATTCAGTATACTCTCCTACCATTAATAAATTAACCTTTTGCGACTTGCGAAACGCTAACATTTAACCCTAACAATTAACAACTAAGACTTAAAACACTAATAGCAGCAATAAGAAGGTAGAACTAAGAAGAAAGGTACTGATATCGGGAAAATCGGTCGGTCCAACATCGGTCAATATCTCGCCGATAATATTCGTACCAATATTCTGACCGATATTTGACACCGATATTTTAAGTGAGGACCGATAACCGATATGCCGGAAATATATCACCGATATACCGGTAACATATCACCAATATACCGGTGATATATCACCAATTTAACTGCATATGTTCACAGTAGTCTAGTACAATAAAAAAATGCTTTTGTTATGTATACACAAACAAGTTAGTCAACTAACGCCGTTAAAGAAAAAAGTTGCGTACCTTAATGCCTGAGCTCTTGATGCAAATAAGGGTATCACGTTTAACCTATTTGCAGCATGTGTGAAAACAGTGTTGCAACGGAAGCTATACATTCTTAGCCTCTGGCGCAGATCATCCCCCCTCCGGGTCTACAATCATAATATACATATATTATATATATGATTACACGTTTGTAAGTACTAATCTCTTACTATTATTTAATTATCTCGTTACTGGTATAGTAGTACCTTGGCTCCTGGTTTGATGATGTATGTGTAACAATGAGAGTTATACGTCTTTGTTTCTTCCACCATATTATCATCATCTTCGTTTTCTAACCTCGCAATTCTCATGATCGTTGATCTCACATTTTCTTGTGGCCATCGATACTCGGTGTGATTATCGTAGTCTTCATCAACCGTTAGATCTCGCCATGGGTAGTATAGTTCACTTCCACTACTACAAACCAATGCGTCAAATTTGTCGACGTTAACTTGGCATTTATTTAGCAATTCTTTCGTCTCCTGTAAACTTAACCCTGTCGAAAATATAAAACCTATCTCCCCCGGATTTGCAACCGCAATTTCCATCACATTTTTAATTATTACCGGTAACGTCTCCGTCGGGTTTCCATCGGTATCGTAAGAATCAACGGCTATTATGTAAAGTGCTTGCCTTCTTCCCGGACTGTAGCTCGTGTTTGGTTTTCTATTTGTGGTAGACATTTTGGTGAACGTTTCTATAAGTTCTTTTTGTCTGGTTGCTGGATCTACGTCTCCGTTGGCTTTTATGTCACCATCGATGGAGAATCTTAAAGACAAATCTTCAACATCGCGTAACGACTCACTCATTGGTTCTTCGTTGGTGGGAACTATCTTGTGACGGGTGGTTGGATGGCGGTTTCTGCAATGTTCAAGATGCGAGAGGTAATTCCGGCAGTGTTCCGGCCATGAGAAACGGTGGATGTTTTTTAGGCCATGCTTACGGCACTCGATCCATAGGTTTTTATCTGCAACAAGCTTCAGTAGAGCCTCTTCAATGGCTTTTTGGTCATGTGGGTCCACTAGTAGACCGTTATTTAGTGCCTGATTCATTAGTTATCTTTCGTTACAACGCATTTACGAGTGTTTAGAGGTAGAAAACAGTTAAAACATAATAAAAGTTCGATGAATAATGATACGGTGTTATAATAAGTCGTACTTTGAGTATATCTACGGGGCCACCGTTCTTTGTTGCAACGACTGGTAGACCATAAGCCGATGCCTGTAAGTGACGTGAAGCATTAGGGGGATAACTTTCAGTTATTTCGAGTCCTAAAATAATCAGCTGGTGCCGTTACCTCTATGATAGTCAGGCCGAATGGTTCCACCAGAGCCGGGTTGATGAAAACACCCTTCGTTTTTGCAGCCAGACGATAAATATCAGGTACCTCGATCTGCTTATGATGTTTTGGATATGCCACCTGTCCATACAAGTCGTACCTGTCGATTAACTTGAGAACTGTCGTAAGAACTACTGAACTGCTACTCGACATATCTTCTATGTCATCCCTGTTCCCAAGTATAAGCGTCTGCAGTTAACAATTTTCTAAGCTGATTAAACTTTAAGACGTGCAAGTTGGTATGTAAATTCGTAAATCAAGATAGATATATGAGTCGTACCAAGTTAGCTAGTTTTCGAAGCGCCTGACATTCTCCGAAAGCTTTGAGCAACGTGGTAACGTTTTTTTTAGGATCCGGTCTCGACAATGCTAGGATCATTGGTTTGTGTGGATTTGTGAAAAACCTCATGATCTGCATCGGGCATAAAAAGATTAGTATTGAAAAATGATCAATATCATTGCGAATGAAAACAATGTACGTATGTAGAGACGGGAAAATGAGTTGGTGGTCGGGTATATATTAGATAAAATTTATAAAAGTATAAAAATCTTTCATAAACAAATGAACAAGAACGAACATTCACAAACACGATACTGAACGCTCACAAACACAATTGAACGAAAGAGACCTCTGTTCATGTTCATTCATTTAACTATTTAACTAATCGAACGAAATTTCTTTTTCATGTTCGTTCATTTGTTAAACGAAACGAACTTCTCGTTGAACAATTCACAAACTGTTCGCTGAACGTTCGGTTCTTTTACACCCCTATTTATAGCTATTAGGATATGTTAGAGGTAAGCGTAACCCAAATCAACCCATTAATAACTAAGTGCCTTGATATTGCCAAGTTTAGATGTTTAACCTCAGTCCATATAGGAGGTACTGCCATTTTGTTTAACGCTTTGTCACGACCAATTATCGATTCAAGATCCCCGTCACCTTCGATTGAATCTTCGGTCTTGACATAGCTAAAGTCCATGCCTGGTGGAATTACCTATTTTTTTTTCAAACACCATAACACATTAGTGTAGATCAATACTTAAGATCAGTCGAGACGAATAGTAAAAAGATCATGAATATATGTATTTACCACCATCCTAGGCATGTGTCTTCCAAGACAACTCACTCCTCTTCTCTTCCGAACCCTAAGTTTCCGCTCGAGCTTAACATCAAAACCGTCATACAAACCCCATTGTTCTTCAATTTCTTGTCGTGTACTAGTCACCACCATTTCAGCAGCGTCTAATGCTAACTCTTCACCTTCAATCCTTCTCATTATCTTATACGTTGAATTAATATCTTCTTTAGAAAGCCTTCCTTGTTTTAGTAACTGCTCGAATTTGTTCCTTCCAAGCGAGTGTCCAGTCAGCACCATAGGCACATTCAAGGAACCAGACAAACGGGCCGCAACTTCACCTGCGTCTGCATAGTGACCGTGAATCACATACGGCCACATCGGCTTCCCACCGTCGAACTGCTCTCCTAAAGCTCTTGCCATGTTGACAATGTGGCTTAGTGCCCCGTCGACAAATTCTGGGATGTACGGCCATAGTGACTCTTTGAATACATACCTGAGACAAGCGTAAAGATTAAGGGGCTACGGTATTCATGTTTTTCCGCGATGCACATTAGAGGATCGGGCCGGGTTGACACAAACATATTGTTTATTTTAATCATGGTTGTAAAAATCCCGACTAGCCTCCGATTAGTTTCCGATTGATCGCTAGTCGGAGGTCCGCCGAGTATTTTTTCTCTAATCGGCCAATTAATCAGTAGGCGGTCAATAGTGGTCAAATCCAGTTCTAATTGACCAAAAATCGGTGGCAGTCTAGCCATTCCGGCCAGATTCTTGACCAAAACTTGTAAATTCCGGCAATTAATCCTATCTACTTGAAAATATGGGTCGAAAAAAGGTGTTAAAACTTGTCTACTTAAAAAATACATATAAAAATGTGTGTATATACATGTAATCCATTAGACCCGTTTCTCTTTTAGCTAGATTTTTTTTTTACTTGACCCGTTTGACTCATTGGGTATAAACCACAACCCATTTTGACCCATTGATAAGTAAATGGGTCGAAACCGGCACATCTAATGGACATGGTAAAAGTTGAGGTGTAAAGAGGAAGTACTTGTCACGGGGTCCACAAGGGATACGAACAATGTAGGCTCCACAGTTACCGGAACCTTCAGGTGGAGACGAGAGCATCTCTATGGGCTCACCATAACCATAGTCCACATCCGGGCACGCTATTTGTCTAGTCAGCAAATCAACCCGTATGACACCTTCCATGTCAGCCAATGCCCGTGCAAGTTCTACCACGTATTTCACTTGCCCACCCGTGTCAGAATCCCGCCCCAGTTCCATGTTTTCGCCTCGCACCAACCCATGAATGCTACACCGGTACATGACATGTATTAGGTATGGTTAACCGCACCTCATTGAAACGATGGAGAACTAAAGGTGACTTTACCTGATGAGAACGATATAAATTTGTCTAGATTTGCTTTCGTCTGACCACATTACCATTTCAGAGTTTATTCGTGAAATCTTGCTAATTGGCTGGGATTCATCCTTTTCTTTTTCGCCTTCTGAGAGTTCTGAAAGATCTTCTGCGGCTTCATGGCGACCTTTTTCCCGTTCAATACGGCGTTTTGCCAGTCTTTGTGCATCATCTACTGCTATCTGCCATTGAGTTAAAGAACCAATTTAACTGCTTACTAGTGGTGGAAAGATGGGCGGGTCAGGTGATAATTTTTCTATTTATAAACGAGTAATATGTGAAGTATGATTACCCAACTATATCCTTACGATAACATTCTACTCTTTATTTTTTTTAAAGCAATTATTATTATTATTATTTATTATTTATTTATTTATTTTTTTGCAATTATATACATTTTTGTTGACTTTAATCCTGTTTGACCCGCTTGACCCATTTGACATTTTTTCTTTAATTTAGTTTAATTTTTTAGTTTAACCCATTTGGCCCATTAGAATTTACCACATCGATCCATTTGTATATGAACGGGTCGAAACTGGCATCCCTAGATGCCTACACTTATGATTTTTTTTTTGTTCATGATAATGAGATCTCGTTTTACAAGATAGCACAACATCTATCATTGGCATGTTAGAAAGTGATAAAAGAGTCGATATGCTTTAAATTAAGTTCAATCTTGTTAACAAAAGTGAAAATTATTAACTTAAGTAATCATTAATAATCAACAAAAAGATTCATTATGACTGAATTATTACTAATGAAATATTAATTTATAGTATTCTTTTCAAAAAGTGATTATAACCTTGATGAACTTTTGATATGCTTTGCTTTGCTTTTGAAGGTAGGGGGATCAAACCTGCTTCTTTTTACGGGTGAGATGCCAAATCCGCCAACACATATTCTCGAGCCTGTTGCTTCTTTCAAGAGTGTTCCTCGTTGCTATAACCTGCACATCTCCGTTTTATTTATCGAAGGTTAGTCACCTTGAAAGTTTTATGCAGTAAACCAACTAAAAACATTTGTATCATATTTACCTATTTCATTATGTACAATATATAATCTGACCCATGTCATTTTTTTTTTAAATAGGTATATCTGATATTATGATTTGATACTTAAACGAGTTTTGAAGAGGATATATGAAATTATCACGAATACACAATTTTATAGTGAACTAGATTGAGAGGGATGAATGAAACCTTGATCCAGGTTCGGTGGAGGTCGGATTCATCAACACTATTAACAACTTCTTCAACAAAGTAGTTGGTGGGACTGAAGTGTTTATCGCGCTTGACGTTGTCTTGAAGCTTTTCCAGCTTCATCTTTGTATCAACTCCATTTTGAGTCTTCAAATTTGCTCCTAAGTCCAAGATCGCCTCCAAGTACCCGTTTATCCATTCGTTCCTTGCCATCTCAAAACCGCTACCGCTTCCTAGCGGCAGTGGTAGTGGTGGTGGTGGTGATGGGAGGAGGAGAAGCTTTCTTGGTTTGAAACAGATATGTGGGAGGCCTTTGATGCCTTATAAAGGCCTTTTGGCATACAAGACAATATTATGCCTTCTTTTAGTTACTAAAATTGTTTTGTGAATACATAAGATTCTTTTCACTTTGCACACTTACCTTTTAGCACAGAAACTTATTTAAATTGATTGTAGAAATATGTAAATTATTTTTAGAACATATTTTAGCATAGGCCGGTTTTTGTGACAAACTCAAGTTAGTTGTGTGAACTGTCATATGGTAATGAAAATAAGTTAGTTATGTTAAGTTTTTTTACAGATTATATAATGATATTGTTTCTATTGTACAACCCTGTGTAATACATGAGTTTATAACCTAGTTTATATTATATAAAACCATTTAAAATGCATTTTTTAAAATTATTAGTTTGAAATTTTCAAAATATAATTTGGTTGCATTTTAATTTAATTTTAATGAGCTAATATATGGTCATGGTATTTCCGTGATGTATTTCTATTAGATGTGGATGTGAAATAAATAGAAGAAGATGGCTTGACGTGGGTATTTTGCGTTTTTGCCCATCCATTCATATTAATATTCATATTCTCTACCACATTTTATTATTGAATTAGTGGACTACAATTTCTTTTTCTAAAATATAATAACATTTTCTAATTCTTTTTCTAAAATATAATAACATTTTCTTAAAGATATATTAAATCGAACTTTTATTATTTTAATATTATGTATTCGAATATGATTCAAACGTATTGTAAAAGTGACTGAAATGTTGATGATAAAGTATTTTAATTATAGGGGTTGATTTAAAAATAAAAATAAAAAGTAAAAAAATGAATGAATTAATTTATATTTTACTAGGTTAGAACCCCGTGTATTACACGGGTTTAATAAATATAATTTTATATTCTAAATAATAAAACCATATATCTTTAAAAAAACCTCATTTATTACACGAGTTTAATAAATGTAATTTTATATGTTAAATAATAAAAAGTTATATCTTTATGAACCCCGTGTATTGTACGGGTTGATAAATGTAATTTTATATACTAAATAATAAAAAAAAGTTATATCTTAAAAAACCCTGTGTCTTACACGAGTTGAATAAATATAATTTTGTATACTAATAAATAAAAACGTTACATCTTTAAAAACCTCATGTATTGTATGGGTTGAATAAATCTAATTTTATATACCAAATAATAAAAAAAATCTTTAATAACCCCGTGTATTCTTAATGTTATTTGTTTTTTATAAAGTTTATATCTAAATGTCATGTAAACGCACATTGAATACCATATTTTAGTTGAAAGTTGAACATGAAAATAAAAGTACAAAGCCAATAAACATTTATCAATATTTTTGTTTACCCGTTAGAAACAATTTTGAAATAGGTTCTACCCGTAACTACTTTAGTTTAATAAAATAAATATTTACTTGTACGTTAAAATCTATCTCAAAACTTTGAATTTTATTTATTATTGTTAGGTAGTTAAAAAAAATAAATAAGAGATAAGTGTGAAATATAGATGGCCTAATATCCTTTCATTGATTTCTAATTAATGGGACAGTTTTGGTGCAAAAAGCTAAAGAATAGGAAAACAATTTTTAAATGTTTACTTCTACGTGAAAATCTATCTCAAAACTTTGAATTTTATTTATTGTTATTAGGTAGTTAAGAAAATAAAATAAGAGATAAATTGTGAAATATAGATGGCCTAATATGATGACAAGTGTCCTCTTATTGGTTTCTTTTATTATATAGTATAGATATAGATTTATAATGGGTAAAATAGATAAAAGTTGACGTTTTAAAAATGAGATCCTCTTAAGTTGAAGCATGATGCCACATTCGTTTTTGTGCTATATTATTATTTAGAATCAATTTTATATTTAAAAATGTTTAGCTACAATTAAACGTGGATACGATGTAAAAGAAATAAAGCTAATTCGGTATATTTGGCACATATGCCATAGAATTAAAAGCACAACAATAATACAAAGCACCATGTGCTATTCCTTCCTTTTCTATTGGAATTAAACGTTTATGCCCATTTCAATCTGTAAGTTTGATTTGCGAGTGCCACAATTTGTTTATAATCTACGTTATACACCTCTATATTACACGAATTTGAAAATAGAAATCAAAATCAAAATATTAATAAAATACTACAAATAATGTCACATGTCATTGTCTCTTTCAACCTTATAATTTTTTTTAATATTTATTTAATATTAATAACCAATATATTGATATCACTTATCTTTATCTTTATCCTTATCTTTATTTTAATATTAATAAATTCAATTAATAATATTATAAATATCTAAATCTAATATCTAATAAATTATTAATATCTTTTGAATTAATACTAAAAAATCAGTCATAATTTCATAAATATTAAACTAATCAAAGAATAATAAATTATTTGAAACCATATCGGGTATTATGCAGATAATAAATAAGTATTTAACAATTAACTAGAGTTTACTCAATTAATATAATAGTTTATTCAAGTTTTCAAAAATAAAAGTTTTAACCTTTTTTTTTAATTTCTGGTGTTGTACCTCATTTACAGGGTTTTTTCATTTCTAACCCAAAACTTTTATTCTTTTGCAATTTAGACCCTTTGTTTTTTTTTTTTACTTTTAACCTAAAGTTTTTCATCTTTTGCAATTTAACCCCAACTCTTTTTAATTTTCAATTTTGGCCCACCATATTTTTCTTCATTCCCAAGTTTTTCGTTTCGTTCTAAATTTCGTGAGTTAATGCACCGCAACGTGCGTGTGGGGTTCAACATTTTTCATGTATTTTTTCCCGTTTGGCCCGTCGCAACACGTCTATTTTTCTCCGTTTGACAAGTTCGTCGCAACGCGCGGGTCCTGGATTGACTTAGTTATTTTTTCTATGTTATACGTTTCGGTTTAATTTTTCTGCAACGAGCGTGCGTGATTCAAAGATTTTACACCTGCTTTTCGCTCGACTTTATTTTTTACATTTTTATTTATTTTGTTTTTACGAGCTTTTCCGGTGTTGGTGATCGCTGATAGTGGTATAGCATTGATACTACTTGACACAGTTTTACGACAACCGTTGCAACGCATGGGCTTAATACTAGTAATCTAATATTACAATGTGTAATCTTTTTTATATAACTGAATTATTATTATTAAATAGAACAATATACAATCAAATTACGATTACAATTTATAGATAGAGTAAAGGACAGTTTCAATCCTTTGGATTTACGTCCAATCACAGGTTCAACCCTCATTTGAAATAATTCAACTTCTGTTAGTCAACTGTTAGTTGATTTGGGCATTTATGTCCTTTTACTTTGAAAACCAAGGGCAATACAGTAATTTTGTATCTTATAAACCCTTATAACAAACATCATCCCCCGAAAACCCTAATTTACACCTTTCAATCCTTCCATCTTTCACCGAGACCCCCACCATATCCCCAATTTTGCATTGTTTACATATCCAGAGCCTGCAAAATTATATAAAAAGTCATCCATTATAACTATAACTAGTAAAAAGACCCCGCGCTATGCGGCGGGAATTCGTTTGGTTAACCCCCGTCCCACGCTAAGTTGTAAGCAAATATCGATCAAAACCGGTAAAAATCATAAAACAAAATTGTGAATTTATACCGCTACGTGACGTAAAGCGAAGTCAAAGACAAACACGAACCGGCGTCAAACATATAAACTCAAATTTATACCGACACAATTGATTATACTGATGAATCATAAATATAGTTCTAAAAGTGATACATACCACTTATTAATAAAATAATATGATCTTCGTAAAAAGTATAAAAAATATTTGATATTTTAATATTTTACCCCACCATCTCTATCTAAAAGTGAAGCAGACAATAGCAGTATAAACAAACAAATTCACATCAAATAGAAAATAAACAAATGTCATTGTTGTAATTAAGTTTCATATCAAGGTTAAAGTTTCTATTGTAGCTAACATCCTTCATCAATTGTTATTATATAGAATAGAATAGAATTAGTCACTTCATACTATCTTTCAAGTTATTGATTTGAACTTAAATAAACTTGGTTACCTGAAAGGCTTTAATGACACATTGAGGTTTGATTAATACAATAAATACTATTTTTACCTTATCATAATTTTAATTTCATACGTTCTATGCATTTTATTTTTCAAATCAAACAAATCGATTAATGCAATGAAACGATTTGTGTGTTATGTGAATCATGAGAGAAAAATTAACATCCAAACAATTGGATACTAAACTCAAATATCAAATAATTATCAGTTCAATTTGTATTCGATCTAATAATAATCATGAGCATTGGACTTCTGAAACATGATAGAACGAAGATGATGGCAATTTTATTAAGGGTTATTGGATTTTCTCACCCCTAACTATTGGCTATTGGCCACTGCCACCCTCAACTATCACTTTGACGCTTGTCACCCCCAACTTAACACTTAGTGTGTTCTGTCACCACGTCGTTAACTGATCACTAACTTTTGATCATGTTACTATACATTTGGGGTGTCCTAAGATCTCTAAAACCTTTCTAGCTTATAAATCCGTGTATTACACGGGATTAAAAAATCTAGGCAATTATTTTATTTGCAGGTTTTATAAACTTGTGTATTGCACGGATTGAATATATAAAAAAATTAAATCATAAATTCCTATATAATCCTTATTGCACGATTAAAGAATGTAATAATATTATTATCTTATATATTCATAATTCATGAATTTTGCTACACGGATTGAGAAAATATGAACTATAATCTTATAAAAATGTCTAACACCATTAATAAATGTAAACTCTAAATATAATAATATCATAATCCTATCACATGGTTGAATATGGGTATTGTTGATGAGTGTATCAATTGTTTCACAAATTATAATATTATTAAAAATTTCCCTGTGATACATTCAATCGTTTTTTTTTGTTTATATGATTTGTGCGGGGGTGTTATATTATAAGTTAAAATTATAATATTATTGTATTATTATATAACGTCTTTCTTATAATAATTATTTTATAATATTCTCTGTTATAATAATTATTTGATAATATGTATAATTGTTATTTTATAACATTCGTAAGTTTTACCAAAATTTATGGTAAAATTTACTTGATATATATATATATATATATATATTAAAATTTAAATTGAGAGAATTTATAATAAATAATGATAATAAATATAACGATTATTTTTAAATAAATAAAAGTAAAATATATTATTATTATTTTCATATATAATATAATAATATTGAAATTAAAAGTGAGAGAATTTATAATAATAATAATAATATTTATAAGGATAATAAAAATAAATTTTTATAAAATAAATTAAATTTAAAATTTTAAGATTGAAGTGAGATTGACACGAGTGTGATTTTTCCCATATTTAATGGGTTTCCTTCTAAATTGGTGTATATGCATTATGTCTAATGGAGATGGATATGAGCGGGTGGTTCCGCTGATGGCACGATGATACTCTAGTTGTACTTCAGTAATTTAAATTTGCCGTTCAAAAAATAAAGATAAAGAAAAAAAGAGATTGCTATGTAGTACTAATCAGATTCTTTTATTAATATTTATAAGATATAAGATTAGATGTATACGTGATTTTAATCCTTAATTCCATAAAGTTAGTCCTAAGATTTTGGAAGGTACCCAAAACCAAATATGACTAAACTATTTTTTGGTTAGTTTTTGAGTAAACTGCTAAAATCGTCTCTGAGGTTTGATTCAAATTGCTAGATCAGTCCAAAATCAACTTTTATTGCTAAAACAGTCACTGAGCCCAAGTTCTGTTGCTAGATCAGTCCAATTATTTAACTCTGTTTAAATTCTAGGTTTGACAGGAGGGCAAAGTTGTCATTATCCCTTTTAATTATTTTTCTAATTTATTTAAACCCTCACACCCACTCAAATCACAGATACAAAACTCTCTCTCTCATCTCTCACTCTGCTCTCTCTCTCTCTCTCTCTGCTACCACCACCACACCACCACCACCCCCACCACTGTATACCACCACCGTATCATCACCACCATCACCGTATCATCACCCCCACCACCACCGTATCATCAGCACCACCACCACCGTACCTACCACCACCACCACCACCACCACCGTATCACCACCACCACCACCACCACCGTATCATCACCCCCACCACCACTGTATCATCATCACCACCATCCATCTGCCGCCACCGTCAAAATCATCATCATCAACATCGCCGTCGTTGGCACCACTGTTGGACCGAGTTCCGACCCTAAACAGTCAGTTGAGAACCTTCATCTTCACATACAAAGGCGGAATCAATGCACATGAAGTTACACAACTTTTCCTCTTTAATTTCTTCTCTATTGATGCTTTCTGATTACAATTTGACAGAGTTTCGTTACCACAAGCATGAACCTGTTCCGCTCCAACATACACGAATAATGATCACATCAGGTATTTATAGGACTGAAGGTTTCGCTCTTATGGCAGTTCATATGAGCGAAACTACCAAGTGACAAATAAGCGGAACTACCTGATGACCACATGAGCGGAACCATATGTACATATAAGCGGAACTACTTCTAACCTATGTACATAAAAGCGAAACCTCCTTTAAACCTATGTACACATAAGCTAAACCTCCTAATTTGACTCTCAAGCTCCAATCTTGACCTAACTTGACCTAAGACTTAATGCAGACGAAGTCAACAGACATTCCGTGCACCAACAGACTCCCCCTTGGATGTTGACGAAGTCTTCAGCTCCGAGTCTTCAGTCTTGGTCTTTTCTCCAACTCTCTGTCTTCACATCATAAGCACTCTATCTTCACAGGTTCACAATCTTGTCCTGGCTCCATCTTCAGACTTCCCCTTTGACTGTTGATCCAGACTCCCCCTTTCACAGACTCCCCCTCTCGATATGCTAGAATCTGAGGTCTTGATCTGGTTCAAGCTTTGACAATTAGCTTCCGTGGGAATGATGAAGTCCAAACCTGTTTAACCTGCACATTCTCTACCTCAACATAAGTTTCACAAATTTATAACAATTGAATTTAGTAAACTTATTGGTAAACATCATTTATTCAGCAAACATATTAGTTACATCAAGTTCAAATGAATGACCTTGATTAACTAAGCACACAATTTTTTTAAAAAACATTTGTATATGACATTCAAAGAATTTTCAACAAAATTTCCCAATCCAATTCATCATGTTTAGCATTTAGTATTTTGAACATCAGCTCTTCAACATCAGTTGTCAAAATCTTTTTGAATTTTTTGTTTTGAATGAAATGCAGTAAAACAAATATATACAAACAATATTTTTGTGAGTTTGTATAAGAGGATCATATCAGTTTATGAGACAAATCACAAGCACCGTTAAGCTTTAATCATTTTAAGTTCTAAACGATTCACCTTGATTGTCGATATACTGATCCATCTTAAATTCTCACACAAATTTCAATCTATTCAGGATACGAATTATATGTTTTAAAGACTTAACTCATTCATGTGTCCCACCTCTTGAATATACTCCCGTATCCAGAATCTCAATATTCAGTCTTACAGGTGAGTATACTACAATGATATCTGTACATAAATTAGGGGTTAAATGCGAGAACTGAGAGATCTCAGGTCGATACTTCCGTATGCGCAGAGAGATATCAGTTTCGACTTTTGGTATGTCCCCTTTAGAGGATCTTTTAGCTACAACAACAATGATTATCAATTGTATTGTCTAATCAGCTGAGGGCTTATGCTGTGTTTCAAGCATTTACGAAAAGTATTATCCAAGGACTAGGTCAGAACTTCCATTCAGCAGAAGTCCTAGAATAATACCCCAGACATCATTAAGTATAAAAACCTAGTATATCAGAATACGAGACCTTTCAAACGAGATTTCAGGGGTTACCTATATATCCAAGTAGTGTTCCCCACAAATTTCGCAAGTTTGAAATTTTAGGTTTATATCCCGAATAAATCTACTAAATGTGTGAAAATATATCGACACATCATCAGTAAAACCGTTTATCACATTTGACATTTCATATCTTTAGCATGCTGTGATAGTCCACTGATTTACTATCATTTCCTCTTATTCGCAACAAAACTCATTTTTGATTTTTCAATGTTTTTGACTTTTTCAAATTTTATTGACTTTTTCAAATTTGCTAATTTCTTTTTAAAATTTTTATCCCTCTAAAATCAAAATATGTTTCAATTTTGATTTTCAAGGAAAATTTGAAAACGAACTGTATAAATTTGACAACTTGATGAGAATCACTTCAATTCTCCATCCATCTGGCGTAAACAATCAGAACTCCCCCTGACAACAAACTATTTTCCCATTTAGATTTCAAAACATTTAATTTTGTTTTAATCAAAATGGTTTTTCCGGAAAATTAGTTTTGTGTGTCATTTTACAAATTCGGGGTTATTTCATCACATTGTTCTCCTTTAAACACTTAACAGATTTTACAATATTAGTTTTAAATCTCAAACATCACTTGTAGAAAATCAAGTACAACTTAATTGTAACACCTCGAAATTTTGTGTCCAATAATGTGTTGACACGTGTCATGAGTTACACGTGGTAATAAATACTAAATAAAGGACTAAAGTTGACAAACCTTGAAAGTATGTAAATTCGAGGGTTAAAAATGTCAACGAGGGGTAAATGTTCTGTATAGTAACCCTAAATGATGCTCGTACCTTCAAACGAATAAATTATGGATCGTACGGAGCGAAATGCGGAAGAAAGTGAGAGATTACAAACTGCAGGGGTTAATGGTGTCAACATGTTTAAATTTATACCTCTGAGTGACCCTTTGACGAACCCGAGACTTTGTAACAGTAAAGTACGCTCACTAGACTATACGATATAAATTTCGCGAAGTTCCGTTTTAAAACGAGAAAGTTATGATCAAATTCGTATGCGAGGGGTTAAAAGCGTCAACAATAAAAGTTAAGGCTTTTCGGATAGTAATTAAACTAACCGGGGACTTAACAATGCGGGTAAAAGTCACGAGGCCCTTATTCGTAATTAATCGAGGGCCAAATCGCAAAAGTTACCCCTTCGAAACCGAAAGGTCAGGTTAATGATTACAAAAGATATGAAAATCTTGATTTACAGGCCTCAGGCAAGCCGCGTTAGAGGAACAAGCAAGCTAACGCGGGCCGCGAGCCACCTGTAGATTCGTTTACTGACTTAAGGATTCAGGCGGCCCGCGTGAGCCTAGCCTGATCCTTTACGCGGGCCGCGTGAGAGTGCCAGATGCAGAAACTTGGACAGATTCACTGTTTGAGCTTGTAAACGATCATTGATGCATTAATTGAAGCATGGGCGCCCTCTACATGTCCCCTAGCACCCAGGGACACCTGCTGATCATCCATGAACCATTGTAGGTTGAGTTGTAATGATCTTGAGCTAAATTTTTCACTATAAAAGGCAAGGTAGTGTTCCATTGTTCAACACACCTCAAACCTGCCTTCTTGATCATTTCTGAAGCTCTCAAGCATTCTTCTAACATCACTAGTCGTGCACCAAGCTTCTGTAAGTATGCCTACCCTTTTATGGCTTAGTTTTTGCATAGTTTATGTGACACCCGCAGAAAATGCACAGCCATCTTGATTTAGCATTGCACCGTTTTGTGATTTACTTCTGTTTGTGGTGTGCTGATCAAATTTCGGGACGAAATTTCTTTCAAGTTGGGGATGATGTGACAACCCGTATTTCGAACCTATTTTGTGTAACGTTACGTGTTTATGTGAACTATATGGGTTGATTGAATGCATGATACGACTATATGAACGTGAGCGTTTAATTGAATGAAATGTTATGTGTTATCAAAATTGGGCCGCACACTTTGTTTGGTCGCACATCCTCCACTCGGCCCAACCTCACTCGCAACCACCTACCCAACCCGAGACCCCAAGGGCGGCCCAATGATGGGTTCGGCCCACTCATCCCTTGTACGCATACATGAACTGTCACACCCCAACCAATGGCGGAAACATCGGGATGAGACGAAGTGTGAAGATTGCTCGAGACATCATAACGCTATTTGTGACAATAATTTAATAATCCAAATTTCATTTCCAAAATAAATGTCAAAACATTACAAGAAAAGCAAATAACAACATTGTTCAACATAACATAAACAAAATTGATACAACACTTTAAACCTAAACGTCTAAGTGAGTATTTAGGCATCTTTGCTATCCGTTTTCATTTCATCATCATCAACCTGTAACATGTTTAAAAATACAATTCAATGCAAAAGCAAAGGCGAGTATACAAGTTTGGTACGTACATAGCATAAGTTAAAAAGTGTGATCAATTCCTCATGGCAAGCATATGATTCAAGATAAACCTTAAATATGGCATGTGTCTAACATATCAAACCAAGAAAACGCAATATGCTCAAGACATAACCTCAAGTTTACGGGCGGGTCGTTAATCCTATAGCGCTACATATGTCAAGGTTTGGCTCGTACGAAGTTAATGATAAGTTCAACACATAAGAATAACCCAAGTTTAAAGTATCAAGTCATCACGTATACAAGCATGTTATAGGAATGTTCATGTGTTTAAGCAAAAGTTCATGTGTAAGTTTGTTGATAGATAAACATGTTACACCCCAAAAGTGATAAAAGTAAAAGGGGGAATACGAGTATACTCACAAAGTTTGCATATGTTTTCCGATTATCCAATTGTTGACGAGTAGAGATTTAGAGTCCGAATGTATAAGGGTTAAAGTTCAAGTATGTTTAGAGTCGAGATTCGGTGTTTAAAACAACGTAAAAATAAGATATGAGAATAACATGGAAAATAATCATTTAGTACATATGATGCTTGTTCTTGACACTAGGAAACTCGAAGGAGTTTAGATGTTTTCATGGAACAAGGTTCCATTAGAATCGTGACAAGTTATCATAGTCTAGGATGATGTAATCTAGTACCCCGACATATGAACACTAGTTCATCATCAAAGATTCGATTATTCGAATAATATATTTAGGTTATATAATATATGTCCAATAGTTCAAGCATGAGGTAGAAGATTAAAATCTTCATTTTGGTACCTCTAAATGTCATAGAAGTCATGTAGGAGGTAGGAAGATCAAGTCTTCCATTTAGGCATCTCTATGTGTTCACCACTACACTTGATGTAAAAAAAACAACCAAGGAGGGTCATGAACATACAATAAAGAATAAGAAATATACACACTAACTAAGAGAAATCATCAAATCATGTGAGGATTGTATGTTTGGACAACCCAAGTTGTTCCATAATCACTCATGTATCAAAGACAAAGTTTGACATGACTTGTGGGTTAAAAACCCTAAACAAAACACCAAGTTTATGAGGTTTAATCCTCTGATTTTAAATGTCTCAACCTTGTTTTTAAGCTTAACCAACCATGGGATAAGTTGTAAGCATTAGGACATAGGTATGAGATGTGTTGGACACAAGTTGCATAGGTTTAAACAAGTTTTTGATGAACATAAAAACAAACAGAAAGTTTATGGACTATTTCGGGGCATTTCCAGGTCTGATTTCTCCAAGGAGAAGTCTAGGAATCGAACCCCATGATTATACAAGCAAGTAGGAAAAAGAATCGAGTGAATCGGATAAGAATTGAGTGAGTTATGCTCATTTTCGTGAAGGGGTGTCAATCTACTCGAACCCTTGCTTTCAGCTACGGTTTGGTGGATGTTTTGTGAGTTTTTAGGGTTGCAGAAGTGGTAGGGAGGCTGGTTATAAGTGGTATTTATAGGGGGAAGGATTAGGGTTTCAATGGGTTGGGCTTTGGAAGTGTTTAGAAGGGGTTACACCTTGAAACTAGCCCACAAAACCCAACTATATGGGCTGAATTTTGCTGAATTGGGGCTGCCATATTTCTTTATTTTTTTATTTTTTTAAAACATTATAATGAGTAATTTTGTTAGTTAAGTTGTGTAATAATGTGCAACAATGTTTCCCCTAACTTGTAACAAGGTGAAATATGAAATAAAACATGATTTAACTAGGTAAAAAGTGTAATGTACAAGTTTTATTTACGAAGCAAGTTCCGTATTTTACAACGATTACAATGAAAGAATGGTTATAAGAACACAAGATTTCCAAAGTTAGAATTTCACGTAAGGTTTCTAAATGTAGGAAGTTTGAAAACGCAGGGCGTTACAGTCTCCCCTCCTTTAGGAAATTTCGTCCCGAAATTTATTCAAGAGGAAGGCTTGAAAGAGTTTTTGGCATAACGGTGATCATTAAGAATTGAAACTTGGGAAGTTTGAAAGTTTTGAAAAGTACCAAATTTTGGAGAACATCAAGGTAGATTTGCAAGGGGAAGTTTTTAAGGATAGTATAAAAAATCATACTTTCGTAAAACCTGTTTATTGAGAGGAACGAAAAGGTTTGTTACTTTAAATAAAGCAATAGAGAGATACTAAGTATAGTTACACAAGAATCAAGAATAGGGAGGCTATTTTATAGGTAATGAGGTAAGTTAGGACTCAAATGTTTAAGCAAGCTGGATTGCGAACGAGTTTTGTATAAAATAATACGAGTATAGAATGAAAGAATGGCTCTTAAAGAGTACAAGTATGTGAATAGCATAAGTGTTGGATAGATAAACGTAGTGTGTTAAGGATGAAGTCTCGTCATGAATAATCGGATATAATGCGTTTGTGAGTTGCGTGAAGTTGTATTAGGTCCAAAAGGTCTGCAACACACTGAATTTCTCATGGCACGTTTTACGAAAGTTTGGTAACATGGTGAAAACACTTATATATAGGAAGTACCAGCGGCGTATCCACCATGTTTTAACCACATTACGTCAGTTTCGTTACTCGGGGTCATGTTACGTTCCGTGTCTTACCATACACAGTAGTACACTCTATAGTTCTCATACGCCTATCACTATAATCCCGTGTGCACCCGTGATTATACTGATCGTCGCATGATCCACATAGCTTGTACTAGTTATGTATGAATCAAGGTATACATGAATTTGAAAATAAGAATGTGTACGTAGAAGAATGTCGTATGTAAGCATGTTTATGCTTAAGCATGTATGGGACCCACGTAAGCGAATCCCTCGGATTACGCTCGCGTATAGGTACGAATGTACGAATCATGAGTAAGGATGAAAGTATGAGCATAAGTTTAAGTATGAATACGCATGTATGTATGAGCATAAACATAAAACGTGTAAGTAGTATGTGTACAAGTAGAAGCGCAAAACGTATAAGTAGTATGCGTATAAGTAGAAGCATAAAACGTATGAACATAGGTGTAGGTATGAAAAATAAATATTGCGTATATAGTGTTTGTTGGGACACCACGGATCTAAGTGTATAAAGCATTCAAAAGGTCGAGTATGTAATACGAATGATATAAATGATGTTATCGCGAGGTATCGACCAAAATGTGTACGATGATATGCATGTATAGTTGTTTAAACGAAACATTGAGTTTATTGAATCAAATTTAGATTGAGCTTGGTTTAAAAGGGTAGAATATAGTTTGCATATGTAAGAGTATATAAAGTACTTATTGGTCATGCATATCGCATTTCATAATGAATGGAAATGCTACCTTTGTTTTAAAAGAGTTTACGAGATCCGAAGATGGTCGGTCCCCATGGAGTCTTCTTGCCCACGTGTTTTGAAAAATAGGTGTTGGAAAAGGTAAGTTCGTTTCATCTAACAAGAAATTTTGGAGTTTTTTGTGAATACGTTGATCCTTGGAAAAGGGATTTATCAAAGGTCTTAGTGTTCATTTTAAAGGGTTTAGACAAATGGTTCCTTGATGTTGGAAATATTCTTTGGTAAAACGATCTCATAATATCTATAAGATCCTATAGGTAATTGAGAAAGGTTGGTTTGGTTTCAATTTAGAATGGAAGTCTCTAGTATGACGATATAATGTGAGCAAGTTTTAGTGATTAAGTCGAATACGAAGTTCATGGGCAAGAGTTTCATTGGGCCGATTAAATTGATAGGTAGCATTTCGTAAGGTTTTGAAGTTTGAGTAATAAAACGTTTTAAGACATGATTATGAATTTCGCGTATATGAGTTGAGTGAAAATAGATTGTAGAATAAAAAGTACGTTTGATAAAACAATGTATTTCGAAATCTGTATGAGTGGGTATTTTTAAATAACATTAAACAATTTGGGTATAAAGTATGATCGAGTTTGCATAATAAGATGTTTCAAAAGAGAAGTTTTGGTAACGGTCACCTAAGCTAGGGAATCACCCCTAACTCGTTGGTGATGTCGTTTTTTTTTTAAGAAAAAGGGGAGTGGAGTTAGTCGTCAAGGTAAGGAAATCACTCCAATCTTAATGATATGTCTCCACTCGTCGTTACAAGGAATATGAAATTATATTATATGAAATCATGCATATATATAAATGTATGGAAAAGGTTCAGTATGTTGTGTGCATGAAAAGAGAATATCGAAAGTATACTCGAGTTTGAAAGATTGCATCGTATAAAATAAATATTAGGAACACATGTTTGACCAAAGTTTGGAGTGTTCCAAACGGAACTTTGACTAACCAAAGTGGTCGAAAAGTCTTTTGAATTTGAGGAGCATGCTTTGGCCTAATAGGTAAAATACTCTCGCCGACAAGTCGGTTAACGGTATTTACCCTTCCGGTTACTACATGTCCCAAATCAATCGAAATTTCGAGACTTGGCGGGATTTATGAAAAAAAATCAAGGAGTGGAACTAGTCGCCAAGGTGCGGGTTTCACCCCTAACTTGACGGTTTCGTATCCTAAGTGTGGTTGGTACTCGTCGGGTCAAAATTTAATTTCAACACTTTGACGAGGGTCCACTAGAATTTGAAATTTGAACTTCTCCATCAAGGTGAGGATTTCACTCCTAACTTGATGGTGAATTTCATGTAAAAAAAAAGGAAAGTGGATGGATTGAGAGTTGTTCACCAAATTATGGGTTTCACGCCTATTTTGGTGAACTCGTCACGTTTGTGTAATATGTGTGTTGTCGGATTTAGAATAATCGAGTAAAACGCGTGAGGAAAAGTTTATATTAAAGATTAAACAAACAAGTATAACATGTCAAGAACATCACAATAAAAGTGAAATGATGAAACGAATATTAATGCATAAAAAGTATGTCAAGAACACACATAAAGGATAAAATGAAGAAACAAGTATTAACACATAATAAAATCAAGTATAGCATGTTAAGTGTTAACCCACAAGTGACACATATGCTTACAAGATCAAAAGAGAATAAATAAAAGCAAATAAGATAGCATGCTAGTAATTTCAAGTAAAACATACGAATAAAGCTCTAGAACTATAGACTAGGTTAAAGCATTCCTACTTTTCCTAATTCCCTATAGTTATGGCTCTGATACCAATCTGTCACACCCCAACCAATGGCGGAAACATCGGGATGAGACGAAGTGTGAAGATTGCTCGAGACATCATAACGCTATTTGTGACAATAATTTAATAATCCAAATTTCATTTCCAAAATAAATGTCAAAACATTACAAGAAAAGCAAATAACAACATTGTTCAACATAACATAAACAAAATTGATACAACACTTTAAACCTAAACGTCTAAGTGAGTATTTAGGCATCTTTGCTATCCGTTTTCATTTCATCATCATCAACCTGTAACATGTTTAAAAATACAATTCAATGCAAAAGCAAAGGCGAGTATACAAGTTTGGTACGTACATAGCATAAGTTAAAAAGTGTGATCAATTCCTCATGGCAAGCATATGATTCAAGATAAACCTTAAATATGGCATGTGTCTAACATATCAAACCAAGAAAACGCAATATGCTCAAGACATAACCTCAAGTTTACGGGCGGGTCGTTAATCCTATAGCGCTACATATGTCAAGGTTTGGCTCGTACGAAGTTAATGATAAGTTCAACACATAAGAATAACCCAAGTTTAAAGTATCAAGTCATCACGTATACAAGCATGTTATAGGAATGTTCATGTGTTTAAGCAAAAGTTCATGTGTAAGTTTGTTGATAGATAAACATGTTACACCCCAAAAGTGATAAAAGTAAAAGGGGGAATACGAGTATACTCACAAAGTTTGCATATGTTTTCCGATTATCCAATTGTTGACGAGTAGAGATTTAGAGTCCGAATGTATAAGGGTTAAAGTTCAAGTATGTTTAGAGTCGAGATTCGGTGTTTAAAACAACGTAAAAATAAGATATGAGAATAACATGGAAAATAATCATTTAGTACATATGATGCTTGTTCTTGACACTAGGAAACTCGAAGGAGTTTAGATGTTTTCATGGAACAAGGTTCCATTAGAATCGTGACAAGTTATCATAGTCTAGGATGATGTAATCTAGTACCCCGACATATGAACACTAGTTCATCATCAAAGATTCGATTATTCGAATAATATATTTAGGTTATATAATATATGTCCAATAGTTCAAGCATGAGGTAGAAGATTAAAATCTTCATTTTGGTACCTCTAAATGTCATAGAAGTCATGTAGGAGGTAGGAAGATCAAGTCTTCCATTTAGGCACCTCTATGTGTTCACCACTACACTTGATGTAAAAAAAACAACCAAGGAGGGTCATGAACATACAATAAAGAATAAGAAATATACACACTAACTAAGAGAAATCATCAAATCATGTGAGGATTGTATGTTTGGACAACCCAAGTTGTTCCATAATCACTCATGTATCAAAGACAAAGTTTGACATGACTTGTGGGTTAAAAACCCTAAACAAAACACCAAGTTTATGAGGTTTAATCCTCTGATTTTAAATGTCTCAACCTTGTTTTTAAGCTTAACCAACCATGGGATAAGTTGTAAGCATTAGGACATAGGTATGAGATGTGTTGGACACAAGTTGCATAGGTTTAAACAAGTTTTTGATGAACATAAAAACAAACAGAAAGTTTATGGACTATTTCGGGGCATTTCCAGGTCTGATTTCTCCAAGGAGAAGTCTAGGAATCGAACCCCATGATTATACAAGCAAGTAGGAAAAAGAATCGAGTGAATCGGATAAGAATTGAGTGAGTTATGCTCATTTTCGTGAAGGGGTGTCAATCTACTCGAACCCTTGCTTTCAGCTACGGTTTGGTGGATGTTTTGTGAGTTTTTAGGGTTGCAAAAGTGGTAGGGAGGCTGGTTATAAGTGGTATTTATAGGGGGAAGGATTAGGGTTTCAATGGGTTGGGCTTTGGAAGTGTTTAGAAGGGGTTACACCTTGAAACTAGCCCACAAAACCCAACTATATGGGCTGAATTTTGCTGAATTGGGGCTGCCATATTTCTTTATTTTTTTATTTTTTTAAAACATTATAATGAGTAATTTTGTTAGTTAAGTTGTGTAATAATGTGCAACAATGTTTCCCCTAACTTGTAACAAGGTGAAATATGAAATAAAACATGATTTAACTAGGTAAAAAGTGTAATGTACAAGTTTTATTTACGAAGCAAGTTCCGTATTTTACAACGATTACAATGAAAGAATGGTTATAAGAACACAAGATTTCCAAAGTTAGAATTTCACGTAAGGTTTCTAAATGTAGGAAGTTTGAAAACGCAGGGCGTTACATGAACAATAGGGGGTGTAGTTTTTGGTTACTTGCAAGCACACAAATTACACAAAACCCTAGAAGCTCTCCCTCTCTCTCGTTTCTCTTGGAACCCGACGACAACACTTCTCGACCCTCGAAGATCCTTGTGTTCGGATCATCCTCTCTACACGCTTTAACTCGGTTAGTGTTCATGATACGTGTTTGATTTATATTGTTATAAATCCATGTTTGACTAAACGGTTAGGGTTGCTTGTGTGATCAATCGTGATGTTCTATATTGTATGTAAATCGTATGTTTTGCAAGTAATCGGTTGATTATATGCTGTCCGAATTATGTTAAGATGATGGTTAAACGAAAACTTACTAATCGGTTGTGAGATGATCCGGATGGATGTTGGGATGTGTTGTTATGGTTTGTAGTATTGGTTGATATATTGTACACATGGTTTAGGGCTGCATGATAGTTCTTGAATCCGTTATCACATGATCTGGTTACATGTTCATAGGTTATTGATTAGTGATTTTGGAATTGATATGAATGTTTGATTGATTCGGGATTTTTGGTTCTTGATAACGATATGAACATGCATGATTCTGGATAAAAACTGCTGTTTGATTCGTTTGGATTATAGCAAAACTGTTAATTGATTTGATTTGAAACTGCCAAATCTGTTTACAACTTGTTACGGAAATCATGGGCTACAAATCAGGAAATCAGTTACACATCTTGTCTCGACAAGAGATTGCGAGTCGAGAACTCCTAGTCTCGACTCGAGACCATAACACCGGCACAAAACAACACAACTCGAGACCACGGTTGCGGGTCCGGTTGCGACTCGAGACCGTGTAGTCTCGACCAGACCATGATGACTCGAGAACTCTCTGTTGCGACTCGATACTTCGAAATCAATATAACCCGAGACCGACAAGTCTCGACTCGAGACCGAGAACATGCACACTCTGTTATTGGACTGGCCCACTGTTACCAGCCCAAATGATTGGGCCGTGTATTTGGACTTTGCTTATGTGAAGTTACTGTAGAGTTGCCATACTTATACGTGAACATGATGATCAATGTTTGTACACAACTTGTTATATATACGTGGAACATACGTGCAATACTAGTGTACGAATCTGATTGGTATGATAACTGTGATAGGACGTGGTTGATCACTTTGTAGCTTAATTGAACTATTGTGTATCATACCGAGCAACCCCCAGGTGAGTTCATTGCATTTCTCAAGCATGTGTCCTGGTGGTTTGGGACAACTAGTAAACATGTGGAAGGGAAACTTGGGTAAACAGTTAAATCGGGTTTTTGATTATTGAACATGGAATCTATCATTATTCGATTGCCTGTAGGGCAATGGGGTAATTAGTTGATAGCGCTATTAGGTTGTACACCTCACACCGGGCCGTAAGGACGGGCGTGAACTAATTATCTGGGCATCATTACCAATGCTTGGTTAGGGGCATTGGGGACTGGACACACTTCCAGGTTGTTAAGGGGCACACTCCCCGGATACATATGGGCACACTCCCTAGGGTATCTAGCATGTTATAAAGCAACATCGTATCGCAACGTTGAACTGGCTTAACATACATCTGGTAACAAAACACGTTAACAAAACCTTGAACTCACCAGCGTCGTCTGACACACTTGTCTGCATGCTTGCAGGTCGTTAGAATTCGTGACATGGACTTGCTATCTGGGAGTGCTGGAGTGGTCATGGATCGAGGCTCTTGGATTAACTTATAAGTGATACATTGATTTTGAGCATTATTTTGAAACAATTGTTAAACGGTTTACTACATGCTTCCGCTATACAACTCTTTGGGAATTAATATTATGTTTGATATTTTTCTATTGGTAATTAATGACATGTTTTAATTTAATATTTATCATTGGTTCAATGTGATTGGTGGCTCAGACTCTGATGCGTAACACGCCTCGCGGAGTTTCCGCAGGTGGTAATTTGGGGGTGTTACAGTTTGGTATCAGAGCCACTGGTTATAGTGAACTAGGTTTTAAAACGTTTTATAAAACCAGACTATAACCGAATACCTTCGAAGAATCGATCATGACACTCAGCCCCAGATTGCAAGGTTCGTCTTCTGTTTAGTTTATGCATTACTTCCTTAGTAGTCACACACTCATGACTTGCATGAAGCGATACACTTGATACTATGGTAGTGTGACACTACTCTTCAACTTATGTGAATAGTAAACCTGTAATACCATCCGTTGTGTTGTGTGAACGGGGGAAACTTCGAGCGCAAGCTAAGAGGCATTGAGATAAGCATGCAAATTGCCTTATTATTATGGGTGCACACTTAATAATAACGTGGGGTGCATGCAAGTCCCAGTGAGGCTTATTGAGCGTGAGAAGGGTTCTGCCTTATTATGTGTGAACTTGGTAGTACATAGATATCGACACGATACTTGATTTCCATCTCGTTTCGATTTCCTGAATCGGTTCATATCTATATATAGAATCATGAGTGGACGAGGACACGGACGTGGCAACATCAACATGACTCAGGCTGAGTTGACTGACTTAATCAATACCCGTGTGGCTGAGGCCTTAGCAGCCTATCAAGCTGGTACGGAATGTACCAAGTACTCTTTACTCTTATACCGTGTACACGTCCTTTCACCCCTATAATGTGTTTCCTTTCGTCATTTAGGTCAGCACGCGCAACCCCAACCCAACCAACCTGCTTGTACATTCAAAATGTTCATGGACTGTAAGCCACAGACCTTCACCGGAACTGAAGGGGCTGTGGGACTCTTGAGATGGTTCGAGAAAGCAGAGTCCGTGTTTGCTATTTGTAACTGTCCCGCTGGGGACAGGGTGAAATATGTTGCGGGTACCTTGGCGGATGGTGCCCTAACGTGGTGGAATGCCCAGGTGCAGTTGTTGGGCATTGAGGCAGCGAATGCCACAACTTGGGATGACTTTAAAGAACTGATCAGGGAGGAGTATTGTCCTCGGGATGAGGTCCAGAAGTTGGAAAACGAGTACTACGACTTGAAGATGGTTGGATCTGAAGTCGAAGCGTATGTGAAGCGATCGTATGAACTGGCCGACATGTGCCCGAACTTGTCCCGGCCCATGTCCCGGAGGATTGAGTTATTCATCAAGGGGCTGCCTCCGCGTGTGAAGAGTTTGGTCACTGCAGCCCATCTCAATGATTTGACACAGATTGTTCGTTTGACCCACAAGATTGTGGATCAAGAGGTAGAGAGTAACTCGTTACCGCCGCGTGTTTCAACCACTACTGCTGCTGCACCCACTGCCACTGCGCCCGCTAATGATAACAAAAGGAAGTGGAGTGACTATGATAAAGCCTCTAGCGCGAGTCAGACACAGAAAAGACCAGATAATAACAACAACAACCGCAGCATCAGCCAGTCATCTTCTGTCAATCAAGGCCAAGGGGGTAGCCAAAGTCAGGGTTCGTATGCAGGGAGGAAGCCACGGTGTAACAAGTGTGGCTATCATCATTTCGGGCCATGTGGTCGGATGTGTAACAGGTGTGGTAAGGCGGGCCATGAGGCCAGGGATTGTAGGGCCCCACAGCCCAAACACCAGCAGCAACAGAACCAGCAGAACCAGAGACAACAGGGACAACCACCCCAGCAGAACCAGGGTTTCAGGAAGGGATGCTATCAGTGTGGGGATGAGGGTCATTTTAAGCGAGATTGCCCTCAGTTGAATCAAAACGCTAACGACAACAACCACCCGAATAACAACAATGCTGGGAACAACAACGGCAACAATGGGGGAAATGGCGCTCGAGGCAGAGTGTTCCAGCTTGGAGCAGGGGATGCCAGGAATGACGGCAACGTTGTAACTGGTACGTTTCCTGTAAACAATCGTATTGCTTCTGTATTATTTGATTCCGGTGCCGATTGGAGTTATGTGTCCCTAGAATTTAGTCAACGATTAGGGATAACCCCAACACCCTTAGAAGTTAAGCAAGTAATAGAACTAGCAGATGGTAAGACGATAGAAGCTTTGAATGTCCTTTTCGGGTGTAAACTAGATCTCGTGGGTCAGGTATTTGACATCGATCTTCTTCCCGTTACGCTCGGTAGTTTTGACATAGTGGTAGGCATGGATTGGTTGTCTAAGCACCAAGCGGAGATTTTGTGTAAGGAAAAAGTTGTGCGTATTCCTCTCCCCGATGGAGAGTCATTAACAGTTCAAGGACATCGTAGTGGGACGATGGTTGGTATCATCTCGGCCATGCATGCGCAGAAGTATCTACAAAAGGGGTATCCTGCAATGTTAGCGTTGGTTACTAACGCTCAGTCTGAAGAGAGAAAGATCGAGGATCTACCAGTGGTGCGAGAATTCGCTGATGTGTTCCCAGAGGAGCTACCAGGGTTACCTCCTCATCGTCAAGTAGAATTTCAGGTTGATCTTGCGCCGGGAGCGGCCCCAATTGCTCGAGCTCCATACCGGTTGGCCCCTGGGGAGTTACAGGAATTGTCTAATCAGCTACAGGAATTGTTGGATAGAGGTTTCATTCGACCCAGTTCCTCGCCTTGGGGAGCCCCAGTTCTGTTTGTAAAGAAGAAAGACGGGTCATTCCGTATGTGTATCGATTATCGAGAGCTCAACAAGGTAACCATTAAGAACCGCTATCCGTTACCACGCATCGACGACTTGTTTGACCAAGTAATCGGTTGATTATATGATGTCCGAATTATGTTAAGATGATGGTTAAACGAAAGCTTACTAATCGGTTGTGAGATGATCCGGATGGATGTTGGGATGTGTTGTTATGGTTTGTAGTATTGATTGATATATTGTACACATGGTTTAGGGCTGCATGATAGTTCTTGAATCCGTTATCACATGATCTCGTTACATGTTCATAGGTTATTGATTAGTGATTTTGGAATTGATATGAATGTTTGATTGATTCGGGATTTTTGGTTCTTGATAACGATATGAACATGCATGATTCTGGATAAAAACTGCTGTTTGATTCGTTTGGATTATAGCAAAACTGTTAATTGATTTGATTTGAAACTGCCAAATCTGTTTACAACTTGTTACGGAAATCATGGGCTACAAATCAGGAAATCAGTTACACATCTTGTCTCGACAAGAGATTGCGAGTCGAGAACTCCTAGTCTCGACTCGAGACCATAACACCGGCACAAAACAACACAACTCGAGACCACGGTTGCGAGTCCGGTTGCGACTCGAGACCGTGTAGTCTCGACCAGACCATGATGACTCGAGAACTCTCTGTTGCGACTCGAGACTTCGAAATCAATATAACCCGAGACCGTCTAGTCTCGACTCGAGACCGAGAACATGCACACTCTGTTATTGGACTGGCCCACTTGAAACAATTGTTAAACGGTTTACTACATGCTTCCGCTATACAACTCTTTGGGAATTAATATTATGTTTGATATTTTTCTATTGGTAATTAATGACATGTTTTAATTTAATATTTATCATTGGTTCAATGTGATTGGTGGCTCAGACTCTGATGCGTAACACGCCTCGCGGAGTTTCCGCAGGTGGTAATTTGGGGGTGTTACAGTTTAGCTTAAAAGTCAATCCGTCGTAATTAACGATTGACGATAAATCACAAATGGTCTAGTGGTTTGTCGAATCAAAGGTAATTATATATTGGTAATCATGTGGGCTTTAAACCCCTAAAAGGGCACCCTCTGATTCCCACTCTAACTAGTCCGAATGTCGAGTCAAACGTGCTTAGAAAAAGTCAACAGAAATGCTATTTTGCGATTTTATGCATAATCAGTAATGTAGATGGTGTGCAACCTGTTTTAACACTCATAAAACATGATAATAAGTATATTAACTAGTCTAAGCTTGTTTGATCCGACAATTTAATGTTTCGACCCGGTTCGGAGCCGAAAGTCGCAAAACTTTGACTTTTGCTTTGACTTCAGTTCTGACCCGTTAAATTGTGATTTAGATATGCCTTAGGACTCTCTTAGGACCAGGTTACATGATGGTATAACCCTCTGTGACCGGTTCGTTGTTTGTCCGAGTCTTTTACACCTTTTCGTTAAATGCTTAAAAGTTTATCGTAACGCCCTTTTTAATTTAAAACGAGAATTTCGGACATGTGAAAGGACCATAACCTTAGTTACTGATTTCTAAGCATGTCCCTAAAATTTCACGTCAATCCAAGGTCCAGAATAGGAGTTATGCTAAATAGCGCAAATTACGGAAACTTTAGTAATTAAATAGCGCAATTAGCATAACGCCCATCTAAACCCAGATTTCAACACCAAACCTTTTACACATTGATGTAAAATAATATTTTGGGATTTTTAAAGATTTTTAATTATTTTTAACCTGCTCATAACCTGCGGTTATGGCAACGGTTCGGTAAAATACCGAATATACCCTTTTCGGCCATAACATGAGTTCTACAAGGTCTTTTGACCCGATTCCAGTTGCTACTGATTTTAAATAATGAATAAAGTATTTTGGACTTTATAAACTATTCGGGAAACTCAGTTTTCCTGTAGAACTCAGAAACCTCTTTTATAAATCTTTAAAATGACCGAAATACCCCTACGGGGCATAAATTGGATTTAAACTCGTTACGGGCATTATGGAAGGTATCCTACTGATACCACAACCTCTTTAAAGCATATTGACTTAGGAAACCTGTGTAGGACTCTTACGGTTACCCGTTACGCCTTTTGCGCGCACGGTTCGGTTTATGTAACTAGTTTACATAAACTAGCCGAAACGGGTCAAACCTTATTGTTTTGACCCCAAATCCAGAGTGTGGTTATTATACCCATATAAAACAAGTCTTCAAACTTGTTGGGTCCAAATCACATTCCATTCCTGGTTTTCGCCTTTCACGCGATTAAACCGTAACTATCCATTGAAACTGACCGGTCTAAGCTACGGCTAAATTAAAGACCCGTTAGGATTCTAATAGGTTATTTTAAAACCTTCGTTCCAGAATAGGAGACCAGTAAAAGCTATTTGCAATTTATTCGATTAAGGATTTATACTTGCAAAGGTAAATACTTTTAACTTATTTTCCGTTATACGGGCTTGGGTTACGGCATATAGCATACCGCTTGATCGGGCATCAAATTCTCCACCGTTGAGTGGGTAATTGAATAAATTTGATCGGCTCGTTTAAACAGTCTTGTTACTTAAAGCCTTTGGGGGGTTAATGACCATGTCCCGGATATCCCTGGCAGCATTTTACGAAATGGCCACGACCTAAGCGCGGAGTGTAGGCGTACACTCGTCAGTGCATAAATAGTTGATGTGGTGCGTCTATTAATCTTTAACCCGGACAAGATCCGGGCTACTGAACGCATAAGGATCATGTAATACGTTCACAAGATTATAATATTAAATAATTCTCCCAAGTTATAAAAGATTTTGTGCCTTGTGCATTCAAATCAATTTTATTAAAAATTTTACAAAAGTGTCGGTTGAATGTATTTACCAGTGTAAACTGACGTATTTTCCCAAAAAGACTAAATGCAGGTACTAAGCGTAATTGGCTGGATATTTCTCCTTAGCATCAATAAAGAGTCTCGCAAGCTTAAGATGCCTACGTCTGTTGAACAATACTTTTATTATTGTTATTGATCCCCTGTGGATTTTATTTCAACAATGGTGATACTTGATATTACATTCAATGTTCAAATATATTTATCTTTATGCTTCCGCCGTGCATTCATATAATTGTGTGGTTTGACTATATTGTTGCCAACTACGTCACGGTAATCCCCCACCGGGCCCACCGGTGAGACACGTGGAAATCGGGGTGTGACAGGTTGGTATCAGAGCCCGTCCTAAGGAAAAAGTGTTTACTGATGCATCTCGCGCCAGGGGTTGCACCTACAAGTATTTCGTATCTTGCAAACCCCGAGATTTCACTGGGGAGAAAGGCGTGGTAGATTGCATGACTTGGTTAGACGAGATGGACACCGTGGTGGACATCAGTGGTTGTGCAGAGAAAGATGTGGTAAAGTTTGTTTCGCAGTCATTCAAGTGTGAAGCCTTTGCATGGTGGAGATCTCTGGTTTAGGCCTCGGGGAAGGTTGTTCTGTACAACATGACGTGGGAGGAATTCATTTCTTTCATCAAGGAAAATTATGCCCTCAACATGAGGTTGAGAAGATCGAGTCCGACTTCCTATCGTTGGTTATGACGAACCTTGAATGTCAAGCTTACCTCACGAGCTTCAACACAATGTCCCGGTTGGTTCCGTATCTGGTAACCCCGGAACCAAAGAGAATAGCTCGTTTTATCGGTGGTTTAGCCCCCGAAATAAAGGCAAGCGTGAAGGCCTCTCGGCCAGCGACCTTTAGATCTGTAGCCGACATATCTTTGTCCCTCACTCTGGATGCGGTCAGACAAAGATCGCTGAGGAACAAAGAGGCTGAGAAGAGAAAGCGTAAAGACGATAATTCACGCAGGTCGAGCAAGAAGCACCGTGGAAACGGTGACAACAAGAGAGGGTCTGAGTCAAGGAAAGATGGGCAACAATCTGGTGAGAAGCCCAAGTGCAAGAATTGCAAGAAACAACACTTTGGAAAGTGCAGACTCGAATCGAACTCGCAGACTCAGTCAAAGTCATTTGCTTGCGGGATATGCAAGTCCAAGGACCACAAGACCTTGGATTGCAAAAAGCTGAAAGATGCAACTTCTTACAGTTGCAATGAGAAGGGGCACATTAAAACCAACTGCCCTAAATACTCCAAGAAGCCTGAAGAGACCAAGAAGACCAATGCAAGAGTCTTCAGGATGGACGCGAAAGAAGCTGTGCTAGACGATAACGTGATCACAGGTACTTTCCTTGTAAATGATATCTTTGCAAGAGTACTTTTTGATTCAGGCGCTGATAAGTCTTTCGTAGATCATAAATTTTGCAAATTGCTGAATATGCCTGTCAAAACCTTGAGTATAAACTATGAGGTAGAGTTAGCAGATGGCACCATCGAAACCGTCTCTACCGTATTAGATGGGTGTGTGATATCCATTAAGAACCACTCTTTTCCCCTATCTATACTTCCCTTTAAATTGGCCGGTTTTGACATAGTATTGGGTATGGACTGGTTATCTCATAACCAGGCCCAAATCGTCTGCAACAGAAAGCAAGTGGTGATAAAGACTCCGTCTGGTGAATCGCTTACCATTCGAGGAGATACCCAGTATGGATTACCTGAGCAAGTAACTATGCTCAAGGCTTCAAAATGTTTAAAGAAGGGTTGTGTCATCTACATGGCACAAGTGATTATTGATGAGCCTAGACCGAAGATAGAAGACATCCCCGTCATTTCTGAATACCCAGAAGTTTTCCCTGAAGATCTACCTGGTTTGCCACCAGATAGGCAAGTGGAATTCAGGATTGATATTATCCCTGGGGCAGCACCTGTTGCTAGAGCACCTTACAGGTTAGCACCAACTGAAATGAAGGAGTTAAGGACACAACTAGATGAACTACTAGCCAAAGGTTTCATTAAACCTAGTTCGTCTCCCTGGGGAGCACCAGTCCTGTTGTCAAGAAGAAGGACGGATCGATGCGTCTGTGCATCGATTATCGCGAGCTTAATAAAGTCACGATAAAGAATAGGTATCCTTTGCCGAGGATCGACGATTTGTTCGATCAGTTACAAGGGGCAAGTTATTTCTCGAAGATTGACTTGAGATCAGGCTACCATCAACTGAAAGTCAGAGATGAAGACGTACATAAAACCGCATTTAGGACTCGTTATGGTCATTATGAGTTCCTAGTGATGCCTTTTGGGCTCACTAATGCACCGGCTGCGTTCATGGATCTCATGAATCGCGTTTGCAAGCCGTACTTAGACAAATTCGTCATCGTTTTCATTGACGATATTCTTATCTACTCGAAAAACCGAGCTGACCATGAGAAACACCTTCGCTGTATACTCAAACTCCTGCATCATGAGAAACTCTATGCCAAATTCTCTAAGTGCGAATTCTGGCTTCGAGAAGTCCAGTTCCTAGGACATGTTGTCAGCGAGCGTGGTATCCAAGTGGATCCCGCTAAAGTGGAAGCTGTCATGAATTGGCAAGAGCCAAAGACGCCTACAGAGATTCGTAGTTTCCTGGGGTTAGCAGGATATTACAGGCGTTTCATTGAAAATTTTTCAAGGATTGCTGCGCCCTTAACTTCCTTGACCAAGAAGAAAGTAAAGTTCGTTTGGGGCCCTAAGCAGCAAGAGTCCTTTGATATTCTGAAACAAAAGTTGAGCAACGCTCCTGTACTGACATTGCCTGAAGGTACCGAAGAGTTCGTAGTCTACTGCGATGCATCACACATTGGCATAGGATGTGTGCTTATGCAGAAAGGCAAAGTTATTGCCTATGCTTCAAGAAAGTTAAAGGTGCATGAAAAGAATTACACCACCCATGACTTGGAGTTGGGTGCCGTTGTGTTCGCACTAAAACTGTGGAGGCATTATCTGTATGGTATCAATTTTGTGATCTATTCTGATCATAAGAGCCTTCAACACCTGTTTAATCAGAAGGAGTTAAGCATGAGGCAACGCCGTTGGATGGAGACTTTAAATGATTATGATTGTGAAATCAGATATCATCCTGGCAAGGCGAATGTTGTCGCTGATGCCTTAAGTCGAAAGGAAAGGGTGAGACCCATCCGAATCAATGCCAAGAGCATTGAAGTGAAGAATAATTTGATTGAAAGGTTGTTAGCTGCACAGAGGGAAGCTGTGTTGGAAGCTAACTATCCTAAAGAAAAGTTAGGAGTAACTGAGGAGCAGTTAACTCTTAGCAAGGACGGAATTTTACGATTAAATGGACGCATATGGGTCCCAATTTACGGAGGACTTCGAGATGTCATCCTCCAGGAAGCCCATAGTTCCAAATATTCTGTTCATCCTGGAGCAGATAAAATGTACCAGGATCTAAAGGCAAATTATTGGTGGATAGGCTTGAAAAAGTCTGTAGCCGCTTATGTAGCCAAATGCTTGACTTGTGCGCAAGTCAAAGCTGAGCATCAAAAGCCGTCAGGCTTGCTACAACAGCCTGAACTTCCCGAATGGAAGTGGGAATGTGTAACTATGGATTTTATTACCAAGTTACCCAAGACGAGGAAAGGAAATGATACAATATGGGTTATAGTTGATAGACTGACCAAGTCAGCACATTTCTTACCCATCAAGGAGACTTATAGCTCCGACATGTTAGCCCAGTTATATATTGATAAGATTGTAGCCTTACATGGCATACCTGTGTCTATTATCTCTGACAGAGATACTAGATACACGTCGCATTTTTGGAAAAGTTTCCAGCAATCTTTGGGCACCCGTTTGAATTTTAGTATGGCTTACCATCCTCAGACAGACGGTCAGAGTGAGCGTACTATTCAGACGTTGGAAGACATGCTACGTGCATGTGCGATCGATTTGGGTGGTAGTTGGGATAAGAACCTACCATTAATCGAATTCTCCTACAACAATAGCTACCATACCAGCATTAAGGCTGCGCCCTTCGAGGCATTATACGGTAGAAAGTGTAGATCGCCCGTTTGTTGGGCGGAAGTTGGAGATGTCCAATTATCAGGACCAGAGATAGTCTTCGAAACGACGGACAAGATTGTCCAGATTCGAGACCATCTCAAGGCTGCCCGAGATAGGCAGAAAAGTTACGCAGATCCAAAGCGTAAAGATTTTCACTTCGAAGTAGGTGATAAAGTGTTGTTTAAAGTATCACCCTGGAAGGGGGTGATGCGTTTCGGTAAGAAAGGCAAACTAAGCCCGAGATACATAGGACCTTTCGAGGTTATCGAACGTGTCGGATCGGTTGCCTACAAGTTAAACTTACCGGAGGAGCTCAGTGGAATTCACAATGTGTTCCACATCTGCAATCTAAAGAAGTGCTTCGCTGATGAATCATTGGTAATACCACATACAGATGTGCACATAGATGAGAGCTTAAAATTTGTGGAAAAACCTTTGTCGATTGAAGATCGACAGGTAAAGAAGCTTCGAAGGAAGCATGTACCTATTGTAAAGGTCAAATGGGATGCCCGTAGAGGTCCCGAATTCACGTGGGAAGTTGAATCCACAATGAAGGAAAAATACCCTTATTTATTTCAGTAAATCTCGGGTCGAGATTTATTTTAAGGGGGTGAGGATGTAACACCTCGAAATTTTGTGTCCAATAATGTGTTGACACGTGTCATGAGTTACACGTGGTAATAAATACTAAATAAAGGACTAAAGTTGACAAACCTTGAAAGTATGTAAATTCGAGGGTTAAAAATGTCAACGTGGGGTAAATGTTCTGTATAGTAACCCTAAATGATGCTCGTACCTTCAAACGAATAAATCATGGATCGTACGGAGCGAAATGTGGAAGAAAGTGAGAGATTACAAACTGCAGGGGTTAATGGTGTCAACATGTTTAAATTTATACCTCTGAGTGACCCTTTGACGAACCCGAGACTTTGTAACAGTAAAGTACGCTCACTAAACTATACGAGATAAATTTCGCGAAGTTCCGTTTTAAAACGAGAAAGTTATGATCAAATTCGTATGCGAGGGGTTAAAAGCGTCAACAATAAAAGTTAAGGCTTTTCGGATAGTAATTAAACTAACCGGGGACTTAACAATGCGGGTAAAAGTCACGAGGCCCTTATTCGTAATTAATCGAGGGCCAAATCGCAAAAGTTACCCCTTCGAAACCGAAAGGTCAGGTCAATGATTACAAAAGATATGTAAATCTTGATTTACAGGCCTCAGGCGGGCCGCGTTAGAGGAACAAGCAAGCTAACGCGGGCCGCGAGCCACCTGTAGATTCGTTTACTGACTTAAGGATTCAGGCGGCCCGCGTGAGCCTAGCCTGATCCTTTACGCGGGCCGCGTGAGAGTGCCAGATGCAGAAACTTGGACAGATTCACTGTTTGAGCTTGTAAACGATCATTGATGCATTAATTGAAGCATGGGCGCCCTCTACATGTCCCCTAGCACCCAGGGACACCTGCTGATCATCCATGAACCATTGTAGGTTGAGTTGTAATGATCTTGAGCTAAATTTTTCACTATGAAAGGCAAGGTAGTGTTCCATTGTTCAACACACCTCAAACCTGCCTTCTTGATCATTTCTAAAGCTCTCAAGCATTCTTCTAACATCAGTAGTCGTGCACCAAGCTTCTGTAAGTATGCCTACCCTTTTATGGCTTAGTTTTTGCATAGTTTAGCTTAAAAGTCAATCCGTCGTAATTAACGATTAACTTTACGATAAATCACAAATGGTCCAGTGGTTTTTCAAATCAAATGTAGTTATATGTTGGTAATCATGTGGGCTTTAAACCCCTAAAAGGGCACCCTCTGATTCCCAATCTAACTAGTCCGAATGTCGAGTCAAACGTGCTTAGAAAAAGTCAACAGAAATGCTATTTTGCGATTTTATGCATAATCAGTAATGTAGATGGTGTGCAACCTGTTTTAACACTCATAAAACATGATAATAAGTATATTAACTAGTCTAAGCTTGTTTGATCCGACCATTTACTGTTTCCACCTGGTTCGGAGCCGAAAGTCGCAAAACTTTGACTTTTGCTTTGACTTCAGTTCTGACCCGTTAAAGTATGATTTAGATATGCCTTAGGACTCTCTTAGGACCAGGTTACATGATGGTATACCCTCTGTGACCGGTTCATTGTTTGTCCGAGTCTTTTACACCTTTCCGTTAAATGCTTAAAAGTTGACCGTAACGCCCTTTTTAATTTAAAACGAGAATTTCGGACATGTGAAAGGACCATAACCTTGGTTACTGATTTCTAAGCATGTCCTTAAAATTTCACGTCAATCCGAGGTCCAGAATAGGAGTTATGCTAAATAGCGCAAATTACGGAAACTTTAGTAATTAAATAGCGCAATTAGTATAACGCCTATCTAAACCCAGATTTCGACACCAAACCTTTTACACATTGATGTAAAATAATATTTTGGGATTTTTAAAGATTTTTAATTATTTTTAACCTGCTCATAACCTGCGGTTATGGCAACGGTTCGGTAAAATACCGAATATACCCTTTTCGGCCATAACATGAGTTCTACAAGGTCTTTTGACCCGATTCCAGTTGCTACTGATTTTAAATAATGAATAAAGTATTTTGGACTTTATAAACTATTTGGGAAACTCAGATTTCCTGTAGAACTCAGAAACCTCTTTTATAAATCTTTAAAATGACCGAAATACCCCTACGGGGCATAAATTGGATTTAAACTCGTTACGGGCATTATGGAAGGTATCCTACTGATACCACAACCTCTTTAAAGCATATTGACTTAGGAAACCTGTGTAGGACTCTTACGGTTACCCGTTACGCCTTTTGCGCGCACGGTTCGGTTTATGTAACTAGTTTACATAAACTAGCCGAAACGGGTCAAACCTTATTGTTTTGACCCCAAAATCCAGAGTGTGGTTATTATACCCATATAAAACAAGTCTTCAAACTTGTTGGGTCCAAATCACATTCCATTCCCGGTTTTTGCCTTTCACGCGATTAAACCGTAACTATCCATTGAAACTGACCGGTCTAAGCTACGGCTAAATTAAAGACCCGTTAGGATTCTAATAGGTTATTTTAAAACCTTCGTTCCAGAATAGGAGACCAGTAAAAGCTATTTGCAATTTATTCGATTAAGGATTCATACTTGCAAAGGTAAATACTTTTAACTTATTTTCCGTTATACGGGCTTGGGTTACGGCATATAGCATACAGCTTGATCGGGCATCAAATTCTCCACAGTTGAGTGGGTAATTGAATAAATTTGATCGGCTCGTTTAAACAGTCTTGTTACTTAAAGCCTTTGGGGGGTTAATGACCATGTCCCGGATATCCCTGGCAGCATTTTACGAAATGGCCACGACCTAAGCACGGAGTGTAGGCGTACACTCGTCAGTGCATAAATAGTTGATGTGGTGCGTCTATTAATCTTTAACCCGGACAAGATCCGGGCTACTGAACGCATAAGGAACATTGGTACGTGCGCGACTACACATATTTTTACAATGAAATTACACACGAATTGGTTTTAAATTTATAAAAGTGATTATTACTTTTACATCAAAACACACACGAAAGGGCAAGTGTACCCCGTCATATATGTAGTAAAGTATCGGTAAGAACCAAGTATCGATCCACGGAAATGGGCGGAGAAATAATACTAGACCTTTGCCATTAAATTACCGGTAAAAACATACGTTGTTTTGATTTTAATCAAACTAAAATAAGCATAAATAAATACTTATAAAACATAGTAAATTATATATTAATAGCCTTGCTTAATACACAACCACAGCATGTCAACTAAGTCAGTTTTGGCATTTAGAAGCATTCGGTCAATTTTCCATTTCGAGACAATTAGTATCCCTTTCGGGAATCCTAACATGACAATCATTCGGAAAGTTAAAACGATAAACACACTTTAACCACCTAAAATTGTTCTTTAACGTGCGATTGATAAATGTCTACAAAAATCTCCTAAAAATAAGTTAGTCATCCGTTAGGAGTTTTCTAACCTCACTTAATCAAGGAAAGCAACACCGATAAACACAATGCAGCCACCGAGACAAGCATAAACTAGATTAAATCACAACCGAGTTCATTTTACAAATCTTACACATAAATTCACCAAGATAGCAATTTTGGCCGAAACTACTAACTAGGCTAACAAATCATGGCAAGAATCCGTAACAACACCATCTAACCCGTTAGAGTCCTTCCGTGAGGGCAAGCTCTCTTGATTAACAATAATTGCATTTTATTAAACCACTAACCCGTTAGAGTATCATGGTGCCTACATTTTAACCAAGTTAAACTAGTTAACCAAATTAAAAGTTTACTAATACATGATTAAATAAGCTTCGTTTTGCAACTATCTTACCTAACCAAGCACCAATCATCCAACACAATTACTTATAATCAAGAAATCAATATCAATAACAAGGTTGCAAACTAATCATCAAAGATAGTCATAGAAAATACTTCAAAATGTCATTACAAACATAGATTAACATACTAATCAAGCAAGGGATTGTTGTGTTTTTGCCCAAAGGCTTACATTAATACATAATAATCAATCTAAATGCTTGAAATATAACAAAAGTATGGAAAGATTTGAGAAACCAAACCATAAACAAGCATAAGAATGAGAATCTGGATAGTAAATGAGCAAAACCGGGCAATGTGGCTTGAATCCGAGTGAAAGCAGCAGCCTTCGGAGCCTCAAAATCGCCTGCAGAGCTCCCAAAATGTCCAAAGTTACGTCTAAAATGCTTCTGTTCTGTTTAAATGGTTTTTCTGATCGGCACGGTCGTTCTTGGTTTGGCACGACCGTGCACTTTAAGCATTATTGGTGGTGGGCCACCATACCGCATGACGTCACAGATCGTTGACTGGTCTTCGGACACGCACGGACGTTCCAGGTTTGGCACGGGCGTGCCAAACCGGCATTTGGCTTGCACGCTTTGTTCCTTGGCCGTTCAGTTCCGAGGTTATGTTGGTTCTCGGATATGCACGACCGTTCCACATCCGGAACGACCGTGCCATTTCGGATTGGCCTTCATAGCCTTGCACGCCGTGCTTGCACGCCTGGTGCACCGCCGGGACTTTCTTGTTTGTCGGATATGCACGGTCGTGCGGATGCCCGCATGACCGTGCCAAACGCCCAGGTCAGTTTTTCCACAGAATCTTCGCAGCTTTGTCGTTTTGTCCGGAAAGTCCTCGTTTTCGATTTCATCTTGTCTGGTATGCAGTTTTAGGCCTGTAAACAAAAATGTAGATAAATAAGTATCCGAATGACGGTTTTACGGCCGAAAACGCATAAAATGGGGGTAAAACGGGGGACTAAAATATGTGTAAATTAGCGAATATCAAATCTCCCCACACTTGAACCTTGCTTGTCCTCAAGCAAGCTGAACTAAAAAGCAATAAAAGAAGGAAACAAACAAGTACGATAATTTACACACTATTTTATTTAAAACTACTATAAACGGTTAGCCGGTTTGTCGAAAGACATCATCAAAAGACTAAAACCCAACAAGCATATGCAATTATAATAGCGACAACCAAAAAGCCGTGACTTCACATTTAATTGACTCGACATGTTAATCTTCACACGACTCACAATATTCACACACACTCGGTTTTATTTATGAAACATACATAAAATGTGTATGTGCAAACACTCAACGCCTAGTCAATGAAACATGTAATATCATAAGCTTGTCATAAGATCTCGTCTCCACCAACTAACATGCAAATAAGTGTAAATCAAGAGGTCTTTACGGGTTGTAACGTTAGGCTTGGGCGAAGGGTATGGAAGTGGACATTTAAAATGGCGAAAATGGTTAAAACTCGGCTTTAGCGTTTAACTAGCAAGAAAATAATACAACTATACATACAAACGCCTTTAAAAGGCGACTAAAGCGCAATCGAGCTTATCAACGAAATTTTAACATTTAAGCATTCAAAATCGCTCGATTTCTATCAACTTCACCCTATTTTAGGGTGTTTTATTTTCTGTTTTTTTTTTTTTTTTTTTTTTTTTTTTTTTTTTAACATACTATACAATAAACTTAAACAAACGCTAGTTAAACGATTATTTTGTCCGAGTTTTAACACTAAAAAGGGTTTAAAACATACAAAGGCTAAATTTGGCTAAGTGGGCGATAATGTGGGTAAACAAAGGTAAACGGGAAGGCTCGACATGGTTAATCCTAAAGGGTAACATAAGGTGAACGGGAAGCACAACACAAAGAACAAGGTTTACAACAAAGGGTAATCTAAGTGCCTCTATCACTTTTACACAAATCCGCACATTCATGGTCTTAACAAGCATACTAGTGACAAGTTCTAAATTACACATAACATCCGGCTCACTCCTATATCCGAAATGAACAAATATATAACAATATCAAGGCTCAAACATGCTCACGTAACGGAAGGAATGGGTAAAAGTATGAAAACTATCATGCAAGTCTTTCTTTGTTTGTCACGCTTTCCGGTTTCCTTTTTCAAAAATATTTTGCTTGTCAAGTTTTTATCAAGTCCGAAGCTTTCTAAAACACAACCAACCGGTTTATTTACTAATATATATACAAAATAAAGGTATTTTTGAATGATTTTTCTGAATTTTCTGATTTTTTTTTTTTTATATATATATATATATTGAGGACAAACAAAGTTAACAAAGTTAACCCCCTCCCCACACTTGAACTTCGCATTGTCCCCAATGCGAAACCCGAAATATAGAGAAAAAGGATAATAATACTCCCCTCAAGATGATGTTATGAAACGAGACTTCCAAAGCTGAATCTGTGATCTGCTCCGGTCAAAGACTTGATAGCCAAAACCTGTAAATATGTCATATGGCACAGCAACACCGAACAGCAACAGAATAAATACAAATAGACCATAATATACATGAATACTAATAATCCAAATAAAAACATACATAAAGAAAAGTGTTTAAAAGTACAATACAATCCGAGGGTGTTTGAAATACTACTCAAAAAGAACACCCGAAATAACAAGTACTAAAATAATAATAAAAACCACCAACAAACATCACCACCATCTCCTACTCGTCATCACCATCATCATCTCTTGTGAAGGACGGGCCCGCATCACCTTAACCAGGTGGGTTCCACGGTGGGAACTGTGGGGGGTGCTGAAAGTAGTCGGGATATGCATGATGCATCTCCCCGAATAAGTATGAAAATCCAGCACTCACTCCCTGGTACAAACTCTCCTGGTTATGCCTAAGCTGATCCTGAGTGGCCCTGAGCTGATCCTGACTAGCCCTGATCTGGTCCTGACTAGTCCTAATCTGGTCGATATAAGTCCCATGCTGCTCCTGCGTAACTCGCATCTGCTGGAACTGCTGATAAAAGTCAGGCCAGTCCTGGTGCTGGTAGAACTCATGGTGCTGCGGCTGGTGTGGCGGTGTCTGGTGTGGCGGTGTCTGTGGCTGATGCTGCTCATGCATCTCTACATCTTCTTCCTCTTCCTCTGATGGGAGCGGAGGTAACGGGTCCCAGACCTCGTTATTCAGCCCCCTCAACCTATCCCCCTGATCAGTCTCTACAATCAAACCCATTGCCTTCAGCGACCTGATGTCTATATGGACCCCCTCAGTGATCAGAGTGAGACTCTGAAGAACCTCATCAGTCATAAGATGCTCATTGTAAGCAATTTCGGTCACATACTGACCGCCATGTATTTGACTGCTAGCAGTCCTCCCTGAACACTTCATAAAGTATTCAGCCATACGCGCCGCTAAGTTAATTGGCGCCTTCTCCACCAATGCGTAAAGAAAAATCAGATCTGGTGTTGGACAGTTACCAAGACTGTCCATGCGGCCGCATATGGTGTGGCTAAACACATGGTGCATCACCCGCACCAGAGGGTCTTTAAGGCGTGAAGCTTTTGACATTCTGGGGTTGTATGGATCCCCAACAGCGTTTTCAGCCCAAAACTCATCCCTAGCTGCATCAAACGGGAAGGTGAATTTATCTGTGAAGACATTGGGATCATCCATGTCTTCCCTAGTGTAGATCCCAAGTCTCCTTCCCAAACGACCGACTGACCACTTGTGCCATCTTCCACACAATCTGAAAGCTATGCGATCCTTGTAGCGGAATTTGGGTCGTCGAGCAGCAACTGGCTTCTCGTAAGCATACGATGCAAAGAACTCGATGGTAAGCTCCAAGTAAACGGGTCGGTTGCAACCGACCAAATTTATTAATGGACGACTCATCATATTCTCCAAACGATCATATTGATTCAGTTCTTGCATCACTTCCCAATCAAGCCATCTTGGGACTCCGAATTGCCCCCTCCGGGCCCATAATTCGTCTCTTTTTGGAATGCATAAAGCTTCACGCTCGTCGTTGGGGTCAAACTGTAAGAAGGGATGATTCATCTGCAATGGGGAATATTGTTAGAAAGACAGAAACAGCAGAAAATGAATTTGAAAATAACCGAGCAGCGCATTATGAAGCTACTGTGAATCTGATCTGGGCATCACGCACGGTCGTGCGGCCAAATGCACGGTCGTGCATATCCGAGAACTATCAGTCAAGCCCAGTGATTGTCGGCCAGGCACGCCCGTTCCTCAGGCAGAACGACCGTTCAAAGTCGGACAACACGTTGCACTACCGTGCATCACCGATCAACAACAGAAACTTTGAAAAAGTAGGAATCGCACGCCCGTTCCACCAGAGGAACGACCGTGCCGTTCAGTTTCTGCAGTTTTCGACCCCTGTACTTAGAATAACCTGATTTCCATAAAATTTTAACAAGCATTGGGTCAACAGGGGTCCGAAAATCAACCGGGTGTGCACGATACTTCGATTCGACAAGGGTTAGGGTTTCGATTTGTTTATGAAGAGAACCCTAAGAAATCCCTTGTTGAATCGGAGAAAACCTACCCTAGAACGCAAGAAACAGGAAATCTAACACTAGAGACGTACCGTGCGAAGTTGGGCGCGAGATCGTGCGAGGAAACGTGCGATTTCGTGTGAAAACGGCTCTAGAACGGCTGCAGTTGCTAGGGTTCGCGAATGAGGGCTTTTGCAACAGGTTATGGTATATATAGTGTGCAAAATGACAAAAATGCCCTTAGCGAGCCGCACGGTCGTTCGCCGAATGGCACGGTCGTGCGGTGCCGGTGACTTCCATTTTCCTCGGTGATGCACCGAGGGTGCGACCCACCGTGCCAGAACCCCGGAAACGCACGGTCGTGCGGATTCTGGCATGGTCGTGCATCAGCTGCAGATCAGAATTTTCTGCAGAAGCCATTTCCAGCAACTGTTTCGGCCGTTTTTCGCCGTTTTTTCGACACCCCAACTGTTCTAACAGTATTGCAATACAGAACCCTCGCCCGGCACGAATCGAAACTGTACAAACAAACGGAAACTACCAAACACTTCTAAATTACGCTAAAACTAGAAAAAACACATAAAAAGACGATACTACCCCTAAAGCGCTTTTGACGCTCTTGCTACATTTTTAATCCGCGAGTCAGTAGCGTAGACTCATGCTAAATTTTTGTCGGCGAGTCGATAGCAAGACTCATGCTAAATTTTTGTCGGCTAGTCGATAGCAAGACTCATGCTAAATTTTTGTCGGCGAGTCGATAGCAAGACTCATGCTAATTTTTTTTTTTCGGCGAGTCGATAGCAAGACTCATGCTAAATTTTTGTCGGCGAGTCGATAGCAAGACTCATGTCCCCACACTTAAGCTGTATGCGGGGTGTGGAGCTCGATAACCTCCACCGCCGACTCGATCGGCCCTCCAATGTAAACCTTTAACCGATGCCCATTTACCTTGAAAATAACGCCGTCCGCGTTCTCTATTGCAACAGTCCCATAAGGAAATACCTCTTTTACTGTGTATGGTCCTGTCCAATGTGAATGAAGCTTTTTCGTAAACACGCTTCTTGTCGTTTGTCATGATGATGTGTCCTTCGTCGGCTGGGCCCTCTGTCTCAGCGGATACCACCTGCTCGTCCACAGCTGCTGCGAGTTGCAGCGCAACCGCACGGGATCTCTAATGAAGACGTCTCCTCAGATCACGCTCGGGTTCGTCTTAAGGCTCAGCAGCGTCGAGAGCGGGGGTTGAGGACAACAACCTGCAAACGAGAAATTGACACACATGCATATAATATTATTATAAAAAATGTTTTTTTTTTTTTTTTTTTTTTTTTTTTTTTTTTGCTGAAAAGAAACAGAATATTATTTTAAATGGGCTGAAAAATTTATAAAAATCCGAAAATGGGCCCGAAATTTTATAAAAATTAAATGAAAATAATCGAATCGGCTAGTGTAAAAACGATTTTTAAGAGCCGAAAATTCAACGAATAAATGAATAAATAAATCTGGATTAGAACAAATAAATAGAATAAAAATTTACAAGTGTACAAAAGAATCATGAAAACGAATAAATTGAATTGAAAGCATGAAATATCAACAAATAAATCAACAAATAAACAATCACGAAAATATACACATATATTAACAAGTATATACACCGATAACACAATGACTCGAGTCGTTCCTAAAACTCGCCATTCCCCGGCAGCGGCGCCAAAAACTTGGTACGTGCGCGACTACACATATTTTTACAATGAAATTACACACGAATTGGTTTTAAATTTATAAAAGTGATTATTACTTTTACATCAAAACACACACGAAAGGGCAAGTGTACCCCGTCATATATGTAGTAAAGTATCGGTAAGAACCAAGTATCGATCCACGGAAATGGGCGGAGAAATAATACTAGACCTTTGCCATTAAATTACCGGTAAAAACATACGTTGTTTTGATTTTAATCAAACTAAAATAAGCATAAATAAATACTTATAAAACATAGTAAATTATATATTAATAGCCTTGCTTAATACACAACCACAGCATGTCAACTAAGTCAGTTTTGACATTTAGAAGCATTCGGTCAATTTTCCATTTCGAGACAATTAGTATCCCTTTCGGGAATCCTAACATGACAATCATTCGGAAAGTTAAAACGATAAACACACTTTAACCACCTAAAATTGTTCTTTAACGTGCGATTGATAAATGTCTACAAAAATCTCCTAAAAATAAGTTAGTCATCCGTTAGGAGTTTTCTAACCTCACTTAATCAAGGAAAGCAACACCGATAAACACAATGCAGCCACCGAGACAAGCATAAACTAGATTAAATCACAACCGAGTTCATTTTACAAATCTTACACATAAATTCACCAAGATAGCAATTTTGGCCGAAACTACTAACTAGGCTAACAAATCATGGCAAGAATCCGTAACAACACCATCTAACCCGTTAGAGTCCTTCCGTGAGGGCAAGCTCTCTTGATTAACAATAATTGCATTTTATTAAACCACTAACCCGTTAGAGTATCATGGTGCCTACATTTTAACCAAGTTAAACTAGTTAACCAAATTAAAAGTTTACTAATACATGATTAAATAAGCTTCGTTTTGCAACTATCTTACCTAACCAAGCACCAATCATCCAACACAATTACTTATAATCAAGAAATCAATATCAATAACAAGGTTGCAAACTAATCATCAAAGATAGTCATAGAAAATACTTCAAAATGTCATTACAAACATAGATTAACATACTAATCAAGCAAGGGATTGTTGTGTTTTTGCCCAAAGGCTTACATTAATACATAATAATCAATCTAAATGCTTGAAATATAACAAAAGTATGGAAAGATTTGAGAAACCAAACCATAAACAAGCATAAGAATGAGAATCTGGATAGTAAATGAGCAAAACCGGGCAATGTGGCTTGAATCCGAGTGAAAGCAGCAGCCTTCGGAGCCTCAAAATCGCCTGCAGAGCTCCCAAAATGTCCAGAGTTACGTCTAAAATGCTTCTGTTCTGTTTAAATGGTTTTTCTGATCGGCACGGTCGTTCTTGGTTTGGCACGACCGTGCACTTTAAGCATTATTGGTGGTGGGCCACCATACCGCATGACGTCACAGATCGTTGACTGGTCTTCGGACACGCACGGACGTTCCAGGTTTGGCACGGGCGTGCCAAACCGGCATTTGGCTTGCACGCTTTGTTCCTTGGCCGTTCAGTTCCGAGGTTATGTTGGTTCTCGGATATGCACGACCGTTCCACATCCGGAACGACCGTGCCAATTCGGATTGGCCTTCATAGCCTTGCACGCCGTGCTTGCACGCCTGGTGCACCGCCGGGACTTTCTTGTTTGTCGGATATGCACGGTCGTGCGGATGCCCGCATGACCGTGCCAAACGCCCAGGTCAGTTTTTCCACAGAATCTTCGCAGCTTTGTCGTTTTGTCCGGAAAGTCCTCGTTTTCGATTTCATCTTGTCTGGTATGCAGTTTTAGGCCTGTAAACAAAAATGTAGATAAATAAGTATCCGAATGACGGTTTTACGGCCGAAAACGCATAAAATGGGGGTAAAACGGGGGACTAAAATATGTGTAAATTAGCGAATATCAAACATGTAATACGTTCACAAGACTATAATATTAAATAATTCTCCCAAGTTATAAAAGAGTTTGTGCCTTGTGCATTCAAATCAATTTTATTAAACATTTTACAAAAGTGTCGGTTGAATGTATTTACCAGTGTAAACTGACGTATTTTCCCAAAAAGACTAAATGCAGGTACTAAGCGTAATTGGCTGGATATTTCTCCTTAGCATCAATAAAGAGTCTCGCAAGCTTAAGATGCCTACGTCTGTTGAACAATACTTTTATTATTGTTATTGATCCCCTGTGGATTTTATTTCAACAATGGTGATACTTGATATTACATTCAATGTTGAAATATATTTATCTTTATGCTTCCGATGTGCATTCATATAATTGTGTGGTTTGACTATATTGTTGCCAACTACGTCACGGTAATCCCCCACCGGGCCCACCGGTGAGACACGTGGAAATCGGGGTGTGACATTAATGTCCCTGATTTACCACATGTAAGACAAAAAATCACCATAGTGAAATTTCTCAAGAAATGTGCCGATTCATGTTCCACGCTTACCAACCTGGGAACTCTGGCAAGTCAGGTTTTTCTATTTGAATAGTTTCACCCAAGCCTGACGGTCCTTGGGTGATTTTGAATTCTTGTTCAACAATGGTGGAAAATTTGCATCATCCATTGTTAAACCTGAATTCTCAGATTTTACCTCAACAAATGGCTCTTCTGGATTTGACACACCAGAATCATTGCCTGAGTGTGGCTTGTCTGACTTTAATGAGCCAGATTCATCGCCGACAACTTTCTTTTTCTTCTTTTTCTCTTTTGTCCTCAGATTTGCATCCGATGAATTCGTCTTGTTTGACTTTGCAATCGAGTGAGTTGATTCATCAGAACTCTTATTCAACCTGTCCGGTGAACCCGAGGACAAAATCTTCTCCAGATATTCTCTAGCCTTCTTCCTCTTCTTCCTCAGTCTGTCTTTCTGCCCTTGAGAAAGCTTCACTTTCTTTTCTTGAATTGGCTGTTCTTGAACTTTGGGTTTTAGAACCTTCTGTTCATGGGGCTTGACATTGACTGGAATCTTTGCCAATTTTGAGAGTTAGCCCTCAATCTGTCAATCGATCTCCTTGGGCAATCTCTGGCAATATGACCTCTGATATGACAATTATAGCATCGTCTTGTTTCATAATTCCAATTCTGGCAGTTAACAGCAATGTGTCCTCTCACACCACAGGTGTAGCACACTCTGTTATCGTACCATTCACTTCTTTCAGTCCAAACCTTCAGATCATAACATTGTTTGGCTTGGTTATAATCATTTCTCCTCTTCAATGCTGGATTTGACTTTTGAGCACTGTGGTCAAACCTCCACCACTTATTACCAACATTTTGTGAGTTTTCATTTTTAGATTTTTGTGATTTTTGAAAATGATTGGATGACTTATCTGATGAGCTTTTATTTTCTTTTTTTAGAATTTTTCAAATTTTTATCTTTTTGTTTCTGTTCTGCATTCTTCTTAACAGGTTTTTGCTTTGAGCATTCACCTATTTCAGTAGATTGCAAAACAGTATTTTGAAATTTTTCTTGTAAATCTAAAAATATTTTTCTTTTCTTTTCTTTTTCATCATCAGATATTTCATCACAATCTTCAATTTTGACTTTGTCAAAATTTGTGAGATTATCACTTATTGGAACAGAATGGATCGGTTTTGGACAGGGAAAATTCAAACTATCTGATGAAGTCACAAAACCTTTCAATTTCTTTTCAAGTTCATCAATCTTGTTTCTTGAATTTTCAGCTTCATTTTCAAGCTGAGATATTCTTTCAAGATGAGACTTGATTGATTTTTCATTTTTAATTTTAATATTTTCAAGAACAGATTTTTCATTTTCCAAAACTTTTAACTGTTCTTGAAATTTTGTTTCATTTTCTTTCAGATTCTTGTTTTCCAGTTTTATCCAGAAATCTTCATTTTCTGAAGATTTCCTTTTGCTTTCAAAGTCTTTTTCTTTTTCTTTCAAAATTTTGTTTTCTGATGTCAAACTGTTCAAATCGTTTAACAGTTTATCATTCTCAGATTTCAGCTTTTCACAGTTCAAGCGTAACTCCAGAATCTGTTCATCATCGGCTTTCTTCTCAATCTTCAAAGTTTTGTTTTCCAATGTCAAACTCTCCACATCCTTCAAGAGTTTGACATTGTCTGCTTCTGATTTTTTACATTTCGAGCATTTTCCATTCATCTTTCCATCATCAGCTTCTTTCTTTGTTTCCATCTTGTATGTTCCTGCACAGAAAATTTTAACAAAATCAAGAGGATTCATATATTTATCAATATAACAACCCCTCTTAATATCGTATTTCATAACATTTTTTGCTTCAAGACACACAGAGATTCTTTTTCTCATTTCAATGATTACATCCAAATTTATCTTTTCTCATTCTTTTCTTATTTCATCCAATAACTCCCTTTTTCTTGAGTCTTCATGAATCCTATGATTTGTTATTGTATTGATGAAACTTCTTAAATCAAAGCGTGATAAACTAGAATCCCGTTTCAGTTCATTCACGAATTTATCCCATTCCAAAGGTAAAGCATCAACAAATTTTGAAATTCTTTCATCATTTGAATGATATATCTTATGTTTTTCTAACTTGATGATTAACTCATAAAACCTTTCTTTCAACATCTCCACAGATTCATTCTTCATACATCAAAAATTTTCGAATCTTTAACATAAACATCCTTACCATATCTCATCTCACACCAAGATTCCTTAGTCCAGTTATTTAAATTTTCAAGATTCTTGTTTTCTTGTTCATCAAACATTTTTGCCAAGCTTTGTACAATCAAACAAGATCACTTAAAAAAAAACAATCACAATGAACACTCGAGCGGAATCAAATCAATGTCTGATTATTACAAATAAGCAAAACTATCAGTGTCTAAATAAGTGGAACTATCAGTGTCCGAATAAGTGGAACTACTCACTGTCCGAATAAGTGGAACTACTCACTGTCCGAATAAGTGGAACTACTCACTGTACGTATGAGCGAAACTACAATGTACGAATGAGCGGAACTACACTGTACAAATGAGCGGAACTACACTGTACAAATGAGCGGAACTACACTGTACAAATGAGCGGAACTACACTGTACAAATGAGCGGAACTACATTGTTCGAATAAGCGAAACTAACTTGTTCGAATAAGCGAAACTAACTTGTTCGAATAAGCGAAACTAACTTGTTCGAATAAGCGGAACTATCAAGTTATTTCGAGCGAAACCTATGTATTTCGAGCGAAACCTGCGATGTCCGAATAAGCGGAACTAGGTTTTTAACTGATTTTTACCATTTTTAAGCCGTGTTTTAACCTGAAACTTTCTAGGGTTTGTTAATTGTATGTTTCACACGTTATACTAAAAAATCAGGCCATTTCAACCGTAGGAACCAATTCAAATCGAAAAAAATATGAGAGAAAGTGAGTAGAAATGAGAGAATTTGGTAGAATCAAGCTGTAGTAGTATGAACTCCTCGTCCTGAGCTCTGATACCACTTGTTGGACCGAGTTCCGACCCTAAACAGTCAGTTGAGAACGTTCATCTTCACATACAAAGGCGGAATCAATGCACATGAAGTTACACAGCTTTTCCTCTTTAATTTCTTCTCTATTGATGCTTTCTGATTACAATTTGACAGAGTTTCGTTACCACAAGCATGAACCTGTTCCGCTCCAACGTACACGAATAATGATCACATCAGGTATTTATAGGACTGAAGGTTTCGCTCTTATGGCAGTCCATATGAGCGAAACTACCAAGTGACAAATAAGCGGAACTACCTGATGACCACATGAGCGGAACCATATGTACATATAAGCGGAACTACTTCTAACCTATGTACATAAAAGCGAAACCTCCTTTAAACCTATGTACACATAAGCTAAACCTCCTAATTTGACTCTCAAGCTCCAATCTTGACCTAACTTGACCTAAGACTTAATGCAGACGAAGTCAACAGACATTCCGTGCACCAACAACCACCGTCAAGTCATCATCATCAACACCACCGTCTCTCTCTCTCTTCTCTCAATCTCACCACCGCCACCTGTCTCTCTTCTCTTTCTTGAAATCCGACTTCAAATCAGCATCATTATCCGACTTCAAACCACCGTATCATCATCACCACCACCACCGTATCATCATCATCAACATCGTATCATCATCGTCGCCAACGGCGGCGGCGGAGGAGGCTGCGGAGGCGGCGGAGGCTGCCGGAGGAGAGAAGACATCAGGTTTTTGAGTAATTGTTTGAATTGTTTGAAGGCTGAATTGTTTGATGGCATGGATCTTGTTTTTATGTATTTAATTGTTTGAATTGTTTGAACAGTGCATCATCATCACCAAAAGTACCAAATGCACCCAAAAGAACATCATCAGCAGTGTTCCCATCAAGTGTTATAGCTGGAATTGAACCCTTGCTACCCTTCAAAGATGCCCCAACTTCAGAAAAGATGTCACTTTTCATCAGTAAGTTAAGTCTTTGCTAGTGGTGGTGGTAGGTACGGTGGTGGTGGTGTGGTGTAGAGAGAGAGAGAGAGAGAGAGAGAGAGAGAGAGAGCAGAGTGAAAGATGAGAGAGTGAGAGAGTTCTGTATGGACTGAATTATATATGCAGAGAGAGACCAAAGGGAAAATGACTAATTTGCCCTCCTCTCAAACCCAGATTTTGAACAGAGTTAAATAATTGGACTGATCTAGCAACAGAACTTGGGCTCAATGACTGTTTTAGCAACAAAAGTTGATTTTGGACTGATCTAGCAATTTGAGTCAAACCTCAGGGACGATTTTAGCAGTTTACTCTTAGTTTTTTTTATTAAGTTAAAATATATCTGGAACTTATTTTTGTAAAGGCATTTAGAACTTATTTTCACAATATAGTTCTGTATCATCAATTTAATTTAAAGGCATTTAGAACTTATTTTCACAATATAGTTCTATATCATCAACTTAATAAATAATTTACTTTAGTTCATAACGATTGTGATCAAATGTTTTTACAAATGTCAAATGTGAAAAATCGATCTCTTAACCTACATTACGCTTACATGAATTTTCATTTATTTTCTCACTTTTAGATGATTAATTAGATCACAATTATGAATACACAAACATTTTACAAGTATTTGCTTAGATAATTAGATCACAATTATGCATACACAAACATGTTATTACTTATTGAATTAATCATTATATCGTATGAATTAGACATGTAAATTTGTTTTCTTAATAATTAAAATATTACTCAGACATTTCTGTAATTTTCTTTGTATAAAGTTACATTGTTTTAACGTCACATACAAAACCAAAAAGACCTGAGTTAACATGTTAAAACCATAATACGGTTTTGGTATGATATCTAACATAATTAGGTATTTTTCCTACGACCTAATCACTTTTTCATGTATTTTTCCTACAACCTAATCACTTTTTTTTCACAATTTTGAACATATTTTTCCTACAACCTAATCACTTTTTTTTTTCACAATTTTGAACATATTTTTCCTACAACCTAATCACTTTTTTTCACAATTTTGAACATAAAACCTAATTCATGTCTTATAAAAAAAGGGGACATTCTTATATATTTATATAAGATAAATCGTGTAAACCATGAACAAAGTAGATGATGTCAAAATTTGTTCTATTAACCTTCGTTTAATGCCAATTACCCACTTGTATTTTCATATTACACTAGGTTGTTTTTCCGCGCGTTGCGGCGATACGTTATCTCAGACATCCGATCGGTATCGGTTAGGTTCGTTATAACAGTGGTATAATACATGTACTCGATTTAGAAATCAACACATGTTTTACATGGACCGAAACGAAAAAAATAAACACCCGTACCGACAACGATGTTGTCCGAACGGCGTCGATCTGTTCAGATCGTCATGGTAGTGGTAATGATATCATCACAGACAGAGTTGTATAAATGAAAATTATCGAAATTGAAAACCATAACAATGAACACAGGTACATGTACCAATGTTATTTGATAGGATACATCAATTTATCAAAAGCACAACAATAAAAATAAGTAGCGGTACTGATACCGATGTTGTTCGGTCGGTTTCGGTTTTGCTAATTACGATAGCAGCACAAAATTCATTACCAAACAGAAACTATACAAATGAGTACATGTACAAATAACGATGTTGTTTGGCACAGTATATTAGTGATACGATGTCAGTTTATTGAAAACAAAAACAATATAAATAAATGCCGATTTATCAAAAACAATATAAATAAATACGGGTATCGATACATATAATATTCGCTCAGTTTCTGTTCTTTTTTGGTACGATGGTGGGGCAATATTCGTTTTCAACAAAATTTATACTGCAATGTTGAAAAAAAACAATCGGGTTCAGTTCGGTTTAGTACAATAGTAGCACATTATCCGTTTTCAATAAATTTATATCGCAATGTTGAAAAAATAAAAATAGAACGCAAGTTAGGAAAATAATCAAAATATACTATAAATGAAATATTATTAAAAAGTTGAAATAATTATTTAAAAAATCAAAACCATTATCTATGAAAACTTTATTTTAATTATATATATACATATCAATATATATTATTTTATTGTAAATGAAATATCATTAGAAAAAAGTGAAACAATTATTTAAAAAGTCAAAAACACTATTCATGGCCTATTTGTTTTAATATGTATAAATATGCAACAAAATACTTTTATTTTTTAACTCAAAATAATAATTGTTGATATGTTTTTTTAAAACGATAATTAATAGGCAAATTGGATTTAAATAATCCCAACTCACTGTTATTGGTCAATAATAATCCCAACTCATTTAATCACCAATAATAATACGAACTATTCACTTTTGTTTGTAAAATACTCCCAGTTAAAAAACACTAACTAGGTTAAAAATTTGCTCATGTGGCTTGCCACGTCATCTGCCACATCAGTTGCCACGTCATCAAAAATGCCACATCAACTGCCACGTCAGCTGTCACGTAATAAAAATGCCACGTAGACTTCCACATCAGCTGCCACGTCATCAAAAAATGCCACATCAACTGCCACGTCATATGACACATCAGCTAAAAGGGCCACATCAGATGCCACATCAGCAAATTTTTAACCTAGTTAGTGTTTTTTTAACTGGGAGTATTTTACAAACAAAAGTGAATAGTTCGGATTATTATTGGTGATTAAATGAGTTGGGATTATTATTGGCCAATAACAGTGAGTTGGGATTATTTGAATCCAATTTGCCTAATTAATATTTATATTTAAGTAAACATAGTTTATTTATGAGTTATTGGATTTTAATAATCCTAAGTTTCACCTGTTGGCCGATAATAATCTCAACTTTATAAATTCTCTCAAATAATCTCAACTTATAAAAGTTTGGCCGCAATTGATCATTTTCAAACATATAAGAATTTGGTCTCCTCATTAGATTCAATTACACCTAGAGATTCCTTAACTGATTTAAATGCACCTATGTTAGAAAAGGATCAATGACGACCAAACTTTCACAAGTTGAGATTATTGGAAGGAATTTTTATAGTTAAGATTATTATCGACTAACATGTGAAATTTAGGATTATTAAAATTCAATAACCCTTTATTTATTCTTGTATGATAATATAGGAGACAAATATTCACTTTTGAATATTAAATGATGTAAGAGATAATATTATCAAATTTTAAAAACATATTCTTTTTGTTTTTCAAATTAAAATAAAAGAAAAAAAAAACAAATACGAAGGCATATACCCACCATTTTCCTTATCACTTTAAAATAAAAGAAAAAAAAAACAAATACGAAGGAATATACCCACCATTTTCCTTATCACTTCATGTGGCCATGCATTGAATCAATTCCTCTTCTCTTCCTATGTTAGTTTCTTATCTTCTTTCTAGCCTCCCAATTCCATATCTAACCTATACCCACACACTTTATTCATTTATATTTAATCCGATAAATAAATGTTTTTCTAAAAAATATTTAATCATATAGATAAATGTATTTCTTATAAGTTTTAGAAATTGGTTGTATTATCAGACGATATCGGGTATTTTTAGTTTCATTTATGATCTGAAGAAAAGATATTTTTCAGACCATATATAAAAGGCAAATTATCATGTATTATACGGGTGCTAAGTTGTGTAGATCAAACCATGTTCATATACGACAATGCTTTTGAGGCTTTAACGACTAAAAGTTGACTTCAAATGTTGTTATAATCTTTAGCGGGTCAAGTACACTTGGCAAACAATATCCAACATTTCCAAGCTTGGATTAAGCCGCATCAAGTAGAGAAACCTAATGCTTTGAGATTGGAGTATCGAGAAACACCCTTTAACGATCAAATCAGTAAATCATCATCATCATACTCAATAAATTTCACAAATAACAAAGTGATCAAATCAGTAAAGTAGTAAACTATATGAGCCTTGGGTGGGGAGGTTCCTCTCCTTGTGAGCTTAGGGTAACAAGACCTTTGAGGAATATTTTGTGCATAGAAGATGCAATTTCAAAGTCCAATAATTTGAAATTTTTTTTTGAAAGAAGTCTTTTTATAAGATATGTTGGTATGACGCTATAACCAATTTAATATAAAAGTGATTTTGACAACTTGAGTTACATCACCATTGGAGCAATATCTATCTAGATATGGAAAATGGCACACTAATAAAGTGGAAGTTGGGAGATATGATAAACGAAAGAAGCTATGAAAACAATATGATGCTCACCAACAATGTAGAAAGGTGAATGGATGGTAGATGCATGATACCAGTTACTGTTAAAGAAGATTTTTAAGCCTTCCGAAACATCAACGCACTAGAAAACACAACTAATACCTACGTATCCGCCAATGAAAATGGATCCAGTCAATAGTTTGTCGTTGTTACTCTATCAAAAATGTAACATGATGTGAAAAAAGAATTTACCGATATTTTACTAACGAAAATTACCTAGATGCATGATATCAAAAATTTCTTTTTCGGCTTTATTAGCTTTTATCAACTAAATTACAAACATCTAAGATGCATGGTGGAGGGATAAACGTGACTCAACCAATGATACCCAATAACTTTTACATCACGCAATCCATTGTCCTTCAATGTTTTTGATGGGGTTGTCAGTTCCAGACGTAGCTTTTATGGGACGGGGGTGCACTCGCCCCTGAATGTTTCGGTTATAATTGTAATATTTTCGGTTTTTCGTCTGAAAAATTTATAATTATCTAGGTCCGTCTCCGCCAATTACTTTGCCTAAAAATCCACCGTCTCTACCAAGTTTATAGTCCAAAATATTTGAACATATTTTCGTATTGGGTTAAAAAATATGAAGAACGGCCTATTATTAGTAAGTTTTTATAATTGTTTATAAATTTTAAGTAAATTCTGGTACTACTTTATATATAAATCAAAGTTGAGTGTTCTTTTTATCTTAAATGTACCTACCATTTATCTTAAAGGTCGTCGGGTTGAGTTGTAATTTTTCGTCTAGTTACTTACTATTTATCTCGCATCATTATAAACTAGGTGTAGGACCCGTGTAACCACACGGGTAGGTTTAGTAATGATCGAAATCAAATACTAAAAAACAGATTATAATATATCATTTAAATTTTGGTAGCCATGTGTAATGGAGTGACATGTGCACTATTTTACTTTTCTATACAACATAACTAAATGATAAAAATTTATCAACCTATTCCAGTTATCGTCAATGAAACTTTTGTTTTAGCTCTACTTTATTAGCAAGAAGTTTTAGTATATTTTACTTTTCTATACAACATAACTAAATGATAAAAATTTACAAAAAGCCAAAAAAGAAGAATTGATCAACCTATTCCAGTTATCGTCATGATAACATAATGTACCTGGCCATCAGTGTCATCAACATTGAAAACCAACTAATAATTTTTCGTGAGTTTAACATGTAATTCAACCTTAAAAAGAAAAAAAACTATATAGTAAAAAAGTAGAATTGGCTAAACAGAATCTGTATCTTCCTCATTCCTGCACAGTTGAAGATCAAGGAGAATCACATCACCATCAGATCTGATCTGTGCCTGCAGATTGATTCACTTCAAGCCTTTCTATCACCATTCTCTTGATACCTTCTTTTACAAGTTCATCACCAGCCATAAGTTCCTTCAAGGCTTCAGTATCCATCTGTTTTTGTCTTTTTCTTTGATAAATAGCAGCACCTGCTGGATCAGTGCATCTCTTGATTTGTAACTTTGGTGGTCTTTTTGAACCTTCAGTTTTAGGATAGTCAGGTTTTTGTGGAACATTTGGATCTTTCTTCCTTATTTCCTCCAACATTTTGTAAGTGGCCCTGACCCTATCTTCTCTCCACTTTGACACTGAATTCTTTGACCCATAGTCAGCTGCTATCAGCTCCTCTTTCATTCTCTTTAACTCTAAAGCCTTGTCAGGTACATTCTTTTTGAATTTTTTCCAGTCAGGAGGAGTGTATTTAACCTTATTTTTAAGCATCTCTTGGATCCTGGCTGCTTCACTTTCAAGCTCAAGAATGGTCCAATCTTTGTACATATGCTTCTCTCCCTTATACTTCTTGTGAGCCATGATATTCTCAACATAGTCTTTTCTCAGAGATTCATCTGCTCTTTCTGATAATTTTTGACAAACATTCTTTGCAAATTGCTCCAAGGAACTGACTTGAGTAAGCAAAAATTGGTAGTGCCTTTGATATTCTTTGTCAGTCTTCCCTGTTGATTCTCTTTTAGCAATATCCTCTGCTTGTTTGGCCTTTAATTTTAAATATTCATCAATATTATTAGGCCTAGGATATCCTTCAATAGATGGTAAACTCCTATTTGCAGGATCATCCTCATGGTAGAAGGAGTTGATCTCTTCTCTGACAGCAATAAGTTCTAGAGGAAATTGAACACCTGCAGAGCAATATCAGTGATTGGCTTTTGTATCTGTATTGAAGAGAGAGGTACAGGGTTTGGTAAAGTGACAAGTGGTAGAGGTTGTGAAGATGTTGGTGAAGGTGAAGGCTCATCATCAATCAAAATTAACCTTCTCCTTTTTGGTTGAGGAGAGACTGATGATGTTTTGGGTGGATCAGTGGTTGTGTATGAAGTGAGAAGTGTTTGACTAACAGTTGTTGAAACAACAGGTGTTTCAACCACTGTTATCATTACAACTCCTGATGTGTCAGTAGAAGTCTTCTGCACAGTGGCAGGTGGTGATTTGATGGTTGGTGATGTGGTTGTAGTGGTGGTGGATGATTTAGTCAAATCAGGTGTTTGAGTGGTGTGTGTTGAAGTAGCAGTTGTTGTGATTGAGGTGGTGGTTGTTGGTTTAACAACTGCTGAAACCACTAAGGTACCAACAGTTGTTGATACAACAGGAGTTACAACAGCTGTTTGGGTGGAAGATTGAGGTGTCATTACAACTACTGATGTGTCAGTAGAAGTCTTCTGCACAGTGGCAGGTGATGATTTGATGGTTGATGATGTGGTTGAAGTGGTGGTGGATGATTTAGTGAGATCAGGTGTTTAAGTGGTGTATGTTGAAGTAGCAGTTGTTGTCATTGAGGTGGTGGTTGTTGGTTTAACAACTGCTGAAACCACTGAGGTATCAACAGTTGTTGATACAACAGCTGTTTGGGTGGAAGATTGATGTTGAGGGCTTTTAGATGGTGGTTTTGGAGTATGCTTTGTGAGTATGGATGGTGTGGATTTTGGTTCCCTCACTTTTCTAGTGGGATTTTTTCTTTTTGGGTCAGGATTTTTAACATCCTTTGGCTCAGAACAACCCTGTGCATCCAGCTCCATGTAAGCTCTCTTCTCCTCATTCCACCTTGATTTATCCTTTGCCTCTCTATCCCTTTTTACACTTGCTTTTGCATCAGCAAGTGCATTTGTGGTAAAATCAATCTTTTTGTTCCCATCTGGCAAGGGAATGTCTTTAGTCATACAATCTTTTTTTGGCTCAATGTGGAGACCATCTTCAATCCCTTTCTTCTTCCACAGGTTGATCTTCTCCCTTTTTTGGCATTATCTGGTGGTGGATTATCAAGGAAGAGAACAGTGGGAGGTGCTTTGCCAGTGGTGTTCAAGATATGGCCCTTTATGGCCTTGATGTCAGCTTGGGTGTCTTTAAATCTGGACTCCATCATGTTCCTCAGCTTTTGGACATCTATGTCAAGCTGCTGATTAGTCAACTGTCTTTGTTGTTGGAGCAGGGGTTGAAATAAGTTCCATAACTCATTTGCAGCAGGTGCAGGTTGTGCAGGTGCTTGAGCTGGAACAATAGTGGGTGGTACCTTTTGAATTTCCAACAGCTGTTGCATCATATTTTTTAGTTCAGTAACAGATGTGTCAAGTGTGTCAATTCTGTCCATCAGTTCTTGGTATTTTAAACCATCACCCAACTTAGTGGGATCATCTGATTTCCCACCAACAGCGGTTGTATCAGCAGCAGACTTAGGGAATATGTCACAAAAGTCATCTACTGATGCCCCTTTTTCTTAGTACTGGGGACTTCTTTCTTCATTTGTAGACACCTTGAACAACTCACCAGTTGTTAAAGTAAACACACCAGTGGTTGCCTTGGTTGTCTCTGAAGAAATTGCCTTCAAGGGAGTCTTATTTATGGAACAACTGACCCAATGTTGACCAGTGGGTCCAACATTAGTAGTTGATGCTCCACTTGAACTACTGTCAGGAATTACTGGTAATTCCTGCAGTGTAACCTCCTCAGTTGTTGCCGGGCTAGCAGAGGTATGAACATCAGACCCAGTCACTTGTGGGAGTATACTCTCAGTGATAGGTGATTGAGAGGAACTGGTTTGTGTCTGAGCTATAGCAACTGCATGCAACAAAGGTAACATTGATTGTGGTAATGTGACGGGTGAAGGAATAGGTGTAGAAAAAGACATGTCCTTCGGATCAGGACTGAGGAAGATGGAGCCGATTGGATCCAGAACTTTATAATCTTGGGTCCCTGTGTTTACAACCGAATCCTTTTGTGAGGATGTCGGAGGAGTTTGAGGCAATGGTGGAGATCTTTCTTCCATCTGCTGTGAAGAAGTAGCAGCAGTGGTTATTGGTGACTTTTGTTTTGTCACTGGCAATTGCTCTGGGATCTCATCTTCCAGAGTTGCCGTTTTACTGGGTTTGGGTAGCTTTTTGGATGATTTCTTTTTGGTCTTTTTGGTAATGGAAGGTGTGGGTTTCATTGCAGTGGTTGTGCTACTATGATCACCTGGAGCAGTGAGCTCAGCAGCAGATACCTGAGGAGCAGTGGTAGCTGCTAAATTCTGCTCAGGCACCTCTGCTTGTGTTTTGCAAGGTGCTGACATTCTAGTGAAAGTTGCAGCTGTTAAACTTTTAATTTGAAAAGATTAACCTTGTTCGTATACATGAACATCATCCTTTGCAAATTTCTTTGTAAAGTAATAACTTAAAAATCTTGGAAATAATAGAAAAGATTTTGTTAAAACATTTTTGGCCAAATCATCAAAGATTTCCTGGGAATAATTAAAATCTTCATTTTATAAAATAGCAAACCCCAGGGATTGAATCTTTAATGGTATCTCATTGAAGGCAGTTGTTTTATTTGAAACACACATTAACAGGGTATGAAATAAAAATCTTGTTACAGGAGGGAAATAACCTTTTTCTAACGTATCCCTCTTTATTTGTTCAGCATACCCCCTTTCAAGGAAATCAGTTTTTAACTCATTTTTGGAAAAAGAAGTTTTACCTTGCTGATCATTGAGTTCAAAGACTTCCGAGATGGAGTGTGGTGTGATTTTGACTGGTTTACCCATCAAGGAGGAATTAATGGCTATGATGTCTTCTCCTTGTTTGTCAAGAGTGGCATTTTCCCAAAATTCTCTCTGGGTTTTCTGGTAAATCGGAGCATCTGCTGTTAACAAAGTTTTGTACTTTGATGCAGTCATGGTATCAATGATGGAATCGAAAACATCGGTGCTGCCTGGTTTTGTAAGAATACCCAGATAATTGTGAGGGGATTTGTATGGGATTTCGATGGGTGTAGTAGCCTTTTGAGAGGCCTTTTTAGATGATTTCGAAGTGGATGTTGCAGATGGCTTTGATTTCATCATTTTGATGAAGAAAATCGAAGAATGAATTTGAGATAAGAAGATGGAAACTGCTTTGAGAACAGTTTTTTTGTGAATTTGAATCGACAGTAAAACCCCTGTTTGGGGTTTTTGATCAAGGTTTTATAGGGAAAAGGTAATTGCTGGCGTGGCAACGGTTACAAAGATCTGACGGATAAGAACTGACCATATGCCAACCTCTGATGAAATGAAGGATAATGGAAGACAGTTGTTGTTAAGGAAATCACTGATGGATGAATATCAGTGGATTACAAATGAAAATGAGGACAGTGGGTAACTTTAACTATCAGTGGATAGCTGTGTCAGTGGTTTAAAGCTCTGAAGTTTGGTAACAGTGGAAAATAATGAAAATGATGGAACAGAGGTTGACTTTCAACAGTGAATAGCTACAAACCAACATATATTTAAACCAATCAGTGGTTACGACAGACTTTGATTTTCTCAATATGCAGCAGCAACATAGTCTTCTTCAAAACAGTGGTTGTGGAAACATCTGCTGTTTGTGCTTAGTTTGATGAGTATAAATCTTTGACAACTATACTCCAACATATACAATGTTTTTGAGGTCCACTTTTTGCCCAAAAGATTCTCATCCTTTGGTAAGTGTGCAAGTTTTCAAACTTGTTTTCCCTGAACTGTTGAAGCTCCTCTTATATGACACTACCCAACTTTCTGTCTTTTAGTGGATTTGAAGTTTAATTTGATCAGCAACTGTTGGTATATCAGTGGATGAGCTTTAACATCTGTTTTGTACATCTGCTGCTCAGATGTCGTCATGATTGTGTTTTTTGTAATAGATGAATTGATTGTTAAATTGATTGTGTTTTTTGTAATAGATGAACAATGAATGAATATGAAAATAGATGAACAATGAATGAATATGATTCAATGATTTATGCAGCGGAAATGAACACAAACTTTATAAACACAATCAAGGAGGAAAATAGACAAACCAAACCACTAAGGCATCTCAGCTGACGTCACCATGAAAGCGACGTCTAACAACCTAACAACCTGTAAACACTGTTCTTATACAAACCCTGCTAATCCTAACCACTGATTCTATACAATACAAGTAAAACACTGAACTACTGCTTTCTTCTTTCAACAGTGCTTTCCTCAAAGTTGATCAGTCTTTGAGTGGGCAGTCTTTTAGCATCAGTAGATTTAACCAGCAGTGTTTCCTTCTTCAGGGCTGTATCAGCAGTTTAAAGGGCAGTAGCAGTTGTATGTGGACAGTGGATGGAGGGTATCAGATGTTATAAGTACTTTCTTGTAAGACCCAGTTTATATTACCAAATTTAACAACCTAAAAACCTTGCATTTAACGCCAAAACGACGACTTAACAAAAACTTTCATTGTTTAAACCCAAAAATTTACAACATACATGTATTGTTGTTATAAAACCCCATACAAGACGGTAACTACCATTAGTTTACTTAGTATCTAAAACAAAAGTCATAATTGCGGAAGCGTTCTAAAAGATTGTGTGTTCGGTTCGGCTCGCTTGCTTGACCTTCATCCTTTACTTGGGTACCTGAGAACTAACATTTTAAACAAGCATTAGCATTATCATTCTTGGAAATTTACGTGTTCGAATCGGGTCCGAACACTGGTTCGAGAAAATGTTCAAAACAAATTTCATCAAACAGGGCTCCACCGTAATTTACGGTGTCACCGTAAATTACGGTGGCTTCTGGACATTTGGGGGCCTACCGTAACTCAGTAGGAATCCACCGTAACAGAATTGCAGGTCACCGTAAATTACGGTACTACCGTAATTTACGGTAGACTCTGCACATAACTCCCTTGTTTAAAATGCAGTTTTTTGCTGGTTCATTATGAGTCGAAACAGCATACTTTCGCATGAATCGTTAAACGGCTGGGCTAGTTCTTCGTATTTGTATTTCGGTTATCTCATTACTCAACTATAACTTAATTGGGCATGTTACGGAAATTAACATTCACGCTAAATTGCAAGACTTCTAGTTGATCTTTCGTACTATGATCATGCATCCAAACCAAAACTTGGCATCTATAATAAGAACAAGGCTTATAAGTTTGTCTATGGTGTTCGCTACACGGCCTACACCTCATGTATTATTCGCACAATATAATAAAGTCATGCTTCGTGTTTATTACCAAAACTTGTTTGACCCGTTTGGGTGCGGAGTATAAGCACCTTACGGACGCTCGACTTCATGTTTATAACTTGTTTAGGGCAATAGCCAAATTCATGACATAATGGAAATTCTCGGTCATCATGCTTTCATTCCTCTTTAACCAACTCATAAAGCTAACGATGTGTATAATGTAATGAAACGATAAATTTCATACCTTTTAGAGCGCGTCTTTTCCTCGTGAACTCCCTCCGGCTTGTCCGCTAGATGAACCGGACTCTTTGCCTAGAAAATTCAGTTTTTATAACATGTTTAGAACTCCTTTTTATGACCACAATCACATCATTATGGACCATTATAAATTCTGCGTTTTTATCCAAATTTCACATTTAAATCCCCACTTAGGCATTTCTACAAACACCTAGTGGGTCAGATTTTTCTACCTTCATAAACATGTTCATGACTTTACAATTCAACATCCAATTTCACTATATTAGAAATTTTGCATGCATCTTGACATTATCTTTTCAGAACTTATCTTTCCAAATTTTCAGATTATGCAAAACAAGAGTTATAATTTCAGCATTAAACAAGTTTCTTAAGGTTCTCTAATCACCTACAATGGTGATTAAGTAATCCCTACAAGTATCATACAAGGTAATGTCAGGAAATCATCTAGGGTTTGATCCTAAACCTCATACTCCTTCTAATTTCAGCCATGCATCAACAATCAAGCTGAATTTCTCATGTTTCACAATTAACCTAGAATTTGTGATGTAACAAAATTACTGGATTTCACATACCTTTTGATCCTTACAACGAGGTGTTTACTAATATGTGATTAGAGCTTGATTTGGAACTGATTTGGGGCTTCAATTGAAGAGATTTTGGTGTGAAACTTAGGGTTTTGGAGAACCCCTGTCGCCCCCTCCTCTCTTGATCGACCAGACACACCAATTTTGGTGTGTTTGGTTTGTTTTTGGTCACAACTAGTAATTAACTTTTGGTTTTTGTCAAGTTTAGCCCTTTAACTATGATTCTCTCTAAGTCTTAGTTATTTTAACCATAGTATGTGTTATTTCAAGACTTGAATTTAACTAGGTTAAGTTCCTAGTTGGTAAATTCTTGTTTATCAATTCTTTGAATTTAATGATATAAAGATTTATATTTTAGGGGTGTTACAAGTCCACCCCCCTTAAAAGGGTTTCGTCCTCGAAACCGAATTACATACCAAATAATGTCGGGTGTAGACGTCGCATTTCCTCTTCGGATTCCCAAGTAGTGTCTGCCCCTTTTCTGTGCTCCCATTTGACCTTGACTTGGGCTATCATTTTGTTCCTCAAACTTTTCTCCTTACGATCTAAAATCGCAATTGGTTTTACTGCATAGTTGAGGGTGTTATCCACTTCGATATCGTCGTAGTGGATATGAGCGGTCTCGTCGGTCAAACACTTTCGGAGATGTGATACGTGGAATGTATTATGAATCCCACTCAATTCTTCGGGTAATTCAAGTCGATAAGCTACCTTACCAACTCGTTCAATGATTCTAAATGGCCCAATGAATCTTGGGCTTAACTTCCCTCTTTTTCTGAATCTAATAATACCCTTCCATGGAGAAACCTTTAGCATGACCATATCGCCAACCTGAAACTCAATTGGCCTATTTCTTTTATCTGCGTATGCCTTTTGTCGGTCTTGAGCCGCTTTCATATGTGTCCGAACTATGTCGATTTTCGCATTTGTAGCTCGGATTATATCAGTTGGTGCTAGCCCCCGTGGACCCACTTCTCCCCAACATACTGGAGTCCGACACTTTCTGCCATATAATAGCTCATACGGGGCCATTTTAATGCTCGCGTGATAGCTATTGTTATATGCGAATTCGACCAAGGGTAAATGGACATCCCAACTACCCCCAAAATCAATAATGCAAGCCCGCAGCATGTCACCTAATGTTTGTATTGTTCTTTCGCTCTGCCCATCCGTTTGTGGATGATAAGCAGTGCTAAGGAACAATTTAGTTCCCATCTGTTCTTGGAATTCACGCCAGAATTTTGAAGTAAACCGGGTATCTCTGTCTGACACAATGGATATCGGTACCCCATGCCTTGCTATGATTTCATTGGTGTAAACCTCCGACATTTTCTCAGATGTATAAGTCTCACGAATGGGAATAAAGTGAGCGCTTTTAGTTAACCTATCCACGACTACCCAAATAGCATCAAAACCACGACTTGTTTTAGGCAGTTTGGTCAATAGGTCCATCGTAATTTGCTCCCATTTCCAAACCGGAATTTCTAACGGTTGGAGTTTACCATACGGCTTTTGGTGTTCCGCCTTGACTTGTAGGCATGTCAAGCATTTTTCCACGTATTTCACAGTGTCTCGCTTCATTCCGGGCCACCAATAGTTTTGCTTCAAGTCATGATACATTTTGGTCGCTCCCGGGTGAATGGAATAACGGGATTTATGAGCTTCATCAAGTAGAAGCTTCTTAACCCCACATGTGTTAGGAACCCAGATTCTATTAAAACGAGTCTTTAGGCCGTGACTGCCCACCTCAAGGTCCTTCACTTGGCCGATAATTCTCTCCTTTTTCCAGTTTTCCGCCTTTACAGCTTCATTTTGTGCTTCTCGAATTCGTTCTAGTAAACTTGAAGTCACAACCAGTTGCATTGATCGTACCCGTATCGGGGTATAATCTGTTTTGCGGCTCAGCGCATCGGCCACTACATTAGCCTTACCGGGGTGGTAATGTATTTCGCAATCGAAGTCCTTGACGGTTTCCAACCACCGTCTTTGCCGCATGTTTAATTCCTTCTGGTCGAAGAAATATTTCAAACTTTTATGGTCGGTAAAGATGGTAAACTTTACTCTGTACAAGTAATGTCTCCATATCTTTAAGGCAAACACCACCGCCGCTAATTCTAAGTCGTGAACCGGATATTTATTTTCATGAATCTTCAATTGCCTCGAGGCATAGGCGATGACCTTGCCTCGTTGCATTAATACACACCCGAGCCCCAATTGAGAAGCGTCCGAGTAAACCACCATGTCTTCAGTCCCTTCCGGTAAGGTCAGTACCGGAGCGTGGGTCAACTTTTCCTTGAGTGTTTGGAAAGCTTCCTCTTGCTTAATGCCCCACACGAACTTTTCCTCCTTACGAGTTAATTTGGTCAAGGGTAAGGCAATTTTGGAGAAATCCTGTATGAATCTCCGATAATATCCCGCAAGCCCTAAAAAGCTTCGGATTTCCGAGGGATTTCTTGGAGGGCTCCATTTCGACACGGCTTCTATCTTTGACGGATCTACTAGTACTCCATCAGCACCAATGAGATGCCCAAGAAACTGTACTTCCCGTAACCAGAAAGCACACTTCGTGAATTTTGCATACAGCTTCTCTCGTCTGAGTGTGTCTAATATTTCCCGCAAATGACACACGTGCTCGGCTTCACTCTTTGAATATACCAGAATGTCGTCGATAAATACAATTACTGACTTATCTAGCATGGGTTTGCAAACCCGGTTCATGAGGTCCATGAAAGCCGCGGGTGCATTGGTCAATCCGAAGGGCATTACAAGGAATTCATAATGCCCATACCTCGTACGAAAAGCCGTCTTTGGTACGTCCTCCTTCTTGACTTTCAATTGGTGATAACCAGATCGGAGATCGATTTTGGAGAACCAACTTGCTCCTTGTAGTTGGTCAAATAAATCATCAATTCTTGGAAGTGGGTATCGATTCTTCACCGTGAGTTTGTTTAACTCCCAGTAATCGATACACATGCGCATACTGCCATCTTTCTTTTTCACGAATAAGACTGGTGCGCCCCACGGAGACACACTCGGTCGGATAAATCCTTTGTCAAGAAATTCCTGAATTTGAGACATCAATTCTTGTAACTCCGACGGTGCAAGTCGGTATGGCGCCTTGGCCACGGGTTTCGCGCCCGGAATCAACTCGATTCCGAACTCTACCTCCCGTTCTGGCGGTATCCCCGGTAGTTCTTCCGGAAACACGTCTTCATAATCTCGCACGACCGGTACATCCCCAATTTTGAGGAGTTCCTTTTCCGTTTCGCTTGCATATACCATAAAGGCCTTGCATCCATGTTTCATGAGTTTGCGAGCCTCTAGCATTGTGCATATCACCGGGTTACCTCCCTTTTCTCCATATATCGTAACTTGCTTTCCGCCAGGAGACGTTAGTTTTACTTCCTTTCGGAAACAAACCACCTTTGCGTGGTAACGGGATAGCCAATCCATTCCCACTACCACTTGAAATTCTCCCATCGACATCGGGATCAAGTCTATTGCATATTCCTCGTCATCAATGTTTATCGTACAGTTTTCACATACATCGCAAACAATAAAGCTTTTGTTATTACCTATCTCTACTTCTAAAGGCATAGGTAACTTTGTTAGAACAAATGAAGGGTGCCGAATAAACCCATATGAAACAAAGGATTTATTCGCACCAGTATCAAATAACACACGTGCAGGAATTGAATTTACAGTGAATATACCTGAGACCACGTCAGGTTCGACCTTTGCTTCAGCAGCGGTCAATTGGAAAGATCTTGCTTTGGCTTTTGAGGCTTCACCTCTCGAGTCTTGCCCTTCTTTCTTTCCTGCTAGTTCTGGGCACTCCGATCTTTTGTGACCCGTTCGGTAACAGTTGTAACAAACGGTCACTTTTTCCGGGCATGATATAGCCATATGTCCCGTTTTTCGACATATGGGACAAGGCTTATCTTTGAAGCGACATTCACCCTTATGATTCTTGCCGCAGATTTTGCAACTTGATGTACCGCCCTTTGCATCTGATTTCTTCGTCGTTTCATTCGTTCTTGCTTTCTTGGTAGGGCTTGGATTTATGTCTTGTGCCCTTCGTTCACCCCGCTCTATACTCTTTTTCAGCTCAATCTCCCTTTCCCGAGCGGCATTGACAATCTCGGTAAGGGTCTCATACTTTGAAGGGGTTATGAACTCCCTATATTCTGCGCTTAGCATGTTATGGTAGTAATAAACCTTCTGCTCTTCGTTCGTTATCAAATCATCACAGAACTTCATTTTGTCCATAAACATCCCCGTGATCTTGTCTATGGATTCACCCTTATGTCTGAGTTGCATGAACTCTTCCTTGATCTTGTTTATGACCGCTTTGGGGCTGTGGTGTTTAAGAAACGGTGTCTTAAACTCCTCCCATGTCATGGCCTTGGCCGCTTCGCTTCCAATTTCCTTCTTTTTATTATCCCACCAGTCTTTCGCTTGACCTCTTAACTGACCCGTGCCATAAGCTACGTAGTCATTCTCATCACAGTGGGTTCTCTCGAATACTCCCTCGATATCGCCTATCCATCGCTGACACACGATTGGATCAACCTCCCCATTATATATAGGTGGTTTACAAGCTATGAATTCCTTGTATGAACAAGGTTTTCGTTCCCCAGATTTTTCCTTTGCTAGATTTGAATTATCTTCTAGCTTCTTGATTCTCTCTTCTACCACTGATAAAACCGTATTTTGGATTTTATCAATGAAGTTCGACAAACTGTTTTCGATCGCCTTTCCAACTTCTTCGGCAATCACTATTCTCATTTGTTCGGTGACTCTTGGCACCGCATCACCATCACCTCCGCTTGCCATCTTTGATACTGAAATGTTTACATACATTGTTAAACATTTCATTTGTAATACATGTTTTACTTGTTTTGATTTGATCAAGTTCGTAACTTGACTCAATCATTCTTGTTCCATGCCTTTCTTGTGTTTGAGTGTGCTTACACACTCTTGATTCTATTATTCTTGTTTCATGCTTTTCTTGTGTTTGAGTGTGTTTACACACTCTTTTCCATGCATATTTGTTTGTGAATTATTTCTATACTCCTTAAATTTTACTTAAACAATTACTCTTACCGGATGTTGATCAAGCTTGAACCGAACACTTATTGGCAACCTTAAGCTCTGATTACCAACTTGTAAGACCCAGTTTATATTACCAAATTTAACAACCTAAAAACCTTGCATTTAACGCCAAAACGACGACTTAACAAAAACTTTCATTGTTTAAACCCAAAAATTTACAACATACATGTATTGTTGTTATAAAACCCCATACAAGACGGTAACTACCATTAGTTTACTTAGTATCTAAAACAAAAGTCATAATTGCGGAAGCGTTCTAAAAGATTGTGTGTTCGGTTCGGCTCGCTTGCTTGACCTTCATCCTTTACTTGGGTACCTGAGAACTAACATTTTAAACAAGCATTAGCATTATCATTCTTGGAAATTTACGTGTTCGAATCGGGTCCGAACACTGGTTCGAGAAAATGTTCAAAACAAATTTCATCAAACAGGGCTCCACCGTAATTTACGGTGTCACCGTAAATTACGGTGGCTTCTGGACATTTGGGGGCCTACCGTAACTCAGTAGGAATCCACCGTAACAGAATTGCAGGTCACCGTAAATTACGGTACTACCGTAATTTACGGTAGACTCTGCACATAACTCCCTTGTTTAAAATGCAGTTTTTTGCTGGTTCATTATGAGTCGAAACAGCATACTTTCGCATGAATCGTTAAACGGCTGGGCTAGTTCTTCGTATTTGTATTTCGGTTATCTCATTACTCAACTATAACTTAATTGGGCATGTTACGGAAATTAACATTCACGCTAAATTGTAAGACTTCTAGTTGATCTTTCGTACTATGATCATGCATCCAAACCAAAACTTGGCATCTATAATAAGAACAAGGCTTATAAGTTTGTCTATGGTGTTCGCTACACGGCCTACACCTCATGTATTATTCGCACAATATAATAAAGTCATGCTTCGTGTTTATTACCAAAACTTGTTTGACCCGTTTGGGTGCGGAGTATAAGCACCTTACGGACGCTCGACTTCATGTTTATAACTTGTTTAGGGCAATAGCCAAATTCATGACATAATGGAAATTCTCGGTCATCATGCTTTCATTCCTCTTTAACCAACTCATAAAGCTAACGATATGTATAATGTAATGAAACGATAAATTGCATACCTTTTAGAGCGCGTCTTTTCCTCGTGAACTCCCTCCGGCTTGTCCGCTAGATGAACCGGACTCTTTGCCTAGAAAATTCAGTTTTTATAACATGTTTAGAAATCCTTTTTATGACCACAATCACATCATTATGGACCATTATAAATTCTGCGTTTTTATCCAAATTTCACATTTAAATCCCCACTTAGGCATTTCTACAAACACCTAGTGGGTCAGATTTTTCTACCTTCATAAACATGTTCATGACTTTACAATTCAACATCCAATTTCACTATATTAGAAATTTTGCATGCATCTTGACATTATCTTTTCAGAACTTATCTTTCCAAATTTTCAGATTATGCAAAACAAGAGTTATAATTTCAGCATTAAACAAGTTTCTTAAGGTTCTCTAATCACCTACAATGGTGATTAAGTAATCCCTACAAGTATCATACAAGGTAATGTCAAGAAATCATCTAGGGTTTGATCCTAAACCTCATACTCCTTCTAATTTCAGCCATGCATCAACAATCAAGCTGAATTTCTCATGTTTCACAATTAACCTAGAATTTGTGATGTAACAAAATTACTGGATTTCACATACCTTTTGATCCTTACAACGAGGTGTTTACTAATATGTGATTAGAGCTTGATTTGGAACTGATTTGGGGCTTCAATTGAAGAGATTTTGGTGTGAAACTTAGGGTTTTGGAGAACCCCTGTCGCCCCCTCCTCTCTTGATCGACCAGACACACCAATTTTGGTGTGTTTGGTTTGTTTTTGGTCACAACTAGTAATTAACTTTTGGTTTTTGTCAAGTTTAGCCCTTTAACTATGATTCTCTCTAAGTCTTAGTTATTTTAACCATAGTATGTGTTATTTCAAGACTTGAATTTAACTAGGTTAAGTTCCTAGTTGGTAAATTCTTGTTTATCAATTCTTTGAATTTGATGATATAAAAGATTTATATTTTAGGGGTGTTACATTTCTAGGGGAAAGCCTGTTGTAAACTACTGCTTATTGTTAATCCACTGTTGTGACCCAGTTTTGGCTTTCATTATCTGTTCCTCTGGTAGGGTTCAATTCCAACAATCTCCCCCTGGAACAGATAATGCCAAAACTCTTCGTTATTTTGGATCTTTATTCTCTCATCAGAAGTTCCCTAGCTTGTCTTTTAAATTCTGCTTCAAAATCTTTGGAACTTGAGTCATCCTCATCCCTGCACAATGAAAGTTCAAGGAGATCTTGTAGATCTTCAACACCAAGGGTCAGTGCTTGTTTCCTTGATATGTACTTCATTTCACCATTGGATCTGATCAGGGTCAATACATGGGTCTTTTGATCAGAGAGCCATTTTAGTATTTTTGAACCCAATGGGTTTCTTGGGAGAGGTTTATTTACTGATGAGTTGGGAGATTTTGGCCTTGTAAACATTTGTAAAGCAGTATCCTGAGCTTTTGCTAGCTCAGAATTTTCAGACATTTGTTTGAAAGCCTTGTCTATGACTTCATTTGCTGCAGCTATGTCTTCTGCAACTTCTTTGTCAATCTGCTCTTGTCTCTTTTGTTGATCTAGCTCAATGTCTGATATATCTGCTGATGTGTTTGGTGATGATGGTTTGTTCAAAACCTTTTTGGCAAGGTCTTGAAGCTTTGCTGATCTATCTTTATCTAAAGCCATTTTCTTGATGGCTTCTTCAAAATACTCAGCTTCCTTTTCCTTTTCTTCTGTAACAGTCAGCTGTTTACTTTTTTCTTGGTCAATCACAGTGACAGAGGTATCTATAGAGGTGATCAGTGATTCAGAAGTTTTGATCTGCTGCTTTGGCTTTTTGTAGTCAGGCTTGTTTGGAGTGTCAGAAACTGTCATCCTCCTTTTCTTAAGCCTTTCGTAAGCCTCATCTGTTTGCTGCTTAGTCCATTTTGCTATGGCATTGGCAGTATCCACCTTTGCATCCACCAGCTCCTGCTTCTTTCTTTTGTACTCAGATGTAAGCTCAGCTATGAGCTTTTTGTATTTGTTCCAGTTTGGAGCTGTCCTCTTCTTGCTTGGATCATTTTTAATTCTTTCAATTCTGTTTGCCTCATGCTTTAATGCAACTATTGGCCATTCTTCGAATTGTTTTTCTTCAGCTGGATAGAATTTTTCTTTCATGATGTATGCAACATATTCTTTTCTCATTTCTTTTCGTAGATCTGCTTCAGGTGGTAAGTTTGACATTTCTTTGCTCACATCTCGTGCATAGTCTTCCATCTGTTTGACTTTGGTGAGGAAGAATTCCATTCTTTCAGAAATGGCTTCATCACCTTGATCTTTGCATTCAAGTTTGGCTCTTATCTTAGCCTGCCTTGCTTTGAGCTCGAGATATTCATCCATATTTTCTGGGACTATGAAGCCTATGAGAGAAGGAAATCTTCTTTTCGAAGGGTCATCAGTGTAGAATTGTCTCATCTCATTTTTTATTGCTTCCAGTTCCAGTGGATATTTTGCAGCATTAGTATCATATTTGTCATCAGTTGCCTGAGTTGTTTTTCTTTTTCTGGTGTAACTTTTTTCTAGTGAAGGAGTGCTTTTGGGTGATTTATTAATTGAAGTAAAGATGGCTTGAAGTGAAGTGAGGGCAGTGGTGGATTATGGCTGACTGACAGTTGTTGAAACAACTGGTGTTTCAACTACTGTTGTCATTACACCAGATGTTGTAACATCTGATGTCTTCTGCTTTTTCGCAGGAGGTGATGGTGGTGATGTGACATTGATGAGAGCAGTGGTGGATGACTGGCAAACAGCTGTTGAAACAACAGGTGTTTCAACCTCTGTTGTCATTACAACTACTGATGTGTCAGTACATGTCTTCTGCTTTTGAGCAGGGGTTGATTTGATGGCTGGTGATGTAGTTGAAGTGATGACTTTTGGTGGTGAGGTGATTTTAGGTGGAGGTAGAGCAGTGGTTGTAGTGTGTGTTATAGTGGTGTGTGTTGAAGAGATGGCAGCTGTTTGGCTAGCATTTTTTGAAATCTGCTTTTCTTTTTCTGGTTCAACATAAAGGCCATCTTCAATTCCCTTCTTCATCCACTGCTTGATTTTCTCCCCCTTTTTGGCATTATCTGGAAGGGGGTTATCAATGAATAGTAAAGTGGGAGGAGCTTTGCCAGTGGTGTTCTGGATGCTGGCCTTTATAGCCTTGATGTCTGCTTGAGTATCTTTGAACCTTGACTCCACCATGTTTGTCAGCATTTGTACATGTATTGCATGCTGCTGATCAGCCATTTGTTTTTGTTTTTCAAGCAGGGGGTGGAAAACACTCCATAGCTCATTTGCAGCAGGTGCAGGTTGTGCAGGTTCTTGAGCTGGAACAGCAGTGGATTGTGCTTTTTGAGCTTTTAACAGCTGTTGCACCATATCCTTTATTTCAGCAACTGTTGTTTCAAGATTTTCAACTCTGGCCGTCAATTCCTGATATTTTAAATCATCACCAACTTTAATGGGATCATCTGATTTCCCACCAGCAGTGGTTATATCAATGTGTGACTTTGGAACTGAGTCCCCGAAATCATTCATTGATGCCCCTTGTTCTTGGTTCTGGGGTCTTCTTCCTTCAACACTTGATAGCCCTTCAATGTTGCCAGTAGTTTTAACATACTCACTGGTGGTTATCAGAGGTGCTATAGAAGGAATTGCCTTCAAGGAAGTCTTATAGATGTAACCACTGTCCAAATGTAAACCAGTGGGTTCAACATTTGTAGTGGCTGCTTCACTTGAACTACTGACAGGAATTACTTGTAACTCCTGCAGTGTAACCTCCTCAGTTGTTGCTGGGATAACAGAGGTATAATCATCAGACCCAGTCACTTGTAGGAGTATGCTCTCAGTGATAGGTGATTGAGAGGAACTGGTTTGTGTCTGAGCTATATCAACTGCATGCAACAAAGGTATTATGGATTGTGGTAATGCGAGAGGTGAGGATAAGGGTGTTGAAAGAGACATGTCCTTGGGATCAGGACTGTGGAAGATGGATCCGAGTGGATCAAGAGCTTCATAATGTGGAGTCCCTATGTTTACAACCTGATCCTTTTGTGAGGATGCAGGAGGAGTTTGAGGTAAGGGTGGAGATCTTTCTACCATCTGCTGTGAGGAAGTAGCAGCAGTGGTTTTTGGTGACATTTGTGTTGTCACTGGCAGTTGCTCTGGGATCTCATCTTCCAGAGTTGCCTTTGCTTTGGGTTTGGTGGGCTTTTTGTATGATTTCTTTTTGGTCTTTTTGGTGATTACAGGTGTGGGTTTCATAGCAGTGGTTGTGCTACTATGATCACCTGGAGCAATGGGCTCAACAGTAGATGCCTGAGGAGCAGTGTTTTCTGCTGAATTCTGTTGAGGCACCTCTGCTTTTGTTTTTGTAGGTGCCATCATTCTAGAGAATGTTTCAGTGGTTAAACCACTTATTTTAAAATAAGCACCTTGTTTGAGTAAATTTTCATTTTCTTTTCCAAATTTTTCTTTGAAATAGTAGCTTAGAAACCTTGGAAAAAGTAGAAATGCTTTGCTATCAACATTTTTCACCAAATCATGAAAGATTTCCTGGGAATAGTTATAATTTTCATTATGTAGAATGGCATAAGCTAGGCATTGGATCTTTAATGGTATTTCGTTAAAAGCAGTTGTTTTATTTGAAACACATGTCAAAAGAGTATGAAATAAAAACCTAGTTGCAGAGGGGAAGAAACCTTTTTCTAAGGTATCCTTTTTTATTTGATCTGCATACCCCCTTTCCATAAAATCAGTTTTCAACTCGCTTTTAAGAAAATAAGTTTTACCTTTCTGATCATCGAGTTTAAAGACTTCTGAGATGGATTGTGGAGTAATTTGAATCGCTTTACCCTGTATGGAAGAATTAATGGCAGTGACGGTCTCGCCTTGTTTTTCGAGGGTAGCGTTTTTCCAAAATTCTCTATGGGTTTGTTGGTAAATTGGAGCATCTGCTGTAAGCAAAGTTTTATACTTTGATACAGCCATGATGTCGATGATTGAATCGAAGGTGTGATTGTTGGTGGGTTTTGTGAGTAGACCCAAGTAGTTGTGAGGGGATTTGTATGGTATTTCAATGGTTTCAGCGGCCGTTTGAGCGACCTCTTTGGAAGATGATGATGATTTTGATTTTGATTTTGATTTCGTCATTTTGATGAAGAAAATCGAAGAATGAATTTGAGATAAGAAGATGGAAACTGCTTTGAGAACAGTTTTTTTGTGAATTCGAATCGACAGTAAAATCCCTGTTTGGGGTTTTTGATCAGGGTTTTATAGGGAAAAAGGTGATTGCTGACGTGGCAACGGTTACAAAGATCTGACGGATAAGAAATGACCAGTGGATAGTTGTGTCAGTGGTTTAAGGCACTGAAGTTTGGTAACATTGGAAAACAATGAAAATGATGGAACAGAGGTTGACTTTCAACACTGGATAGCTACAAACCAACAGATGTTTGAACCAATCAGTGGTTACGACAGACTTTGATTTTCTCAATATGCAGCAGCAACATAGTCTTCTTCAAAACAGTGGTTGTGGAAACATCTGCTGTTTGTGCTTAGTTTGATGAGTATAAATCTTGACAACTATACTCCAACATATACAATGTTTTTGAGGGTCCACTTTTTGCCCAAAAGATTCTCATCCTTTGGTAAGTGTGCAAGTTATCAAACTTGTTTTCCCTGAACTATTGAAGCTCCTCTTATATGACACTACCCAACTTTCTGTCTTTTAGTGGATTTGAAGTTTAATTTGATCAGCAACGTTGGTATATCAGTAGATGAGCTTTAACATCTGTTTTGTACATCTGCTGCTCAGATGTCGTCATGATTGTGTTTTTTGTAATAGAGGAATTGATTGTTAAATTGATTGTTAAACTGATTGTGTTTTTTGTAATAGATAAACAATGAATGAATACGATTCAATGATTTATGCAGCGGAAATGAACACAAACTTTGTAAACACAATCAAGGAGGAAAATAGTTTTAATAAACACATGCTTTTCATTAATCGAAAGATTTGTAATCAAAATCAAAAGATTATATTGCATGCTTACAAACTAAAACTTCCCCTCAGCCTGATGCTACTTGGTCGATCACATAAGAAGAAAGGATTGGATCAGAGGAGATAAACACAGTCAGTCCATCAAGTGAAACAGTACAAAGTACTGGTCCATTTATAGAGCATGTCAAACCACTGAAGCATCTTGCCTGACGTCACCATGAACGTGACATCTAACAACTAACTAACTCTAAGTACTGATCTATACATCCATTGTTATCTAACAACTGATCCTATTACAATAAGACAAAGTAAACAACTGTTTCTTTATTCCACTGCTTTATTCCAAGCAGGGCTTTGGTCTTCTCAGCAATGCTTGACTGAAGGCAATAGTTCGAAGAGCAGTACTTAGTATTTGGCATTCTTTTAGTCTTCACATCAGCTGTTGTGCTAAGCAGTGGATAAAACAAATCAGAATTATAGATCAGCAGTTGTTTGAACCACTGTCAAGGGGAAATTCTGAAGCCTAACAACTGATTATTCTGGTTCCACTGCTCTGAACCGGTTTTGGCCTTAGTCAACTGTTCCTCTGTTAAGGTTCAATTCCAACAATGTAATTCGGTATACCAAGACAAATAGAAGCTGCAGAAAAATTAAATAAAGTAGAAAATATACACTTGTTTATGGAATTTAGTAGTTATAAATTTAGGTGTTTTTGAGCTTGTGCTCGTCCTTAAACTAAGTCTAAAGCAAACATATGAAGAGAAACGACAAACAGATAATGTAATTATCGAACATATTATAATCAAATTGCAAGAAAATTAGTTCTACATACCTATGTCAAAGGCAGAAATCCACAAATGAAAAGAATAAGTGATAGTGAGTTGTGCACATGGGTTGAACCAAAGAATAAAGAGGACACCTGCAAAAGATATTGAAAATTTAGCCATTAAAATGAGAGTATACTGCATTGTGATAGTGACTGGCAGCCTAACCAATTACCAACCTGGTCGGTTCGGTTTTCTTAATCTAAAACCATTATTAGCAGTTTAATCCATATTTTTGACAAAAACTTGGCGAACTGGACGGTGAACATCCGGTTATATGATACCTAACATTTGTTACCTTGTCACACCTCTATAAATTTAGGCTACTCTACAAAAACCACTGCTTTTCCTACAAATTTAAAGGTTAACTAGACACTATCTATATATAACCTAATGCACTCACAATTGCACTTAATTCACAAATTGAAACCGACACAACTTATATATACCTTCTAAGTAAAGCAACAAATTCTTGCCTAGTCATGTTGTTCATTTCTTCAAGCTCTTTCTCATAGTTGCAAACCTAAATCATCCAAATTTATATAAAATATAATCAGAGTCGGTGTATAAGCTTTTAGCAAGCCTATCCTTACTTTCAATTAATTCAGGTCATATAAGATAAAGGTTACTACCGGATAGTTTGTGGTGGTGGTGGGACCCCAATACTTGAGGGCTGCTAATTCATATGCTCTAGCTGCTTTGTCTTCCTTATCATATCCACCTGGTTAATTAAAATTATAAATCAACATCCACTTCACTAAATTTAGTAGTTATAAATTTAGGTGTTTTTTAGCTTGTGCTCGTCCTTAAAACTAAGTCTAAAGCAAACATATGAAGAGAAACTACAAACAGATAATGTAATTATCGAACATATTATAATCAAATTGCAAGAAAATTAGTTCTACGTACCTATGTCAAAGGCAGAAATCCACAAATGAAAAGAATAAGTGATAGTGAGTTGTGCACATGGGTTGAACCAAAGAATAAAGAAAACACCTGCAAAAGATATTGAAAATTTAGCCATTAAAATGATTGGAAGAATGAAAACCCTAGAGAACGATAATCAATCTTGTTGTTTTTGTTTTGAGTAGTTGAAAATCACGGGTCGTAGATGACATTGTGACCTGAATCGATGATAAGTTTACGGCTATAGATACGACAATCAGATGCCGGCAGCGGCGGAGCACGGCGGCGTTGAGGGGTTGCGGTAGAGAAGCAGAGAGGGTGGAGTGAACGGGAGAACCAACTCCATCAGAGAGAAATGGATTGATTTCTGAAAGTGAAGCTCTAATTTTGAATTTTAGAGAGAGCTTTTATGGATCAGTTGTTTAAATTTTGAATTTTACATTGGTCCGCCTAAAAAAACCACTAATTAATTCTAATAAAAATAAATATATCTGATTTATAGATTATTTGTGGTTGTAAATTGTAAACCGGAATTATGACATCATCATTGACATGTGGCATACCTTAGACCAGTGTTGCAAAAGTCGCTAGGCGGTTCCTAGTCGGCCGACTGGGGAGTTGGGAGTAATCGGAGTACTCGGAGAGTACTCGGGGAGTACGCGGACATGGTAAATATAAATAAAATTAATTGTTATATATTATTTATGTGTTAAAATAAGCATAATTCATGTCAACTGGGTATAATTTAAAATGAAACATGTTTAAAGTTCAAATATTCTGAATACAAGTCCGACTAGTCTGAGTACAAGGCTGAGTAGTCCGAGTACAAGGCCGAGTAGTCCGAGTACAGGCCGAGTAGGCCGATTTTGACCGAGTTTGACCGATTAAAAATCAACAAACCACGTTGACCGCCTAGACCGACTAGGCCGACTAGGCTCCGACTAGGCCGACTAGGCTCCGACTAGGCCGACTAGGCGCCGACTAGGACCGAGTACTCCCGAGGCCGACTAGTTGAGACCGCCTAGGAGGAAGTCGCCAAGGTGGAGGTCCGAGGACCGAGTACTCGCCGGGTACTCGGCCGAGGAATCCGACTTTTGCAACACTGCCTTAGACGTTGACACATAGGCAGATTTACATCAGCTCATAATCTCTTATTATAGATAGTATAGATATTTTGGTCATTATTTTTGTTAAACAATATTTAGCTTTTCTAGTTTTATGTATAACAACACGTCATTTGAATGAATTATGCAGTTTTATTTGGAGTTATTATTGTTTGACCCGACCCGACCCGACCTGAATCAAATATCTGACCCAAACATACAATCGGAAACATGGCGATAGGAAAAATTTTTTGGTCCCATGACTTTCTGACCCACTAAAACTTTTGGTTAAACTCCGTCACAGGTCAGTCCAAAAGGACATCCACAAATGAAGTTTGAGGCCCATGCATTTGGACTCTACCTGAAATATAAATGCACATGTTTGTACATAAAATAAAAGGAATATTGGATTTTAATAATCTCAACTATTCATCGTTAACTACCAACAGTCTGAACTAAAAAAAAAAATAACCACTCGCAGTCCTAACTATTAACATATTGGTCTCAAATGGACCCTGACTCACATAAACCTAACGCCGTTAGTCTCCGGTTGCGGAAAAACGTTTTTTGGCCTGAAAACTTATTTTTAGACGGAAAACTCAATATTTTCATCCCAAACCTCTTTGTAACCTTATTACGGACCTTTAGGAACCGTTTTCTACTAAAAGCCCCAATTATTGAAGTTGTCGGAAAACTCATTTTTCGTCGGAAAACTAAACTTTTTGGCCGGAAAACTTAACATTTTCGTCACAAACCTCATTGTAATCTTAGATCAGACCTTTGAAAACCCTTTTTTGGCCAAAAACGGTTTTCCGGCGACCGGAGACTAACGGCGTTAGGGTTCTGTTAGTCAGGGTCCATTGGTGGCCAATATGTTAATACAGTTGGGACTGCTGGTGGTTATTTTTGAAGTTGGAACTGTGGCAGTCAACGGCGTATAGTTGGAATTATTAAAATCCAATATTCCAAAATGTAATGACATTGAAGTATGTTGTCATGATATCTCTACATTTAGCAAAGGTGGGAATCACTTCGTGTTACTCAGGTTATTAGATTGACGAGTTGAAGTCAATAAACTTAAAGCGATTATAAAAATCAATCCTAATTTGGACATATTTGAAATCATGTAAACCAATCACAAGTTGTTCACGTTTATCAAACCATGTCAAATATGTTGGCAACTTAAAACGGGTCATAAACAGATTGGGAGGTTAAACTTATTTTAATTAGATTTCTTTTATATTTTGAGTGGGTTTATGACTCTTTGTTTAATTTTTTGTACAAATCAAACACAACAAGTTTGTTAAACGCGTTAGACAAGTTTTGGGTTCATAAACATATTAGATTGTTCAACCTAAAACTTGATTATTTTCGTTTTGGGTTCCTTAGATTGTTCAACCGAAAACTTGATTATTTTCGTTTTGGGTTCATATCATGTGAGTATACAATTTATAACCCCTACTTTAGCTAGCAGTTTTATTTCTTTTGTACATGTATAAATAAATACAGGTAGTTGAGTGGTCAATATATGTTCGGGTTAAAACAATGTGTTAAATGGTATTGATAGGGTGAGTTGACTCACAAATATTTTAATTATTTTTAAAATATATTTTGAGTTAGTTAATTAACTAAGAAACAAATTATACTCATGCACAAACAAATGTATGCGGCAACATAGTGTTTATGGAGAATTACATGCGGTGACAGACCCAAAATTTTTTTACATAAAAAAGGAGAGTTGGGGAGGAATTTATAGAGGTTGTTTGTCTATCGCTATAAAATGACTTTTTTCGGTTCGGTTCGGTTCGAGTCGAATCAGACGGGTCATATAAAAAAAAGATAATCGAATTAAATTTTATATAATCAATAAAAGTACGTAAAATGCATAAGAAAATTGAAAATATATTACATATTTAAAGTTGTTCTCTACAAGTTTTTTTTTTTATTTTTCAAAATCTATCAATTACAAATATTTTACTTTTTATTATAGTAACTTTTTTTGGTCCGGTTCGAGTTGGGTCAGACTGGATCATATAAAAAAGAAAGATAATTAAACTAAATTTATATAATCAATTAAAATACGTCAAATATCATTACAAATATATAATAAAATTAATATAATACATATTTAAAGTTCTTCCCTACAAGTTTTTTTTTATTCTATAAAATCTAGCAATTACAAATACTTTACTTCTATTCTATATACTAAAAGTATTCTATATGCTCACAAAAGTAATTGCGAAAAGTAATAATATCTAATTGGTCTATTTAACTTATAGGACTACAATATTTTATTGTCTTAGTTAATTCCTTTTTTTTTTTTACTTTTTTTTCAAGGTTTGTTATTTTTTCATATCCATTTTGTAATTTTTTTTCTACATATTTTAGCTTTCTTTTTTTCTTCTTCTTATTTTTACGTTATAACTCCTATTGTATGAACATTAAACAAGAACTACAACACTGCCATGAAGCCCGGGTTAAATACTAGTTAAATAAACAAAACACATGTGTGGTTTGAAGTTGTTTGTCTATAAAGAAATAAGTTATAATAAATTTAAATATCTCTCTACTCGGTCTTCACACATGCATCTTTTGCCATATTAAGAAAACATGTGTAAAGACCTTTGACTTAATTTTGCTTTACGCTTATGTTTTCTTTATATTAAGACCATGCGTAGGGGTCTTGTGAAGTGGCATTTCATACCCAACCACATGTCGATCCCCCCCCCCCCACCGCCTCGTGAAAGGGGCATTTTGGCCGGTCCTCGTGGTCTTGGTCATGCGGTGAAAGAGGAGAGGTTCAAAGAGAGGATCATCTGCAATCTAGTTTACCTATTAGTTTAATAATTAAAGATACCTAGTAACCATGATTCTCTGATTTAGTGATGTAGATGAAGAGTAGCATCTTGATGAAGAAGAAGAGATCGAGAAGGAAATATAGGTTAAAAACTAGGTATACTTTTGAAAGGCCCAATTCATCATATGGGTTGGTTTTTTTGTCTATGGGCTATTCTTTGCTTATGGGCTGTGATCCAATTCACCATATAGAACCTCCTCAAGTCAACGTCTATGTACTTTTATTTCTCTATGGGCTATTCTTCGCTTATGGGTTGTGATCCAATTCACCATATGGGTTATATGAACCTCCTCAAGTCAACGTCTATGTACTTTTATTTTTAATTTAATGAATTTATTCGTGTTTTGTTAGTTATTGTTACACTATTTAAAAAAAGAAAATTAATCATTGTATAATCAATTAGGTAATTAATGAAGGAGGTAATCAATTAGGTAATTAATCAGATACAAAAACATGAAACCCTAGCACCAGCCACTCCACCCCTCTCCTCCTGCCTCCGCCACTCCTCCACCGGATCACCGTCGTCGCACCTCTCGTCTCCGTCACTCCTCCACCTCTTCAATGTTGAAACACTCTTTTAAGTTTAAAAATCAGTTTATTTAAATTTTAGTTTATTTTAGCAGTCAGCAGAAGTTAAAAACAAACAGCCTTTTTCTTGCAGATGGAAGAGGTTTGACCCACCTCTTAGGGTGAGCGGGGCACCAGCGGGGAGGCGGATCGGTGACCCCATTCCCCGAGCGGGAACACCGCCGCCATCCCTGCAGGGACCCAAATCGGGGAGTTGGGTCGGGGAGGAGTCACGAGAGGAGATGGTGGGCCCATAGCTTGTAACAACCAATCAAGTATTTTCCTTTTTTTTAATAAAAAAACAAGTCACTTAAGAGGGGAGTGCCGCCATCAAATTGGGGTGTGAGGGGAGTTTAAGAGAGGAGTTGACGTGACATAACCTGATTGGGTGTGCGTAAGAGAGGGGACTCCCCTAAGAGGGGAGTGCCCCTCTCACCCTTATTCTACAGATGTGATTCGAGACTACATAACATTTTACCTCTGGTAAAAGAAACTCTACCTTAATAATACGCATCATCAAGCAAAAACAGGCTGGGCTTCACGATGCTCCAAAGCCCAAATCATATTATAAAGAGGATGGTGGCACATGGTAAATATTTGAATTCACTAAGGGCAATCTGTCATTTCAGCTTTCTTTCGAATCCTAACCACACATGAGCCGTTATCCAATTATTTTGTCGGCAGTCCCAAGCTTCCAATTTATTCCTTATTTATTTTATTTCCCTCCAAGCTTTCATAATAAAGTAGCTTTTTTATTTACATGTAAAATACAACTCCCCTCAACATATGGCAGTGATAAATGTAGAAGTAACCACGTTGTAGGGCGGTAAATGGAGCATTTCTCAATTTAATAATATACACGCATATGTTTTGATTATTTGTACATACTTCTCATAAAACGATATCAATAAAAGACACAAACAAAAATATGCATGTCAAAATCTTTTTGTTTTAATAAAGTTTAGAAATTATAAAGTAACTTGATTAAAGCCAAGAGTAGTAGTGATTATTCACCAATAGCTGTCGTTCACTATTCCCACGAGTTGATTGGTTATGGTAGCAAAGGGAAAATGCTAAAAGATGAAATACAAAAAGGAATAAAAGTAGAAATATTAAACATGTATATTAGCGAAGTTGCAGGTTTAAAAGTAAAATACAAAAAGCGACAATCATTTACTAAAAAGAATAAAAAGTAGATGGACTAAACATGTATAATACTAAAGTTTAAGTAGAGTGACTAAACACGCATGTAAACAAAGTTAACAAATATGAAGAAAACATTTTAAAAACAGGGGGACGAAACCCGTGTATTAGCGAATCTGAAAGTTTAAAGATTAAATACAAAAAGAATCGACCAATGAAGGGGTGTCAGACACTATTCCCCTCAAAGTTATTGTATTTATACAAAATATTAGGATCCTTTTATTATTATCTTTTTCTAACTTGCGTCCTTTTTAACTGCTCATGTCCCAAACTTAGGGGCTGTTTGACAACATCTGAATGGTTAAGTGTTGAACTGGTAAAAAGTCTGAACCATTAAGTGTTGAATCAGTAAGAGGTCTGAACCATTAAGAGCCTGTATAATGCTTAACCGTTCAGAGGCAAATGTCTGAACAATTCAGATTAGAGGTCTTAATCATTCAGGCTCTGTATAAATCTTAACCATTCAGAGGCAAATGTATGAACCATTCAGACATCTGCTCATGAAACAAACAGTCTGAACCATTAAGTGTTAAACCAGTAAGAGGTCTGAACCATTAATAGCCTCATTAAGAGGTAAACAAACAGCCCCTTAGTGTTTTAAGAATAAAAATGTATTTTTATATATTTATTCTAGTAGGTATCATTATTATTTATATAATATATCAAAATATATTAAAACTTATAATATATTAGTTGATAATTGTTGATGGACCGGTTTATCCTTGTTAACTAATAAGGTTTCCTCTTGGGGTGTATTTAAGGAGATGATTAGAGAGGGCTTTATACAATTAATCATAAGACCACACATATTCGACCTTCTCTCTCCATTACTTCAAGTTGTTCAACCCTAAAGAACTCGATACTACTATCATTGACACACATCCTAAAGGAGAACCAGATTAAGCTGACTATCATGTCAAACTCTATGGCTGCATCTGTCTCTGGATTCTCTGTTGGCATGTCCGCTGTAACATGTATGATTTACATGTTTTCTATTATGTTGAAACAGAATTGATAAACAACTGTTACGTCATAAATTAATTAATAACCAATTAGATAACATGGTTAACTTTCAAATTACATAATTGTTACAATTAATTAACTCAAAACAATTTATAATAACTCACTTTGATTATCAACATTTATCTTTTATAAATACATATTATCGATGAATCATTTTTCTCATTTTAATTTATTTTCTCTTTAAACCTTTAAAATTCAAATATAAACCATTTATGAGTAGAATCTAATAAAAACAATCCAGAAGCTACTAAAAATGTAGGAAATATATATATATATATATATATACACACACATAGGGTGGGGTTCTAGATTGAACACTAGTGTATTTGCGAACTGAGTGAACAAATCTTGGTCATTGATCTACACACGTGTATGGTCAGGATCTCATCATTAAATCGTAAAATACACTAGTATATTTCAACATCAAATCCTGGCCATTGATCTACACACGTGTATGACCAGGATTAATTCACTCAGTTCGCAAGCTACAATAGTGTTCACTCTTAAACCTAATCCTATATACATACATGTATATATATATATATATTAGACCACATTAGTGGTGTTTGGTCCACGGTGTAGAATTTAATCAAAATAATCCAAAAGTTACGTAAAAAATTTAGGAAATATTATATAAAAAAATATATTTTTAGACCACATTAGTGTTGTTTGGTCCTCTGTATAAACTTTCATTTGTTGAGTTTAGGGGCTTTTTGGCAACATTTGAATGGTTAAGTGTTGAACCAATAAGAGGTCTGAACCATTAAGTGCTGAACCAATAAGAGGTCTGAATCATTAATAGTTTGTATAATGCTTAACCGTTCAAAGGCAAATGTCTGAGCAATTTAGATTAGAGGTCTTAATCATTCAAACTCTGTATAATGCTTAACCATTTAGAGTCAAATGTCTGAACCATTCAGACATTTGCTCGTGGAACAAACAGTTTAAAGCATTAAGTGCTGAACCAGTAAGAGGTCTGAATCATTAAGAGACTCATTAAAAAATAAACAAACAGCCCTTAGTTATTTATGGTAATAGTTCACCACAGTTTGAAACAGTTAAGGACACACTATATGGGATTTTTAATAAATATACACAATATATAAACAATTCAAAAGGCTTGAATTCATGGGGTGCTAGTGGTAAGGCCTTTGGGTATACTTTAATCTATGTTAACTCTACCTAAGTGTCACATCAATTTTTTCCCCCATTTTACTTTGTCACACTTTAAGGAAATGGTTTAATCCCATTAACTTCAACTAACCCTATCTTTTAGTGGTTTTTGGTCTAAAAAAGAAAAGAATAATTAATTCAATCTCTTAATATTGGGTTAACATGTTAACACATAACCCATTTAATGTTCTTTAACACAAGGAGAGAGTGACTTGGATTGTTAGTTAACATGCCATATCATTGTTAACAATCTAAATGTTATAGTACACCCCATGGCCTAAGGTGAATTATCAAGTATTTGAACTTTTTTGTAAACTTTCATTTCAAGCATTTTTAAGTTATGAATTATGAAACCTTAAATTTTTTTTTTTTATTTTAGGTTATTGGATTTTATCACCCTCAATTATCGGCCTTTGACCGTTGCCACCTTCAACTAACATTTTGACACCCGGCACCCCCAACTTGACTTTTAGTTTGTGCTGGCACCACTCAGTTAACTCTTTACTAACTGAGTTTGTTTCTTATCGTATGTGGCACAACCTAGCTTACGTGGACAGGATGACATGGCGAATTCGTAGCACTTTATCAATTACGTGTACAGGATGACATTTTTTCATGATATCTTCTCTCTTTTAAGCTATAATCCACAGAAAACAAAACCTTCCATCTGCTATCTTCTTTCACACAAATAAATCCTCAGATCTGTGTATACTCAAATCAAATCGAATCTTGTCTCAAATCAAACACAAATCAACCACCACCACCGGCGACCGTATCCAATACTCTAGATCCTCCACCACCACCACCACCACCACCACCACCGGCGACCGTACCTAACAACCCCGTCGTCTGTTTCGAGTGCAAAAACGGATTCATTGAATCGATCTTAGTTTTAGTTAGCAATGAAGAGACTCCGGCGTTCGGTAACGAGTTCGTTGAATCGATCTCAGTTTCAGTTAGGTCATGCTGGTACTACAATGAAGATGATGATGACGTCATAACGAACGAACGGATCGAGAATCGAAACATAGAATAGATCGATAATCAGATCTTCACAACGAGAGTAGATCCAGTGGCGGATCCAGAATTTTTTTTCACTGGGTTCACTTTTTAGATACTCCAATTTCATATGACTGAACATAAAAAATTCCGGGTTGGTTCGACAGTTCAAATCGGGTAAGGTTAATCACATAATAAAAGTACGACACAATAATGAAAAGAAAATCGTTGCTACTAAAATAACACTTACCGTGACGGCCAACAATGAAAATCTGTCACGAAATTGGATTTTTGACCGACCATCAAGTCGAGAGAAAAATCTCTTAACTCTTGGTAGATTGACCATTTTTTTCCGCGAAATAAAATCTTTGGTTTTTTTGTAAACAATTTTTGAGTCATCTTGTACAAAAATATGGGATTAACATAGGCTATATTGTTCCATCTACATGTATATACCTCAGATACAGAATTACAAGGGGAGACAGAGTTCAGTTTCATACTTTGCGGACAAGAACAATGATCGAAACAGAACAAATGAAAGCTGAAATTATGAATAAAGAATTTCTAGTACATCAACCTTAATGACAACATACACATGATCGCAAATATGACCATAGCCTATCAGATAATGCCTAAATACCAAATTCAAGTTTAAAACATCAAAAGTTGATTATAATGACCTTGCATATTACCTATCAAAACTAAACTGTAACTCCTATCCGTACCCAAAAGGCCAAAATTCTACACTTTTAGTCCTAATCTATTAAAAAATAATATTATCAATGACAGAGAAACCATCTATTAATTGTGCTCTACATCCGCACATTAACAAATCTACAATCTTTCTATTAATTGTATAACAAACAAATGTATAACAAACTCTAATCACTGAGAAGACTACGAGGGCGAGGCGATAAAACAAACCTTAATCACTGAGATGATTATAAATTGATAAGAAAAACAAAGTTTCGGCAGCCGGAGGCGGAGCTGCCGGAGGGCGAGGGAGGAGGCGGAGCTGCAGCTGCTGCTTGCTGATGTTGTTTGATATCTGGTCGCTGCTTGTGTTTGTGTGCGGCGTATATGTTTTCAGATATAACCCTAAATGGGTTTTAAACCCTAAATGGGTTTTAAACCCTAAATGGGTTTTAATGTTTTATTACTTTAAAGAAAAAAAATTAAAACAGAAAATAAAAAAAAAACGGACAGAAACATCAAATACGGGATTCGAACTCGGGTGGATTAGTAAGAAAAGCGCAAGCATAACCAGTTGAACCAAGGCTTTTTACGTTTATGGGTTCCTTTTATAATATACTTATGGGTTCCTTTTCAGCGTTTTATATATATTTACACTAAAAATTAAAAAAAGACTGGGTTCCCGGGAACCCGTAGTTTGTACGTAAGTCCGCCCCTGAGTAGATCGGTTCCAGTTAGGGTTTGCATCTCTGTTGTGGAAGAAGAGGCGGAGGGCGGCGCCGGCGGTGGTGGGGGAGGCGATTTGTTTGTTGGTGGTGGTGTCTTGCATTATTTGTTCGAATATGGGGCATGATTTGTGGTAGAATGATGTGGAAAGCTGCTGAGAATGTGAAGGTTGTAAGATGAGTGAGATGCAGAGGAGTAGAATGAGTAGTTTTATTAGCACCTGCACCGCCATGGATGATCTTCGATGTGGGAGGAGTGAGAGCTTGGTAGTGTGGTGTGGTGTCGTGTGATGATAATGTATTGTGGCTGAAGTGTCTTTATAAGTCTTTATAAAATGCAGCTTTTTATATATACATATAGTGCCACATAATCAAGATTCGCCATGTCATCCTATCCATCTCATCAAGTTTGTGCCACGTAGGATAAGAAACAAACTCAGTTAGTAAAGATTTAACCGAGTGGTGCCAGCACAAACTAAAAGTCAAGTTGGGGGTGCCAGGTGTCAAAGTGTTAGTTGAGGGTGGCAACGGCCAAAGGCTGATAGTTGAGGGTGATAAAATCCAATAACCCTTTTATTTTTTGTATAATAGGAGTTTGATCTGTATGATACTATTTCATCTTCAAGCTCGAAACAAAAATATCAATTGATGAGCCAAGGACTCAAACACCTTCTCCGCTCCGTATTCTTGACTATTGGAGAGTGCAACAATATTGGTATCTATAATGTTGCTAGATTAACTATAGACATTCTTTGTGGTCTGGTTTCAACAAGATTGGTTGTTTGTCATAAAAGATAGTACTTACAATTTTTGTGACCTCTAGCTTTTATAATTACCTTATGGGCTTATGATTTAAGTTATATATTGATCATTAGTTTTTATTTTTATTTTTCTATATGGCAACATCACATGATGATCATGAATGACCCGCAATATATGGTTGTGAACATCAGCAAAGATGATATATTGAGGATGACAATTCGAATAGACTTTAGAGTGGGGAAGAAAGGAATGCAAGTAGAAGAAGAAACAAAAAGTTTAGTTACTTTCTCATTGGTTACAATATCTAAACTTTTGATTTGGAAACTGTTGTTTGTTTTTGATTTGGAAACTGTTGCTTGTTTTGAGAATATGGATATAATTTTGTGGTTGAATATTTTGAGAATATGTATATAAATTTTGTGGTTGAATTTCATTTGGATTTTGCACTTTATCACTTTGATATGTTATTTATATGGTGGTTATTTAAATTGTATTTTTAGTTAATCCATTTACAACTCATCAATCCGTCTATAACCCGTCAACATGTTTAGAAAAATTGGCTAAACGAATTATGTTCGGTTACACGATATTATACATGGTGTCCGAGTGGTGTTGAGTATATTGACAAGAATAAAAATATGGGTCGTGTTTGGGTTCCAGGATTCAACCCGCCAAAATATTGGTCGTTTTTTATTCAACCCGCCAAGCCGACTGTCACACCCCAACCGATGCCGGAAACATCGGAGTGAGACGGAAACAAGATTGCAAGAGATTTCATTACAACTAATTGTGACAATATTTAAATAATTCAATTTCATTGATACTAAAATACAAGTATATTGTTCGAAATGGAAAGTACAACAAGTTTGGCAAATAACGTAACAATCATAAAACAAAATACATAAGTTCAAAATCTAGGTGTATTTCTAATCCATCCTAAATATGTCTCTTCGATCGTCATCACATAGTTTCCTGCAATATGTATTAAAATAATGATCAACAAAATGTTGACAAAATTGAATTCGTCTTGCCCGGCTGCTTGATTTCCATCACAATCCCAAATCACCTATTTAATTTCTTCCGTTGTAAAGGGAACTATTAGGCTTTCTTTGTCCACCACCGATACTTTTTTGATCCCATGACAAGTGAATGGAGGCCTCGACTGTATTGGTATTGGATCAGTGAATCGACCATTGAAGAATTTGAATACCTCCCCTTTTATTTTTTACTGGATTGGAACGCCATACATCATTTAACACTAACCCGATTAATCGAATTTTGCAAAGCCAACTATTGAATTTAAATTAACTAACTTTTTATATTTACAATAGAGTAAATTACGATTTTGGCCCCTGTGATTATATCACTTTTACCTTTTTAGCTCAAATTTTTTTTTTTAACATCTGAGCCCCCAACGTATATTTTTCTAACCCTTTTGTCCCATAACGTCTTTTCTTCTAACCCTTTTGGCCCCTAACATTTAATGGATGAGGTTAGTGTTAGGGGCAAAAGGGTTAGAAAAAAAGATGTTGGGGGCTCAGATGATAAAAAATTCTTTTTGGGGCTAAAAGGGTAAAAGTGTTATAACCATATGAGTTAAAATCGTAATTTTCTCTTTACAATAAGTGTAAACATCATATACAAATGGATCTTAACATACAAATAGCTCTTAACATCAGAAGTGAAAAGGAGGAATTTTTTCTTATTTTTTTTCCCATCTACTTAAGCATGATGTTTAGTTGTAAAATGTAAAAAAAATCATGTATTTACTCTAATAGAGTAATTATGTGAAATAACTCTACTAGTATAAATACACAATTTTACTTTTAGAATTTTGGACTAAAATACGTAGTTAATAAGATGCGAAAAAAATCAAAAAATTCAAAATAATGAAATTTTCCTCCTTCACTTCTCTTGTTAAGCGTTTGTATGTTAAGACTCATTTGTACTGGAAACTAACCCATTAAAATCAAACTCAACTTGAATTAAGTAGATATATATAAGAGTAAATCACGATTTTGGCCCATATGGTTATATCACTTTTACTATATTAGCCCAAAATAGGATTTTTTAACATATGTGCCCTCATGGTCTCCACAACTAACTATTTTGGCCCCTGAGTCTAACTCCATCCCTTACCCTGGTTCATTATTTGTCACATGCAAGTCACATGATGGGTATTTTTGTAATTTTTCCTCCCCTTTAAATCTAATTTCTATCATCTACACATCATCATCTTCTAACCCAGATCTTCAAGAACACATCATCAAACCTAGATCTTCAAGAACATGACCACCTTCAACCATTATCATCATCCCCTTACCAAAACCCAAATTTTCAGATTTTCATGAACAACAACAAATCAAAAACAAAACCCAAATTAAAGAACATCTTTTCATCACAAATTAAATTTCCAGATCTTCAACAAATTAATACGAATTCTAGTTCTGCAAAATTCCAACATACAATCAACAAATTAATATCCTCTTCACAAACAAACTCACTGGCGAGTTCCCTAACTTGAGTCGACTCAGTAACCTTAACTTCCTCGACGTCAGCAAAAACCTCATCCCCGGCAACCTTCCGGCGACGACGACGGTGACATTCATAGTCAACTTAATAGAACTAACAATAAGAAACAACTCTCTTCAAAGGAATATTCTGGCGAGTTTAGTTAACAATTCCGTTTATCTTCAAGTATTAGACCTGAGTTACAACAACCATCACCGCCACTTCAGACTCGAACCACACAGCGACTACCGCAGTCCCCTAGCACGCCGCCGAAGGGGAAAGAAGAATGGTGGGGCCACCGTTGTGCACCATCGTGCGCCGCCACCTGCGGCTGCCATGGGTGGCTAGAAATCCACTGGTTTCATATCTCTCTCTCTCTCTCTCTCTCTCTCTCGATCTCTCTGGTAACTACACATGCAAGTGTGTGTTATGTGCGGTGAAAATGGAGATAAGGTGTGTGTGTTGTAGAAAAAAATAGGGAAGTTGGGGCTAGGGTTTTGAGAAAGTGAAGAGGGGAAGGATAAATAGATGCAGATGATGATGTGTTCTTGAAGATCTGGTTTAGAAGATGATGATGTGCAGATGATAGAAATTAGATTTAAAGGGGAGTAGAAATTACAAAAATACCCATCATGTGACTTGCATGTGAAATAATTAACCAGGGTAAGGGATGGAGTTAGACTCAGGGGGCCAAACTAGTTAGTTATAGAGACCATAGTGGCACATATGTTAAAAATCCTATTTTGGGCTAATATAGTAAAAGTGTTGTAACCATAGGGGGCAAAATTGTAATTTACTCTATATAATTATGTCATGGATATATCACACTTACACTTAGATTAGATATATCAAATACGCATTCTTGAAATTCTAGGTGTGTCCACCCCCTCTTAAACTTTTTTTTTATTATGAATTAATTACAATCATGAGGTAACAAAAATAGATGGAAATTTTGAAGTAGATTTTGAGAGCGTGTGTGAGTTAGCTGTACTAAAAAAAGGTAAGACATAATTAAAACAACGTAATGCAAAATAAAGATAAAGATAAGAAGAATTATGTTTAGGAGTTAGCTAAAGTAAGAACGAATTATGTATGTTAGATGCTTTTATAGCAAAATAAAGATAAGCAGATATTCCGTCAATATTATAGTTGTTTTTCACGCAATGGTCCACACCAAGCCCAAGTTTTTCTAAGAAGGCTTGTTTCCATACGATAGTAGCCTGACAAGAGAGTTTTCCAGAGGAGGAGGATGCCCTCTTTGGCTTGATGTAACTCATAAATGCCATAATTTGAAGAAAGGTGTCACCCAAGGCTTAGGCAAGGTTCGAGGCTAGCATGAGTATGCTCTTGGATGGTGTTTCACACGCACCCTGGTAATGTGGTATGGGAAACGTGAAACCATTACACATACACTACTAAACTCTCCGCACCATGGTAATGTGGTATCGTAAACGTGAAACCGTTACACATATACTAAGCTTGAACATCACTACTTTCCAAGGGGGTGAAGTTGACCAAAATCAAACCATAAGGGCTCTAACAAAAATTCCCCACATAATATATTCACATCATTCCATCTTCACTAGGTCACAGCACAATGACGGACCAAACGGAAGAACAAACACCACAAGTAACCGCCACCGAACCATCACCAGATCACAACCTCGATGAGACAACCACCAAGATGCAAAACCTAACCACCTCCTTCAGCATTTGGCCACCGTCGCAACGCACTCGCGACGCCGTCATCAAACGCCTAATCGAAACCCTAACCGACAAATCCGTACTCTCCGACCGTTACGGCACCGTTCCTGCCGACGAAGCCGCCGGATTCGCCCGCAGCATCGAGAACGAAGCCTTCAACGCCGTCCCTGCGTCGCCTGGTACGGACGGTGACGACGGTGTTGCGATTCTGCAGTCGTACTCGAAGGAGATTAGTAAGAGGATGCTTGATTTTGTGAAGTCTAGATCTGTTGAATCGGTGAACGACGGTGCACCGGTGGATGCTGCCTCCGGTGACGGTGGAGTGAAGGAGGAGGAAGGTTCGACGGTGGAGGCCTAATGTTGCAGGTATTGTGAACGGTTAGGGTCTGTTATGTGTAATGTTGTTTGTTGAATTGGTTATATTGCTCTAGGGTTTTGATTTCGATGAATGCATGATTGTTATGGTTTTCAGATCTACTAACTACTTAATATAATTTTGAGTTTGTGTTTATGGATTGCTGTTATAATCGTATGGTCATTTCTAGGGTTTTGGAACCCATTATGTTATACTTACTATATGCTGTTAAACTCCTATTTTGAGATCTAGATTTATGATAATCCTAATTGATGAGTTCATAGGAATTGATTATTGATGCTAATAGCAAAATCATGTTGTTGAGATAGTGTTTTAGTCTAGAATCACCAGAGCCTTGGTGGAAATTAGACACAAAGCCTTGGTTTTAAAAGGCGAGATGCTCACTGAGGCGATAGTGGCCTAAGCCTAGTTTGAATGTTAGTTTTTAAGTATCACTAACTAACTCTTAGTAAGTTGTAACCCCATCGTTGGATTTTATCATCGTTGGCCGTCTATCCATTAGGACAAGCTTATGGATTCTGTTCAAGGATGATTACCAAGCAAGGGGTTGGGCGTGTGTGGACATCCTTGGGCGATGTCAAGTTCATTTGTGGAACCATTGCAGGCGTGTTTAGGCTGCAAGGTTTGGAATGGAGCCCCAATACCCCCTCCCCCCACACACGATAATCTCGTTATTGTCCGCCATTGCAATAACATCCATTCAATAGCGCCCCTCTAATGGCGCTCGCAGTATGGTTGGGGGTGGGGCACTATTGATCTTTTTTGGCTGAGTGCATAGTTATCGATAGCGAATATGCTACGTAGCGACCGCGATGAGATAACGCCCGCTATTTCATGTATAGTGATAAGGTAGTTAAAAATTTAAGAAATAAAAAATAGCTATCTATAATTATTATATATATATATATATATATTGTTAATTTTGTACCTTTTTATATATAAGTTTATAAACTTAAGGACCAAATGTTAAGTAGTGAAAATAAAGGGGGTTAAATGTACAAATATACAAACTAATTTTACACTTTTTAAGTAATGTTTACAAGTTTTAGAGACTAAATGGAAACTTGTGAAAGGGGTTAAATGTTAAAATACATAAAGTTATTTAAACCCTTAAAGCCTAAACAACTAAAATAACCAGCCGCTATCTTCTTCTTCATCTTCTTCTTGGTTTCCGGCAGAAAGCATCACCGGAGTTGTATTTTTTCGTCGGAGTCGCTATATGCTCGATATGTGGTCGATATGCACCTCGTAGTGGTGATTGGCCGCCACACTATTCGCTATAGCGTCCGCTATGGACGCTATCGATAACTATGCTGAGGTGGCATGGGGATGACGCCCCATAATGTGTATATAGGGTGGCAAGATGAGTTTGGTTTAATTAGCTATGTTCGGTTGATTAACAATCATATTTTCCCCTTTTTTACTTGTTTTTATAAATTATAGTAGATGAATGATTTGGCGAAGTCAGAATGGCATGAAGAGGCAAATGGGTTATAATACGACTTTGACTTGCAAAGGTCGAATTTACCTAGAAGATGATGTGTTTGGGGACACATTGAGAAATATGAATATGATGATGAGGCCCTCTTGTAATATATGCCTCTGTTCAAATACACCATTTGATTGAAATTTGTTAATAACAAAATTGAAGGTAATGCATACTCATGGTATAAGAATGGACAAACACGTACCATAATGTGATCGGTCATTGCTTAATATTAAGGAATAAATAGATGATCCATTGTGTAGACTAGTGGTGATGCCCGCGTGGGTATTTATGTACAATGTGTGGCGTGGTTCACGTAATTTATTTTAAAACCAATTTGCTAATACGACTTATATATCAATTAATGAATAATTTATTTTAAAACCAATTTGCTAATACGACTGATATATATCAATTAACGAAAAACAATTGAGTATAAACAAGGCATGTGATTGCTCATTGCTTAATATTAAAGAACAAAAAGATGATCCGTAGACTAGTGGTGATGCTCACGTGTTGCCGCGGGTATTTATGTTTTTTTTGCCACACGTTGTGGGTCGTGATTCATGTAATTTATTTTAAAACCAATTTGCTAATACAACTAGTATATCAATTAACGAAGAACAATCGAGTATATAAACAAGCCAGCTCGAGCCAAGGTAAGCGAGCCTTGTTATCGGCACGCTAGCTCGCTTGTTTGGCTCATTTAAACTAAAGCAAAGAATATAACATATATATAAACTGTTACCCAAAATTTAATTTTATGAGAATTATAAATCTTGTGTTATGTAATGTATATTTTTTGTATATTATGTGTAAAATATACGAAACTTGAATATCTTAAAAATAAACGAGTTGGCCCGATGAGGCTCACTCGCTCGGAGCTTTTTAAGAGTTGAGCTTGAGCTAGCTTACCATTTCAGCTCGTTTTTGATGAACGACGGAAGCCCGGTCGCCTGGCTCTGCTCGGCTGGCTCGTTTAGAACCCTAATCCAAACACATCTAAGGTCAATTTTGCAATGTGGTACTCCCTCAATGCACATCACTATAGCTACACAAAAAATGCGCAAACATATTACATACCAGAAGCAAACCAACAGGCCTTTAGATAAACCCTCAAAGATCCCAATTACAGAAGAAGACTGGGTCCAAGAATTAAACTTTATTTCAGACATAATCAAACACCTGATGGGCAAAAAAAAAAAAAAAAAAAAAAAACCGCAGCCCATCTTTCGTAGGCGATCTGTCATGAAAAGTCACCAGCTAAACACATTTACCTTCAAAGGAATCCACATATTCCACTTAAAGACCAAAGTAGCCTCCTGAGCACCAATGCTAGAAACAAGTTTTCTCATTGAATTAACCATAAACTCCTTAGACGGGTCAGAAAGAAGCCCAAACCCACGAATCTGGCATAGAGAAGGTCCTAAGCTTGTCTAACTGGAAACCAAAAATGGCCGGGGGGTCGAAAACATATATACCAAAAAATTTCTATACGAAAACTACATATATAACACTACTGGCCGAAAAGTTCGGGGGGTCGGACGCCCCTCCCGGCCCCTTCAAAGCATCGCCCCTGGTCTTACATATAAGTTTACATTTTATTTGAATTTTAAATGTCAAATGGTGTTTCGATAGTTGTTCCAAAGTTTAGATAAAAGACGACAGTTTGAATAATGAAAACCAGAAAGGACTCAAATTATCAATTTACTTTAGGCCTCCAAAACGGTTGAGCCGGCTTTGTGTCAAAGATATGTGTTCCATATGATAGTCGATGTATGCAAATTGCACCTCAATAATAATCTAGCTTATCACATCCTCTCGGTCAAGGGTTCCCTTAGAAAAGTGTTCAAACAAATAGAATCACTGTCAGCAATCACCAACACCAGAACTCTTACGTTTCATATGCTAGAAAGTGTCATCATACTCTTTTAAAGAAATTTTACATCATCATTCATTTATATGAATGAGAAAGTACCTTAATATTACGATTATCTAATTTAAATACCATCGTAAGCATGGGACGACCTACTTGCGGGTGATTGGGGACTTGGGGTTGCCCGCACTACATGCATTTTTATCATTTTTAGTATAGAGTAAACTACAATTTGCGTCCCTAAAGAAAAGGCCGGGTGTTAAGTTGAGTCCTGATGTGATCTAAGATATACATATTTTTATATAAATATTCCTACACTTTTAAGTAATTTTATGATTGTTTTTATAAAATTCTACTCGTATTTAGTTTATATTTGAGGTTCGATGATTTCAGGTGAAAACGAGCTAAAAACGAATGAAATTTGAAACTTAACAATCATGTTGTTGAAATCATAAAACATTAAAATGTTTAGAATTCTAATTCAGGGAAAAGATAAAATAGGAAGTTAATTTTCGTTAGGAAGGATAGGAAACCATAGGATTATGACATGTGGCAAATTTTAAAATAAAGAGAAAGGGTATTTTAGTCAATCCAACTCCTTCTTCCTTTTTCAAAACCCAGTAACTTCAAAACCCACCATTTTCAAAACCCACCATCTTCAACTATTTCTTCACTTTCTATCTCAATAATCACTACATTATAGTGCGGTTTTCATCACCAATCAATGATTCAAAACCCGATCAACGTGTTCTTCAGCTTTTTTTTTTTTTTTTTTGAAGAAAACCCAGTTTAATTTCATAAAAAAATCTCGTTTTTTCCGGTGATTTTAGAGATAATCACTCGATTCGTTCGATTCGAGCGTTGATAAGTGTTTTTATCATTCAAATTTCGTCAATTGATGAAGAAATCGGCTTCGATCCATGTAAGAAATTCTTTAATTTCATTTTCACGATCTGGGTTTTTGATTTAGTCATTGCGTTTTACGATCTTTGCGGGGGTCCGGGGGCGGCAGCCCCTGGCGGGGTCCAAGGGGCAGAGCCCCTGGCTGGGGTTGAGCTCATTTCGAAGACAGTAATTCGTAGACAATTCAGACAGTTCACAGTGACAGACAGTTTTATGTGTCCATTGCGTTTTAGAAATAAGAGAGTTTTATGTGGTTTCTGGCTATTGCATTTTAGAAAAAAACACATTTTTAAGTGTTTTTAGTCATTGCGTTTTAGGTAAAACACATTTTTAGGTGTTTTCGGTCCATTGCGTTTTAGAATGAGTCATTTTTAAGTGTTTTCTGGCCATTGCGTTTTACATGTAAGACATTTCTTTGTGTTTTTGGTGCATTTCGTTTTAGGTAAAACACTTTTTTATGTGTTTTCAGTCCATTGCGTTTTAGAAAACTGACATTTTAAGTGTTTTCTGGCCATTGCGTTTTACAAATAAGACATTTCTTTGTGTTTTTGGTGCATTGCGTTTTAGGTAAAACACATTTTTATGTGTTTTCTGGCCATTGCGTTTTACAAATAAGACATTTCTGTGTGTTTTCTGGCCATTGCGTTTTACAAATAAGTCATTTCTGTGTGTTTTCTGGCCATTGCGTTTTAGAAAAATGTCATTTTTTAGGTTTTTTTTTCATTGCGTTTTACGTAACCGGTGGTTTTTCTATTACGTATTTTTTTTTAAATATAGCAATAGTATACTCGTTTTAAAGATAAAAAAACGCTCGTTTTTTTGGTGCAATTTTTATAAAAAAATAATGTCGTATGAAAGAGTTATTAACGTTTAAAAAATGGGGGGGGGGGGAATTGGAAGAGAGAGAAACTATTGGCTTGGATTGACTAGAATGCCCTTGAACAAACTCACGCGCCTCTTTTCTTTCATTCAATTTCCCTGATTTAATCTTAGCTATTGATTAACTTAATGGATGGTCAAGATCATTTCCTAGCCTTCCTAGCCAAATAAACTTCCCACCCTTCTAATTCAAATTGATACCATTTATTTATCTCGAGACATTATAACATGAATTAATTAATTTTCATTGTATACATATATTAATTGAAGGTTTTTTGAGTGGGATCTTGACTAGGGCTGTTCATGAGCCGAGTCGAGCCGAGCTGAGCTAGGGTAAGCTCGGGCTCGGCTCGGAATTGAAACCGAGTTGAAAATCTAAGCTCGGGCTCGGTTTGGTTTGGTTTTAAACCGAGCTGGCTCGGCTCAGCTTCGTTTGGCTCAATTGAAAAAATAAAAATTAATACATAGCTCCCAAAATTCAATATTCTAAAATATTATTCAATACTTCAAAAGAACATATTCAAAATAAGTTCAACCTAATACATTACAAGCCAAAATCACATTCAACAACGCAAAATAAGTTTTATATTTAAAGTAAATACAATATTTGTTCATTAGCACAACAATCAACCTTTAAATATGTCATAATATCAAACTAGAAGCCTAAATACATGTAAATAATAATCATGTTTTTGTAATATATTATATGTATATAAAAATAAAATATATTATAAGTAAAATAATTCGAGCTAAGCTGAGTCAAGCTACCAAGCGAGCCAAACCGAGCCAATTTGGCTCATCATCAGCCGAGCCGAGCTAGGCTCACTTTCTAACCGAGCCGAGCCGGCTCGGCTCACTTTCAAACTGAGCCATATCGAGCGAGCTTTTTCCGAGCTAAATCCGAGCGAGGCTCACTTTCTAACCGACCCAATTTGGCCCGCCACCCATTCATGTTTATTTATAGATGTCCGTCAAAATGACTATTTATGTACAAACATTAGTCAAATAGCCGTTTTATGATTAAGAAAAATCACTATGCCCTTTGATTACGAACCACTATAATGCAATTATTAGAATCCAAATAATTTGAAGATTACAAAACTACTCTATCTGCATCAAACTGAGGTATGAGAATTACCAGCTTTGACTTTCTGAAAGTCCCAAAAAGGCATGTCTTCTATGTTCCTGTATTCTTCTTATTAGCAAGGTTGTTTTTGTAATCAGTTGTGCCATGTTTAGTGCATGTATCTTCTTTTGTATCAACCTTAGTGGTTGTATTTACATATTCTGCCGTTATTACAACAATTTATGGGGAATATGTTGCTTAAATCTATGGGTTTTCTGACACTCAAGCCATCCATCCGAATGACTGGATGATAAATATTTCAAGTTTCAAACAAGGCAATGTTAATATGAACTCATGAAGTATTGAACCAAAAGTAAGGTTTACGTTTACCCATAGCCGCAACATTCTTAAATGCGCAGTTTCTCATTGAAACATTTCATCAAACAACTGGCGAGCAAAGTAAATACAGACACTCAAGGTCTAATACTTTCAACTGTTTACCTCTTATACATCTCCAAACGAAGATAATGCTTCTTTTAATGATTTTTTCAACCACTGACCATAAAAAAAGTTTCAGAAAAAGGGAAGTTCAAATTAGTTCCATAATCATACTATCAGGTAGCGTTCGTTTCATGGAATGGAATGAGATGGAATTGGGAAGCTTTTCTTTGTAAAATTGATCTTGTTTTGAGGAGGGAAGAATTTGAAATCCAATGAATTTCTTTAATCAATGAAATTTGTGACTATTTCAACATTCCATTCCATTCCTTTATTAGAGTGAAGGATTTCTAAGGAATGTTGAAATAGTCACAAATTTCATTAGAGTGAAGGATTTCAAATTCCTCCCTCCCCCAACCAAGATCAATTTTACAAAGAAAAACTTCCTAATTCCATTCCATGAAACGAACGCTACCCCAGTGTTTATCATCACCTGTGAGGAGTAGTTTATTGTTGGCCGAATGAGGAGAAAGAACGGGGTGATGACTTGATTAGTTGTCTACGGATCACCAATCGATTTCCTGTTCTTCGTTTGAGAAGGAGGATTATTCTTCGATTTGATGTTCTTTAGTGCATCCAGCCGTTTCCAATATTCAAAAGCCTCATTCAATTGAGAGAGCTTTCTAGTTACCTCTTAGCCTATGACTTAGCATCGGTTATTATATGCATTCATTGTAAATATTTGTTACCTAGAATAGGGGATTGTATCTCAGTATATATTGTAATCTTGATTCAGTGAATAGGCAATCGATTACATTCAATCTCTTACATGGTATCAGGCCAACCCTAGGCCACCATCTGCCGCCACCCCCTTCCTGTCAACCTCTTCTTCCTGTCGACACTTCATCCCCTCACCTTCACAATCATCTTTTTTTCCCATGGATTCCAAGCTTCACCCGGCGGTTACCGTCACCAACATCAAGACCTGCATTCCTATCGTCCTTGAATCTGACTCTGCCCAATACTCGACGTGGTCGGAATTCTTCCGTATCCACTGCCGAGCTTTCCTCGTCTCTGACCATCTCAAACCAAGACCGAAAACCACCACCACTGACACCAGCAAAACCACCACCGACACCGACGCAGACAAAACATCTCCTCCGAAGTCCCCTCTTGATTCGTGGGAGCGGTTGGATGCCATAGTCCTGCAATGGATCTATGGCACCATCTCCCCTGATCTTGTTCAAACCATCATGAAGAAGGGTTCCACTGCGTATGACGCGTGGGCTGCCCTGGAAACATTGTTTCAAGACAACAAAGTTGTTCGTGCCCTATACCTGAAACAAATGTTCAACTCTACCCGTTTTGAAAATTTCTCCAACATGGCCACGTATTGTCAGGAACTCAAAGTGATTTCTGATCAACTCAACAATGTTGAAGCCCCTGTCGACGACCAATCTCTTGTGTTGCAAACTCTCGCTGGCCTAACTGACTCCTACGAAGCCGTGGCCACCGTCCTTGGTAATACAAAACCCCTGCCATCTTTCAACGAGGTCCGCTCCCAACTTTGCATGAATGAGACCCGCAAAGCCAATCAGGCCTTCACCTTTGCTAACTCAGCCGGCTCCGCGCTTCATGCCGCATCTCGGCCTGCTGTCTCCCACCCCAACACCACTTCGCCAAATCCCACCACTCCCCCTACCGAATACCGCAACCGGGGTCGCTCTCGCGGCCGCGGACGTGGTCGGGGCAAACCCTCCTGGAACCGCAATCGCAACCCAAACCAATCTGCTCCACAATTTTCAACCCCATTCCCTTGGCCATACGGCCCGCCAGCATGGCCCAATGCTTCTCAACAAGTCTCACAGTGGCCGACTTGGGCCTCACCCCCTGCCCCTACCCGACCACTCAACAGCCCACTTCTAACACTTCGGGTCAGGGAGTTTTAGGCCTACGTCCCAACACAGCCAACACCGCCTACACCCCTACCGACATCGCGCAGGCTATGTACACGTTGAGCTTAAACCCGCCAGACTGGAACTCTGTGATGGACACTGGCGCTACGGGCCATTATCTGTAACCGTCAGGTACATCTTAATCTCATTTAAATAAGAGTAAAAATCAATATATTATTGTCGGTGACGGAAATACCATCTCGGTCACAGGACAAGGCAACATTACCTTACCACCACCCTATCCCCCTTTTAAACTCAATAATGTCCTTTATTCGCCTAAACTTATCAAAAACCTAATATCCGTTCATCGGTTATGCACCGACAACTCTCTTTCTATAGAATTTGACCCATTTGGTTTTTTTTGTGAAGGATCTCAAGACCCGGATCCCTATCCTCCGGTGCAACAGCAGCGGTGACTTGTACCCACTTCTGCCGCCTCCTGCTTCGCAACGGACTACACCAAGCACCTTTGCTGCCCTCACTCAACGTCTATGGCACCAACGCCTAGGCCATCCCGGATCTAGTCCTTTAAGTTCATTGAAAAAATCTAGTTTGATTTCTTTTGATAAAACAGATAATAAAACTATTTGTCATTCTTGTGTTTTGGGAAAAAGTGTTCGTTTACCTTTTACATCTTCTACATCTAATACTGTTGCACCATTCGATATTGTCCATAGTGATCTCTGGACATCGCCAGTGTTAAGCACTAGCGGTCACAGATATTATATATTATTCCTAGATGATTATACTAACTTTTTATGGACCTATCCGATCTCAAACAAGTCCCAAGTATACTCTATTTTCTCAACCTTTGCCACCCAAATCACCACCCAATTTGAACGCCCCATTAAAACATTTCAGTGTGACAATGGCACCGAATATATTAACCACAATTTTAAACAATACTGTGCTCAAAATGGAATGTTATTTCGTCTCTCTTGTCCTCACACATCTTCTCAAAATGGTAGGGCGGAACGAAAAATCCGCTCTATCAACAACATCATCCGCACCCTACTCACTCACGCTAACCTCCCACCCTCCTTTTGGCATCATGCCCTTGACATGGCCACATACTTACATAATATCATTCCCGCCAAAACTCGCAACAACCACACTCCCACCGAAATCTTATATCGTTCCACTCCCTCATACGAACATCTTCAGGTTTTCGGCTCTCTTTGCTACCCCCTTATCCCGTCCACCACTACACACAAACTTGAGCCCCGGTCGCACCCCTGTGTATTTATCGGATACCCCATGCAACACCGGGGGTATAAGTGCTACGATCTCCACACCAATCAAATCACCATATCTCGTCATGTTATCTTTGACGAAACTATCTTTCCTTTTCGACACGTGTTCTCCACCCCTCCCAAGTATGATTTTCTATCCGCCCCTCTTCACCCAATTGTTTGGTCTCACATCTCCACCAATCCTGTCTCCCAACTAACCACCCACCCACAACCTTCCCAGCCTACCACCCCCTTGAATTCGCCAACCACCCCAACCTCCACCACTGGCCCATTTACCCCAGGCCCAACTCTTTCGCCCTACTCTCCCTTGACTCAACAACTCACACCTTCTACCACACCTATGACATCCACCTCCCCACCGCCACCCACTCCCCACGCCCCTCCTCTTCCTCAACACAGCCCCCCTCCGCCAACTCGCTCCATGCGCACTCGTGCCATGGATGGCATCCGTAAACCAAAGCTACACTTTGACCTTCACACTACTGCCATTGCACCCATTCCCAAAAACCCAACCCATGCCTTGTCCTCACCAGAATGGTATAACGCCATGACAACTGAATATAATGCTCTTATTAAAATGAGACTTGGGAACTCATTCCTAGACACCCGCAGATGAATGTAATCCATAGTATGTGGTTATTCAAACACAAATTTAATTCTGATGGTTCTTTGGAACGATACAAGGCTCGACTAGTTTGTGATGGCAGGTTACAACAGGTAGGTATCGATTGTGGCGAAACTTTTAGCCCTGTGGTAAAACCCGCTACAATCCGCATGGTGCTCACTATCGCTCTCACCAAAGCATGGCCGGTTCACCAACTTGATGTCACCAATGCTTTCCTACATGGCACCCTCAATGAAACGGTTTACATGTATAAACCCATGGGATTTCGCAACAAGCAATTTCTGAATCATGTTTGTCGTCTTAAGAAATCCTTATACGGTTTAAAACAGGCACCTAGAGCATGGTACCAGCGATTTACAGATTATGTCCTACAGATGGGTTTTCTTCAAAGCAAAAGTGACAATTCTCTTTTCATTTTACATCATCAGCAACACACCGCCTACCTTCTCCTTTAAGTTGACGATATCCTTCTTGTTACTTCTTCAGCTCAGCTTCGTCAACAACTCATGGCTAATCTCGCAAGTGAATTCGCAATGAAAGATCTAGGGCCTTTGAGCTACTTCTTGGGAATTACGGTTACCCGGCACAAAGACTCTATGTTTCTCTCTCAACAGGCATATGCTCATGACATTATCCACCTTGCAGGTATGCAGTCATGTAAACTAGTCGATACACCGGTTGACACCCAACCAAAATTATCGGCCACATCAGGAGAGCCGTTTGATGATCCATCACTGTATCGTAGCTTGGCAGGTGCGCTTCAGTACCTCACTTTCACCAGACCTGATCTGAGCTACGCAGTTCAGCAGATTTGTATGCACATGCATGCGCCAATGCACTCCCACTGGCAGGCTCTCAAACGAATCATTCGTTACCTACAGGGCACGACTTCATATGGCCTTACACTTGAACCATCCTCTTCCGTCACTATGACTGCTTACACGGACGCCGATTGGGCTGGCTGCCCTGACACAAGACGCTCGACTTCTGGCTACTGTGTTTATTTTGGACCCACCCATCTCTCCTGGTCGTCCAAACGTCAGCCTACGATCTCTCGGTCCAGTGCTGAAGCCGAGTACCGGGGCGTTGCTGACGTTGTTTCAGAAATCTGTTGGCTACGTAACCTTCTTCTCGAGCTCCGCCACCCGCCTACGAAAGCTACTCTCATCTATTGTGACAACGTCAGTGCTGTTTACCGGTCAGACAACCCAGTTCAGCATCAGCGAACCAAGCACATCGAATTGGATATTCATTTTGTTCGCGAACAGGTTCAACGTGGTCTAGTTCGTGTGCATCATGTCTCCTCTCGCCATCAGATAGCAGACATCTTCACAAAAGGGCTCCCTCGAAATCTATTTGAAGATTTTCGATCCAGTCTCAGCATCCGTAAACCTCCAGCTTCGACTGCGGGGTTATCTTAGCCTATGATTTAGCATCGGTTATTATATGCATTCATTGTAAATATTTGTTACCTAGAATAGGGGATTGTATCTCAGTATATATTGTAATCTTGATTCAGTGAATAGGCAATCGATTACATTCAATCTCTTACATTACCTCTTCTAGTTGAAGGCCTAGAAGGATTGGAGCAGAGGTGAAATCCCTAGATCGCCCTCCAGGCGTCTTAAAACTTTGGAGAATGTTCCATTTCACCCCTTCTAACATAGCTTCTTTCTCTTGTACACAATGCTTTAAAATTTATATGTGTGGCAAATTACCAAAAGGGCAAAAACCCAATTTACTTAATAAGGTAGTATAGATTAAGGTTTTAAAATATATTTTTAACCTTTTATTTAAAAATCAGACTTAACAAAAAAAATATCTATTTACCATAAATTTTTTTAAAAGAATAATTAAGGGAATATGTCACAGAATAGTAACCAAGTTTCAAAAGTGTTCTAATTAGGTCACTCGTATCATTTTTGTCCCAATTAGATAACTTAACATTCAAATCGAGTCATGTCCTTTTTTCTGTGTGTCAAGAAAAAAATGAAGAATAAGATGTTGGGGTCGGATTATTTTAATATATGAAATTATATTTATTAAAAATAAAAACACTTTAATTACATTAAAAATTAAAAAAAACAAGTTACAATTCACGTCATCACTCAAAGTTAGCATTAAATAAAAGGGAAAAAAGAAACAAAAATTCACATCACCATGGTTACTTATGAAATGGATGAAAAAACCCTTAATTTTAATGAAAAATGAATGCTGAGTGACCTGATTGGAACACTTTTGAAACTTCAGTGACCTAATTGGAACACTTTTAAAACTTGGTTACTATTCTACAAAGTTACCCCAATAATTAAACATTAATTATCAATATTAACTTCTTGTTCAAAATTTTAAGATCTTTAACATTAAATATAATCTTCTCAGTTATAACAAAGGATTCTAATTAATGTCATATTAAATATAATCTTCTAACTTAAAATAAAGGATTCTAATTAATACCATATGATATTCTCTCGTTCAATTTACAAAAGTTCATTTATATTTTATTTTCACTTTTTCTCATAAATTTAATGTTATATATAAACCTCTTCTTCTAATTTTAATAATATATATACAATATTTTTTTTATAATTCCTTATTTAAGATTTAAGATCTAAGTTACTTTGTATCTATATTAGTAATAGTAATTACCTCTAAAATTTGTATTATTATCGGTGTAAGTTGTCACATCATAAATTTCCACATGCAGGGTTTTACCGCGAGGCGTGTGACCGATTGGGATCTAGCCACTAATCATGTTGAACCAAGCATTTTAAAGTATAAAAGCATCACTAACAACATGATTAGCGATAATGTTTTAATTGTCCAAAACACAGTTTATGTTGCAGTGGAAAAATAAAGTTAAAACTCAACAAGAACTTAAAAACCACAAGTTTAATAAATGTTTAAAGATGTAAAGTTTTTACGAACCACACCAATTCAGCAGTTTGCAACGCCTGTCCACAGTTGTACCTACTGACCTGGAAAGCATTCAACTACGTGTCAATAATAAAGTGGGTGAATTCACAAATTTTAGTTTAGTAAAAGTAAAGTTCACAAATGTTTTTGGTTTGTGTATGACTCGGGTAGCTAACCCTCATCACATGATTAAACTGTGTAACGAATGCTAACGTTTCGTTGTGCCCTTATTAATGTCTATCAACATTAATGCAAGAATGAAGGTTAGAAGTTCACGCACGGCCTCGAGCACGGTGTGAGCTTTGTCAAACCTAATAGCGCTATCAACTAATACCCCGCGTATACTCGCCCGACAATCTAATCGGTAAAATGTAGGGACTTTCATGATAGAGCATTTCATTTAGTCCAAGTGTACTACTCAACCTCCAGTGGATAGTATGTTTCGGTGGTTCCAAAAAGGAACGCGCGTGTAGCCCCAACCAGGTTACCATAAAAAGTGTTGTCCCAACTAGGTCGCATGCTGTTGGAAAAAGGTTGTGAACTCACCTTAGTTTGCTCAACATTAAACTTGAAAGATGATCAGGAATAATCTCTTCTTGATATGTTTACCATTTCAATTTAGTTTAATTTATGAATTTCTACACGCAGTCTAACACATAGCCACAGAATCACATTGCCATACAATTACATGTTTAGGTAAGTTTTTGCATATGATCATATCATTCCATAAACACATTCATTGTCACCTACTAATCTTTCTAGTAACATTCAACACCTTTTGATAAGATGTAGGCACATTCGAAACATTCACAAAACACTTTCAGCTCATTGCAGTTTTACGTCAGATTTTATGCAGTTTTCCAGAATTTATTTAAAATAGTAAATGAACTCAGAAAACTATGATATTTTAACCCACCATGTTATTTAGTCCTCGAATATTAGTGTATTTTTCTCATGACCTGAATCTTAAAGAAAAACCCTTAAAAATCATTCTTTACACCTATGTCTGATTTATAACTTTCTGATGATAGTTTACGCAAAAAATAATTTACAAATCCTCGTTCAGTCTTTTTACGAAATTCCAGTGGGAGATTTTCAGGATCACCTGGAACTACCTACAGTAAAAGTTTAGATCATAACTTAATTCCTATATTGAGTTACGACATTCGTAATGGGCTGTAAATTCTGACAGAAAATGCAGCCGGGACCTTTGTTACCGAAAAATTCATTTAAAATATCAAATAAAGTCAAAAAATTATGATTCTAGTGGGATTTGAAGAGTATTTCAAAACACTACATTTTAAACTAAAGAAAAAGTGGATTTCATTATGTTTTGACCTCGTTACAGCCAAGACAAGTCGGCTGTAAAGATTTGGACAGAATCTGTTTACTTTCAGCTCTTCCCAAAAACGTGTTTATGATCTTGTTTACCCCAAATCGACCCATACATCATGCATAACCCAAAATACATCAGATTCAACAACCAAGTATTATCAATATCAAGTTATAATAAAAACCTTGATTTTTAAATCATGAGAAACATCAAAATTGATAAAGAAAACTTACTTGTAAGCATTGAAGAGTATTGAAATCGATCAAGAAAGCCACCAATTGAAAGATCCAAGGAACAAATCAAAGTGGAATGGTGTTTTGAAGGCATAATTTGGTAGTTATGGTGGAGGTGGGGCTGCCATACGTATTTGGGGGTTTAGGGTTCGGTTATGTTTTTTTTTTTTTAACTAATTAAAACCCATGGATGGGCCTTTTGGTGGGCTTTGGTGGCCCTTTCTAGCTAACACAAGCCCACCAAACTATTTTTACTAATTTTAAATAGCCCAGGTCTATTAAAATAAAACCCACTAATTTGTTTATAAAAAATATTTTTATAACGTTAGATCACACAAAAAGCGCACATTGTTCGCAATTACGAGAAATAACTAACAAGTAGTCCATATAATCAAATAACATATAATTCCATTCAATTATATTATTATTTCTATGTTTGCAATACTATATCCATGTTTCACCAACGTTCGGGGTCAGACTTGTGTGCAGTTTAGTAATTAGGTTGATTCGCTGAATTATTGTTACGTGAGGGTTTGTGTACTAACCGACACACTTAACCAACCAATATGAGGTGAAATGCTATAGTGAATGTTTTAAATCGTGTTAAAGACAACGGAGTTAACCTGAAAAATCTCAGTTGTCACATAAGTTTTACAAGAAATATGTATAGAACATAAATAACAATAATAATTATTGTTAAGTAATCCTAAGGTATATGTTTGTGAAATTTTACTTCTCAATCTCGTAATTACTATGAAAGGACCTTTAAAAATTATATTATTATTATTATATATATATATATATATATATATATATATATATAGAACACAAATAACAATAATTATTATTGTCATATATAGAACACAAATAACAATAACAATTATTGTTAAGTAATCTTAAAATATATGTTTGTGATATTTAAGTTTCCCAATATGGCTAAAGCTTTATCTTGTCAATCCGCAATCAAAATAAAAGACTTAAATTACGTTGTATATTAGTAAACATGGAAAATATATAAAACTTGTATTATCATATACTATTTTTAATAAACAATTCCAATGAATGTCATGTGTCAACACTAAACCATTCTTCAAAAAAATGTTTTTAATCAAAATTGATTTTTAATCTTTAATAAACCGGGTTAATATCATCGAATGAAAATATTGCTTATTTTTAAATCTTTACCTTAATACCCACCCTTATATCAAATTCTCTAATGTATTTGAGGTAAATTCTTTTATTACTTAATTGGCTAACGATCTGAAAATAATTAAGAATTTTCCTAAATAATTAATGACTATGATGAGAGTTGTTAACCACTTTGGAAACGTGTTAGGTATTGATTATGGGATGATTATCAAATACACCTACTTGTCTTATTGTGCTCTGCAAACAAATAACTTTCATTATTTAATCGGTGTAAAACACGAAACTATAACCTAGCAGACTTAATATATATCAATATACCTTTACATATTTGTTTTAAAACTCTAAGTAACAAGATAACTACAACTATTTTACTAAACATTGCTTAAATTATTTATTAAACCATCAAATAAAGTTATGATTTAATGTGCTTTTAGTACAATACATTTATTTAAATACAAAGATTTACTATTTATTTCAAAATTTAGAATCATTAAATTTTCAATAATTCGGGGTGTTACATATCATATCTCACATGATTTGTAAGAAATACAAAGATTTACTATTTATTTCAAAATTTAGAATCATTAAATTTTCAATAATTCGGGGTGTTACATATCATATCTCACATGATTTATAAAATTAATACACCATGGAGTTTCATGCCTCATATGTTTCTTACAATCCTTTACACCCATGTATTTCATGTGAACTCAATACTATAAATCTCTTAACAAGGCCAACCACTACTTTGCACATTTCCTTTTCACACCCCATCTCTAACTTTGTTTCTCTTACTCATATAATGGGTTTAAAGTGTCATAAGGTTCTTTTTACTTTAGTTGTCTTCTTTTTGGGGATGTTTATCAATAACATCTCCCTTGCATCTGGTGTCAAAAAACTTGATGAAAAATGGAGCCCCATCTCACCGAGTGACCCAGCAATGGTGGATATTGCAAAGTTTGCAGTGAATGCACACAACGAAGGGCATCCTGAAAGTAGAGTTGTTTTTGATAGTTTGGTAAGTGGTGAGACTTCAGGTTATCCAAACCCAATCTACCATATGATCATCGCAGCCAAAAGCGATATAGTGAGGAAGTATCTAGCTGTTCTTGCTGAGAGGCCATATATGAACTCTTTGTGGCTTCTAGACTGGCAAGGGCCCCTTTAGTTGTTTACCTATTTAATTTAATTAATAAAATTATGATATGGTCAACATCTGGTGGCTTGTTATGAATGATAAATGTTTAACCTATCGGTTGTTAAATTTGCCTTATACATTTATCTTAATAAAATTTAATTCAATATGCTGTTGTAGTCTTATTGGTTAACTTATTCGTTATATGTTTTATAATTCTTGCTTAGGATGTTAAAAAAAATCCTTCTAATATATACACATTATGTTATATACTATATTTTTTCTTTATCATTAAATAGTTATTTACTATCAAATGTATTAATGTATTCATAAAGGTATATCGTATATTTGAACAAATCTAATTTGAAATTAACTACTAAAATGAACTTGAAACTACAACTTATATACTAATTGATACGCATTTTTTATTGTTACTATTAGAAAAAGAAATATACAACTTATATACTGACAAAATAAATATTTTATCATTTCACAAACAACATTAAAAATGGTAAAATATGTTTAACAATGGAATCAAAACGCCTTCCATGAATACAATGAAGATGCGACTACGGTTAATCTCCTCATTATTGATCCAACAACTAAAATTTGAGACATATATAGCCTTTGGCAAAAAATATCATGAACGGCAAAACCAACAACATTGAAAATGCTAAACCGTAGTTTGATGAAATTATGTTGAACCTTTTTAACATAAAATGATTTGAAAACGAGTAAAATTACACTGACAGATCAATAGAGAAGAACCTCCTCAAAAAGCGTAATATTTTCACGCACCATCATAAAAATTTAATACAACACTTTAATCAAATATATGATTTAGTGGAGCATAAAAATAATATATATGAGATTTAGTTAGGTGTTACGTCACTAGTATATATTTTTAATGTTAGTTTGTTTATCCTATCTAGTTTACTGATGTTAAGGCCTAGGGGTATGGGTAAGAATAAAGTGGCTCAAACATCTCGAGTACGTAAGTTATGTCATGTGATATATCTAAGATCTTGTACACATACTTAGAAGATTAGTTATTTATGAAATTCTAAAAATGTGTTTGTAGGATAAAACAACGCAAGTCGCCTCGTTTTAATCCTCAATCCAACTCATACAACGAGTCCGCTTTGCAATCACATGAGGTTACCATGTGTATCATATGGATTCATGTCTCACATGTTTCTTACAATCCTTTATACTCATGTATTTCATCCGAACTCATTATAAATCTTTTAACAAAGCCACGCATTACTATGCCATTTCTTTTTAACAACTCATTTCTATTTTCTTTCACCTACTCACATAATGGGTTCAAACTCTCATAAACATGTTTTTACGTTATTTGTCTTCCTTTGGGGAACCATTTTCTATAACATTTCCCTTGATTAGGAGTCCAAACCGTTTTCTTTTTATGCTTTTTGTCTTTTTTTGGGAACCGTTTTCTATAACATTTTCCTTGAATTTGGTGTCGTAACCATTTTCCAAGTGCGCTTTTGGTCTTCCCTTGAAAACTCACAATTAGTATAACTACACTAAAAACAACTAGATTTTTTTTCTATTTTCAATTAAATAATATTTTTAATATCTTTATCATTATATTTTTTCTTACCTCCACTTTCAAAATATATTAAAAATTATAGATGGTGAACAATGTCCCCTCCAATATACAGATGAACAGCAACATTTTCTCTCTTCTCTACTCACAACCACTTACAATCACTTTCGATAATATGAAAACCCCTCTCACTAAATTTTTTTTTGATAGGATGTGAATGCTCTAACAAAATGTCAAAATAAAAAGTGAACTATATTGCATACTAGGTTAAAACCCATGTGTATCACACGAGATGAATAAATAAATTAATTAAATAGTTAGTAATGAAGATTTTAGAATTACAAAACCATATTTTTGAGACACTTTTCAAATATCTGAATAATTTTTTTTTTGTGTCGGGTATGATCAAACATGTAATGTTTACCAAGTTTATAAATATTAAAACATTTAATCCATCGATAAAAATACATGTTTTAAAACAAAAATATCACAATAATAATTATAATAATCCACATATTAAGAGTAAAATCCAAATCACCATACAAGAAACATGATCGGAACTAAATGTCATGTCTAAATGGAGATACACATTATTTTTTTTATATTTGTTCGTAAATTTCATATGTAACAATGTGGATAGAATATATATGACACTCACTTCTAAATTTTCGGTGTTCTGAAATTATATTGATTTATATTATAATTTGAACAGTTATAATTTTTGAATACTAGAGATGAAGACAACGATTATATATTTTTATCATTTTATCATTATAAATATATATTGTTATTGGCAATTAACATTATATGTTTGAACTACATAATTTGAAAACTTAGATAGCAATGCAATTAAATAATTAACTAACTAATACTTATATAAAAGATCTTCTAAATCAATTTCAATATATGCAAAACATGGTTTACCAGTCGTTTTGTTTTTAGGAAAACTCATAAATGCATTCCTTTAATTGAATAATGATAAGGGTTTGAACAGGAAAAAGATGTGAGGTAAAATATGATATCACACATCTTAAAAGTTTCAAAGTTTTTGTAACAATTTATTAGGTAGCAAATTTAAAATTTGATTTGTAGACAAGACAAGAAAAATTGTTATCTATAAATTAACTATTTTTTTTATTTTAAAAAGGGATTAAAATTACAAAAACACATGCTAGAAGATATAAAAGTTATTATTATTATTATAAACATATGCTTTAAATACTATAAAAATATATTATTCATAATAAAATAATAACATTAGCTCAAATAGTAGAAATTATATTAGAAAACAATAATATAGTAGCAACAACATAACTTTTTACCGACATCTTTGTAAATATGAAATTTATATGTTAAATCTAATTTGTTTATGAGATAATTTTATTTATCTTACTTTAATTAATTAATAAATTATTAAAGCCATAGGGTTTGATATAATTGTTTAGATTAATAATAATAAAACCAATGATCTCTTGGCCTAGTGGTTAAGGGAGAGGTGGGAAGCTTTGCTTCTCTTGGAGGTCCTGGGTTCAAGTCCAGACAAGGGGGTTTTAATACTAACTTGGTGATACTAATATACTAACTACTAACCCAGTTAGCGATATCCTAACCGTACGCCGTTCAAAAAAAGATTAATAATAATAATGAGTTATTATGTGGCATTTATTAAATTATTTATTAGAAGTTAGATAAGGATAAAGATAAGTGATATTTATTTATATATTTTAATTATTAATAAAATAAAAATAAAAATTAGAGTAAACTTCCGTTTTGCTCCCTATGATTTGGTCGTTTTAACGGTTTTGTCCTAAACCTTTAAAAATATCCATTTTACTCCCTGATCTATGAAACTAATCTCTATTTCACTCTCGCCCCTAACGCCATCCAATTCAACTGTTAAATCCTAGTCACATGCCTCTCACATGAGGACATTTTAGTCTTTTCCCATCCTAAATATTTTTAACTATCTTTTTATTGATAAAACAAAAGGAGATGGGCCCACCCCATCATCTTCTCCATCATCTTCTCTATCTCTCTCTATTTTCGCTCTCTACATTCTCTCTCCTCAATCAATCAGCCTCACCAACAACCACCATCCTGCACCATCATCTACCGACCACTGCTAACCACCACCTGCCGACACCACCCACCACCCCACTAACCATCTGACCAACCACACACCGGCAGAATGCTCTCTCGTGTACTCTCTAAACCCTCAACTCTCTGTTTCATAACCCTAATTTCATCCTTTCATTCTCACTACAACCCCCCCCCCCAATCCTCCACTCATCCAAAACCCTACCTCCTTCTCCACTTTATTCTTACTCAACACCTGCTATTTCTCCACCAATCATGGAAACAACAACAACAACCACAAAAACGGTGTTAATCGACCGATTCATGGAACATTTCATCGGAAAGCATCGACAGAGTAGACATCGAGAGGTTTTTTTCAGTATCGAGTCGAAGGAGAAGGATGAAGAACATGATGTTCTTGGATTGACAGAGAGTGAGGGCAGAGTGGAAGGGTTTAATGAGTGGAAAATCGTAGGTGAAGATGAGAAATATGGATATGAGATTTTTGATAGTGGAGATGCAGGGCTTTCAGAATTGGCTGGGATTGATGGAAACCTACACATTTTATATGAAAAAGCAGAAACTTTGAAAAAAGAAGAAGATAAAAAGTTGGAGAGTGAGGAAAAAAGATCTGTTAGAGGTGCTTAAAGGTATATGCTACACATTTTAATTGATTGTTGTTACTTGTTATGTAACACAGAATATGATTTGAGATTGATTAGTTTCAGACTTAATTTCAGATTTGAGAGCATCTAGAGAGAGAAAATAGAGAGAGATAGAGTGTATGTATGTTTTATATATGTATTATTATATATAATAATAAGGGTGGAGTTCGGCTACAAAGTCCATTTTTCCTACAAAGTGTACAAAGTCATAAAACACTACAATTTCAACCATAAAACACACTCAAAACCCACAAATAACATAGTGAAGATCACTAAAACACAATATCCAAACCCTAACAATCCATAAAAACTTCAAACACACCATCCTAGAACTATGAATATAAAACACAACAGGATAATCAACATAAAACACACTAATGTTAGTCATTCGATAATCAAAGCCTTATCATCCAAAACACAACACAAAACCCACAAATATGACATTATAACAATCTTCACTTTGTTATTTGGGGGGTTTTGAGTATGTTTTATGGTTGACATTATGGTGTTTTATGACTTTTTATACTTTGTAGGAAAAATAGACTTTGTAGCCAACTCCCACCCTATAATAATAAATATCAAAAATATGGGAAAAAGACTAAAATGCCCCTCATGTGAGGGGCATGTGACTATTTTTAACGTTGCAAATAAATGCCGTTTGGGGCGTGGAGTAAAATGGAGATAAGTAAATAGATCAGGGAGTGGAATGACTATTTTAAAAGGATTGAGGCAAAACCATTAAAGCGACCAAACCACAGGGAGCAAAACAGAAGTTTACTTTAAAAATTATGAGGTTAAAGGAGAAAATGACACGTGACATTATTTGGAGTCTTTTATTAAAATTAGATTGAGATTTCCAAAAGATGTATATAGTCGTATCAAAAGATGTATAGGTTGAAAAATAAACTACTTAAATTACGTTTGATGATTGTTGACTTGGTGATTTTTCGGCAACGGATACTTTTACTTGCTTGTTATAAAAAGATAACTTTGTTCAACGTTCATAGTGATACTAGTAATTTATTTAAAAATCTTAAGTTTAAGGTTTGGATATCAAAAGAGTTGGGCGAGTGGTTACCGGATTGCTGCCTACGAAGGGAAACCGAAGAATTATTAAACTTTATGTGCTTTGAGTACGATATATTTATTTAAATACAAAGAAGTAAATTGCTAAAATCGTCCCTCACGTTTATTCACATTTGCTAGATCCATCCAAAAAAAGTTTTTTTCTCATAAGAACCACTACTGAGGTTTCAAAAAAGTTGCTAAATCCATCCAAAATGACTAATACTCTAGCAATACTAAGTTGATAGAGGAGTAATTTAGTCATTCTTTTAATTTATTTAATTTACCCTTTTTTTAACATGTTATATCTTGCCTCCATTTTAATCCTAATTTCACCCTTAGTTCCTTTTTACCATTCATACATTCCTCTTCAATCCACATCTGGCAACCATCTAATGTATGTCAAGTTCCATCATGTTCTTATACACCACACGGAGGATTTATTAGATTAGATTTAACAAATTTAGTTGAAATTTAATAATAAAACTAGACTTTTCAATGTACGAATATAAGCAATTGTTAACTAAATTTATCTACGGTATGGCAAAAATGCACATAAAGAATACGAAACCTAAGAATGATATATTGATGCTATGTAGTGCAAGTAGCCAACAATCCAAGATGTGTAACACTGGTTGGATCCGAACCAGTGGCGGAACTAGAAAGAAAATTCAGGGGCATCCCAAAAAACTTTTACCTAGACCCCTTCTTGAGAATTCAAGGGTTTTGTGCGGCTAGTAAAAATGGGCCCTTAAATTCTTCTTTTTACATTCTAAAGTGCATATGCTGATTATCATTTTTTTATTAATGCGTGTACTACACACACGAGAACATTATCATTTTTTCTTATAAAACTTTAAATGTTATTTATAAGTTTTATAAATAATTTAGTTTGTAATAAAAATATCTTTACAACAAAAAGAACCGAAAACTCATTGTCCTTCAATATTTGTTAAAGCATGTACATGTAGTCTTATATGACTTTTTAATATTTGAAATTCTAGCTAGGCTTTAGAATAAATCGTATCTAAGTTCTTTATCTTTAATTTCATATAATTGGAATTGAAAAACTTTTTTATTCGTGTATATCCATAGAACCATATAGCTAAAACATTTATATTTTCTTCATTTTATATAATATTTCTTTACATTTAAACAAAAAATACAATATATTAAATCATATATTTAAAAAGAACTATTTTAACGTTTTTTCTTGTATTATTTTCGCTCTTAACCGTTTAATTGTTCAAAAAGTAACCTACCTACACATGTGAAAAGTGTGGGTGCATAGCATGTTCAAAGAACCTTTTATGTAGGTAAAATGATATGAGATATTTATCCTAAAACCGTGAGAACATATGATTGGATGCTAAATAACACTTTTAAAATAGTTTCTACAATTTTTAAATAAAATATGGTTAGTATTTGATCATAAACAAACAAAGAAAGTAAAAATAAAACATATAAATGATTGCAAAAGTAAAAATAAATCAAATAAGCAATTTGCAATTATATTAAATAAATGAATGTTTAAAATAAATAAAGTAAAGGTTGTTGTTTCGAGAAAAAGTTAATTGAAGTTTTGACTAATGTGATGTACTTTTGCCTTTTACATTAATTATATCACAACAACACTCGAGATATTATATTAAAAAAATAGAACTTCATCTTCTCCGGTGTGCTGCTGCAAAACTCTCAAGTTTATCTCACCGGAGATTTTCGTTTCCATCTGTCAAATTTAATTTCATCTTATTCTCAGTTACATTTAGGGGTATCCTAGCCTTTGATTAGGGGTATCCTCAATAAATAAAACAGAGATTAAATAGAAGATTGCACTATGTCAAGAAAGTTCAGGGGTATCCCGGGCTACCTCTCAGCACCACATAGGTCCGCCCCTGATCCGAACGCTAGTCCTACACCATCATTAAAACATTACAAAACCATCAAATCTAAATCCTTTAAAACTAAAAATAGAAATCAAACTCACCGGGACCTTCTTATGAGTCACAACACACACTGAGTCTTTGCCTCAAACATTGATTGAGGTGACTCCTACTGCTTTAACAACTTTAAAAGCATACTCTATTTCATCCACAAAATCAAACACAATTCATCATAAGAAAACCTTAATTGGAACAGAGATCGTATAAATGAAACCCTAAAACTTAGTTAAACATTAAATACAAACGTAATTGCTTGAATTTGCGATTGAATATGAAACCCTAAATTGTTAAGAAGAATGAATCAGGGATTCAAAACGGAAGAGAAGATGTAAAGATGAATTTAAGGTTTGGAGGATTAATGGCGTCGTTTGATATAATGAGTTTCGTCGATGTATGAGCCTGACTAATCAATGGGGGGAGCGGGCGAGGGGAGGTAAAGCCGTACAGGGGCAAGTTTGGAAGAAACCTTATTTTGAAGACGGATTTGAACAGAGACTTTTCATCTGCCATGTTTATTTTTATGTATAGCTAGTATTAAGGCCCCCGCATTGCGGTGGAGGCGTACAACCGTGACAAATAGCACTAATGTCATACCATCGCCAGCAACCACTAACATTAAAGTTGGGGTGTGTTAATTGGAAGAAATTCGACCCAAACGTAAAATATAGAAAATAATAACTAAGTCCATTTAGGAACTGCGTGTTATGGCGAACCTGTCAAGTGGGAAAAAATAAACGACGTAAAAATGTTGAACCACGCACGCACGTTGCGTCATGTTAACTCGCAAAATTTAGAAGGAAGTGTAAAACGAAACGTAAAAACGTTGAACCACGCCCGCATGTTGCGCCATGTTAACTCGCAAAATTTAGAACGAAGCGTAAAACGAAAAGTAAGAACGTTGAACCACACACGCACGTTGCACCATGTTAACTCACAAAATATTGAACAAAACGAAAAATTTGCCACATATGAAAAATGTATGGGACCAAAGTTGAAAGTAAAATGTTGTGAGGTTAAATTGAAAAGATGTAAACTTTTGGACTAAAAGTAAAAATTCAAATAGTTGTGGATTAAAAATGTAATATCAACTTTTTTTTGAAAGGCCCTCTAAGCATGGAGTACAACGCCTCCATGCACCAACATGTTACTTATTTATATGATGTAAATGTAAATGTTAGGAATTGAAGATGTACCATAGCGTTTGTAGCAAGTGAACGACTCCACATGTAAAGTCATCACTTCGTAACTGAGATGGTTTATCCTAGTTGAATATGATGATTATTAAGTCATCGTATGCATGAGATTGATATGCATGCAACTCATTTAAATATTTTGAATATCATATTGATAGGAGACAGAATTGTTTTTAATTTCAAATTAGTTAGCTTCCATCCCAAGTTAATATAAACTTATAAATAGAGTAGTAACTTGTGATCTTTGAGTTTTTCATTAACCCTGCGTGTTGTTTGTTTTGCTTTCATTATCCGATTGTACCCAACAATTGATATCAAACAACTCCATGTCTACAGACTCTCCGGTCATGAGCCCATGCTCGATAGTGAATCACAAGATACCCCCATCCCCATACCTTACTCTTTCATAATTAAGATACGAGGGAGGTAACCTGACATACGTTAGATGGTTGCCAGATTGAGGATTGAAGAAGGATTGAAATTAAGGTTAAAATGGGGGCAAGATATAACCTATTAAAAAAAGGGTAAATTAAATAAATTAAAAGAATGACTAAATTACCCCTTTATCAACTTAGTATTGTTAGAGTATTAGTCATTTTCGATGGATTTAGCAACTTTTTTGAAACCTCAGTGGTTCCTATAAGAAAAAAAACCTTTTTTGGATGGATCTAGCAAATGTGAATAAACGTCAGGGACGATTTTAGCAATTTACTCAATACAAAGTTATGATTTTATGTGCTTTAAGTAGATACATTTATTTAGATACAATGGTTAACTATTAATCTCAATATTTAAAATCATTAAACTTTCAATAATTCGGGATGTTACAATACTACCCCTCTTAAAAAAATTTGTCCCCGAAATTTCTTAAATATATAAAAAAATACTATACCAACATGCTCGCAAATAGCGAAGATACAAAATCTAAGTCATTGGAGAGTGACACGAAGTAAAAAAAAATATCACAAACTTATAGACATAAACACATGTATATAATAGCGACAAACCTAAACTCATGCCAGTATTAGTATTCTAACTCGATATCCACCCATTACCCGTAGGTTTTGTTAAAAACTCATCAGGAAAGAGCTCAGGTTCCTCTGATACCATAATTGTAACACCCTGCCCCGACTAAAGCTGACATGTCACTTAACAATAATCAGATAATAAACATAATTCTATTAAAACTTTAATCATTACAATTTTTTACAATAAGTTTTAAAAATAAATACAGAACAATATAAACTTTATAAAAATCTTGTAAGCCTTTTATTCAAGGGCTCCAACTTGTAACCTAACGTACATAAAAAACATATGCACATCTAAGTAAAATTTACTCGATAGGACAACAGCTATAGCATATATAATATAAATATCAAAATAATAACAGTTTCAGAGTGTAGCACGTTCAGATTTCACCTTTAGACTTCACAATCAGATTTCAATTTTAAACTGAGACTTCACATTCAGATTTCAGACTTCAGATCAGGGCCGGCCCTGAGAATTCATGTACCTTGTTCGAGCTCGAAAAACGTGCCCTTAGGTTTTAACTAAAATCCGAAATCGACATAAGTTAACTAAATAAATCGACATAACTGAAATTCGACATATATGAACTGAAATCCGAAATCCACAACGACATAACTGAAATTCGACAACAACATAAATGAACTGAAATCCGAAATCGACATAACTGAAATAATTTCGACATATAAATCGATCCTGCTGTGAATTCGAAATCGACATAAATGAACCGAAATCAATCCTACTGCTTACCTGCTGTGAATTCGAATACACTAGAAACTGTTTGGTACTCTCTTTAAAAAAAACTTACGTATAACATTTCATTTATTTATTTGTGAACAAGAAATGTACACATGATCTTTGTTTTTCCATTAGAAAATATATGAGTATGAACATTTACCTAAAAACAAGTCTATGGATCAAAATCAGAATAAAAAGTATTCTTAAGATTAGATAAATTAAATGTATTAAACACGTTTAAAGTTAGTTGATTACTATGTCTTCATAGTTCATATTGAAGTTTTGCTTGCTGTGACTGAAATGATGAAATCGACATAAATGAACCGAAATCAATCCTACTGCTTACCTGCTTGTTGTGACTGAAATGATGAAATCGAAGGCCTCTTGATGATGAATGATGATCGCCGATCGGCTGATGATGAATGATGATCGTCAATCCTCTGTTCCGACTTCCGACGTTTCTTCTCCTGGATCAGTGATTGCCGCCCACCACTTTATTTTTTTAATTAGTTTTTAGATAATATTTGGGTATTGGGCTCACTAACCTAATGGGCTAAATAGTTTAAACAATAAGATTTTTTTTTTAAGTGGGCCTATGTTAATATTTTTTTGGTTATACCCTATTAAAAATTTTTTTTTTTACATATATAATATCGGATTTTTTTTAAAAAAAATTACAGGCCCTACGAAATCACGGGCCCTGTTCGGTTGTCCTCCCCGCTCTCAAGGGCCGGCTCTGCTTCAGATTTCAGATGCAGATTCAGAATAGCAATACACTATAATATAATAATAACAATATAACAATAACAGTTTCAAAGTCACATAATAACAAATTCAAATTTCCGACTACGAGGTAGTGAAAAACCAAATCCGTACACATATGTTGTTCCTTGTCCAAACCTGAAATGCGTAGATATAATTCAGTTTGATGTCTTTATTGAACTTGAATGGTGTTTTGATTCGATCAAAAGAATATAATTTAAGTGTTGAACAATATGAGATCAGGCTGTTTGTCGTTTACGCCTGTAGCTTGGAGATAAATCCATAATTCTCATATTTATAATCACATATATTAATTAAATTTAATATCTAACTTTTATTGCAGATATGTTTAGATTTGTGGTTGTCACGAAAGGGATTAGAAGAAAAAATATATCTTTCATGTATAAACTTACATAAATATATTTAAATAATAACCTTATCAAATCAAATCCATACTGAAACATATATAAAGTTTTAAAATATATTTGACCCTACTAAATTATATAGATCGTTTTTAATCTTTTATTTAAAAATCAAACTTAACAAAAAAATCAATATCTATGTACCATAATAAAAAAATTTGAAAAGAATAATTAAATAATAATTATCAATATTAACTTCTTGTTCAAAATTTTGAGATCTTTAACATTAAATATATTCTTCTAACTTATAATAAAGGATTCCAAGTAATGCCATATGATATTCTCTCATTCAATTTATAAAATTTTATTTATATTTTATTTTCACTTTTTATCTTTTCTCCCAAATTTAATGTTATATATAAACCTCTTCTTCTAATTTTAATAATATATATACAATATTTTTTTATAATTCCATATTTAAGATTTAAGCTTTAAGATTTCAGATCTAAATTACTTTGTATATATAATAGTAATAGTAATTACCTCTAAAAATTATATTAGGAATATTGAATTTTAACAATCACAACTATTCACTGTTGGCCGTCAACAGTCCCAACTTAAAAAATAACCATTGGCAGTGTCAACTATTAATATATTGACATCCAATGGACCCTGACTAACAGAACCCTAATGCCTTTTGTCTCCGGTCGCCGAAAAAACGTTTTTTGGACGGAAAACTATTTTTTTGCTGAAAAACTCCACCTTTTAATCGCAAACATCTTTGTAACCTTATTCTGGACCTTTAGGAACCTTTTTTCTAGTAAAAGCTCCAATTATTGAAGTCGCCAGAGAACTCCTTTTTCACCAAAAAACTTCTTATCGGCCAGAAAATACAACTTTTTGGCGGAAAACTCAACATTTTTGTCATAAACCTCTGTGTAACCTTAGATCGGATCTTCAGGAACCTTTTTCTGGCAAAAAACGGTTTTCTGGCGACTAGAGACTAACGGCGTGAGGGTTCTGTTAGCCAAAGTCCATTGGTGGTCAATATGTCAATAGTTGAGACTGTCAATGGTTATTTTTGAAGTTGGGACTGTTGGTGGTCAACGGCGAATAGTTGAGTTTATTAAAATCCAATATTCCATTATATTATTATCAGTATAAGTTGTCATACCCTCAATTTCCACATGCGGAGTTTTTCCGCGAGCCGTGTGACCGAACAGGATCTAGCCACAAATCATGTAGAACCAAACATTTAAAATTATAAAAACATCACTAACAACATGATTAGCGATTAAGTTTTAATTGTCCAAAACACATATTATGTTGCAGCGAAAAAATAAAGTTAAAACCTAACAAGAACTTAAAAACCACAAGTTTAATAAATGTTTCAAAACGTAAAGTTTTAACGAACCACACCACTCCATCAGTTTGCAACGTCCATCAACAGTTGTACCTACTGACCTGGAAAGCATGCAACTACGTGTCAACAATAAAGTGGGTGAATTCACAAATTTTAGTATAGCAAAAGTAAAGTTCACAAATGTTTTTGGTGTATGTATGACTCGGGTAGCTAACCCTCATCACATGACTAAACTATGTAACGAATGCAGACATTTTCTTTGTGCCCTCATTAATGTCTATCAACATTAATGCAAGAGTGAAGGTTAGAAGTTCACGCCCGACCTCTAGCACGGTGTGAGGTTTGTCAAACCTAATAGTGCTATCAACTAATACCCCCAATATTCCCACTCGACAATCTAATCGGTAAAATGTAGGGACTTACATGATAGAGTTTTTTGTTTAGTCCAAGTGTACTACTCCACCTCCACTGGATAGTATGTTTCACTAGTTCCAACAAGGAACGCGCGTGTAGCCCTAACCAGGGCTACCATAAAAAGTGTTGTCCCAACTAGAAAGGTTAAAAGTTCACGCCCGACCTCCAGCACGGTGTGAGCTTTGTCAAACCTAATAGTGCTATCAACTAATACCCCGCATATACCCACCCGACAATCTAATCGGTAAAATGTAGGGACTTTCATGATAGAGCATTTCGTCTAGTCCAAGTGTACTACTTAGCCTCCAGTGGATAGTATGTTTCAGTGGTTCCAACAAGGAACGCGCGTGTAGCCCCAACCAGGTCTCCCGTAAAAAAAGTGTTGTCCCAACTAGGTCGCATGCTGTTGGAAAAAGGTTGTGAACTCACCTTAGTTTGCTTGGCATTAAACATGAAAGATGATCATGAATAATCTATTCCTGATATGTTTACCGTTTCAGTTAGTTTAATTTATGAATTTCTACATGCAGTCTAACATGTCACACCCCCAAAATCCACTCGCGGAGTATCACCGCTTGGAGGCGTGACTGACCAGGATCAAGCCACCAATCATATTGAACAATACAATTAAGTAATTAAAACCAAACGCAATATAATTGGTGTTTCAAAATAACCCAAACATATTTAAGAAATCAGCGGAAGCATAGTAATGTTTAAATAACCAAAACGTAGTTTAAAGTTCAAATGTTAAGCATAGGACATAACAGTCCATATCCCACAACAACTTGTCCTCCTCGTGCAAGCTCCATAGGCATCTAACGACCTGCAAGGCATGCAACAACGAGTCAACAACAAAGTTGAGCGAGTTCACAGTTAGTGTTCATTGTTAAGTTGTTTCAAAAACCATGAGTTCGTTCATAGGTTATAGTTACCCCATTTTTCCTGTTTCCCAAACACATTCATAGCTGGTGGGGGTTCCCCATGTGAACCACTAGACCCGTTTACCATATCGATCACTGACTAAAGTAAGTTGGTGCCCTGACGTCAATGTATATCATCATTAACCAGTGCCCAAATCCATTAGTTCACGCCCGTCCTCTGCGGCACGGTGTGAGGCTTGTCAAATCTAAATAGCGCTATCTAACTAATGACCCGCTCGCCATTGGCCCGGCGATTAAGTCGATATAAAAATGAGGGACTTAATGATAGAGTTTTGGTCTAGAATCCATTATGTCACCCTTTAGTATAGAGGGTGTGTACGTGTTCCAAACTAGGAGATCACGTAGTTTCCAATTAAATCCTTATCACATGTTGTCACCCTTCAATTAAGAGGGTGTGTACGTGTTCCAAACTAGGAGATCACCGCTGGTTTAAATCTTTACCCATTCCCAAACCCTTGGGAATCCCATGCCTTGTGAAAGTGTGAACTCACCTTGGTTTGCTCGGTATGCTTAACTACTCGTTTTCCAATTAATCAGTCAAAGCCTAAGGTATACACGTATACATAATCAGTTCATGTTCGCATTGTACAAGTTTATGTTTATAACAGTTTCTGAATACACACAGCAGTTACATGGCCCCATCAAGTCCACAAGTCATATTTAAGTTCCAACATATTGCTTAACAGTTAAAGGTGTTAGATGTAAAAGGTTACTTATGTCACGTGATCATAACTACACATGGTTAACAGTGAGCACATTAACATTTATTGTCATTATCAGTAGGCCTCACCAACAATAGGTATCATTAACAATACATTTCAGTAACAGTAGACATCCTTGATTATTAGCATGATCATACACATCCATCACAGAAATCAACCTAGTCCTCTGTTTCGTTTGACCTCTCGACGAAACCCTCCCATTGACGAAACATTCCTGTTTCGTCGTGATCCTTCATCGACGAAACCCCCCCATGTTTCGTCGATATGCATGGGTTACGTTGAGCAAGGAATTTCGCCGCGATGTGGGTTTCCTCTACCTGGGTTTCGTCAAAACATGTGTTTCAACAGTTACCACATCTTCTACCGTTCAAGGTTCAATCATCGACTAAACCATTCTAATCATCAGTTATATCATGCCATTATCATCATTCCCTAATTAACATGAAACCCTTTGATCATCAACATACAACAAGATCATCCCTAACACAACCAGGTTTCAGAATTTCGCAACAGATTATTTCATGTATGATCATATCGATATTTTTAATTTACATTCTAGATGATTTCTATATCTGTATCATCAATAGAATATTCCAATAGTTCACATACATGATCATGATTTGCATCAACAGTAAGCAGTCAACAATTTATATAACACTTAAACAAACAATACATATTAGGGCAAGCATTGTCGCACTCACCGGAGAATCGAAGGTTTGACAATACTCAAATCGGTGAGAGGGGAAGAGCTCGGTGTGAGGGAATGGCTGCCGTCGGTGATAGAGAGGAGAATCAGATACTAGGGTTTGCTAAAAGAAATCTCCATGCAGATTACGTAAATATATGTATGCGAATCACAGTTGGGCCTTGTCTGGGCCGGGAGTCCATCTTAGTGATGACGAAACATAGGTGGGGGTGACGAAACTCCACAAGTTTCGTCGGGTAAGGGTGTTAGTGTAAGGGTGGTGTTTCGTCGAGCAGTATAAGTGGCGAAACTACCATGTTTCGTTGAGGTAGTTCCTAACTTAAAACAGTTCACAAGTTTGTGCCACTAAACACCTTAACTACATTATTTAAATAATAACACCACATATCAAACAAACATCTCAAACATATAACTAATCGTGCACAAATACAAGGCAAACAAGTTATGCAAAACACAATAGTGAATAATAGTGCGTCGAGGAAAGGCCTTGAAAACTCGAGTTGTCACATAACACATAGCCACAAAATCACGTTGTCATACAATTACATGTTTAGGTAAGTTTGTGCATATGATCATATCATTCCATAAACACATTCATTGTCACCTACTAATGTTTCTAGTAACATTCAACACCTTTTGATAAGATGTAGGCACATTTGAAACATTCACAAACACTTTCAGCTCATTGCAGTTTTATGTCAGATTTTATGCAGTTTTCCAGAATTTATATAAAATACTAAGGAACTCAGAAAATTATGATATTTTAAGACAACATGTTATTAATTCCCCGAATACCAGTATATTTTTCTCATGACCTGAATCTTTACTGAAAAACTCCTAAAAATCATTCTTTAGACCTATGTCTGATTTATAACCTTCTAATGATAGTTTACGCCAAAAATTATCTAAAATTCCTCGTTCATTCTTTTTACAAAATTCCAGTGGTAGATTTTCATGATCACCTGGAATTACCTACAGTAAATGTTTTAGAGCAGAACTTATTTCCTACATTGAGTTATGACATTCGTAATGGGCTGAAAAATTCTAACAGAAAATGCAGCTTGGACCTTTGTTATGAAAAAAATCATTTAAAATACCAAATCACGTCGAAAAATTATGATTCCAGTGGAGTTTGAAGCGTATTTCAAAACACTACATTTTAAACTCAAGAAAAAGTGGATTTCATTATGTTTTAACCTCGTTACAGCCAACACAAATCGGCTGTAAAGATTTGGAATCTGTTTACTTTAACTCTTCCCAAAAACGTGTTTTTGATCTTGTTTACCCCAAATCCGACCCGTACATCATGCATAACCCCAAATGCATCAGATTCAACAACCAAGTATCATCAATATCAAGTTATAATCAAAACCCTAACTTTTAAATCATGAGAAACATCAAAATTGATCAAGAAAACTTACTTGTAAGCGTTAAAGGGTATTGAAATCGATCAAGAAAGCCACTACTTGCAAGATCCAAGCAACAAATCAAAGTGGAATGTGTTTTGAAGGAATAATTTCGAAATTATGGTGGAGGTGGGGTTGCCATACGTATTTGAGGGTTTAAGGTTAGGTTATGTTTTTTTTGAACTAACTAAAACCCATGGGTGGGCCTTTTGGTAGTTTTTTTTAACTTTTGGTGGCTCTTTCTACCTAACACAAGGCCGCCAAACTATTTTTACTAATTTTTAATAGCTCAAGTCCATAAAAATAAAACTCACTAGTTTGTTTAGAAAAAAATATTTTTATAACTGTTAGGCCCTAAAGTGTGAGACTGACGCATCAAATTAGCACAACGGGCTATGGTTTGGAACTCGGCCTTACCGGGTTAGTTTATATTAGGTTTTGGACCTTTATAGGTCACTTGGGCCAAGCTTTAGGCCATGTGGGCCAAGCAGGCCCAAGGGGAGCCCATGTAGGGAAGTGGGCTTGAGTAGGTATATAAACAAGTTTTCAACTTGTTTTAGGGTTAGAACCTAATTGTTACAAAATTCTAGAGTTTAGAGAGAGGTGATTCGATTTGGTTGTGAACACTTGCACTAGACAGTTTTGCTTATTCAAGTAATAGAATCGTGTGCAAGTGTTGAAAGTGATTCGGTATTGTTCTTCGTTTTTCATATTTTCAGTTTTTCTTGAATCTCACCAAGTTTGAATTCCGAACAAACTTGGTGATTATTTGATATCATTGAAAGATCCAGTTTTCGAGACTTACAATTGGTATCAGAGCCATTAGAACCCGTTTCTAGGCTCGGTGTGATATTAAAGGTTCAAGATATTCGAAGAAAAGAAGAAAAGTTTGACTGTTTTGGTTCTTAGCTATTGAGTTTTAGTGTGTTTTCATTAGTTTTTGAAGGTTTTGGATCAAGGATTGTCAGTTTATTGTTCGAAAACTTGAGGATTTGAACTTGTGTTCATCGTGTTCTTCATGTTTAAGGCTGATATTCATTGAGTTTTTCAAATAATCGCAATACTCTGGTTTGTTGATCTGATTAAAGATTGGTAAAGATATCTTTTAATTATTAAAAGATTTGTTAAATCCTTTTTTTTTGGAAATTCGGTATTTAAAAAAAATTGAAATAAAGTAAAAAGTCAATTTTGTTTTGATATTTCTTGTATTTTGGGGCTGCATCTTCGAGAAGAGCTTTCCACCACAATTTTCGACATAGTTTGTTTACTTTCTCTAAAAGATAAAGACTTTTTCGATAATAATTAAAAAATTTCCATCGTTACGGTCTCGAGTCATCTTCACTACTTCACTACGGTCTCGAGTCATCTTCACAACTTCACTTCTGGTTTTGAGTCATCATCTTCCAAAAACGGTTTCGAGTCGCAACCTTGTCATCACTAGTCTCGAGTAATTGATTTCAAGGTCTTGAGTTGCAACCTAGATTCCGAGTCGCAACCACGCTTTCGAGTCATCAACAATAAGGTCTCGAGTCATCAATCAATAAGGTCTCGAGTCATCAATCTTCACAAGTCGGAACCTTCTGTCTCGCAACATCCACGATTCCGGTTCTGAGTCGCAACCAACACATCTCGCATTGTTGATACTGCTCCGAGTCCATTTGTTGTCTCGAGTCGCAACCATCTTCATTTGCGGTTCTGACTCGCAACCTCCATCATCATCACCGGTCTCGAGTCATCAACAACCACCACATATGTCACACCCGCTCATAGCGGAAGCGCGAGGTGTGATCTGATCGGTTCTCATTGCATAACAATATAAGTGAACATACTAAACGAATAAAAACAAGCTCCAATGCCATTGTCATAATCGTTTCAAAAGAACGCAACATAAGTTAAATGTATTGGTTACAAACCATCAAATGAAAATAAGTTTTCATTGTTTTATACATCAAAATGTAAGTCTTAAAATGTCAAGGCTTTGACCACTATATTACCGCAAAGAGGCGGTATATAACGGCCAAACCCTTCAAATGGTGGCACGGAGTCTTGATACTTGCTTTCTTTGACTGAAATGTCTGCATGGTCCACTAATTCCCTGAAATACATGTGAGTTTAAAAACATCAACAAAAGTTGGCGAGTTCATGTAGTTTAGTTGTATAAGATGTATCTTGTAAAATGTGAGTTGTATAAAATGTATCTGTAAAATGTGAGTTGTATAAAATGTATCTGTAAATGTGAGTTATATCTGTATGTAAAGATGTAGTATGTAAAGCGTCAATGAAATTGTTGATCATTAATGTTTCACGAGGACATTAATATGTGTGACGAAATAGGAAGCAATCCAAACCTAGACGATTTTGTGCCGACTACTATCGACTGGGACACAAATGCACTCTTCTGTATGGGTCCACGGCCAAGAGTGGGGCTCGCCAAAACCAATTAGATCTAACCCTCTGTACCTAGGTCCAAACTGGATTAATGGTGCTTAGTTGTATAACCCTATTCGCACATGATCTAAGGTGTTTCATTCCATGACTTATCATACTTATGAACATGTATTTTCCCCTATATTGGTAAAGTTGCAAAGCATTTAAAATGAATAGGGGACATGAACTCATAGAATTGCGTCCGTGAATAGTAGATAAGTGTGATCTCAAGTGCGGTCGTCCTGAATAGTGTTATGACCTACAAAAGTTCTATATTTGTTAGACACTTCGGTCTTGTAATAACTTGAGTACAAGTCTTTTATATTGAATATGTGTAAGACTTGTATGTCTTTGTTGTTCGTTGAACTGTGTCTTAGATGTATTAACTGTTTAGTGTATATATATATTTCGCCAAGTATATATATATATATATATATATATATATATTTTCTTGTATCGTTAGTTGTATCGTAGTTGTATAAATGTGTGTTCACCAAGTGTTAGGTGAATGTGAATATGCATATCGTTGCACGTATAGGAATACGTATGCCCGCGTGTTTGTTATTTGTGCTCTTGTATTCTTAGAATATATAAACTTATATATTCTAAGATATATTTCATAAAAATATATATGTTGTACTTGGTAAAAGGTATAGAAAATATCTTAAAAATAATCTTTTTTTAAGATTAGTTCTAAAATATAATTTTTAGTCTTCTACTAAAACAATATATTTTAGATGGTAAGAAACATATATGTATGTTTATATATTTCTAAAACAATACCTTTTTATTATAAACCATAAGTAATATATTTTGTATATGGTAGAAAATATGTAGTTACTTATTCGGTTTAAAAAAATGTAGTTTACCAAGTCGTCGAAATATTGTGTATTATAGTCCGTAAGTCCGATTTGTCCATAAGTTGTGTCCGAAGACTCGGATCGTCCGTAAGTTGTTTTTAAGGTGTCTTTATACGTAGTCTTGTAAGACTTTAGTTGTAACATGTCTTGTGTTTATTTGTACCATTGTATTCAAGTTACTAGTTTTCAAGTATATAACTAATACAAACAAATAACACTTAGCACATAAGTTGTTAGGGATTTGAGAAGAAAATTTAATTGAGAAGAAAAAGAACAAAGGGTAATTTTGTAAAACATTAAATAGTTTTTTCTCTTATCTCATTTATTATATTTTTTACTAATTAATTAGTCATAAAGACTATTATCCTCCACACTAACTTTTTTTGACTACACACATCAAAAGTTATCCTACATATTTCAAAATTCATCCTACACATTGAAATTTATCATACACAACTCGTAATTTATCCTACACAACTCGTAATTTATCTTACACTTTAAATTATTTTATTTTATTTTTTTGAAAAATATGTATTTTGAAGATAAGTGTAGTTAGCTATTAAAGAGGAAGTCTACAAATTAATGACCTAGGTAGATTTACCAATGTACCCTTATAGTAAAATTAAATACTTATATTAAATGAAGTAAAATAAAGCATTATTATTGGTTGAAATTTGTTCTTTTTTCTTCTTACTAAAAATTTCTTTTAATTTGAACTCTCCACTAAGTTGTTAAGATAACTAAATATATATTTTCTCAAAAATATATATTTATATGTAGTTTTTGCTTTTATAAAAACTATTCTTTTAAATCTTTTTATGCTAATAAAGATTTTGTCAAAAATAATAGTCAGACAGACAGAGCTTCGCTACAATGATTAGCAAAAGGTTCTAAACAACTACCACTAGTCTACTATTTATTGGCAATCAGGGAAGGAGTTAGTGTCACCCGGTCGGTTGGTCATCCGTTCGGATGGCCATCCATTCGATTGACACTTAGTCGCCCGACGGATTTCACCTAAACATATAAGCGCCGTTCCCTGAATTGTCTAGACACAAACATACATATACATACATATACAAAAATACATACACAATACAAAATACATAAGACTCGATCCAGACAGAAGCTACAGACATATGTACTAACATAATCATCAAAACTATATCAAATATGCATGTAATCATCCTTAAATCACAACATATACAACTTTTATATCATGATTATTATTTTGCTTCTTTGTATTTTCATATTATTTTGTATGATTATTTAGTGTATTACATGTTCTTTAAACAAATAATACATAAATAGGTATGAAAAAAAAAGGATTTTTAGAAGCTTACTACTAGCACTTGTGGCTAGGGATGATCTATATGATGATCAAAGAAAAGAAAAGTTGTTGATCTTGATGTTTGGAAGCTATGGAATGGAAGAAAAGGCTTGCTTATTCTTGTAGTATCCTTAGATCACCTTAAGGATCATCAAGCTCCATTTTTTATCATCAAGGAAGTGCAAAAAAGATGAAGGTTTTTGATGGTGTTCTTGGTTAATGTATGAATGTTGAGAGGATCCTTAAGTGTGTGTAAAAGATGGTGAAAAGTCAGGAGATGTGCTTTGTTGATTATGGTAACTAACTGTTATAAGTCTTCACCAAATTCACCAACTTGTCCACTTGGTTTAACCACTTTCAACTAAAGGTAAAAATCAAGATATTTGTGGAGACAAGGTAAAAGGGGGGGGGGTCCCACATGCCTTGTGAACTTGTTTCATGTGTTCAAGTGTTAGAATTCTTAGATGTAATGTTAGGAAACTTATATGTGCAAGTGTTTAAGTGTTTTAAATGTGTTAAGTGACCATTACTAGTCTAACATGATCCAAATAACATTAGATGGTCACTAAAAAAAAGATCCGATATTGTTCGGATATTCATTTCGCGTTGTTTTCTTTAGTCGTTATTTGAACACTAAGCTTGTGTAACTTGTGTGAATTGATGTAGTTATTGGTTTGGATGATACCCGAATGTATCCATATATGAATTCTATGTTAAACAACACTTTTATATGTTGCAAAAAGATTAAAAGGCTGATTTCTGCAGAATTTCTACGAAAAAGTGTTGAAATTGTCGCTTTTAGTGTTTTTCAGGCAGTTTTTAGTGTTATCGGACTTCGGGAAGGTATTAAACCAAAACCTTGCATTCCTAGTTAGGGTTTAATGTATATTAGATTTTGGACTTTCGTCTGAGTCCTAAAGATGTCATTTAGATGGTTTCTGCGGATCCTGCGTTTTTGTCGGTACACTAGTTCACTAAGTGCTATTCTAGTTGTTTCGATGCATTGTTTAAACTGTTTCAAATGTATTCAATAAAAAAGAATCATGTGCATAAAAAATAAGTATTCCATGAGTATTCTAAGTGTATGTCATGAAATATGCAGTTCGGAAGTTCAAAACGCATAAAAGTGTAGCTAAAAAATGAGTACTTTAAGTGTAAGAAAGTTACCGAAAAGTGGCAGTTGTCACATTCTCCCCCTATTATTGAGAATTTCGTCCCGAAATTTAAGCTGAATCATCCTTTGCAGGAGTATTCTCGAACAGGTGGGGGTATTTTGGTTTTGATTTTATCTTCACGTTCCCAAGTATATTCAGGTCCGTGTCGAGAGTTCCAACGAATTTTTACTAATATGTTATGACTCCTTCGTGTTTTCTGGACCTTCCGGTCCATGATCTTAACAGGTGCTTTGTGAATTGGAGTTTGTCATCAATGTGAATCTCATCCTCTGGGATGATAACTGTTTCTTGCGTTGGACTTTTCTTGAGATTCGACACATAAAATGTGTCGTGCACACTGCTCAGTTCGTCTGGTAACTTCAACTTGTAGGCAACGATGCCAATTTTTCCTAAGATTTCAAATTGACCTACATAACGAGGGTTAAGCTTTCCACGCTTACCGAACCTCGCTACGCCCTTCCAAGGCGAGACTTTCAATAAGACTTTGTCTCCGACCTCGAAAGATAATGGCTTCCGTCTCTTGTCTGTGTAGCTCTTTTGTCGATCGCGAGCCGCCTTGATACGGTCTCTGTTCTGAAAGATTTTATCCGTAGTCTCTTGGACTAATTCCGGACCAATTAGTTGTTTATCGCCCGCTTCCGCCCAACATAACGAAGAGCGACACTTTCGACCGTAAAGTGCTTCAAAACGGTGCAGCTTGTATACTTGTATGGTAGCTGTTGTTGTAGGAAAACTCAACCAAAGTTAAGTGAGTATCCCAGTTGCCGCCCAAATCCATAACACACGCACGATGCATATCTTCGAGTGTTTGGATTGTCCGTTCACTCTGGCCGTCAGTTTGTGGATGAAAGGTCGTGCTTAGATTTAAATGAGATCCAAAGGCCCCTTGAAATGACTTCCAAATCCTTGAAATAAAGTTACCGCCTCGGTCTGAGATGATTGAAATAGATACTCCATGACGAGCCACTGTTTCTTTGAGATAGAGCTCCACTAGTTTCTCTGTACTATCCTTCTCCCGAATCGGCAAGAAGTGTGCGGACTTTGTCAAACTATCGATGATTACCCATATCATGTCGTGGCCTCTTGAGGTCCTGGGTAACTTCGTAACGAAGTCCATCGATATTTGTTCCCATTTCCAGACGGGAATCTCGGGTTGTTGTAGCAAACCTGAGGGTTTCTGATATTCCGCCTTGACCATTGTGCAGGTCAAGCATTTCCCGACATAAGTCACGATATCCTTATTGAGGTGCGGTTTAGAAAGCGGGTTCATTCGTGCGCAAATGGTTTGAGTTAGCGAGTACACAGGTTCTCGTTTTGGTTTGTGTTTTGAGGAAAAGAGCAAAAGAATCAACCATCCACCGACGATATGGAATTCAAGCCTCGTGAAAGATTAACTATTTAAGAGATAATTTATGTCTTTTGCACTCCTGAATGTAGAGAAAGAGTTGAGGCATATCGATTACACAACGCTCAGCTAATACAAGATTACATAGATATAAAAAATAAAAATCTCACTTTAGTAAAAAATGAAAAGCTTTATAAAGATAAAATTGAAGCTCAGCAAAAAGACATCATTAAACCTAAGGATTATCTAAGTGTAAAGACTTGCCACTTCTTAGTGGTACAAGAAAAGGTATGCATTTTGACCAAAGAACTGGAAGACATTAGAGAAAAATATCAAATTAACGAAATTAACATTAAAAAATATGAGTCTTCTAGTAAATTGGTCAAAAATCCATGTGAGCTCCAACTCGCATACAAGAGAAAGAAAGGGTGTGGGTTGGGTTTCAATCAAGTTCCTCCTCTATATAATGACAACTACACATATTTACCAATCACTGAGGAGGAATTGATGAATGAAAGCAAGATGACTTACGGTCCTAAAACTGATAAGTCATCAATCAACAGCAAATCTGTTGATAATAAACGACCAACTCCTTCAATGAACTTTATTTCTAAAGGTACTTTTGATCCTAATGGTTTGTCTACATGTGCAGATAAAGTATTTGAAGTAAAGTTTGGAAATATTCTTGGGGATGAACAAGATTTTAATTCTGATTTTTCTAAAACTTCTTTTGATAAACCTGATTCTGGTTGTGTGTTTGGACAAGCTTTTCTTGATTCGTTTCATAGTTATGTGTCGTCTAGAGGGCCTGATGTTTCGGGCAAAACAGTTGATGCTTGTGATGAACTTTTGAATAATGTGTCTGATGATGGTTGTTTTTCAGTAGTCAATGATTGTGATTGTGATGTTTCTAACCTTACAGCTACTGATAGTGTGATAGGAGAGGTCCCTCAGTATGCATTCAGTGAAACCACTGAAACTTCTTCTCAAGAAAATAAAAAATGTTCTGATTCTTCTTCTAAACCGGTCTTAGTGGACATCCCTAATGTTGAATCTAGTGGGACCCCATTGGAAACCGAATTTGAAAGTGAACCACAATTAAACTCACATGATACATGTGTTGATGAAACTTCAACATCTTCTGAAATTAAAACTGAACCAGATTTTGTAAAAGAAGAGGTGGCCACTTTAAATGAAAATTCGCAAGAAAATATTTCTGAAAAGGAAATCAAAACAGAAACTAAATTGTCTTTTCAAAATGATCTTGATAAAATTATAAAAGTCGAAAAACATCATCTGTCTGAATCTCATGCTTGTGCTAGTTCTAATCAGCAGGTACCTAAGAGCTCAGAAAAGGCACATGGAACACAAGCAAAGCAATACAAACAAGCTCATTCATCCAAACCCATCTAATCAGCTACTGCTGCTAGCTCTTCGAATCTCCATATATTGAAGCGACAGACATGTTTCAACTGTGGAATTCCTGGACACATTGCTAGAAATTGTGTTCATTGCCCAAACGTGCAACAAAGTGCTAATATTCACTCTTGTGCTGATGTTTGTGAGCCGGTTCACAAGACATAAAAGAAGCCAAAACGAGCAG